>NC_140593.1:922278527-923523527 GCF_964204655.1 Triturus cristatus | reverse complement strand
GTGGTGGGGGGTGTTATATTTGGCTCGAATTCCAGTGAGTGAGCTTGACTTCTCAGTTGGTTTAAGGAGTTCTCACTCAGCCCCTCTCTGACTCATTCCTTCTCATTTGGTTTCATTCTCACTCTGCCTCACTCACTTAGCCTCACTCATTCTCAGTTAGTCTAACTCAGTCTCACTCAATCTCATTCATTCTCATTCAACACCACTCACTCTCATTCAATCAATCTCACTCAGGCTCACCTGTCACTCTGAGATCACTAGTCTCCCTCAACCTCTATAATTTCCACTTAGTTCCATTCATTCTGACTCACTCAGACTGTGACTCATTCAGTATCACTCATTCTCAGTCAGTCTCCATTAATCTCACTCATTTTCATTCATTCTCAGTCAATCAATATTACACTGATTCATTCACTCTCACTGACTCACTTAGTCTTAATCATTCTAACTTGCTCCTAATAAGTCCCAACCATTTCGGCTCACTCTGACAAAATCAGTCTCACTGATTCTCACTCTGCCTCACTCATTCTGACTCACTTAAACTTTGACTCACTCAGTCTTAAACACAGTGACACTTAATGTCATTCTCTCTCACTATAACACTCTGCCATTCTTCCTCACACTAACACTCACTGTTGTTCTCCCTCACATACTATTATACATTCACACTTATACTCACTATTCCTATCACTTACTGTCATTCAATGAATCCCTCTTCTGATTCTTTTCCTTTCACACACACACACACACCCACACACACATACAATCCGCATGGATATTCTGTCAATCAATGACAAATTGCTACCCACAAACACACACCCCTACCCATATGCAAAGCACACAACATTTAGGAGTTTTAAAACTTTTTTTGTACTTACCTTGCTGCAGGTCCCGTTTGGACTCTTGCTTCATTTAGCTTCCCGCCCAGAGGCATGAAACTGAAATCTTGAACTGGCGCAGTTGCAAACTTAAGCTTTTAGTCTCTGCTCTTTCATCCCACCCTTTCCCAACTCTGTGATGAGCTGGAAAAAGATGGAGTGATAAGCTCATTAGCATTTAGCCACTGCCATAGCAGGAGTTAGGCCTGCAGCGCCCATGTCTACCTTTAACTGTGAAGCTTAGCACATCACAAATGTGGAAGGCTAGAGGCATTCCAGGGCTCCAAGGCCAGGGGTGGGATTCCTCAAGCCCTGGAGATCTCTCTCTGATAGCTGGATTTTGGCCTTTTGCGTCCACTTTTCTTTTGTTGAATGTGGTTTGTTGACAATTAGACTCAGTGAACTTAACTGCTGCCAACCAGTGCTAAAATGCTTGTGCTCTAAAACCTGGCAAAATTGGCTTATAGCCAATTGGCACAGTTAATTTACTTTTAGGTATCTTGTTGAGTGGTAAACCATATTCTCAGTGCCTGTAAATTAAATACTAACAGTGGGCCTTCAGCACTTATTGTGCTACCCGTTTAAGTAACACCTTAAAAAAATGTCCCAGGCCTGCCACTGCAGCCCGAATGCAGTTTTGAACTCCCATGTTGACTTGGAAATAGATAACCCCCCAACCAAGCCTTAAGCATCCTTTTTATTGTATATAGGTCACCCCCAAGGTAGGCCCTATGTAGCCCATATTGCAGGGTGTATTATAATTAAAAGGTTGGGCATGTACTATTAAGGTTTACATGTCCTGTTAGCGAAAAACTTCTAAATTAATTTTTCACTACTGTGAGGCCTACCCCTCTTTTAGAATAACATTGGGAATTCCTTATTACATTTACTAAGCTGTAATTTCCAATTCAGTGTAGGTAGCTATGTCATGTTTGGTGTCAATGAAATTGTAATTATAAACCCTCTATAATGGTAAAGTCAGATTTTTCCTAAAAAAAAATTAAAATGCTTCTTTTACGAAGGGGCATTTTCCTGCCCTTAGCCCTTTGGGCCTGCAGCCTGTCTTGGTCTTCCGCAAAACTTTCTGCCTCTCCTCTTTCATTGCTGAAGCTATTTTTGTTGGCCTTATGATCATTTGCAATTTACCACTGCTAACCAGTGCTAAATTGCTTGTGCTCACTCCCCTTAACCATGGTTTCATTGGCTTATACAAAATTGGTAAATATAATTTACTTGTAAGTCCCTTGTACAATGGTACACCATATACCCAGGAATTGTAAATAAATTGCTACTAGTGGGCCTGCAGCACTTATTGTGACACCCATTTAAGTAGCACTTTTAAGCATGTCCAAGTCCAGCCTTTGTAGCCTGGATGCAGTTTTAATCTGCCATGTTGACGTGGAATTAAAATCACATGGCAATGCCGAAAACTCCCCTTTTATTACATATAAGTCACTCCTAAGGTATGCCCTAGGCAGCCCATTAGACAGGGTGCTGTGTAATTAATAGGTTGGGCATGTACGTTTAGGTTTTGCATGTACTGGGATTGAAAAACTCCTAAATTTGTTTTTCACTAATGTGATGCCTACTCCTCTCATAAGATAGCATTGGAAATTCCTTCTTACATTTAATTTGATGTAATTTGTAATTGGGAGCAGGTACCATGTCATGTTTGGTCTCTTTGGAATTGTGGTGAAGAGCCTTAATTAATTGTAAAGTCATTTTTATCACAATTATCAAAATGTCACTTTCAGAAAGTTGGCGTTTTTCTGCTCTTAGCAATTTTGTGGCTATAGTCTTGCTTGGGTCACATGACTGGGTGTAACTGACAGTTGACTTTGTGAATTCCCCCAGACAGTCACACAATGGAGGGAGTAGGTGTGCCTCAATGAGTCATCTCCTGGCAGGATGGGGGCGGAGCTGAGTGCAGTCCCACCTGTAACTGAATAGGGCATGCTCTGCCTTCACACAAAGCACCTAACACCTCCATATTGTCACTGCAGACAACTTGCATCCAGGGCGGGAGAGGCAGGAAATTTCATGCATTTCAAAAAAAAAATCTAGAAGTTTCTCCCAACTTCCAGAAGGATGGTACAGAGATATAAATATAGGACCTTCAGGCCCATTCTTCAGCTCACCACTGGACCTGCGCAGGACTCTGAGAGGACTGCCTGTTCTGTGACCTGCTGTGAAGTCTGCAAGATTGCTGCTGCACCTGGAAGGTCTGCTTGCTGTCTGAAGCCTGCCTTGAACTCTCAAATGTCAGCTCTGCTGTTGGGCCCTGCTTTATCATATGAATCCAGGCCTACCAGAGTGACTTCAAGGCTAGTTTGCTGGCCCCCTGTTCAGAGCCCCAGGGGCACAAAAGACTACCACCACCTTGATCCCACACCTGGACCAAGCCTGATTGAGTCGTGTACTCCTAAGAGGTGTCCATCCAGTCCTTGACCCATGGTTGTGGTGATAAAGGTGAGCAGATGGTCAAATGCCAAAATTGAGGACTAAGACCAATTTTGGACAAATACTGGGTTGAGAATGAGGAAGTGACTGGTACCAATCTACTTGCCTATCCTCTTAAGGTATATAACCAGTCTGATTGACTTTGTGACTCCCCTTGCTATGTTCTTCTCCACAGCAGCGAATCCTTTTCAGTGGTCCTTCACTAAATGGGTATCTGGCATTGTAGAACTGTCTTTGGGTATAGCCCTCTGCCTTGTCCCACTGCAGATTTTTTACTTCGATTTCAGAGGCTGAACATAGAAATCTTCACCTCTGCTCCGACCCAATGTTATCCTCCTCAGACGCTCCCTCAGACACACAATTTTGCCTAAGTTCAGAATTAAGCGGAGACTGGGCCCAATCCGTTCCATCGAGGGCAGCAATATTTTTTGACTTTTACCTTATCGCACAACATCTAGATGTCTGCTAATGACGCTTTGATCATTTATGTGCTTGTTTTTACTAAACAGTTTTAAAAATCATAACTACAGTTCTGTAATTGGATTTTAGTTTGTTTGGTGCCAAACAATTGATTAAATTGACTCTATTTTTAAAAATTTTTGTGGGTTTTTTCTTGTGTTGTGTTTTTACTTTGTCAACAATTTGGAGATTAACCCATTTTATTAAGGTACAGGGGATAGGGTTTAGCCAAACCAATACAAACGTTGTTCCAATGGACTTGTTATTAAAATCCAAACTTTTGATATTTGGATGCTTAATTATCTACGTAAGAATATGCCTGAGTGGAGTTTGCTGGGTTTATAGAGTTTTGCTACATGGAACTCCACAAAGTGCCGAAAAAACTTTGCAGAGCTCCACTGAGTTTAGCGAGCGTTGGAGTGCAGTAAGTCCCACTGCTCGCACTGTTTTTTAGCACCAGGAATTTGTCCCGCACTGTAAAATAGGAATGAACTGCACCACGCGCAGCGCAAGAGGGCGCTGCATCTCTCCCATCTACTTGAGCAACAGCTTCCTCAATGTAAGCCGCAGGTTTCTCAAAGTGAGTGGTAGCAACCTGCTGCAACCGCCTATGTTGAAAAATCTCATCTGGAGGTTGTCTAGGGTATGATTTATCGCGCTCGCACTCACCAACTTAACATTGGTGAGCCACACCAGAGAGAAAACTCCAACACACACCACTTCACAAAGTTTTCAGACCTCCGCGCGGGTTGGGCAAAACTTTGTGAACTCAGCTGGGAGAGCGGAATTCATCCCCCACCCATACCTGAGAACAACAGATATAACTTCGATGTAAAAAAATATTAAACAATTACACTCCAACCAAAATATTTAGAATCTCATAAATATTTAATAAAATGCAGACAAAATACTAGTGACATTTGTTAATATAGTTTATCATCCGTGATAGTTTTTCGTAGGTTCATAATTAAGCATCCACTTAGCGAAAGTTTAGATTTTGACAAGTTCAGAGGAAAAACTTTTATGTTGTGTTTTCAATTTATTACTGTTTGTGTGCTGCATAAATACGTAACACATTGCCTTTATGTTAAGCCTGACTGAGTTTTGTGCTAAGCTACCCAGGGTTAAGCAGAGGCAATTTACTGACTTTTTCTGGTACGCACTGCAAGATATTTGAGCTGTTGGTCGGCTACAGCTCACACCACTGTCAAACAACAACCCAATTTCTCACACTTATTCACTCTTAGTATAATAAAAACAATAGACCAGAGAGCAATGGGGTCATAACCCCTTAGACTATTAGGAGAAGGCTTCACTGGTGCTGTATTTAGTCCATGTTCGCTTGCTAGTGTTTTGTATTGTGTTCCACTGGTGCTCATCTATTTCAATTGATTGTGTGAGGACTGCATGATTACCAGCCAAGTTGCCTGCCCTGCTATTTGCCTTTACTGGCATTTCAGTCTGGAGCATTCAGGTCCTTCTCCAGTTTTTCCGAGCACAGTTGAGTTCAATTGACTAACAATCCAAACCCAGCAAAATAAATAGTTGTATTTGTTTTGTTCCAAAACACATACAAAGAGGTAGGGCAAATCAACTGTAGTCTAAGTTTTGTTTCTATGGACACAGTCAAATGGGGGAGCACACCTCATTTGTTAAAACTGTCCTCACCCACAACAAGTTGTGGCATGCTTCATCATAGGGCTGCTACTGAATGCTTCTGCGCAGACCAGCGGTAGAGACGGAGAAATAGGGAGGGGTAGACAATACAACAGTGATAAAGACACAAAGGAAAAAGAAAGGATCCTATAAAGGTGCAGAAACTAGTGATTTAAAACTGACTTAGAGATATCAGTATAATAATTGTATCCGTTGATTCCCTAGTCAGAGCTAAAAAGATTTTGGTATCCAGGAGAATACCTACGGATGATGGTGGAGTGAGTTAATTAAGTACTCACCCCCACTCCCCCAGTCTGCATAGAGGTCGACATGTTTCAGTCGGTTATAGATTCTTTATCCGGCCTTCATCAGGACAAGAAGGATCCCTATGCTCTTTTTCTAACTAAACCCCTCTAATATACCCACAATTTGGGTTATTACTCCACCTGAAAATCTGGAGTTGTCGGTAATATTACTCTTCAATTTTGAACTGTGGGGGAGAAAAAAGAAATGAAAACCCACTGTCAAACATTACCAATAACACATATATCCACAATCACAAATGTAATAAGTGTGCTCTCCCCATGATACCTGCGTCCTCAAACAGCCCATTTGGTGCGACTACGGTGTTCCATAAGTCATGAATATCACACCACCCACACAAAAACAATGGCTCTCCTACTGATGTGTGCCACATACATTATGTGAATCACACATCGAATGCCAGTCGCATATTGTGCAAAACAAGAAAAAGCGTGCAAGGAAGAGCGTGCAAAAATCCGCATTCAATCAGGCCAATTAAAATATTATAGGGGATTGCTATCCCCACTCGAAATCATAGTTCTTGTTATAGCAGTATATTCTGGTTCAAAAGCGTCTAGCTCGGTATACTCTGAATCACCTCTTACCGAGTCAGGTGCTAAAACTGGCAGTGGAGAAGAGGGCGACCCCCTGTAGTCACACACTGTTAAAAAAGGTAATAAACGAATAACATCAAAAACAGCACTTCTTGGCTCAATAGGAACAAGAGTCCTACACTAAATATGTAGTCCTTAGTTGTTATCGTACACATATCCACTAGAGTAAAGTTATATACTACAAAGCACACTCTACCTCTTAATTCACAATGGCGGCATCCTGCCCGACTTTTGCATTGTTTAATTCAAGGGCAGAGTCATAACCCACAATCTTCATCGTCATACAGATATATAGGTATATAGGTATACGGGTAGCCTCGAACTGCGTAGAGTAAGCCATACCCGATAAATATTCAAAACATCCTGCATTTAATTCTCGTGGGATGTATAACGTAAGCATGTTATTCACTAACACACACCAATGGTACCCCCCTGCACCTTACTTCGTCAAGGGTGGTCCGCTGCCCATACAATACATCTCTCCCAATGCCACATAGAAGCAAGGAGTGTCTCTATCCCGCTCCCTAGATATCATCATTTCCGATCACGTGCTAACTGCGTACTCCGCGCTACGTGTAACATACCAGGAAACACTAGAGCGCTAACACTCATTGCAGTCTAATGGTTCCAAACATTCCCATGAAAGAATCAAGCCAATGGAGAGCTTCCAGCTCCACAATACATGCACACAAATACCCAGGCGGAAGATCTTAATGTTCAATACCCTGTGGGGTTTATTTAAAATACTTCCTAATCTATATGGTGTATATATCTGATCAGTGTTTTCAAAATACCCAAGTCATCATATACAAAGCATCCTCGAGAATATTATAATGAATGCTAATTAGGAGCATTTTACATAGAAAACCAAAAACCTATCCCAATTAGTATGGGGCCCACGAAAAATATGCGTGCTCATCCTCAGTATAACGCATATCTGCTGGCCCATCCACAAGATGTATGCCAAATAGTATGTAGGGGATAGAATATATATTGTATACTTATTTCCCAAGGCTGCCCAGGGTATATAGTCATTCAGCCCTGTGATATGACTTCCAATACGGTATACCCATTTCTGTTCGCGTATGAAGAGGGCATGTGCTACCTCCCTCGTGGATGGTGTGAAAACAGGTTTATCCAACACCGTCCAATAGATCTCTTCCACTGTATGTCTTTTTTCTACATAATGTGAAGTGAGGCGTGTATTGGTCCTGGCACAGCGGATGTTACTCCTATGCTCCATTATCCTCACTTTTGCCTTTCTGCATGTCATTCCCACATAAATTAAATTGCAAGGGCACTTAATGATGTAAATAACGAGGGAAGAGTTACAATTCGTGTGTACTCTCTGTTGCCAAGGGTGATGTAGACCAACCTCCACTTTTGTTATGATGCTTGAGGAGGACGAGGTAGGGTGTATCCTTCTCCCCCTCTTTGTTTTATTGTGT
This sequence comes from Triturus cristatus, assembly GCF_964204655.1. Lineage (NCBI taxonomy): Eukaryota > Metazoa > Chordata > Amphibia > Caudata > Salamandridae > Triturus > Triturus cristatus. The sequence goes on along the minus strand of NC_140593.1, from coordinate 923,515,709 downwards.
GGATCGTATTTGTTTTGTTACCTGTTCACCCACATCCTGTGTTTGCTACTATAATGGGTGCTAAGAAGGCACAGAGAGTGCAACAACCCCCTGGTATGTTGGTCCCTTCTCTCCTGATCTTCCTGCCATCACAAACATTCTATCATTCATATGACAATGGTTTTTAAAAAGCTGACTCTACCATACGTTTTTTTGGTTCCATGGTGGATAGGTCGAAGGGCTGACATTTTTAGTCCATGTTTATGAAGATGGCTTCAAGTGGTAATAACTTGAGCCACTTGTAGTGGCCAACCGCAGATAAGGAAGACAGCTCCTGTGAGATGAATGATGGACTTTCATTTATGTTTGATTAATTTGTACAAAAACCATCTTGAAGGTGGTTATTGTGGCCATAAAACCACATGAGAAACATTTACTTAAAACTTTAACCCTGTAGCGTCCTCCCCAGCCCAGGAGCATGCAAATGAAATACGCTGCACATGGAGCTCTGCAACAAACATCTTTATTCTTCAACATACAACCACACACTGCATGCATTACATCATAACCGTTATAACTACACCTTAACCCCTTCAAGCAGATTATGCAATTTGTGTTTAGAGTCAGCTGAAAACTACAAGGATTCTAGTGCACATGACCTCAAGACACTGTATCTACCTCATTGTTAAATAAAAGTACAGACAGAATTAGCCTCATTGTTTCTCAGTGAGTTGTCAAGGTGCTCCCACTGGTCAGCCTGATCGGGTGGTAGGAGGCAATTGAGGTGCACGTTGATCATGCACCGATGGCATCGGTTCAGTTGCTTGATCTGGAGAGGTAGGCTGAGTCACTTCACTTGTGACATCAGGAGCTGACAAACATCATGTAAGGTGTATAAAGTGTAATGAGTCCCATGTGATGGCATTTCTGGGATGATGTGCTATCATATGTCTCCTTTGCACGTAACAAGCCTCAAGGGTTTAACATCAAATGGAGTGTCCGGTTTCTGATTCCTTTTCTGTTATGTCCAGTACTCTTACCCCTTTGTCGAAGAATGTCCCTGGGTGTTTGGGCGCTCTTTGGCATATGTCTTTATCTTGCACTTTAGAGAAGTGTCCATGACACGAACGTTGTCCACATTCATCAAACGGTCTGACGTCCTTTGAGATAGTATGTTTTTGGTGGCTCTCCAAATAGAAAGGTGACAGGACTCTCACCAGCTGTGGAGTGAGGAGTTGATCGATAGGCATGAAGGGCTTGACACATGGCTTGGTGGAGGTCGATTCCCTCTATCGATGCTCGCTGAATTACCTTTTTGAGGGTGAACATGAATTGTTCAAAATCATTAGCTTGAGTCGAACAAGAAACTCCTTGAATTCTTTGCTATTGAAACATGGGCCATACCCAGATTTTAGTAGAGTGGGGTTGCCTAATGCTGCAAATATGTTATCAAGCTGCTCAATGACTTTATCATGGGTTGTTGATATCAAGTCTTCCACCAAAGGACAATGTGAATATTCATCAATGACTACCATGAGATGATGTCCATTTCCTAGAGGGCCAAAGAAGTCAAATGCAACTTTCTCCTAGGCATGCGTAGGAAGGTCATATATTGTCAATGAATGCTGCGTGACCTTCGGGGGTAGACAGTTACACAGGTGAAATGCTTTCAGCTCTTACTCACCTCATTCGTGTAGGCGAGGGAACCACACTCCATCTCTAAACGCCTATGCGGTGACTGCAATGGATCTGTGTCCTTCATGGGATAGTTCAATGACTTGCTATCTCATACTCACAGGTATGACAATTCTCAAACCTTTCAATATGATACTCTTTCGGGTGATGGATAGCTCATTCTGTACATTTTTGAATTTTTTTTATTGAACCTCATCGGCAAACAGTGGAACACTTTTCTTTCAAGATTGGGTTGTAATGGTGTCTTTGAGGATGAGAATGTCCTCACCTGCATTTGTAGCAGCAATAATTTGTTCAATGGATGGAGCTGCTGGTGTGCTGGACCTCACAATGAAGTTGATGTTTTATGTCAAACAAAATCAGGATCACCACTGAACTCTTGTTCCCCTAAGTTCCTTCATCTAACATTCGACATCATAGCTAGTGATCTTAGCTGCATCTTTAATAATATGTTCTCAGATGGTTACTTTCCTAAGGAGTGGAAAAAGTCTTCCATTCTACCCCTACTTAAAAAACCAAACCTGGATGTCAAAGACTCGAACAACTACAGGCCAATCTCTCGGCTTTCCCTCCCTGCAAAAATCATGGAGAAAACCATTAATTCTGAACTATCCTTATTCGTTTCAAATAATAACCTTCTGAATCTGGATGCAACACAAACAATATGGATTTTGAAGCCAGTTTAGCACAGAGTCATTACGGTTTCAGGCAAACTATCGACAAGGGAGAGGCTGCATTGATATTATTAGATCTATTCACAGCGTTTTAAAGGGTTAACCACAGTCTTCTTATTGACCGTCTTTCAGCACTGGGGATTAGGGGTAAGGCACTTAGGGGCCGATTTACAAGCCCCTTGTGACACTTTTGCGCTGCCTTTGCGTCACGTTTGTGATGCAGCTGCGGCGTAAACACTGTGGCCAATTTACAATGTGACACATCTAGGGAGATTCATCACGTTGTAAAGCCCTGCGTCACATTATACCTCCATCAGGTATAATGTATGCAAGGTAGGCATTCCCACCCAGGAAAGCCTCGTAGATGTGATACAGTGAAATCTACTGATTTCACTGCACCACTTCTAGGATGCCACTGTGTGAAAAAAGTATGTATGCTTGAAGCAGGCGTAAGGAGTGACGCAGTACAATGAGTACAGGCCTCCCCAGGCATTGCTGGAGTTGCATCGTGCTTGGGACATGACTCCAGCAATGCATGACTTTTGGACCAACAGATGCGTCAGAATTTCCGACGCATCTGTCAATCCTTTCGCCATGGTGCACCGCATTGTAAATACAGTGCATCCACGGTGGCGTAAGGGTATCGCAGGCTGCCACATGGAAACTGACGCATCTCTACAGATGCATCAGTTTCTTGTAAATCTGCCCCTATGACTTCTTTCATTCTTCCTTTCAAACAGGGAGGAGTTGGTGGAGCTCAATGGATTTAGGTCCAAGTCTTTCTCACTTCCCTGTGGGGGCTCCACAGGGATCATCTTTGAGCCCTACACTCTTCAATCTTTAGTTGAATCCATTAGCCAATATTATAAATGGATTTGGCTTTACAGTGGTATCTTATGCTGATGACACCTAAATTTTGGTATCGCTGGCCAGTGACCCTGAGGGTACGGATTCCAGATTCCCAGTCTGCCTGCGAGAAAATGGGAAATGGATGTCTTTGTCTAATAACTGTCTCAAGCTGAATTCTGTAAGGTCCTCTTTTTTGGGAAGGATACCTCCTTCTGGTTACCTATTTGGTGGCCTCAGGAGATGGGTGAGCTTCCCACCTCAGTCATGAAGGTAAAAAACCTGGAAGTTTACTTTGACAACAGACTATCCTTTGAGGGCCAATTTAACTCTACAACATCCTTTTGTTTTTTTAACATTAAAAATGATCAGGAAAGTCCTGCCTTTTATACCCTAGGATCTGTGTAAAGCAGTTATTTTTGCCCTAGTACTGTCAAAATTGATTGTTGCAGTGCGTAATTTGTTAACATCAAGACTAAATTTCTAAACAAACTTCAAGTTCCACAAAATGGAGCTTCCTGGATGCTGCTTGCCGTAACTAAATGCCAGCCAGCATCCCATATTTTGCCACAACTGCACTGGCTCCCTATAAAGAAACAGATTCAACTCACGTCTCTGTGCATTGCCTTTAAGTATTGCACGGTCATGGTGCCAAGTATTTCAATCATAAATTCCTTTGGTATGTCCCTGTAAGATATTTTAGATCAGCATCCACCTTCAATCTTGTAATTCACAAAGTCAAAACAGCTTTCTGGGGGGGAGAGAAGTTGTGTAGTTGGTACAGCTAGGCTGTCAATTACCCTCAAGAAAAAATCAGATCTTCTCTTTTTGCTCAAATCTTTAGAAACCTGTTTTTTTAAATTATTAATATCCTTTTTATCTTTCTTTTAGCCAGAGTATGGCGCCTAGACACCTCCGGTATTAATGCGCAGTATAAATTAAATTTTCATTTCATTTCATTTCATGTTCTTCAGCCGCTTTGGACTTTGAATTGTGATGTTGTAGTGGCACTCATGAAAAGTAGTCTGCAGGTTTTTGATCTTTCCCAGGCTTGTGTACAATCACGTAGTTGTACTATTGCAATGAAAACCCCCACCTCTCAATGCGAGGGGGCATTTTACCTTTTGGGTTTCCAAAGACAGGAAGCAACGCCTGGTGGTCTGTTCTGATACTGAAACATTTCTCATTTAAAAACACATGAAAACAGGGACAGCTCTAGGGTGGTGCAATCGGTGCCACTGCACCGGGCGTTGACTTGGGGTGGGGGAGTCAATTTTGAAAATGTATTTTATCATTTTGAAAGCACCTGCTGCTGCATTCCTGGCCTCCAGCACTTTTCAGGCATCAATTAAAATTTCAGAATAACTTCTGTGATTAATCGTCTTTCTGGAAAGAGACTGGAGGTTTTTCTAGTGGAAGTTTTGACTCATCCTAAGGTAGTGCAGAAGGTTAAAAAGCTGCTGCTAAGAATGTGTAGCATGCAGATAACGAAGTGCATATAATGTAATTAGGTCAGTGGGTTACTGCTTCTGTAAGAGAGCTCCTTTTGTTACTTGTTGTTTATGTCAAAATCCTAATATAGAACATTGAGCTATTAACTGTCATCCTAGAGCTGCATGCAAACTGCAAGGTATATGTGAGAGCTATCTGTTTTTTTGCCCAGTCTTTCATCATCCTAATCTTGTGAAAAGGGTTTATTTGGGTAGAAAACAATTCTTATTATGAAAGAGAACCCCTAAAAATTATTTACATTTTAAATTCAGAATTTGTGCTCTTCCAGAATAAGAACTCAAACTATATTGCCTACCAGTATCGATGACATGTCACTCCTACACTACACCTTGTAGTCCTGTCCGATGTAAAATTTCCTATACACTGATTTACACACATATGATTGTCTCTGTGCAATGTGTGTGTGGTGTGAGTGCTCTGACAACTTACACTGGTATGAATGGTGCTATATAACTAAATGAATCTGAGAGATGGTGGTTATGGAGAATTGAGAGGCACTGTTAAAGGGTGCTAGTGAGGGAATCCGTGGCAGAGGTGGTCATTAGGGGGCCACCAACAGACATTTTAGCACAGGGCACCACCAGCACTAAAGCCAGCACTGCATGAAAATGTTCACAGGTCCACATTACAGCCAGAATCTCCTTCTCCTGCGGAGTGTAGGCACATTCTGTTTCAAGCAGGTTTCTACTGGCATAGGATACAATGTGTCTAGGCATTCAGATGGCAATTGTGTTGAGCAAGGATTGCCCCCAACCCACTGAATTAGTATCTACTATGATCTCAATATGTAACTTGGGGTCAGAATAGGCCATTTATGTTGCATTCTCATTCGCATGTTTTTTGTCTTTGAAATGTTGATCTCATTCAGGAGACTATTGGAAGGGTGCATTTTGCTTAGTTATGTCTCTCTCCATTGGACACTCACTGTAGCAAACTCACAAATGTATCTCGAGCAATACCTAGCTATCTCTAAGAAGGATCCCAACAAGGTTACATCTTGTAGGGTGCAAGTAGATGACAATGCTTGCACTTTATCAGGAGTCATTCCCCAACCAGAGAATATGTGCCCAATGAATTTGAGTTTGATTTTCGAAACTCATGCTTTGCCATGTTGAAATTGAGACTTGCATCAGCAAGTAATTAGCACACTTCTGTATGGGCATTGGCATGCTCTTTTTGTGTTGTCACAAATACTGGTTTGTCCTTACTGTAATTGAAAGCATGTGTGACAGGTTGAATTACTCAGCGAATAGCATCCTGAAATATCTCTGCAGCCGAAGATACCCCAAAACTCAGTCTTTTGTTTCTGAACAAACCAATGCAACTCAAAAAAGTAGTAATGTTCCAACAGTTTCATTCCAGCTCGAGTTGATCGTATCCTTTGTTCAGGTCAAGATGGCTCCATTCAGCTGTATGATCATGTCCGTGATGTGGGGATCAGGATGTCTTTCTTTCTCGGTTGCTTTGTTGGCCTGGCGCATATCAATGCAAATGCGTACTGCACCTCCACTGTTCTTTTCTGGCACCACAACTATGGTCGAAACCATGGCGTAGGACCAGTGGAGAGTTCAATGATGTCCTTCTTCAACAATGTTTCTAGTACTTTCTCAACAGCTCCTTGTAAGTGGAAAGTGACTCTATGGTGTCATTGGGAAAAGGGTGAATGTCCTAATTAATATGAAGTTGCATTACCTTGAGCCTTCCTAGGCCATGAAATAACTACAGGTACTGACGCACAATTTTAGACTGACCACGGATGTTGTAGTTGAGAGGTATCAGTCCCATATCAGCAGCCGTGGCAAAGCTAAGTATACATGTACTCGATGAGATTCCTTGAAGACATGAATCAGCTCTTGTACTAATATTGTTTTGTGTCTCATGGTTGTAATAACACTTGACTCTGTAATGGTTTAGGAGCAGCCTACATTTATTCCTTTATGTCTGATGGAGTAATTTCTCTACCGTCAAGATATGCATCGAGGCACCACTGTCTATAACGAAGGTTATGGGGCAACAGTTCACCTTCAATGTAATTTTATGGCGGTTTCCAAGAGAAATGTTGCACTCCATATAGTGCTTTTCTTTTGACTTTTGATCTTCTTTGTAAGCAGCTAATCCTACATGTGAATGTCTTGCTTCAGTATATATCATCAACACACATGATTGATAGTGATGTTGAAGAGCCTTTGTATGATGAATCTGATCACAATCAACTTTGTTTTATTTCTACTTGTTATAGTTGACATTGACTTTTGGCCTTGTTAGCATGGTGAGAAGGCTTCTTGGACCATTTGGTGACCATTTTCTCTTCTCGCTGTAACACATTTGGTTTCTCTTTTGTTTTGCAGACTTTTACAAAGTGGTTTTCTTTCCCACAGCCATTGTGTGTCTGTCCCATGGCTGGGCATTTACCTTCATGGGGAAATGAAAACCCACGTTGGAAGCAAACCTTTTCTTTCTTTGGAAATGTCGACTTGTGCACATCTGTTCTGTGTTTATGCTTGCTTTCACGATCAACACTGATTCATTGCACACTGTTCCTGCTTCCATATCAGCAGCTTGTCTATCTGCTCATTCTTCTACCCTTGCAGCCATTAGCATTTTCTCTAAACTGAGTGTCTCTCTCAACATACTTCTTCTAAAAGAGTTTGAGAGACAATCATTGATGACTCTGAGGCACATTGCTTTTTCATTGTTGAAATGACAAAACTTACAGTGTTTGAAAGTGTGTCAAGTCTCTCAACAAACTCATCCATCATTTCACCAGCCTGTTGTCATGCTTGGTTGAAGATCTACCTTTCACATTCGATATCTGGTATCATATTGAACTTGGCTGTCAATGCTTCTTTTATCTTTTGGTACAACATTGCATCAGTTTGTGGGACTTTCTTTAGCACTTCTTTCACTCCATCACTGGCAACATTTTGCAAGAATTTAATCATCTTATTATTGTCTTTCTCTTTCAGCCTATCCATGCAATCATCGAACATTTCGATCCATGCAGGCCACCTGGCATCGATGTTCTGTTCCTTTGCCGTGTCAAAACAAGGTGGTGGCGTCAAGAATGTAACTGTGTCATACCTTGCACTCCCTTCTATTGCCGTTGAGAGCACATGCTATTCAGACAGCATTCTTTGAAATCAGCGGAATCGGTTACCTCTCCACACAAACTCCCATTGCTTGGGCATGATCGTCTCATCCAATTTTTGTGACTGTGTGGCATTTTAATTGTCTGTGCCAGTAAGTAAGTTTCTGTTTTGTACCCGGTCGTCACTGCTTTCAGCTTTTGCTTCGTATGGATGATGCCTCTTTGTTATGGTGTAGCGCGGTTTTTCTGCTGGCAGCCTTATCATCAATTTTCTGGTGGACTTCATGAATATGCCTGCTTTGATGGCTGAGTATGGGCGGGAGCGGGATTTGACTCTATATACTGCAATGCACACATTTTGCATCAATTCGGGAAGCATTCTAACTTTTATAACCACACATTAACACCTATCAGAAGATTAGGTAATTCCTGTTTAGAAGAATCCGCCAAGAACCGCAAGGGCCCTAGGATGCATAATCTCAAGAGACTACAAACACCATTGTAAATTCCTCCAGCGGCCAAAACTGACATGCTGAGATTGGGCATAGGACATTTTCCAGTAAGATTACACTGTAGGAGGGTTTATTACTGATCTGTTAGAAATGTTACATTGTAATTGTGTTTATATAGCACTTATTACCCCTGTTGAAGAGTTAAAGCACTATTCAGAGAGTAGCATACTACGCTGGAACCCAAAGTGGATTCATAGTTGATAGTGAAATATAAGTTCAGTAGAGTGGTTGACATGTCAGTCTGTTAGTTGGATTAAATAAGACAAAGGAGTGATAGAGGAGGGAAAGAGCCTAGAAAGTTTTATTTGGGAGATCATAGTAGTAGAATGAGGTTTGGGATGAGTCGAAGGAGGGATCATGGAGGGAAAAATCTTGGAAGGGTTATTAGAAAATCAATGGTTGTGAGTACCGTCCCAGGAAGGCATGAGTCAAGACTGGTATATGAGAATTCTTGCTTCCTGATTGTCTCCGTTTGTTTAATTCCCTGTCAGGTGGGGTGGTAGGGAAACGTTGTGGTTCAGGTGGCAGGAGGATGCTTGTACTATCAAACTTCCAGTGGGCTGTTATAGAAGAAAATCAGGGTCCCGAGGAGCAGGTTATGTCATCTTGCCTCTTGGCTGTTCACTGGAGGGCAACATTCTGGCTTTGCCCAGGTGCCCAACAGCATATCAGTAAAGGCCTCATTAAAGGGCAAAAGAGGCTCCTGGATAGTCTAGTCTGTGGTGGATATTTGTTTTAAATTCCTGCAAATATAGGTTGAGATCCAGGACTTCAGTCACCCTCCTAATGACTGTGGTGAAGGAGTCGGAGTCTTTGGTGACCATAGCCTGATCAGGGAAGGATAGTCCAGTGACTGGTGAGAAGCCCAGGCCACTGGCATCCTGAAGGTCTTCAAGTATATTCCCATCATCATATAGTCATTAATATGGCCATCATACTGGGGTTATTTTTCTGGGTTGGAGTGGGTACAGTATTGCATTCTTAATTGGGTTGAGCCTTCGAATCTTAGAGAACTATTGGCTCCAGATCCGGCTTTGAGGCTTGGGCCGGGTGTGTAGGAAACATAGAGCATTTTTAATGAATTAAAGCAAGGCTGGGGATGAACCTGACTCCTGGAATAGGGAACAGAGAGGCCCTTGGCCTTAGCCTTATCCTTGTAGACAATTATGAAGATAAGTCCACTCTGTATGCTGGAGACAATTCAGTGTATGTCTCCTACAAGGACCTGGAAAAAGAATCCAAGTGATTTAGAAAGTTGCACCTAATAAGTGGCAGAGAGAGGAACATTTAGTGCCACCCCATGACTTGGATGGAAGGTCTGGGCCACTTGGAGACACATCTGATGATGATCCTGATGATACTCAATCATAGGAACAGACGCCAGTGTCAATATGCAGATGTTATGAGCAAGCCAGATTAAGTTGGGTTCTGGGGGTGGGGTGTAGCCAAATTGTCCTAGGCCCTCTGCAACAGGCACATTTGCTCTCACCACAAAAAATGGACTCCATTTGGCAGTGAAATATATTGACATCTTGAGGTTTCCAAATAAGTCTGGAATGATCATGTATTATATACCCAGAAGACAGATGGAGTTTCTAGGGTTTTTAATCATTTCAGAGATTGTTACCTGTGTCCTGGGAGTGTCTTTTTTAATTCTCGCTAGATTTGTTTTTCAAGGTAGATTTGTGCGTGTAGTGAACCATCTATATAAGGACTTCATGGCAAAAATAATATTCAATTACAGAAATGTGGGTACAGAAAAAGCAGGGGCACAAGGCAGGGGTGTCCCCTATCCCCGATCCTGTTTGCTTTATTTATAGAACCCCTGGCAATAGCCATTAGACAAAAAGTGCAACAAACTGCACCCCTGCAAGGCATTTCTAATATAAATCTCTACGCTGATGATATTGCTCTATTTCTCACACCTAGGGAGTGCAACCAAAAGGAAATGTTATTGATTTTTTCAGAATTCCAAGCACTGGGTGGCTATGAAATCAATAGAGCCAAGACGAAAATTTTACTCTGCAATTGTTCAGGCCAGACACTACTACCAAATTTTCAGTTATTATATGACTGTAGGCCCAAGATGTACTTAGGGATATATGTGTCAGAAAGGGTGGATGGACTATATATATTAAACTATGTCCCCTTAGTGCAAAAGTCAAGCGTTTATTTGTGAAATGGAAGCAACTCCCAATTTCTATATTAGGACGGGTGGCACTTTTACGAATGTCAATTCTACCACTATTTAATTTTCTATTCTCAGAAACCCCCTGTGCACTACAAATGTGTTTTTTTAAAGAAAGAGATGGTCTATTTTCATCTTTTATATGGACCAGCAAGGTACCGAGATTAGCACTAGCCACTTTAAGCAACCCAAATGAGGAGGGAGGACTAGCTCTTCCAAACTTGAGGGACTATTACTACGCAAACTTTGCACATAATAAACACAGATTTTATAACCATCTTAATTAGCCAGGCATGGATAACCTTTTTATGTAAACAATAATGAATTAATTTAAATTTGTAGATCCTATGAGGATAGGGAAGAACCCGAAGAAAGTATGCTATAAGGTCTTCCAGTGGTTTCTAAAACAAAAAGCCCAACTGTTCAAGTATTATGAAATACCTAGTATAAATGGCTCTACGCGCTTGACCGACCTATATGTTGGCGAAGACAGGCTAATTCAACCTGGTATATTAAGGAAATGGGAAGAGAATGGGTACAGGAATGTGGGAGACTCCTGGAAAAGGTGGACAGAGATAGAGAACGGGGTCTGTCACTCTATAGACATGCTTAAAAGGTCATTTATTCAGATAAGGCACTTTTTAGAAAATGTTGAACCATTGACACTAAGAGCAAGACTAGAACTTAGCAAGGTCCTCCTAGAAACAATGAGCCAGAGGTCAACAAGCAATGGGGTGATCATTTTTTAATGAACACAATGCCTTTACTGTCTATGAGAAAGCCCAAGATAAATGGCAGAAGAAAGAAGACCTCCAGATCCCAAGGGCAATCTGGAATAGAATTAACAAATTTAACATTACTGTAATAAGAGGCACCAATTTTTGGAGAATTCAATTTTATACAAAATGTTTGCTATACAGGACACCATTTTCCTCCACAATATATACACTCAGATTGAAGATAGATGCTTCCGTTGCTTCGAAGAGGGAGAAGGTACCTGGACTCATGTTATCTGGGATTGCCCAAAGATAAAGCAACTATGGGAAAATACTGCAGAGCGAAGATGGGGCATACATTAATCATCGCTAAATATATTGCAATTCTAGGGTGTTTACCAACATATTGATGAACAAAACACAAGAGGAATGTCTGTATGTGTCGGCCATAGTGGCAAGATAATTAATTCTCCAAAATTGATGAAGCGATAATATACCTACTTTCCATGACTGGCAGGCAAAGCTGCACAGAGTCATAGAGCTGGAGAGACGCTACGCCCTAACGTCAGGCACATATATAAAATTTGAGAAATGCTCGCAGTCCTTAGGAAACTAACCAAAAAATTTGAAAAAAATGTAATACTAAAGGGAATGTGTGCAATTTGTGTTTTTATATGTGCTTTTATATTTATTATTAAAAGAGTATTCATGACGAAAAGTTTTGATGATGGATCATGTTTGGATGAGATGTGTCAACCAATTATTTGGAGCTGATTTGGAATATTGTAAGCACTGTATTTTTGTATATTATTGCATATGAATAATGGTGCATTGAACTCTCAATAAAAAAAAAAAGATCGTTACCCTTCAACTCCTGGTGGTCATGGTGGCCTTTATCAAGAGAGAAGTGAAAAGAGTTCTGACAGCAGAGAAAATTTACTTGAAATTTACTTCCAGGTCTGTGAGTTTGCTAGTGTTCTCCATACATGTAATTTTTTCTGGGCCACCACATTATCATGCCTTGTATGGGCTCTAGAGTCTCCAATTTAATATTGGTCTGTCATAATCAAAGGAGATTTGACTATCACAGGAGGAGTGAACAAAGATCCACTCATGACTGGACTATATTGAGGCCGGCTATGGGAGAGCAGTCCAGAGATGGAAGCCTCTCTTGTGCCATACCTCAATGTGGAAACTAAGTCTGACACCAGCTCAATGAGATGCCCAGTTTAATTCAGAATAGAATCTACTGCAAAAAGTGGTCAGAAGTTGAGTTGCATTACATATTAATTGCGCCAATCTCATGGCAGGATCATTTGACAATCAGTTGTGTCCTCACAAAGAGACAGAACGTGTTGGATGTCTGTTATTAACCTAGTTTAAGAATCTTGGCAGAGCTGGACACAGAGTATCTGTTTTGAAAAGTAGATTTCATTCACAGCAGACTGTGTCCTGCGGAGGTCCAACTCGATCGATGATTCTCAAGATTTCAAAAGGACTTCAACAATTGGAGCCAGATCCTAGTGGTCTTTGTGGTGACCATAAACAGGTGAGGTTACCCTGATAGAGATCTGTTTATATGGAGGTTGAACACTAATTTTACAGCGTTGTTCATTTGGAGGCTGGGCCTAGTAACAACAGCAATGTTCCTTTTCTCCAGGAATAGGATTGAAATTCACCTTTCCCTCTTCATAGGCATTTTTCGTGTAGTGGCTCTGGTTGAATGGCAGATTGCTGATCTGAACTTGGCGCCTCAGATTTTGAGGTTTCAAGCCAGATATTGAATTTTTATACTTTTTTTGTCCCCTGCGGATGTTCATCCATTGATCTTCAGCAAATTACTAACATTGTGGAAATAGTTGTCAATTACCAGGGGTTTTTAAAAAAAAACAAAAATCTAATTAACTAAACTTGGGCAGCCGACAGACGTAAATGTTACATGTCATCCTGGAGGACTTTGTGTTGATGATGTGTGGAGAGAGATCTCAATACTGTGGGAGGTAGATATTATCTTTATCACATAGGCAGAGAGGAGATGGGTAGGCCATCATACGTCCCCAGAAGCATCAATGTATTCAATAAAATTAGTGTGCAGCACAAGGAATGAAACAGAGAGATAGTAGATGGACTGTTTCTTAATCTTACAGAAAAAATCAGAGGACCAGAGTTTGGACGTCACAGGACTTCTTCCGAGATTTTGAGGAAAGCCCTCCTTTAAGGAAGAAATAACCTCACACAAAAAGTAGTGTCATGCTTCATCATAGGCATCCTCTCCCCACCCTGGTAGGTCAGTGCCACCAGGACAGACACACCCTCTTCAAAGACTTTAGGAAACAAGGGGGTTCTTAGATAAAAACTACTTGACAAGGCAGGATACAGACTGACTAAAAGTAGCTTGGGGTTTGGTGAGGACCTCAGGTAAATCTAAAAACAAAAAAGAGCAGGGTACACAGAGAATAATGTCTCAGATCCATCTCTTATATGCCAACATGTTTCTGCCGTCCAAATATAGCATAATAGTTCTGAGGTAGTCTTCAGGCTTTATGGATCCCTCAACTAGCCTCAGTGGCTCTAATAGCCACATAGACAATTGTTGCTATTGTGTGCAAACTACAATTACCCGAAGTGAATCCTTCCTGATACTGGATCTATGTAAGTACATTAACCGATTCAGAAGGGATTATCAAAAGATACATACCATTATTATTTTGTTTTAAAGAACAGCTTCCCTACATTAGCATATGCTTGGTACTTGTATTTAGAATGTGGGCATGCAAGTGCACTGTCACTGCAACCCACTACAAACTAACACATGTGATGAGTGGGAGGCCGTAACACCCTCGTAGGTGCACATGCAACATTGACATATGGTATAGACAATATTTTTATGAAAAAATATTTGTATTCAAATAATTAGGCTTTTCCTTACCCTGGACTTTAGGGGATATCGTCTTCCTGATAGAAGGGGTGATGTCCTTTGTAGTCACACACTAATAATAGGGTAACGAAAGGTTAGCGGTGTAAAGTAGGTCATCATACATGAAGGGGGACACCTGGCTCCCCTGTCACATACTCTGGGGCTTGAGTCTGCCCATGACTAATGCTATGCTAGGGGAGCAACAGCCCACAAAACACACACATTTTTTTCGTATGAAGGATGTATTATGTACATCACACACTAATTATGTCAAATCTTGCAGGCAACAATTTGTCTTCTGACACGTACTCTCAACATTCATTTAATGTTTTTAAGCAGATGTGTTACTTAAGCAATCATTAGGCTGCTTAGCTACTGCATGCTGCTTGTATATATTAAAGTCCACCGAGTGGTCCTCATTATTAAGTCTTGCATCCTTGCCAACATATCTTTAAAACTCAATGTGCACACATAGAAGCCATGGATAGCATATGGTAATCACCGCCAGGATAGGCAATCAGCACTCAAACACAAGCGACAAGAACAATGTTCTATGCATATTCATGTAAAGCAGTAAGCAGAAGTGCCCCTATACCCCATCTTGTAATTCTGTGATCTCTTACATACAAATAAAAAAACATAAAACCAACGCAATGTTAATCCGCACTAGGAAACACTTAAACAAGCATGACACCCGATTCGCAGTGATCCACCCATTAACAAACTGCGCGGGCACACAGAAACATGCAGACATCCCAGAGCCCTTGCACCAGGGCAGTGAAAGCAGGGCCTGATAGGGAGGTGTTTTGAAAGGTTATTGCCCCACTTACTTCCTCAAAAGTTACATCACTCTGGGTCACCTACGTGTAACTGCACCCTACAGCAGGTACAGTTGGAAGGAGCGTCTGTTTTCTACTTAAGCTGCACTACTTCCTTGCTGATAGGCAAATGGCACATAGATGCCCGGTGGGCATGTTGGGGACTGAGAGCCCTACATAGTAGGGTATTCATTGGCCATGTAGTCTTTTTTGTAAAGTGGCCACACGAAGAGGTGATGTACTCCTCGCAGATAGGCAGGTGGCACATTGACGTCCCTTGGGCATATAAGGAAGCTGAATACCCTGCAAAGCAGGGTGTTTGTGGTACAACTTGTCTTTTGGGCATTACTATGCCCATAATGGCCACTTGAGAGGGGTCAATAAAGGATTTGTTAAAATGGAAATGGGAAATGTTCGCTCCTATCCCAAGTTTGCAATATAATATTCTCCAAACATAAACCCAAACTGGAGTCATTAGGCCAATGATGGACAATGACGTGAGAGAGGAAGTGGAAATTTTCAGGAAGAGCCTTATTGTAAAGCAGAATGTATTCATTCTGTGCTTTCCACATTCAAAAAATAATTGCCAACCTTTTAATTTTGACATTTTCTTGGAATGTAATTCGTATGGCATGTAATCATGACTCATGAAGTAATTCAGGCCATATAGGTCCTTCCATAGCGTATACATCCATCTTTGTTCAAAGATCAAAAAGGGTCTTGTCCTTCCGTACGTGTTTGCTTTACTTTCAAACACACACCATTCCATCACATTATCACCATGGCCTTTCTCTATGTAATGTTGTGTTAGTTTTGTGCGATCTCTCCTACACCGAATAGTACTTCGGTGTTCTATGATACGAGTGTGCACTTTTCTGGTCGTCATTCCGATATACATGAGGTTCCATGGACACTTTATTACTTACACGACATTCATGATATTACAATTTGTCAGATACTTCAATTTCCAAGGTGTCCTCAGCCCCAAGTCCAACTCCTTTGCTCTCTTAGTCAGAAGGCATACGCTACAGTTGCTACATGGTGAGTGGCCAACAGAGGGAGAGAGATTGCAAAGGATGGTCTGTTTGTTCTGGTTTGTAGTGTTTCTGAGCTGGGTTTATACCACTAGATCTTTAATATTAGTTGCTCTCCTAAATGAGTATATTAGCTTTTTAAACTTAAGCCCCCCGGATTGTAGGCTACACCAGTTTTTGTTGATTACTTTTTGGAAAGCATTTGACATGGTACTGTAGGTAGAAACACATCAATCGGTCAATGCCCTGTTTGTTATACATCATCAGTACCTGGTCCCCATTATTTGTTTTATTTCTTGGCTATTCTGGGGTATTGATTTTTTCAGATAGTCACTCACACAGTTTTTCAGCATGCAATCTGTAGTCCCTCACATCTGAACAGTTGCATTGCATGCCTAAAAACTGCCATGCCGGCAGATTTTCCCGCAATCTGCGGGGTGAAAACTTGTGAACCATAGCATGTTGTTGTGGTATGTGGATTTAAAAAAGACGTCATTCTCCATCTTTCCAATTTATCTTTTATCAGGAGGTGCAGGAAGGGGAGTTCACTGATGCCTATGGTGACAGTGAATCGCAAGAACGGGTTGAGTGCATTTAGCCATCTCCAAAATTCAAGTGCCTCCTACCTGGTTCCAGTCCAGATTAGTAGCACATCATCTATGTAGCGTTTTCACACTTTTATCTTATTCTGGAAAGGATTGAGATAATCGAGGCCAAATTCTGATTCAAATGAATGCACATAGAGACATAGCCAAGCTGGGAGCAAAAGTGCTCCCCAGTGATTCTCCATTCACTTTTAGGTAATACTCACTCTCAAACTCAAAAGTATAGTGTGTGAGTCCCAAATGGGCCAGGTCTAGTACAAGCTCTCATGGAGTGATGAAGTCCCATTCAATTTCACTAAGAATCTTACTCACTACCTCCAGGGTAACCTCCTGTGGGATGTTTGTATACAGGAACTCCACATTCAAGCTGATGAGGAGTTTGTTGGTTTTGTCAAAAGGTAAGTCCTTGATCAGGTTTAACACCTCTTTTGTGTTATGTAAGAAAGTTGGCATTTTCTACACCAATGGCTGAAGGATGACATCAAAGAACTGAGACAAGGAATCCAGACTGGACCCAGTCCCTGAGACAATCAGCCATCTTGGAGAGGGTACCTTGTTCTTGTGTACCTTTGGTATGGGGTGAAAGTAGGATCCTTTGGGTTGCTTCATGTATTGTATTGCATCCATTCTTCTGACCCTTATTAACCACATAGGAAATCTCTTCCTGTACCTCCTTTGAAGGATCCTTTGTCAGTCATTTGTAGTGTGGTGTCTCATTCAGTCGTTTTTCACACTCATTCCCATACATATCTCTTGGGAGAATCACTATCACTCCGCATTTGTCTGTTGGTTTGATTAAAATGGATTAATCCGCTGCTAGTGATTCTAAAGCCCTCATTTCCACTTTTCTCATGTTGCAACATTTTTCATGGTGATTCTTCTCCATGGTATCAATTCCTCTACTCACATCCTTCTCATTGTCCAGCACCTCTGGTGGCATTGTGGAGGTTGGTGGAGTTAACATGGATTTGGGCCGCAGTTCCGTGCTTACTTCTTGGTCATTATGAGGTTGATCCAGGAAAAAAAGCTTCAATCTAACTTTTCGCAGAAAGTCTGCTGCCTCCATCTTGAGTTTAAAAATGCCCTCTTTAGGAGGTTGAACAAATCCTCAATATTATGTATCTTTTGTTAAGCCCTTCAGAATAGGTTACTGCACTTTCATAGATCCAGTATCAGGTAGGATTCACCTGAGATAGTTGTAGTTTGCACACAATAGCAACAATCATATCTTTGGCATTCAGAGCCACTGAGGCTACTTAAGGGATCCATAAGCCCTGAAGAATGCCCCTCTCCTGTTAGGATATAATTGGAGAGCAGTATCATGTTAAGCAGATAGGCGACGGGTCTGAGTCATTGTCCTCTGTGTAGCCTCGCTCGTCATTGTATTTAGATATACCTGGCGTCCTCACTAATAAAAGTGAAATACCGAAGAAACACAAGGTACTTTTAGTTAGTCTGGATCCTGTCTTGTCCAGTAGTTTTTATCTAAGGACTCAGGGGCTGCTGCTGCCAAAATAAACTGGTGGACCAGTGCAGGGGTGGGCAAATAATAATGATAAAAAGAATACTTACCTCACGCTTGTGCTTTTGCATAGTGGCCCCTGCTGCCCACCAGTTAGTTTTGACAGCAGCTGCCCCTCAACACGTATGTCTATATTATCCGTTTTTTTGATCATTAAACTTCAATGTCCGGCTGGGCATTGCATAATTATATAGAGCCGATTCTGGTCTATATCTCTCCTATGTTGAATTGCTTTTGAAGGACCTATTGTTTTTCAAATTAATCCTCAACATTTGAGTAGCAGATTGCGCCGTCGCAGGCCAAGGGCATGCAGTCAACTCCTGGGCCAAATTGTCATGTAACTACTTTAGAGTGTGATGTTACTTTTAGAAACATGATGACGTCATCAGTGGAAGAAAGAGCTTTAAAGTCTGCACTTCTCAGCAGGAGTACAACACTTTCAAAGGGAGAATACCAGCCCTTCTTGGTAGGAAACAGTTAATCAGGGACAGTGAGTACCAGTACTTCTTGTTTTCCGTTTTGTCAGCAATGCTTGTATGGCTCTGAAACATGGACTATATTTTTGTCGTGTCTGGTGTTTCCCCCGCCAAGAACAACAGGCCTTTCATGAACTGAAAGAAAACAGCAGATAACACATGTACTAAGGAGAGTAAATGTATTATAAGGCCTTATCCAGTTCCATGTCCTTATTCTTATTTACAAGGTTTTTACAAATCTGTCTACAATGCAGTCCACAGAAAAAAACAGGGTTGGAATGGCCTGTAGGGCATTCTGGTAGTGCCGTAAGGGTTGGTCTGAAAGGGTAGTGTGTGGGTTGCTTTCTTTAGCTGCCTTTGGGCCTGTTTGAGGTCTGGTGGGCCAGTTCTTACTATGGATTTCTCTGATATTGTCATAAATATTACCTGTAGAAAGCACAAATGCTTGCAGTCTCCCATGGGCAATCTGGTTACAATCAACTCCTGTGCAGAATATTTTTTAAGTCAGTTTTGTACAGTTTGAAGTTTGACTAAAAGCTGCAGAGCACTTTATATGAGCAGCAGAATATATAATACAAGGTCAGATTTCTTTTTACAGACTCACAGAGAAGTGGTTTGCTCTGAATCACAAGCATATGAGCCACGCCAAACTTGTCTCTGGTTCCCCATTTCCGAAATCGGCAGCTCTGGCCGTAAGGCCACCTTTCCTCCCAACTCTGGACCTCATTTATGAGGTTTTGCCATAGGGCAGCGGCAAAGTCCTTCCTGCTGTGTTGCCCTACGGCAAAAGAAAAGGGCAGGAATGCACCATATCTATCAGATACGGCACATTCCTGTCCTTTTCCCCTGTGGCGGCGCACAATGGGCTGTTGTGCGCCAACGCAGGCACTTTGCACCATGGTGCAAGGGTGCCTGTGTTGCAGGGATGATTATTTTTGTGCAAGAAGGGAAACCAGAGGTGCTTTCCTCTTTCTATATTGAAAAAGGAAAAACAAGGAGAAATAAAGATATTTCTCCTCGTTGTGCCTCCCTTACGCTTCCCTGGGGATGCAAACATTTTTGATGCTGCCTCAGAGTTACGATTTCTCGTAAATCTGGGGCAGTGTCAAAAATCCATAGATGTTGCTGGGAACGCCGCCAGCAATATCCATTGCAGGCCCCTTTAACGCTGAAAACCGCTTTAAAGGAAACAATATTTACGAGGCAGCATTAAGCCCAAAAAAGTGGCTTAGCACTGCCTCGTCAATATGGAGCTGGCTCCTGCGCTATGGAACGTCACAAAAAGTGACGTTCTGGTGGCGCAAGGGACATCATAAATGAGGCCCTTTGTTTCCACTGTCATGCCCTTTGATGTTTGAGCTTGCATGGAAATCAAGTAGAAATAAGTTTTCACTGGAAGACATAATTTTAAAACTCCCCCACAACTATCAGTGGTCAATTGATAATTGTGGACAGCAGTGCAATGACACCGGCCCAACAGACACCCAATTTTACTATTCCTCAAGGGGTACCGGGGTACATGTTCTGATCCAGGTCAGTCCAGTCCATGGAGTCTCTAAGGCACATGGGCAATAAACAGGGCCGGACTGGGAACAGCAACCAGCCCTGGAAGACTGGTGCTGGACAGGCCCTGGGAGCAGGGGAGAGGGGTGCTAGAAATAAGCTCCCGCTTTTGTTACAGGGGGCCAATATTGCAGCACTGCTGCAAAACCGGCCCCCAGTGACTTAACCAGCCCCCACAGCTCAAAACCAGCAGCCAGTGACATAACCGGCCCCCACAGCTCAAAACCAGCCCACATCCCTCCGGCCTACTAGGAAAATGCCCAGTACCCGCTACGGCCTGTCTGGCCCTGGCAATAAGGGCTCTGTTGCTTGTTGGAAGGCAGTCAGATCCTATGGTAGCCTGACAGGTTGGGAAGTGCCAACCAAATGCCACTGCATGAAGGCTGAAAGAGCTGTGAAATAATTCAATGACCAGTAGGTTGTGAATGCATCCCGTAAATTGATGGATTTATTTTGAGGAAAATAAATCGCAGCTTTCCCCGTAATGGCAGCAGTGAAGGAGCAGACCAGGGCTTATGGACCAGTACCTGGGGATGCTTTGTCAGTTAAGTATTGGGACTGCTCGTTTCCTTTCAAAAAGCATGTGCAATTTATTGTAAAATACTCAGAATTAGATAATGCGAAGAGAAAATGCAGGCTGCAGAGCCATGTTTTTACTCAACATTAGCCACAAGTGTCGCAGTTTTCACAAGTGACGTCACCGGACAACATTGGATAAGTTGAAAGTAGGAGGAAAGTCCACAAAGTGCAGCCACACTTTTTCCTTCAATTTTTACGTCACCTTACCACAATTACCCTAACTTTAAATGTGAGAGTGTGAGTGTACGACCCCGGACGGGCCCAGGTCCTCAGCACAGAGAAACAGTAAGATAGTAAGGTCGAACAGCGGGACAGGTGAAAGGGACACCAGGAAGGAAAGTAAGGGAAGCAAAGAGGTGCTTCCAGCACCCTTTCCATCCCACGTTCCCCCCACCACTGCCCTTGAGTTATGCATGACACATTCTGAGGAACAAACTAACTTTATGGACACTTGAATACTGATAAAAGGCAAAGGTGTAGTCCACACCCTCTGCTGGCGTTGCACTGAGACTTTTTACTGTTTTGCACTATATAATGCATTAATTTATTAAATTTGAGACAGCTAATACATTTTTATCTGAAATTACCATTTGATTTTATGCAGCCAGCAGGGTTAAAATGTCACCTCCTATTAAGAAAATCAGACAGAATTGTCTTATGTCTTTCCTGCAACCATTTCATACTCATAAATAATGCAGCCTCAACTTCTTATCTTTCAAGCGTTGCCCTTTTGATTCATTTGACTGATCTTCTGTTCTTTTAAAAATGGTAGCTAGTTTTATATTCTGAGATAACAAAGAATACCCCGAGGATAACTTTGAATCTCAACTGAAGAACTGACTTTACATTTTAAAAAATAGCCGTGTATCCATCCCACACTTGTAAATTCAGGATCTAAATGCATAATGTGTCATGTTGCAAAATAAGTCAAAAACATTATGGACCAAACTTAGCAAAACTTTTCACTGGGTTTGTGTTACAAAAAAGATTCAAAACAAGTTTTGTACTGGAAAGTATCGCCAAAGTAACACAAAGTATTGTGGGGCATATTATCAAGAAACGGCGTTAAAATTATCGCCGCTTTAGCGGCAGAAAACTGCCGCTATAGCGGCAACAATGGGCTTAATAATATGCCCAGGAGAATTCCCATAGAAGCCCATCTTCTGGTGTCAACATGGGCTTCTATGGGAATTCTCTGCGGCATATTATCAAGCCCATTATCGCCGCTTTGAAAACTGCCGCTAAAGCGGCGATAATTTTAACGCCGTTTCTTGATAATATGCCCCTGTGTTGCATAAATAGGGCATAATACATGTGTTAATGGGCATTGCTATGCAACCTCCCATGCCCCATTTGTTTTGACACAAATCTCAGTCTACTTCAAGCACGGTCGGCACAGGTAAGAGCAGTGGGACGGGGCAGGGTGGGAAGTCACCATACGATGAGATAGGTCAAATTAAATTAAAAAATAAATAAAATCACTTACCTTGCTTTTGCCACATTTCTGACTCGGTGATGCGGCAAGCGCAATGTTAGCGGTTTTCTTTATTTTTATATTTAATTTTCCATATCCCATCGTCTGTCGACTTCCCCCGCCCACTGCACCGCACTTCTCTTACTTGTTTACCGGTGGCGCCTGGTCTACTTACATTGGTATACAAGGATTTCCTTCAAGAATTTGCACCTCCTCAAGCCAGGTACAACAGTAGGGAACAATGAACATTTCTAAAAACAAGATAGAAGTTGGGAAATGGAACGGCAAGAGTAGAGCATTTAAGTGGATGTACCAGAAGCAAGACTTTACTACAGAGATCAGTGTTTAAGCACGGATTCTATCATGCCTTTACCTAGAGTTTCAGATTGGGAAATCTCTTTGTGAAAAACTATAACATATCATTCCAATGGGCCTGGTAAAACCTGTTACCTGGCCCATCAGAATGTGTAAGCCACTTGTAATGAGGACTCAAGTGTAAGCAAACTTAGCCTCGAAAATTAATTTATACATGTTTTTATACTAGAAAACAGTTTCTGCAAAAGAGAACAGGGTGGGTTTTGTTTCCACGTTCATTATCTTGCTTCGAGAGATTTTCTTTCTCCAATTTGTTCAACAGTGAATAATTACACAGAGGCATTTTTTGTTTAAATTTTTTGCTTTCGTGGAGGCTAACTGAAATAAATGATCTAAGAACGCATTTCCTCAATTCTAACAGTCTACAGGCTTGCAATTGTAGTGTCTGCAGTAGAACAGGTTCAGCAGACACTGCTCCCCAGACAAGTATAACCCTGCCCTAACCTCCTGCCCTATCATCCCAACCCTGAGCTCCTAACACCCAGACAAATCAGGTGGGAAATGTATGCAGTTTTCTCCACAAAATCGGGAAAGCCACACAGAAAAAACCTGGGGGCATATTATCAAGAAACAGCGTTAAAATTATCGCCGCTAAAGCGCCGATAATGGGCTTGATAATATGCCCTTGAGAGTTCCCATAGAAGCCCATGTTCTGGTGTGACCATGGGCTTCTATTGGAATTCTCTGCGGCATCTTATCAAGTCCATTATCGCCGCTTTAGCTGCAGTTTTCTGCCGCTAAAGCGGTGATAATTTTAACGCCGTGCTTGATGCTATGCCCCCTGGTGTGCTTCCCAAAGGGTTGGCCTTCTCAAAGTGTTAGTGAGCTGCCCCATCTACTGTTATGGGATAATAAATCCAGCCATTAAAACGCCAGCTGATTATAATAGGTATAAGGCTAGATGAGAAGCTAGAGACATTTGAGCCAGACTCATCTCCCCAATAAAAATATGGATCACCTAGATAGAGAACAAAAGAGAAAATAATTAATTGAGTAGAAATGCACTCCTACATTATTATAGCAAGGAGGATCTTTCCACTGGAGGACAGTAAAAACAGATTTCTGAAAATTACGCTGCACAACCAGACACTGGCAGGTGACGTAAGATTACAATTGTATTTGTTAAAGTGTCAGGTATCACTATAAGTCCAGCTATACCTCCATCTGATTTCTCTTCTTTATTGTAGTAAATGATGAAATTTAATGCACAGGACTATCCATGTTGGTTTGAGAAATGTCATTCATTCAATTTTTGCCAAACAAAATATCTATGTTGTGAGTATAATAGTCCAAGCTATAGCTAGTCAATTTTACTGCAGATCTGTATGTGTGCAAGACAGGGCCTGACTGGCAGTAACGGGCACTGGGCATTTCCATGGTGGGCCGCCAGGGTGGGAGCCGATTTTGGGCCCCTGGGGGCTCGTTTTTATTACGGGGCCCTGCAATTTCAGCCCGCGGTAACAAAATCGGCTGAAACCAGCCCTTGCAAACAGCTCAGCCGCACCCCCTCGGCCCCCAGGCAGTTTGCCAGGGCGGGTTTTGGGTCCCAGTCAGGCCCTGGTGCAAGACAATAACAATGGTCGTTTTGTTTCTTCAGCCTTGGTGTCAGAATGGAGGTGGAGATTCATGGAAAGAAATATGATTTCTATATTGAATTTTTCTTGGAGCACAAGTGAACCCAGATTATCTGAGAATTGAAGTAATAGTGATTAAGCAAATCATGTACATCAAGTGAGGAGACATTAGGATAGCATTGGCAGGCGGTTGGTGTTGCTTGCTCACAGGAATAGGGAGTAGCACAGGAGTTTTCAAAAAGAAGATGATAATGTGTATGAGGAGCAGTGTTTTATTCTCAAAGTGTTGTCAATGACTTTACTTATAGAGCATATGTTCTTCAAGACAAGCTTCAATTCCACAAACAGAATCCATGCTTCCACAGTTAAGCTGATGTCCTTGGAATTGTGAATGGAAATCTGCAACTTTGTAAACTACTTCATAGAAGGTTCTTATCTATAAGGTGTAATCCGAATGGCATCAGGGGGCATATCTAGAAGCCCCTATGGCCACAGGAATGTCACTTTTTACGATGTTCCTGTTGTTATAGGGGCTTTGCCTTATTTACAAGGCAGCGTTTTAAACCACTGAACATGGTTTAACGCTGCCTTGTAAATAAGGGCCCCTTTTACACTATTCTAAGCGTGAAAGGGGAGGGCAATGGGTGTTGCAGTGGACATTCCACTGCAACACCCATTGAATCTGATGCTGCCCCCATTTACAAGGGTGGTGGAAATAGGAGGCAGCGCCAGAATTAAGACCAATGAAAATCTGGTCTTACCCCGCCGCAACAAGGATAAATGATTCGTTTCTCCTTGTTTTTGCTGTTTTTATGTGTGCTGCGTTGTGCGGCACACATGAAAACAGCAAAAATCCAATGTTTGTTTATGTGAAGGATGGTCCCCCTTCCTGCACATAAACAATCACTTTTTAAAAATGTAATTTTTAAACTGCTATGTGTACTGCATTAGGCAGCACTCATAGAAGTCACACAACAGCATTTCAAGATTGTTTATATGCAGGAAGGGGGACTTTCCTGTACATAAACAATTTTCCCCTGC
The DNA here is from genome assembly GCF_964204655.1 of Triturus cristatus. NCBI lineage: Eukaryota > Metazoa > Chordata > Amphibia > Caudata > Salamandridae > Triturus > Triturus cristatus. Next base: position 923,490,521 of record NC_140593.1, on the reverse strand, counting down.
ACGCAGACACCCTTGCACTATGGTACAAGGGTGCCTACATTGGCGCTAGGCTGATAAGTGTAGCGCCAACGCAGGGAGAAACGCTGGGCTGCACCATATTCTTGTAAACATGGTGCAGCCCTGCGTTTCTGAAGTGGCAGAGTGAGATGTTAAGCCAGGAAGGCTAATGCCTCACTCTGCCTCTTTCTTTATGAATATGACCCCAGGTTTAGAGTACGGTTGGTGAGAGGACTTGAAGTGTCATAGTTGCGGAAGAGGTTTATGAGATATAGGAGTGAAGCAGAGTGGAACCAGCACTGAATACAAGTTCCTTGGATTTCAAAGCTAGACCAGATCTGTGGGCAGAACTAAGCAAGAGGTGAAATGTATTATGAATTGTATTATCAAATTCATACATAGCAACACAGGAGAAGTAATGGAGGCAGGCAAGTATTGAATGACTAGCAATCATTAAAAGTAGAACTACAATAGAAGAAATAAAAGAATTGGATGTTGTTAAAAGTGGTAATTTGATATCAGGTGTGGAAATAGATTAGGGAATGGTGATATGCTGGATTATGATTGTCCCATTGATGAAAAATATATATTTAAAATTGACTTACAAAGAAGGGTCCCTGAGAAGGCTATGACCATTTCGCATTTTTAAATTCCCTAATAGTAAAAGAAAAAAAAAAAGAAAAATCTCTTGTTTGTAACCAGCTTCATTGCAGAAAATAATATCTGTTTTCTAGGTTACCCTGCAAAAAATAATTTCGTCGATCAGCAACAAATGTCTCTGGATATTCTCTGAGAAGATAATGTTGACTGACATTTATTTGCCATTTCTTGGAGAGATTTGCAGAACATATTATCAGCCGTGGTCCATGCAGGTAACAGAAGTGAGGCGGTGGGGCCGGGCAAGGCGGGATTTCGAGGGACGATGCCGAGAGAAAAAATAAATGATATATTTTCCCTCAGCATCGTCCCTCGAAATCTGCCCTTACCCGGTCCCACTGCTGCTATCTGCACTGACTGCGGCTGCATATTCTTTTTAATTAATGTTAGTGTTGAAGAGGGTCTTAGGATAGTCTGAAATAACCATTTCTGAGGTTTGAAAACTTGTGGAGTAGGGAGATGATTGAGATGAAGATAGGTTGCATTGAGTTAAATTGGTGGAGACAACAAGAGGAAAGAGAAGGGGGAAAAGATAAGTAGGATGAGGAGAGGGAAAGAAGAAAGCAATATAATCATAAGGATTTGGCTGAATGCAGAACAAAAAGAAAGAACTCTTCAATATTAATACATTTCTGGAAATATGGAATGAGTCTGTTAAAATAAAAGTTGCACTGGTAATGAAAATAAACTACTAGTATGAGTTGTTAAGTGGTGTTAATTTAATTAAATGGAATACATAGGGGGCTCTTATAATAGCGGGCAGATCACCACCGCCATCCGGCCGCCAAAAGTCACCGCCCGCATTACTTTTCTCCCCGCCAAATTGCGATGGAAGGGGTGACCCCGGGGGATGCTCTACCCATCCGCCGGGGACCCCCCCGCCGGTAGGCAACCTGCCCGATCTACCGGGCGGAAAAGTCCAGCAATACCATCCATATTAGTATCAAGGCGCTGAATTGCCTTTCCATGACGGAGACTCCGCCATGGAAAAACATGCGTTTTTTTCTTTGGGGGCCTGTTGCGGGCCCCCAGGGTGTTCGGGGGTGGGGTGTGCACATGGGGGGTACCTATGGTACCCCATGCATTTGCATGCACAAGGTGGCAGGCACTCTGCGGTGCCTGTCGCGTTGTGCATGCAAATGCACAACATGCCTTTTTTGCATTGCGGCGGGTGCTGCTGACAGCACCGCCTGCCGCAATGTAAAAATTGCGGGATTAGCCCGCCAGTGTGGCGGGCGCATCCTAATGCCAATCGCAGGACCACCACACTTATGACGGGCAGTCCCTTTTTCCGTTACGGTCCGCCATCGTAATAGACCCCTTAGTCTTGATTTAGATTTAACTAAAATCCATTGCCGTGATGATAGAACAAAAATAACTTTCAAGTTTAAAGAGCAAGAAAATTAAGTTTAAATAAGAAACAGAAAGCATTTATGGATGGGCAAGAGAATGTTTTTTTTTGTCTCAGTCAAATATTAGGATGATGCAATAGTCTGGAAATATTTTCTAAAATGGCTCATTAAATAAAAAATGTTGAGATCTATAGGAGCTCTCAATGAGGAAAGTACATTTTACATTATTATTGTTTTTACTAGATCAGTCAAACATATTTGCCCTCATAATGTTTGACAATATATTAGCGGAGGTTTATGCGGTAAACTATGTTTTGATATGTTAATATATTTAGAGAAAGAAGTCAGATACTCGGGTAAGGCCATAGAAGTCCAATAAATGCTTAATGGAAAATAGCTGGCTAGCATCAAAAATATTCGAAGTGCAATTTACATTTTCAATTGACCAGTAATCCGCTGTCTGATCAGTTAGAGAACTAAATGGTACTATATATATATATGTATATTATATCTGCATACACCATCATGATGGCATGAAGGCAGTAGAGTATTATTTGGGTACCAGGCCTATACAGTTTTACAGTCACAACAAGATGCTGGCATCTATGATCTCCATTTGTCTTAGTAACAATTTTTTCATGTTCTCCATTCAGGTGTTCCAGCAGATTAGAGGTGTTGCTATGGGGGCCTGCTTCTCCCCGAGCTACTCCTGTCTGCACATGGGACTCTGGGAGCAGCATGTCCTCCGTGGCCCACTAGCTGAGGAATTTGTTCATCATTTGGCATACTGGTTTAGATACATTGATGACGTGTTTTTAATCTGGAGGGGCTCTGAACAGCAGGCCCTTCATCTCATCAATGTGATCAATAACAACTCGCTTAATTTACATTTCACAGGACATATCAGTGACACCAGTGTGTGCTTTCTAGATGTTGAAGTCTTCATCCATAATAACAGATTAGAGACCAGACTCTTTAGAAAGCCCACTGCGGGCAACACTGTATTGCAAGCTACTAGTCATCATCCAGGACACCTTATACGCAGCATTCCCTTTGGGGAAATGTTGCGTATTCGGCGCATTTACAGCACCCAATCAAAATGTGATGTAGCACAAAAGGCCAGTTTAGATCGGTTTGTGGCAAGAGGATACACTAGGGAGTTGGTCGTCAAAGCCATAAGCAAGGCCAACAGCATTCCTAGGGATGTGGCTCTTACTAGTAAAAGCTCTTAAGCAGCCACTGAAACCAGTAGGAATACCTCTATCACTAGATTGGTACTAACGTACCACAGGCAACATCAGGCGCTGCGTAAAATCTTTAGAAGGAACTGGAATCTAGTGTGCAATGATCCCGTTATTGGCAGTCTCATGTTGGCTACTCCAGAAATTACACTCCGCAACACCGGATCAATGAGTGACGCATTGGTTAAGAGTAGCCCTGAACTGACCACTGCCAAATCTTGGTTAAATACTCGAAAGGGATTTACCAAATGTACTGTCTGTAAAGCTTGCAAGCAGGGAGTCAGCAAAACATCTCATGCAGTTCCGTTTAATGACAACCCTGTTACCATCTCCAAATTTCTCACCTGCAAGGCTGAATTTGCAGTCTATGTGCTGGAGTGTCCCTGTGGCCTGCAATATATTGGTAGCACCAAGTTGCAGGTTCACAAGAGGATACTCCAGCACATTAGGGCTATTCGCAGCAGTGATGCCTCCTATCCGGTGGCACGTCATTTTTAAGAGTCTCATGATAACAACTCTGATCTCTTGAGATTGTTTGTGATTGACACTGTTATGCCACTTAGAAGAGGGGAAAATCGTGAAGCCTGCCTGTGAGCATTTGAAACTCGGTATATCCTGACACTAGATACTAAGACACCGAATGGTCTTAATGCTAGTGAGGATTTTTATACATGCTTGAAACAAGTTTGCATGATTTGCACTGTTGTTTTATACTGCGCTTTAATGAATTCCTCTTATGATGCAGCCTCCATTCTCGCACATATATTTTTACATTGTCACCATTGGTGTTTAGCACATTTTTTTCTGCACTATTGCACTTTATTACAGTGTCCATGACATTAGAACATAGTACCATGCCCAATCGGGCAGAAACTTTTTAACTGCATGATTATCTGTTCATTATGGTATTTTAGGCTATGCTTTTTCTTAATTGTTGATCTTTTTATGGAAACTTTTTGGTATTTTAAACAGTTTTTATGACTACAGTATTGACCACTTTTTCTGTCCCGATCAGTAATGTTTATACCTTTTACTGATGGTGAAATTGATTTTATTAAGAAATTTGGATTTAGCCTATGCAATGTTATTAGCATGCTGGTCCCTGTACTTATAACATTGATTCAATACCCACTGGGGTCTTATTATGTATATCTCAAGATATTAAGTACTGGTGTAACGTTAGGAAATTTTCGGATATATATATATTTATATATTTTTTATGAGTGTTATTTATATTTCATGAATTTCCGGATTTTTCTGAAACAGTAAGGTCATTTTGAAGCATGCTCAACATCCTATGATGTTTTTATGTGAAAAAACGTACTTGTTTTCTGCTATCATCTTGTAACAGAATTTCATTTAGTCATTTGCTGAGTATTTACAAATGATTCTTCTATGTCTATTGTTCATGTGACACTACTCATTGCACCTAGCACTTTAAATTTTGCACTTCCTCTTGAAAGCGTCATGTGATCAAGGCCTCTTGTGAGGCTGAAACGCGGCATGACCGACAAAATGGGTTTACAATAAAGACGAGGACGAGCAGACTGCGGCCAATCGGATTTTTGGTATTAAGGCTCCCTTGAGCCGTTGGGCTGACGAGCCCTGGACCAGCACCTGCGCGCCATGAGTGGTACTTTACCTGATAATACTTTTTTGGCAGTCTACGCGGCAACCCCACACACTCACCTACTCCCTGCTGACGAGAGGCAACTACCTCGAAACAGGTGTCCAGGGATGGCTAATGCGACACATACTTTCATCGAACACTTTGGCACAGGCGTAATCGCCGTCGCTACTACATGGACCACAGTTCCTTGGGGCAACATGCTGGTAGGACGAGCAGAGTGCGGCCAATCAGATTTTTGGTATTAAGGCTCCCTTGAGCCATTGGGCTGACGAGCCCTGGACCAGCACCTGCGCGCCATGAGTGGTACTTTACCTGATAATACTTTTTGGGCAGTCTATGCGGCAACCCCACACACTCACCTACTCCCTGCTGACGAGAGGCAACTACCTCGAAACACGTGTCCAGGGATGGCTAATGCGACACATACTTTCATCGAACACTTTGGCACAGGCGTAATCGCCGTCGCTACTACATGGACCACAGTTCCTTGGGGCAACATGCTGGTAGGACGAGCAGAGTGCGGCCAAATCAGATTTTTGGTATTAAGGCTCCCTTGAGCCGTTGGGCTGATGAGCCCTGGACCAGCACCTGCGCGCCATGAGTGGTACTTTACCTGATAATACTTTTTTGGCAGGCTACGCGGCAACCCCACACACTCACCTACTCCCTGCTGATGAGAGGCAACTACCTCGAAACACGTGTCCAGGGATGGCTAATGCGACACATACTTTCATCGAACACTTTGGCACAGGCGTAATCGCCGTCGCTACTACATGGACCACAGTTCCTTGGGGCAACATGCTGGTAGGACGAGCAGAGTGCGGCCAATCGGATTTTTGGTATTAAGGCTCCCTTGAGCCGTTGGGCTGACGAGCCCTGGACCAGCACCTGCGCGCCATGAGTGGTACTTTACCTGATAATACTTTTTTGGCAGTCTACGCGGCAACCCCACACACTCACCTACTCCCTGCTGACGAGAGGCAACTACCTCGAAACACGTGTCCAGGGATGGCTAATGCAACACATACTTTCATCGAACACTTTGGCACAGGCGTAATCGCCGTCGCTACTACATGGACCACAGTTCCTTGGGGCAACATGCTGGTAGGACGAGCAGAGTGCGGCCAATCGGATTTTCAATAAAGAAACTTGCACTGATATCGGGTCTGTTTCGTCAATCTAACTTTTGGAATGCAGTGGCGAAGGCTTACATATATATATTAACTGAAAAAACCATAGGTTTCAGGAACGTTATAGTTAGTTGGACATTTCACTCATACAAAACCATAGAAATTCCGGTGTTATAGTTAGTTCACCTAACTATAACTTGCGCCCCTGCAATGCACTGCTGATGACGTCACCTATTACATCACTCATGACATGGTCAGTGACATCACTTATGACATCACTGATAATATCTCAAATGACATCACTGATGACATCATCCAGTGACTGTGTGTTTCTGTAAAGTTTATTTTTGTTTTATATATATGCCAAGCTGTATTGAGGAATGAGTGGGTGTATAAGTGTCTGTATGGAGGATTTAGTAGGTACATGAGTGTGTGACTGTATAAGTGAGTGATTAAATGTGTCTTACTGAATACATGGGTTAGTGACTAAACTGTGTGAAAGTCTGTATCAGTCTGTCTTTTGTTGTGTAAGATGCTGCATGGGTTGGTGAGTAGCTGCATGAGTGTCTATATGGGTTATTGATTGCTTGCCTGAGTATTTGTATGGCTGCCTGAGTGTGTGTGTGGGTGGGTGGGAGGTGTGTGACTGTGCATAGATGTGTGAGTGGTTGATTCACTGGGTGCATGGGTTCAAGAGTGCTTGTGGAATCAACTGTATGGGTGGGTGAGTGTGTGTGTGGGTGTGTTGGTGAGTGAATGCATGTCTCAGTGGTACATGTGCAAGTCTCTACATATGTAAATGAATTAATGAGGAAGCACTTATAGAACGCCTGGTTACCCAAAGGCATCCCAGCGCTAAGGAAACACTAGATCAAGTTCATAACATATCAGGGGAAAAGAAAGGTTTTTAAATGTTTACGAAAATGGTGGTGATTAAGTTGAGAGCAGATATAAAAGGGAACCCGGTTCCACAGCTTGGCAGCACAATACGAAAACATACGGCCCCCACTTCTTGTTCGTTTAACTTTTGGGACTGTTAGAAGGTGTTTACCCTCTGATCTTAGGACTCTTTTGGGCTGGTAGGGTTGAATCATAGCCTGGGTCAGCAGGGATCCTTTTCCTTCCAATGATTTATGTGCGATGGACATAGGGCCATATGTATGAAAATGCCCATTTGCGATTCTCAAATAGCGATTTTTTGCGAATCGCTATTTGAGAATCTCAAAACCCTATGTATGTAGGATTTGCAATAAATTTTGCGAATCCTACATATTCCTTAATTGCGAATCGCAAATTGCAATTTGCAATTAAGGAAAACCTCCCCATTCATTCCTATGGGCCTAGAGGCCCATGGGGATGAATGGGAAGACATTCTCAATTTGCGATTCCCAATTAGAGAATCGCAAATTGGGAATGCAATTTCAAGGGTGCCAGGGTGTCAAAAGGACACCCTGTTGCACCCCTGAAATGAGCATGGGTGCAGATGTGGCACTTTGAAAAATGCATAAAAGTGCATTTTTCAAAGACATCGCAAATTACCACCAACTTGAAGTTGGTGGTAATTTGTGATTCCTTAAGTCCAAATTGCACTTTTTGTGTGCTTTTTACATTGCATTTAAGGAATCACAATTTGCGATTCCTTAAATGCAATCGCAAAATAGGGAATTGCTAAATTTGCGATTCCTTATTTTGCATGGGGTGGTTTGTGTCATACATATGACACTGCTGTTTTGCGATCGCAAATGCCGAAATTCTGCGAATTTCGGCATTTATGATCGCAAAATTGCCTTCATACATATGGCCCATAGTCTTGAATTGAATCCTTTCTTAAATTGTAAGCCAGTGTAATGAAGTCAAAGCAGGTTTGGCTGAGATGCGTTTAGGAACATTTAAAAGAAGCCGGGCTGCACAGTTTTGAACAGTCTGCAATATTTTAGTGGTGGACAGGGAAGCTCCAAGATAGATAGCATTCGCATAGTCCAGCCTCAACAGGATCAATGCTTGTACTAGCAGTCTTCTGGCCAAGAAAGGTAGAATGGGGAGAATTTTCCTAATCATCCGCAGAAGACTGTAGCAGGTGCCTGCAACTTTCCACACCTGTTCCTTAAAATCTAAATTGGCATCCAGTACGACTATTAAACTTTTTATGGACTTTTTCGGAGTGGGGGGGGGGGGTCCTAGACTGATAGGCCACCAGGAGTCTATATTCAGAAGCCCCACCTTGCCGAGAAGCATAATTTCTGTTTTAGCTCCATTGAGCTTCAAATAGGAAGTATCCATCCAACTAGCCACTTTTTCAAGACAGGACATAAGGGTCATTCCAGAGTTGTCATTTTTGTTCAGGGAAACGACTAACTGAGTATCATCTGTATAGGTGACAATCTGCACCCAAATTGGGGTGACAATATGTGCAAGGGAACTCAGGTAGACGTTGAAAAGAGTGGGGCTTAAAGCGGAACCTGAGGGACTCCGCAGGTAAGAGAAAAAACTCTGTCTTCAGGGCAGTATATGTGAGTGATGGTGTATATAAGTAACTAGATGTGAGAGTCAGTAATTGTGAGAGTGGCTGCCTGGATGAGTGTGTATTTGTATCAGTTATTCTATAAGAGAGTAATTATGTGTTAGTATCTGTATGAATAAGTGAGGTTGTGTCTGTATAACTGTATAGGTGAATAAATGGAAGTATGATTGATTTTTTGCATGACTGACTAAGTGTGTGAGTAACTCTGGATATGTGGCAGTGTTTGAGTGTCTGTATAGGTGTATGAGTGCATATGATAGTGTTGTATTGATGAGTGACTGCATGTATGAGTGACTGTATGGGTGAATGAGTGGATATGTGTGTAGGCCTAGGAATCAGCCAGTGCGTATTTAGTAACTGGTATTGATGAGTCTATTTTTTCAAAAATGGTAGTCTATATTTTAGAGTGGGTGTATCAAAGGTTATATTCAGGTGTGAGGATGTGCATCAGATTTTCACATGGATGATGTCATCAGTGATGTCATTTCATTTCATAAGGCTTTATTCGGAGCAAAAAACAAGTCCATAAAAGCACAGCATTAAAAAGACAACAGTATAAAACAACAGTCAAAAGCAGGAGATACAACAGTTTAAAAAGGTTAAAAAAGCATACTTTTCCTTGCATTAATTGATTTAAGGAGAAAGGTAGCCGTATAAAAACAAACGTCAGGGTGATGTAAGATAAAAAGCAAGCTCATGCAGTCTCGTATTGTCCTGACTCCAAATTTAGCAAACAGGGGTTTCAAATAAGCAATCCGCAGGTATTTGTACAGCTGACAGAGCAAAAGAAAGTGCACAGTGCTTTGGGAGGTGGTATTGTCACACGGACAAGGGCCAGCGGGATGTAAATGCTGAGAGGGGAAAGCAACAAGGTTGTGGACTACTCCGGTTCTAAGTCTAGCCAACACAAACCGATGTGCCTTCCAGGTCACTTGTGACAAATACGGTTGGAAACCCACAAATTCATTTAAATCATAATAAAGTACACAAGATGAGAGTTCAGAGCTATTTTGATGCCTCCTGGTGGAAAGCTGTTGTAAAAAACAGTGCTTAAGTTTGATTTTAGACAGCTCAGTAGCCCCACATCGATCCGCAATGATGTTAATGTTAAAGATCTCACGAAAATTATCCACAATATACTTTAACCATGGGATCTTTAAATGATGGTCCAAAGAGAGGCAATCAGAAATAATGGCTCTGCACAATGAGGTCTCTTCTTTTATCCAAATGGAACGCCATAGCATCAGTGGCCTAAGGAGAATCAAGTCGGCAAGATGGTGAATACCCAGTTCATTGTGCACTAAAGCATTAGAAACAGAGCTTGGCAGGCACAAAAGTCTCTTCAAGAATACATTCTCCTCAACCTGAAGAGACCCTGCCGGGGCGTGGCCCCAAATGCCCGCTCCGTACAAGGCAATCGAGACACAACGGGACTGAAAAATTTTAAGCATGTCATGGACCCGCCTGTCTCCCAGTTTCATAGCCATTGTGAAAATTCCATGAGCACTCCTCGCCATCTTAGCCCGGACATTCTTATGTTCATTGGCCCAAATGTTTTTATTTGAAAAAGTGACCCCCAAGTACGAAAAATTGTCAACAGCCTGGACCTTCTGTCCCTCTATAAAAAATGAGAACTGTTTCTTTCTGTTCCTTCGCCCGCATTCCATAACATAGGTTTTAGATTTATTTAACACTAACTTTCTGCTTTTAATGAATTGCGAAAAGCCGTCCATCAGCCGTTGAAGGCCGTTTGGGGTGCGTGAAATTAGGACCGCGTCATCCGCGTACAGTAACACAGGGACATTGTCCTCGTTAATTTTGGGAGCATCCACTGCCAGAGATTTGAGAAAAGAATCAATCTCATTGATGAAAAGGGTAAAAAGCAGTGGGGCCAACACACATCCCGGTCTAATTCCACGCCCGATCTCAAACTTAGTTGTACATTCCCCGTTGGAACCGTAACGGACACAAGCACGTAGTTTGGCATAAAGACGTGCTAGAAAGAACACAATGCCCTCGGGTGCCCCAATTTCAATTAGCTTTGCCCAGAGAATGCCATGGTCCACCATGTCGAAGGCACTACTCAAATCCGCAAAACAGAGATAAATAGTGCCGGTCTTTGCCAAGGTATATTTACCGATGAGCAGGTCTAAATTTAGACACTGCTCAATCGTACCACGACCCTTCCTGAACCCAAACTGGCTCTCTGCTAGAATGCCATTATCCTCCGCCCATTCTTCCAACCTTACTAGAAGCACTCTACTCATTACTTTTACGGAAGAATCCAACAAGGAGATTGGACGATAGTTCTTAACGTCCCCTCGATTTCCTTTCTTAAATATTGGGATTAGGATGGATTCTTCCCAGGTAGGGGGCACCTCATTACGGACAGCAGCGTTGAAAATATTAGTTAACAAAGGCCCCCATACTTCAGGGACCAATTTATAAACATCGATTGGTACCCCGTCTGGACCCTGTGCTTTTCCTCCTTTACTGACCCTTATGCTATCTAAAACCTCTTGGACGGTGATATTCAGTGGCGTATGCGGTCACCTATCCCCTATATCCCTGGATGCACTGTCCGAATCAAAAACTTTAGAAAAATGAGAAACCCACTCATCCTTCATAACGTTGGAAGTTAATTCAGGGATTTTATCATCTTTGAGGAATGGGGAATTAACTGTTTTCCAGAACAGGGTACAATTATTCAATTCAGCAGCCATGGTCAAGTTGTCCCATGCCTCCTGTTGGAGTTCCAATTTCCTCTGTTTAAGGGTTTCTTTGTATCTGGGTCTAAGATCTACAACCAAACCCTTATCTCTTGGCGTAGCTGATAAAGCTGACTTTAGTTCCTTTAGGGCCAGGGTACAAGCTGAATTGAACCACCCCCGCAGGCGTTCCTCCTTGTACTTGAGTGTACTAGTAAGCTTAGAGTCAATGACCGCATTAATACAAATAAAATACTCAATAGAGCCAGTGGTACCTTGATTGTCTTCTAAGATCCCTGTAATACCTGCCAGGCAACTAGTAATGATTGAATCAGACATGATTTCAGCCTTATCCCCCTTCCACCTGAGTCTGGTGCCATTAGGGCGCACAGCCTCAATGTTGTTAACAATACACCCCGGAATGCGGGTCCCTTTGTTTTCCCATAGCATGGCCTCTACTATCAGGCAATTGTGGTCACTAAGCTGGATGTCTATAACTTTAGGTGCCATAGTCCAGGCCTCAAGACTCGAGGAGATACAAATAAAATCAATAACAGAATTCGCTCCCCGGCCTGTGAAAGTTGGGCAATTCTCCTCCTGTTCATTTTTCTCGTTAACCATAATATACATGTTATGTGAGTCAAGGAGACTGTTTAAGGCATCCCCATAATAGTTATGTTGAAAATGGGGGACTCCATCTCCATGACAGTCCACCGCCCCACATACATTGACATCTGAGAGTGGGCAGGTAGTGGCGTTAAAGTCCCCTGCCATGAACAAATCAAAGATTACATTGGAATCCTTAAGGATGTCATCCAATGTACTTGATAGTGCTCTAACCACCTGATCCCTAGTATCATCAAAAACGTTGTTATAAAAATGTATTAAGAGAATATTCCTGCCTCCTGTTTGGTGCAGCCATAAAATCTGGGAATGAACCCCAACTTGTACGTATTTTTTGACCAGCAGAGGAGTTTGGACAGAAATCAAAATCAAAAGGCCCCCCTTAGCTCTACCTGATAGGGAACCGGTAGCAGGTAGCTGGTAAGAGACAAAACCATTATATCTAGGCCTGGGCAAAAATTTCGTTCCGTTCGCGGAAATTGCGATAATTTGACATTTTTGCGTTCCGCGGAGAGCGCGAAAATGTCAAAAATTCCGGTTTCCGCAGCTTGGCGATAATTTGTTTCTTGCTCGCGCTGTAAAATAATACATTCTCGCGCGCGCGCGATCGCCTTACCTGAATCCCTGCGTTCGCCGACAAGTTTTCTTGATCCGGTCGCGTTCTCCATGAGATGTTGTATTGTTTTTAGCCATTTGCGCTGTCTCGCGACAGTTCGCGCCCGCAGTGTCGTCATGCGTCGCGCGATCACGTCTTTCTTCTCGCGATCATGCACCGCGAGAACAACTCAAAACAAGATGGCCGCGCCCGCAAGCAACCACATGGGTAAGTTGGCGACCCGCAACCATGCAGAAAATCTCGCGAACATGCCGGAAAAAAACTTCCGCATCTTCGCAATATTTCTGCTTGTTTGCGATAATTTTAAACATTCTCGCGATAATTTGCGAAGGTTAATTCCGCAAATTCCGCCCACCCCTAATTATATCCTTTAAAGTCCCTACACCAGGTTTCCTGTAAACAGATAATATCAAAGAGAGCTAAAAATTCAGTCCAACCCAGACAATCTGATTTGGACCTGATACCCGCAATATTCCAACTGGCAATATAACAGCTGGAAAAACCAGAGACACCTGACCCCATGAGAGAACAGTTACTACCCTGCTGGAAAATAGCGATGTTAGAAGTATCCAATAATAACTCCGGGCAAACTACTGGATCACCCTCCTTGCCCATAGGCGTACAATCTACAGTTGTCCCAGAAATGTTAACCATAGGCCCTGATATACAAACACTTTGACCCATATCAGACGAGACCTGTCTCTCCGAGATTTCTGGGGGTACCGTACACAGCTCCAGTAATGACTCCGAGCAACCTACTGGGTCACCCTCCTTGCCCATAGGCATACAATCTACAGTTATCCCAGGAATGTCAACCATAGGCCCTGATATACAAACACTTTGTCCCATATCAGACAGAGCCTGTCTCTCCAAAGTTTCAAGGGATACCGTACACAACTCCAGTCAGTCGTTTTGATCCAACCCACTAAAGCATTGGAAACGATTAACGGTGTTCACCTGGAAACTGTTTGCAAAGCTATGCAAAGCTTCTCCCCTCGTTCTCTCCCCCCCGTGGTTAGTAGGATGATGGCTAGTGTGTTGTCTATAGAAAAAGCCCAAAGGACGGAGTGAAATGCCCTGCTCATTACAGGGGCGAGAAGTGGCTCAAATCAGAGCTGTCGTGGCAAGGTGTGGGTTACTGAAATTAATAATAACGCAATCCCCAGAGATGTTCTTCGGGGACGTGCCAATCCAGTTTGTTCTGGTTGTGGCCAAGATTTGGTCCGCCAGAGCCACTGGAAAGCCACACTCCCGATTGAGCCATGCACAGTTTTGTATTTAAGGGAGTCATGTGATTCCATAGAGCGGTGAAGCCAATCCTCCCTGATTGGTGTAACGTTAGTCAGGACTGCTACATAGGGTGCGCAGTCCGGTGGGAGGTTCGGTTGAGAGAGGCCACAATTATTAGACTTTCCCCTTTCGGTAATCTTCAACTGATTCCCCGGGACACGGGCAGTGGGGGGGTTCGAAGGGACATCATTAGAGCATAAAGGTGTTACTGTAATGACATTAATAGTGTCCCCTGTAGATGGTAGTTTTGGTTTGCCAGTTACGCCCTGCTGCTCGATAACTGTTATGGGACTACTGTTTGGCTGTGCAGGAATGCTAGAGCCTGCACAGGCCACTCCAACACTGGATGTGCCTTTGTTGGGTTGCACGGGCTTACTAGTCCTGCCCCCAGCCACAGCGGCCACAGCAGCTGGTTGCGGACTGTTGTTTAGTTTCAAGCCGAATTGCACCAACACACCCAATCTAATCACTTCCCTAGAAACAGCCTCAAGTTTATCCAGGAGTGGAAGGACAATTTTGTCTAACTTGGCATCAATCATACCAATAAGCAGCTCAAGCTGATCCGGAGCTAGTTTCAAGTGGGTGGAATTAACGTCATTATGTAAACAATTTAGCTCAATGGGGCCCCCATTTGATACAGAGACAGTGTTCTTTTTACTTTTACGACCCCCCTTTTTAGACAGTACAGGTCTATTTAGATGTCTCCCTGACCTCAACACTCTATGAGTTTTGGGGGCCACGGAACCAGAGTCATTATGGGACTCGTTTGCATCGGATTGCTTGTGAGGGTCCTCAACGTCAAGGATATCCTGTGATGGCTCTATTTCGTTGGTACCCTCCCTGGTTGGACAATCCGGAGAGACTGCTGCACAACTGTCATCAATGGTGGGAATCAACGGGGAGGTAGGCAAAGGGACAGGGATCTCATCCGAGACTTGTTGGATCATGGGCTCAGGGACACTTCCTAGACCCAGGGACAGTCTTCGTTCCTTATTAATCTTGTCTACTACTTTAACTAAGTAGTTGTCAAGTGTAGAGACAATGGGGCCGGAATTCCCAACTGACTTAGGCATGTTGCCTCGGAGAAAGGTACAAAGGTACAAAGGTACAAAATAACCAGCACAGATATTACCAAATGAGTAAATCATGTAAATCCGTTCAGTAGTTCATGAGTAATTAGAAAAAGAAAAAGTTTCAATATCTGGGCGTAGCCTAACGACACATCTCATCGTGAGATCTGATTGGCTGTCAGCACTTCATCCTGGAATTGCTGGCAGCCATCTTGGGACCAATATACATGATAGTACCCCATTGAAATGCATTGTAGTGAATCGAAGATTTTGAGGGTTACCTAAAAGAGAACTATAGAGGGTGATAACAGACTTTAGTTACATTAGAGTTCATTTGTTGATGGTACCATACTAATTTCAGGAACTGTGGTGTGTTCTAAGGTGAATTTACCCAGTGAAAAACCTTCTGCTGGGATATCATGAATCATGTTTGAGAGAAAACTGAAGCTAAAATGAGAGCATATTTTCTGTAAATTCACATTATCTTTCTTAGTCATGTGAGAATGAAGTCTGTCATTCTCAGTAAATCATGTACATCCAACAAGGGCAGAGACTGTCAATTGATTCCTTTCTCTTCTACTGCAGCTTCCCAGAGTGCTCTAAAGCACAACTAGAGCGCTAACAGCCTTACTTATGACAAAAGTATGGCACACCTGAAGCCATCTTGATTGGAATAAACTGGTAACACTTAATACATTTAATTTAAAATGGAACAAAATGATGCGGTTCATTTTGTCATAGAAATTATGGTTAGTGCTGTAGAAAGAAAAATTAGGACATGTTTTAAGTGAGATCTCAAATATGTTCCTTTTATATTTCAACAGGAGCAGCCTGTCAGTTGATGCCTTTCTATTCTACTGCAGCTTCCCAGAGTGTTCTAAAGAACAACTAGAGAGCTAACAGTCTTACTTCTGACAAAATTATGGCACACCTGAAGCCATCTTGATTGGAATAGACTGGTAACACTTAAAACATTTAATTTAAAAAGGAACAAAATGAGGGGGTTCATTGTGCCAACGAAATTATGGTTAGTGCTGCAGAAAGAAAATTTAGGGTATGTTTTAAGTGATATCTCAAATCCTCTTCTATTTCATTAGAAAATTCTGACATGCAGACTGAAACAATCACTTTCAATACCAGCAGTAGACTTCCAGTTAACTCCCTGGTGAGCAGTAGCTTTACTACAGTTATCTAATGAACAACTAGAGTGCTAACATTCTGAATTTATGGCAAATGTGTGACACATCTGAATGCTTTCCTGATGGAATCAAAGTAAAAAACTGTAAGCATTTCCTACTGAGGAGACTGCAGTAAATGAGGAAATTAGGAAACTTCATAACAAATAAGTCTCCCAAGATGGCCACCAGAGAAAAAAGTGCCCAAATGTAGCACAAATATCACCCAGATGTAGCCCACATATAGCCCAATGACAGAAGTGTGCAAAACACTTTTTATTTTAATTTTTTCTGCAGTTTTATATAGTGAAGACTGGTCAGGTATTGGAGTGTTACATTTTATTTGGACCCCTTATTGCATATTACAGTACATGAGATTGATCTTGCGAAACATTGAACTTTACGATTCTGTTAACCTGAAGTTGCTCTGAACCGGGCTTTGTAACACCCGTTTTTACCTACTGGTTTTAATTAATTCTCACTGTATTGTATTAGGAAAGAGGATTTACTGTTTTTATATACACTTTTATGATCTATGTTTCGAAATCAGATCGAATAAAGTTTAATGAATTCTATGGCAGAACAGAGGCGAGGATTATACGTATCTTTCCTCACTTTATTTGCATAGCAGTTCAAAGCAAAGTTAACACAACTTTCATTAAACAAAAGACTACGCAACCCATGAACCATTAGGGGGGTAGTCTCCAAGGCAACTATAGTCCAATCATATCACAGTCCATCGTATATAATATCGTGACGTCCCTTCCGCTTCCTCTTTCTTCACTGCTCATCAGTTAAGTGCATTCCTTACATTCTTGGCTCAATCTGACGTTGTTGTTGTTTGTATAGCGGTTTCTTGTGCACGTTATTAGCATTATTGCTTTGGTATTGTTTCATATTTCCTGCGCAGCAGTCTCTTGCACGAGAGCGTTCTCCCCCTCGCAGTTTCTCCCGCTGTGCGCTCTGCGCACGGTGAGATCCTGTCAGGCGTGTCTGGTCCGAGCGAGGCAGCTCCGTCGAGCACTCCCGCTGGCCGTTACGCGCGTTTTGGAATCCGGTCACTCCTTTAGTGTCCGCTTGATTCCCGACCAACCCTCGCCTAATTTTGACGCGGTGATTTCCCCACACAGCCACGTTAGTAACCAGCGGCACCTGGTGGTGGTAATTAGTATTGTGCCTCATTCTATTCTTATAACATCTTTGGAGAAAGCCCAGCTGTTGGAGCACTGGCGAGGGGGCTGCCTTAAGGATTTTAAAGGCATTTGTTCTGTTCTCACACCCTCTGCTATCATGTCTTTTCCAGAAGACCATTTTTGCTCCTCCTATACAGAAGTGGCAGAGGAATGGCCCCCCAACTTCTCCCTCCAGCAGTGGACCAAGCCCTCTCTCTGGCTATTTCTAGGGCGCTGGCTCCTCTTAGGGATCAGGTTGATAAGCTGGTGAAAAGCATCCCTAGGGTGTTCAGTGACCCAGATCTGGTGGTGGCGGGTGCCAGTAGCTCCCAGATGGGGAATAAAAGGGCCGTTAAGCATAACATGGGGCACTTGGAAGGATTTGATAAACTTACGGAGACCTTCCTCAAGAGTGCGCGAATGCTAAAACATGCACCCTGCCAGGAGGAGGAGGAGTCCGGAGAAAATTGCGACGCTGTCACCACTATTGTAGACCCCGGCGGCGGGATTCCCTTAGAGGAAGAGGGTGTATCGGGGGACAATTTCTCCTCCGATAAGGATAAGGACTCGGGGCGTCCCTGGCATCCAGAGTCCCACTCCTCTCAGTCCCGGGTTGGGGACGGGGTCCACTCGGACATGTGTGAGCCTACCCAAATTTATCATCCTAGGTCGGCGGAGTGGACCCCTGACACCAAAGTGGCAGAGTATGCGGTGGGGAAAATCCATCAACCCCTTGAAAGGGATGTCAGGAATAGGATGAGGGAAAAATGAAATGCCCCAGGCCCTCACTGAAGGGGAAGGTGGCACACACACCTGAAATTGATGAGAAACTATGTACCTTTTTCTCCAAGAATATGAGGGATCCCAAGAAAGGAATTGATAGGTCTTGGACGTGGTAGGGCCCTTGACCCAAATTACTCAATTGGCAGAGCGTTCAAAAGAGTCAGGATCCCCTTTGTCCACGGATATTGTGGCTGGTTGGGCACACTACCCTAAACCCTAAAACACTACCCCCTCCACTACCCAAACACCACTGCACTACCCTAAACCCTAAAGCACTACCCCAGCATGACACCCTACAATACCCAAACATAACTGTACTACCCTAAACCCTAAAACACTATCACCAGCACGACTCCCTACACTACCCAAACACCACTGCACTACCCTAAACCCTAAATCTACCCCAACACAATCCCCTACACCACACAAACACTACTGCACTACCCTAAACCCTAAAACACTACCCCCAGCATGACCCCCTTCACTACACAAACACCACTGCACTGCCTTAAACCCTAAAACAGTACTCCAGCATGACCCCCTATACTACACAAACACCACTGCACTACCCTAAATACTAAATCTACCCCCAGCATGACCCCCTTCACTACCTAAACACAACTGCACTACCCTAAACCCTAAAACTCTACCCCCAGCACGACCCCCTTCACTACCCAAACACCACTGCACGACCCTAAACCCTAAAGCACGACCCCCTACACTACAAAAACACCACTGCACTACCCTAAACCCTAAAACACTGCCACCAGCATGACCCCCTGCACTTCTCAAACATCACTGCACTACCCTAAACCCTAAAACACTACCCCAGCACGACCCCCTACACTACCCATACACCACTGCACTACCCTAAACCCTAAAACCCGATCAGGGGACACTAATTCCCCCACATGCCATCACCTGCTTTTAAAAATCATATAGTTACCTCTCACATTAAAAAACACAATGAGGATAACTATAATGATTTTTAATCTCACACACTCATACACGGGCCCCCACTTAGTTTAGAAGTGCATCCCTGTCGTCAGGTGTATGCCCGCCCTCTATCAAACCAAGGTTTTAGAGGGCGAGGACTGGTCAATGATGAAACATGACACCAGGTAGTGTGTGAGACCAGTCCGTTACTTTTTGTGAGATGTCCCCACTCACAAAATAACTCAAACCTTATAGTGGTTATCACTTTAGGAGCAGCTCTTTTGTGGTTAAACATTCATAGTTGTAGGCTGCTAGCTCCCAAAACCCCATGCCTCTTGTTCCCTCCTCCACACAGTGTGGAGCTCATGTGTTTTGATGTATGGTAAATGACCATGCATTCTAAAAAACATGTAGACAATCCACATTGTTGTAAGGAAACAGAGGCTGTTCTGTTTCCTCACAACAACGTTCTCCGCCCCTCAGAGATGACAGGAAGCAGGAACCATGAGGAGAGAGGAACCATGAGGAGTGAGAGGTAAGGGGGATTGGGCATGGGGTGGTGGTTACTTTTCTAGGGTTTAGGGTAGTGCAGTGGTGTTTGTGTAGTGTGGGGGGTCGTGCTGAGGGTAGTGGTTTAGGGTTTAGGGTAATGCAGTGGTGTTTGTGTAGTATAGGGGGTCATGCTGGGGGTAGAGTTTTAGGGTTTAGGCTAGCGCAGTGGTGTTTGTGTAGGGTAGGGGTTCGTGCTGGTGGTAGTGTTTTAGGGTTTAGGGTAGTGCAGTGATGTTTGTGAAGTGTAGGGGGTCATGCTTGGGGTAGATTTAGGGTTGGGGTAGTACAGTGGTGTTTGTGTAGTGTAGGGGTCGTGCTGGGGTAGTGTTTAGGGTTTAGGGTAGTGCAGTGGTGTTTGGGTAGTGTAGGGGGACATGCTGGGGTTAGTGTTATAAGGTTTAGGTTAGTGAAGTGGTGTTTGGGTAGTGTAGGGGTCATACTGGGGTATTGTTTTAGGGTTTAGGGTAGTGCATTGGTGTTTGTGTAGTGAAGGGGGTCATGTTGGGGGTAGTGTTTTAGGGTGTAGGGCAGTGCAGTGGTGTTCGGGCAGTGTAGGTGGTCGTGCTTGGGGTAGTGTTTTAGGGTTTAGGGCAGTGCAGTGGTGTTCGGGCAGTGTTGAGGGTCCTGCAGCGGGTGGTGTTTAAGGGTTCAGGACAGTGCAGCGGTGTTCGGGCAGTGGAGGTGGTCTTGCTGAGGGTGGTGTCTCAGGGTTTAAGGCAGTGGTGTTCGGGCAGTGTAGGGGTCTTGCTGGTCATAGTGTTTCAGGGTTTATGGCAGTGCAGTGGAGTTCGGGCAGTGTAGGGGGTCCTGCTGGGGGTAGTGGTTCAGGGTTTAGGGCAGTGCAGAGGTGTTCGGGCAGTGTAGGGGGTCGTGCTGTGGTGGTGTTTCAGGGTTCAGGGCTGTGCAGTGGTATTCGGGCAGTGTAGGGGTTGTGCTGAGGCTGTTGTTTCAGGGTTTAGGGAAGAGCAGTGGTGTTTGGGCAGTTTAGCGAGTCATGCTGGGGGTGGTGTTTTAGGGTTTAGGGCAGAGCAGTGGTGTTCGGGCAGAGTAGGGGGTCGTGCTGGAGGTGGTGTTTCAGGGTTTAGGGCAGAGCAGTGGTGTTCGGGCAGTGAAGGGGGTCGTGCTGGGGGTGGTGTTTTAGGGTATAGGGCAGAACAGTGGTGTTCGGGCAGTGTAGGGTGTCTTGCAAGAGGTGGTGTTTCAGGGTTTAGGGCAGTGCAGTGGTGTTCGGGCAGTGGAGGGGGTCGTGCTGGGGTGGTGTTTCAGGGTTTAGAGCAGTGCAGTGGTGTTCGGGCAGTGTAGGGGGTCGTGCTGGGGGTGGTGTTTCAGGGTTCAGGGCAGTGCAGTGGTGTTCGGGCAGTGTAGGGTGTCTTGCAAGAGGTGGTGTTTCAGGGTTTAGGGCAGTGCAGTGGTGTTCGGGCAGTGTAGGGGGTCGTGCTGGGGCTGGTGTTTAAGGGTTTAGGGCAGTGGTATTCGGGCAGTGTAGGGGGTCTTGCTGGGGCTGGTGTTACAGGGTTTAGGGCAGTGAAGTGGTGTTCGAGCAGTGGAGGGGGTCGTGCTGGGGTGGAGTTTCAGGGTTTAGAGCAGTGCAGTGGTGTTCGGGCAGTGTAGGGGGTCGTGCTGGGGGTGGTGTTTCAGGGTTTAGGGCAGTGCAGTTGTGTTCGGCCAGTGTAGGGGGTCGTGCTGGAGCTGGTGTTTCAGGGTTTAGGGCAGTGCAGTGGTGTTCGGGCAGTGTAGGGGGTCATGCTGGGGCTGGTGTTTCAGAGTTTAGGGCAGTGGTGTTCGGGCCGTGTAGGGGGTCTTGCTGGGGGTGATGTTTCAGGGTATAGGGCAGTGGTGTTCGGGCAGTGTAGGGGTCTTGCTGGGGGTAATGTTTCAGGGTTTACGGCAGTGCAGTGGTGTTCGGGCAGTGTAGGGGGTCTTGCTGGGGGTGGTGTTTCAAGGTTTAGGGCAGTACAGTGGTGTTCAAGCAGTGTAGGGGGTCGTGCTCGGGGTAGTGTTTTCGGGTTTAGGGCATTACAGTGGTGTTCGGGCAGTGTAGGGGGTCATGCTGGGGCTGGTATTTCAGGGTTTAGGGCAGTGCAGTGGTGTTCGGGCAGTGAAGGGGTTCGTGCTGGGTTGGTATTTCAGGGTTTAGGGTAGTTCAGTGGTATTCGGGCAGTGTATGGGGTCATGCGGGGGGTGGTGTTTCAGGGTTTAGGGCAGTGCTTTGGTGTTCGGGCAGTGTAGGGGTCATGCTGGGGGTGGTGTTTCAGGGTTTAGGGCAGTGCAGTGGTATTCGAGCAGTGTAGGGGGTCGGGCTTGGGTTAGTGTTTCAGGGTTTAGGGCAGTGCAGTGGTGTTCGAGCAGTGTAGGGGGTCTTGCTGGGGGTGGTGTTTCAGGGTTTAGGGCAGTGCAGTGGTATTCGAGCAGTGTAGGGGGTCGTGCTTGGGTTAGTGTTTCAGGGATTAGGGCAGTGCAGTGGTGTTCGAGCAGTGTAGGGGGTCATGCATGGTGGTGGTGTTTAAAGGTTTAGGGCAGTGCAGTGGTGGTCGAGCAGTGTAGGGGGTCATGCAGTGGGTGGTGTTGCAGGGTTTTGTTCAGTGCAGTGGTGTTCGGGCAGTGTAGGGGGTCGTGCAGGGGGTGGTGTTTCAGGGTTTAGTGCAGTGCAGTGGTGTTTGGGCAGTGTAGGGGGTTGTGCTGGGGGTGGTGTTCAAGGGTTTAGGGCAGTGCAGTGGTGTTCAGGCAGTGTAGGGGTCATGCTGGGGGTGGTGTTTCATGGTTTAGGGCAGTGCAGTGGTGTTTGGGAAATGTAGGGGGTCGTGTTTGGGGGTGGTGTTTCTGAGTTTAGGGCAGTGCAGTGGTGTTCGGGCAGTGTAGGGGGTATTGCTGGGGGTAGTGTTTTAGGGTTTAGGGCAGTGCAGTGGTGTTCGGGCAGTGTAGGGGGTCATGCTGGGGCTGGTGTTTCAGAGTTTAGGGCAGTGCAGTGGCTTTCGGACAGTGTAGGGGGGCATGCTGGGGCTCGTGTTTCAGGATTTAGGGCTGTGCAGTGCTGTTTGGGCAGTGTAGGGGTCGTGCTGGGGCTGGTGTTTCAGGGTTTAGGGCAGAGCAGTGGTGTTCGGGCAGTGTAGGGGGTCATGCCGGGGGTAGCGCTTCAGGGTTTAGGGCAGTGCAGTGGTGTTCAGGCAGTGTAGGGTGTCGTGCTGGGGCTAGTGTTTCAGGGTTTAGGGCAGTGCAGTGGTGTTCGGGCAGTGTAGGGTTCGTGCTGGGGCTAGTGTTTCAGGGTTTAGGGCAGAGCAGTGGTGTTCGGGCAGTGTAGGGGTCTAGCTGGGGGTGGTGTTTTAGGGTTTAGGGCAGAGCAGTGGTGTTCGGGCAGAGTAGGGGGTTGTGCTGGGAGTGGTGTTTCAGGGTTTAGGGCAGTGCAGTGGTGTTCAGGCAGTGTAGGGGGTCATGCTGGGGGTGATGTTTTAGGGTATAAGGCAGTGCAGTGGAGTTCGGTCTGTGTAGGGGGTTGTGCAGGGGGTGGTGTTTCAATGTTTAGGGCAGGGCAGTGGTGTTCTGGCAGTATAATGGGTCTTGCAGAGGGTGGTGTTTCAGGGTTTAGGGCAGTATTGTTTGGGCACTGTAGGGTGTCTTGCTGGGGCTGGTGTTTCAGGGTTAAGGACAGTTCAGTGGTGTTCAGGCAGTGTAGGGGGTCGTGCTGGGGCTGGTGTTTTAGGGTTTAGAGCAGTGAAGTGGTTTTCGGCCGGTGTAGGGGGTCGTGCAGGGGGGTGGTGTTTCAGGGTTTAGGGCAGTACAGTGATGTTTGGGCAGTGTAGGGGGTTGTGCTGGGGGTTGCATTTCAGGGTTTAGGGCAGTGCAGTGGTGTTTGGGCAGTGTAGGGGGTCGTGCAGCAGGGTGGTGTTTCAGGGTTTAGGGCAGTGCAGTGGTGTTAGGGCCATGTAGGGGGTTGTGCAGGGGGTGGTGTTTCAGGGTTTAGGGCAGTGCAGAGGTGTTCGGGCAGTGTAGGGGGTCGTGCAGGGGGGTGGTGTTTCAGGGTTTAGGACAGTGCAGTGGTGTTTGGGCAGAGGAGGGTTCATGCTGGGGGTGGTATTTCAGGGTTTAGGGCAGTGCAGTGGTGTTCGGGCAGTGTAGGGTGTTGTGCTGGGGCTGGTGTTTCAGGGTTTAGGGCAGTGCAGTGGTGTTCGGGCAGTGTAGGGGGTCATGCTGGGGGTGGTGTTTCAGGGTTTAGGGCAGTGCAGTGGTGTTCGGGCAGTGTAGGGGGTCTTGCTGGGGGTTGTGTTTTAGGGTTTAGGGCAGTGCAGTGGTGTTCGGGCAGTGTAGGGGGTCATGCTGGGGCTGGTGTTTCAGAGTTTAGGGCAGTGCAGCGGTGTTCGGGCAGTGTAGGTGGTCTTGCTGGGGGTGGTGTCTCAGGGTTTAAGGCAGTGGTGTTCGGGCAGTGTAGGGGGTCATGCTGGGGGTAGTGTTTTAGGGTTTAGGTCAGTGCAGTGGTGTTCGTGCAGTGTAGGGGGTCATGCTGGAGGTGGTGTTTCAGGGTTTAGGGCAGTGCAGTGGTGTTCGGGCAGTGTAGGGGGTCCTGCTGTGGGTGGTGTTTCAGGGTTTAGGGCAGTGCAGTGGTGTTCGGGCAGTGTAGGGGGTCATGCTGGGGGTAGTGTTTTAAGGTTTAGGTCAGTGCAGTGGTGTTCGTGCAGTGTAGGGGGTCGTGCTGGGGTAGTGTTTTAGGGTTTAGGGCATTACAGTGGTGTTTGTGTAGTGCGCAGCACATGCGCTGCGTCGCTAGGTGAGACCCAAAAAGCATTGCACCAAGATAGCTGCCAACACTTCCTGGATTAAAGTGTTGGGAGCCAATTAGAGCCAAGCTTGTGCTTGTGCACTTAGGTCCCGCCCTGATATATAAAGGTTTTTTTTCCTTTAATATCTCAAAAACTACTGAACGAATTTACACCATTTAAAAAAAGGGCGCTTTCTGAACCAAGCACTACCTTTTTGCCAAATTTGGTTTAATTCCATTCAGCAGTTTTGGCTGTAACCGTGTCTAAATTTTCCTATGGGAAAAATTATTTTCCGACCTCTATTTTTGGGATTTCTCAGAAACTACTGAACGGATTTACACCATTTAAAAAAAGGTCTATTTCTGAACCAAGGACTAACTTCTTGCCAAATTTGGTGTAGTTCCGTTCAGCAGTTTGGGCTGTAGTCGTGTCTAAAATTTCCTAAGGGAATTAACATGGAGAAAACATGTTTTGGGACCCCCCTTTTTTCTCGGCCCCCGCTTGGCAAATCACCCTGAAACTTTCAGAATAGGAACTGACCGGAGCGGGAACGACGTTTTGAAAATTTCGCAAACATTCGTCAACCGGCGGTAAGGTTATTGGGAAAAGAAAAAAACGCTTTTTGAATAGAAACAAGGTCCTAACTATAACTATCTACTGGCGACCGCCAGTAGATAATACTGTAGACCGCTAGTAGATAATATATATAGTGTAGGGGGTCGTGCTGGGGGAAGCGTTTTAGGGTTTAGGGTACTGCTTTGATGTCATTTGAGATGTCATGAGTGATGTCATGAGTGATGTCACTGACCATGTCATGAGTGATGTAATAGATGACGTCATCAGCAGTGCATTGCGGGCGCGCGAGTTATAGTTAGCACAACTAACTATAACGGGGGAATTTCTATGGTTTTATATGAGTCAAATGTGCAACTAACTATAACGTCCCTGAAACCTATGTTTTCTTTAGTGAATTTCAAATGTTTTTTAAATGCTAATTCCTAACTATAACGTCTGTAAAATCAATGGTTTTTTTCTGTGAATTTCGAAGGTTTTTTAAATGTTAATTTCATATGTTAATATTTATAAAACCTATATTTCTTTCTATTTTATTTTGTAATATTTTGGAACTCTATTATCCTTTTTTTTAACTTTAAAAATGATGTAATGTTTTATATCTTCAAAAAAAATATGAATTTTTTTTTTTTGAGAACACTGGAGTCCCGTACCGGTAGTGTACCAAGTTCCATCAGCACGCGAATCCTATCTGCCATATTGCTAAACTTGTAAATGATGCGCATTTCGTATCCGATGGGTTTGTGGCACCGCGTCCCTCGTAACATCATATACATATGAGGCCGCGCCAGCTGCTACTTTGGAATGCGATGGGTACGCAGTACCAAGCCGCGCGGTACGCCATGTACGTATGGAGTCGCGCCCGCTACACGTTGCGTATGCGAGGAGTGCACGCTGCCAGGCCCTGTGTTACATCATAGACGTATGGTGTCGCGCCGGATACGCCATTCCCTCATTTTATTTTTGTGTCTCCAAACTATATCTAAAGAAGTTTAAAGTGTATATGAGAGCAAGCGATAATCTAAATTATTTTAAACATTTATATATTTCTAACTCTAATAAACTTATATTATTGTAATTATTTTCTCAAAGTCACGTCAGTTGCGGCCTCCTTGCGTGCTCGGTGCGCGATTGCCATGTGACCTCAAAAAAAAGCATTTGATTGGTTCATAACATTTCCCATTGTAACAGTTGGAGAACCCCAACCATTTTAGTCATTCTCTCTACAGCGTTTGATGAGAGACACCTCTTCTGCTTAGAGAGCTTTTTTGAAAAGTTTTTTGCTGTGTACACATATCTTACACTACACACAACATGCATCTTGATCAATAGTCATGGTCTGTACAGCAGCCTTCCACGTGTGATGTCCATGCATCTGAAACATTACATCAAAAAACAAATGTGTGTTACACGATGCCCCTGGTGTGTGTGTGTGTGTGTGCATTATTGTGCTGCCTTTCGGCTTGGGTATTGGTGGCTCAAAGGGGTGTCATCAGCCACGAGTGCACATCCTAGATCACATGTGACAAACAGTAAAGAGTAATGTGTATATTTGTGTTGCAGTATGCTCTGTTGTCAGGCTTTACCAGTATAGTAGTGTGTCATATGTGAGACTTTCAGATTCACGTTTGACATGTATTGCTTGACTGTAATGAGCATTATCACTGTGTATGACGTAGCCTCACTGCTGATCCTCCCTCCATCCATGCACATTCACATGTGTGCACTTCGCGATAGCAACACTTTCAATAATACCGCACACCATTGACTTGCGTGTCTGCGCATATCCACAAGCTTGACAACGACATGTGATGTTGGCCATTCAATGTTTTCGGACAGCATCTCATTACCAATAGTTGCCGCTCTCCCGGTACATGCTACATTAATGTAAATTGGGGATTGTGCGACGTCAAAACTGCAACACGGACACACACATAAGTACACTTCCTGGTCAGGCAGGAACTGAACAATGCCCGGTCCTCTGAATAATTATTCACGCCCCTACACTGGCCTGGCGTACGCAAGCCCAGCCCACTTTTCATATGTATAAATAGGATAACAACGACGCCACATGTCCCAGTTCTTCCACACTGCCTCATGGTGATATGGCCGCATCCACCTCGCATATCACAATGCACAATAAAAAAAAGGGATCCATGAGGTGTACACCATCCTCGCAATCAAAACTCCATTTGAATTGTGAACCCTGCTGGCCGTCGTGTTTAGACACACAACAATGACAGCAGGTGAGTAGTGGGGCCTGGGTGCACAGGGGCTGCAATTGAGCGTGGTTCGGCGGGAGTGGTGGGGGCATCCGCCTGGGTGCGCAGGTGTGAACAAGCGATGTTGCCTTGCGTAATGATGTGATCTCTGACCTCATTCAGTCACATCTCTGTCTCATTTTAAGGACCTGCTGGACCGTACTGTAGGCCTGAGTCAGCGGACAGCGCTGCCCTACAGACACATGGCGTTGGCTTTTGGGGCACTGCAGTGAGCTGATTACTAAGTGTACATACACACAGGCTTGCACCACTGCATTACACGTGCACATTATGCTTCTAGCATGCGCTCGGTTCCTTTGTATGTGAACGTTGGCATAACATATTATTACTAAACCTTGTGTATTCTCATACACTCCAACTCCTCTTTGAACCACGATTACCAGCAACCGTTGATAGATCGTACTTCAAGAAGGAAGGATGCACTCAACTGGTGTTCTCTATTAAGCTTGAAATAAACCTTCATTTACCTCAAGACGTTTCCAGTATTATATTATTTCTCCCTTTTCAGACACCGAGTTAGTTGCACCAAAATGTGTGCAGCAGGTGCTCAGCCCGTGATGATGACCTGGGCATTCTGACGCCTTCCTTCGTGATATCAAGACACTGTCCCAGACTGGAGACCTGCTGTGCCACCCTGAGAGAGGCACCCCAGAGTCGGAGCTCGCACCGGCACGTCGTTGGACACACCGGTGGTGGCAGATGAGCTTTGAAGCCTCGGTGCGCAGGAGCTGCAATTGAGCACAGCGCGGGGGAAGGGGCTGGGGTGCATCAGCCTGGGTGCACAGGTGCAGGCAAGCGATGTTGCCATAGATAATAATGTGATCTCTGGCCTCATTCATATCTCTGTTTCGTTTTAAGGACTTGCTGGACCGCACTCTTTCTCGCAGACCCCAGTGTCCCAGACACACAGGTGACAGGAGGTGAACAGTAAGGGCAGGGTGCAGTAGCCCGACACTCTGTCTCCTCCTCCCTCTGTTCTTTTGACTCTCCCTCCCCTTTTCCCTTCAACCCTTTTTGCTCTCTGTCCCATTCTCACTTTCTGCCTTTCATTCTGACTACTTTTCTTTTTCTCTTGGACATGGCACACATACTTATGTTTCTTTTTTATCTTGCAGGTTTTATACGCTGCTTCCAGAGGCATCCCACCCACTTATTTCATGTTATACTGTTGTTTCTTCGAATAAAGTTGCGTTTCCATTTATTTGTGTTGTTTTAATAAAGGTTATTTTTTTTACTAATAAATAAGTGAGTGTATGGGTCTTCTTTTTCTGACAACACTTGTCTGTAGTTTATTGTGAAAATTGGCGGTTGATAGGAGGTTATGAGGGAAAACATTTGCAATTTTGCGGTGCACCTACCAAGTATAAACCAACAGACTATTACATAAATGAAGCCTGGGTAATTCTACAACTGCAAGGGTTCTATGAGTGTATCACTTTATAACACCATGAGTACTGCCGGTGTCATTACAGAACCATTAGGGCACTGCCTAGGGCCACCGAGGCTTCAGGGACTGGTGAGGCCCACCCTGCATATTTAAGTAAAGCCCTGGAGGTTGCCAATCCCCAGACTTGAGTTGGCCTCGAAGCCCCCTGAACAATTAGTAAACAATACCCGGAGAGGTGGCAATCCCCTAGGCTACGAAACGTCTCTGTGCTCTCCTGTGCCTAATTAACATGTGAGATTAAGGTCCCCAGTGCTGCAGAGACCCCGCAATATAATATTAGGATTGGCCTCGGAACATTACCCACCAGGGGACTCATTTAAATAAACGAGTGAGACCCCGCTTCATTTTTTTTTCTCCATTTTTACCATCCGCATCCGCTTTATTGAAGTGATACACTGTTTTCCTCCTCTCGCTTCAACGAGGCAAACAAGGATTTGCTATCACAGGGGGGAAGCCATGCTCCCGTCCTGTAATAGCAAACATAAATGTCCCGTGGATGCACACCCCGGGACATTGTATGAGCTGCGTCTGGGAGGTGGCGCTCCATAGGGCCATGATGTATTGGTTACTGCATAACTACAGAATTAGTATAAATGCATACTAACACTACTTGCACACGTGCAGTACAGTTACCAGAGTGTAGTGAAGAGGCAGAGGAAGCCCAAAATCAAAAAAAAAAAAATACTACCAGAGGTCTGATCACATAGTTCGATGAGCCGACGACCCTGGGATGAGTAGAAACAGCTTCATGAAGAAAACGGGTCTTCAGCAGAATGTAACGAAGCTCGAAATATTGGTGAGTGCTGCCTTCTTTTTACCTTCTCCTGCGCCTCGCCAAATTTATGTAGTGAAGAGGCAAACAGCAATGGATCCGATAAGTAGATTTATTACAGGAAAAGAAGACAGCTTAAACAGCCACCAACAGGAGCAGACAGCAAGGCAACCGTCTTCTTGAGCACTGTGTACAAACTCCCCAAGATTCCCCTCATGACAGCCCTACATTCTAACATTACATACTTACATTCTAGTAGCATTACATACTAACATTCTACTATGACTTAAATTGGAGTTCTACACAGAGCACATGATTTTACAGCAATGAGCTCATGGTTTCATCCACGAGTCTTGAGACCGGTAGGGGTGAGTAGTTGCTTCCCACTCCCTGAATTGTATAGACGCAAACTAACACTACTTCCACAGGTATGCTACAGCGCCCAGAGCACATCACTTTACAGCAATGAGCTCACGGTTTAGGCTCACCGTTTAACCCCTTCAGTGCCCATGACGAGCTGGACTCGTCATGGGCTGCGGTGGCGCTGTGCCCATGACGAGTCCAGCTCGTCATGAACTCCGCCCGCTAATACAAAGCGCGGCACTGGGCGGGGAAAGGGGCGGGCATGCAAGGGGTTAATCCCTGAGTCTTCATACCAGTAGGGGTGAGTAGTTCGCTTCCCACTCCCTGTATAGTATAAATGCATACTAACACTACTTACACAGTTATACTACAGCGGCCAGTATGCTACAGCGCCCAGAGCCCATCACTTTACAGCAATCAGCTCGGTTTGATCCCCGAGTCTTCACCCCGGTAGGCATGAGTACTTCGCTTCCCACTTCCGGTATAGTATAAATGCACGGTAGGGGTCAGTAGTTCGCTTCCCACTCTCTGTATGATATGAATGCCTACTAACACTACTTGCACAGCTATGCTACAAAGAGCAGAGCACATCACTTTACAGCAATGAGCTAACGGTTTAGGCTCTCGGTTTCATACCTGAGTGTAGAATCATCTCATCTCAGCACCATGTCACTCAGAGCAACACCACACTTTTAGACTGGTAGGAGTGAGTACTTCGCTTCGCACTCCCCCACAGAGGTTACAGTGCTCCTATCCACCTGTTTCCTTTTATTTTTGCCCTTTTTTCCCCTTACTCATTTCAACGGAATCACAAAATGGCTGCCAACACTTCCTAGTTGCAACAGCTCGCAGCCAATAAGCAGCAAGCTCGTGCTTGTAACGCCTGAGCCAATCAGATAACACTACTTGCACAGGTATGCTACAAAGACCAGAGCACATCACTTTACAGCAATGAGCTAACGCTTTTGGCTCTCGGTTTCATACCTGAGTGTAGAAGCATCTCATCTCAGCACCATGTCACTCTGAGCAACACCACACTTTCAGACTGGCAGGAGTGAGTACTTCGCTTCGCACTCCCCACAGAGGTTACAGTGCTCCTATCCACCTGTTTCCTTTTATTTTTCCCCTTTTTTCCCCTTACTCGTTTCAACGGAATCACAAAATGGCTGCCAACACTTCCTAGTTGCAACAGCTCGCAGCCAATAAGCAGCAAGCTTGTGCTCGTAACGCCTCAGCCACTCAGATAACACTACTTGCACAGGTATGCTACAAAGACCAGAGCACATCACTTTACAGCAATGAGCTAACGGTTTTGGCTCTCGGTTTCATACCTGAGTGTAGAAGCATCTCATCTCAGCACCATGTCACTCTGAGCAACACCACACTTTCAGACTGGTAGGAGTGAGTACTTCGCTTCGTACTCCCCCACAGAGGTTACAGTGCTCCTATCCACCTGTTTCCTTTTATTTTTGCCCTTTTTTCCCCTTACTCATTTCAACGGAATCACAAAATGGCTGCCAACACTTCCTAGTTGCAACAGCTTGCAGCCAATAAGCAGCAAGCTCGTGCTCGTAACGCCTCAGCCAAGCAGATGGCAGAATTCCCAAATATCGATATCTGTAAATTTTGATATTTCTCCAAAACTTCTGATTGGATTTACACCAAATAAACAAGAGCGTGCTTTTATACCAAGACCCTTCTCCCTGCCAAATTTGGTGTAATTCCGTTCACCCATTCGACCTGTAGCCTTGTCTAAAGTTTCCTATGGAAATTGCATGGAGAAAACATGTTTTGGGACCCCCTATTTTCTCACCCCCCCTTGACGAATCACCCCCAAACTTTCAACATAGCAGCTGATATGAACAAAGAATTGGTTTGGAAAATTTCATGAAGATTCATTAAACGACGCCAAAGTTATAAGCAAATCAATAAATGCTCTTCCTATATATATATATATCCAAATACCACTCTAAAGCGCTTTTCGGCACCAAGACAGAGAGACGGACACCTTCTTCTTTGGTTGATACTGCAGCCGCAGTGACGTTTTATTTAAATCATCGATTCAGTGCAAAAGTCGGGAAGACGCGTTTCGGCCAACTGTGTGGCCTTGCTCACATGAGCGCGTCGCAAGAGAGTGACGTATTTATACATAGAAGGAAACTCTACGATCGTCATAATTGGCTAATAGCTGATGACATGATAATAGACATAGTAAAAACATCTTACAAAACTTATGATTGTTTTAACTTAAAGAATTCATTTGTGTAATTTCTCGAGTGTATCTTAATGTGCAAATACATATGATACAATACTTAGTTTAGCTGATATTCGGTCTTAGTGTCCGCATGGCCGAAACAACATAATAAGCACAAAAAAGGGGTAATCCCGCTAAAATTGCGCTATATGTTATTATTTACTGGGAACTAAATTGGAATTAGGTATAGAAAGTTCCTCTACAAATGTACTTATTTACAATTGTAGTCAATACATAGTAAAGCATAAAGCATAATATATTAACATATGGCTTTCAATATTCACAATAAATTGATGACCATTTTGGATTCTCAGTACAAATACTTTGTTTGAACCAAATTTTTCCATAGAGCACTCCATAGAACACACCTGAAGAATTCATATGTAACATTTATAAAGTCTATTAGAACCTATCACATCTGTTCTATGAACAATGGACAATGTTGAGAAACCCTAAAGTGCTAACCGTGTAAAGAGCAATCTATTTGTTTAATCAAAAAAGTTTTTTTTTTTTTTTTTGGTGTATAGATAAAGTTTCCTAAACCAAATAAAGTGAAAAAAAATGAAAAAAATGAGATGAAAGCAGCGGACACATCTTCAGCAAAAACTACCATCGAAAATGAATCACATTACATCAGTATCTAAACTCAAGAGACATTGAGAAGCAAAGGAACCAATGGACTATATTAAGATACAGATGGTTTCCTAGGTAAAAATAAACAGAAATGGAAAGTAGTTCTTAACAGTAGATCCTATTAGAATTGGGAGTATTTACAAAAAATGACATAAATCTTCACATAAATTAAGACCTCTTGGAGCCTTAGAATCCAATTCAATTATGTATTTTGTTTCCAGTTGTCTCAATTGCTTTTCGCGGTTACCCCCTTGTTTATTCATTGGGACATTGTCTATAATAAAATATTGAAGAACATTGAGTTTGTTATCATGTTCTGATTTTATATGACGAGCCACGGGGTAAGAGGGATCAGAATTTACTATGGCCCGTAAGTGCTGTAAAATGCGCACATACACCTGCAGTTTGGTACTACTGACGTAGCGTAATCCACAAACACATTGTAAAATGTATACAGCATAGTCCGTACGGCATGTGTAATGTCCTCTGATGTTAATAGAAGTATCAGAGAATGGAGTACAGTAGGATTTGGTATTGATACCAAATTTACACGCCCTACATGTACTGCACTTATAAAAACCCTTTTTAGGGGATAACCAGATGCTTTTTGTGTCTAATTCTGGGCTCGTTTTAACTAAATCACTCCGCATGGAATGTGCCTTGCGGTAAGTGAAGTTGGGCTGTATCGGCAATGTTTGGGAAAGCACCGTGTCAGTTAAAACTATGGGCCATTGAGACTTGATAATGGAACGAATGACATTGGCCTGCCTGCTATATGTAGAAACAAATCTGCAAGTTGTCTTGTCTTGATTGATTTCACTACTACTGCTCGATTTTGGACTTAATGGACCCATAGTATTGGTATTGGGGCCTGGTATAGTGAGTAACAGAATTTGTCTGTCTTTGCTGTTTGCCTTGCTTAGAGCCTTATCTAGTTTGTTGGCTTGATATCCTCTCTGTAGAAACCTGATTTTGGCTGCTTCCTGAGCTATCAGTAATTTTTCTTCATTGCTACAGGCTCTACGAATTCTCAAAAATTCCCCGTAGGGGAGGCTGGATATAGTATGGTGAGGATGAAAGCTAGTGGCGTGAAGCAAGGTATTGCCCGCAGTTGACTTCCTGTATAAGCATGTTTCAATAGAATTGTTTTGAATATAGACAGTAACATCCAAAAAATTAACTGTCACCGGGTCTATATGTGAGGTAAAGTTCAAATTTAAGTCATTACAGTTGATCACTCTTACAAAGTCTTCAGCCTGTTGCAATGTACCATCCCAAATTATGAATATATCATCGATATATCTCCACATTGCTATAACATGTCTATCGTACAGATCCCTGTGGAGGCCCATGAGGACATGCTCCTCCCACCAGCCCACATGTAAACATGCGTAGCTGGGAGAGAAGCATGCCCCCATCGCCACGCCTTGTTTTTGTCTGTAAATCTGTCCATCAAACATAAACATGTTATTATATAAACACCAATGAATCATCTTATGTAGAATTTCATTATGTCTATACATTGAAATACAGCGTTTCTTTAAAAAGTAATCCACTGCAGACAACCCATCATGATGCCTAATGCTGGTATATAAAGACGAAATGTCTAAGGTCATCAACATATAATCCCCCGACCATCGGATGGAATTCAATTTAAACAGAAAATCCTTAGTGTCTCTAATATAAGTGGGCAAACCAACAACATGTTCCTGCAGATAATGATCCACATAACGTGAAGTATTCTTAAAAATACTATCTTTCGCTGAAATAATAGGCCGACCCGGCACTGGATCAACTTGTTTATGTATTTTTGGAATAAGATAGAATGTGGGCAGGACAGGAAATTCTTTATGTAAAAAATTTATCTCATCCTTAGTGATCAAGCCCTCCCTTTTCCAACAGTTAAGGTCTTCTTTGAAATCTACATCCATATATATTACCTACTGGCGGTCGCCACTAGGTAATTATAGTTGCAACCTAGTTTCCATAGGAAAAGCATTTTTTGACTTGCTAATAACTTTGGCGTCATTTTACAAATCTTTATGACATTTTTCAAAATGTTTAACTTTTTAGGTCAGCTCCTATCTAGGAAGGTTGAGGGTGATTCGACAAGGGGGGGTGAGAAAAAAGAGGGGGAAACTACTGAATGGCATTACCCCAAATTTGGCACAAAGGTAGTGCGTGGGTCAGAAAGTGTCCTTTTTTTTAACTGGTGTAAATCCGTTCAATAGTTGCTGAGAAGTTCCCGTGTTTTATTTTAATGAGACCCCGGGGTGGGCTATGTCCCGGGGGCATTTCTTAAAAAATAATAGCGCGGGCTCGCTGGGGCTGTGGGTGCCCGCTGGGGTCCCCGTAGTTTCGGGGTTTCACTCATGTTGGAAGGGGGGTTGCACGGCCCCTCTCCTGGAGGTCTCCATCTGCTTATAACTTTGGCGTAATTTGACGATTGTTAACGAAATTTTCCAAAAAGTTTCTCTTTTTTGATCGGCTCCTATCTTGAAAGTTTAGGGGTGATTGGTGAAGGGGGGGCTGAGAAAAAAAGGGGGTGTGTAAACGTGTTTTCTCAATGGATTTTCCATAGGAAACTTTAGAAAAGGCTACAGGTCAAACTGCTGAACGGTATTACGCCGAATTTGGCAGGGAGAAAGGTCTTGGTCCAGAAAGCATGGTTTTGTTAAAATGGTGTAAATCCGTTAAGGAGTTTTTGAGATATTAAAGGGAAAATATATATATATATCTGGTCGGTGCCTTACTCCTGAGCACGAGCTTGCCTCTGATTGGCTGATAACTCTTCAAAGCAGGAAGTGTCCTCTGATTGGCTGCTAACACTTGAAACCAGGAAGTGTTAGCAGCCATCATGTGCCTTGCATCGAGTGAAAATATAAAAGAAAGGTTCCAGGGGGCATATTAACAATAAAGGAGAAACAGGTGAGCGCCAGGCAGCACGACTTCCACTCCAGGACACTAGTAGGAAGATAACCCTTTCACGCTCCCTGTGCCCAACATCACCACTTCAGAGGTATGCCTTTAGAAGCCAGTCCGTCGGCTCGCAGCTGTCTACCTTTGCGAGCTAGTACGCTGCTGTGCCTGTACCTCTGTGAGCTACTACACTGCTGTTCCTTTGGGAGCGGACGGCTTGTAGTTCTGCCTCTGTGAGTCGAGCGGACGGGCTGCAGTTTTCCCTCTACGAGCCTGGGTATGAACTGTTCATAAGTCTTACTATATGAGCATTGAAAAGCCATTTTGTGATTCAGTCCGTCAGCTGGCATCTGTCCGAGGCATTTCTGAAAACATACCGGAGCTCTGTTTGTGAGAGATACCCCTTTCACGCTGCCTCTCCCCACATCAGCAGGTAACGCACCCTCTTCCCACATCACTAGCATACCGTCAACAGCCTTCATTGGCCCGCAAGCCTCCCTCTGCGAACCACTGGTGGGCTTGCAGCTCTTCCAGTGCGACTTCTCGGGCCCGCACTTTTATGAGCCAGACCGCCGGTTTGCAGGTCTCTGAGAAGAGATGCAATGGAGGCAACAATGATGCAGGTCGGACATCCAACAGTACTCCGGCATCCCCCAGCAGCAGCTGCTTGTCCGCCATCCCCGCTCAACCCCCACAAACAAATGTGACAGGAACGTTTTTAAATGTGGAGCCTAACAAATCGTCTGGTGTTGTAGTTTTAATAAAAATGATGCTTGTAAGGTTGGACAAATAAGAATCTTAGTCATGTATGGATTTACATATAAAACATTTTATTAAAACAAAACAACAACAAATAAAACTGTGTGTAAAATATTTTATTAAAAGAAAACAACAACAAATGAAACTATGTACAGCCATTGCATGTCATACCTCGATAATTTGTGAATCAAAGCCTGCAAGACAAAAAGAAAAATAAGATGGTGCATTATGCGTCCAGCAAAGGAGAGAAAAAAAGAGGAAGAGTGAGATACAAGGAAGATAGAAAGAGAGAAACAGTGTGAGAGAGAGGAAGATAGAGAAAGAGTGAGAGAGGGAGGAAGAGAGAGAGAGCAAAAGAAAAAGAGAGAGAGGAAGACAGACTGAAAGAGTAAGACAGAGAGGAAGACAGAGAAAGAGTGGGAGAGAGAGAGAGATACAAGGAAGAGAGAAAGAGAGAAACAGTGTGAGAGACAAGAGAGAGAGAGAGAAAGAGAGAGACAGAGGAAGACAGAGAGAGAAAGAGCGGAGAGAGAGAGAAAGAGTGAGAGAGAGGAAGAGAGAAAGAATGAAACAGTGTGAGAGAGAGGAAGAGAGAGAGGAAGAGAGAGGGAGAAAGATGGAGAGAGAGGAAGAGAGAGTCAAAGAGTGAGAGAGAGGAAGAGAGAAATATTAAAAAGAAAGAAAGTAAGAAAGAAAGAAAGAAAGAAGGAAAGAAAGAAAGAAAGAAAGAAAGAAAGAAAGAAAGAAAGAAAGAAAGAAAGAAAGAAAGAAAGAAAGAAAGAAAGAAAGAGATACAAGAAAGAAAGAAAGAAACAGTGTGAGAGAGAGGAAAAGAGACAAACAGTGTGACAGAGAAGAGAGAGAGAGAGAGGTAGTGAGGGAAAGAAAGAATGAGAGAGAGAGGAAGAGACAGAGAAAGAGATAAAGTGTGAGAGAGAGAGAGAAAGGAAGAGATGGAGAGGGAGTGTTGACACTGGAGAAAATCTTCACAGCTCACCTTTGTGTCACTGGTGTGTCTCCAACAATGTGCCGGGACATACTGCGCCCTCAAGTTTAGTTATCTGAAAGATAGTATAGAATTAGTCATTGCAGACTATATACAACTGTACACGCGTAATTCTCTGTTTCGGCTCTGCGCACCCAGGCTGCTGCATCCCATCGACTTCCACTGCCCAGAGGAGTCTAACAGCCGCTGCGCACCCAGCGCTATATTATCAAGAATGACGATAACACTATCGCCGCTTTGGCGGCAGGAAACTGCCGCAAAAGCGGCGATAAGTGGCTTGATAATGTGCCCTTATGAATTCCCATAGAAGCCCAGGTTTGATGTCCTTCACACCAGAACCTGGGCTTCTATGAGATTTCTCAAGAGCATATTATCAAGCCACTTATCGCCGCTTTAGCGGCAGTTTCCTGGCCCTAAAGCGGTGATAATGTTATTGCCGTTCTTGATATTATGGTCCCCAGTCTGCTGTAGCCCATACACTTGCACTGCCCAGAAGTGTATAACAGTCGCCGCGCACCCAGGCTGCTGCACCCCATGCACTCCCACTATCCAGAGCTGACTGCCTGCCGCTGCGCATCCAGGCTGCTGCACCCCATCTGGCCGGAGGTGAGTGCCCGCAGCTGCGCAAACAAGCCTCTCTGCTCACCTTCCGCCGCTGGCGTGTGTCGAAGGGAGTCGACCACATGCCGAAGGAAACTCCCCAGCTTCAGTACACGCGGTCAACTGAGCTCACATTTCAAAATGGGTGGTGACTGCCAGGATGGCCATGCATCATCGCGGGTTCTCCACGTTCTCAGCTCTGGTGGTGTTGGGGGGGGACATCAATTTGTGAATCAGAGTCTGTTAGATAAAAAGCAAGATAAGAATGTGTGTCATGCGTCCATTAAAGGAGAGAGGAAGAGAGAGAGAGATAGAGAGAGAAAGAGTGAGAGAGTAACACTGGAGAAAATCTTTGCAGCTCACCTTTGTGTCACCAGTGTGTCTCCAACCACGTGCCGTGACATAGTGCACCCTCAAGCTCCCACATCTGAAAGATAGTACAGAATTAGTAATTGTAAGAAAGACCAGTATGCAGGAATGAAAAGACAGAGATGGTAATTCTCTTAAAGTGGTTTAATCCTCAGAACATGTTTTGTAAGCAGCAAGTATAAAGCAAGAATGACTGAACCCCCGTTAACTACTACCTCCCAACCTTCTCACATTCAAAACCTAACATTCCCAAAGCAACGCGGGGCAGTCACGCGTAACCCTAGGCGTAGTTCGCGATGTTGCACTACGCGAAGCTACGCAAAGTGCACTTCGCACTACGCGAGCTCCGTGTAGCACTTCGCAAACTACGTAGTACCCTGTTCGCACTGTGCAAGATGCCGTTTTCAATGATTGCACAGTGCGGACAAGCATCCGGCACTGTGCAATAATTGAAAACGGCATCTTGCACAGTGCGAGCTGTAGTTTTCTGCTGCTCGAGTAGATTTTTACTCGAGTGGCAGATTTCTCAACGCAGACTGGTAGTTTCTCATCGGGAGCGGTTGCGAGCATACGCGCCCACTCGCAATGAGAAACCTGACCTCCTCGCGTTGAGAATCTCGCCGGGATGTTCATTTTCCACGCTCGTGACCGGTAACTTCATGTTGCTGATTGTGAACAAGGAAAAAGTCTTGCCGGGATGTCATTTTGCTTGCTCGCGGTCGCCAACTTGATGTTGAGGACCACGAGCAAGCAAAAAATGACCGCTGCACTACGCAATGCTACGCTACGCATGTTTGCACTGTGCTATGTGCAATTCGCATAGTGCGAAGTAGCGCAAACTTCGCAAACTACGTGAGCGTAGCGTAGTGCTTTGCCCAGGCTTAGTCACGAGCTGTGAGAGGAATGTCACGCTCGTGTCTGCATGCTTCGATGCTCCCAACACACCATACCTCTTTAAAAAAAAACAGAGAAAGGAAAGTTTGTAAAAATTTGATGGTAAATTTAAGGGTACAAAGTATGAAAAAACTCAACTACTTTCCCACAGATGTGGGAGCGACAGACATTTGGCTGACTGTAAAAACTGTCCTGCTATTGAAAAACTTGTTCAAAATGCAATAAAGAAAGGTTAATGGCAGGGTATATACGACTGCGTACGCCTAAATTGCTGTGCAGCCTTTCTGCATTCAGGCTGCTGCACCCATCCACTCCCACCGCCCAGAGGTATCTGCCTGCCGCTGCACACCCAGGCCTCACTGATCACCTTTTCGCGGTCACGGCACCCTCCACATCATGCATTTCCATTCTGGAAGGTAATAGGTCTCACATTGGGTACTGAGTCTTGATTAGGCCTGGGCACAAATTTCGTTCCGTTCGCGGAAATTGCGATAATTTGACATTTTTGCGTTCCGCGGAGAGCGCGAAAATGTCAAAAATTCCGGTTTCCGCAGCTTGGCGATAATTTGTTTCTTGCTCGCGCTGTAAAATGATACATTCTCGCGCGCGCGCGATCGCCTTACCTGAATCCCTGCGTTCGCCGACAAGTTTTCTTGATCCGGTCGCGTTCTCCATGAGATGTTGTATTGTTTTTAGCCATTTGCGCTGTCTCGCGACAGTTCGCGCCCGCAGTGACGTCATGCGTCGCGCGATCACGTCTTTCTTCTCGCGATCATGCACCGCGAGAACAACTCAAAACAAGATGGCCGCGCCCGCAAGCAACCACATGGGTAAGTTGGCGACCCGCAACCATGCAGAAAATCTCGCGAACATGCCGGAAAAAAACTTCCGCATCTTTGCGATATTTCTGCTTGTTTGCGATAATTTTAAACATTCTCGCGATAATTTGCGAAGGTTAATTCCGCAAATTCCGCCCACCCCTAGTCTTGATATGGCCATGGCAGAGGACATACTAGTGCACCTATCAGCATCTCAGGTTGTATACCCACTCAGTGCTTGCGGTGCTACTAACTCAGTGAGAAGTGAGGCCATGTACTCTAAACTGTAAAATGGCGTAGTGCACGTGCGCCTGGTCTTTTATATTAGCAGAGTCACGTGTCCTGTGATGCCTGTGCTGGATGGGTGTGGTGTGGTTGTATACCAGCCATGAGGGAGAGGCTGTGGCAGGTGTCCGTGTTGGAGTGCTACCATGACCCGGGTTTCAAAAGCCAAAGTGTCACTCTGTGAGCCAAGTCCCACAATATGGCCAACATGGAAGGTACGGCGAATTACTGACCCTATATTCATCCATAGTTCCACACACGAAAGATGGTGGACATGAGATATCTATGTATATATAAATGTTTATTGCACATTCAGTGGAGTGTTGCAGCTGTAGCAATACAGGGCCATGAAAAGTTGAAGTTTCCATTTTTGGCACTTGGAGGGCAGCCAGTTAGCAACAAGGTAGTTGTCGGTGTTAGGCTGCGCCAACATATGTACTTATACAATCACTCCGACGATCCTCATGCACTTATAAATTCAGTATACACTCTCCTTGCAGTATTCTAATGATGCAGTCTCTACGTACGTACTTGTATAATGGCCGAAACAAAGTTACATAACTAAAGTTTTACCCCACTGTCAAGGGTAAAATGGTTGCATACGCTGTCCAGAGCACTATGTAATGTGGGAGGGCCTAGAGGCAGCATGTTGCATACAGAATGAACACACGGACACAGATATAGAGTGAAAATGGGTACGGGCAAGTGCGCTTGACTCCTTCTTATTACCATGGTCACATGTCCAGTGAAGTCTGTGCTGGATGCGTGTGGGGTGAGTGTAAGCCAGCCCTTCGGGAATGGTTGGTGCTGGCAACAAGTACAACAGTAATCATTGGATCACACACAGAGATTCAATCATAAAGGGTCCATGACTTGTGGTGCACTAAGGTAGGGGCACCAGATGTGAAATAACACACAAAAGATTCTATCACAAAGGATCCATGACTTGTGGTGCACTGAGGTAGGGGCAGCTGATCTGAAATCATACACAAAAGATTCTATCATAAAGGGTCTATGAGTTGTGGTGCACTGAGGTAGGGGCATCAGAAGCATTAAGCATTTGCGCAGCCAGCGATGATGCATAATGCGGGCGGGCCCCACTGGGAGCAATGTCTCTTGCCTACTGGAATGCATCATCTGCAATCGCGACTTGATCTGAATTGTGAGCCCTGCTGTCCAAAGTGTAGATCGAAGGCAGTAGTCAGCTCAGACATCGAGGAATGCTTTTTGTCACTTCCTCCTGACAAAATTGGATCACATAGAGTACAGTTCACTCTGCAATTAGTAAATCAAAACTGAATTTGAAATATGAGCTCTGCTGTCCGCAGTGTAGACTGCCATTCAGTGTTCATTTGGACTTGCAAGATGAATTTGGTCATTGTAGTAAAGCTATAACTGATATAAAAGATGTTCTTGAAGCAAGGATACTAAAAGGATATTGTGTAGGTTTCAGGGACGCTGTAGTTAGTTGCCTACCGGACTCTTGCGATGATGCGTGGTCCGGGCGGGCCGC
This sequence comes from Triturus cristatus, assembly GCF_964204655.1. Taxonomy (NCBI): domain Eukaryota; kingdom Metazoa; phylum Chordata; class Amphibia; order Caudata; family Salamandridae; genus Triturus; species Triturus cristatus. The sequence continues at coordinate 923,448,829 of NC_140593.1, read as the reverse complement.
ACTGGTAGCAATGTCTTTTGTCTAATAAATTCTGCCTTAATAAGGCCACATGGCGTGGACTTGTGGTGCACTGAGTTAGTGGTACCTCTGGTGCTCAGCGTGTATGCAGCCTGCAATTATGCGTGGTCTGGGCAGGCCGCACTGGGAGCAATGTGTCTTGTCTACTGGACTGCGTCATCTGCAATCGCCACTCCATCTGAATTGTGAGCCCTGCTGTCTGCAGTGTAGATAAAAGACAGTAGTCTGTACAGACATAAGTCTGCTGTGCTGTGCCCACGGTCATGGCGGCAGCCACGTGGCCAGATGAGGGCCGCTGCTCTGGCAGACGTGTTGGACTTCACACTAGGCTTGGGCGGTAAATTTCGTTCCACTCGCAGAATTTGCGGAATTTGGGTAATTTCGCATTCCGCGGAGAACGCGAAATTGCCCAAAACTCCGCGCTTCGCGGAATTTTTTGCTTGTTCGTGCTTTCAAAATGCGTGTTCGGGAGATATTTCCCCCCCCGAGCATGTAAACAGCGTTTGCGAACAGGAAAAAAGCATCGCGAACGGGTGGAACAAGCAATTCCGCGTGTTAGCGGAATTTCTGCGTGCTCGCAGAGATTTTTTACTGTTTTGCATAGCTTTGCGTACCGCGACTACGCAAACTCCACCCACCCCTACTTCACACAAGTGAACCACGCCCAGAGTCCCGGCCTATTTATTCACACTTCTATGCTGGAGTGGTGTATGTTGGACCAGCCCACTGCGCTTCCACTTACAGGGGATGACAATACAGGTACATGACCGAGATCTCCCCCACTGCCTGAGGTAACATGGTTGCGTCCACTGTCCACAACACTACAAGCACCAGCAGTATATGTACACATGGAGAGGTTTGTGCTCTGCATAGTGAGGTCTGTTCAGCATATCACTGCTACACTTGGTATTGTGGGCATTATTATTGGTGGGTGACTTGCGTCCTTCACACATGTTTGGTTGCCACATCTCGCAACATTCAGCTATTGTGAGGCTGAGGGGCCATGCCATTTTTGGAAAGTCCACTGTCCTGTTGTGCATTGCCGCGGTGGTAGTCGGGGGGGTGGTCCGGGGGAGGTACTGTGGGTGGTGGCAGTGGGCTTTGTGACCTTCTTCTGTGTCGGAGGTACATGATCAGTAGCTCTATGACATTGGTCTTCAGATGTGATTCTGGGCTTAGCTCACTTTCACACTGTAGGTAGTCATCCTAATTTACACCAGTAAAAGGCAGATGGTACATTCCTACTGCTAACGCAGCTTATCACCTGTTTTTGGATCGCACCGCAGAGTTGGCTGCTCGTTGAAAATATCGGGAAGTGGTGTTTTTGTGTTATTTTTGTACAGGAACGCCTACTCTGCATATTATTTGAGTTAGTTGTTGCTCTCATTTGTGCCACTTTTGTTTTTGCGGAAGCTATTACTGGAAAACTGGCGATATCGCCTGCTTTCACCAGGTTGAAAATGGAATGATAATTTAAAATCAATGAACAAACCATTGGTTTAATGAACATTATAATTAGAAATTAGCATTTAAAAACCTTTGAAATTCACTAAAAAAAACATAGGTTTCAGGGACGTTATAGTTACACATTATCAATTTAAAAAGCTTTGAAATTCACTGAAAAAACCATAGGTTTCAGGGATGTTATAGTTACAAATTAGCATTTAAAAAACCTTTGAAATTCACTGAAAAAACCATAGGTTTCAGGGACGTTATAGTTAGTTACACATTTCACTCGTACAAAACCATAGATATTCGGCCGTTATAGTTAGTATAGCTAACTATAACTCGCGCCCCGCAATGCACTGCTGATGACGCCACATATTACATCACTCATGACATGGTCAGTGGCATCACTGATGACATCACTGATGACATCTCAAATGACATCACTGATGACATCATCCAGTGAATGTGTGTTTTTGTAAGCTTTAAATATATTTTTTATATGTTAATGCCAAGGTGTATTGAAGAATGAGTTGGTGTATAAGTGTCTGGGTGGAGGATGTAATAGGTGTTTGACTGGCTGTATAAGTTAGTGATTAAATGTCTCTTACTGAAAGCATGGGTTAGTGACTAAACTGTGTGAATGTCTGTATCAGTCTCTCAGTTGTTGTATAAGCTGCTGCATAGGTTGATGATTAGGTACATGACTGTCTATATGGCTTACTTATTGGCAGCATAAGTATTAGTATGGGTGGCTCAGTGTTTGTGTGTGTAGGTGGGTGGGCAGTGTGTAACTTTCTGCCAACATGTGTGAGTGGCTAATTTACTAGGTGTATGGGTTCAATAGTACATGTGGAAATAGCTGGTTCAGTGAGTGTGTGTGTATCACTGTGTTGGAGAGTGAATGTGTATCTCACTGGTATATGTGAGTAACTACATATGTGAAAGGCAGTATATGTGAGTGTTGGAGTATATAAATGACTTTATGTGATAGTGAGTAATTGTGAGAGTGGCTGTATAAATGAGTGTGTGCCTGTGTCAGTGATTGTATAAGAGAGTCAGTATATGTTACTATTTGTATGAATAGGTTAGATACTGAATGTATAACTTTATAGGTGAGTAAACGTCAGTGTTATAGATTTTTTACATGCCTAACTATGTGTGTCAATAACTCTATGGATGAGTTACGGTGTATGAGTGTTTGTATAGGTGTATGAGTACATAAAATAGTGCTATATTGATGAGTGTTTGCATGTATGAGTTACTGTGTGGGTGAATAAATGAATGTGTGTGTATAGCTAGGAAGTAGTCAGTGGGTATATAGTAACTGCTATTGATTTGTCTATGGTTTAGAAAATGGTAGTCAGTTTTTTAGAGTGGGTGTATCAAAGGTTATATTAGGGTGTGAAGAGGTGCATCAAATTATCATTGGATGATGTCATCAGTGATGTAATTTGAGATGTCATCAGTGATGTCATCAGTGATGTCATTGACCATGTCATGAGTGATGTAATATGTGACGTCATCAGAAGTGCATTGCGGGGCGCGAGTTATAGTTAGCTCTACTAACTATAACGGCTGAATTTCAATGGTTTTGTACGAGTGAAATGTGTAACTAACTATAACGTCCCTGAAAACTATGTTTTTTTCAGTGAATTTCAAAGGTTTTTTAAATGCTAATTTGTAACTATAACGTCCCTGAAACCTATGTTTTTTTTCTGTGAATATATATATATATATATATATATATATATATATATATATATATCCAAATACCACTCCAAAGCGCTTCTCGGCACCATGAAAGAGAGACGGACACCTTCTTCTTTGTTTGAAACTGCAGCCGCAGTGACAAATTTATTTAAATCATAGATTCAGTGCATATGAAACGGGAAGACGCGTTTCGGCCAACTGGGTGGCCTTGCTCACATGATTGTGTTGCAAAGGAGTGACGTATTTATACAAACCAGAAAAAAAGGGAGGTAACTTTGCTTTCATTACTATTGGTTAATGTCTGTCAACATAATCATGGACATAGTAAAAACACCTCACGTATCAAATGGTTGTTGTTGACTCATTACATTCATTGAAATGGTGACTCCAATACTTATCGCTGTGCTAATACATAAACAACATTTCATAGATACAATAGTATTATTATGTTTCTATTCTTGTGGTCGGAAAAACAAAATTGAAATTAAAAATTGAAATTAAAAATTGAAAAAGCAATATGGCCTTAGGGTTCAATCTGGAAAATTCCTCCTGAGACAATGCTTAAAGGCTATTGCTGTGAATACATAGCAGAACCTACAGCATTACATATTGACATCGGATATTCATATTTTTTTAGTACGATAACCATATTAAATTCAAAGTACAAATACTTGATGGAAACAACTTATTTTCCGAAACCACTGAGTAAAACTTATCTATATAATTCATTAGTAACAAGCACAGGGCCTATTAGAACGTATCTTATTTTTTATTTTTTGTTTTATATTTGTGCTGTGCAAAATATGGAGAAACCAAAAAAGTGCTAACCGTGTAAAGTGCAATATGTTTATAAAAACCCAAAACAATTAATTGGGCATGTATCAATAAAGTTCCCTTAACCCAGTTATGTAAAAAGCTATTGTGTCTTTTTATTGGTATATAGTGAGATAAAGTCAGCGGACTGATCTACTGCAACACAGCCCTAAAAGTTGGATCACGCAGATAATAGTAGTTTATATATAAAGATAACATTTGGGAAGCCAAAAGACCAAAAAACCAAAAAAACCATTAGACTGGCTAAGGTTACAAAACGTTCCCTACAGAAAAACTGGATCAAAATGTACGGTAATTTGTGACAATGAGTCTAGATGTTTGACGGGACAATTATAGAAAATGAAACAAATCTTCACACAGATTCAAACCTCTCGGAGCCTTAGAATCAAGTTCCATTATATATTTAGTTTCTAATTGCCTTAGTTGCTTTTCGCGGTTTCCCCCACGTTTGTTCAAGGGGACATTATCAATAACAAAGTATTGCAGAGCATTGAGATTATTGCCATGTTCTGACTTTATATGACGGGCCACAGGATAGGAAGGATCGGAATTCACTATGGCTCGTAAGTGCTGCAAAATGCGCACATAAACCTGCAACTTTGTGCTACCGACGTAGCGTAATCCACAAACACATTGTAAAATGTACACAGCATAATCTGTCCGGCATGTAAAATGCCCTCTGATATTGATAGACTCATCAGAAAATGGAGTACAGTAGGATTTGGTGTTAATGCCAAATTTGCATGCCCTACATGTGCTGCATTTAAAAAAAACCTTTTTAGGGGATAACCAGATGCTCTTAGTGTCTAGTTCTGGACTAGTTTTAACTAAGTCACTCCGCATGTATATATATTCACTGAAAAAAAACATAGGTTTCACACACTTTATAGTTACGAATTAGCATTTAAAAAACCTTGCAAATTCACTTAAAAAACCATAGGTTTCACACATGTTATAGTTAGCTGGACATTTCACTCGTAAAAAACCAATGAAATTCCCCCGTTATAGTTAGTGCAGGCAACTATAATTCACGCGACCGCAATCCTCTGCTGATGACGTCAGATATTACATCACTGTATTTAGACACTTATTTACCCATGTCTTCTTCCATTAATCTTTAGCTATACATATATTACAAATATTTATTTTTCATAAAGACACATATGTCATCAGTGATGTAATATCTGACGTCATCAGCAGAGGATTGCGGTCGCGTGAGATATAGTTGCCTGCACTAACTATAACGGGGGAATTTCATTGGTTTTTTACGAGTGAAATGTCCAGCTAACTATAACATGTGTGAAACCTATGGTTTTTTAAGTGAATTTGCAAGGTTTTTTAAATGCTAATTTTTAACTATAACGTGTGTGAAACCTATGGTTTTTTCAGTGAATTTGTACGTTTTTTTAAATGCTAAGTTATGTATTTATTAGATTTTTTTTTTCAGGTTTTTCACCGTGCGTGCACCGTTCGCGCAAGGTGGGCGCTCGGTGCCCTTCGCGCACCGAGCAGCCACGGTTCACAGTGCGTGCCGTGCGCGCGCGGTGCGCGCACCTCGCAATTTAAAAAATAATAATAATTGTTTTTTTCTCGCTTGGGGGTCCTTCTGTGACCCCCTGACCAAGGCTAGGGGGTCAGGAACTGTTCACTCTGCCCCCTTTCCACTTCTCCACCTTTTTTTTTCACCCCCTCAGACTGCGAGAGACAAAATGGCGGCCAACACTTCCTGGTTTCGACCGATTCGAATGTTTACCGACAACTAACAACCAATCAGAATTGCGCTCGCGCACGGCAGGGTGCGCGCATATAGATATTGATATGCTTTTAAATGCTATTTTCTCAGGAAATACTGAACAGATTTACACCAGACCTGCAAAAGGCACTTCCTTGACCTTATGGCTACCTCTCTGCCAAATTTCAAGTAATTCTGTTCAGCCGTTCGGGCTGTAGCTGAGACTAAAGGTCCTATGGAAAAATGCATGGGGAAAACGCGTTTTGGGACCCCCTTTTTCTCGGTCCCCGCTTGACGAATCACCCCGAGACTTTCAGGGTAGGAGCTGAACGAAGCGCCCCATTAGTTTTGAAAATTTCGCGAGGATTCGTCAACCGGCGCCAAAGTTATTCAAAATAGAATTTTGAGATTTCCTATGAAAACTAGGTTGTAACTATAACTATCTACTGGCGACCACCAGTAGATATATATATATATATATATATATATATATATATATATATATATATATATATATATATATATATATATCCAAACAATTGTCGATTTTCTCTTCATTCAATCAACAGCCGAAGACCATAATGTTGCAAAAGCGGTGATTTATTATCGCTTCGCACTCAACCCAACGCGTTTCGGGGACAACCCCTTGATCACGAGTAACAGGTATCGTTTGGCCAATCTACTTGAAATAAACAAACCATCATGTGACAAATAATAATGGAAGACAGACTTGAAGAGTTACCATCACTCTAAAAGTTGTTTAAAGTTAAATAAATGTGACAAAACCATGAAATGTTCTTTAAAGCATTGGAAACAAAATAATTGCTGATTTAAATTATTTTTCACAGTGTTAACTTCACAATGGAAAGATAAATAGTCTCAAGGATAAGCTCTGAAATTCATAAACATGTCATTATTAGCTATCTGTCCATTCAATAGACCCTAGGAAAACTTTATTGTTCCTCTCTTAAATTAATGAATCATACCTTGAGTCATGCTCAAGAAAATAATAAAGCCCCAGTGGGCAATCGTTGTGTATCACAAAATGATTATATATGAGGGTATTGGACGAAAATCGGCTGATCTTCTATAACACTGAACAGAACTCCATCCTTTTCATGACTGCTTCCTAATCCAACAAATCTGTGATCTAAACAAAAACCAACAATGATCAATAAGTTTCATAAATAACACATTGACAAACAGATACACATAAATATACAAACATGTGTGATGTTACAGGCTATAAAAAAGATCTTGCTGCTTAGAATAAAAAATGCTAGAAAAACAGTGTTCAATACAATCCCTAAGGAAAGTCTGTTGTACTATTAGAGAAGTCTAGTAGATACAGCTCATTAAAGTTTGTGAAAATACCTATCACATTCAGTTACTTAAACATAGACAATTGTGGAGGCATGGATGTATATATATATATATATGTGTATGTTCTAGCTACTTTCCTACAATTGTTTCTCAATTAACAGAGGACAGAACACATGATTAAATTGGAATTCCAGACAGACATTAATGAGCAGATGCCTGGTTCTTCCTGTGACAAGAATGTGAGAAGGCCTTGAGATAATGATGCAACATGCTACGGTAAAAACATCACTGAACTTCACTGAATCTGCTTTTCTCCATTGGCTATGCCAACTTCAAAACTAAGGTATGCTTGCTCGATCACTCAGGCTAAATGTGCAAAGTACAATACTGGATAAAAAGATGGTTGTGCCTATAACAAATGCGTTAACAATCAATAATGCTAAAGCTCTAACTGTGCTTTAAGAAGGTGTAAAAATGAATTCACAAGGTTATTACAAACAGCTGGCCATACATAAAATTGTGGTTTCAGTTCAGACAAATATTTCATTTAATACATTTCCATAAAAACAAAATAAAACAACACATTGCAAATATAGCAATAAGTCATTTTTTCTAATCTGTGAACGTATAGACATTGCTATATTCTAAACTAGTTCATGCTGTTCAGATGAAAATTGATTGCTTACCTATGTCTATATTTTTTTATTCTTGTCAGTTTCTACAGTACAGCACATATTCTGTTGATACTTTATTTCTGCTACCAAATAACATTTTAGCCTTCATCAGGACCAATTTCTTTCCTTTGTTTCATAGACATCTGAAGGGTACACTTAAAACATATGGAATGACGCTATATAGCAGTGGCCAACAAATATTGCAATGCATTCATTTTCAACATTGTTAGACCCATCAGTTTCAGGCTGGCCGAGACGTATCAAATCCAATCAGAATCCACTGTTCCAAATAAGATGAGTATGATACACTTGTTTGAAAGCCTGTGCTCAACCTCTGGTAGCTTGGCACTGAGCAGTCAGGCTTTTCCTCAGGGCTCGAGCGTAAATTATAGGCACAACCCCCCTTGCAACACACTGCATTCACCACAAAAAGACTCCACACTATATGTATAAAAAAAACACTGCCTGACCTCATTCCTTCACAAGAACGAATTTAAAAAATGTACCGTCATTAAGTGGCACAGAAATAGTCTGACAGCACCTCCAGAAGTTCTCTTACTATGAATTTTGTGCAGTTCAAATCAAGTCTTCTGTCTGAAGAATACCAGCACTGCATTACTTCCCCCTAGAACGGAAGCTCTATGTTCAGTTCATGACTGGGTCTTTGCCCCTCAAGACGTTTACCGCAAAATGGCCTCTGCAATCTGATCTCTCTTTGATCTACCCACACTGTAAAAAGGGTGAAGAAAGTATAGCCATGTGTTGTTTATTTGAAAAGCCTATGTCCAGCCGAGAGGTGCTGGATTAGGCTGGTTTGCCTACCTCTGGGCACAATAAATTGTCTAAAGGCTATGAGAATTTTACAATCTGATCCTAGACCTCTAAATGCATGTGCTGTGGCAATATTTCCCGGCTGGGTATGGCCAGTCAGACTCAAAGCACTAGCAACAATTTAGTTACCTGGTGATGTAGTGTCTTTTAGGCATATACTGACTTGCTAAATAGAAGTATTTGTTTCTCTAGTACCATCGCAGAGTTGCAAATTTGCTTAGTCATGAAATACTGTTATTGTATGCAGCCACTGATTCTGTACATCTTGGCACTAAAGAGTAGCCATGCACATTGCTACTGAGTGAATGCTAATGACAATAGATTATCTGTACTGAAGAATGATTATGAGCGGTCTGCATGTAGCATTTTATATGAAGCATTTTAAATTGTGTGGGTTTTTGAGCCTGTTGTACTACCAGCTACTGCTTGTCATAGCCCTAGCCCGAGGACTTTGTGTTGAATGTCACACCACTTATGTGTGGTGCTCCGTGCCTGTGAAACCCCTTTTTTCTTTCATTTGACATCTTAGTGCCATAATGGGGGCACCTGGGAGAGCCTAATCACTGCTACAAATGTTTGTGTTTTAAATTGCCTTATATTAATGAGTTTATTTATCCTAGCTTATTGAATGACCATTTAAGCTAGGAGATTGTGTTGCAATTATTTATATGTAATTGTTTGTTCTAATGTATTGTGTTTTGTGTTTTATGTCTTTTACCTTATATGATGTTTTAAAGATGTATACATTCCGAAATAAGCATATTTGGACCTTGTAAAGTAACTATTCAGCACAGATGTAATAATAAAGTGAAAAGACAACACAAGAACAATCCCACTCCAACTTAGAAAATAGAATAAGATTGAATAAACAAAATGAAACCAAAATAAAAATCTAACAAGTAGAACCAGTGGTATTCAATTTTAAAGATTAGGTAAGTAGAGTGCCTAAAATCACTAAGTGCCGCTCATGGTCATACAGCCTTGCTGGACCAGGGAAAGTCACAAGTTTAGGCAAACCCTGATAGAGTGCTGGCCAGATACAGGGACCAGGTTAGTCATGCTGTAAACGTTAAGTTCTCATGTCCGGCGGGAAGAGTATAGTTCACAATGGAGGACATTGTGAGGTGCAAGGAGAGTGTCACGGATAGCTGTCACTGTAGCTCCAAGAACATGGTCTGGCGTCACAGAAGGTTACTGCTGTAGCACAAACATCCTGTCGGGTATCGTGGATGGTCGATGCTGGAACTTTGTATTAGTGGTCTCCGTAGACTGTCGATGTAGCAGAGCAAAGTGTAGATCTTGCACTGCCGGTCATCACTGGCCATCATTTTAGCTCGAAGAGTCAGTTCCACCAGAGCTTTGCATTTTCGGTTGTCATCAGCTGCAAGATCTTACAGAAGGTGCTACTAATGCCAGCCAAGGGCCTTTGGACCTGGGGAGGCAGCGCTTGGGGATCCGGAATTCACTCAGCACAGGTCAGCAGCCTCAGGCAGAACCAGTTGCAGATCCATGCAAGTCCAGTGCAACAGATAAGCCGGGCAGTTGCAGGGAGGCCTCTGGAGTTTGTTGTGTCCTTGGAGCTCTGAAAAGGAGGTCAGCCACCTGATCCTTGGAGTCACTCAGAATGGGATGAAGGAAGTACAGGGCAAACCTCAAGCAACTGGGCTGTCCTCTTTCTGTCGTATTCACTGGTCCAGGAATGTACTCAAGAGTTGGTCTTGGTCGAATATTTATACCTGCTTCAAGATTTGAAGTGAGAGAAAAATCTAGACTTCCCCACACATCTGGTTCTGGATTGTCCAAGCACCAAGATGTCTGGGGTGACTAAAGGCTAGCATGAAGTTCTTTGTGAATGCAGGAGGCAGACCCTAGTTGGTGACAGCTCCACCCCTACCCACCCTATCAGGATGTCCCATCATGACCACAAACAGTCCCTCTTTTAGGCAGTGTCTGGGATGAATAAACAAAATTCAACTGCACCTAGTCATGTGACCGAGGACACAAGTGGCGTGCAACAAATGGTTAGGAAAAGAAAATTCCAACTTTCTAAAAGTGCCATTTTCAGACTTGTGACTTAAAATCCAAATTTACAATTAAAAATTAAAGAAGATTTTAAATTACAATTCTTAATTGACCATACATCACATTTCTACCTCTTGCAAGCAAAAGTGATCACTTTTTATATATAATAAGATAACCCAATGTTATCCTATGGAAGTAGTAGGCTTCATAGCAGTGACAAATTGAGTTTTTCACTACCTAGGCATTTAAAAACTAAAAAGTACATGTCCAACTTCCTAAATACACACCCTATGGGCTTTATATATGAAAAACGAAGATTTCGTCCTGGCAAAAAGGTTTATGTTGCCGGGTTGAAATGGCAGTTTATAACTGCTGATAGGATGCTATTGCAGGCCTGAGACATGTTTTTAAGGGCTCCTTACATAGGTGCCACAATCAGTGCTGCAGGCCTACCAGTGCGACAATTTACAGAACCTGAGTACCTGTAGTACCATTTTAGTAGAGACCTTAAAAGTAAATTAGTTGTGCAAATTGGGTAAGCACAACTACTTTAGCAATGGCTAACAGTGGTAATGTTCAGATTCCTAAAGCCAAAAAAAGTAATTCAGAGAGCAAAAGGGTTGGGGTGAACCTGCAGAGAGTCCAACAATAACACTTTGCAAAAAGCAAATATTCTTAAGGAATGCTAGGGTAAATAAAATGTGAAATTCAAAAAGGAACAGGATTGTTGTTTTTGCCGGCTGCAGTGTCGCTTAATGGTAGAGCACAAGGAGGAAAGCATTACAGATGCCGGCCCGCATCCTCCACAACGACGCCGCTTGACCAGTTCACTACATGTGCTAAACTGGAGGCCAAGAGCATTTCTTCATATGAAATGTACTAAGTCATTGATATAGTTCATGGATTCTCTAGCACGCGTTTTTTAATGATATCAATAGGCATCCATAATTATCCTTAAAAAAGATTTCTTGCAATATAATATATCAGCAGGCAATACTGGTGTAAAGTATGGCTAAGAGTGATTGTGGTGGTGTACAGCTGTTTCAATCAATTTCAATATATATATATATATATATATATATATATATATATATATATATATATATATATATATATATATATATATATATATATATATATATATTCACTGAAAAAACCATAGGTTTCCCACACGTTATAGTTAGGAATTAGCATTTAAAAAACCTTGCAAATTCACTTAAAAAACCATAGGTTTCACACATGTTATAGTTAGGTGGATATTTCACTCGTAAAAAACCAATGAAATTCCCCCGTTATAGTTAGTTCAGATAACTATAACTCGCGCGCCCGCAATCCACTGCTCATGACGTCACATATTACATCACTCATGACATGGTCAGTGGCATCACTGATGACATCATCCTTGTGATAGAGTGGCGGTCGCGCAAGTTATAGTTTGTTTTTTCATTCTGTGCCCCAGTGTTTTGCTTTCTGTACCCCTGTTCTCTGTTGTCCCTCTCCCTCCGTCTTTTCCCGCCGTTTTTTCCCCAGGTTTTCCATGGGTTTTCCCCCGCTGCTGAGCCCCTGCGACCCAGCCCCCTTCACTCCCATTGGCCGCCCCGCTCCCACCTCCCAGCTGCTCCTCCCTCCCTCTGCCCTCATATGGAGGCCGCGAAGCGGGCGCGCAGTGGACGCGCGCAGCGGGCGTGCCGAAGGCACGCCTAAGACAAGCCCGTCTGCGCCCGTCCGCGCCTGGACCACACCCAGCGCCAGAACCCCTGGACCCCGCTCCCCTCGCAACGCCAGACTGCACTACGACACAAGCACCCTCCACGCACTCAACACCAGACGAGACCACCCCTGCTACCGGGCCACCCCAAAATGCACCCAGGGGCCTTTCACCTGCCGGAACTGCAGATTCACCAGCATCCAACCCTCCACACCACCAGCCAGAGAACCCAACCACCTCCGCTGCATCCTCCTCAACACCCACTCCACTCGCAAGCATGCCATCGAACTCTGGGACCTCCTAGACTCCACCGACTTCGCCTTTCTGACGGAGACCTGGCTGAACGCCACCTTAGCACCAGACATCGCCATAGCCATCCCACAGGGCTACAAGATCTCCCGCAGAGACCGCACCAACAGAGTGGGAGGAGGAATCGCCATCATCCACAAAGACTCCATCAAAATCTCAACGAACACCGATGACACCCTCACCACCGCCGAGCACATGCACTTCCAGATCCACACCGACCCCAACACCACCCTCAGAGGAACTCTCATCTACAGACCTCCCGGACCCCGCCCACAGTTCAGTGACACCATCGCCGACCTCATCAGCACCCACGCCCTCGCTTCCACAGACTACATCCTCCTCGGGGACCTGAACTTCCACCTTGAGAACAACAACGACGCCAACTCCACCGCCCTGATCGACAACCTCGCCAACCTCGGACTCAAACAGCTCGTAACGACACCTACTCACGCCGCTGGACACAGGCTCGACCCCATCTTCTCCACGAGCCCCCACGTCTCCTTCAACCACACCACTGAACCACACTGGACTGACCACAGATGCGTCCACTTCACCTTCAGAAAACCCACCACACACCACCGCACCCAACAGCTACCACGCCGCTGCTGGGGCAAGGTCACCGAGGACCAACTGACTACCGCCCTCGCCCTGAGACCTCCCACCGACCCCACCGACCCAGACACCGCCGCGACCAACCTCACACAGTGGATCAACGACTGCACCAACACCCACCCCTCTCAAGACATCTACAACCAACCACACCAACAAGAAAGCCGCCTGGTTCACCGAGGACCTCCGGATCTCCAAGCACACCTGTCGGAAGCTGGAGAAGAAATGGCTCCATGACCGAACACCAGACAACCACACAGCCCTCAAGAGCGCAACCCGCAGACACCACCAACTCATCAGGACCGCCAAGAAGACCGCCTTCAAGGACCGCCTAGACAACAACGCACACAACACCAAAGAGCTCTTCAGCATCGTGAAAGAACTCTCCAACCCCAGCTCCAACACCAACGACATCCAGTCATCTCAAGACCTGTGCGACTCCCTGGCCACCTTCTTCCACCGCAAGATCACCGACATCCACGACAGCTTTAACTCCGACCCCCCCGCACCCACCACCGAATCCACCACCCCTGCGACTACCACTCGTACTGGTCGCCTGACCGTCTGGTCCAGCGTCAGCGATGAAGACACCATCAAAACCATGAACTCCATCCACTCCAGATCCCCATCAGACCCCTGCCCTCACCACGTCTTCAACAAAGCCAGCGCAACCATCGCGCCCCACCTCCGTAAAACAATCAACTGTTCCTTCAAGACAGCAACCTTCCCAGAAAGCTGGAAGCACGCCGAGATCAACGCCCTTTTGAAGAAGCCCAAGGCGGACCCCAAGGACCTCAAGAACTTACGGCCCATCTCCCTGCTCCCTTTCCCGGCAAAAGTGACCGAGAAGATTGTCAACAAACAGCTGACCCGCTACCTCGAAGTTAACAACATTCTGGAGCCTTCCCAATCCGGTTTTCGCAGCAACCACAGCACCGAGACCGCCCTCATCGCCGCAACTGACGACATCCGGACCCTGATGGACAAAGGAGAAACAGCCGCCCTCATCCTCCTGGACCTATCAGCAGCCTTTGACACGGTCTGCCACCGCACCCTATCAGCACGCATCCATGACGCCGGTATCCAAGAGAAGGCCCTGGCCTGGACCACATCCTTCCTCTCCGGCAGAACCCAGAGCGTCCGCCTCCCACCCTTCCGCTCCAAAACCACCGAGATCATCTGCGGCGTCTCACAGGGATCCTCCCTCAGCCCGACGCTGTTCAATATCTACATGGCCCCCCTCGCCCACATCGCACGACAACACAACCTCAACATCATCTCCTACGCCGATGACACCCAGCTGATCATATCCCTCACTGAAGATCCCCACACCACCAAAGCTAACCTTCACTGTGGAATGAAGGCCGTAGCCGACTGGATGAAGGACAGCAGACTGAAGCTTAACTCAGACAAGACAGAGGTCCTCATTCTCGGACCCACCCCATCAGCCTGGGACGACTCTTGGTGGCCCACGTCACTAGGCACAGCCCCAGAACCCACGGACCGCGCACGCAACCTGGGGGTCATCCTCGACTCCACTCTCTCCATGACCAGGCAAGTCAACACCGTCTCCGCGTCCTGCTTCAACACCCTCCGTATGCTCCGCAGGATCTTCAAATGGATCCCCCTCGACACAAGAAAAACCGTTACCCAGGCCCTCATCACCAACAAACTCGACTACGGGAACGCCCTCTACTCAGGAACTACAAACAAGCTCCTGAGATGACTCCAACGCATCCAGAATGCCTCGGCCCGACTCATCCTCGACGTCCCCCGCCACAGCCACATCACACTCCACCTGAGAGGCCTGCACTGGCTCCCCGTCAACAAAAGGATCACCTTCAAGCTCCTGATCCACGCACACAAAGCACTGCACAACACCGGACCCACCTACCTCAACAACCGACTCAGCTTCCACACCCCCACCCGAAGCCTCCGCTCAGCCAACCTCGCCACAATCCCTCACATCCGAAAAACCACCGCTGGCGGCAGATCCTTCTCCTACCTCGCCGCCAAGACCTGGAACACTCGCCCCACCATCCTACGACAGACCCAGGACCTGCTGGCCTTCAGAAGACTCCTCAAGACCTGGCTCTTCGACCAGTCACACCCCCCCTCCCCAGCGCCTTGAGACCCTCTCGGGTATGTAGCATGCTTTACAAATGCAGTGATTGATTGATTGATTGATTTTTTGATTTGATAATAACTTAGGCGGCGTCTGACGAATCTTCCTGAAATTCTAAAAAAAAAAGTCTATCCAGGTCAGCTCCTATCCTGAAAATTTGGGGGTGATTCGTCAGACGGAGGCTGACAAAAAAGGGGGTCCAAAACTCTTTCGAAAATTTTATGACGAGCTACAACCAGAACGGAATTCCCCAAATTTGGCAAAAAGGTAGAGCATGGTTCCAAAAGCGACCTTTTATTTAAATTGTGTAAATCCGTTCAGTTGTGTTTGAGAAATTCAAAAAATAAGAGTCAAAAAATCAATTTCCCATAGGAAACTTTGTGCAAGGCTACAGCCGAAACTTCTGAACGGAATTACTCCAAATTTGGCAGGAAGTGCTTGGGTCAGAATGCGACCTTTTTAAAAATGGTGTAAATCTGTTCAGCAGTTGCTGAGATATTAGAAAAATAAAAGTTTTGATATCTGGGTGGAGCCTAAGTCTCGAGCCTGTGATTGGCTCTTAGTAGTCCAAACAAGGAAGTGTTGGCAGCCATCTTGTGGCTCGGTAGAAGCGAGTCACCGGAAAACAGAGAAACAAAGGTATAAAATAAGAGAAGGGGGCAGGGTGGAAAACCCTGACCCCCTAGGCCTGCTCAGGGGGTCCCAGAAGGACCCCAAGGGCCCAAAAAATAATTTCAAAATAAAATAAAAAAATAGGCAAAAATTTGGGCTGGGGTCGTGGGTTCTCGCGTTTCATTTTAATTGAGTGGGCTAGGCTCCGGGGTATTTCTTAAAAAATAATAGCAGGGGTTGCGGGGGTGCGCTGGGGTCCGCACAGCGCTCATGATGGGAGGGGGATTGCGCTGCCCCCCTTCTGGAGCCTTCTATGTGCTTGTAACTTTGACGTTGTTTGACGAATCTTTCTGAAATTATCCATAAAGTTTCTCTTTTTTTGATTAACTCTTATATTGAATGTTTGGGGGTGAATGGTGTAGGAGGGACTGAGAAAAAAGAGGGTCCTAAAACGTGTTTTCTCCATGCAATTTCCATATGAAATTTTACAGAAGACTACAGGTGAAACTGCTGAACGGAATTACGCCAAATTTGGAATGGAAGAAAGGTGATGGTGCAGAAAGCACGCTTTTGTTTAAATGGTGTAAATCTGTTCATTCATTTTTGAGAAAAATCAAATTTTAAAGATATCGATATTTGAGAAATCTGACATGTGATTGGCTGAGGGGTTACAAGCACCAGCTTGCGGCTTATTGGCTGTGAATGGTTGAAACCAGGAAGTGTTGGCAACCATTTTGTGATTTACTCCGTCAGCTCGCATCTCTCCATGTAGAAGCCATCGGGTTCATAGTTTTACCTCTGCGAGGCAACACTGGCATCTGTGTCTGTGTGAGATATGCCGTTCACGCTGCCTCTCTTCATATCACCAGGTCGCAGCTATGCCTTTAGAAGTCCGTCCGTCAGCTCGGAGGTCTGTGAGTCAGTCTGTCGGTACGATTCCCTACACCACCTAAAGACTACCCAAACACCACTGCACTGTCGTAAACTCTAAAACACTACCCCAGCACGATCCCCTACACTACCCAAACACCACTGCACTACCCTAAACCCTAAATCTACTCCCAGCACGACCCCCCACCCAAACACCACTGCACTACCCTAAACCCTAAAATACTACCCCCAGCACAACCCCCTACCCTACCCAAACACCACTGCATTGTCGCAAACCCTAAAACACAACCCCTAGCAGGATCCCATACACCACGCAAACACCACTGCAGTACCCTAAATTCTAAAACACTATCCCCAGCACGACTCCCTACACTACCCAAACACCACTAGACTATCCTAAACCCTAAAACACTACTCCTCACATGACCCCCTACACTACACAAACACCACTGCACTACCCTAAACCCTAAAACACTTCCCTCAGCACGACCCCCTACACTACTTAAACACCACTGTTCTACCCTAAACCCTAAAAGACTACCCCAGTACGACCCCCTACAGTACACAAACTCCACTGCAGTACCGTAAACACTAAAACACTACTCCGAGGATGACCCCCTACACTACACAAACACCACTGCACTACTCTAAACCCTAAAACACTACTCCCAGCATGACTCCTTACACTACCCAAACTCCACTGCGTTTTCGTAAACTCTAAAACACTACGTCCAGCATGGTTCTTACACTACCCAAACACCACTGCACTACCTTAAACACTAAAACGCTACCCCCAGCATGAACCCCCAAATAGTACACAAACTCCACTGCACTACTCTAAATCCTAAAACAGTACTCTCTGCATGACTTCCCACACTACACAAACATCACTGTGCTACCCTAAATCCTAAAACACTACTCTCAGCATGACCCCCTACACTAGACAAACACCACTGCACTGCCGTAATCCATAAACCACTACTCCCAGCATGACCCCCTACACTACCCAAACACCACTGCACTGCCGTAATCCCTAAAACACTACTCCCAGCATGACCCCCTACACTACACAAACACCACTGCACTACCCTAAACCCCAAAACAGTACTCCCAGCATGACCCCTTACACTACCCAAACATTACTGCATTGTCGTAAACTCTAAAACACTACCTCCAGCACGATTCTTACACTACCCAAACACCATTGCACTACCTTAAACCCTAAAACGCTACCTCCAGCACGAACCCCCTACAGTACACAAACACCACTGTACTACCCTAAAGCATAAAACAGTACTAGTCTGTCAGTTTGCAGGTCTGCGTCTGCAAGCCGTCGTGTCCCAAGCTGTACATATGCAAGCTAGTCCATTAGGCGATAGGTGTGTCTCTGCTAGCAGGGCCGTTGGCCCGTTGGTGTCCCTTTGCGAGTTAGACCTGAGTTCTCCCTCTACGATCCAGCACGCTGGTGTGCGTTTGCGAGCCGACGGCCCGTAGCTCTCCCTGTGCGAGCCGAGCTGACGGGCCGCAGCTCTCCCTCTGCGAGCCTGCCCGACGGCCCGCAGGTCTCCCTGTGCTAGCCGGATCGCAGCTGTCACTCTGCGAACCGATATTGGGAATATAAGGCGGCTCTAAAAAGAGCCCTTGTGTGTTAGAAGGCGACCTCAGAGGAGCCCGGAGGGGGGCCCTGACTATCCTGAGACCAACCCTCGAGGTATCGTAGCCGGGCACTGGCGGGAGACTCCTCAGGGGAGGAATCTCGTATCTAGGATCGTACACTCGGCACCACACGAAAAAGAGACGCCACACCGTGAGTTCTTAAGAACAAATCTTTATCAAATCGGAGTCGTAGGATCTTTATGATCAGCAAGGCAAATATATACAAGTAGAGCACGGGCTCACAGAATCTCGGGGAGGGTAGGAGGTAGCGGGACAGTCTTTGGGGATATGGATCAAATGCAGGGGCGTACCCGGCGCCCAGCCCACAATCCTTGAGCTGGGGGATACGCTTATCGTCGTCGGGGTCCGGCGGGCCAAGGAGTGTCTGGGGGAGCCGCGAGTCACTCGGCAGGGCTCAAGCACAAGTTCGGAGCTCTTACGATCTTCATGGAGCCGCGAGTCACTCAGCAGGGCTCAAGCACAAGTTCAGAGGTCTTACGATCTTCAGGGAGCCGCGAGTCACTCAGCAGGGCTCAAGCACAAGTTCGGAGGTCTTACGATCTTCAGGGAGCCGCGAGTCACTCAGCAGGGCTCAGGTGTTTCCAAAGGCGAATCTCCCGGATAGTCCCAGAGCACCCCTTGTTATAGGTCGACCCCTCTTTGATGTCCGGAGTCTGTGCAGGCAGGGGTCTTGTCACCTGGGGGACGCTTGTCGGGGTTTCCTGCCAGTGTCTTTTGATCCTTTCAGGGCCGGGTTGGGAGGAGTCCCAGACACCCAGCAGGCGTGGAGCGAGCCCTCGGGGAGGCCGGAGGGCCGATCGAAACCCACCTTCCCAGGGGAGCTCGGAGGTGCGATGGAAACTGCTCCTCCCTCTCTCATCCCAATGGGAGCGCGATATCCTCCAGCCGGAGTGGCACCTCTAGGCCAGGGTCGCGCTGGGGCCGGGCGGCCATCTTGGTGCATGAAGTGGGCACACGGGCCTGGTGTGGCCGAAAGGAGGAAGGCCACGGACGGGGAAGTCCGGGTCGGGTGTGTGTGTGTTCTGGTGGGAAGGATCGGCTAGGCCGTGTGCTCGGGGGCTGCATGAGGGGCATGGGTCAGGATATGTGGTGCGGGGACAGGGATGGCCATGCCACGAGGCCGGGTCTAACACGCGTCCCCCCCAGCTGAAAGCCGGAGAGAACTACCCATCGTCTTGGGGGTTCTCTTCGCTGAGGCGGAAGAACCGGGAGAGGCCATCGGCGTTGGCGTGGTCAGTACCAGGGCGATGTTCCACGGTGAAATCCATCCCCTGGAGGGAGATTGACCACCGCAGTAGTTTGGGGTTTTCTCCACGCATCTGCATGAGCCATCTCAAAGGGCGATGGTCGGTTTGGACTTTGAAATGGGTGCCGAACAGATAAGGGCGTAACTTCTTGAGGGACTACGGTGAATGCCTCCCGCTCGATGGTGCTCCATCTCTGTTCTCTGGGCAACAGACTTCGGCTGAAGAAGGCTACGGGCTGGTCTAGGCCTTGGTCATTCACCTGGGACAGGACGGCCCCAATCCCATGCTCGGAGGCGTCCGTTTGCACCACAAACTCCTTGGAGTAGTCGGGGGCCTGGAGGACGGGGGCAGTGCACATGGCCGCTTTCAGGGCATCGAACGCCTCTTGGCAGGCAGAGGTCCACTGCACTTTCTTGGGTTGTTTCTTGGACATGAGCTCCATGAGGGGACCGACCAGGCTGCCGTACCCCCGGATGAATCTCCGGTAGTAGCCCATGAGGCCCAGAAAGGCTCGTACCTCTGTTTGGGTAGTGGGTGGTTCCCAGGCTAGGATGGCGTCGATCTTGGGCTGTAGAGGGGCGACCTGGCCGCTTCCGACCTGGTGCCCCAGGTAGACTATCGAACCTTGCCCAATCTGGCACTTGCTGGCCTTCACGGTGAGGCCTGCCTGGCGCAGGGCGGTTAGCACCCTCCGGAGGTGCTGGAGGTGCTCACTCCATTCGGAACTGAAAACTGCGATATCGTCTAGATAGGCAGCGCTGAACTGTTCCAGCCCGGCCAGGACTCTATTTACCAGTCGCTGAAAGGTGGCCGGGGCATTTTTCATCCCGAAGGGCATCATGCAAAAGCGATAGTGCCCATCCGGGGTGGAGAAGGCGGACCGCTCCTTGGCCCCTTCTGTGAGTGCAATTTGCCAATAGCCGCAGGTGAGATCGAATGTGCTGAGGAACCGAGCAGCCCCGAGTCGGTCAATGAGCTCGTTGGCTTGGGGAATGGGGTGGGCATCGGCTCGGGTGACTTCATTGAGTCCCCGGTAGTCCACGCAGAAGCGGAGTTCTGGGGCGATACCGGGGGCAGCTGCTTTCGGGACCAGGACCACGGGGCTGGCCCAGGGACTGTCTGAGGGTTCAATCACTCCTAAGGTCAACATCTTCGAGACCTCGGCCTGAATGCAGGACCGGACTCGATCAGGGACTCGGTAGGCTTGGTGTTTCACCGGTGGGCTGTCTCCGGTGTCCACGTCATGGACACACCAGTCGGTGACTTGGGGGACCAGAGAGAATAGGTCGGAAAACTGACCTAGGAGCTGGCGGCAATCCTCACGTTGCTGGGAAGTGAGGGATGGGGAGAGGTTCACTCCTTCTACAGAGCCATCCTTCTCTTTGGTACACAGGAGATCAGGGAGGGGATCCGACTCCTCTTCGGCCCCGTCATCGGTGGCCAGCAGGATGCTCAGTTCCGTCCACACAAAGTGAGGCTTGAGGCGGTTCACGTGAAGGACCCGGAGGGGGTCCCAGGGGGACTGGACGTCCACCAAGTACGTGACCTGGCTCTTCCGCTCAATCACTTTGAAGGGCCCGGTCCATTTATCCTGGAGGGCGCAAGGTTTCACGGGGGCCATGACCCATACCTGCTGGCCCGGCTGGAACTCGACCAGAGTGGCATTCTGGTCGTACCAGCGCTTCATCTCTTCCTGGCTCGCCTCCAGGTTGGCCTCGGCCAGCTCTCGGAACTTCCTAGTCTGGTTTCGGAGGGTCAGGATGTATCGGAACACATCTCGGGGGGCCTCGGGGCGCCGCCTCCCACCCTTCCTTGACCAGGCTGAGGGGCCCCCGGACGGGGTGCCCGTAGAGTAACTCGAAGGGGCTGAACCCCAAGGATTTCTGGGGGGCTTCCCGGTAGGCGAACAGGAGGCAGGGAAGCAGGACGTCCCACTTACGCGGGAGGGGCTCTTCTAGGCCCGCGATCATCCCCTTCAAAGTCTGGTTAAACCGCTCTACCAGGCCATTTCCTTGGGGGTGGTACGGGGTGGTGAACTTATAGGACACTCCACATTGTTGCCACAGGGACGTCATGTATTTGGAGATGAAGTTTGTACCGCGATCGCTCACGACCTCGCGGGGAAAACCCATACGGGAAAAGATTCCCATCAACGCCCGGCCCACCACGGGGGCTGTGACGGTGCGCAGGGGTATGGCCTCAGGGTATCGGGTGGCATGATCCACCAGGACGAGGATAAAGCGGTGACCTTGGGAGGTTGGGGGGTCCAGGGGCCCCACGATGTCGATCCCGACCCGTTCAAAAGGGGTACTGACGACAGGGAAGGGTTGGATGGGAGCCTTGCGCTTTCCTCCACTCTTCCCACTAGCCTGGCATGAGGGACAGGACTTGCAGTGGACTTCTACATCCGCTTTCATTCTGGGCCAGTAGAAGTGAGTCACGAGGCGACTGTAGGTTTTGTCCTGGCCCAAGTGGCCTGCGAGGGGGACGTCGTGGGCCAAGCCCAGGAGGAGGTCTCGGAAGCGTAGGGGTACCACCTGCACCCAGGCGGATCCTAGCTCCACCGACTTCTGCTCGCTGTACAAAAGGCCATTTTCCCAATACACCCGGTGTGTTCCAGTTTGGTCGCCCGCGGCCTGGGCCGCTGCTTGTTGCCGGGGCCCGACCAGGGAAGGACAGGTAGCTTGCTCCCGGCAGAACTCCTCTCGGGAGGGGCCCCCCTCGTGGCGCCACTGGGCCAACTCAGGCAGATCGCCTAACTCGGTGACCTGTGCGGAGTCGGAAGGTGGGGGTTCGTTGCTGGCGACTGACCCTCCTTGTGGGGGGATGTGGGGACCCTCAGCGGGGACCATCCTGTCTTCGGTGGTCGGGGCGCCTTCGACTTCCCCCAGGGGGGTCAGTCGGGCTGCCATAGATCGGGTGGTGGCGCACACCCACTCGGGGAGACCCATCATCCCTAGGTGGGTCTTGCGCTCGACGTGTTTCCAGGGGGAACTTTCCAGGTTGGTCCCCAGGAGACAGTCGACTGGCTGGGTGGTTCTCACTGCGACTTTCAGTTTACCGACCACCCCTCCCCATTCAAAAGGCACCAGGGCTACCTTACACAGACTTTCCGTATTGTCAGCGGAAATTACCGGGCAAAAGACGTTGGGGAGGACCTGATCTTCGTTGACTAAATGACTGAGGACACCGGTGATGCTGGCCCCAGTGTCACGAAGGGCCTCTACTTGGTGGCCTTTGATCGTTACGAGCTGCCCATATTTCTTTGTGTTGGAGGGCCCGGGCTTCTGACAACGGAAACAAGTGATGGTCACCCGGTGCCCCCGTCTCACGGGTGGGCCGGATACAGCTGGTGGGGGCGCCGGGAAAGGCGGAGGTTGGGTTTTCGGTGGACTGAACTGGGACTCGCTCTGCCCTCCCTGGTTCCCCCCCCTCTCTGGCGGGGTGGTCCCTGACTGGCTCGGGGGTACTCTCCTACGGGGCCCCAGGAGACCCGTGTGTTGGTCCAGCGATCCGCCTCAACAGCCAGCTTTCTCGGATCCGTGAGCTTGCTGTCGAGCAGATGCTGGCGTAGTTCCACAAAGCAGTTTGCAGCCAGGTGTTCCCACAACATGAGGTCGGTTAGTTCTTCTAGGGTGGTTACCTTGCTGCCCTTGATCCACCCATCGAATGCACGGCTGAAGAAGTTTACATACTCCACCCAGGTGGTGCCCGGGATCTTCCTGCAGTCCCGGAACCGCTGGCAGTACATCTCCGGGGTGAGGCCGTACCTTGTGAGGAGGGCCTCTTTCATGTGGTTGTAGGAGGTCTGCATGGAGGTTGGTAGGTCGAGCAGGGTGTCTCTCCCTTCGCTCAGAAATCGTCCCCACAACCCGGCCCCCCAATCCTTCTGCGGGACCCGATGGGAGGTCATGGCGACCTCGTATGCCCTGAACCACTGTTGGATGTCATCGTTTTTGTAATATTCTTTGACCACATCCTTGGGAATGTGGACCTTCTGCTCTGCCGGGGAGGCCGCCTCTCGGTTTCCCGGGGGCCGCGCTTCTTCGCTTTTTGCTTTTAGCTCGATTTCCTTCAAGCTGCGTTCGTGCTCCAGTTGGAGTCTCCTTCCTTCGTGTTCCCATTGGAGTTTCTTCTCTTCTAGTTCTCCTTGTACTCGCATCTGTTCCACTGCTAGCTTTTTCTCGGCTAATTTCAACTCGCCCTCGATTTTAAGTTTGGCCAATTCGAGTTTGTGATGGCGACTTCTCTCTCTGTCTGCGAGTTCCTCCGGGTATAGGCCCCCGTCTGGTACGAAGCTTCGCACCTGGTTGCTGCTGCGTTCTCCTTGGGAGGGTCCAGCTTCGTAGTGGAGCTCCACCGCTCCTTCTGGGCGGGGGGCTCCAGAATCCACCTAAGCTTTTAGTGCCTTCTGCATATCTTCTTTGGTGTTGAGACCAGTGGTAGCGATTTTTAGTTCTTTGCAGAATTGCTTCAGTTCTCTGTGCGTGTATTCTTCCAGTTGTTCCGCCTGGAACACGGTACTGGTGTAGTTTTCTGTGAGACTCATGGCGTTTCCTTCTGCCATCTTTGTCGGTAGTGCGTCAGCCGTTCACGGTACGATCTCTAGATTATGGGCCCGAATCCCGTCGCTTGCCACCAATGTTAGAAGGCGACCTCAGAGGAGCCCGGAGGGGGGCCCTGACTATCCTGAGACCAACCCTCGAGGTATCGTAGCCGGGCACTGGCGGGAGACTCCTCAGGGGAGGAATCTCGTATCTAGGATCGTACACTCGGCACCACACGACAAAGAGACGCCACACCGTGAGTTCTTAAGAACAAATCTTTATCAAATCGGAGTCGTAGGATTTTTATGATCAGCAAGGCAAATATATACAAGTAGAGCACGGGCTCACAGAGTCTCGGGGAGGGTAGGAGGTAGCGGGACAGTCTTTGGGGATATGGATCAAATGCAGGGGCGTACCCGGCGCCCAGCCCACAATCCTCGAGCTGGGGGATACGCTTATCGTCGTCGGGGTCCGGCGGGCCCAGGAGTGTCTGGGGGAGCCGCGAGTCACTCGGCAGGGCTCAAGCACAAGTTCGGAGGTCTTACGATCTTCGGGGAGCCGCGAGTCACTCAGTAGGGCTCAAGCACAAGTTCGGAGGTCGTACGATCTTCAGGGAGCCGCGAGTCACTCAGCAGGGCTCAAGCACAAGTTCAGAGGTCTTACGATCTTCAGGGAGCTGCGAGTCACTCAGCAGGGCTCAAGCACAAGTTCAGAGGTCTTACGATCTTCAGGGAGCCGCGAGTCACTCAGCAGGGCTCAGGTGTTTCCAAAGGCAAATCTCCCGGATAGTCCCAGAGCACCCCTTGTTATAGGTCGACCCCTCTTTGATGTCCGGAGTCTGTGCAGGCAGGGGTCTTGTCACCTGGGGGACGCTTGTCGGGGTTTCCTGCCAGTGTCTTTTGATCCTTTCAGGGCCGGGTTGGGAGGAGTCCCAGACACCCAGCAGGCGTGGAGCCAGCCCTCGGGGAGGCCGGAGGGCCGATCGAAACCCACCTTCCCAGGGGAGCTCAGAGGTGCGATGAAAACTGCTCCTCCCTCTCTCATCCCAATGGGAGCGCGATATCCTCCAGCCGGAGTGGCGCCTCTAGGCCAGGGACGCGCTGGGGCCGGGCGGCCATCTTGGTGCATGAAGTGGGCACGCGGGCCCGGTGTGGCCGAAAGGAGGAAGGCCACGGACGGGGAAGTACGGGTCGGGTGTGTGTGTGTTCTGGTGGGAAGGATCGGCTAGGCCGTGTGCTCGGGGGCTGCATGAGGGGCATGGGTCAGGATATGTGGTGCGGGGACAGGGATGGCCATGCCACGAGGCCGGGTCTAACATTGTGTTTATTAGTTGGAGCTACATATAAGTGCGGATGCACAGCTTCAGGTTATTCAGAAAAACTCAATTTCCCTGATCTGTGAAGGGTACTCCATCACTTCTGTAGATATCAGCCATATCAAAACGTATGTGGTTGTTGTAGATTGACCCCATTCTATGGTCTCTGAGGTATGCAGACACAGCTTTGTTGACATTCTTCCTAGATTTTTCAATCTGAGGACAAAATTGGTTTGATCATTTCCACTTCTGTCTTTGGTATATATTGGAATATACAAAGACAGTTTGAGGCAAAAGCAACATCAATTGTCGAAAGGTGGTTTTCATTAGCATTTCCAAATCTTCACCAGTCAATGTGCCTAGGTTGTTTCCACCACAGTGCACAATCATGAGGTCAGGGTGTTGGAGATGCAAACAGGTTTTTTTAACCAAAGGCAACAATTGGTGCCACTTCAATCCTCTCTGTCAAAACCATTTCATGTCCACATTTTATAAACCTAGGTCTAAGTCAAAACGTCTCTGTTCTGCATTCCTCTTGCATCAGAAAACATAGCTATGTCCTACGATCCACACTAGCATTTTGAAGGTATGACTGGGAAGTATGGATAGATGTCTGTAGCTCATGCAGTCCATTCGTAGAATAAGAGATATGTTTAAAGGTGGGGAACTACTTTTTTTCTCATTCAAAACGATAACTGATTGGGAGATGAAAAGCATTGTTTTTTAAAAGTAGGGAGCACATTCGTTTTTTGGAAAAGCATCTTTGTGATTTGTCTAGAAAATGCAGTTTAAACGTGGACTACATATCATAGGATAAAATTTGGTGAACTGAACCACACCTGCTACTTGCATTTGGAATGCACTGTTCGAACTTAAAACAATCGTGAACTTTTAACCTGCACGTGCCGTTCAATGTTAGAAAAAATTTTGCAAATAAATATCGTTTGGTTTAAAAAAAATTATGAAGAGTGGAGGCGGCACCAGGATTGAAGTCACATATCCAAAGAGGCCATCATATTTCAAGAAAATCCTTTATTCGTCTTCATTAATGGTAGATACATACAGGACAACAGCCAACGCGTTTCGTTCCGATAAATGGAACTTCATCAGGGCGGGAAATAACACAGGACAACATGTAAAAAATCCAAAACTGACATAAAAATAGGAGATAGACACATATAAACATTATACTCCTATAAAAAACAATAACCCTAAGCAAACGAATCTCAATACATAATTCACTTGATAGTTACAGGAACTACATACAGTCAAAAAACATGTAACAACAAATATGACACAAAGACAATCTAAAAGCCTAATAAAAAATAATAATGAATAATACCATATCACTAAACATAGATTAATGCTGTTAGTCATATTGCCATTTTATTGATTATTTTAGAAAACGTTCATATTGACTAATTGATATATATACACTTGAAAAGAGAAGATAAAAGAAAAGAGAAAGAAGGAGAAAAACTCTGTGGAAATGAGGAAAACCAGAAAGGAAAAAAATGTTTTAATATATAACAAGCGCCAAAAACACCAAATATATTACAATAGAAAATCAAAATCTCACCATGGTGGCTCTGCTTGTAGCTGCACTGGCTTGCCGTGTACCAGTCTTGTGGATGAAATGGCACAGCTTGGTGCAATGAGCCGTGTCTGTGTGCAATGGGTGCAGGGCAGGGTTGTGGTGGGAGTATGTGTGAAGGCCATTTCACGCACGCTAACTATGACGAAGGACTTTTGAGTGTGGGATGTGCACTCATTGTTTTCAAACCGGGTAGTGCATAGTGTGGGAGATGGATGCAAATATTATCGTATCTGTCAGGGGGGCTGGCCACTTGCAAGTTCCTTCTCGGAGCAGAAGATGTGTAAGCGCAAGATGGCTCAGACAAAGAACCTTTCATCCCTATAGTAACTTCTCCAGCTGCATTCATACAGGATGTGTACAAAGGCCGGTTGTGGGTGTTGTGGGATGTCTGCGACCCTGGTCATCATGGATGAGATGCCCAGCATGTGGCACATGGGCGGGTTCACTGTGTGTTTTGTTGCCAAACAGCTGCTCCTCCCTCCTATGAGCCCCCACACTTTTGTAAGCTGCGCTGTTGTATTCCGTGCACTCCTAAGGCACACCATTGTAATGCCTATTTGCGCATGTCCTGCGGCAATCCAATCACACCGTGACACTGACGTTTGGAGGTGGTGCATGCCACTTTACAACATCGACTGCTGCGGCCCTTGTGGCGGCCACACCACAACACAGAGACACACTTACAGCACTTCCTGCACACGGACATGTCCGAGACACCCCGTTTCCCTTGCCAGATAGGCACACCCCTGCACTGACCTGTGTATGCTGGACCAGCACACACCGCTTGTGCATGAAGGAGGATGCGTGCGTAGCTAGATGTCCAGGCTCACTGGCAACGCTGAGGTGACATGATAAAGTCCCTGAAGACAGCATACTGTGATGTTGCAAGGCCCGTGCTCATCATGCTAACACAATGACCACATGGACACACTTGCTCAGATGCAGGTTCGGGGGGCGTTGGCAGTCCTGGGGTTGTTGTGATGAGTGTTGTGGCCCTCATGGGTATCCGTGTATCATGCTCATTGACTGTATGGCACCTGTGGGTGTTCCGGTGTGGCTCTTGGCTGTGTTCCTTTCATGCTGCAGGTAGTCGTCCTGCTTAACACCAGCAGAAAGCAGGTGTAAAATCCCTGGTGCCAACGCGGCTTATCGCCGGAATTTGTTTCGCATTGCAGTTTTTGCCTTTCGTTGTGAAAGTTGTGATGTGTTTTTTTCGTGTACAGAAAAATAAGCGAACTGGGCAGTGTATCCCATCAAGATCCAGCACCTGACCCACTATTCCCAATCAATATAAATACAATGAGATTTCTTCATGATTTTGTGTGTACACTGTAAATGCGCCCACTACCACAGTGTAATTCAATACAGGATTATAGTATTTAGAATAAATCGCAAAGGTGCACCTCATGTGTTTTTGCACGGGAACGGCTAATCTGCATCTCATTATCAGCACTTTAATGCATCTAAAATTGAGATAAATCTAACACACTATTCAGAAGCTGGTGCAAACTGCAGACATCACCAGTATTACCGCAATAACTGCCCCAAAATGTAACACCATGGTGGACACCACCAAATAACGGTAATAAGAACAAGAACGAGTCACACAGCACTTAAGTAACAACCAAAAACTTTTATTTCATTTATTTTTTTTAAAACTTTATTTTTCCATTTACGTACATATAGAGGATAAACTAAATTTAACAAACTCAACAAAAAACAAGGCGGAAGACTCCTGTCAGGTCCATCAATGTCGACGACACAGCCTGGAAAATAAAGCACAAAATAAGGACGTGTGTAATGCGCATATCTAAGGAGTGAGACACAGAGAAAAAGAGAAGGTAAAAAATCCAGAGCAAAAAAGAGAGGAAAGGGAGTGAGAAAGGGAGAAGGGAAAAAGAGTGAGAGAGATAGAAGGAAAGGAAGGAAGAGGTGAGAGAGAGAGTGAAGAGAGGGAAGTGAGAGAGAGAGAGACACTGCCGCCCCTGCGCATCCATGACCAAATAATTACCTGCTGCCACATGAGTGTCTACCAGTGGGCACTCCACGTGCCCGTGAAAGCTCCAGGGCCCGGTCCCGCCACCATGGCTTGGTACACATTATGTGGTCCCGCACCGCGGCCCTGCAGATCCCACACATGTTGCTGAGTCCTAAGTCATCAATGGCGGAGACCACATCAGCTTCTGGTGCCGCTAACCCTGTGCAACGCAAGTCAGCGCAACCTGGTGGGAGACCGCTGATGGCCATACAACTTAGGGTCCGACTAACCCTGTGCAACTCAAGTCCGCGCCACTTGGTGGTAGGCTCCTGATGGCCACATCAGCTTCAGGTGGCACTAACCCTGTGCAACTGAAGTCTGTGCAACGTGGTAGTAGGTCCCTGATGGCCACATTATCTTCGGGTGGCACTAACCCTGTGCAACTCAAGTCCGCGCCACTTGGTGGTAGGCCCCTGATGGCCATATCAGCTTTGGGTGGCACTAATCCTGTGCAAGTCAAGTCCTCGCCACGTGGTAGTAGGGCCCTGGTGGCCATACAGCTCAGGTTGCGACTAACCCTCTGCGCAACTTTTCATTGACACTTTATGATTGAGACCCGTGGAGCATCCGACATCCAGTCAGCACCGGCAAAATAGGATGTGACGTTGTCGATGCATTATATTTGCGTGGTCACATGGCCTGTGACACATGTGCGGGATGGGTGTGGTGTGTGTGCAAACCTGCCCTCAGGGAGTGGCCGTCACATGTTGACAACTAGACCACTGACCTGCACACCAACAGCGAGTACGCCTGCGACAGGTAGCTATGTGGGGGGGGGGTGAAAACGTGTTTTCTCAATGGATTTTCCATAGGAAACTTTAGACAAGGCTATAGGTCAAACTGCTGAACGGAATTACGCCAAATTTGGTAGGGAGAAAGGTCTTGGTCCAGAAAGCGCGCTTTCTCGCATCGAGTGAAAATATAAAAGAAAGGTTCTGGGGCAATTTAATATACCGGAGCTCTGTCTTTGCGAGATAACGCTTTCACGCTCCCTCTGCCCAACATCACCACTTCGCATCTATGCCAGTCTGTCGGCTCGCAGCTCTCTACCTTTGCGAGCTAGTACACTGCTGTGCCTGTACCTCTGATAGCTAGTATGCTCCTGAAACCTGTCACTGATGACATCATCCTTGTGATAGAGTGACAGACCTCCTCTCACCCTAATATAACCTTTGATACACACACTCAAAAATCCAAACTAACATTTTCAAAACAATGGACATACCAACACCAGTTACAAAACCTTTTCAGTAATTCCAAGATCTACACACACATCCACTCATTCACCAACAGTCCCTATACAGTCACTCATACATGTACTCACTCATCATATGTACTCATACACCTATACATCCTGTTACACACCGCCACTCATCCATAGAGTTACTCACACACATAGTCACACATGCAAACAAAGTATCAAACATCCATTTACTTGCATATACAGTTATACACACACTTCAACACTTACTTCTACATAAACTTACACATACTTACTCTCTTAAACACTCACTTATAGAAACACCTACTTATTTGTACAGGACCTCTTCCAATCTCTCACTCTCACATATACTCACTTATATACACCAATTCTCACATATACTAGTTTAAAACATATGTCGTTACTCATAAAGACACTATTGAGACAGTCATTCACTCACTAACACACCCATGCACACACTCATCCACCTATACAGTCCTGCACACATGCTGTCTTCAACACATACAAACAGTGAGTCACTCATTCATGCATCTATGCACTAAGTAATACCCCCCACCGAACCATACAGACACTCAGACACTCATACTGATACTCAAAAAACCAACTAATAACCCATATAGACACTCATGTAGCTACTCACCAACCCATGCAGCCACTTATACACAATGTGAGAGACTGATACAGATATTTACATATTTAAACATTATTCACTAACCCATGTATTCACTAAGATACACTTAATCAGTCAGTTATACAATTAATTTTACAAAACAAATCATCCATTTAGACACTTATATACACATTTATTCTTCCATCGACCTTGAGATACACATATATAAAACATATTTAATTTTCAGAAAAACACACATTCACTGGATGATGTCATCAGTGATGTCATTTGAGATGTCATCAGTGATGTCATGAGTAATGTCACTGACCATGTCATGAGTGATGTAATATGTGACGTCATCAGCAGTGCATTGCGGGCGCGCGAGTTATAGTTAGCTCAACTAACTATAACTGGGGAATTTCTAGGCCTGGGCTAAAATTTTGTTCAGCTCGCGGAAATTGCGATAATTTGACATTTTCGCGCTCCGCGGAAAGTGCGAAAATGTCAAAATTTCTGCATTCCGCAGCTTTGCGATAATTTGGTTCTTGCTCGCGCTGTAAAATAATACATTCTCGCGCGTGCGCGATCGCCTTACCTGAATCCCTGCGTTCGCCAACAAGTTTTCTTGATCCGGTCGCGTTCTCCATGAGATGTTGTATTGTTTTTAGCCATTTGCGCTGTCTCGCGACAGTTCGCACCCGCAGTGACGTCATGCGTCGCGCGATCACGTCTTTCTTCTCGCGATCATGCACCGCGAGACAACTGAAAACAAGATGGCCGCGCCCGTGAGCAACCGCATGGGTAAGTTGGCGAGCCGCAACCATGCAGAAAATCTCGCAAACATGCGGGAAAAAAACTTCCGCATCTTCGCGATATTTCCGCGTGTTTGCGATAATTTTTAAAATTTTCGCGATAATTTGTGAAAGTGGATTTCGCAAATTCCGCCCACCCCTAGGAATTTTCTATGGTTTTGTACGAATGAAATGTCCAACTAACTATAACGCCCCTGAAACCTATGTTTTTTTCAGTGAATTTCTAAGGTATTTTAAATGCTAATTTCTAACTATAACGTGCCTGAAACCTATGGTTTTTTTCAGTGAATATATATATATTTATTTTACTATGTATATATATGTGAAAATGTCTCGGTCCACCTGTTTGCCTCGGTGGCACAGAAAAAATGGATGGAACTGACGTCAGCACGCCGACGAGGTCCTCTTATGGCTTCGATGACGTCATACGGTGTCGCAAGTGGAGCCATGATATTATGATGTCCTCGTCGACGTGGGAGAGCTAGGAAAGAATTTTCGTGGAATGCTGGTGCAAGGGATATTCACCTAAGTGTTCAGGTTAGTCCTTTGGAAGCAACTGTTTATGTTGTCACTCCAGAAACCGAAACCAGTGATCCGAGGGCAGAGGCCCTGCAGATGGCACACGAGGTGGGGTGCCCAGTCATGTGCACCGGAGGGGCAGCGAAGTGACAAGCACCAAAACCCACAAAAAAGATAACGAGGGCACTGAATAACACAGGATCTTCTCTTTGTATCTGGCAGGAACAACAAAGTTAAAATGCCCTAGTACCAAAATGTAGAATTAGTGCTACAACGCTCTTCAAGAGGACCTGTGATGCCGCTTCTGCCTCCCGTACCCTGGAAGTGGCACATGGGTCACGTGGTACTGTCATACTGCGGTGGGACGCACACTCGTTGACCTCTCATGGCACTGCTCCACACTTCAGGGAGGACGCTTTCCATTAGCTATGTTTTTGATGACGTGTCGTGCCGGCCCCGTCCAACAACAGAACTCCTTTAGATCCAAACAGACTCTTCCACTTTCTCCCCGTAAGTGAAACCAGGCCACGCGGACACTTTCACAATACAACAGCTGGGAATGCACTTTTTGGTAAAAAAAAAACACATTCCTTCCTCCTAATTAATCAAATAAACGTCTCACTGAAGAACAGGGGCCAGCTCCGATCGTCAAACAGCCGTTACAACAACTTTTTTACTTCGCGATACCATTACAACGCATGCATTACCGCGCATGCGTTGTTGATCTCGAAGTCATTACTACACATTTTTTTAGAACGCATGGTCATTTACCACGCATGCCTTTACAACAAATTTTGTTGTAAAGGTATGTATGGTAAATGACCATTCGTTCTAAAAAACATGTAGACAATCCACATTGTGTTAAGGAAGCAGAGGCTGTTCAGTTTCCTCACAACGCCGTGCACCGCCCCTCAGAGACGACGTGAAGCAGGAACCACGAGGAGATAGGGAACCACGAGGAGTGAGGAACCACGAGGAATGAGAGGTAAGGGGGATTGGGCATGGGGTGTTTTTGTTTTCCTAGGGTTTAGGGTAGTGCAGTGGTGTTTGGGTACTTTAGGGGTCATGCTGGTGGTAGTGTTTTAGGGTTTAGGGTAGTGCAGTTGTATTTGGGTAGGGTAGGGGGTCGCTCTGGGGTAGTGTTTTAGGGTTTAGGGTAGTGCAGTAGTGTAGGGGGTCGTGCTGTGGTAAATAAAATCTTCTTTACCGGACTGAATTTCATACGGAATCTTAAAATAAAGTAAAATAGCTCAAAATAACAAGAGGCAGAATCCGTGGTATAAGAGGTTTTCTAAATGGGCTTTATTCCACTCAAAATGGCCGACTCGAGTCGCGGCCTTCAGGTTCCGTCACCACGAGGGTTCAGGAAGTGAAGTACAATACTTTATTGACAAGAAGTAACTTTTATAGGTTATACATTTACAATGAAACGAATGCAAAAAGGCGTAACAATTGATAAGATAAATTAACATAGTGACACGTAATCGAAACTAGGCGTAATAAGGAGCAAAAAGAAACATGATTGGCTCTGATTATCTTACATAGGTGGATCTATACGATAATACTTAACATAGATGCGTGCGCAGCAGCATGACGTGTGATTGACGTGCAACTAGGGGGTGAAGGGGACTTGACATTTAGCTCTACATGTGGAGACGAGAAGTCTGAGGGGTCAAGTCAACCTAATCCCAAATCATATCTAACATCCTATGTTTTAGAGAACTATGTTATCCACAAGGAAGGACTCTCGGACAGAATCTATTCTATACTAACTGTATGTGCGTGTACAAGCGTCTAAGTGTCTATATGAGATGCGAGGGGCAGAAAACTTTCCATGGCAGCAGGGCTATGAATCACTTGCAGGAGGACGGAAAGGCTGAGTCCTTTGCTTGTGAGCTAAAGGAAATGTTTACCTAAATCACTAGACAGGAATGCATCGGCTGAAGAGCAAAATAGATAATTCGAAGGTGAAATACAGCTTCTTGGCAGGCAGGCGAAAACTGGCCGAGGCAGGCACCGTTAGCTGCACAGGGAGTAGGACAAAGTTCATGGATACAGATGCGAGCTCAAGCTGAAGCTGTCAAAGACAGAGAGCAGGGAAAGGCTTTGAGGACAGAATCGGGCCTACTTGCCTGAACTGTAAAAATGGAGTAACTTAGCCATATAAAGTCGGTGGCCTTTCATGCTTAGGAATCGAATATCCAGCCCATTGATGGCGGATCTGACAGAGAACATGTCGACGGTAAACACACATATGTTTGCGTCTTAGAAACTGGAACTGGAGGGAACATACATGTACTTGTAACATGCATATAGAACCGTTGGGGTCCAAGATAGGGGACATAACTGATCAGGAAAATCCACATTTCCACATTCCCTCCTTGTCCCCTACTTGCCCTTCAAGAGATATCAATCTTCATCATTCCATCGATTTGCTCATGGAGCATCATTTCTTCTTCCTTCTTCTTCCGGCATTTTGAACGAGAACTGTGATATGGAATGCATGATGTGGCACACAGACCACAAATCGCTGGTCCACATTGCAGGCATAAACAACAACTGAAGAGCATAAGAAGGCCAATACCTAGGAAGGATAGAACTCTCCATCCCCAGGCTGATATCACACTCCAAAACCACCCGGACCACGTCCAAGTGCCTGGATTTTCGTGTATCTGGCTTACAATCTTATGAAGGCGTGTTATAGCTTTATATACAGATGGCGAATTTTCTGGTATGAATATGCAGCAGCTGGATCCGATGACCCTGCAAGCTCCGCCCCTATCGGCCAGGATGACGTCAAGGACAAGACGATTCTGGAGAACAACAATTCTCATCACTGATTGTTCCTCTGTCAGATTGCCTAGGGCGGCTATAGTCTCGTTTACTACAGCTTCAAGAGTCTTGGTGAGTCTGCGTATCAGCTTACTATTTGATATTGTACCTATATAGGGAAAGATACCTTTATTGAAATCTACATACTTGTCCCATGCCGTCTCAGTATAATCGACAACTGGGAGATCTCTTCGCTCTCTATTGTGTACTAAATGAACATTTCGATAATAATCAGGGGGGGCTAGGAAAACAGGTGGCAAAAGGAATGCTATGTAACAGGTACCATCCCAATCTAGAGGCAGACGCATATATGCCGTCTGACCACATATAAAGTAAGAATGGCTAGAAGCTCTAAATGAAGATTTACCTTGATCACTATATTCTACTGTAGTAACGCATTTACTGTGGCCCATATGTATGGAACCAACTTTTCTCACACATAATTCACCCTTGACTGGAAATACTGACATAGTGGGCAGAATTAGTTCAACTTCGGATTTGACATTCAAAATCATAAGATTAGGCGTAAAATTACCTAATTTATACACTTCATTTTCTAATTCAGTTCCTGTTCTACTGGGGTGACCCTCCTTATTAGGGTGACAGACTTTGAATAAAACTAGATTCAGATTTCCCCATATCCAATGTTGTTGATAAACTGCTGTGTCTGGGTCTATGGAATTTAATAAACTAAACCATGCTCCACAGGAGCCATTGTGTGTGAACGGATGTGGAAAGAAAGGCAGAACTCCTTTGTTATTCTGATAGGGAGGGAGTCGGCCACACACCCAACAATTGGTGGCATTACTAGTCTGATGGGAATGATGTAACATACTAATGAAGGTGTTATTGCGCAGCGCAAGTCTATAGGACAACTCATGTGGGGGTAGGTCACTAAAAAAATGTTCATCAGTTATATTGAAAGCACGTTTAGAAACAGGATAATACATATGCAACAATATACTTGCAGTAACTATTAAAAAACTCAAGAAAAACAAAATTAATAAAGTCACAATACAGTGGCTACGCAGTAATTTACAATAAGCATGTCGTTTCATTATGATTCTGGACTCTACATCATTCAGACCTAAGGGATACATGTCGGGACAGATTCAACCGCTTCACCTTGGAGAGGACTTAAACAATCAAATCGTCCGACAGTTTGGATCTGGACCTGAGTTTCTGCTTATAGAGTTCGGTGCTACTGGCCTCAGCCAAAGGTAGCTTTGAGTCAATGGGGGAAGACACACGGGGAGTACTGTTTGTGTCAGGAGGAAGTCCATGAAATTTCTTGATATGGCTGGAATGCACCCAGCCTTTTCTCCCTTCGATCTTCACAGCTGTTCTGGTCGTCAGCAGGACCAACTTAGGAAGCCTCCACCTTGGCTCCAGTTGGGTTTTCCGATCGAAATTCCTGACGAGAACATAATCGCCGGGAATTACGTCATGAGGTTTCACCTCGGTGTTGTCGGGAAAAGCTGCGACTACCTGTGAACGACAAGATTGTAGTGCAGACATCAAGGAAGCCAGGTAATCTGTCAGCATATTACAGTCAACATCAGTTATTTTACGGGGTATAGGCGTCCCCCACATATTCGGTGGTCTACCAAAGATCACCTCATAAGGGGATAGCCCTGTTCGAGAGTGTGCTACCATCCTCATGTAAAATAGCGCAACTGGTAAGGCTACTATCCAGTCCACACCTTTTTCCTGACATATTTTAGACAATCTGATTTTTAAAAGTTGATTATGTCGTTCCACGAGACCTGCTGCCTCGGGGTGTCGGACACAGTGGAATTTCCACTGATATCCCAACAAAAGTGAGACATGTTTCATTAATTCGGATGAGAAAGGCTGGCCGTTATCTGAATATACAACACGTGGTAAACCGTACCGTGGGAAGAATTCTCGAACTAGCTGCTTGGCAGTAGTCGGGGCAGTGTAATCTGATACGGGATACGCCTCTGTCCAACGGGAGAGAGCGCAGACAACTACGAGAACATATTTGAATCCTCGACAACGTTCCATCTGAATATAATCCATCTGGAGGACTTCAAAAGGATGGTCAGGAGGCTGAAATCCACCCTGCTCTACGGGAACACTCTTTCCTGGATTAAACTGACAACATATCATACAGGTACGAACTTTTTGTTTAGCTGCTGCTCGTAAATGTTTGTTGAACCAAATGTGCTGAATGCTGTCTAGCATAGCCTTCTCTCCTAAATGTGCTGGACTGTGAACTGTAGCTATAATGGCTTGAACCATGGAATCCGGGAGAAACCATACAGATTTCTCCTTCGTCATCCATCCTTGATCTGTCTGGATCCCTCCTAGTTCAGTCCACTTCTTTATTTCTTCTGCTGTGGCATGTGTCTGTATGTCAATTACGTCAAGTGCGGGATCCTTAATTGTCATACACTGTGTTGGTGTCTGAACCATTTGCTTTGTCATGTCTAATGTGCGGTTCTGAGCAGTCTGTTTAGCTGTTCTGTCAGCTAAATCATTGCCTTGAGAAATGATATCAGTAACCTTCGTGTGTGCTTTACATTTCATAATTGATATAGCAGTGGGTAGATGTATTGCATCTAACAGGGCATGAATGAGGGGTCCGTGCTGAATGTGGGCACCATGGGAAGTTAAATAACCTCTCTCTCGCCACAGCACGCCGAAGTCGTGTACAACTCCGAATGCATAACGTGAGTCAGTGTATACATTAACTTTCTTATTTGTGGCTTGAATACAGGCTTGTGTTAGAGCAATAAGTTCTGCTGCTTGGGCTGACAAAGTATCTATACAATTTGTCTCAATAACTTCAGTGTCTGTTGTGACTGCATACGCGGCCACTAAATCTCCTGTACTTGTTCTCATGCACGATCCGTCTACATACAACGTCAGGTCTGGATCTAACAATGGAACGTCTGTCAAGTCTTGTCTAGGTTTCGTCTTTATTTCAATGATTTCAACACAATCATGAGCTAGTGGGTCTGTTCCAATTACAGGTAATAGTGTAGCAGGATTCAATGTATTACACCGTCGGATCTCTATGTGTGGTTGAAACAATGTCAGTTCATAACCGGTAAGTCTTGCTATGGTCAAGTGTTGTGTTTGTGTTCGGTTCACAAGAACCTCTACTGCATGTGGTACTTGTACTGTCAATGGGTGTCCTAATACTATGGCATCGCTTTGTCTGATTGCTAAAGCTGTCGCTGCCACTGATTTCAGGCATGCAGGCAAAGCCTGAGCTACGGGATCTAATGTACTGGAAAAATAAGCACATGGTTTGCGTGATCCTGCTTGATCCTGAGTGAGTACTGACAAGGCAGTACCTTCGCGTTCTGTAACGAAGAGTGTGAAATGTTTGCTATAACATGGTGTTGCTAAAACAGGTGCTTGACATAAAGCTTCCTTTAGGCTTTCAAAAGCTTGTGTATGTTCCTGAGTCCAAGGGAGGACAGTCGATGTGGCTGCCTCCTGTGTGGTTAACTGAATGAGTGGTTTTGCTAGAAATGCGTACTGAGGGATCCACTGCCTACAATATGAAGTGAGGCCTATGAAAGCTCGCACCTCCTTTTGTGTCTGGGGTATTGACATGTTAGCAATTAACTGGATGCGATCTGGTGTAAGCTGCCTTCCCTCCTTGGACAGCGAGTGACCAAGATAAATAACTCGCTGGACACAGAATTGCAGCTTAGAAGGAGACACCTTGTGCCCCTTGTCGGCTAGAAAATGTAAAACTGTCAGAGAAGCCTTTTCACATTCTGGCTCGCTTCTTGCGGTGATCAGCAGATCATCGACATATTGAAGCAGTGCAGTATTGACTGGCATGTGGATACTGTCAAGTTCTCGTTTCAGTGCTTGGCTGTAGATGCTGGGGCTTTCTGTGAATCCTTGGGGAGCGCGTGAGAATTTAAAGCTGCGCCCATTTAAACTGAATCCGAACAAATATTGGCTTTCCGGATCTATTGGGACGCTGAAAAAGGCATTCTTGAGATCAATTACAGTAAAGAATGTTGCTTCGGAATCAATTGCTGTCAACAATGATGATATATCAGGGACCACAGGGAATTGTGGTACAATGCACTTGTTTAGTTCACGCAAATCAATAACCAATCGGTACACTGGTGGGGCAGTAGGATCAGTTCGTTTAAGAATCGGAATTATCGGTGAATTACATACATTGGAGTCTGTTTCTACAACTACTCCCTGGACAATCAGCTCATCAATGATTTTCAGCAAAACCACTACAGCATCATGCGGTAACTTGTATTGTCGCATTCGTGGTAGTACCACTCCTGCTTTCAATGTGACTCGATAGGGTGTAATGTTCATGCAGCCAACATCCGTAGGGCCTTGTGCCCATAGATGTACTGGTAAAGTCTGTAGTCGGGGATCCATGTCTCTAGACACATAGTGACCTTTAAAATCACGCAAAAACAACCTTACTCCTTCCGGAGAACAACATATTATGGCTCCTAGTGCTTTCAGAGTTTTAATTCCTAACAGATTTTCTGGGCATGATTTAGTAAGCAATAAATCTGTAGTTCGTGTCAAAGGTCCTATCGTAAGTGGTAGAGGCTGTGATACTTCATTAACAATAGGTTTTCCTGAAAAACCAAGGGAAACATTTTGAGAGCCTGAGAGGGGTGCCCCTGGAACTTCACTACGTTTTATGGTTGTTCGACTTGCCCCTGTATCGAGTAAGAATTTTCTATCTTGACCTAATAATTCACTATGTACATAAGGTCCTTCTTGATCTACAGGAATCTCGATAAGCGGTAAGTCAACTTCCCTCTCTAGGCTGGTTCATGCGTAACGCTGATACTCAGGGTATTCATACTGTGCAGTCTGATACATTTGTCGTGTTGTGGTTTGTGTGGCAGTAGCAGGCAACGGTGGTGCAGCTGGCACAAACTGTATGGGTTGCTGTGAGGCTGGCATGGACTGTTGCTGAACTGGCATGGACTGTCCATGCTGCATAGTTCCTTGTTCATTCTGATCGTGTCTAACTAATCGTGGTCTCTCTTTTGCAATACCTGTAGCTATATTACGTTTCAGGACTGGACAATCGTGTACATAATGGCCTAGTTGTTTACAGTAATTGCAGGTTCCTTTTACAGGAACTGCAGAATCACCAGAATGTGTCACACCCTTTTTGTGACCATCTGCTGGTACTGTCTGAGAAACTAGCATTTTCATTTTTGTATCCTTCATGAGTCTATGCTCGTGTTCTTGTTCATCCCTAATTCTATTGTGATGATACTGTAACATTTGTAGCATTTGTGACGGAGTGTTACTTTGCCAGGTACTCTCGAATTTCAATATTCTATTCTTCACTGGAGGCAATGCATTTTCCACTAATTTTGTCACAAATAAATGTGGATATGAGTCACTACTTGCTTTTATACCACTATTTATACCAAAACATTTTTCAAATCGAGCATAATAATCGCTTGTGTCTTCATCTTGCTTTTGTTTGCAGGCTGTGATTGCACCCCAATCTTCCTTTTTTGTAGTTAATAAACGTGGCAGTACCTGTACTAGTAAACCTGGTAACAGTTTAACTTTATCCCCGAGCCCTGAACCTGCAGTTCGGCCCCTTTCTTCCTCTGCTAATGCTGTCCAGTCTATCTTTTGGTCTCCCACTTCCCACTCTTTTTCTTTCAATTTTTCATAAATGCCAGCAGGCAAAAGCACCTTTAATATCGTCATAATATCAGGAAAGGTGTACTCTCCCATCAGTAACATGTCTTTAATTTCTCGGTGGAAACCCGCTGGGTCTTTGTCATGACTAGGTACTACTTTCTTCATTTCCAATAATTCCATTTTTGATATGGGTGTGTAAACAAATACACGGTGAAACTCATTGTCTTCGCCTTTTATTGGGTGCACTTCTCGTAAAGGATTTTGTCTATCCATATAGTACGGCGCTCTTTCTCTGCGGGGCAGCGAGAGAGAATCCGGACTTACAAAAAGGACATACTGCTTACGTGACACTAATATCTCTTTAATTAGCTTGTTACTAGAACCTCTCCATCTGTTCGTGAGTAGTTCCGTTAATATATCAGGTAAAGGACCAGGGTCAGCATGTTGGCTCTTATATAATATGAGGAGTTGCTGAATCATATATATTCCAGCTAAACGTTGTTCATCTGCACTGAGATTAAAAAACGTGTGTGCTACGGTCTCATCACCGTATTTTTCAGGACTGTCAATCCAGTGAACGGCTGATCTGGCTAATTCTTGCTCATCCATGGAATCGAGGAGGTGGTAACCCCTTCGTTCTCGTAATATTTTATCTGCGGCTTGAAACGAATGTTCAGGAGACTTCAGATTCATTACAGGCGTCGGATACGTTCTGCTATTATTTGGGCATACAGAGTGTATGGGATCAGAAAAACATCTAGTATTTTCACAGGATCTTCCTCTGCCTACATAGGCTATGGTCTCTGACTGTCTTGCGGAATTCCCTGATTCGGACACTTCATCTTGCTCAAACTCGTCTGTTCCCAATCTTTCTTCATGAATACGCTCTATTTCTTTACGGATTTTTCGGCACATGGCTATTATACAATTTTGCTTATCGTGTCTCCCTTCTGATATATTCTGACTCCATCTTGTAAGAATAAGCATTGTATTCGGGTCTACCCCCGGACGGTCTTGATTTCTGATCACACAGTTTATGAGGAAACGTAACAGTTCCCCCTGTATCTCTACTTTCTGGAATTCCATAGCTCTGTTAATACATCCTGGATCTCGTCCCGTTTGAACAAAATGATATATGTTATCTAGATGCGTAGTCATTCCTGGTAACCTTGCTAAATACTCTGCGGCTCGCCTGATACGTAATGATGCCAGGACCATTTCGTCCTCCTTACCAGCCACTGGGTCATATCTACAATTTACAAGGAGTTCCTTAAGCGTACGTTCACTTACGAATTTAGGTGTACGTGAATGTGCTGACTCTTGAAAGACAAGTTTATTTATTCTAGGTGGTGTAAAGGTAATGCTAGCACCTCCCGTGGCCCCATCTGGGGCGTCGGGTGTGAATGGGTTCGTTGAACGTGACACAGCAACTATGGGTGTCGATACCTCTGTAGAGTCGACTGCGGAGACAGATGCGGAAACAGATGTGCTTGCCGAAGCTTGTGTCGGGACTTGCTGTTGCACGGGGACAGATACCTGATCCTGACGTTGAACCCCTACACCAGACGGTCTATGTGGTGCGGCGTTAGTATACTCGGGAGCTGCGTCGTCTAGATATGAGGAAAGAAAAACATCTTCTGCGGTTCTGGGATGCCCTTTTGGATGTACCTTAATTGGAAATAATGGGGGTGGCAAGTCTTTTGGCATCTCTGGAGCAGCCTTAGGTAGTCCTTCGGCTAGAAGGGGATACATACCATTCATAAGAGCATTTCTTTGTCTATTTACTTGTTCTGATTTCACTCGGATACCTTCCTTAATTAATAGATTTTCTTGAACTTTATTTGAACTTTCTTTACTCCTCTCTTCTTGTCTACGTGCTTTTTCTGTTCGTCTATGAGATTCTTTACGCCATAACTCAACAGCGTCTTTCTGTGATTGTCTGACCTTTCTTTTCCATAACTCTTCCTCCACTTTCATGATGCATTCTGCATCCCAGGTTCCCGCTACGGGCCACCTTTGACTTTCCGGCAATCCCTTGGTATAATCTACCCATAGATCAAGAAACAATATGGCATCTAAGCCATGCTTATGGTACATAAAATGCCCTGGAGTGTCCCTAGGAGGAATAGGAACTGCTTCTTCAAGCACCCCTTTTCTGGTAGTAATCTGTCTTAACTTCGAGAAGAGCGGCATATTGACAACTGATCTGATACTTACTCTTGAACTTACTTAATACGAAAAAACCCCAATAATGAACAGTGTACAATGAACAATCATTCATACCACAATATGCAAGACATTTCTGAAAACATTAAACATTAAACATTTAACAATGACCGACAATGATGACAGTCTGCCTAACTAATCACCACGCTGAATTCTTGACAATAACTGCATACTTCGGAATACTTGATATACTGCTAAACAGTACATATACACTGCTAAACAGTGCAGACCGGATTTGTGTACCCAAATCCGTCTTGACCGGCACAACCTATGTGCGCGTCAACACGCCTCCCCGGCGATGGTACTCACCGAGTAGCTCCTTGAAACGGAAGGCCTCAGAGAATGGACAGGACTCGATGACTGCGGACAGCGGACCCTCTGGACATCGGGATTTCGAGAAACCTGGTGGGCCTCTGTATACCTCGGATCTTGCTCTCTCAGCTAGGCTCTGGTCGGGATACTTCGCACTTCTCACCGCCTCGTCTGGGTTGATCGCAGCCTCAGTCGCCCCCGCTTGACCGGAGGGAGCTTACAGGAAATCCTGCTGGTACGCGTTTATGGTCCGTCCAGCTATGGCAGGAGACCGGGCCTGCAACGCACCGCCGGCGCGTGAGATGAGAAAGTGTCCCTATTCGGGCGCCATTATGTGGTAAATAAAATCTTCTTTACCGGACTGAATTTCATACGGAATCTTAAAATAAAGTAAAATAGCTCAAAATAACAAGAGGCAGAATCCGTGGTATAAGAGGTTTTCTAAATGGGCTTTATTCCACTCAAAATGGCCGACTCGAGTC
This sequence comes from Triturus cristatus, assembly GCF_964204655.1. Lineage (NCBI taxonomy): Eukaryota > Metazoa > Chordata > Amphibia > Caudata > Salamandridae > Triturus > Triturus cristatus. Next base: position 923,404,903 of record NC_140593.1, on the reverse strand, counting down.
GCGGCCTTCAGGTTCCGTCACCACGAGGGTTCAGGAAGTGAAGTACAATACTTTATTGACAAGAAGTAACTTTTATAGGTTATACATTTACAATGAAACGAATGCAAAAAGGCGTAACAATTGATAAGATAAATTAACATAGTGACACGTAATCGAAACTAGGCGTAATAAGGAGCAAAAAGAAACATGATTGGCTCTGATTATCTTACATAGGTGGATCTATACGATAATACTTAACATAGATGCGTGCGCAGCAGCATGACGTGTGATTGACGTGCAACTAGGGGGTGAAGGGGACTTGACATTTAGCTCTACATGTGGAGACGAGAAGTCTGAGGGGTCAAGTCAACCTAATCCCAAATCATATCTAACATCCTATGTTTTAGAGAACTATGTTATCCACAAGGAAGGACTCTCGGACAGAATCTATTCTATACTAACTGTATGTGCGTGTACAAGCGTCTAAGTGTCTATATGAGATGCGAGGGGCAGAAAACTTTCCATGGCAGCAGGGCTATGAATCACTTGCAGGAGGACGGAAAGGCTGAGTCCTTTGCTTGTGAGCTAAAGGAAATGTTTACCTAAATCACTAGACAGGAATGCATCGGCTGAAGAGCAAAATAGATAATTCGAAGGTGAAATACAGCTTCTTGGCAGGCAGGCGAAAACTGGCCGAGGCAGGCACCGTTAGCTGCACAGGGAGTAGGACAAAGTTCATGGATACAGATGCGAGCTCAAGCTGAAGCTGTCAAAGACAGAGAGCAGGGAAAGGCTTTGAGGACAGAATCGGGCCTACTTGCCTGAACTGTAAAAATGGAGTAACTTAGCCATATAAAGTCGGTGGCCTTTCATGCTTAGGAATCGAATATCCAGCCCATTGATGGCGGATCTGACAGAGAACATGTCGACGGTAAACACACATATGTTTGCGTCTTAGAAACTGGAACTGGAGGGAACATACATGTACTTGTAACATGCATATAGAACCGTTGGGGTCCAAGATAGGGGACATAACTGATCAGGAAAATCCACATTTCCACAGTGCTGGGGATAGTGTTTTAGGGTTTAGTGTAGTGCATGGTGTATGGGTAGTGTAGGGGGTCGTGCTGGGTAGTGCTTTAGGGTTTAGGGTACTGCAGTGGTATTTGAGTAGTGTAGGGGGTCATGCTGGTGACAGTGTTTTATGGTTTAGGGTAGTGCAGTGGTGTTTGTGTAGTGTAGGGGGTCATGCTGGGGGTAGTGTTTTATGGTTTAGGGTAGTGCAGTGGTGTTTGGGTAGTGTAGGGGGTCGAGCTGGGGTAGATTTAGGGTTTAGGGTAGTGCAGTGGTGTTTGTGTAGTGTAGGGGGTTGTGCTGGAGTAGTGTTTCAGGGTTTATGGTAGTGCAATGGTGTTTGGGTAGTGTAGGGGTAGTGCTGGGGTAGTGTTTTAGGGTTTAGGGTAGTGCAGTGGTGTTTGTGTAGTGTAGGGGATAGTGCTGGGGGTAGTGTTTTAGGGTTTAGGGTAGTGCAGTGGTGTATGTGTAGTGTAAGGGGTAGTGTTTTAAGGTTTAGGGTAGTGCAGTGGTGTTTGTGTACTGGAGGGGGTCATGCTGGGTTCTAGTGTTTTAGGGTTTATGGTAGTGCAGTGGGGTTTGTGTAGTGTAGGGTGTCTTGTTTTAAGATTTAGGGTCGTGCAGTGGTGTTTGGGTTGTGAAGGGGGTCGTGCTGGGGGTAGTGTTTTAGTGTTTAGGGTAATGCAGTGGTGTTTGTTTAGTGTAGGGGGTCATTCTGTGGGTACATTTAGTGTTTAGGGTAGTACAGTGGTGTTTGTGTAGTGTAGGGGGTCATGCTGGGGAAGTGTTTTAGGGTTTAATGCAGTGCAGTGGTGTTTTTTGTAGTGAAGGAGGTCGTGCTGGTGGTAGTGATTTAGGGTTTAGGGTAGTGCAGTGGTGTTTGTGTAGTGTAGGGAGTCATGCTGGTGGTAGTGTTTTAGGGTTTAGGGTGGTGCAGTTATGTTTGGGTAGTGTGGGGTGTCGTGCTGGGGTAGGTTTTTAGGGTTTAGGGTAGTGCGCCCAACAATATCCGTGGACAAAGTGGATCCTGACTCTTTTGAACGCTCCGCCTATTGAATAATTTGGGTCAAGGGCCCTACCACATCCAAGACCTATCAATTCCTTTCTTGGGATCCCTCATATACTTGGAGAAAAAGGTACATAGTTTCTCATCAATTTCAGGCGTGTGTGCCGCCTTCCCCTTCAGTGAGGGCCTGGGGCATTCTCTCCTCATCCTATTCCTGACCTCCCTTTCAAGGGGTTGATGGATTTTCTCCACCACATACTCTGCCACTTTGGTGTCAGGGGTCCACTCTGCTGACCTAGGATGGTAAATTTGGGTAGGCTCGAACATGTCTGAGTGGACCCCGTCCCCAACCCGGGACTGAGAGGAATGGGACTCTGGATGCCAGGGATGCCCCGAGTTCTTATCCTCATCAGAGGCGAAATCGTCCTCCGATACACCCTCTCCCTCTAAGGGAAACCCGCTGTCGGGGTCTACAATAGTGGTGACAGCATTGCAATTTTCTCCAGACTCCTCTTCCTTCCGGCAGTGTGCATGTTTAAGCGTTCGCGCACTCTTGAGGAAGGTCTCCGTAAGTTTATCAAATCCTTCCAAGTGCCCCGCGTTATGCTTAATGGCCCTTTTATTCCCCATCTGGGAGCTACTGGGACCCGCCACCACCAGATATAGGTCACTGAACACCCCAGGGATGCTTTTTGCCAGCTTATCAACCTGATCCCTAAGAGAAGCCAGTGCCCTAGAAATAGCCAGAGAGAGGGCTGGGTCCACTGCTGGAGGGAGAAGTTGGGGGGCCATTCCTCCTCCACTTCCTGGTAGGAGGAGTAAAAATGGTCTTCTGGAGAAGACATGATAGCAGAGGGTGTAATGCACTTAAAATCCTTAAGGCAGCCCCCTCGCCAGTGCGCCAACAGCTGGGCTTTCCCCGAAGCTGTTATAAGAATAGACTGAGGCGCAATACCAATTACCACCACCAGGTGGCGCTGGTCACTAACGTGGCCGTGTAGGGAAATCACCACGTAGCGGTGTCAAAATTAGGCGAGGGTTGGTCGGGAATCAAGCGGACACTAAAGGAGTGACCGGAGTCCCAAACGCGTAAAGACCAGCGGGAGCGCTCGACAGAGCTGTCTCGCTCGGACCAGACGCGCCTGACAGGCTCTCACAGTGCGCAGAGCGCAAAGCGGGAGAAACTGCGAGGGGGAGAACGCTCTTGTGCAAGAGACTGCTGCGCAGGAAATATGAAACAATACCAAGGCAATAATGCTAATAACGTGCACAAGAAACCGCTATACAAACAGCAACATGGACTATAGTTGCCTTGGAGAATACCCCCCTAATGGTTCATGGGTTGTGTAGTCTTTTGTTTAATGATTGTTGTGTTACGTTTTCATTGAACTGCAATGCAAATAAAGTGAGGAAAGATATGCATAATCCTCGCCTTCGTCCTGCCATAGAGTTCATTAAACTTTACTCGATCTGATTTAGAAACATAGATCATAAAAGTGTACATAAAAACAGTAAATCCTCTTTCCTAATGCAATACAGTGAGAATTAATTAAAACCAGTAGGTAAAAACGGGTGTTACAAAGCCCGGTTCAGAGCAACTTCAGGTTAACAGAATCATAAAGTTCAATGTTTCGCAAGATCAATCTCATGTATTTCGTGCAAAATATGCAATAAGGGGTCCAAGTAAGATGTAACGCTCCAATACCTGACCAGTCTGCACTATATATAACTGCAGACAAAACTAAAAATAAAAAGTGTTTTGCACACTTCTGTCATTGGGCTATATGTGGGCTACATCTGCGTGATATTTGTGCTATATTTGGGCTCTTTTTTCTCTGGTGGCCATCTTGGGAGACTTATTTTTAATGAAGTTTCCTAATTTCCTCATTTACTGCAGTCTCCTCAGTGGGAAATGCTTTCAGTTTTTTACTTTGATTCCATCAGGAAAGCATTCAGATGTGTCACACATTTGCCATAAATTCAGAATGTTAGCACTCTAGTTGTTCATTAGATCATTGTAGTAAAGCTACTGCTCACCACGGAGTTAACTGGAAGTCTACTGCTGGTATTGAAAGTGATTGTTTCAGTCTACATGTCAGAATTTTCTAATGAAATAGAAGAGGATTTGAGATCTCACTTAAAATATGCCCTAAATGTTCTTTCTGTAGAACTAACCATAATTTCTATGGCAAAATGAACCCCCTCAATTTGTTCCTTTTTAAATTAAATGTTTTAAGTGTTACCAGTCTATTCCAATCAAGATGGCTTCAGGTGTGCCATAATTTTGTCATAAGTAAGACTGTTAGCTCTCTAGTTGTTCTTTAGAGCACTCTGGGAAGCTGCAGTAGAACACAAAGGCATCAACTGACAGGCTGCTCCTGTTGAAATATAACAGGAAGATATTTGAGATTTCACTTAAAACGTGTCCTAATTTTTCTTTCTACAGCACTAACCATAATTTCTATGGCAAAATGAACCCCCTCATTTTGTTCCTTTCTAAATTAAATGTTTTAAGTGTTAGCAGTTTATTCCAATCAGGATGGCTTCAGGTGTGCCATAATTTTATCATAAGTAAGACTGTTAGTGCTCTAGTTGTTCTTAAGAACACTCTGGGAAGCTGCAGTAGAACACAACGGCATCAACTGACAGGCTGTCCTGTTGATATATAACAGGAAGATATTTGAGATCACACTTGAAACATGTCCTAATTTTTCTTTCTACAGCACTAACCATAATTTCTATGACAAAATGAACCCCCTCATTTTGTTCCTTTTTAAATTAAGGGGCCGATTCCGATCCTGGAAAAATTTCCCCCGTCCGAATTGTATCCGGATTTTTTTCCGTACGAATGGTACAAGTAGCGTACAAACTGCCAAGTACAATTCGCATGGGAAAAACTCCATACGAATCACATCGGGGAAATTTCCCCACACGTCCTCGGGTCGGAAATTGTGTCCAACACATCCCCGGACGATTTACCGTACGAATCGGAAAAATGAAGTCCGACCGCGCAAGTACGATCACTCCCGTCCTTTTGATTTCACAACTGTATGGAAAAAAGACCGTACGGACCGAACTCCCATAGCAACCATGGAGACATGTGCCCACATACGCGCCGAACACCCCACCACAGACCCCGCATGTACGCGCAAATGCCCCCCGGCCGCGGATGTACGCGCCGAACCCCCACCAGTGTATGCATGGAGCATACCCCCACCCATGTATGCATGGAGCGTACCAACTCCCCACCCATGTATGTACGGACTGTACCCACACCCCACCCGTGTATGTACGGACCGTACCCCCACCCGTGTATGTACGGACCGTACCCTCGACCCACCCGTGTATGTACAGACCGTACCCCCACCCCGCCCATGTATGTATGGACCGTACCCCCACCCCACCAGTGTATGTACGGACCATACCCCCACCCGTGTATGTACGGACCGTACCCCCACCCCACTAGTGTATGTACGGACCGTACCCCCACCCGCGTATGTACGGACCATACCCCCACCCGTGTATGCATGGAGCGTACCAACTCCCCACCCGTGTATGTACGGACCGTACCCCCACCCCACCAGTGTATGTATGGACCGTACCCACACCCCACCCGTGTATGTACGGACCGTACCCCCACCCCACCCGTGTATGTACAGACCGTACCCCCACCCGTGTATGCATGGAGCGTACAAACTCCCCACCCGTGTATGTACGGACCCTACACCCAGCCCCCCCTGTATGTACGGTGCAAAACACCACCACCGATGGACGGTGCGGACCAACACTCTGCCCGTGTTCGTACGCACCCTACCCCAGGCCCACACTCCAGAACCCTCACCCAACATCGCGCATGTACGAGTCATACTAAGCCATAGCAAAGGACAGCACTGTACAACAACATGGCCCATGTACGCACTGTACAGATGCAAAAAATACTCGTACTGAACCAGGACAAACCAAAAAAACAAAAGGAGAGTCAATTCGAGGCACACAACACCACAAAACATATCCAACAAGGCCAAATACATCCTATACACTGACCTGCAACTGACAAACAGCTAAACAGAGGCCCAAACCACTACCACTCCTTATAACACACCCACCCAAAGTTCAAACACAGCCACACCCAGAAATGGACCAATAAAAAGGCCCAGCATTCACAAACCATGATCCTTTGCAACAGATCCCCTACTACCAGACCACAGAGACAACGCACTGCACCATACTACATACATCAATACACCTTACACTTGCACTCCTTCACACAACCACCATCACAAACACACCCTCATCACATTCACACACACACACCTGCACAACCACACTCACACACCCACAACCATCCACACCCACACCCCCACAAACATCCACACCCACACCCCACACCCCACACCATGCCCACTAACAAGAATCAAAAGTTCACAAAGGAGGAGCTGGAGGTCCTTGTCGACGAAATCGTCAGAGTCGAGCCACAGCTCTTTGGAACATTGGTCAGACCGACCAGCATATCCGAAAAATCTGCCATGTGGGAGAGGATAGTCAATTCCGTGAATGCTGTTGGGGCCACCAGAAGGACCAGGCATGAGTGCCAAGCCAGGTGGTACGATCTGTGGAGGACGGTCCGCCTCAAAATGACGGACGACCACAACCAGGCCAACATCACTGGAGGAGGTCCGTCCCGCAGACCGGTACACTACCATCCCTGGGAGGAGAAGGTGATGGCCACGCTGCCGCCGGTGGGAGTAGACGGACTAGAAGGAGTCCGAGAGCCTGGTGAGTACACAAACAACTCACCTCACATGGGGGAACGCCATATACAACCCAAGTACCAATCAAGCATGCAACCCCCCCAAAGCCAGCACCGTACACAACCACACTCCAAAAACACACACATGCCACTAGCGCCTCCATGCCCCATGCCCCAAGCAAGGCCATGCCAAGTCACATGCCCCACAAAACACCAACACAAGACAGGATGTCCCCGATGCCGGGAGGGTGGGCCTCAAAACTGACATAGAGCAACTCTGAAGCACACAACAATGCCCTCAGCCCATATGGCTTAGGGCACAGCCATACAAACAGTGTGTCCCCACACAGTACTGTTTTGCCTGCTAATGGTGGCCGCGTTGTAGGACGACATGGGTATGAAGGCACAATTTGCACATAACAGCAGCTAATGAAGATGCATCACACTGAAAGAGTGTCAGCACACACCGCCACAGCAGCAGCACAGACTCAGACACTCCGCCCAATGGGTGCTGGCAGAGAAGAAACAAACCCACATGAACAAGCCAATGGCCTTTGAAAGACCTGCAAACTGTGTGTGCCCAGGAAGCTGGGCTGAGGTGGCAGAGGGTGACACACAGAGGGAGGGAGAGGGGCAGAGAGAGGGACAGAGACAGAGGTGGACACAGGGAGACAGACAGAGGGAGGGAGGAGGCTGAAAGAGGGAGGGAGAAAGGGAGACAGACAGAGGGAGGAGGCTGACAGAGGGAAGGAGAAAGGGAGATGGACAGAGGGAGGAGGCTGACAGAGGGAGGGAGAAAGGGAGACGGACAGAGGGAGGAGGCTGACAGAGGGAGGGGGAAAGGGAGACGGACAGAGGGAGGAGGCTGACAGAGAGAGGGAGAAAGGGAGACGGACAGAGGGAGGAGGCTGACAGAGGGAGGGAGAAAGGGAGACAGAGGGAGACAGACAGAGGGAGGAGGCTGACAGAGGGAGAGAGAAAGGGAGTCAGAGGGAGACCAAATCCCCCTTGGGTGGTGTGGCCATGTCCGCTCGTCAGCAGGTGGACTGTGTGCATGTAGACAAGGTTTGGCACTGCGTGAACCCCCCCTTCAACCTTTGATAAACACTGGTCCATGTGTCAATCTGTGCACGAGTACATCCGTGCTGCAGCCACAAACAGAACCTTACACCCAGTATACCCACCCACTGTGTTTGTCAGAACCCTGTCACAAATTGTTAAGTTACCTACCTGCATTCTCAAATAGCATGGAAAAAACACCATTTGGCCACGTACAGTGCAACACGTAAGGCGGCTCTGCATGGCTTGCTACGCCCGCTCACTACACTGCTGACTGCGTTCACAAAAGATGCATCAAGTAAGATTGTGTCACACATAGGTAAAGTGTCGAAAGCTGTGGCCAAGGGACAAACCCATGCACAAGTGCACTGTGAGAGGAATGCTCGCCAAATCCAACCACCCAGAGGAACTGTGCCTAATCAAAAATGAATGAACATGGATGTCGCATGTAACACAATTAACACTGTCTCTCTCACACACAGGTCAACGTCGTCGATCTCCCCCCAACACTGGGGGGAAGACTCTCAGGACCAGGCTCTGCGTGAAGAGGACCCCACCGGCAGCGACGACTCTCACCACTCCGTGGATGACCCAGACCAACCTGGCCCCTCTGGTGTCCAACCACCTGCAGCACCTGCGTCAGGTACAACTGTGCCAACCACCACCCCCATTCCTGCCACATCCCAGGAGACACCCAGGAGCCCTGCCCGCACACAACAACACAGCCAGTCTGTCCAGGAGGGACAAGGTGCTCCGGGCACCCAGGAGGAGGCAGGCGACACCGCAAATGCCATCCCTCAGGGGTCCCGGAGACCCGATGTGCCCACAACGGCAGGCCAGGCGCAAGTGGGCAGGGGTGGTGGGAGTGGAGGACGGCGGAGGCGCGAACCTAACCAGTTGGCTCAGGAACCGGTAATGTCACACGTTCACAACATCCTGGACGCATACCGGCGTGACTCCAGAGGCATCGACCAGGTAGTGGAGACCCTTAATGAGATGAAGACCCTGCAGATCGAGCATCATGCCAGTCATCTACAACACCATGGACGGATGGAGGCAAGACTGGCTGAGCTCCTGGCGGTGCACAGGGACGTGAGCCAATCACTCCGTCAGATCGCCCAAAGCCTGGCAAACCCTCCCTGTGCCACCAGGCGTAGACCAGCACCAGAAACAGGGAGGGAGGAGGAGGAGGATTCATCTGACGGAGGGTCCCTAGCATCGTCAAGGCCTGCTTCTGAGGGTCCCCTCAGGAAGGTGGGTCGTCCACGCAAAAGACCATGAGAGTCAGCGGAACATCACCATCTCCCAGGTCACCTGGCCTGGCACCTGGCCCTCTGGCCCAACAGCAGAACAGCATTCTCTGCCACATGGCCTTGCTGGTCACTGTCTGACCAATGTTGACAAAGACTGTGGCACAGACTCTGATGACTTTCAATGGCAGGATTCCAACTCCCCCTGTGAACTTTGGATTCTACACTCCCGCCAAGCACCTCTTGTCACCCCCCCAAACACGTACCCCAGCACCAATAAAATTCATCACAATCACAAGATGATGCCAACAGTTTGCATTATTCCACTACATGTGTGTGTTGTAAAGTCAAACCATGCCTGATTTCAGAAGTAACTCCAAACATCCATACCCTGGGGTCTGAGTCTGGCACAGGACACACATGGGTCACAATGTACCATCCAAGACAGACGTGGAGCACCATACTCACCCGTGATGGGCCCAACCAGCTGAGGGGGTGCCCGCACAACTGTGCCTACAGACCTATTTAGAAGAGCAACAGTCATGCGCAGAGGTCAGGGATCATATGGAGTGTCCTGAGGTGGGAGTCCCAGGTATGTGTAGACATGTGGCAGAACCATGTCCTGCATGCTTGAGTCAGGTGGATGTGGAGAATGATGGGCCAGCCAAGGTTGGATGCATGGAGATGGCACAATTGGGTGTTGGATCACAGTGCCACAAGGTTGTGTTGTGGTTGTGGGCTGCATCCTGAGTGTGTGCGTGGATTGAGAAGGTCATCCTGCAGCTGGCAGTGATCCACTCCCCCCATCTCTGTTGGACGTTGATGTGGCCTGGTCGCCGGATGTAGTAGCAGAGCTGTGCAGATGCACCCTGGATGTGGACAAGTATCATGGGATTTCTAACACACATGTCCGTAGAGTGCAGGGTAGGATTAGACACGGATGTCGTAGTTGACCTGGGGGATGGTCTCCCTCTTGCCTTGAGGTTGATAGAACTGGGGATCTTGTGCATAATGCAGAGTGTGCTGCCGCATGAGGCACAGATGCTGCTGATCAGCATAGCACATGTCAGCAAGCAATCCATGATGAACACCAGCTCGTTTGCGTGGACACTGGGTGCCCTTGCTGCAGGGCCTGCAGCAGCATGCGCCATGTCAAGAAAACAATGCCACAAGTAGCACACAAAGACAAGGATCTCAGGAAGGAACTATGCAAAAGGTGTATGTCAAGGAAGGAATGTCTGGTTCAACATGGCACACACACACACAATGGATTCACATGCAGCACAGTGGCCGTCGTGGAGACTGACATGCCACAATACCTACACAGCCATGAACATCATGCACAATACAGAATCTAATCCCTGACAAACAGCTTGCATCTTGCTACTCTACACATAGACTCATATGCACCATCTCTGAGAACAATGCCAGACATGCCGCATGCACAGTGGCAACAGATCACCATTGACAGAGATGAGGCACCTTGGAGGCAGAGGGACACCTTTATTACTCATGTGTGTCGGAATGCTAATGCAACTCTGTCAACACATACACAGGTCATGTGGATGAACACGTGGGACCAACACTGGCACCCCCCTTACCACCACAGATGCAGGAAATCCATGGCACTGGCACACAAGTGACGGGTTACAGCTAAACACCCCCTGCTGCTCACGGAGAGGCTGCTATACACCAATGAGCCCCTAATGGGGAATTCACACACCATGTCAACCCGGTGCAACCCGTATGTTTCCGAGGGCAGTGTTACACACATTGATGGCTCCATCACAATCCACAATCCCATTACAGATGACTGTCACCAAGTCTGACCATCAATTCAGGTGAATTCAGCTCCATGCCATGTGCCCCATGGTGATTCTACATGTATGTAAAGTATCCAAACATGAACAGGAGCAGTGCACACACATTCAAAACAAATACCACTCCCAAAAAGCCGTGCTGCATCCCTTACCCGAAGGAGATTAGGTGACAATGATGACTCTGGAAAAACATTCTTCTATTGCACAATCACTCGAGTGACACATCCAAACACACCTCTGACTCACTTGGCAGACATGCAGATGGACACACACATTGCAACACTTGCCACACACGGCCCAATGCGTGCACACTCAGACACTGGAACTCACCACTAAGCAAAGAAGTTGCGTATGAGCCGACTCCGCATGTCCTCTACCGCCTCCTCCTCCTCCACATCACTTGCCTTGTTACCAAGCCCTTCATCCTCCATGGGTGGATGGTCCTGCTCATCTGGATCCAGGATGAGTGGCACAGCTTTCTCCACTGCCATGTTGTGCAGCATGCAGCACACGAGGAATATCTTGCAGACCTTCACCGGTGCATATGGGAGTGCGCCACCGGTCTTGTGGAGGCAACGGAATCGGCTCTTCAGGAGGCCAAACGTCCTCTCTATCACTCGCCTGGTCCGCCCATGGGCGTTGTTGTAGCGGTGATCGGCAGCCGTGCTGGGGTTGCAGAGAAGCGTGATCAGCCATGGCATGTTGGGATAGCCAGCGTCCCCTACATGGAAACATCATGGACAAGAGTGGGTCAGGAGAAGCAGTAAGACAGGAAGATGACGTTAAATACAGGACTGCCAGAGTATACCCTCCAACAATACATGCTCGTTCGTTGCACAGCTGCAGCATCATTTCAGGCACCCTGCTACGCCTCATGATGTAGGCATCGTGTGCTGATCCTGGAAAACGAGCACAGACATGTGAAATTACCATGTTGGCAAGACACACCACAAGGGCATTAATGGAGTGGTAATGCTTGCGGTTCCTATACACTACCTCCTGTGCCTGTGGTGGTACCAAAGCCACATGTGTTCCATCTATGGACCCAATGACATGGGGCATCCCTCCCAGGGCATAGAACTCACACTTGACACCTGTCAACTGCTCAGGAGTTGGGAATTTAATTAACTCATCCAGGTGCTCCAACATGGCCTCTAAAAAATCATGCAGAACACGGCTGAACATGGTTTGGGACATGCCACCGACATGGGCAATGGTATGTTGAAAGGTACCCGTGGCAAAGAAATGTAGGGCTGCCATCACCTTCATCTTGGGTGTCAGTGCAGTAGGATACCTGTGTAGCGGTTGGAGGTGTGGTGCCAGCCGTGTCTTCAACTCCTCAATCAAACGTTGGGGGAATCGGTAGCGGCGTATACAGTCATGTTCCCTCAGGTCAGCCAAGTCCGGAATTGCTCGAGGGAGAGGCGGAGCCCTGCAGTGAATTAGAAGGGACAACGAAGAGTGAGTACAGTACACCACCAATGTCTATGTACTGAGCACATGCTCAACAGGCAATACACATATGCTACATACAGAGTCAGGTCTCTGCAATATGCCCTGGACACGTATGCCAGGCATGTGACACTCCTACCAAGAGCCAGCTACAAACGTTGATTCTCAACCTCAATATGCCATGCCATGAAACTAGCTGTGGGCCAGTGTAAGTGAGCAGGCAGACGCATTACAGGAGTTACAGACATCCAAATATGTGCAGAAGAAGGATGTTTATTGTACGGCCGGTTGCGGAACACTAGAGGCACAGGTCACATGTCATAGAATAAGGACAGACCACACACCTTGCCATGAAGGATTACATGTCAAGACTGATCACACATACATTGAGAGTATGCAGATATGTCCTTGTTTTGGAACTCCGTGTCGATGCATACATACACACCTTACGTCAGATTACACATGTGTGCTGGTGTGCGTAACAGTGTGCCATGCCCATCTACACACAGTCACATGTTGGTTGCAGCAACTGCAGATGCATTTGACCAAACACCTACAGCAAACCTATGGGAACACATGACACACACATGACATAGCTACAGCGTGCAACGCGGGCATTCACTTGTCAGGAGTAACATTCCGTGTACCTGGCATCAGGGGACATTTGCGGGTGTCGGTGACTGTGCCATGCCAGTGACGCATGGCCCACCAAGTCTGTACTACATGCACACATGTCAAAGGAGTGAAGGGGATGTGTGGCACATAGGGCACCATCACACGTGACATGTGTACACAGCTCATCATACTTTAATTAGCTTCACACCTCAGGAGTATGGTGCCACATCACAGCCTGATCCACCTGTGCCCGACACATGTAGTACTGCACAGACAATGCCTTGATGTCCAGCCTTGGCCAAGTATGACAGCTCAATTCCTTCCTGTGTGCCGCCTGTCACCACTGTCAGGTGTGAAACGCACCGTACATGCGCTCTGAGGGCGTGTGTAGGGTCCCTATCACTATGGGAGTGCTGGCGTACGTGTACGCCATAGTAGTTCGGACAGTACACACGCGTGTGTACGGTCCCTATCACTATGGGGGTGCTCGCGTACATGTACGCCATAGTAGTTAGGACCGTACACACACGTGTGTATGGTCCCTATCACTATGGGGGTGCTAGCGTACGTGTACGCCATAGTAGTTCGGACCGTACACATGCGTGTGTATGGTCCCTATCACTATGGGGGTGCTCACGTACATGTACGCCATAGTAGTTCGGACGGTACACACGCGTGTGTAGGGTCGGTCCGTATCACTATGGCGTACGCATACGCCAGCACTCCCATAGTGATAGGGACCCTACACACGCGTGTACGGTCCGTTGCAATGCATATGGGGTGCCCTAGGGCTGTGGAACGCACCGTACCTGTGTTTTAACATAGGATTGACATAGGGAACACATGGCCTAAATGCATGCTGGTTGTCATGGAGACCGAGTTTCATGTTTGAATTTTGCATCATGTGGCCAGCAGAAGTCGGTTGGAGACAATATACTTTGTTGCAATGTAGTTGTTGACATTACATCTTGCTCAATTTTTAAACCATGCAAAGCCTGTCACTGGGGTAGTTTTAAAGTGATTGGAGGACACGTAGGATGCAAATGTGACTGAGCCAATCACTCTGTACTCCTGTAAATGAAACAGGCCAGCAAGGAAGATATAAGGCAGCCAGGTCCCTTGAGAGAGCACTTGCCTGCACATCCTTTCATTCCACAACACTGCTGCTGCTTGTGATTCCTCTGGCACCATGTCCAGGTCTGTGGAGAGGGCCCAGCCATTCACCATGGAGGAGAATATGGCGTTGGTGGATGTGATCCTCCCACAGTACACCATGCTGTATGGTCGACCAGGGGAGCAGGTGAGTGCAGACTCCACTAGCTTAAACTGTGCCCCTTTTTGTGACTGTGACTTCTGGCATTGTGTCCAGGTGTGACAGACATGCAGGGTTCTTCATAGTGGGTCCCAGGGGGGGGAAGGGCTCATGTCTCCCATGCAGAGCATGCTGTAGTTCCTGTGTGCACAACGCACTTGCATAGTGCTTACTGTGACGATCACTGCATGGTGCATGCCGCTTTCGGACTGCCTAATCCTCCTGGAAATGTTGTTTCTACAGTCCTGATGTGAGTCTGTGCTCCCCCCAGGGTGACAGGTGCCAGTACCCACAGATGTGTGTCTGTTCAGTGTACCTGTGGTGAGAGTGTCCAAATGATGTGGTCGTCCCCTGGACATTGATGTGTGTGTGTGAGTCCCCTGTCATGTGGGTGTGTGCATATGTGGAGTGTTGCACCCCAGCTGCATGTGGGATGGATATACCCTGCCCATCTGATGTGAGCAGGGAGCTGTGCTGGATGTCTGCCGTGCTGAGACAGCCCCACATCTGTGACACCCCCAGTCTAGTGGCACATGTGCAGAGTGAGGTTTGTAGCGGCAGTTGCCAATGCCAGGTGATTGTTCAGTGCCTGTGTGTGTCTGTGTACTCTGCTGAGGTAGCGTGAGTGGGCTGGGGCATGTGACTGCTTAGGGGTACCGTTCAGATTCCTGGTGTAGCTTGGGATGCACAGTGTGAGCCTACATCCTTGATTGTGTTGCACCCCTCATGCCACCTGTGTACTTTCAATGGCACCTACTGCATTTGCCCATTCCCAGGAGGATGATGTCACTATGACAAAGGTGCAATGAGTTGGCTGCATACTATGGCCAGTTCAAACATGCATAATTTGTAATATGTGTGTCTCTGTATCATTGATAAGGAGGATTGATGTATTGTCACTTTTGCATCCTCACAGGTAGGCGTCTGTGCCAAGGGGGAGATCTGGAAGCAAGCCATCAGTGCCGTGAGATGGACGGAGGGTCGGAAGCGGCGCCTAGCCCAGGTGAGGAAACGCTGGCAGGATATCCGGTGCTGGACGCGGAGGATCGCACGGGTCCTGCTGGGGGACTCACCTGAGAGCCACAAAAACCGTGGGCGCCGGCGTCTGACCCACATCCAGAAGCGTGTGCTGGCGGTGGTCTTCCTCGACTTGGACAGGCGCTTACTGGAGAAGCAGCAGCAGGAAGGGGGTAGGTACATGTGTGTTTGTTGTCTGTGACCAGCTTTTGGAAGTGCGCAGTTGCATGGATACCCTGCCAGGGTTTAAATGTGCAGTGCATATCCTGTTCCCCAAAGTAAAGCGGTGCTGTTCTTCCTCCCTTCCCCTCCTTGCCATGTGTTCCCTGGTCTGTGTGTAGTCACTCTTGCAAAAGGTTATCTAGGCTGGCAGTTAATCCAAGTGCCCAATGCTTGCAGCTTCATGTGTGGGGGTGGTGTGTAACAGGTTTTTGGACAGTGCCTGTGCCCTGGCCAGTTCTGTCATTGTGGGGTCCATGTTAGTTGGCACTGATGCTGAGTCCCGACATGGGAGTGTGTGTTTCATGTGTACTGCCTTACTGCCTGCATGTCGAATGTTGTGCCCTCTGACATGATGTGCTTGAGTGTGAGATATGCATAGTGCAGGGATGGTGGCTTGTGTTCCAGTCATATCCATCCAGGGCCATGGAGTAGTGTGGCCACTACAGTCCCCTGGGGCACCTTTTCCTAGGTATCATGTGTGTCATCAGACAATGTGGACATTCTCTGTGTCTTCAGCATAGTTTGGGCCCTGTGGCATAGTACCCTGGCCTCATTTGTATTCACGTATACTGTGCTACATGTGTCCACTGTACAGGGTGACCTAATGTAGCTGGTGCATACTGACAGGTGCCAGTGCCTGTGTGTCTTGGTACAACTATCTGATGATGGTTGTTTGTCAGTGATATTTGTGGACAGGCGCACTGTTGCAGGGATTCTGCTTTTGCACAGAACTATGCGCAGGAGACCAGGACCTCAGAGAATTGTGGTGTACCAGAAAACTCCCCTCAGAACCCAGAACCCCTTATCCGACTAGCTTAGTATCTCATTCGTTAACCTAGATCTAGCTAGGTGGTCCCAATGTATAGACAAACCAGAACAAGCGACTTAGATATTTCTCAGGAATGGTGGGAATCTGAAATACCTGTTCGTACTTATTTATTAGTCCACAACGGAATAATACAGACACGGTAAAGTTTAAAGAGTTTATTTTATAAACCTCGCGTCCTAAGATGCAGTACTTTGGCTAACACTAGCAGACTAACAATACAGATCAGAATCATGAGCATTATTACAATACCATATAGAATGAAAGGAGCAATCATACTATTAATGACAGTGGTATACGGCCACACTCCTTTCACTATAATCTATAGTTTTTACATTATTATTATTAGACTATTAGAAGGTCTCTTAGGCTAACAGGGGGGACCCCATACCGTATAGATCAGCTTAGTAGAATCACATCAAAGGATCAGCTCTCACAGCATACATCAGCTCTTCTTGTTCGAATGAATCTAAAACCAAACTGTTCTGCAATATTAAAGACGCTCGTCCTTCAAACATTGGCAGCTGTATGCATGATATGTCTAACAAGTGTCTACGATCAATCTAAACACAACACTCTGTACCTTCTAGTGACCCAGACGCGTTCTTTGCATGATGTACAGACCAAGGGCACATTTCACAGTTAAGAATGAATAACAACCGTTTGTTATTCTGTAGGGCAAAGACGAGTCAGCATTTTACAAAATGAATAACACATAACAACAGTGTTGTGTGCAGCGCAGCAGAAACAACAAGCTTGCTTGTTAACTATGATCTCGGTTATGCTAACTTAGTGTTGTAATAGGGCGTGGCTTAGTCCATCTCACAGCACCAGGGTTAGTTTGTGTACGATCAGGATTTATTGCAGGCCATATGTTTTCATCCCAGACTAAGAGGTGTAAGTACTTCCTCTGTCTCAATCACATTGTCTCAGGTAGGGGGGGGGGTTGGTGCGGGCAAGGCCTACATGTCCAAACCTGAAGTCTCCTTGCTCGGTCTGGCCAGTGTGTGATGTTTGTGTGGACAAACACTCAAGGTGCAGTGACCCAGTCATGTTGGCCATGGTTTTCAGTATTACCTTTGCAGCATGTCCCAAGAGTTGATAGACATGGTTCCTGCTCATCCCTTTCTTGGCTACGCTGTGTGTCGCAGATGCTGTGCTAGATTGTCCCCAGAGCCTGGCTCCTCTGTACAATTTGATATCAAGTTATTTGCTATTGTGTCATGCTCTCCATATTTTACCAGTGGCATGGTGGGTCAACAAACTGTGTGTTGCAGGGACTACATATGCACCTTGTATTGTAGATGTTACTCTTGTTGCTTTTCAGGCTATGCACTGTGACCTATGTAGAGTTGACTCATGTGACAGATGTGTACAGGTGTCTGATTTCTCCTGTCTCCTCACCTTACCCACAGCATCGTCGGGGGACTACGAGGGAGACACTGGCATGGACCGTGATGAGGGAGCGAGCACCAGTGCCAGCAGTGCTGAGTTGGCTGGCACATCGAGTGGCACGGAGGCCGACGGGAGTGCAGCGGAGGACCTGTCCAGTCAAACCACCACCGACTATGACGCTGACGGGTCCGAGGCTGAGCTCTCCGAGGGGGCGGAGGCTGCTCCCACAGCTGACAGCAGCACTCCATCACTACCCGCCCCCTCCATTCCGATCACCGGCCTCCCACTTGCTCGTGTCCCTTCCCGCCGTGCTAGGTCACCACGTGTCTCTTTCTTGCCAGGCACCGCACCCCCTGCCCCTGTCTCCACTGCTGAAACCAATGCCGAGTCTGTGGACATCCTGCGGCATTTGCAGGTTGGTCAGACTGCGATGCTTAATGTCCTCCATGGCCACAGCCGAGTGCTCAACCAGATGGAGGCATACATGGAGGGCATTTCAGCTGCGCAGTCTGACCAATGCAACTTGCTGAGGTCCATAGACTCGACACTGACTGCAGCAGTGGGTCTCCTGCAGCGCTACGTCTCCCCCTACCCCTGAACCATCCACACTTCCCACTCCCATGCCTGTCCAAAGCACACCCAGACATCCCCATTCACGCACCCCACCCGACACAGGCAGCACACCACCAGGGAAGGCAGAGCGCACACCTCCTGGCACGCACACAGGGGGAAGTAGGCACACCCACTGGGTCGGGGGGGAAACGGAAGACACGCAGCCAGAGTGGGAGTCCACATTCCTCACGACCACCACCCTCCAAATCCACTCCCCTCAGCTCTCCTGGCCAAGAGTCAGACACAGGGTCAGTCCTGCCCAGTGTGTCCATCAGCCCCAGTGTGGCACCACCCCGCAAGCGGTGGAGGCAGGACACCGGCAGGGGAGTTGAGTCCCCCCCTGTCCACACCCTCCACCAGTAGCGCTGCGACCCATCCCTCCGACCCCCCCTCCTTGGGGCCTGTGGTTCCTTCAGGTGCAGGGGAGACGCTGGGCGACCTGGCAGTAGTGTGCAGCGCCGTGCTCGAATCCACCTTTGGCGCTGCCCCACCCCCTGTGTTGGAGTCATCCGTCCCTGCACCCACAACACCTACCCTTGCCCCTCCTGTCCCTGCGGTGCCTGGTCCTTCCCCCCACATGATCCCCCCCCCCTGTGGATGACAAGGTAGTCTGAACTGTGCAGGCAAGCTAGGGGACACGCATCCCAATGTGTCCCCCACCTGGATTGGAACTATGGACTGCCCTATGGGCCTTGTGCATATGGAGCTTTTCATACAATACATTTTAGAACATTGCTGAATAAAGCTATTTTATTTTCCTTGGCACACTACTGCTTTTCTGGCATTGCTGTTGGTGGTGCTGCTCCATGATTTGGGGTGGCGATAATGTGTTAGGTGTCTGGGATATGTTGTAGTGTGCTGGTTGTGGGGTGGACCCTGTTATCTGTGTGCCATCACACGGTATTTGCTATCAAACTTTGCTCATGTAAGCTGTTACTGCATGGTGACATTGTCCCAAGGTGTGTACCTTCCTCTGTGGACCCTGACATCTTCCCTGCAGTAGAACACAAAGGCATCAACTGACAGGCTGCTCCTGTTGAAATATAACAGGAAGACATTTGAGATCACACTTGAAAAATGTCCTAATTTTTCTTTCTACAGCCCTAACCATAATTTCTATGACAAAATGAACCCCATCATGTTGTTCCTTTTTAAATTATATGTTTTAAAGTGTTACCAGTTTATTCCAATCAAGATGGCTTCAGGTGTGCCATACTTTTGTCAGAAGTAAGGCTCTTAGTGCTCTAGTTGTTCTTTAGAATACTCTGGGAAGCTGCAGTAGAACACAAAGACATCAACTGACAGGCTGCTTCTGTTGAAATATAACAGGAAGATATTTGAGACCACACTTGAAACATGTCATAATTTTTCTTTCTACAGCACTAACCATAATTTCTATGACAAAATGAACCTCATCATTTTGTTCCTTTTTAAATTAAATGTTTTAAGTGTTACCAGTTTATTCCAATCAAGATGGCTTCAGGTGTGCCATATTTGTGTCATAAGTAAGGCTGTTAGCGCTCTAGTTGTTCTTAAGACCACTCTGGGAAGCTGCAGTAGAACACAAAGGAATCAACTGACAGACTCTGCCCTTGTTGGATGTACATGATTTACTGTGAATGACAGACTTCATTCTCACATGACTGAGAAAGACAATGTGAATTTACAGAAAATATGTACTCATTTTAGCGTCAGTTTTCTCTCACACATGATTTATGATTTCCTAGCAGAAGGTTTTTCACAGGGTAAAATCACCTTAGAACACACCACAATTCCTGAAATTAGTATGGTACCATCAACAAATGAATTCTAATGTAACTAAAGTCTGTTATCACCCTTTATAGTTCTCCATTTGGTAACCCTCAAAATCTCCGATTCACTACAATACATTTCAATGGGGTTCTATCATGTATATTGGCCCCAAGATGGCTGCCAGCAATTCCAGGATGAAGTGCTGACAGCCAATCAGATCTCACGATGAGATGTGTCGTTAGGCTCCGCCCATATTGAAACTTTTTCTTTTTCTAATTTCTCATGAACTACTGAACGGATTTACACCATTTAACAAAAAGGGATCTTTCTGAACCAAGGGCTACCTTTTCGCCAAATTTGGTGTAATTCCGTTCAGCAGTTCGGGCTGTAGCCGTGTCCAAAGTTTCCTAAGGGAATTAACATGGAGAAAACATGTTTGGGGACCCCCCTTTTTACTCAGCCCCCGCTTGCCGAATCACCCTGAAACTTTCAAGATAGGAGATGACATGAGCGCCCCACGAGTTTTGAAAATTTTGCTAAGATTCGTCAACCGACGCCAAAGTTATTGGGAAAAGAATGTTACGATTTTCTTATGGATAATAGGTCCTAACTATAACTACCTACTGGCGACCGCCAGAAGGTAATCTATATATATATATATATATATATATATATTATCTACTGGCGGTCGCCAGTAGATAGTTATAGTTAGGACCGAGTTTCCATAGGAAATATGAAAATTATATTTTGAATAACTTTGGCGCCGGCTGACGAATCCTCGCGAAATTTTCAAAACTAATGGGGCGCTCCGTTCAGCTCCTACCCTGAAAGTCTCGGGGTGATTCGTCAAGCGGGGGCTGCGAAAAAAGGGGGCTCCCAAAGCACGTTTTCCCCATGCATTTTTCCATAGGACCTTTAGTCGAAGGTAAAGCCACAACGGCTGAACAGAATTACTTGAAATTTGGCAGAGAGGTAGTCCTCAGGTCAGGGAAGTGCCTTTTGCAGGTCTGGTGTCAATCTAATTAGTAGTTCCTGAGAAAATAGCATTTAAAAGCATATACATATCTATAAGCGCGCACCGTGCGAGCACCCTAACGTGCGGGAGCGTAATTCTGATTGGTGGGTACATGTTAGTCAACGTTCGAAACGGTCGAAATCAGGAAGTGTCGGCCGCCATTTTGTTCATTTTCAGTGCGAGAGTGAAAAAGGAAGGTGGCGAACGTGAAAAGGCGGCAGGGTAGAGAGTTGCTGACCCCCTAGCCTTTGTCAGGGGGTCCCTGAAGGACCCCGAAGGCAGAATTTTTTTTGTTTATTTCTTTTTTAAAAAATCGCGGGGGGGCGCGCACGGTGCAAAACCAAAAATTGTAAAATAAATATATAAAAAAAATAATAACACATAAATAAATTTGCATTTAGAAAACCGTACAAATTCACAGAAAAAACCATAGGTTTCACACACGTTATAGTTAGGAATTAGCATTTAAAAAACCTTGCAAATTCACTTAAAAAACCATAGGTTTCACACATGTTATAGTTAGGTGGATATTTCAATCGTAAAAAACCTATGAAATTCCCCCGTTATAGTTAGTTCAGATAACTATAACTCGCGCGACCGCCACTCTATCACAAGGATGATGTCATGAGTGATGCCACTGACCATGTCATGAGTGATGTAATATGTGACGTCATGAGCAGTGGATTGCGGTCGCGAGTTATAGTTATCTGAACTAACTATAACATGTGTGAAACCTATGGTTTTTTAAGTGAATATATATATATATTTTCCCCTACATACTTCGTCAATTTACCCCTCTCAACACAGCGGGAGCTCCAGCCGCGTGGACAAAACTCGCGTATTCACATCAGCCACAGTTCAAAAATGCTGTGCATTTAAGGAGAGTAAATGGTTAAATAGAATGTACATGCAGGAAATGACTGACATTGCCGAAGGACGCGTTTGTCAGTTGATCGTGTTTTGCAAAGAATCAAAATAAATGAATTAAAATGATGGCCAGAGTGCGCAGCATTTTTGAATTGTGGCTGTCATACGGAAGTGGTGCATGGTGAGTACGGATCGCCTGGGGGAAGTGGTGGGTGTGTCGACCTGCACAGGTCACGGAGGTGGCGTGAGTTCGCCGTACCTCTACTGAGTCCCGGGCGCCAAGGAAAACCTGCCACACCAAACAAACAGCCAAGTGTGGAGCGAGACTCACAAAAGGTTCGATTACCGCTTGTGAGGGCTGCTCATGGGCATGTAAACAATATTGGCATAAAAATTCCGGGTGGAATATTGGAAACTGAAAATAAACTACATTTTCCCGAATTTTGGCTTGTCTCGTACACGAACAGCCAAGAACAACCAGGACTCGGCGGCAAATGGAATTAAACAAAACTGAAAGTAAATACAACTCCTTGGTAGAGGATAGTGGAAATATCGCTTCACCACAACATATTGGCAAAAAAACGATAAACAAAATAAAAAATAAAAGAAAATAAGTTCATGAACAATGGCTGAAAGGAGTAAAAATAGAGCACTACGGGCTAATGAATTACTGGATGATAACATGGTGTCTAAGGGGAGCTTGCACACCCTGGAAAAATCAAAGGATAGTACAAAGAAATCTCTACAAGGTGTTGTCAGGGGTCTGCAACAATGTAGAATTTTGGAAGTTAATAAATGGTGGGAAAAAAACACATTGGAAAAATACATTGAATTTAAAAAAATGCCACGTGGACTCAGAATTTTGTTAATGCCAACATTGAATGACTTGGACCAAGACCTTATCAAACAATGGCAAATTGACATGAATTAATGCTCTTTTAAATTGATGCGAAATCTGATAATCCATGCAGAAAGGAAGTTGTCAAATATGATTGAGAAAATCAAAGAACTAGAAGGTGAATTGGAAAAATTTACGGAAAATGAGGAAAAGAAGGAATTATTAATGTCCATGGAAAAGAAAATTGGGAAACATGAGCAAGATATTGAAAAACGGAAGGTATCCAAATTCAATCGTGATTGCATTGATTACGCGTCGGGCGCATCTACACCTTTGCTAGAAAATTCGATCATCTAAGAAGCAGAGCATTGATGGAAAAACACATGGGAGAAGGACCAACTGCTACACCAGAGAGCTCAGATGTAAGCTCTGCAGATGAAGAACAAAACACTGGTTTGGATTTTTTGGGGGAGCTGGGGCTAATGCAAATGGTGACGCGGCAGAGAGGAAGGGGAAGAGGTTCAACATTGGGAAGAGGACAAACAGTACAGGCACAAGGAGAAGCAGAAAGCGGATTAAGATCCAAAAAGCAAAAAGGTAAGAAGTAAAAAAATTAATGACATTTTCAACCGAAGGAGATCTGGTTATAAATCTTTCAAAAAAGACCTTAAATCAATATCACATTCAATTATTGAACCTATGGACACTAGATGCCCTAGAAGAGGGACTGGACAACACCACGGAGAAAACAACTGACCTCCAATTGTGTCAAAAAATGGGAATATCTACTGGAGAAGGAGGAAGGAGTGGTCTGAAAAAACAATCAACGTTCTGTCCCCAACTAGCACCAGGGAATAAAGTGGATGGGTTCCAAGAGCTGATGATTGAAGACATCAAAAAACTCATAACCTCCAAAACAATTGAATTTCAAACTCTGAATCAAACTAAAGAGAGAGTAAAAAATAAAAAATTGAAAAATCATCAAAACAGAAATTGGAATTTAACAAAGGGTGAATATCAGGCTTTAAAAGAACTGAGGGATGATCCGGAAATAATAATTAAAGCCTCAGACAAAGGAGGCAATATAGTTGTACAAGACACTGAGGACTATCTTGAGGAAGCTAGGAGGCAACTCTCAAATCAAGAACACTATGAATGCCTGAAAGAAAACCCAATGGAACAATGGACACAAGAATTTCATCAAAAATTGAAAACGTGGAATGAAGCCGTCTTGATCGATTTCAATGAATATATGTACCTAAAAACAAACCATCCTGTTGTACCTACAATATATTTTTTACCAAAGGAACATAAATCCACTAGTAAACCACCAGGGAGACCAATTGTGAGCTCAATAGGGTCACTCCTGGAAAATACATCAAGGTTTATCGATACATTCCTCATTAAATATGTAACTTCACTCCCTTCTTACATAAAAGACACAACAGACTTTCTGAGGACAATCCAGGATGTACAATGGAATGAAAAAATGATAATGGCAACTGTTGATGTCTGCTCGTTATATACTTCAATTTTACATCAAGATGGTATAGCAGCAGTTAGGGAATTTCTTAACACAAGATCTCTAAGCTACTTGGAACATTTGAATATGCTTATTGAGATATTAACATACTGCTTGACACACAATATCTTCCTCTTTAAAAATGATCTATTTCTTCAACGACAAGGAACGGCAATGGGGACATCTTTTGCCCCAACATATGCTAATATTTTGATGGGCGTATGGGAACAAGACGTCCTATCAAAAAATAACAACATGAATGTCATTAAGTGGTGTCGGTTTATAGACGACCTGTTCATAATCTGGAATGGGGAACAAGAAGATCTAGAAACATTCATTGTCTCCTTGGAAGAGAACAAATTCAAAATAAGTTTTACATCCACTGTCAGCAGAGAAAAAATTATCTTTTTGGATGTGGAAATCTTCATCAAAAATAAAAAAATATGCAGTAAAATACATCGCAAACCTACTGCTTGTAATAGCGTCCTACTCGCCAACAGTGGACATCCCCAACACCTAAAATGGAGCATACCCTATGGACAAATGTTAAGGGTAAAAAGGAACTGTTCCGAAATTGAAGATGCGAACCAACAACTAAATGAAATGAGCGCCCGTTTCCTAGAAAGAGGTTATCCCGTTGAGGTGATTAGAACAGCCAGATCCAAGGTCAATGGGCAATCAAGGGAATCTATACTTAGATTTAATCTGGATGATGAAATTGAACACTTTGATGAGCAGGACACAATCAGATTTATTGTGGATTTCAATAATGAAAACATTGAAATTAAAAAAATGATTAAAAAGAATTGGAACATTTTAACATTGGATGAAACTCTTAAGAAGAAGCTCCCAACCCACCCAAGTATGACTTACAGAAGAACTGCAAGCCTAGGGGACATTCTTACACAGAGCCACTATGAAGAAAAAAATCTAACAAAACACAAGACCTGGCTAAACACTCCGGGATTCTGGAAATGTCAAAAATGTAAGGCCTGTGAATATGGCCAGAATAAACAAAACTTCAAATTACAAAATGGTGAACTAGAACAAATTCAAGATCATATCACCTGTGAATCACATCACGTAATTTATATCCTGGAGTGTCCTTGTAAGAACAATACGTTGGAAGCACTATAAACAAGTTGAAATTAATAATATTGCAACATCTAAGAGCAATCAAAAATAAAGACTTCAGTTACCCAATTGCAAAACATTTTTTTGAACATCATGGGAGTAATGGTCGAGAATTGAAGTATTTTGGAATTAAGATTGCTACTTGGAAAAACAGAGGGGGAGATAGAACTCTAGATCTTAGAAAAATGGAATCAAGATACATTCTGAAAATTGGCACACAGTCCCCCTTTGGTCACAACTTAAATGCTGAACTGTATATACATTTGCAATAAGAACATCATGAAAAGAGACATCATATCCAGTTCTAACCTACTGGTTTTGAATGAAGCTATAAACCTGGAATATCAATGTGAACATTATTGAAGGGAGAAAAAATATTTCGCTTGTTTTTGTTGGAATTATTTGTTTACCTACTAGTGCTAAAATAATATTGAGGAACAGAATTGGTCAAGTGGTCTTTAAATAGAGATTAGATTATAATTTGGATCTTGAAATCATGTACTTTACATTGAACATATTTCTTTCTCTTCTTCCGTTCTCTCCTTTTTTCATTAATTGGGGGAGTATTTTTCATCATAAATACACTGATAATTGCATAATTTGAACAGATTGGTTGGTAATTATAGTGGATTACAATAATAAGACATAGAAAATATTGAAAAATATGAACAATTTCGATAAAATTGAACTTTACATGGAAATTGTTGAAACATGTCAAATGTATCCCTTAACTTACTAAAACAAAACTTTTTGCTATTTTGCATAGACTTAGAAAAATCAAAATTAATGGCACCTTAAGTTTAGAAGATGTTAGGAAATATTACAAGATCCAAAAATTAAAATTTATCACCATAAGACCATTAACTAGTTGAAATATGGAAAATATTTCCTTCTCAAACTTTTTGAGATTATGCGAATTTTTGCACAGACACTTAAGCACTTTATATCATATAAAATACATACAGCCTCTTTTTCATGAATTATTTTGAGTACTTTACAATTATGATTATTGATTTAGCCAACAATGATGTGGAGTGTGATAGCGATACGTCTTAAAATAACAGTGAATGTTGAATAAAGTTTTGCATGTAAAAAAATGTATATAAAAATGTAAAAACGGAAAATGGACTTAAAAGTGCACCTATCCCTTTAAAAAAGACATTCTAGACGAAGAAAACTCTATGGTCCAGTCGAAGACACATCGCCGAAATGCGTAGACCGTTTGTATCTCCTACCTTGGTGATGGAATAAATCATAAAAGAATTGAAATTGCGATTGAGATTTTACCCATTTCTCAAATCTTGTGTTTAGGGCCCCTGGAAGCTTGAAAATCACTTTAAACATCTAATCTTATCTCTAAAAGTGATTATCCACGTACAAATGTGAATTGTAGTTCAAAGACGCAACATTTGAAAATGGACCATTTTTTTCATTTCTGAAGCATGTCGTAAGGGGGGGTGGTTATCTCTTTCACCAAAAAACAGGCGTTTTTGATTGAACAATAAAGGCCTCCAAATGTTATTTTATTCACTTCCCGTGGAGTAGAAACACTTTTTAAGGCCACAGAGTGAGTAAATTGGCCATTTTCATTCACTTTCACCCATTCCAAAAATCTTGTGTTTAAGACCCCTGGACGCATGAAAATCACTTTAAACATATCATTGTATCTACAAAAGTGATAATCCACACACAAATGTGAATTGTAGTTCAAAGATGCAACATTTGAAAATGAACCATTTTTTTCGTTTCTGAAGCATGTCGTAAGGGGGGGTGGTTATCTCTTTCATCAGAAATCGGGCATTTTTGATTGAACAATAAAGGCCTACAAATGTTATTTAATTCACTTGCCGTGGAGGAGAAACACTTTTTAAGGCCGCAGAGTGAGTAAATTGGCCATTTTCATTCACTTTTACCCATTTCTCAAATCTTGTGTTTAGGGCCCCTGGAAGCTTGAAAATCACTTTAAACATCTAATCTTATCTCTAAAAGTGATTATCCACGTACAAATGTGAATTGTAGTTCAAAGACGCAACATTTGAAAATGGACCATTTTTTTTAGTTTCTGAAGCATGTCGTAATGGGGGGTGATTATCTCTTTCGTCAAAAATCGGGCATTTTTGCTTGAACAATAAAGGCCTCCAAATGTTATTTTATTCACTTCCCGTGGAGAAGAAACACTTTTTAAGGCCGCAGAGTGAGTAAATTGGCCATTTTCATTCACTTTTACCCATTCCAAAAATCTTGTTTTTAAGACCCCTGGAAGCTTGAAAATTACTTTAAACATCTAATTTTATCTCTAAAAGTGATTATCCACATACAAATGTGAATTGTAGTTCAAAGACGCAACATTTGAAAATGGACCATTTTTTTCGTTTCTGAAGCATGTCGTAAGGGGGGTGGTTATCTCTTTCATCAAAAATTGGGCGTTTTTGATTGAACAATAAAGGCCTACAAATGTTATTTTATTCACTTCCTGTGGAGTAGAAACACTTTTTAAGGCCACAGAGTGAGTAAATTGGCCATTTTCATTCACTTTTACCCATTCCAAAAATCTTGTGTTTAAGACCCCTGGACGCCTGAAAATCACTTTAAACATATCATTGTATCTCTAAAAGTGATAATCCACATACAAATGTGAATTGTAGTTCAAAGATGCAACATTTGAAAATGAACCATTTTTTTCGTTTCTGAAGCATGTCGTAAGGGGGGGTGGTTATCTCTTTCATCAAAAATCGGGCATTTTTGATTGAACAATAAAGGCCTACAAATGTTATTTAATTCACTTGCCGTGGAGGAGAAACACTTTTTAAGGCCGCAGAGTGAGTAAATTGGCCATTTTCATTCACTTTTACCCATTTCTCAAATCTTGTGTTTAGGGCCCCTGGAAGCTTGAAAATCACTTTAAACATCTAATCTTATCTCTAAAAGTGATTATCCACGTACAAATGTGAATTGTAGTTCAAAGACGCAACATTTGAAAATGGACCATTTTTTTTAGTTTCTGAAGCATGTCGTAATGGGGGGTGATTATCTCTTTCGTCACAAATCGGGCATTTTTGCTTGAACAATAAAGGCCTCCAAATGTTATTTTATTCACTTCCCGTGGAGAAGAAACACTTTTTAAGGCCGCAGAGTGAGTAAATTGGCCATTTTCATTCACTTTTACCCATTCCAAAAATCTTGTTTTTAAGACCCCTGGAAGCTTGAAAATTACTTTAAACATCTAATTTTATCTCTAAAAGTGATTATCCACATACAAATGTGAATTGTAGTTCAAAGACGCAACATTTGAAAATGGACCATTTTTTTCGTTTCTGAAGCATGTCGTAAGGGGGGGTGGTTATCTCTTTCATCAAAAATCTGGCGTTTTTGATTGAACAATAAAGGCCTCCAAATGTTATTTAACCCTTTCCCCACTCATGACTGAACCGCTCCGTCATGAGCCACGGTCGCCGTGTGCTCATGACAGAGTGGTTCCGTCATGCTGCGGCCGTTGGCTGCCGCGCCGCCCACGCGGCGCTAATTCCTCGCCTGTGCGGGCGATTAGCGCAGTGGGCGGAGTCATGACGGAACCACTCCGTCATGAGCACAGCTCAACCGCGGCTCATGACGGAGCGGTTCCGTCATGAGCACCGCGCTACCGCGCTGCCCCCCCACGCCCCCAGCGCTGCGGCGGAATTCCTGCCGCAGCGAAAGGGAACACATCATGAACAATTCTAGGGGAGGCAACAGGGTACTGAGGTTGAGACAAAGGGAATCCAAATATATTGTGGATTTCCAGACCAAGGATCCTGGGGGCCTCAATCAGGATGAAGAGTTGGCCATACACTTGAGGGAGTGAAACATCTATACTTAGACTTTCTGTACAAGTGCACTTGGTATTCCAAAGTTGAGTTGATTTGTGCGGCGAGCTTCTCCTTTTGTCTTTTCCCGTTTCTTCTTCTTTGCTTCTTCTTGGTCTCCCCCCCCTCTTTTTTCTCCCTTCTTTTCCCCTCTTTTTCTTCAATTTTTTCAACATGTACTAGAATTATCAGTTGCAACAACATGTGTTAAATACATGTACGAACTGTTGTTAAATGACCTTTTTAATTTATGTTTCAGGAGGAAAGGAAGGGGCCCGAACACAAGCACTCACTCTTTACGGGCAACCTACCCTTTTCCCCTCATCATCTCTTTCATCACTGCTAGTCGATTACTGTGAGACTGGGTGCACAAGAGCATTGGACTACTACTTTTCAACCAACACGGTCAGCCGGTATACATTACATTTTCCACCTAGTATTTTGTTTTCACAGTAGTGTGCACACCCAGGAGGCATGGCAATATGCGCACAATTTTCAACCTTTCCCATTGTGGATAGAAGGGGCAGGTCATCTTGGGGCACTTACCCAGCTAGTTTGCATGATCCAGCATACAAGAGAACTAATTTCTACGTTTCGATCTCAATGGATGTTTAGACTGTCCTTTACATGCTATGGGCTTGAGCAGCGAGCATTGGCAATTTGTCCTAACACAATATGTGAAGTTTGCAACCCATATGCATTCAGACACTCGTCTTGCATAACACACCATCGATACAATTTTTTCTTTCAATTTTTCCTCTTGTTTGGTGTAAGACATTATGATCACAGATGAATTCTTATTTTCTGTCGCAAGCCAACAGTGGACGATGTATGTATTTGCAGCCTTTTGTGTGTCAGTTTATTCCATCAGCTATAGTATTGGCTTAGACCATTCCAAGATGTCTGCAGTATTTATACTGTGCACATTTATGTTGTCCTTTGTTCATATCCACAGTCAAACAATACTTTATTAAGACAGCAGTACGAGCACAATTATTCACGTGATCAAGACTCTTGTAGTTGAGAGGCGTTGTGAATAAACACCCTTTTTGCTGTACCATCTGTTCTGTTGGAATCTCTTGGCACTGAGAGCGCACGATAATTGATATTTTGGAATCTTCTGTATCTTACTGGAACTTCCCCAAAGACGGACACGGACCCGGAATTGGTGCAGAAACGATGTATTGCCCCTCACCAGTCGCCATTACGTGTTTCGGCTCACTTGTGCCTTGATCACATGACAGTGGTAAGTCTAAGCAGTGCAAAATTTAAAGTGCTAGTGCTCACATTTGCAACTCGTCACATGTGCCTTGTTACAATGAATCTGGAAGACAGACTACAACACATTTCTATTTTGAGGATTACTGTTGTACAAATTTCCAAACATCACAATATTGTTTTATGTATTATTCATGACTCATTCCTAAGCATAAATACAGTTTGGTCATCAAAACATTAAAATCACCAATCCATTGTGTACATAGTGATCTAATGCATTATCGATATAATGACTAATGTTCTGTGTACAAAATAGAGATTGTTGTTTCTGTAGCCAATAGCGGGTTGAATCCCTTGATGCTACTCCTAATCTTCCTATGCATCGTATATGCCTCAGGACATTGTAGACCTAAATTCCCAAAAAGAGCGATGTGTAACATAAAAGTGCTGTAGTGCATGTGCAAAATAATCATTAAAAATTACCAAATAATTTTTGATTTGATCTGTTTTTTACTTTTTGATTCAGTTCATAAACTGGTTGGGACCTTGTGCATATATCTAATTCGGATAATGTCATGTATGACAAAAACCATCAATTTTAAAGCAGTATTTCATTATTTCATTTTTTCATTTTTCCATTTTTTCATTTCTTCATAGTATCCATCCCCGTATTACCCTACTGTCATAAGAGATCAATGGTTTGATACCCTCTCATTCTAAATTAGCAAAGAGTCTGGGTTTTGGAGATTTGTGCAAATTGTATATTATTTGAATAAAACCAATTAGTCATCAATAAATACATAAATAAATAGATAAATAAATGAATAAAATACATAAAATAGTTATCTTATGTTATAGATATTATACATACTATATAAAAAAAATATATATATATACATCCTATAAAATTTTACTAGTTGTTCCGTAATAACTATCAAAAATGTATCCATTTAATCTATTCGTTAATCTCCAGATTATTGTAAACGATTTGATAAAAAACCTGCTACCATTGAATTTTCTTAAATTTGTTGTTGATGAATATGGGGATAAGATATATATAAAAAAAGATATTTTTAAAATTCAAATTTATGACTAGATTCCATTACTGATCCTACTCTCCCCTTACAACCTGTATATTCCACACAATCATGTAAGACATGTATATAAATCTTCTGTTGCATTAAATATTTTGAATCTAACTTTAGAATGTAGCGTGTCTCTAATTTGCTTAGTTTATTTTCACGTTCGCCACCTCTTCTACTGGGGAGAACCATGTCTATCACATAGTACTTCATGCACGAGTTGTTTGATTCATGAAATTCCCTGAAGTGACGTGGAACAGGATAGGTGTTGTCTTGGTTTGTAATGGCTCTTAAATGTTGTAACACCCGTTTGTGAACTGGCAATTTGGTGCTGCCTATGTACTGTAGGCCACACGGGCACAACAGGACATAGACAGCAAATTCAGTTTTACAGGTCATAAGTTTTGAAATTTTACAAGTTTTGTCACTAAAGGGTGTGTAGTATGTACTCATATTTATTCCACGGGAACACGCTTTGCATGTTTTACATTTGTAAAACCCTTTGTTGACTTTAATCTAGCTATTGTCATTAACTACCTCTGCACTCGTTTTTACTAAAATGTCTCGCATTGAGGGTGCTGTAGGTGATGGACACCCTCTGCAGAAGCAGGGGTCCAATCACCGGATCATTACCAATCAGAGGCCAGTTCTGTTGGATAATCTTTTCAAGTGACTTATGTTGTTTGCTGTATTTCATGATTAGTCTGAAATCTTCTCTGTCTGAATTGGTACGGCAAGTAAAATTTTTCACTGGTATAATTTTTTCCTGCAATGCTTCGTCTCTGCTTAATTGCATGAATTTGGAAATAGCGTTGTTAATTACATTAATGGAGTAACCCCTCTGTTGAAATAGTTTTTTACTCTCAAGTTGCGCTATTCTCAAATGCTCATCATTGCAGCAAATACGTCGCAAACGCAGCATTTCACCGTAGGGGATGCTATTGATTAGGTGCTTTGGGTGAGAGCTGCTTGCATGCAATGTAAAATTTCCAGCTGTTTTCTTTCTGAAGAGACGTGTTTTAATTGTGTTTTTATCAATATAGATCTGAGTATCTAAAAATTCTATACTCGTCTTACTGAATGTTGCAGTGAATTGTAAATTGACCTTGTTGACATTGATCTGCGCCACACATTTTTTTGCTTCATCGTTTGTACCATGCCAAACCACAAACAGGTCATCGATATATCGTAACCATATTTTCACATTGTTCTGCATACAATCATAGTGTTCTTCCATGAGGACCAGTTCCTCCCACATGCCCAAATGTAAACAGGCATAGCTTGGAGAGAAACTGGCCCCCATGGCTACGCCTCTGGTTTGTTGATATAGTTGGCTGCTGAACATAAATATGTTGTTAAATAAACAGAATTTGATCATTTCAATCAACATATTACTATGTTCCTTGTATTCTGTTGATCTTTTCATTAAATAGTGTTCAACAGCTGCCAAACCATCTGCATGTTCAATACTCGTGTATTAAGACAAAGTCCTCCTGCTAAACAAACTTCGACATTTTTCTCAAAAAGTCACTTGTGTCTTTTACATATGATGGCAATTCTTGAACAAAGCTCTGCAAATAAAAATCAAGATATTTAGTTGCGTGTTCCACTAGTCCATCCTTTGCGCTGATAATGGGTCTCCCTGGTGGATTTGTGGGGTTTTTAGGGACTTTAGGAATAAAGTACATGGTCGGATTGTAATTTTTCATGTATTTATATTCATCCGTGTTGATCAAGTCAGCGCATCTCCATCCGGAGAGTTTTTTGTGAAATTCTTTGTATGATACTTTGAGGTTGCCTAT
Source organism: Triturus cristatus (assembly GCF_964204655.1). Taxonomy (NCBI): domain Eukaryota; kingdom Metazoa; phylum Chordata; class Amphibia; order Caudata; family Salamandridae; genus Triturus; species Triturus cristatus. The sequence continues at coordinate 923,371,442 of NC_140593.1, read as the reverse complement.
GTTGGAGCAAACATAACAGGGACAATCATTTAGTTGATGGAAGGCTTCCTTATTGTAGTCAATTAGAGGCCAAATGAGGATATTCCCGCCTTTATCACTGTTGCGGATTACAATATCTTTATTTTTTTGTAATTTTGTAATCAGATTTCTGTATTGCTGATTACTTTTATTCCAACCTTTTGTTTTGTTTTGTACTGTTTTATTAAGATTTTTCATTTGTTCTATCACTATCTCGTGAAAAATGTAAATTGAGTCTCGGATTGCAATAGGATTATATGAGGACTTGGGTTTAAATAAGCTTGAAGGTTTGGGGCGTTCTGTATATGTTGGTATTGGATTTCCCAGATTTGATTCAACCATATTTTCCTCGTAAAGATCTTGCATTGCTTGTACGCACACTTGATCAGACTGTGATAGCTCCAATGTCGCACTAGATGGCGATATTGTGTTTGATGTACTTTCTATAGTGGTTTTGTTGACAATAAAATGTTTTTTTAATTGTAATTTTCGTACCCCTTTATAGAGATCTAATCTCGCAGAAGTATAATCAAAGTCAGTTTGTGGAGCATATGATTATTCTAATTTTAAAATCCTCTCTTCCTGTTTTGTCAATTTAATATTGGCAAGATTGACGATAGTATTATGATTGTCATCTAATTCTGAGGTTTGTTCTTCCAATACCCCCTTCCTCTTTTTCTGGATGGTTCTCCTTGTGTTTGCCTTGCGCCTCTGCCGCCGTTTGAAGATTGTGCTTCGAGATTCTTTGGCGGCGTTGGTCGTAAAGTTTGGTGTCGCTCTTCCCATAAATCATTCAATTCTTCACCTGGCGAAGGTATGGGTTTCTGGCGTGCCGCCGCTACATTACGCATTTCTGATTCAGAATCACTCCCCCCAGAACTGATTTCCGATTGTGAGGTTATGGCTATTGTGGATATTTTTGCCGATCCACCGCCATGTTGAAATTTTGATTTCTGATGGCGTCATAACGTTTGGCAAACATAAATATCTGCCCTAGATCATAATCGTTTTTGTCTCTCTGGAACTTGAATGTCTTACGGGCTTTGATCTTGTCCTCTTCCTTCTTTAATCTAACTGTCATGTCACTTCTTAATTTTGTTTGTTCTTCCTTGTCATTGAATTTTTCTAGTTCCTCCTCAATTTCCTCAATCTCTTTTAGTAATTTGGCTCTATCTATGTCAGCATATTTTATAAGAATGAGTGTAAGTTTTCGTGATGATTCTAAATTACATGCAGCCCATTCTTTCATAAGCTCCGGATTGGGATCATCATAACTTCTCGGTATCCTTTCAACATCGACATATTTTTCCAATGATCTTGATTCCCACCATTTGTTCTGGTCTGATTTAATTTTTTTCTCAAGCTTTTTAAACAGATCTTTAACTGTGTTGTTGCACTGTGGGTTTTCTTTATTTAATTCCATAACTTTACTAGTTGTTGGGAGGGTGTCGGAGAACATCTCCATAGCTGCCATCTCCCGCGCTCTTACCACGTCGGCCGACATGAGGAAAATATGGCAAATATCATCGTTGCTCACAGCATTGTATCACTATTGGACGCTGAGTCGCGTATTGCACACCTACTCACCCCGCTCTATTCCGGTTTGCTCCTACCTGTTGGGTGTTTTCACTTTCCCCGAGTCCTCGACGTCCGCTGAATCCCGCAGGTCTCTCGCGGCTTCTCCGGCGGTTGCAGGGTGTCCGAGGCTCTGTATCCTCTCTGGATCCAAAGATGCCTATAGCGGGATATATATATATATATATATATATATATATATCACCACCAAATGCTGACCTTTTTGAAAAATCAGCGGGACACATGCTCTGGGCACAAGAAGGGATTTATTCAGCATGCAAAACGTATTCCTGTAGTCTGTGAAATCTCATGGCAGACGCGTTTCTGGCCGGAATGGCCGTCATCAGTGCCGGTCCCACAGGCTGTTGATTCCTCGTGGACTCAAGAGACCACTCCCTTTGAAGTGGACTCTAAGCTCCTCCTCCCACAGGCAGGTGTGTTAATTGCGTTTAACATCCCAAGTCCAATGCATCATGGTACTTGCAGTCACCACGAGGTTCCACAATCCAGTGATATGGAACTCTGAACAAATGATAATGTCCCCAATTTCCTGGCGCTGTGCTGCACTCCACCTACAAAGTCCTGGAGATGATGGTCCCGCTGAACCCTCTAATTGTGCCCTTGTCAGGCAGCACAATGCCACCTCCTCTCTCCCCTCGCTTAATAACATCCAATTGGAAATAACTCAGCTTGGGGGGGCGCCGCGTTTGTACTCCTCGTACTGCACCAACAATTTGCTGATTACGCGGAGCTCCTGAACGAGAGGGCGTGCCCCTGCCGGTATCAGCAAAAACCGGCTATACTTCACCACCAAATGCTGACCTTTTTGAAAAATCAGCGGGACGCATGCTCTGGGCACAAGAAGGGATTTATTCAGCATGCAAAACGTATTCCTGTAGTCTGTGAAATCTCATGGCAGACGCGTTTCTGGCCGGAATGGCCGTCATCAGTGCCGGTCCCACAGGCTGTTGATTCCTCGTGGACTCAAGAGACCACTCCCTTTGAAGTGGACTCTAAGCTCCTCCTCCCACAGGCAGGTGTGTTAATTGCGTTTAACATCCCAAGTCCAATGCATCATGGTACTTGCAGTCACCACGAGGTTCCACAATCCAGTGATATGGAACTCTGAACAAATGATAATGTCCCCAATTTCCTAGCGCTGTGCTGCACTCCACCTACAAAGTCCTGGAGATGATGGTCCCGCTGAACCCTCTAATTGTGCCCTTGTCAGGCAGCACAATGCCACCTCCTCTCTCCCCTCGCTTAATAACATCCAATTGGAAATAACTCAGCTTGGGGGGGCGCCGCGTTTGTACTCCTCGTACTGCACCAACAATTTGCTGATTACGCGGAGCTCCTGAACGAGAGGGCGTGCCCCTGCCGGTATCAGCAAAAACCGGCTATACTTCACCACCAAATGCTGACCTTTTTGAAAAATCAGCGGGACACATGCTCTGGGCACAAGAAGGGATTTATTCAGCATGCAAAACGTATTCCTGTAGTCTGTGAAATCTCATGGCAGACGCGTTTCTGGCCGGAATGGCCGTCATCAGTGCCGGTCCCACAGGCTGTTGATTCCTCGTGGACTCAAGAGACCACTCCCTTTGAAGTGGACTCTAAGCTCCTCCTCCCACAGGCAGGTGTGTTAATTGCGTTTAACATCCCAAGTCCAATGCATCATGGTACTTGCAGTCACCACGAGGTTCCACAATCCAGTGATATGGAACTCTGAACAAATGATAATGTCCCCAATTTCCTGGCGCTGTGCTGCACTCCACCTACAAAGTCCTGGAGATGATGGTCCCGCTGAACCCTCTAATTGTGCCCTTGTCAGGCAGCACAATGCCACCTCCTCTCTCCCCTCGCTTAATAACATCCAATTGGAAATAACTCAGCTTGGGGGGGCGCCGCGTTTGTACTCCTCGTACTGCACCAACAATTTGCTGATTACGCGGAGCTCCTGAACGAGAGGGCGTGCCCCTGCCGGTATCAGCAAAAACCGGCTATACTTCACCACCAAATGCTGACCTTTTTGAAAAATCAGCGGGACACATGCTCTGGGCACAAGAAGGGATTTATTCAGCATGCAAAACGTATTCCTGTAGTCTGTGAAATCTCATGGCAGACGCGTTTCTGGCCGGAATGGCCGTCATCAGTGCCGGTCCCACAGGCTGTTGATTCCTCGTGGACTCAAGAGACCACTCCCTTTGAAGTGGACTCTAAGCTCCTCCTCCCACAGGCAGGTGTGTTAATTGCGTTTAACATCCCAAGTCCAATGCATCATGGTACTTGCAGTCACCACGAGGTTCCACAATCCAGTGATATGGAACTCGGAACAAATGATAATGTCCCCAATTTCCTGGCGCTGTGCTGCACTCCACCTACAAAGTCCTGGAGATGATGGTCCCGCTGAACCCTCTAATTGTGCCCTTGTCAGGCAGCACCATGCCACCTCCTCTCTCCCCTCGCTTAATAACATCCAATTGGAAATAACTCAGCTTGGGGGGGCGCCGCGTTTGTACTCCTCGTACTGCACCAACAATTTGCTGATTACGCGGAGCTCCTGAACGAGAGGGCGTGCCCCTGCCGGTATCAGCAAAAACCGGCTATACTTCACCACCAAATGCTGACCTTTTTGAAAAATCAGCGGGACACATGCTCTGGGCACAAGAAGGGATTTATTCAGCATGCAAAACGTATTCCTGTAGTCTGTGAAATCTCATGGCAGACGCGTTTCTGGCCGGAATGGCCGTCATCAGTGCCGGTCCCACAGGCTGTTGATTCCTCGTGGACTCAAGAGACCACTCCCTTTGAAGTGGACTCTAAGCTCCTCCTCCCACAGGCAGGTGTGTTAATTGCGTTTAACATCCCAAGTCCAATGCATCATGGTACTTGCAGTCACCACGAGGTTCCACAATCCAGTGATATGGAACTCTGAACAAATGATAATGTCCCCAATTTCCTGGCGCTGTGCTGCACTCCACCTACAAAGTCCTGGAGATGATGGTCCCGCTGAACCCTCTAATTGTGCCCTTGTCAGGCAGCACAATGCCACCTCCTCTCTCCCCTCGCTTAATAACATCCAATTGGAAATAACTCAGCTTGGGGGGGCGCCGCGTTTGTACTCCTCGTACTGCACCAACAATTTGCTGATTACGCGGAGCTCCTGAACGAGAGGGCGTGCCCCTGCCGGTATCAGCAAAAACTGGCTATACTTCACCACCAAATGCTGACCTTTTTGAAAAATCAGCGGGACACATGCTCTGGGCACAAGAAGGGATTTATTCAGCATGCAAAACGTATTCCTGTAGTCTGTGAAATCTCATGGCAGACGCGTTTCTGGCCGGAATGGCCGTCATCAGTGCCGGTCCCACAGGCTGTTGATTCCTCGTGGACTCAAGAGACCACTCCCTTTGAAGTGGACTCTAAGCTCCTCCTCCCACAGGCAGGTGTGTTAATTGCGTTTAACATCCCAAGTCCAATGCATCATGGTACTTGCAGTCACCACGAGGTTCCACAATCCAGTGATATGGAACTCTGAACAAATGATAATGTCCCCAATTTCCTGGCGCTGTGCTGCACTCCACCTACAAAGTCCTGGAGATGATGGTCCCGCTGAACCCTCTAATTGTGCCCTTGTCAGGCAGCACAATGCCACCTCCTCTCTCCCCTCGCTTAATAACATCCAATTGGAAATAACTCAGCTTGGGGGGGCGCCGCGTTTGTACTCCTCGTACTGCACCAACAATTTGCTGATTACGCGGAGCTCCTGAACGAGAGGGCGTGCCCCTGCCGGTATCAGCAAAAACCGGCTATACTTCACCACCAAATGCTGACCTTTTTGAAAAATCAGCGGGACACATGCTCTGGGCACAAGAAGTGATTTATTCAGCATGCAAAACGTATTCCTGTAGTCTGTGAAATCTCATGGCAGACGCGTTTCTGGCCGGAATGGCCGTCATCAGTGCCGGTCCCACAGGCTGTTGATTCCTCGTGGACTCAAGAGACCACTCCCTTTGAAGTGGACTCTAAGCTCCTCCTCCCACAGGCAGGTGTGTTAATTGCGTTTAACATCCCAAGTCCAATGCATCATGGTACTTGCAGTCACCACGAGGTTCCACAATCCAGTGATATGGAACTCTGAACAAATGATAATGTCCCCAATTTCCTGGCGCTGTGCTGCACTCCACCTACAAAGTCCTGGAGATGATGGTCCCGCTGAACCCTCTAATTGTGCCCTTGTCAGGCAGCACAATGCCACCTCCTCTCTCCCCTCGCTTAATAACATCCAATTGGAAATAACTCAGCTTGGGGGGGCGCCGCGTTTGTACTCCTCGTACTGCACCAACAATTTGCTGATTACGCGGAGCTCCTGAACGAGAGGGCGTGCCCCTGCCGGTATCAGCAAAAACCGGCTATACTTCACCACCAAATGCTGACCTTTTTGAAAAATCAGCGGGACACATGCTCTGGGCACAAGAAGGGATTTATTCAGCATGCAAAACGTATTCCTGTAGTCTGTGAAATCTCATGGCAGACGCGTTTCTGGCCGGAATGGCCGTCATCAGTGCCGGTCCCACAGGCTGTTGATTCCTCGTGGACTCAAGAGACCACTCCCTTTGAAGTGGACTCTAAGCTCCTCCTCCCACAGGCAGGTGTGTTAATTGCGTTTAACATCCCAAGTCCAATGCATCATGGTACTTGCAGTCACCACGAGGTTCCACAATCCAGTGATATGGAACTCGGAACAAATGATAATGTCCCCAATTTCCTGGCGCTGTGCTGCACTCCACCTACAAAGTCCTGGAGATGATGGTCCCGCTGAACCCTCTAATTGTGCCCTTGTCAGGCAGCACCATGCCACCTCCTCTCTCCCCTCGCTTAATAACATCCAATTGGAAATAACTCAGCTTGGGGGGGCGCCGCGTTTGTACTCCTCGTACTGCACCAACAATTTGCTGATTACGCGGAGCTCCTGAACGAGAGGGCGTGCCCCTGCCGGTATCAGCAAAAACCGGCTATACTTCACCACCAAATGCTGACCTTTTTGAAAAATCAGCGGGACACATGCTCTGGGCACAAGAAGGGATTTATTCAGCATGCAAAACGTATTCCTGTAGTCTGTGAAATCTCATGGCAGACGCGTTTCTGGCCGGAATGGCCGTCATCAGTGCCGGTCCCACAGGCTGTTGATTCCTCGTGGACTCAAGAGACCACTCCCTTTGAAGTGGACTCTAAGCTCCTCCTCCCACAGGCAGGTGTGTTAATTGCGTTTAACATCCCAAGTCCAATGCATCATGGTACTTGCAGTCACCACGAGGTTCCACAATCCAGTGATATGGAACTCTGAACAAATGATAATGTCCCCAATTTCCTGGCGCTGTGCTGCACTCCACCTACAAAGTCCTGGAGATGATGGTCCCGCTGAACCCTCTAATTGTGCCCTTGTCAGGCAGCACAATGCCACCTCCTCTCTCCCCTCGCTTAATAACATCCAATTGGAAATAACTCAGCTTGGGGGGGCGCCGCGTTTGTACTCCTCGTACTGCACCAACAATTTGCTGATTACGCGGAGCTCCTGAACGAGAGGGCGTGCCCCTGCCGGTATCAGCAAAAACCGGCTATACTTCACCACCAAATGCTGACCTTTTTGAAAAATCAGCGGGACACATGCTCTGGGCACAAGAAGGGATTTATTCAGCATGCAAAACGTATTCCTGTAGTCTGTGAAATCTCATGGCAGACGCGTTTCTGGCCGGAATGGCCGTCATCAGTGCCGGTCCCACAGGCTGTTGATTCCTCGTGGACTCAAGAGACCACTCCCTTTGAAGTGGACTCTAAGCTCCTCCTCCCACAGGCAGGTGTGTTAATTGCGTTTAACATCCCAAGTCCAATGCATCATGGTACTTGCAGTCACCACGAGGTTCCACAATCCAGTGATATGGAACTCTGAACAAATGATAATGTCCCCAATTTCCTGGCGCTGTGCTGCACTCCACCTACAAAGTCCTGGAGATGATGGTCCCGCTGAACCCTCTAATTGTGCCCTTGTCAGGCAGCACAATGCCACCTCCTCTCTCCCCTCGCTTAATAACATCCAATTGGAAATAACTCAGCTTGGGGGGGCGCCGCGTTTGTACTCCTCGTACTGCACCAACAATTTGCTGATTACGCGGAGCTCCTGAACGAGAGGGCGTGCCCCTGCCGGTATCAGCAAAAACCGGCTATACTTCACCACCAAATGCTGACCTTTTTGAAAAATCAGCGGGACACATGCTCTGGGCACAAGAAGTGATTTATTCAGCATGCAAAACGTATTCCTGTAGTCTGTGAAATCTCATGGCAGACGCGTTTCTGGCCGGAATGGCCGTCATCAGTGCCGGTCCCACAGGCTGTTGATTCCTCGTGGACTCAAGAGACCACTCCCTTTGAAGTGGACTCTAAGCTCCTCCTCCCACAGGCAGGTGTGTTAATTGCGTTTAACATCCCAAGTCCAATGCATCATGGTACTTGCAGTCACCACGAGGTTCCACAATCCAGTGATATATATATATATATATATATATATATATATATATATATATATATATATATATATATATTTCACCTTCGTATGTATATATATATTATATATATATATGTATATATATATTATCTACTGGCGGTCGCCAGTAGATAGTTATAGTTAGGACCGTGTTTCCATAGGAAGTCTCAAAATTCTATTTTGAATAACTTTAGCGCCGGTTGACGAATCCTCGCAAAATGTTCAAAACTAATGAGGCACTCCGCTCAGCTCCTACCCTGAAAGTCTCGGGGGGATTCGTCAAGCGGGGGCCGAGAAAAAAGGGGAGTCCCAAAACACGTTTTCCCCATGCATTTTCCCATAGGACCTTTAGTCGAAGGTGCAGCCCGAACGGCTGAACAGAATTACTTGAAATTTGGCAAAGAGGTAGTCCTCAGGTCAGGGTTGTGCCTTTTGCATATATGGAGTCAATCTGTTCAGTAGTTCCTGAGAAAATTGTAGTTAAAGTACATAAATATCTGTAGCCGCGCTCCGTGCGCGCACCGTGCGCGCACCTTAACGTGCGCGAGCGTAATTCTTATTGGTGGTTACATGTCAGTCAACGTTCGAATCGGTCGAAATCAGGAAGTGTCGGCCGCCATTTTGTTTGTTTTGAGTGCGAGAGTGAAAAAGGAAGGTGGCGAACGTGAAAAGGGGGCAGGGTAGAGAGTTCCTGACCCCCTAGCCTTTGTCAGGGGGTCCCTGAAGGACCCCGAAGGCAGAAAAAAACATTTTAATTTTTTTTAAAAAATCGCAGGGTGCGCGCACCGTGCGCGCACAGTGAAAAACCCCCCAAAAATATATAAAAAATATAATAATAAATACATAACTTAGCATTTAAAAAACGTACAAATTCACTGAAAAAACCATAGGTTTCACACACGTTATAGTTAGGAATTAGCATTTAAAAAACCTTGCAAATTCACTTAAAAAACCACAGGTTTCACACATGTTATAGTTAGGTGGACATTTCACTCGTAAAAAACCAATGAAATTCCCCCGTTATAGTTAGTCTAGATAACTATAACTCGCGCGACCGCCACTCTATCAAAAGGATGATGTCATCAGTGATGTCATGAGTGATGCCACTGACCATGTCATGAGTGATGTAATATGTGACGTCATCAGCAGTGGATTGCGGTCGCGCGAGTTATAGTTATCTGAGCTAACTATAACGGGGGAATTTCATTGGTTTTTTACAAGTGAAATGTCCACCTAACTATAATATGTGTGAAACCTATGGTTTTTTAAGTGAATATTTAAAAAAAACCTTCAAAGGATTCGAGACTTGGGCTCAAGTCAAGCGGCAAAGAAATCCGGGAGGATTATCGGTTGCAGGCCCCCCAGCACTACAACAGCTGACTTCAAACGACCTCCCGCATAGGTAAGCGAACACGGGTCGGAGGACTCGAAGCGCGCATTTACCCATAGGGAGTGTCAGTGAGGCAGCGCAATACGGGAAAGCTGGGTCAGAGGTGTGCATTAGACTTTCGAGATTAGGGCGAGATTGCTGCCACGTTATCTCGCAGTCTTACAAACAGCAAAGCAATACATCAATCTTTGCCCCCACGATGTCAGCAGACGCGCTTAGGGAACGTGAGGAGGCAGCAGCGGGAATGTTCGATGACAGTAGGAGTAACACAACGGACTCCAATACCCACAATGCACCACCAAGAGCACGCAACACCAGCCTGAGAGACAAAATTAGGCAATTGGAAAAGCTAATGCGTTCTGAACACAGCAAATGGTGGGAGGCAAAGTCCCTCCAAAGATACTTGGATGTGGGCAGAGTGCCTCGTGGACTACGTATTCTCTTAGCGCCAAGCTATGAGAATCCTGATAAGTCCATGATGAAAGAATGGGCTGAAACGAATTTGGAATCCTCGAGAAAACTCATTATCATATTAGTTAAGTATGCTGAAACAGCTCGCATCAAACTGCAAGCTGAGATAGAAGCTTTGAATGATGAATTGAATTCAAGTAATCAGCAAGATGAAATCAAGAAACTCAAAGAGGAAATGACCAAGCGGCTAAAAAAAGATGAAGACAAAATAAGGGAAAGGAAGGCTTTTAAGTTCCATCGCGACCGCATGGATTACGAATGCGGTCGCGTATTCACATTTGCCAAAAAATATGATAAGCTAAAGATCTCTAAATATGGTGGAACAGTAAACAAAGCACAAAATGATCTACAGTACCAAAATAGAACCATTGAAATGACGTCAACCTCTGAACTCAGCTCAGCTCAAGAGAGTGATACCGACAATGAAGCCAGACAGACAGCAATGGCGCATGTTCCTGCAAATATTTCACTGGCAGATGAAGTTGATTTTTTAGTCACAGAACGCAGGGACACCCTGCGTCCACGCAATCCAAAAATACAAATCGGAATCCAACAAGGAAACGCAGGGAAAGAAGGCAAGCCCGGCGAAAACGCACAGCAAACTTACAGCAAGCCCAGACAAAGGGGACAACCGCGGCGGAATTGGAAGCGGTAAGACTAAACCACGTTACCAACAGTCAGACGATCATCAACTTAACTGACATAACATTGAATGCCGCTGAAAAACAAGTACTATCTTTGGGTTTGTCATATTGCCCAGAAAGTTCTATGAACTATGCATCTACAATAATCGGCTTATACAAGGGTATAAGAAAATTGAAACTTAAAAAGCATTTTCTGACATCAAATGCAAATAGAAATTTGACATCTGACTGTCAAATATTGGAATCTTCACTTCTTGAATTAACTCCATCAGATCTACCTGTTCTTCACACAATGCAGGATCTAGTAAATGAAAGCATTACTGGGATACCGTATGATGGGCCTACGGCGACACAAGTTGAAAAGCACAAATAGACAACGCCATTTAAACCTCGTTCCAACTTTACTCCCGTAAGCATTCGGGATTCTATCGATGTATTCAGTGAACAAATTATCCCCGGTATAAAGAAAATTCATTGTACAAACAATGTCAACTAGAAAGAAGCACAATTCACAAGAAATACAATATCATCAGTTAATGGGCAAACTGAAAGAAAACAAAAATGTCATCATTCGCAATGCAGACAAAGGCGGTAACTTGGTACTTTGGGACAGGTCTGCTTACATTGAAGAAGCCATGTCTCATTTAAAAGATAAAGATTGCTATCATCGGGTTGACCAACAAAATCTGAAAACCATGTACAGTAGCTTCAACATGAAATTGGTAGCATGGTTAAATGCGGGCCTTTTAACAAACGATGAATACAAATACTTGAAAACTGAATATCCGGTAACACCAGTAATGTACTTCATCCCTAAGGTCCACAAGAACCCGACAAAGCCGCCAGGAAGGCCCATTATTTCGGCCTGCAGTAGCAAACTAGAACATACTTCTATCTATGTTGATTATTTCCTTCAACAATATGTAAAAGACCTAACATCATTTGTGAGGGACACGGGTGACTTCCTAGGCAAAATCAGGAATGTGACTTGGCAAGATGACTATCTTTTAATAACACTTGATGTCACCTCTCTATATACTTCAATCAGACACTCTGATGGCCTTAGGGCATTAGGCCATTACCTTTCCCGTAGAGGCCCTGATTTTGCAATGCACAATACAATGTTGATCAACATGGTGGAATTTTGTTTGTACTATAACCTCTTCATATTCGAAAATGTCATTTATCAACAGCAACGCGGGGTGGCGATGGGGGCCAGTTTCTCACCGAGCTATGCCTGCCTCCACATGGGGTGGTGGGAGAAACTGGTCCTCATTAAAGAATTCCCAATTATTATGAATGTCAATGTTGTAAAATGGTTACGATACATCGATGACCTCTTTGTGATCTGGCACGGTACAATTGACGAGGCTGAAATGTTTGTCCATAGTCTAAATATTAACTCCTTAAATCTCCAATTCACTGCCTCTATTAGCACCACAATGGTTAGTTTTCTGGACGTGGAGGTGTATATTTGCAACAATCAGTTACGGATGTATGACGTTACAACGCAACCCTTTTACAACGCATGCACTTACAACGCATTTTTTACAACGCACAATCCATTACAGCGCATGACATTACAACGCAGGACACTACAACGCATTTTTAAAAACTACCTTTACAACGCATTTCCATTACAACGCATACTACCTTTACAACGCATACCATTACAACGCATAATATTAAATTGCATTTAAGGTAAGCATTAGATAGTATAGGGGTAAAAATTACTATTCTAACTCCAGGGGGTGCAACAGTAGGGTAAGTGTTGGATAGTATAGGGTTAAAAATTACTATTCTAACTCCAGGGGGTGCAACAGTAGGGTAAATGTTGGATAGTATAGGGGTAAAAATTACTATTCTAACTCCAGGGGGTGCAACAGTAGGGTAAGTGTTGGATAGTATAGGGGTAAAAATTACTATTCTAACTCCAGGGGGTGCAACAGTAGGGTAAGTGTTGGATAGTATAGGGGTAAAAATTACTATTCTAACTCCAGGGGGTGCAACAGTAGGGAAAGTGTTGGATAGTATAGGGGTAAAAATTACTATTCTAACTCCAGGGGGTGCAACAGTAGGGTAAGTGTTGGATAGTATAGGGGTAAAAATTACTATTCTAACTCCAGGGGGTGCAACAGTAGGGTAAGTGTTGGATAGTATATTACTATATTATGCGTTGTAATGGTATGCATTGTAATGGTAGTATGCGTTGTAATGGAATGCGTTGTAAAGGTAGTTTTTAAAAATGCGTTGTAGTGTCATGCGTTGTAATGTCATGCGTTGTAATGGATTGTGCGTTGTAAAAAATGCGTTGTAAGTGTAGTGCGTTGTAAAAGTTGCGTTGTAAAGGTTGTTCCCCATCAGTTACACACCACATTACACAGAAAACCAACCGCGGGCAACTCTGTGCTACATGCCAGTAGTGCCCACCCTGATCATCTTATCCACAGTATTCCATATGGAGAAATGATCCGGTTAAAAAGAATATGCAGCAATAAAAAAGATTTGGAGATAGCTCAGGCTTCCAGCAAAGCGAGATTTGTAGCTAGGGGTTATTCCCCCAAAAGTATCAATATTGCTATAGACAAGAGCAATCAGACCAATCGAGATACACTTCTCAATGAGCAAAGCAGGGCTGCAACTAATTAATTAATTCAATTATTTATTTATTATGTTTTGGCACTCCGAAGAGGGCCACACAAACAAAATACACAAAATACATGTACATATTCCGTCATAAGAAGAAAAAAGTAAACAATTACAACACTCTCCATTAAAAAGGACATACTACGACACAGTCCTCCTTATTTCATTAATAAATATCTAAAAAACCTTTAAAAAAGTTAAAAATATTGAAGCAAAACATTTCATTGGGAGGAGTATATAAAGCCTTTAAAAAAGAATTCGCATCAAGAATTCCCAATTGTAAACAAATTGATCTTAGCCACTTTAAACGAAGTGAACGCAATGCAGGACAAATAAACAATACATGAGTACAATCCTATGCAGACATATTACAAAAATTACATAGGGGGGAAGACCCATACCATTTAGCCAAGAGAGAATTAAGCGGCAATAGATATTGCCTCAAAAGAAACCAAAATCTTCGAATGCCGTGTGATAAATTCCAAAATACGTAAGGTTGAGCAAGCTTCCTTGAATATGTGTTAAACAGAAGGACGCTTCGCTTCTTAGCTGTCATGGATTCTTTGTCCCGCATGAAGCAAAGAGTCCAGGAAGCCTGTTTCAAAAGGGATTTTAGTTGGGAAGGAGAAATAGTAAAAATAGAACTCTCATCTAATTCAAGAAGTGCCACAGCCTTTCTGAAATTCCTAACAATTTGAGAGTGCTCTTTAAAACTTCCCAATAATTCTCTCTTGAGAAGGGATCTCAGAGTCCCCATTTCTCCTCTAGCGAGGCTGGCGACCCAACGTACTAATGCAGACAGGCCCTGTACCCAACTGCTACGCAGACCAAATTCAAGTCTGAGAGCAGCTGTAGAGCAAGCATAATTCAGAATGGTCAAAGACCTTAGTAATTTTCCTTCAATCATATGAAGAAAGCCCCAGTGTTTTAAATCGACCAATTCTATTCCATATAGGAGGGTTGAAGGGATTTTTGCCTTATAAACCTCTAGTAAAAAAGCAAAGTGTCTTCTCCCTGTGGCGAATAAAGAGCACTCAAGCTTTTGCCTTGAGACAGGGCTTTACGAGAGTTGTTATCAATGTGCTGCCTCTCACTCAGGTTTGCAGAAACTATTCTTCCTAAAAAGGTATATGATTTAACCACTTCCAATTTCTGCCCACCTACTGACCAGCCATAATTCTCAGATTTAGATTTTTTCCTCCCTGTAATGCACATAATTTTACTTTTTGAGGCATTTATCCTCAAGAAGTGGGACTCAGCAGAATCATGTAAAGCCTGCAGACGATTAGCTAAACCTTTAGGAGTTAGATCTAGGATTAAAATATCGTCAGCGTATAAAAGGCAGGCTATAGGATAACCCCCCCACTACCGGGGCTATGCCAACACAAGATGCAAGCGAAGTTGGAAGATCAGCAATATACAGGGAGAACAGCAGAGGAGCCAGAAGACAACCTTGTTTTAAACCATTAGTGGAGGGAATAGCCCGCGAGAGGCCCCTTTCTCCACCCTGTAACACTCGACACCAAGTGTCCGAATGTAGAGATCATACTAGGTCTAATAGAAGAGAGGGCATGCCTAATATAGCTAGCTTTCTCCACTGCAAAGGACGATCCACTTTGTCAAATGCTGTGGAGAAATCAATAAAAGCTGCATAGACTCCTCCGCCCCGAACTCTTACATATTTATCCAGGATAACCTGCAGGGCTGTAAGGTTATCCAAAGTACTATGCCCTTTGCGGAAGCCCGTTTGTTCAAGAGGTAAAATCTGGTTCGCCTCGACCCAATCAGTAATTAGTGCTAGAAGGCATTTGGAAAAAACTTTTCCAATAGCATCAAGAAGGGCTATCTGACGATAGTTCATTGGGTTATTCCTATCGCACTTCTTGAACAGGGGAACCAAAATGCTCCCCTTCCAAGAGGATGGCACAATCTTACTGGAAAAGCAAGCTCTAAATAAAGGAAAAAGAATCTTACTCCATAAAACAGGGACTAACTTTAGTATCGAAATGGGAAGTTCATCGGGCCCCATAGCTCCAGAGGAACGCATCTCCTTAATGGCCATTTCAATGGTTTTCTCTGAAGGAGCTTCAATAGGAAGCTCAGCATCTCTAGGAGCTCCTAAGGAGCACTCACATTCAAATGCTACGCCATTCCCAGCATAAAGGGCGGAGATAAACGACACCCATAACGATTCAGCAATAGGAATAGGATGAGGGCTGACTCTAACTCCACAACCCTCTCCAATGAGAGACCAAAATTTTCTAACATTGCCATGAACAACCGCCTCCCGTAAACTTATCCAAAGAGAATCCTCTTTTTCCTTTTTAAGTTTCTTCTTGATGCGACTTCTCCTTCTTTTTAACAAATATATTTTGTTTTTTAATTCAGTAGATCTGCACAGAAATTGTTCCCGCACTAACCTGTTTATTGCCTTATTTAAAGGGATCAGAGAACTGGGAACGAAGCTCCTTTTTTCGGAGAAAGTGGATCTATTAGCAACACGAATAACCTCCTTCATAAAATTCTCAAAATGAGTCAGTTCAGAACCCTGCCAATCATTCAATTCTAGGATAGTTTTTCCTAAAATACACTTCAGGCCCTTCCTGGCTTTAAAATTCCAAAAACATCTTCCAGTATTCTTATGAAAATTAACTATATCGCTATTAAGATACCATGAGTCAGAATTTGGAAAAAATAAAGACAAATTTATAGTAATCACCTTGTGATCACTGAATAATGTCGGTAAAACTACCAAATCTTTTACTGAAGAAAAGATATCATAGTCAATGATTACATAATCCAAGATTGACTGGCTGAAGGGGGATCTATGAGTATAATTAGCAGGAAAATCAGAAGGGAGCCTACCATTCACTATTATCCCCTCAGTTGCAGAAAGTTCTTCCAATAACATCTTCCCTCTTTTATTAGGTTTAATTTTATTAGGGAAGAGAATCTGAGGGATAAGGTAGGCTTCTTCTTTACATTTGTTTCTAAATAACTCTAAACTAGTGTTGGAAACCTTACAATTAAAATCACCAACTAACAGCACATGGGGGGGTGTATCTAGCTCTTTAAGCTGTTTAATGTATGAAAAGACTTGCTTCAATAAAATATTAAAACATTCATCTGGGGGAATATATACATTTATTATTACTAATGAAGTATTGGTACCCCTACTTGTTAACGAGCAGAGGGTCACTGCCTGAAAAAGGTTCTTTGGGTCAACATAATGGGTAAAATTCCATTTCAATCTATTTGACAAGAGGCACGCAAGACCACCTTTTGCATGCCCTTTCTTTGATGGTAATGCCCTTGCCTCGAGGACAAAATAATCTTTCCCTGCACATAATCTACTAGGACACCAGGTCTCTTGGAGGCAAATAATGCTAGCTTTCATGGAGAATAAATATTGTAGTTTCTCGGGACTATTATGTATCCCGGCAGCATTCCGAGAGATAACTTTTAAACTGTTGCTAAAGATGTTGAAAAAGCTTAGGATTGTCTAAAGTTTTAGTAGACAAAACTCCAGGCAACCAATTCCACTGAAAATTATCTTTGTTTGGGGGAATATTCTGGGTAAGCGAAACTGGCTTTACCTGAGTCACCCGGCGTGTATTTTTCGAGACAGAAATCTTTAATTCATCATAAAAGGTAGGGAGAGTATCTTGACCATTGCCCTGCTGAGAGAGTCTATTAAGAGGGAAACAATTTCTCCCAAAGGAGAGAACAGGTAAAACATCAATTCCCCTACACTGAAAACTCTCTGCCTGTTGCAAAATAAGATTTAATATAAGTTTAGAATAGAACTTTACCCTAACAAAAGGAGCGGAAGCTGTTCCTAATATAGAAACAAAATCAATATCATTAGATTGAATTAATTTTAGGCTCTCAATATCCTTAAAATATTTGAGTAGCCATGCTCTATTTAGGTGTAAGTCCGAATCAAATAAGGGTAGAAAATCTACTATAAATGTATCTACAAAGACTTCAGGAATTTTTGAGGGCAAATGCTGGGGCCGTACCTCTCCAACATCCGGAGCAGGAAAAGCGGGGGCAAAAGGATCAAGGGCTACAGACCGTGAGGGGACCAGCCCAGGCAGTTCTACCTCAGGCAGAGGAGTTGCCCATCTCCCTACATCCGGTGGGGGACCATTCCCAGGGCAATCAGAAATGGTTTCTGTGCCCGGGACTGAGGGCTTTAAGATATCAGACGAATGGGAAACCACCTCCTTGCCCACCGATTCTCCGGTCATTTGGACCTTAAAGTCTAAAACCTGAGAATCCTCAAAAATGATTTGTTTCTGCTTTTTCTTTCTGAATCTACGGATTGGTTTCCTCTTTTTTCCTAAATTCTTTCTTTGTTTTCTAATTTTTCCCTTTTCAGCCTCCCCTAATCCCTTTGATTCAGGGATAAAAATTGGAAATAGTTCTTTTTCAGCTTTTAGAGCAGCAACCTCAACACTTTCTTCTTCAATTTCAAGGTCGCAGAACTTTGCGCAATTAGATACGGGTAAAATGGGAGCTACAAGGGGCTTATTTTTAGGGGTACCCACGAGTTTATTTTGAACTGAGATTTCATTTTCATTTAAGAGCACACTACCCAACTCATGCCCCTGAAGACTTACTTTAGGAACTACATCAAGAACCTTTTCCGGAGCTTTTAACAATAAAGCTTTTAGTATCTGGGTAACTGATTCCAGAATGCAATCGTAACTTCCCACAAATTTACTCAATAACTGTAGGATGGATGCCAACAAATGTTCCAATGCAATCAAGGATTCAGAAATCGGTTTTCCACTTTATCATAACCGAGCAAACCCTTATGACCAGTGTCAGATAAATTAAGTAGTGGACTCATGGAAAAATTAGACTGAGAAAAAATATCTGGCGATTTTAGGGAAGGGGTACTACTAAAAAGAAAGAGACCAGAGGAAGAAACACCAGTCGGGGGTTTAATCACTTCAGGTAATTTCAAAGGACCGTCAGCTAAGTATCGGCCACAAAGCTCCAGGTCAATACTTGACAACTGAGAATCTCCCTTACTGTCCGTCATTAATTGTGGACCTCTAATGGGATCAGTAAGTGGAAGCTCTGTAGAGATGACGGGCACATTGGTTTGCTGCCCAATCCTGGGATAAAAAGAAACATACCCATTGTTTCCTGACCTATCAGGTGGCAATGGGAAGGGATCTTCGGAAGGCGGGATATCTGATTGATCTTTTTTCCCCCTACTAGGAACCGTCTTCTCCCAAAATTGAGGCATCAGGGATTGACCCTTTAGTAGCGAGTTACTGGAAGATCTGTTCCTAGGGGAAGTGGGTTTTGACAACATACAGGCCCTATCCCCTAATACTCTCCCCGAACATAGTTTTTTGGCCGACATCTTTATACAACAAAGTACTATAGCCCCAAATGAATACAGTAAATATATATTAAATTAAAAGAAGATGAAATATTTGAAGGAGAGTAACAAAGAGTTCCTGATCAAAAGGAGAATGTGCTCACCATAAATATATAATGCAAGTAATGAATACATTTTAAAACACCAACGATAAATAAATAGGCCCAGTCCAGTCTCCTCGAGCCTCTGAGGGCCACAGAGGGCCCGCCCTTTGCCCGGGCTTAGCCCGGCGGCGCCCGCGCGCGATCCCGCGATGCGGGGGGCGCTGGAACTAAAAAGAAAGATAATGATGGGGCTTTTAGATTCATCTTTGGGTATAATAAACAAAGCAAAAAAATCAACAAAATTATCAACAGAAATTGGCCCATCCTGCTGGGAGATCCGGTAATGGGACATATATTACCCAAAAAGGCCTCCTTAAAATATAGCAGATCTCCCTCCATGAAGGATACCCTGGTATGCAATGACTTAGAAGTTCTTAATAAAGGTACTTGGCTGAGTCAACGTTGCGGGTTTTTCAAATGCAAGACGTGTAAGGCGTGCCAACATGGCGTTAATACTACTGCCTACAAAACTCATTTTAGCAGTGTTGAAATCCCTATCAAGAAATCCCTGAATTGCAAAACAACTCATGTGGTCTATGTGTTGGAGTGTCCGTGTGACCTACGCTATGTGGGAAGTACGATCTTACAAGGCCACAAACGCATACTCCAACATATAACGGCAATTAAGAATCAGGATCAATCATATCCATTGGCACGGCATTTTGCTGAACACCACAAGTCTGATCCTACACTCCTGAGATATTTTCTCATTGATTGCATCCAGAATAAAAAGAGAGGGGGAGATCGAGTACATGTATTGCGCCAGTTAGAGACTAGATATATTTTGAATCTCGACAGTAAACATCCTGGGGGTTTAAATCAAACTGAAGATCTGTATACCTATCTATAGTATTTTATTAGATCAATTATTTAATACTGTTTCAGCATTAACATCTTGACGATAACGATAACGGTTTCGCATCAACATATACTTGAAGTTCAACAACCTTAATAACAAGTTAGAACTTCAATTTATCTATTTCTATTTTAAGCATCGGACTTTTCTGCTTGCAGTCTCCCAAACATTCGCTTGTTTAACTATTTAAACTTTCCACTTGGTGGTTTTTAAGGCTTTTTAGAGGATTTTATGGTATTTTAGGTTTTAGATTAACACACTGCACTTTGCACTTTTTGTTATTTAAAATGCACTTTAGGCAACCAGAAGTCAATTAATACCAGATTGTTGTTGTCCAAATAATGCACTATTGACCGCATACAAGTCGTCCATTTACAAAACATGCCTTGGTATTTAAACCTGGACCTTTTACAATATCTAAAATTTTATGCTATTTATAAAGTTTTATAATTGGAAAGTCAAGCGTGTTTTAGGAATAGAGAGAAAAAATGTCATGGAAAAATATATTTTTTCTTCTATGTGCTTATAATTTTAGCAAATACACATGTGCGCAAAAATTGGCAGCTATAACATAATCCAATGTAATATATTTTAGAAACAAAGATGAACTATTTGAATGTGTTATTTTAACATTATATTGGTTTTAATTCTTTGATTGTCTATTTATACATTGTGATGTATATGGTATGTCTACTATGTCTATGGTTGCAATTTTAAGGTGTATTCTGCATCTGTCACTTTAAGAAACACAAAAAAAGAAAAAAATGTAACATCCTATTTAAGCCTATCAAACGATGTAAAGCGCGTCATGTGATCAAGATCCCCAGCGGATCGAAACGCGTCAGGCGAGTGTGAGGGTGCAAGGAGAAGCATCTGCTCAATAAAGTAAACTTTGCACGTACCTGTGGTCCGTCCTCCAGTGGTGTCACAACGCCGATACAGCTTTGGAGTTCAGGATATATATATATATATATATATATTCACTGAAAAAACCATAGGTTTCAGACATGTTATAGTTAGCGGAAATTTTACTGATAAAAAACCAATGAAATTCCCCCGTTATAGTTAGTGCAGGCAACTATAACTCACGCGACCGCAATCCTCTGCTGATGCTAATACTGTATTTAGACACTTATTTGCCCATGTCTTCTTCCATAAATTTTTAGCTATACATATATTAGAAATATTTTTTTTTCATAAAGACACATATGTCATCAGCAGAAGATTGCGGTCGCGTGAGTTATAGTTGCCTGCACTAACTATAACGGGGGAATTTCATTGGTTTTTTATCAGTAAAATTTCCGCTAACTATAACATGTCTGAAACCTATGGTTTTTTCAGTGAATTTGCAAGGTTTTTTAAATGCTAATTCCTAACTATAACGTGTGTGAAAACTATGTTTTTTTCAGTGCATTTGTACGGTTTTTTAAATGCTAAGTTACTTTACGCCATTCGTGGCGTGCACGCCCACTTAACGCAGTTCGTTCCGTGCGCGCACGGTGCGCTTCGCGCACCGTGCGCGCACGGTGAGCACGCGGTGCGCTTCGCGCACCGCGCGCCCACTTTACGCAGTTAGTGCCGTACACGCAAGGTGGGCACGCAGTGCGCTACGCGCACCGCGTGCCCACGTTACGCACCGTGCGCACATGGAGGACATATTATGCGCTTCCTTGTGATAGGTAATCTGTTAAATTTAATTTGTAAGTGATGACAATAATATGCCATGCACAGAGAGTTTTTTTTTTTTTATTAAAATTTTTAGCGTAAGCGCACCGTACGCGTACGGTAAGCGTAATCGGCGAAATTTTCAAAAAATAAAAATTTACCGTTTTTGGCCTTTGAGGACTCAACTAACATGGCTATGTGCATGGGCGCTGTCTAAACAGCCCCTTTATATGTTTTTTGCCTTTATTTACAGCCCCCCCTCAGAGTGCGAGAGAGAAAATGGCGGCCGCCGCTTCCTGGTTTCGACCGATTCGAATGTTTACTTAGATGTAACAGCCAATCAGAATCGCGCTCGCGCACGCCACCGTACGCGTACGGTAAGCTTACGGTAAGCGTACCGTAAGCTGGCTCAGATATATATATTGATTTAAAGGCTATTTTCTCAGAATCTACTGAACAGATTTACACCAAACCTACAAAAGGCACTTCCTTGACCTGAGGACTACCTCTCTGCCAAATTTCTAGTAATTCTGTTCAGCCGTTCGGGCTGTAGCCCTGTCTAAAGGTCCTATGGAAAAATGCATGGGAAAAACGCGTTTTGGGACCCCCCTTTTATCTCAGCCCCCGCTTGACGAATCCCCCCGAGACTTTCAGGGTAGGAGCGTAGCGTAGCGCCCCACCTATTTTGAGAAATTCGCGAGGATTCGTCGACCGGCGCCAAAGTTATTGAAAATAGAATGTTGCGGATTTCCTATGGAAAAGGGGTCCTAACTATAACTACCTACTGGCGACCGCCAGTAGGTAATATATATATATATATATACGCTAAAAATGAAGGAGTGGCTATCTGTCATCCACTAGAATAATGTGGATTCATTAACTAGTATTTTGCATCATAAATCCCTTATTTCGACTAAAGAGTCTTAAAACATTACAAATTATAAAATAATAAAAAGAGTAAGTTCTAATTAAGTCAAACAAGAGGGCATAACAAGAATAAGGCAGAGAATACAATATATTGTCAGTTCACTAGTTCCTGATTAATTGCGGCAGCAGTCCACTTACATTTATTAACAGCAAAAAAGATAGCAATCATGTTTAAAAATATTTCATTTTGGAAAAGCTATAGTACTT
Source organism: Triturus cristatus (assembly GCF_964204655.1). Taxonomy (NCBI): domain Eukaryota; kingdom Metazoa; phylum Chordata; class Amphibia; order Caudata; family Salamandridae; genus Triturus; species Triturus cristatus. The sequence goes on along the minus strand of NC_140593.1, from coordinate 923,348,994 downwards.
GATCTCTCCTTGACTAAATTCATCAAAAATTCAAGGAATTTTGGCTCAGATAATATGCAACTTTTAGCATTTGCAACCCCACAATTTTCTGAATCTGGATGTTTGCAACTGCTAAAAAGTTTTGTACTATGTGCTGAACCCATTTTAGGAGTCAGTAAAGTTTTAGAGATCCCTAAAATTGGTTTAGCCTGGGCATCACTTCCAAATTATAATTCCTATCCATAAGTAGCAATGGTTTGTTACAGTAATAGTGGTTGCAATCAATTTAAAAATGACAGACCCCCCAGGATAGGGAGGTAACTAGTGTCGGCTGACAAAGATAAAGAGTGGTGGGTGGGTGGAGGGAGTGCATGGGTACGGGGGAGTGGACGGTGGGGGGGCTTAATAATAAAAAATAATTTAAAGACTTACCTGGTGCTGCTGGCCACCTGACACTCCTCTGCATCCAGTTCTTGGTCCAAACAGTCCCTGGGAAAGCATCACAGACTCCCCATCCGATCCTTGTGCTGCTTTCAAGCATGATAGCAGCTTCGGTATTTTCCCTGAGCGGATCACATTAATGCTTGCTCAGTCACAGGGAGTCTGTGCTGTCTCCCCAACCCAGCTGTGCATTTCGGCTGGGTTGGAGAAACCTAAGTGCGCATGTCAGTTTGGCCGGCCTAAGATGGCGAGCCAAACTGACATGCACACTTTAAAGTGCACCAACTGCTTCTCCTCCCTGTTCCATGGCCCGGCCCCACCCCTCCCTGCACCCGCTGGCTCAGCCAGCAGCTGCAAAATAAAATTATAATAAAATATTGTTTATTTTTCAGCTGCTGGCTCTGAGCCAGTGGGGTGATGCTCCTCTGCCATTGTGAAGGAGTCGCCACTGGAAGTAACTTATTTGCAAAGGGGAAGAGGTATAATGATACATATGGCCGTAACTTTCCGGGACATAAAAAATGAGCACAAGAAATGCGCATGACTCATCGTCAGTGCTGAACCTCACAAAGATCCTCAAACCAGGATTTAATTAATCTTGTTCAACGGGCCTCACTCGGTCCCTGTTGCTGACCTGTCCTCACTCACGGTCACCCTGAAGGTGCGACCAGGTGTCATCAGTTAGCCCTTTGTTCTTTTTGGTGCTATTTTCACTGAAATGTTCAACCCTACATATATCCAATTCTATAGATTCAAATTTTCTGCAGTGTTTTTGCTCAATTTTGTTTTATTTGAACTTCTCCAGCTTTGCTGTTTACAGATGTGGTGAAGTTTAAAACTATATTTGCAAATATTTAATAAGGTCCATGTATTCCAATTAGGTTCCTGTTCCACCATTTTGGGTCAACAGATAGGCCCATCACCCTTCTGTTTTCTCAATTTTTTTTCTCAGAGTTTTATATTGCGCAAACTTGACTCAAAGGTATCGGGCATCAGAGCGCTTTACATGAGCACCAGTTGCGTTACACAAGGACACATTCATTTTTGTTGGGCACGGGGAGATTTAGTGATTTGCCCAGAATTACAGGATGTTGAGCATTCCTGCCGAGACTCGAACCCGGTTCTCCAGCTTCGAGGTCAACCACTCTAGCCGTAAGGCCACATCCTTCCTAAAATCATGCCCATTAACTAGAAATCCCCTCCTATTCCCTCCAATTTATATCAATTCCTCTGACTTGGCTGCATCCTAATGAAAAGAAGATCTATGAAAAAGAATAGCCTACTCAACTGCAACCTGATCTCTAGCTCCAACCTGGACCTTCACTCCATTCCCAAAACCTGGCTTATCTAGGACATAACACAGAGCTCCCCTTTCACAAGACAAGCCAGTCCAATACAAATACAGAATCTGCTGTGGAAATAATCCAGAAAAGGTTTGCAGAGGAGCAACAACTATTTTAAAAAGCTCCTTCTAATCCTGTATTTTTCAAGATTTCATAACATCATGAGAAACATTTCTTTGACCTACCAAAGTCGACCAAAACCTGTCAAATCTAGAACCTCCCAAATACTTTAATGCAATATCCTGGCGAACATATTCAGCTAGACAGAAGCTTGATGCAATCGTTTCCCAAACACAACACACCATGTCTGCCGATTGTTCCCCAATTTTCCATAGCTAAAAAACCCAGTGTGAGGATTGTGGTTTATTACATGGCATGGTTGTGCAACCTCACAATGTAATACCCTCAAATAACTATCTTGGGTCAACTTAGGCTTGTATGTAAAACCCTTGTCTCAACATTGAGTAACTGTGGCTTTGAGCAGCAAGGCATAAATAAAGGAAGTAGTATAAAGCATTTAGAAACACCAGACAACAAAATAGTAAAGTATCACTGCACAAATGAAATTCACAGCAATTTATAAAAATGGATTGTATTCTTATGATTTATTAGACACCAAGATGAGCAAAATCCACTGAAGGGTTCCAGAGATATAGAGTTTTAGGCGAAATGTAAATCTCAGCTTTTTAGTCAAAAGTGCAGACAAGATTTGGCAACTGTAAAGTTTAGAAACTATTGAAAGGTTTGTTGGGAGAAGGTCAGGCAGGCCATTAAGGAGTGGTGAAGCATGTCAGAAGTCAAAACTGGTTGACTATCACATTCTTCTGCAAGGGTGATTCCCTCAGGGGAGCTGACCTACCTCAACTTTGACAAGCCTCAACCTAAACTTGACCTGGCTAAGGCTGTGTCTCTACCACTCTTGTATCCTCTCCTCCCTCTACTTGAAATGGTGAGGTACCTACCTCAATTAACCCTTCCTTAGCTAGGGCAGCGCCTAGCTGACCCAAAGAGGTTACCCAACACTTGAGTAACTCCACCATGACCAACAGGGTCAGGGGGCCTACCTTCTTCCCAATCATAGAGTCTGACCCCATACCAAGGATAGTGTTACCACAAAGGCAAGCACCCAACAAAGGCTACTGACAGCTGTAAGTGCCCGGAACCACACAGTGAGCTCTCCACTAATAGGTTGGTGGGTTACTATGGTGTCTTGGAGCCTCTTTGGCTTTCTAGGAAGAGGGCTAGCAACTCATCTGCCAGGCATCTGCCTTCCACTCCTTGTTTTACCAGTCTAGGGGGGGCACACTGAATCAAATCAACTGCATGACACTCCAGGACTTCCTTTGGGTCAGAAGAGGGCTTTACCAGGATCAGTCTTGAGGTATTCCTCTACTTGAGTATAATTCCCCCGGTTTAATGGGTCTCTTGCTAAGAATGGCCCTCCTTTCCCACTTTTACCTTTATGGGGGGCCTACATCTCCTAGTCTTAGGGATTGGACCCCCAGGATCCTTGGTACAGGCAGCACCGAGGAAGGCTGCCCCCTTTGGACACAAATCAACCTCTGGAAGGTCAATGCCTAGAAGGCAATCTAGGGGGAGATTAGAACTAACTATACTCTATACCCTACCTCTTGGGACACTAAGGCCACAGGGTGGTTGTGGGGACCACATTGACTTTAGGTTTGTGGAAGTGCTTATTTGCACCCTCAAGAATTACCAGATTACCATCTGAACTGGACCCTTTTCCCAGTTAAATGTTACTAGGACCTCCTCATCTGAGGTGTCCTCCTCTAAGTCTACAGTGGCCATCCCAGTGTTAACCTTTCTCTTGGGGCAGTTTGCATTCACTCTGTACTGCCCTAGCTGCAGACAGTTTTTTCCAATAGTTTCTTTAAGCCAGGGTCCCGACTATTCTGCTTACTAGAGGTGGGCTGCATCTTGACCTCCTCCTCAGGTTTCTGTGGCTTCAAGGGAACTTCTTTGGTAGTCTTACCTCCCTCCTTTCCCTTCTCTGAGCCTAAACCCCATCTTAGGATCACATCCTGGTTCTTCTTGGGTGCTTGTGTCCTAACCAACTCATTTGCTACCTTGCCAAGCTCTAAAGGGCTAGATAGCTTAGAATCTACCAGATACTGGTATAATTTCACTGAGGAACAATTTGTAAGTATGTGTTCTTCTACCACTAAATTATGAAGCCCCTCATAGGTATCTACCTAGTCACCTTTGAGCCAGACTTCCATTTACTTCACCAAAGCATCTACAAAGTCTACCCATGTTTGAGTTGATCCCTAGTGAGTATTTCAAAACATTTACATATATTCTTCAGGTGTTAGACCTAACAGCTCAATGAGTGCCTCCTTCATGTACAAATATGACTCTGCCACATCATCTTCTAGTGCCAGCTGCATAACTTTCAGCTATGTTCGAAACATTTCCCACAACAGGTGCCCTCAATGGTGGGATTTCACCCTTCTCTTCCTGAGAGCACTCTCATAGGATGCTAACTATTTGCCTATATCGTCCACCTATATATACTTTGGCACAATATCCTTAGGCAACCTAGTGTCATGGGCATCCCTTACCTCTCTTTCTCTGTTGCTGTCACCCTGTCCTTGGGACATCAGTCCCAGCTTGATCCTTCTCTCTTCCAGGGCCAGTTCCCTTTAATCTAAGGCTGGCATCCTATCTTGGATCTCTAAGAGGCTAAACTGGGCCTCTCAGTCCTTGAGCCCACTCACTGAAGGGGAACTCTTCTCACTCCCAGATTTGAAGACATGACTTGAATGAACTGTGGAGGGCACAGTCTTGTTGCCCCTTCAACTTCTTCATCAAAGAGCTCTATGTCATCATCATTCTCATACCCACTGTCAGGTGAGATCTCCTCTGCAAGTTGAGCTTGAGCTCTCCTGACTTCCTCCCAGGTTTGTGAGGGCTTCTCCAAGTTCTCTTTCTTGGCATTGATCCCAGCCATATTTTCCTGTGCCTGTACAGCACCCTCAAATCATTGAGTTTCAGTGTGGGCAAGATAGGCAAATTGATTTCCTTGCTTCCCATCCTTGGAGACTACACAAATATTTTTGCCAAACCTTTTGTAACTTTTGTTGACTGTGTGTTTTTACAGCAAGTCAGTAAGCTCCTGGAAAACAGTGCCTCGGATACACGGAACTTGACAAAACCTTTTGAAACATTTTCAATAGTTGATAACTTATTTATGGTCTGGTACAGCTAAATACAAGATCTGGATCCCACAGCTAGGCCATAATGCGAGTATTGTGGCGTGCTGTATGATAAGTTTGCATGACCTTATCGTGTAATATACTTGCAAATAACTGTCTTGGGTCCAGTCAGGCTCATTTGTAAAACCTTAGGTAAACCATGTGGCTTCGAGCAGCAAGGATTAAACAGAGGAACTAATGTAAAGCTTTTAGAAGCATCAATCAACAAAATAAGAAAGTCACGCAACATAAACGAAAATAGACACCAATATATAAACATAGCTATTTTAATGAATGTTTAGGCACCAAGATGAGTAAAATCTACCAGAGAGTTCCAGAGATATAGATTTTTAAGTAAAACACAGATCTCAGCTTTTTAGTCAGAACCACAAACAAACATTGTGAACCTAAAAGTTTAGAACATTTTTCAAAAGTTTGAAAGAGTTGTGTCTGGTTACTGTGGCCCAAGTGGGGTGACCAAATCTAACAAGGTGAAGGTCAGGGGCCAGTAAGGAACATTTGGACAGTTACCTGGTCACCAAAACAGACTCAATTCCAGTTACACACTTTTCATCAAAATCGGTGCACACACATAATATAGAGGTTTTTTTTTCGACCTACAGAAATATTGAGTTGTAAATATCAGTGGGACAGAATATCGACATCAAGAATATCAGTGACCAGAATATCGACCTGAAGGTAAGAAATATCGTTTTTGTTAATATCGAAGTTAGTAATATCATTTGCAAAATTATTGTTGCTAATAATATCAATGTTTATATTAGTGTTATGTATTTTAGTATGTATTTTATATGTATGCGCTCCACATTTTTTTTTATTTTTTGAGTTTTTTTAAATACATTTTTAGAAGTAACTTTTTTTTTTTTTTTAAGTAAATTTTGTGTTGTAGTACTGTAGCGGGATGTGGGTTTATAGAGGAATAGGGTGGGAAGTAATTTAATTATAGTAAATTAAATAATAATTTTTAGAAAATATTAATTAGTTTTAATTAAATTTAGCGTTTTAGTTCTGTAGCGGGTTTTGGGCTTATAGGGGAATAGGGTGGGAAGTAATTTAATTATAATAAAGTAATTATTAATTTTTATTCTTTGGTATTGATAATTATTTTATTGTTAATTAATTGTTAATTGGCAATTAATTTTTAATAATTAATTAATTGCTAATTATATTAATTGTGTTAATTTAGTTTAGGAGCGGGTTGTGGGTTTATAGGGGAATAGGGTGGGAAGTAATTTATTATAATTAAGTAATTAATAATTTTTATTTATTGGTATTGATAATTCATTTATCGTTTGTTAATTATTAATTGGTAATGAATTTTTATTAATTGATTAATTGATACTTATATTTCAACTATACCAATACACGTATAGATATTTTCAAATTTGTGCGGAAGATAAAACTAAAAAAATGGCATATGCTCAGGAACAATGCAACCTGTTCTGAGAATACAACAACATCTACTAATCCAAGTGACATTAATCTCACAGTTGGTGATGCAGATATACTGTATACAGTCTTTGATCTTGGAACTAACATAGATGAATCGGCAACCCAGGAAAGGTCTGATTCTGATTTCGTGACTGACAAAGCTGCTTGTACCTCTTTCAAACCATGCTCTGTGTTTTATCCCAATTTACCTTATGATTCAATCGATACTTTTCAGGACGTGGCAACTAAAGAACTGAGGAAACAGAAACATAGGCTGAATGATAAACATGATATTAATTACAACTTATCTCCCAAACAGCGCAATGTGATCTTGTCCTTGGCTAAAGATGACAGTTTGGTGATACGTCCCTCGGATAAGGGAGGGAATGTAGTATTGTGGGACAGAAAAATGTATATTGAAGAGGCTGAAAAACAACTAAATAATGCTAAATGTTATTGCACCTGTGATACAAGTACATACAATGCTAGCATAACCACTACATGGGGGAAACTTGCGGAGTGGCAAGAACAGGGTATCATTACTTGGCAGGAATATTGTTTTCTAAAGAGGGATTACCCTAAATTACCTGTGTTGTATCTTCTACCAAAGATCCATAAACATCCCACCATTTCCCCAGGGAGGCCTATAGTATCCTCAGTAGGAAATGTATTGGAAAACATTTCCAAGTATGTTGACCAATTCCTTAAAGAATATGTCACTGAACTCCCATCGTAGGTTAGGGATACAAAGGATTTTCTTAATAAAATCGAAGGGTTTATGTGGAAAAAGGACTACTCATTGATTACCCTGGACGTAAATACATTATATACCATCATAGATCACAACCAGGGTATCGAAGCATGTCTACATTTTCTCAATTCACGCAGCATCATATATTTGGAACACACTAGTATGCTCACAGACATGATATCGATATGTTTAAAGAATAACATCTTTCTCTTCAATGGTGCCTTGTACAAACAGGTTCGAGGCACCACGATGGGTACATGCTTCGTGCCAAGTTTTGCTAATCTATTCCTAGGAAAGTGGGAAGAGGAAATTCGTTGTGATCCTAATATGGCAGATGACTTTAAGTCAGTAGTGAAATGGCTTAGGTACATCGACGATTTGCTGATTATATGGGAAGGTAGCGAATCAGAAGCTTTGAATTTTATTGATAAACTCAATAACAACAAATACAATATTGCCCTGACACATAACTTCAGTAAAACATATGCTGAATTCCTGGACATCAAGATTGAAGTCTTACATGATAAAATCATTACTAGTCTGTACAGGAAAGAGACAGCTGGTAACAGTCTTCTTCATGCCCTCAGTGAACACCCAGAAGCCCTCAAATGGAGTATTCCATATGGGGAATTACTGAGGGCAAGAAGAAATTGCAATAATGATGACAAATACATTCTTGAACAAGAAGTCCTACTCAAAAGATTCAGAGAACGAGGTTACCCAGAATGGGTACTTAAAAAAGCATTAGAGAAGATCGCTAAAGTCAGCAGAGAGGAGTCGCTAGGCCAGACATCTGAATTAGACACCAATAGTTCGGTCACAAGAGTGATAACAACGTTTAATAGTCACTCGAAGAAAATACACAAAATCCTCTGCGACAATTGGAACATTCTCCAGACAGACAATATTGTGGGCTCAGAAGTAGGCGAAAGACCTGAAGTCACCTACAGAAAAGGGAGAAATTTCAGAGATATTCTTGTCAAAAGTGACATCACTATGACAAAAAAAAGTACATTTCATGACCTCAAAGGCTTCTTCCCATGTGGTCACTGTAGATCTTGTAAATTCAGTCCTTCAATTCAGGAATTTAGTATTCCTGGTAGAGCACAGAAATGGAAAATAAATCAGTTCCTCACATGCAGTAGTACTTACATAGTGTATATATTGGAGTGTCCCTGCAAACTCAGATATGTGGGGATTACAACATGTATGATCAAAAAAAGAGTTATGGAACATTTGAGAGCGATCACCAATGTTGATATACATTATCCCATTGCCAGACATTTTAAAAGATTCCACAATTCCAACAGTGCCCTACTACGCTTCTATGCGATTGAACAAATCATTCTTGGCAATAGGGGTGGCAACAGGGAATTGGCTCTCCGTAAGAAAGAATCTAAATGGATACTAGAGCTGGAAACCAAATTCCCTGGAGGCCATAATATGGATGATGAATTGGCAACGCATTTGTATGAGGAATAACTGTCTGATATAGAGAAACTGTGTAGTTTAACTCTATTAAGTCATAAATATAATCATTGGCATATTGCCTTGATTTTGTATTTGTATTTGTATAGATTATTTTCCAAAATCAGCTAAGTTTTATTCTCTCTTGTTTGTTTCACTTTCACAGGAAGAAAGGAAGGGACCCACCGTTTAGTATGGTCACTGCACGGGCACCCTACCCTTTTCTTCCCCAGGCTCGGAAACACATGAGAAACAAGATAAGAGACTTTTTAACCATCTTCCTATTTCTTAATATTTGAAAGTCTGAATAATAATAATTCTTTTCACTGTATCACTGTTCACAATATTATATTGGTATTATTGGTAGGAATTGGACTATACCTCTATTAAGGTAGGCATTTGCCTCTGCTTCATCAGTTTTGTCACTACTGTTGATTTATATGTAAGGCCTAGATTCTAGACTGGTAGGATTAAGTACAAAACTTGACCGAAATTTTAGAACATTAAGAATCATTATATGACATATTGGTATATATTTGAGATCTAGTTGGACATTTGAAAACATTTAATTCATTTGCATGTTCTATGTGTATAATGATCCGCATGCCACTAGTGCGTAGTAAATCAATTGTTTTTACCCCCTTTCACTATAAAATGCACTTTAGCAGGTAATTACCATGTTGTTCATTGAAAATACATTTTGTTGAAAAAATTTTGCATAACGGTGACATAAGCAACAACTCGATAGTATATATGTGTTATGGGGTATTGTATTTCCTTTCTTCATTAGAATATTCAGCCACTAGTGCGAAAAATATATATATGAAATTTAGTACTTTACTTCATGTACTTTGTTTTCAATTGAAACAGAGGAAAGTTACTTGGTTTATCCTCTTATTTTTCCAATGTTTAAAACATGTATCTAAACCACTACAAGATGGCCGACAATTGTCAGTAACAGAACTTATGATGATTTTAAGGCAGTCCTTCCTCCATATCCTATGTTTATTTATGCACGTCATTGTTGGTTTCACTGTTCGTGTGATCAAGACATTTAGTTGTCGAAACGCGTAACGAGCAATAAATTAGCTTCTTCATAAGCATTAAAAAAAAAAAAAAAAAACGAGTAATAAATTAGCTTCTTCATAAGCATTATCCTTCGAGTGTGCGTGTTATTGGAGATTCGAGTACGAGTTATATTAATTGTGATAAGTTTTTGGGGAGCGGGTTGTGGTTTTATAGGGGAATAGGGTGGGAAGTAAATCAATTATAATACATTAATTATTATTATTTATTTTTGGTATTGATAATTAAGTTATTAGTTATTAATTGGGAATTAAATTGTATTAATTTATTAATTGATGAATATATTAATTGTGTTAATTTAGTTTAGGAGGGGGTTGTGTGCATACAGGGGAATAGAATGTGAAGAAATGTATTATAATTAAGTAATTATTATTGTTTATTTGTTGGTATTGATAATTAATTTATTGTTAATTATTTGATAATTGGTAATTAATGTTTATTAATGTATTAATTTTTTATTATATTAATTGTGTTAATTTATTTTAGGAGCAGGTTGTGGGTTTATAGGGGAATAGGGTGGGAAGTAATTTAAAGTTATTAAAGTAATTATTAATTTAAATTTATTGGTATTCATAATTAATTCATTGTTAATTAATTATTTATTTGTTATTTATTTAAAATAAATAGTTAATTGATAAGCATGATAATTTTATCCCTCTGCTATGCAAAACCTTCCCTACAGTTATACTCTCTGGAGTGGGAATAGTAATTTCTACCCCTACGGTATCCAAAACTTTCCCTACTGTTGCACTGTCTGGAGTTGGAATAGTAATTTTTACCCATACGGTATCCAACACTTTCCCTACTGTTGCACTCTCTGGAGTTGGAATAGTAATTTTAACCCTTCGCTATCCAACACTTTGCCTACTGTTGCACTCTCTGGAGTTGGAATAGTAATTTTAACCCCTACGCTATCCAACACTTTCCCTACTGTTACACTCTCTGGAGTTGGAATAGTAATATTTACCCCGACGCTATCCAACACTTTCCCTACTGTTGCACTCTCTGGAGTGGGAATAGTAATTTTAACCCCTACGCTATCTAACACTTTCCCTACTGTTGCACTGATTGTAGTGGGAATAGTAATTTTTATCTCTTTGCTATCCAACACTTTCCCTACTGTTGCACTCACTGGAGTGGGAATAATAAATGTTACCCTTACGCTATCCAACACTTTCCCTACTGCTGCACTCACTGGAGTGGGAATACTAATGTTTACCCCTACGCTATCCAACACTTTCCCTACCTTTGTACTCTCTGGAGTGTGTATAGTAATTTTTACCACTTCCCTATCCAACACTTTCCCTACTGTTGCACTCTCTGAAGGGGGAATAGTAATTTTTACCCTTACGCTATCCAACACTTTCCCCACTGTTGCACTCACTGTAGTGTTAATAGTAATTTTTTTCCCCTATGCTGTCCAACACTTTCCCTACTGTTGCACTCTCTGGAGCGGGAATAGTAATATGCTATGCTATCTAACACTTTCCCTACTGTTGCAGTCACTGGAGTGGGAATAATAATTTTTACCCCCTATGCTATTCAACACTTTCCCTACTGTTGCACTCTCTGGAGTGCGAATAATAATTTTAACCACTACACTATCCAACACTTTCCCTATTGTTGCACTGATTGGAGTGGGAATATTAATTTTTACCCCTTCGCTATCCAACTCTTTCCCTACTGTTGCACTCTCTGGAGTTGGAATAGTAATTTTAACTCTTTCGCTATCCAACACTTTCCCTACTGTTGCACTCTCTGGAGTGGGAATGGTAATTTTTAACCCTACTCTGTCCAACACTTTCCCTACTGTTGCACTCACTGGAGTGGGAATAGTAATTTTTACCCCCACGCTATCCAACACTTTCCCTACTGTTGCACTCACTGGAGTGGGAATAGTAATTTTTACCCCTACGCTATCCAACACTTTCCCTACTGTTGCACTCTCTGGAGTTGGAATAGTAATTTTATTCTCTCCACTATCCAATATTTTCTCTACTGTTTTAGTTAATGTAGTGTATAATTTATTCTAAAATGATTAAAGAAATTGTTATTTTTTTATTTGTTATATTTATTTGTTATATTTTTATTTATATTATTGTTGTATGTGTATATATGTATTTATAATTTATGAAATGTTTTTAACAATTTATAAGTTATTAAAATAATTTATTTAGGAATATTATTAAGTAAGTATATATATTATATTTTAGATATTTTTACATTACATGTTTTAGTTATCATTTTGAAACATTTAAAAATATGTTTAACTATGTTTCTTTTAATTCTATGGATTTACTTTATTTTACATCATTTTTTTAACATTTAAAAAAAACAATAATTTTAACAACGATATTTTTGACAACGATATTTTTTTGGATAATTTTGTACTTACCATGATGTAGATAGGATGTGATATTCTTGACTTCGATATTTTTGTCACACTATTTTTGTACCTCAATAATGTGGTAGTCGATATTTTGTCAGTGATTCATCAAAATCACTATAGACTTCAATGGAGTGGTCCTGATGCTGGGGATGCAGGATGCTGAGGATGCTGAAAGATACTCTGGATGCTGTGTGGTTGACAGGAATGACCTTGCATTATTGCCTCAGTCCATAGGTAGGGTAGGGCGACTTTAATCACAGTGGTCCGTCTACCTCGAAGTCCTCTTTGAGCCAAAATTAAGTCAGCTGCAGCTAGACTACTGATCTCCGTACACAGCGGGTCGAGCCGTATCCTTTGGAGAAGGCAAGTGTCTGTCTTTGTTGACCAAGATTGATTCAGATTACACTCCTAGGTCTGGTGGACCACAGAACAACTTTTTGCCATTGAGTATCGGTCTCTTCGGTTGCCCAGCGATGGTTGGTGGTGATTTGAAGACTCTGGCTTCTGACTTTCTGGAGCGGGCTACTTCAGCTTTGATAGCCCTGGTGTTTCATCCAGGGGGTCAGGTGACTGACCCTTGGAGTAACATCTTTGCTCTGGGGCTCAGGAGCGACTATTCCACAAGCCAGGATCCACGGTCAGAGTCGTCTCTTTACTAGCCCAAGGAGCGGCAGATGCAGTCCAGCAGACGATGCAGCCTCTCTTGCCAGGTCCAGGAGTCAGCAGGGAAGTTCTTCTTCTGTCCTTTCTCCAGCTTCATCATGATGTAAGGTTCAGGGTGCCAGTGGTACCATATTTATGACCAGAAGGTACCCTGGGGCATGATCCAATCACTAGCGAAGGAGCTACCAAGATCCCTCCCCACCCTGTGATGAATTCCGGCTATATGTGACATCTAGCAATCCAAAAGTGGGCTATTCTTTCCACTTGCAGGAGGTCTCAACCCTTGTTCGTAGCTTGGTAGCCCACCTTAGTGGTCTGGCTACCTGTGGACTAAATGCCCACAAGAAAAACTGGTTTGGGTACTGGTCTCCCCTCTCTGTTCCCGCCACCAGTCTATCTACCTAATCATAGGGGCAGGTTTTCAGGAGTTTGATCGGCATTTGCTCACCAAAGACAAGTTCTCTTTGGAAGCTCATCTTTTGGGTGAAAATCCTTAGAGGCGACCTCAAGGGGGAGGAGGTGACACTTCCCTCTGTAGCAGGCCACTATTGCTCCTGAGCCTGGGAGTCCTTCATAAGACTCCCCAGGATGGCACACGGCTGTCTGCTGGCAAGCAACAGTGCAAGGCCACTGGACTAAATGGGCAACAAAAGCGCAACTTTCTGAAATTTGCCTTTCTTTAAAAGTGACATGAAATTCAACTTGACAATGGTTCACAGTGTACACAAAATACTCATTAAAAATAGCAAATATTTGAATCAAAATACAACAAACAACAAAACAATTAAGAAAGAAGATTATAGAAATATATATGGCCCTTATATAGAAAACAAATGTAGTTATAGAAACATATCACACATCATTTACTTTATGAAAAATAGTATTGTGAGGCTCAGACATATAAGCTGGTACATATAACAATTAATAGACATACACAAACAGACAATCTGGCATACAGAAAGAGGTTACATAAAAGTCGGAGTTCCAAACCAACACTGGAACTACAACACACAAAACAATGTGTCCTCCATAAATTGTGGCCACAGTTGCATCAACGGCGTTTCGACCTTTGTCATAAATACATGGTCATCTTCAGGACTGATAAGTTATTGAGCATCCCACCAAATAATTTGATTTGCCAAAAGGTCACAAGCCAAATACAACTCAATCCTTATATTAAAATCTTAATAAAAATGAAATGCACAGTCTTTGGAATTTAATTTCAAAGCTTAACTCAGCCGCTGTATAACTTTAATCATATCCAGCGCGCAATAAATGAAAAAATCCTATAGCTGTCTTTGTAAAAAAGCTCCCAGGCGTTAGTAAATCTTTAAATTGTTCACAACTCAATTGCCGAATCTCCGTTTTAGCTAAAAGTTAAGTTTTTAAATTGAATTCCAAAGAGTGTCCATTTCATTTTTATTAAGATTTTAATATAAGGATTGAGTTGTATTTTGCTTGTGACCTTTTGGCAAATCAAATTATTTGGTGGGATGCTCAATAACTTATCAGTCCTGAAGATGACCATGGATATATGACAAAGGTCAAAATGCCGTCAACACAACTGTGGCCATGATTTATGAAGGACACATTGCTTTGTGTGTTGAAGTTCCAGTGTTGGTTTGGAACTCCGACTTTTATGTAACCTCTTTATGTATGCCACTTGTCTGGTTGTGTATGTCTATTAATTGTTATATGTTCCAGCTTATATGTCTGAGCCTCACACTACTACTTTTCATAAAATAATTGATGTTTTATATGTTTCTATAACTAAATTTGTTTTCTATATAAGGGCCATATATATTTCTGTAATCTTCTTTCTTAATTTTTTTGTTGTTTGTTGTATTTTGATTCAAATATTTGCTATTTTTAATGAGTATTTTGTGTACACTGTGAACCATTGTTAGGATAAAATATTGATTGCCCCTGGTTCAGGTGATTAGGGCTGCCCCTGTGGTGGTTAATTATTATGAAATTCAACTTGGGCATCCATTTGGATTAAATACTCAATTAATTTGACACCTTGAAGTACCCATTTTAGTGGTCCCATTCAGAAGTTAGCTGGACTGAGAGGTCAAAAGGTATTTGTTACCCAATGGGTTTACTAACTTTTCCACAGCAAAAAAACAATTTGAAAGTTTCGAAGTTAGGCCATATATTAAATTATATACCCTACTAAAAATTATACAGCTCCTTGTCTTGAGGCTCCATAGGCCTTCCTTTGGGAAGACTTACAAATATGTTACGGGAAGATGGGGCATTCCCATTAGTTTGAATGACAAATTTGAACTAGCAGTTTTGAAACTGCTGTTCCAGGTTGCAATTACAGGTGGGAGCTATTTTGTTCTTTCTCACAAACAGGGTAGTTCAATCAAAGATGTTGCCCAAGGAGGACACTCTGTCTTACATGTCCTGAGTATCCTGTCTGGCATATGCTAAGGACTTATAAGTAAGTCAGCTACTGCCAAATGGGTGTAGCCAGTTAAACATACAGTTTGTAATGGGTTTGAACAGTGGCACTGAGGTCTGGTTAGGAGGCTTCTATGTACTGTCAGAGTCAGAACATCAGCATCATCAGCCCACAAGTGGCAAAACATTTGGGGGAAACCTACAAAATCATGTCTCCTCACACAGAACATCACCATCAACCTAAAAATAAAGAAAGAAAACAGAATCCTATCATGCTAATGGAGAAATGGTGTGGCATAAATGAAAGGCTCTACTTCCAATGGCACAAGTCTTGATTACAAGTACAACACTGCAGTACTCAGTTCGGATCTCTGAAGCAAGGTGACAAGATCATCTAAGAATTCTATAACTCAGTATGCTTTTCTACTAAGATCCCTCACTCACAAGCTGATTGTGACACCTATTTAGATTACTTCTCATTAAGCACAAAGATCCCCCTTGGAACTATAGGACCTCTGGAAGACTCTGCCAGGAAGAAGGACTGCTGTGCTGCTGAAAGGAATGCGCCTCTTTTGGACAGCTGCCCCAATGGACTGTTGCCCGGCTGTGCTGACCTGCTGCCCTCTTGCCTGGGGTAGAAGGACTGGAACCTGAAACCTGTACTCTGGATTAACAGAGCGACTGCAAGGGCTAATTAGTCTCTTGTAACCAGCACATGGACTTTGCAACTGTCAGTCCTATCCTGCCATGTGGCGCCAGCCCAGTCCTGGAACCTTAGAAGTGGAGCTAAAGGTTCTCTAGTAGTCCATCTGTGTACCCAGCAGACTCGATGCATCAGCTCTGCTGAGTGGCGCTACCCCAAGCAGAACTGATGCATCACCTGTGCTGAGCTGACTTTCCCAGTGCCAGGCCTGCACATCGGCCTCACAGCCTGCATCCTCACTGGAACCACTCCTATGCCCCACATCCTCGATGAAGGCCCTTGTACCGCAAACCCTTAATCGAAGGCAGTCTCAGCTTCTTAGGAACCAGTCGGCGCGTGACTCATCCTCAATGCAGGACTTCCAATCGGCAGTCCCTCGTCAACGGCCTCCTCAACAACAACGCAGGACCTTGCATCACAGCTTCTCAACTTCCCAGAATTGAAACTGTGACACATCTCCGATTCTCACCTTGCATTGCCTTGACAACGTGACACATCCTCAACACTGGACCTTGCAACACCCAATCACAATGGAATAACATGCAACTCAACGAGTCAGATGTTCTTCAGTTGTTTTGTTAGAGCTACAAGGTGTTGTAAAAACACACCCACAATACATTTGTAGGACTTCTAGGTGGAGTAGTATAGCATTCAATGGAACCAGGAAAGAGAGTGCTACTCATGAAATAAATATCTTGCATGAATTATTCATCTACATTGGTAAAACAAATGGAAATAAAATCATCCAGGTAGGAGGAAAACAGGTGACTGACAAAAAATGATTGATGAGAAAATGATTCACATAATTGCTGGATTTATTTTTGTAAGCGAAAGGTAATTATTTCTTGCCATGCAGCAGACCTTAGTTGTAAAAGTATGACTTTTGTGTTTAGCAAGAACATCTGGTGACAGAACAGCTATGAGCATAAACGTATGAAAGACAGGAAATAAAATGTCAATTATAGCTTGACAATGTTCCTTGAGTTCTGCTTCAAGAGGCAGCAGTATGGCTTACAGCTTGGAGTGGGGCACAGGAAACCACACTCTCATGCTTGGGTCAGCAATTAATAAAGAATAAAATATATAATTGTCATTAAACACCAACAAAGTTAAGCATGCCTGCTGTAGAGGCTTGGAACCTAATTTAGAGGGAGGTGATGGTAGGAAAATTAACGAATAATGGTGGTATACCTATGACAGAACCACCTCCTACTCCTCCTGCAAAAGAAATGGTGTTGACATTGAGGCCCAATAAGGACAGCCAGTCCAAAAGCATTTTACCTGGTGAAATACTGTTCACAACTGCCATTGAAACCACGGTGGTCTTGGAAACAAATCTTGTAAACTTTCTCCCACTGAGAGACAAACTCTCAGCATAACATTTGTTCAGTGGCTTCTGGAAATAGACTTCTAATTTGGGTGTCCATCTCCAGGATTTGTGTTCATGATGACATTTCTGCATTGCAGCCAAGCATTCAACAGCTAGTTTGTGGAAAATACATCAGCTATAATTATGTACATCTATAAAAGTGGCACCCCACCTGGACGTGGTGTGGTGGAAGTGGTATCTGCTCCAAAATGATGGTTTAGTGGCTGGGCAGTCCAATTTATAAAGAGGCCATTAGTGTTCTTCATGTACCTTTTTCATGCCTTATTCTATTCCAGGTCAAAGCAAGCACATATTTTGCATGCAGCACATGCCCGCTGGACAGTGCAAGACAATGAGTTAGGGGATAACCAATTAGTATGCAAACTATTAGACAGAAAAGTGGCATATCTATCTGCAAGATGCATGATAAAACAAAATATTGATCCAGTCAACTGTTGATTTGGCAAGCATTCTGTATTGCTGATATACTTTGTCCCAATGCGAATCACAAGCCTATGCTGCCCAAACCAAGTATATAATCAGAGTGTTGAATTGTGTTGCTGTTGTGTTTAATACCAGAAACTGTCTTCTTGTTTGATGGGAAAAACTAATTTTCATGCATATGACTGAACAGGACTTGCCAGTTGACTGTGTGAAAAGGTGTGCAACCTGAGGATATAGTCAGATTTGATTTTGGCAATTATTTGCCTGCTAGTTCAGGAGATACCCAAGGAAACAGAATGGTGGTGGTGAGCAATGATAGGAATGCATCTTGTACTCTTTTCAACATTTTTGTTTGCTATTATTTTCTTCTGCAGTTTTATTTTGCACAACATTGATCAGGGGTCGATGACATAAGAATTAGACATTTTACATAAGATACAACCGCTGAAGTGTGTGTCACCAAGAAGCAGCTTGACCACAAAAAGCAAGGGTGATATTATAGTATTGATTCCTCTTTAATTTAGCTTATAAGCTGCTGTAAGCAGGAAGTAACATTTCAGTCGCGGTTGGTGTTGGGGTAAAGTTGCGGGGTGGGGGAAGGTGGGGGACAACAATAACAACACCCAAAAAAATAACAAAATATAACTTACCTGAATGCCTGCCTCACCGCTGCATCGTAGGTCTTCTGGCTCCACTGCAGCACAGGCTCCTAGACTCCCCTGAGGCCAATCCTAATGCTGCTCTCATGCTGCTCTCCGCATGAGAGCAGCATCAGGACTGGCCTGAGCTCCCCCGATTTGCACTTACAGAGAGAATGGGTGCCTTGGCTTGCTGTCTCAAACCTGGCAATTGATCTCCGTTCAGTGCGCATGTTGGTTTGGCCTTCCTCTGACGGCTGGCCAAACCCTCATGTGCACTGATAGCAGGCCATCTACCACTCCTTCTCCATGATGATCATGAATTGGGCCCTGCCCCAAAACTAGGCAGGAAAGAAAAAAAAACGATAATAAACCTGCTTAATTTTCATTTAATTTTTCAAGTTTTGCAGCCGCTGCTGCTGACGGGCGTCGATGCTTCCCTGCCATAGAGGAGAAGCCACACTGCAACACTTACTGTTTTTACAAACTGCCCAAAAAGGGCACACATGCATTTTGTACTAGCTTTTCTCACAGGGAATCAACTTTTAGTAGCTCCCGGTGGAGAACAGATGAATGCATCAGCAATTGGAAAGAAACATGGTCTAGAAGAACATGAAGCTTGCAAAACACATTTCAACTAAGTCTAATTTTAGTCCATTAGCTCATTGGGATTTTACCAAATCTCAGAAACAAATGCTCATTAATTGGAGTGGTATCTCATCCTGTTTAACCTAGTGCCAGCACCCAATTAGGGGGCCTCTTCCGATCCTGTAAAAAGGCTGTACGAATCGTTGTATGGAGTGTATACCCCGTACGACACGTACCCGGTAAAGTTTCCGTACAACCTTACCTAGGAAGTACGATTCGTACAGAAAGCCTATTTCCGTACGTTTCGTTAAAAAGCCCGAACGGGTCATAAAAACCTACGATTCTGATCCGGAACAGCTTGTACGCGATGTCCCGACGTATTCAGGCAGCTGTTTCCAGCCCAGCAAGTACGATTCGTCCCTACGTCACTCCGTACGGCTCTTTTTTTACGGGAGTCAAACACAGCCGGAAAAGCAGAGTCCGACGCGAACCGCTACGCAACGGAGCCCCGGTACGCGACATACACGCCATGAACCCCGTCGTACGTGTCATCCCGGTCCTCTAGGACTACGACCTGGTGCACCGCACCCACGCACATGCCACAGAAGGTGAGAACAACACCCAGGGGCCAGGGTGGGGGTGAGGGGCAGGAAACGAACCCCATACTCAAAGCCAAACCTATAATATGGAGGCCATACATTAACACCAGGGTATGGTCACTTGGGGGGGCATGGCCAGCAACCCCTGCGTACCGCAACAACGGAAGTGGACGTGTACGGTGCGTTGCACACGTACCCCTATGGCACCATTAGAACAGTGATACGGACCGTACACATGCAATGAATGCGTGGGTACGGTGGGTACCACACGTACCCCTACGGCACAGTAGAACTGTGATACGGACCGTACACACGCAATGAATGCTTGGGTACGGTGCGTGTCACACGTACCCCTACGGCACCATTAGAACAGTGATACGGACCATAGACATGCAATATATGCGTGGGTACGGTGCGTACCACACGTACCCCTACGACACCATTAGAACAGTGATACGGACCGTACACACGCAATGAATGCGTGGGTACGGTGCATACCACACGTACCCCTACGGCACCGTTAGAACAGTGATACGGACCGTACACACGCAATGAATGCGTGGGTACGGTGCGTGTCACACGTACCGCATTACGGCACCAGTACATTTGGGATACGAGGCGTACACACGCCAGGAATGTGGGCTTAGAGGACTGGCCCAGCATGCTACCTTCATATTGGTGTGTGTGTAGGTCCAGGCCAGCAGTGTACTGCTCCAAGGGGGTGCGTGGGTGGGTGCATATGACTCCCAGCAGTGGCCTGCAATATGAGGGGTGGGTGCAGAGGACTCCCAGCAGTGTCCAGAAATATGAGGGGTGGGTGCATATGACTCCCAGCAGTGTCCAGACATATGAGGGGTGGGTGCATATGACTCCCAGCAGTGTCCAGAAATATGAGGGGTGGGTGCATATGACTCCTAGCAGTGGACAGAGATATGAGGGGTGGGTGCATATGACTCCCAGCAGTGGCCTGCAATATGAGGGGTGGGTGCATATGACTCCTAGCAGTGGACAGAGATATGAGGGGTGGGTGCATATGACTCCCAGCAGTGGCCTGCAATATGAGGGTTGGTGCAGATGACTACCAGCAGTGGTCAGAGATATGAGGGGTGGGTGCATATGACTCCCAGCAATGGACAGAGATATGAGTGGTGGGTGCATATGACTACCAGCAGTGGCCTGCAATATGAGGGGTGGGTGCATATGACTACCAGCAGTGGTGTGCAATATGAGGGGTGGGTGCATAGGACTCCCGGCAGTGGCCTGCAATATGAGGGGTGGGTGCATATGACTCCTAGCAGTGTCCAGACATATGAGGGGTGGGTGCATATGACTCCTAGCAGTGGACAGAGATATGAGGGGTGGGTGCATATGACTCCCAGCAGTGGACAGAGATATGAGGGATAGGTGCATATGACTACCAGCAGTGGCCTGCAATATTAAGGGGGGTGCATATGACTCCCAGCAGTGTCCAGACATATGAGGGGTGGGTGCATATGACTCCCAGCAGTGTCCAGACCTATGAGGGGTGGGTGCAGAGGACTCCCAGCAGTGGACAGAGATATGGGGGGGTGTACATCATCATCAGATGACCACACCAACATGGTGGTATGGACGCATCCCTAACTTTGGACTATGATTTTAGTGCTATTACAACACATCACTGACAGCAGGGTCCCACTCCCAGGACAATGGATGTCTGTCACACACTGCATGGGACACCACATGTGGGTGTGAGGACATATAACACATGCATACCCAGCCATGGCGGATGCAGCACAATACACACCCTGATTTCATGTCAACAGACTGTATAGTCATGTAACTGCATACAAAACTAAGATAGCCAAAGGGAACACACACTGTCACGCACATCCCAGGAGTGTTAGGAATGTACAGGTGCTGGTCTTGCCACCAAGATGTTGTTTCTCATGGAAGGAATAGGGTTCAATTCCACCAGATGCAATGCCCACAATTGTGAGTCAGGTGCCCAAATACTCTGCATAACAAGTACTATTTGTGTGGTATGAGGAACTTTGATTTCTGATCGCGATCGAATCGACCCGCCATTTTGTGCTCCGCCACCATTTTATGTTGCCCTCACTCAGGCAGCACGGCGAACAAAGTCTATTCTGCTTTTTCTGCTCTTCGTGTCAAAATTGTCCTTTTGCCTCTATTTGCAAAGCTGTGTTAGGTCTGGCCGAGTACACTAATGCCTGTCTGGTTTTCCTAATCCCCGTCTCAACTATCTGTTGGTTCACACTATTCTTTTCCGACTTTATCTTATCGTCGGGCCTTCACTGTCCTCTGCTAGCATTCTCTCGTTTCACAACTATCCGCCAACACACACAAACGTATCTCGCCACCTGCAAGTTAGTTACAAATCCGTTAATGAATTAGTTTGAGGGAGGGGTGACAAACACAGTTGGAGGAGAGGTTTCTTCGAGTCATCTGACACTTTTGTTTTCAAACCTTTCCTATTGGTTCTGTCCTGTTTTCGAACTGTTCTTACTGGCTCTTTCTTATGTACTCTGGGTGTGTAGTTGGTTAATGTATATTTTTACATGCTATAAAAGATTGTACGCCACAGAGTGAAGTGGCAGTCTCCTGAGAACCTACCTTGTGTACTTCTGGGACAACTGTACTAGCTGCAGCTAATAAATCTGATCTTCTAATGCCTACAGAGTGTCCCGTGTCTCTGTGTAGCTGAGCAGGAGAAACCCAGGAGATTGAGGCGTACCCTGAGCCGCCAGGCCCAAAAGGTTCTGGTTCTTCAGGTAGGCCGTGATTACACACATGCATAGTGCTGAAAAGGGCCAATTTGTCCCTGAAGGCATTCCTACATACCCAAAACACAAGTACAGTGACTAGCAAGGATGGGACAGATGATTCAGCAGGAGACATCGGTGAGCAGCATGGCCATTGTTGAAGGGATCCATCACCAACAAAGGAAATGTGGACAAAGGTCAGCACAACAATTGTGCAACTGCTTGCAGGATAGATGTCAGGTGCCACAGAGGAAGGAACACTCCTTGGGACAATGTCTCCAAACTAAATGAACACACACTACCAATGATTCTTGGCAGAGACATTGTGATGGCACACAGATACCATGGTCCACCTCATGACCATCATACAAAAACATTTCTCAGAACCCTAACACATTACCAGAACACCAACTCCCGGAGCCTCATCACCAACATCAAGTACCTGAAATGCAATAGTGTTGAAAGTAAAAGAAAAGGCTTTATTCAGCACCAAAAATAAATAAATTTAAAAGATACTATGTACAAAGGCCAATGGCCAGTCCATTTCTGAAATCTAAGGGTGGACGTAGGGGACCGCGTCCACCCCTACCTTGCCTGCACTAAGGAACCTCAAGGTTCGTCGACAGGGGGGGGCATCATCTGTGGCAGGACCAGGCACCGCAGGGACATGAGGGGGAGAGGTAGGTGTGGTGGGTGCAGGGGTGGACGTCTCCACCACAGGGGGTGGGGCAGCGCCAAAAGTGGAGGTGAGCTCGGCGCTGCACACTGCTGCTAGGGCCTCCATCCTAACCCCTGCACCTGAAGATACCCCAGGGCCAACGGAGGGTGCGGTGGGTGAGGGATGGGGTGCAGTGCTCTTGGGGGAGGGGGTGGACATGGTGAGGGACTCAACTCTCATGCCCGGGGACTTCCTCGCCCGCTTGTGGGGTAGTGGCTCAGTGGGGGCAAGGCCCAGCTCAACCATATAGGTCTCCTTAGGTGAGAGTTTGGCAGGGGAGCTAAGGGGAGTGGTTTTGGAGGAACAGGGTTGTGAAGACTGCGGACTGCGACTGTGGCTGCGTGTATGTCATCTGCCCCCAGCCCCTGTGGGTGTGCCTACATTCCCCTGAGTGTGCGTGCCAGGAGGTGTGCGCTATGCCTTACTTGGGGGTGTGCTGGATGTGTCTGGTGGGGTGCGTGCCCGTGACTTTCTGGGTGTGCATTGGGCAGGCATGGGAGAGGGCAGTGTGGATGGGTCCGGGTAGGGGGGGGATGGAGCGCTGCACGTGAGAAACTACTGCCGTCATTGAAGACTCCATGAACCGCAGAAACCTGCGTTGGTCAGCCATCGTTGCTGACATGCCCTCCATGAACGACACCATCTGTGTGAGCAGGTTAGTGTGTCCATGGAGGACATTCAGCACCGATGCCTGCTCAACCTGCAACTGCCGCAGTATGTCCACAGACTCTTCACTGAGGGCAGCAGGGGGTGACAGGGGCAGGGGGTGCGGTGCCTGGGCCGAAGGAGACATGGTGGGACTCTGCACGGACAGAAGGGACGGGAGCAACTGGGAGGGCAGAGATGGTAATGGAGGAGGCGGGGACAGATGTGGGATGCTGCCAGTTGGTGTTGCAGCCTCCGCCTCCGCCTCCTCAGGGAGGTCAGCCTCGGACCCGTCGGCGTCGTAGCTGCTCTTGCCTCCAGACAGGTCCTCCGACTGACTCCCCTCGCCCTCCGTGCCACTGGCTCCTTCTGACTCCACAGCACTGGTGGCACTGTCGCTGGGTCCCTCCTCCAGGTCCATGCAGGTGTCTCCCTCGGTTGCGGATGATGATGCTGTGGGCAAGGAGAAGAAACCAAAATTCATCAGTCACCTGTATACATCTGACACATGAGCACAAGAACAATTGGTCACAGTGCATATCAGGCAATTCATAATGAGTAACAGCTAGATAACGCCGCACATATGTAAGCCCTGTACTGCCCAGTTGGTAGACCCACTATGCCACTTGGACACCAGGAAAAAAAGAACACAAAAGGCCGCAACTTGAATGAGAAATACACTGAGAAGCTAGTGTCTGTGAACCGGTGAGCACAACAATACAATGAAGTCATGCCACCTCTTGTTTAACCTGTAAGAAACAGTAGTGGTGCACCCAATGTAAAGTGACACACCTCAATACTCAAGGTGTCACCACACTCAGAGACCTGTAAGTACTTTGGAACAAAAAAGAAAAAATGTTGCTACCTTGGGACTCACAATACTTTACACAATCTACATGTTTTGAATGTGCCAATCGCCATTTCGTGAAAAGAACACTCATGTGCCTGCATGAAATATGTCGCACAAGGCAGTGCACACAAAAGTACATTTACACTGTCATTGAAGAAGCTGGCACCTTTTCTAAGAAACCACTGTTAGAAATTAATGGTGTTGCAGAAAGTACATATACATGGGCCCACGGATGTCTTGATGTCTTGAGACGCGTCAGTTTGTATCACTAACAACAAAGGAGTCTCACAAAATCAAGAGAACTGTGGGAACATGTATATGGAGAATTTGCAACACCATTTAATTCTAACAGTGGGTTCTTAGAAAATGTGCCAGTGTGTTCCATTTAAGTGGAAATGTCGTTTGGTGTGCACTTGCTTGGGCGACTTTCTTCATGCAGGCACATCAGTGTTCTTAACACAAATCATAAAATTTGCACATTTAAAACGTGAAGAACTGTTGACAAGTGCTGTGAGTGCCAAGGTACAATTTTTTAAGAGTAACAACTTGAATTCTGTCAGTTGTCACATGGCCATCCGTCACCTGATTACACAGTTGGCTACACATATGACCTACTGCCTGTCATCTTGAGTGGCACACATGTCCACACCCAGGACAATGCATAAGCTAATGGGCCTGCAATTGGGTAGAAAAAAGCCTGTGGGGACACCCTCATGGCAATCTAGAATGTACACACAGATGTCAGCACACAAAGTCCAAACAGCGTTGCATCTGAACCACACACAGGTGCTAACAATGTATGAGCAAAAATCATGTTTTTAAAAAACTGACACAGGCTGCAAAGCAGGTAAATTAAGCACTGGCCAGCATCACAGGGGCACTGCACGGTGATTCTTTGTACAGCCAAGTCTCACACACAAGTCAGACCTGGCAATGAAAAATCAGGGTTGCACATGTATGCCTCTCTCGCACACCCCACCCCATGCCTGAGTCAATGTGATTGATACAGATCAAGAAGTGACACCTCTTATTCAGGGTTACAATAACTGTGCTGGAAAATAGCTTAATTTACACAACATCACCTCGTGGGGCTGGCAACACATATTTGTGACAAACAACCATCAACAGATTGCTGTGAATAGCCACACAGGCACTGCCCAGTGTGAGTATGCACAAGCAAAATGGTGTATCCCTGTCCAGTGGACACATGTAGCACACATTTGCAAAATACTAACCAGGCCAGGGAACAATGCCACAGAGGCAGACCTATGCTGAACACACAGAGAATGTGCACAGTGTTGGATGACACACATGATTAGGAGGCCAGGGTGTCTCAGGGGACTGTAGTGGGCACACTGCTCTGTGGTCCTGGAATGAGCTGACTGTACCATGTTCAACCGTCATGGCAATATGCATATCTCCCACCCATGCACATCATGTCTGAGGCGACAACATTGGTCATGCATGCTGCAAGGGTGTTCAGTTGAAAGCTCACACTCCTATGTTGAGAATCATCATCAGTGCCAACAATTATGGACCCCCAACATAGTGAACAGGTCATGGCACAGGCAAGGTACCAACACAAGTCACAGACCACCCTCCCACAAGATGCCGAAAGCAATGTGCACTTAGATTTACTGGCACCCTAGATGACCATGTGCAAATGTGATTACAAACAGACCAGGGGACACATGTCAAGGAGGGGAAGGGATGAAAAAGAGCACCAGGTGACATTGGGGAATAGAAAATGCACTGCACATAATAACTCTGGGAGTGTATCCAGGCTACAGAGCACTTCCAAAAGCTGGCGACACATAACATGACAAACAGCCATGTACCTACCCCCTCCTTGCTGCAGTCTCTCCTGTAACTGCCTATTGAGCTCAGGGAATACCGCCGCCAGGACACGTTTCATGTGGGGGGTCAGGCGTCGGCCGCCGCCGTGGGGGTGAGGACTGTCGAGGCCCAGCTGGACCCGGGCGATCCACCGGGTCCAGCACCGGATGTGCTGCCACCTCTTGCGGACCTGTGGCAGCTGCCGACTATGCTCCCTCTCAGATCTCACGGGCCTGACAATGTCTTTCCAGATCACACCCTTCTCGTAGGTGGTTACCTGTCAGGATGACAAAGTGACACAACATCAATACACCTGCTCCATGTCCCAGAGACACACATTTGAACATCATTGAAATGTTGAACAGGGCATAGGATGCAGACAGGAATTACATCATACACAATAAGAATTTGGCCTGTGTACAAGCCCCAATGCACTACATGGCATTGAAAGTCAACAGGTTGGCATGAGGGGTGCGACACACTCACTGATCATGCCACACATTGTGCAGCACATGCAACAGCAGGCTGAAGGCCAGCACGTGCCAAGCAGTCACATGTCCCACTCCACTGACGCACCATCAGCATACTAGACAGACACACCCAAGCACAGATCACTCGCCTGTCATTGACAACAGCGGATACAACCCTCACTCTGCACATGTGCCACTTGCCAGTGGGGTGTCACTGGTGTCATGCTAGCTCTGCAAGTCAGACACACAGCACAGCTTACTTGTCACATCAGATGGGTT
Source organism: Triturus cristatus (assembly GCF_964204655.1). Taxonomy (NCBI): domain Eukaryota; kingdom Metazoa; phylum Chordata; class Amphibia; order Caudata; family Salamandridae; genus Triturus; species Triturus cristatus. Next base: position 923,321,895 of record NC_140593.1, on the reverse strand, counting down.
GATCTGTTGCCTCCTCCATGCAGCTGTGGTGCAACACTTCACATAGGCACTCACCCACATGACAAGGAACATTCACACACATCACTGTCCATGAGGTCGTACACATCATTTGGACACTCTCACCACTGGGCCACTCAACTCATACACATCTGTGAGTACAGTCACCTGTCACACCGGGGGGACTACTGAATCACCTCAGGACAATAGGAAAAAAAGCCACCAAGGATTTGCCAGGCTGAAAGTGTCATGCACTATGCAGTGAAAGTCACAGTAAGCACAATGCAAGTGAGGAGTGCACACAGGAACTACATAATGCTCTGCATGAGAGACATCAGCATGTCCCCCCCCTGGGACCCACTCTAAACAACATTGCATGTCTGTCCCACCTGGACACAATATTGACAGTCACACAACAGGTGCATAGGCAAAGTTAGTGGACTCAGCACTCACCTGCTCCCCTGGTCTCCCACACAGCTTGGTGTACTGTGGGAGGAGGACGTCCAGCGAGGCTTCATTCTCTTCCTGGGTGAATGGCTGGGCCCTCTCCACAGTACGTGACATGGTCCAGAGGAAGCAGAGACAGCAGCAGTGTGGTCGACTGGAAAGTTGTGCAGGCAAGTGCCCTCTCATGGGTTCTGGCTGCCTTATATCTGTCTTGCTGAGGGGCATTCATTTAGAGGAGTACATAGTGATTGGTCAGACTCATTCGCATCCTACGTTTACTCCAATCCCTTTAAACATACACGAATGACTTTAAACATACACCAATGACAGCATTCGCATCGTTCAAATTTTGAGCATCATGTCAAGTCAACAACCACTTTGCAACATTGTATTTTGAACTGACTGTTCCAGGACACATGATCGACACTTTTCAACTGAAAAATCTGTCTCCATGACAACCAGCATGCATTTAGGGCCTAATACTTGACACTTATGTGTCCCCTATGTAATTTTGAAATCCACACACAGGTACGGTGCGTTTCACACGTATCCCTGCGGCACACATACAATGGTGAAACGAAGCGTACACACGTGATGATAGCGGGTATACGGTGCGTTTCACACGTATCCCTACGGCACAAGTACAATGGTGAAACGAAGCGTACACACGCGATGATAGCGGGTGTACGGTGCGTTTCACACGTACCCCTACGGCACAAGCACAATGGTGAAACGAAGCATACACACGCGATGATAGCAGGTGTACGGTGCGTTTCACACATACGGGTACGCACTAGTTCACATGTACGGGTACGCACTAGTAGTACAGTGCGTTAGACACCTACGGGTACGTACTAGTTCACATGTACGGGTACGCACTAGTAGTACAGTGCATTAGACACCTACGGGTATGCACTAGTTCACGTGTACAGGTACGCACTAGTAGTACAGTGCATTAGACACTTACGGGTACGCACTAGTTCACACGTACGGGTATGCACTAGTAGTACAGTGCATTTGACACCTACGGGTATGCACTAGTTCACACATACGGGTACGCACTAGTAGTAAAGTGCGTTTGACATGTACGGGTACGCACTTGTTCACACTTACGGGTACGCACTAGTAGTAAAGTGCATTTGACACATACAGGTACGCATTTCACACACTTACAATGGTAATACAGGCACACACATGCCAGGAATGGAGGGCTACGATTCGCACAAGGATGTCCATCAAGTACTTGTCATTGCATACAGTTATGTGCAGGCCCTAGGTGTGGCAGCCAGTGATATAGCACAGGTCATCTCATCTAGTTGCACAATTGATGTGTGATGACTGTGGACACATGTCATGTGTGATGGGGCACTATGTGGCACACATCACCTTGACACTTGCCACATGTGTGTCTGTAGTCCAACTGTGTCATGCACAGCAGCAGTGGGATGGTACAGTCATCACCACCCGCACCTGTCTCCTGATGCCAGGGACAGGGACAATCTATCAACTGACATTTCACGATCTGCGCGCCCCTTTGTGACTATGTCACGTGTGTGTCATTTGTTCCCATGAGCTTGATGTCAGTGTTCCGTCAACTGCATCTGCTGTTGGTGCACCCAACATGGGTCTGTGTGGAGATGGGCATGGGACACATCTACGCACACCATGCCACATGTGGATTCCCACCACTGTAGGGTCTGTGTGCATCGGACATCATATTTTCCCAGTCATACATGTCTGTGATGTCTCAATGGCTGTGTCTTTCTCTTGTCAGGTGTACCCCTTCATCGCAATGTGTTGATATGTACATTTGACATTCCTTGTGACCTGTGCGTGTGCCTTGCAGTCAGCTGTGTGGATGAGATGACATCCTTCCAATGCAGCTATGTGGTTGTGTGTCACTCCGGTGATATCTGTGGCTCTTCACTCAGACTGGCCACCAACTCATTTCAGGGCATGTCATGTAGACTTGACAATCGACAGGTGTATCTGTCTTTTTGTAGGAGTGCCAGCAAGCTGGCATATGTGTCCTGTATGTATTGCACACACCCGACTCCATAGTTGCCTGATGTGTATTAGCAGTGTAGCATGTGCTATGTTCATTGACATTGATATTGGCAGACTCTCAATCTTCATTCTTACAAACAATGTCTTGCAGGGCAACGCCTGTCCCAAGAACAATGCCAGACTTGGGTGCCTGCATCCGACGTTACAGATTCACTCAACAGTTGATTGAGGACTTGACCGACAGGCTGGCACCACACCTCCAACCGCGACACAGGTATCCTACTGCTCTGACCCCAAAGATGAAGGTGATGTCAGCCCTAAAATTTTTTGCCACAGGTACGTTTCAATTCACCATAGCTGATGTTGGTGGCATGTCACAGAGAATGTTCAGCCGTGTCCTGCGTGATGTTTTAGCAGCCATGTTGGAGCACCTTGATGAATTCATCACATTTCCTACTCCTGAGGTGTTGACAGATGTCAAGGGTGATTTATATGCCCTTGGAGGGATGTCCCATGTCATTGGGTCCATTAATGATACACATGTGGCTTTGGTACCACCACAGGCACAGGAACAAGCCTATCGCAAGTGAAAACATTACCACTCGATAAATGCCCTTGTGGTGTGTCTTGCTAACATGCTGATTTCCCATGTCTGTGCACGTTTTCCAGGATCAGCACACGATGCCTACATCATGAGGCATAGCAGGGTGCCACAAATGATGCTGCTGCTGCACAACGAACGAGCATGTCTTGTTGGTGGGTATACTCAGTTTGTCCTGTGTGTTGCGGTATCTTTGGCTCTTACGGCATCTCCTGACCCACTTTTTTACATGATGTTTCCATGTAGGGGACTCTGGATATCCCAACATGCCATGGCTAATGCCACCTCTCCGTAACCCAAGAACAGCTGTAGATCACAGGTACGACAATGGACACGGGCAGACCAGGCGAGTGATTGAGAGGACGTTTGGCCTCCTGAAGAGCCGATTCAGGTTCCTGGATAAGACAGGTGGGTCCCTCCATTGTGCCCCGGAGAAGGTCTGCCAAATCTTCCTCGTGTGCTGCATGCTGCACAACATGGCAGTTGAGAAGGCAGTGCCACTCATCCTGGATTCGGATGAGCAGGAACATCCACCCGTGGAGAATCAAGGGCTTGCTCATGAGGCTAGTGGAGGAGGAGGAGGATGATATCAGGAGTCAGCTCATACGCAACTTCTTCTCATAATGGTGAGTCACTGGGTATGAGTGTGCAAGCTTGTAGCATTGAGTGGCATGTATTGCAATGTGTGTGTCCAGCTGACTGAATGCAAAGTGACTTTGATGTGTGTTCTGATGTGTCACTCGAGTGATGATGTCATGCCACACAGTTTTGCAGAGAGACTTTCTTTGAAATTTACATGTGTCCAACATTGTTCATGTTTTGTAAATGTCCCTGTGTGCGGCGAGAATTGTTTTAGGTGTCTTCTTGTGTGTCTGTCATTCCCAGGTTTTTGCGCCTGTTGTCTGCTCGTGTCATCTTTGTCCTCCTGCTATTCCTCATGAGGATTGCAACGTGTGCTGAATCAGCGTTCCATGCACGGACATGTGGAAATGTCAGTTTGGGTAAGGATAGCAGCAAAGCTTTTTGGTGGTGGTACGGGTTGGGAATGTGTGGGCCTCCTTCTGTGCATGTTGTGGTACAATGCATACATGTCTTCTCACCATGGAGCATATAACATGTAGCATCACTCCCATGACATGATAGTCACCCTTCTTGACTGTCATCTGTAGTGGAGTGTGGCATCTGATGAAGGCATCAATGTGTGTAAACCTTGCCTCTGAAACATTGCGGATGCTACGGGTGGACATAGTGTGGGACATCACAACAACAGGCTCTATGGGGAATTGCAGCCTCTCCGTGTGCAGCAGGATGTGTTTGGCTCATCCCCTTGACATGTGTGCCAGTTCATTGGGATTGACATCATCCGTGTCGTGAAGGGGCGGTCCAGCGTATGTCCCACATGTTCTGTCAACTGACCTGTGAGTCTGTTCACATGGATGCATTTCCCTTTGTGTGTGTATGTGGAATAAAGGTGTTCAGCACAATCCAAAGTGCCTCATCTCTGTCACTGCAGCTCTCTTGCCAGTTTGCATGCGTCATCTATGGCATACTTGTCAAATATTGAGCATATGTGTATGGCAACATGCATGCAGTTCTTCATGGCTAATAATATCTATTGTGCATGAAGTTCCTGGTTGTTTATGTATTTGTGCAGGTTGCTCCACACAACGGGACGTGCACACATGCTGATGGTGTGTCTCCTGTGCACAGCTCCGCATTTTGTTGCCTGACCCTGTGACCGTCATTTTTGGTGATTGGTCATACATTTTCTCGTAGTGACCCATGAGTTACCTGACACTCCTTCCTTTACATACACCTGTTGCACTGTGCCTTTCTGACCTCCTTGTCTTTGTGTGCTACTTTTTGCCTAGTTTCTCACCCCTTCCGCCTGCTGCTGCATCACCTGTGGCACCGCACTGCTGAGTGCCATGATTCTGCAGCCCACACGCCTCCAAAATGCTTCTCCCTTCCCCCTCCACCCATTCTTAATGCAGCCAGCAGCTTGTCTGTGCCACTGTTGCGCCAATGCTGTGCCAAAGGCAGGACCGTCTGCGCCTGCAACATGCACAGTGCCCCAGCCTCTGGTCTTTGCATGACCCACGTCACACAACAGGCTCATGCTGCAGCCAACCTCCAAGCAATGTCCTCCACACAATCATCCGCCTGCTATCAGGCAACCCCTAAGCACATACATGACACCTTCGCATGCTGAGTGTGTAACTCCAACTGCCTACACAGCGCTGCCCAGCCTACCAGACCCTGTCAGAACAACCAGGTCATGTGCCTCCTACTCCACACCCGCTCCGTCCACCAACACGCCATTGGACTCTGTTACCTCCTCAACACAACAGGCCCACACATCACCTTCATGACAGTAACCTGGACATAAGCATACTCAGCACACGACTTCTTCATTGCCATCTCAGACGGACACAAGATCACCCGCAGGGACGGCACCAACAATCCCAGAGGATGAATTGCAATTGATTCACAAGTACACCCTCAGAGTCACAAATCTGGGTTTGCAGCAACTCCCTGGCAACCCTCAGAGTAACACTCATCTACAGATATCCAGGCCTACATCCACAATTGCGCTAAGCCATCAACACGTACATCTGCACGCACGCCCTCACCTCCACAGGCTACATGTGGCTGGGTGCCAGTAACTTCTGGCTGGAGGAGAACCACAACACCATCCATCATTGGTCCATCAACATTTTAATCGATGTCTCCAACAAGCAACATACTGCCCCACACCCTGCTAACGATCCCCCAAAGATGCTTGATGTAAGTCACCACAGACAAGCTGTTTGGGACACTCAAAACAACACCAAAGCAACACCCTGAAACCTCACACACTGGATCAGCAACTGATCCAACAATCTTTCCACATTGACGGACTTTCTTATAAAGCACAACAATAGTTAAGGCACCTGGGACAAGGCAGACCTACTGGACTCCTACATACGTAGCCGGACTCTTGTGCACACCTTGCAACACAAAGAGCCATCATTTACCTTACAGGCCTGGAAAAGACCACACACAGCCATCACCATATCATCAGCAAGGACAAGTGGAGATCCTTCAGATAGTGCTGAGACACCAAAACACACAACATCAAGGAGCTCATCAGCATTGTGAGTGAACTGACAGCAGATCTCCATCCAAGACACCCCACCCTTGCATGGCAGATCACATCCCTTGCAACTTTGTACCACTGCTAGCTCATGGCCATATACAACAGCCTTGGCACACAGAGGCAGACAGCACTATTATGAGCAGGACAAACCCCCCTCAGGTTCTGGACTCCAGTCAGCAGCAAGTACACCACCTGTCTCATTTTCACAATCCACTCTGGCTCTCCATCAGGCCCCTTCCCACACAACATCTCAACCATATCATTCCCCATCCTTGAAGCCCACGTCCAGCACGTCCTGAATGTCTCCTTTGAGTTAGCCACATTCCATGGGTGCTGGAGGCATGCAGAGACCCAGGCCCTTCTTAAACAACGGACGGCAGTACCGCAGGATCTCCTGGTTCCCTACCCAGCAAATGTCATCTGGAAGACACCCAACAAGCAACTGACAAATTTCCTCCACGCAACCAACTCCAGGCAACCAGCACCAGACCATATTCCACAGTAATCACACCACTGCAACCGTCATCATTGCCACCACCAACGACAACTTTGCCCTGCTCAACAATGGTGAGTCCACCCCCCTTGACCTCTCAACAGCATTGTACACCATGTGCTACCACACTGTCAGCTCAAACATCTCCAACACTGGCAGTGTACACACCGTACAGAGGAGGGCCCAGGATTCAATCAGAAAGTAGCTCACCAGCAAGGCCCAGGGAGTCTGCCTCCACCCTGCAGCATGTAGTACACTGGGGTCATGTGGCACATGCCCCAGGGCTCTTCTCTCTGCGTGACGATCTTCAATGTCTCCATGACCCTCCTCTCCACCATCACATGCGCACACAACCTCCTCATCATCTCGTATGCCATTGACACTCAGCTGCTCCTCAAACTCACCAAAGAGCCAGCTATTGCCAGATCCAAACTTCAAGAAGGCAAGAGATCCGTTGACGAATGGCTGAACATCAGCCACCTGAGGCTGGACTTGAAGAGGACTGAGGTCATCATCTGAGGATTGTCCCCTTACGGCTGTGTCAACTCCTTGTGTCCCACTGGTCTGGGCACCGCACCAGCACCCAGTGGCCACGCACGCAAGCTGGTGTTCATCATGGACCCATCGCTGACAATTACCATACAACTCACCACCATCTGTACCTCATGCTGCAACACCCTCCGCATGCTGCAAATGATCCACAGATAGATCCACTACAAGGCAAGACAGACCGTCCCCCAGGTCCACGACACCAGCCGGCTCAACTACAGCACCGGCCTCTACGTAGAACAACAGCAAAACTGCAGGAGAAGTTGTCCACATCCAGGGTGCATCCGCACACCTCATCTTCAACATCCCCAGCCCGAGCCACATCACCGTCCACCTGAGATAGCTAGAATGGCTCACTGTCTGCTGCAGGATCACCTTCAGACTCCTCAACCACACTCAGGAGACAGTCCACAACCCCAGACACAAAACAAACCTTGGACGTCTGTCATCCAACACCCCATTGGCCCAACTCCGTGCAGCCCACCTTGCCCTGGCCACCATTCATCACATCCACATAAACACTGCATGCAGGAGATAGTTCTCCCACCTCGCCAAACAGACCTGGGAATCCCTCCCGGGCACATCAATATGACCCATGACCTCTACACCTTCATGATACTCTTCCAAATTGATCTGTCTGAGCAGTATTGCAAGCCCCCCCTCAGCAGCTTGAGGCCATCACGGGTGAGTATTGGGCTCCATGTCTGTATTTGGTGATACATTGAGACACATGTGTGTCCTCGACCGGACTCAGATCCAAGTGTATGGATGGCTGGAGTTAGTTCCACACTCAGGCATACTTTGACATATCCCAACACGTATGTTGTGGAATCATGCTAAATGACTGCAACATAAAATTTCACGTATTGATTATTTAATTATAGGTCTGGGGCATGATTTGTGCACTGAAAAAGGTGCAATGCAGGGACCATAGAATCCAAAGTTCACAGGGGGAGATGGGATCCTTGCCATTTGAAGTCATCAGACACCAGACCACAGTGTTTGGCATCCTTAGTCAGACTGTGACCAGCAGGTCCATGTGGCAGATGATGTCAGTCAATGAGGTGATGCTGTCGCACATGAAGGTCAGGTGCCAGGTGACCTGGGTGGTGTGGATGGTCCGCTGCCTCTCACGGTCTTTTCCGTGGACGACCCACCTTCCTCCGGGTACCCTCAGATGCAGGCCTTGACGATGCTTGGGACGCTCCATCGGACGAATCCTCCTCCTCCTCCTCCCTCCCTGTGGCTGGTGGTGGTCTTTGCCTGGTGGCACAGGGAGGGTTGCCCATGTTGTCGGCGATCCGACAGAGTGAATGGCTTATGTCCCTTTGCACCCCCAGGAGCTCAGCCAGTCTTGCCTCCATCCGTCCTTGGTGTTCTTGTTGCTCGGCCTGCTGGTTCCTGATCTCTGTGAGGGTCACCACTACCTGGCAGAACTCCCTGGTGTCACGCCGGTATGCCTCCATGATGTTGTGTATGTGTGACATACCAGTCCCTTTAGCTGGCTGGTCAGGTTCTCGCCTCCACCTGCCTCCACTCCCACCACCCCTGCCCACACGAGCCTGGCCTGCCGTTGTGGGCACATCGGGGCTACGGGACACCTGAGGGATGGCAGTGGCAGTGTTGTCTGCCTCCTCCTGGGTGCCCGGCACTCATTGTCCCTCCTGGTCAGACTGGCTCAGTTGTTCACTGCGGGCAGGGCTCCTCTGTGTCTCCTGGGATGTGGCAGGAATGGGGGTAGTGGTTGGCACAGATGGTCCTGAACCAGGTTCTGCAGGGGCTTGGACACCAGAGGGTCCAGGTCGGTCGGGGTCATCCGCGGAATGTTGAGAGGCGCTGCTGCCGGTGGGATCAGGTTCCTCCCGGGCCAGGGTCTGTGAATCTTCACCCCCATTGTTCGGGCTAGATTAATCACGTTGCCCTGTGTGTGAGAGACAGACAATGTTAATGCTGTTTCATGCAACATGCATGTATCATACACATTCAAGTTGGCACTGTTCCTCCAGGTAGTTGTATGTGCCTAGCATTCTTCTCAATGTTCACTTGTGGATGGGTATGTTGCGGGGGACAGATTGATATATTCTCCTGAGTCTTTGACATGTAGATTTTTGGCTTGGATGCTTCTTTGGCTATGTATTGGTGTTGTTGTGTTACATGTCCATTGTGACAGTGTGTAAATCCATTGCCTGTCCCGGGGGTGTCTGCTTGTGTAAGGGGTGTGTGTGACAGGGCCTTCTGGTGGGTGTGATGTAGTTGTCCCCCCATGGAGCATGCTGCCATGACAGTGAGTGTGATTTCCTGTCCTAGATATCTGACCTGGTTGTCTTGGTGTTTGTGTTTGCACTGGTCACAGGAGGGCCTTGTGCTGCCTACACCCAGGCCGAGTGTGAGCTATCTTGTCAGTACTTTCCCAATCCCTGTGCATGGTGCATGGGTATGTACCTGGGCCATATGGGATGAGGGCAATTGTGTCTGATTTGGAGTTCAACAATGTGTTTTGTGCCACCCACCCTCCCAGCATACCGGACATCCATTTTTGGGTTGCTGCTTCATGTAGCATGGGACATAGCATGGCCTTGCTTTCTCAATGGAGCATACACATGTTAGTGGCATTATTGTTATTTTTGACTGTTGTTCTGGCCGGTGAGGGCTTGGGGGTAGTTGCGTGCATTTTGTGTAGTTGGGGTGTGGATGCCATTAACCCCATGTTATGTAAGTTGTTTGTGTACTCACCAGGCTCTGGAAGTCCTTGCAGTCCATGTACTCCAACCGGCAGAAGCAGGGCCATCACCTTCTCCTCCCAGGGATGTTAATGTACTGGTCTGTGGGGCGCACCACCTCCAGTGATGTTGCTCTGGGCGCAGTCATCATTCATTTTGCGCTTGACCGCCCACCGCAGATCGTACCACCTGGCTTGATATTCATTCCTGGTCTTTCTGATGGGTGCAACAGCATTCACCCTATCGATGATCCTCTGCCACAGGCGTGATTTTTCAGCTATGCTGGTCTGTCTGACCAATGTTCCAAACAGCTGTGGCTCGACTCTTATGACTTCGTTGACAAGGATCTCCAGCTCCTCCCTTGTGAACTTTGGATTCTTGTCTGTGGGCATGGTGTGGGGAGAGGGTGTGGATGGTTTTGGGTGTGTAGGTCTAAATGTGACGGTGTGGGTGTGAATGTGTAGAGGGGGTATGTGTGAAGGAGGTTGTGTGATGGTGTATATGTTAAGGTGGATGGGTGCAGTTGTTGGTGTGTGCTCTCTAGCTGCAGTGAGTCTGTTGCAAAGGCTTATGGTTTGTGTGTGTGGGCCCTTTTTATTGGTCCATTTGTGGGTGGGCCTCAGTTTGAATTTTTGGTGGGTGTGTTATAAGGGGTGGTTGTGAGTTTGCCCCTCTGTTTGCCTGTTTGGATGTGACCAGGTCAGTCATTTCCATTTCTAGTGCACTGTCAACGTGTTTTGTGGTGTTGTGCGAGTCGAATAGACCCTCCTTGTGCTGTTTTACAGTGTCCGTGGTTCAGTACGGTACAGGGGTACGAGTCGCACAGGCACACACCCCCATGCGTTGTGTATGTACGGTGCGTACACGGCCATTGCTATGTACGGTGCGTACACCGCCATTGCATATGTACGGTGCGTACACCGCCATTGCTATATACGGTGCGTACACCGCCATTGCATATGTACGGTGTGTACACTGCCATTGCTTATGTACGGTGCGTACACCGCCATTGCTATGTACGGTGACTACACCGCCATTGCTATGTACTGTGCGTACACCGCTATTGCTATGCATGGTGCGTACACCGCCATTGCAATGTACGGTGCGTACACCACCATTGCTGTATATGGTGCCCACACCGCCATTGCTATGCACGGTGCGTACACCGCCATTGCATATGTACGGTGCATACACCGCCATTGCTATGTACGGTGCGTACACCGCCATTGCTATGTACAGTGCATACATCACCATTGCTATGTACGGTGGGTACACCGCCATTGCTATGTACAGTGCGTACACCGCCATTGCATATGTACGGTGCGTACACCGCCATTGCTATGTACGGTGCGTACACCGCCATTGCTATGTACGATGCGTACTACAACATTGGTGCGTCCAACGACATTGCGTATGTACGGTGCGTACACTGACATTGCATATGTACAAGTCATTCCCCGTGTGCGGGACGTTTTCCGTACGATTAGTAAATCGGACAGCCGGTCTGGATCGTACTTGTACGCTCGGCCTGTCTTTTTACGATTCGTACGGAAAAGTGTCCGGGTCCGTCTTGTACACTTTTCCCGCTATGGATCGGGCCGATCCGTATGTACTTTTTCCCGTACGAATCGTACTTCACGGGTCGGACGTGACTTGTACGATTCGTAAGGAAAAAAAATACGGATACGAGTCGTACAGGAATAAAAAATCGGAATCGGCCTCTAGGTAGTGGAATGTTGCTAATTAGAGGTTCACTTATATTTAGACAACTTTCCCTTTCACTAAATGAATCTCAGTTTCTAAATTCCCTCTGACAAACGTGTTTTCATATATATATTTTACTCCCTTTATCAGGTCCTCTTCGTGTTCCCCTCTGCATTTAAAGTGGTCTTATGCACAGCACTATGTTGCTGTTGTCGGAAGACCTGCCACTAAATGAATAAAAAATAAAACAAGCATTCCAGAATTGAAATGTATAAGCCTTTCTTGAAAATTAAGTAGTACAATGTTTGCACATGTTCTACCCTGCAAGACATTGGTGTTCCTCTGTTCTTACTTTTAAAAACGACGGCTTTCAGAAACATGGAATTTTCTAAAATTCTAGCATGTTGTCATATAAAAACATTGACGCTCTGGAATTCCCTGTGTGGCAACACATAAATCTTACAAAAAATGTTTGAATTTTAGAAATTATCTACATGAACCATTTGTGTGCATGTCAGTGCTGCCTTCAATTACTTATTTAGCTAGAGCTGATCTCTCAAATCATTACGCCCCTGAGAAATAGGGCGACCTCTGCCAGGGCACATTGTGACACAATCCTGTCAATGTGAAATTTTCACAAACCACTGGAAACGATCTCAGTTGTGAGAACTGTGGAGTAGTAGATTAAATCCCTACAACGCTTTAATCCTAGGCAAGTTACTTAAAGGCTGCCCTGAAATCTGTATGGCAGCCTGCAGAAACCATGTCTCGTATATTCAGTTCTCGTGAAATTTAGACCTGGGATCTTCCTTTGAACCCTTTACCCAAATTGGGGTAAACATTTTGTAACCCTCGAGGTGCAAAAATGTTGATGAAGCCGTTTTCTTTTTATTGAGCACTTAACCACTCCCAAACACACAAAGACATATTCACACCCCTTATCTGAATTATTGGTATAAGAATGTTACAAGTGCACCTTAGTTTGTATGCAGGCATCCTACCTACCTACCAGTTCTTTTGCAACCTCAAGGTACTCAATACCTGTGTGGTCAGTCAAGATCAAGAGTTTGGAGTGACATTGAAGGCCAAACTGTGCAAGTGTCCCACAGTATGATAGCTGCATAACTTTTTTTGTTGTACTTTTCCGCTAATCTCCTTGCACGTTTTATATTTAGGTGCTTCTGTTCTATTTTGTATCTGTGCTATGTTTCAGGCTTCTTATATTGGATTGCAATTGCAATCTCCATCCTCATATTATGCTCTTTGGAACTGAAATTCAGTAGTTCTTATCTTGTTTTTAAGAAGTATACCTATGTTATATGACCTTACTTTATTGGTCATTAGCCATTTTCTGTATGTGCTTTTTTTGACCATGTTTATAGGTCCTACAGATCCAAGTTAAAGTAAACTATCTTATTCTTAAACAAAGTTAGTGAGGGTGAGAGTCTAGTGTCCAGACGAAGCAAGTTTCAGATGAAGAGGGCCTGTATCAAATAAGAGTGACAAACTTTTTTACTGTGATGAAATGCAGGCTGTATCCTTGCAATGTAATTTATAAAGTGGCATGTAATGGTTTTTATTGGGGGGTGAATAGCCTGATTGTATTTGGTCAAAGCATTTATTTCTCAAAAGGGATATCAAAAAGTGAATATGGTTGACTTTAAGAAGCCAATGCTAAGACTTACCAGCAGCAAATAAATGAGTTCCTTTTAGCTGTGCAACTATTGAGACCACCACAATATGTGTTTTTGGAGCCTCTGCGTTGGTGTCTTGTGGAGTCCATAATACAGGGCAGTGCTGTGATCAAGGAGGGAATTAACCATCGCTTCCATCGCCAATACTCAATTTGTTTCAGTGAGGAGAGGAGGACATGGCTTTCGTTTGTTCAGCAATAGAAAACAAACAGCTGCTGACCAATGAAATATTCTGCAAAGACAAGGCGGCATCAGCATCGAGCAAAACCCCAAGAGTTTTAATTTCCTCTGCTGTCTCCAAGTCGGTTTTGATGGCTTAAGCACAGTTAGAAGAGCCTTCTTTGGGATGCAAATAGAATTATATATGTTCGAATCTATTGAGCTGGAAGACGTTTTTGACTACATTACAGCCAGAACCCATATGGTTATAATCTTCATCAGCTGCCTGACATCACTGACACATTAAGGAGGAGTTTTCTTTTAAATGCCACAACTGTGTTCTCGTAAAATACACCCAGTGGAGGTAGTTAAACTGGATCAGTTAAAAACATTAAGTAAGGCAATTGGGGATTGAGAAAAGATGATCATTTCAGTGGTATGAGCCTAGTTTAATGAATTTTCTCTGGTACTGCATCATAGATTCACAGTTCAATAAAATCCCCTCCTAAAAGCATTGGGTATCTTTTAGATATGAGTCTTCTTGATTTATGGACCTGTTCTGAGGGCAAAAAGCCATGTGCATCCATCTACAGGTAGCTGGACATTCCATCTTAAAATTCCCTGTGAAAGATGCACAAACATTTAACTTTACAGGAATCTGATAGAATGTTTTCTGTTTTTGACTGGCTTGGGTTTATTTTTCCTCTGAAGGACTAAATTGTCTGTCTTCTTTTACATTTCCCGTGGCCTGCATGTCAGATTTCTCATGTGGCCTGTAAGCAATGTTTCAGTAATCCATTCAATCCATTACATGGAATCAGAAAGGTCCGATCATATGCTGCACTTACAGAAATATATTGTTTTAAAGCATGGACAACGGGAAATTGATCACTTTGAGCCCTGTGTTGACCTGGGCAGGGTAATGATCTACACAGCTAATATAATGCCCACATTAGGCATTTTTTAGTTCTACCAGGAATTGTTCACATGGAGCTATGCCCTATGAAAAGTGGCTGCTGTGTTAGCAATGGACCAGTGAACCAACAATGTGAAACCTTTCAGAAAGCTTCAGATGATGGGTCTTGTTTGGATTTGTCTGACTTCCCAGCTCTCAAGTCTCCTGTTTTTTTAACTTCTACCTTAGTTAGTAGGGATCCCTTATTGGAAGAGGTTGAAACACCCCCCATGGTTCAGCCAGAGACCATTCAAAGTCCCAATACCATCAGTCCTAACGTACATGATGATAGTCTCAAGACGGGCCATACACTGAAGGTCTTATCCTGGAACATTGCCGGAAAAAAAAGCAAACTGCAAAGCCCAGATTGGAGTCAATATGTAGGTGATCATGATGTGTGCATGTTCCAGGAGACCTGGGCAAGGGAGGACAGATTGAGGGGGGGCTATGCAACTTTTAACGTTTGGGCTACGACAGGGGAAGGGGTAGACCCTCGGGGGGCTTATGCATTTGGGTTGCTACCTATTTGGATTGCACAGTAGAACAGCTAAACACTTCATCTGATGACATCCAGTGTATTGTACTTACCTTTTCCGCAGGATTAAATGAGATTTTATTAACATCTATTCTCGCCCCGTACGCTTTGCACAGGAATCTTCAACCGTAGATCTATTGAATACGTTTATTGAATCAGTATTCCCGGAGACGAGGCTGATCATAGAGGGAGACTTCAATTGTCAATTTGAGCTCCTTACTACTTCTGTAGATCATTTTCTTAGTGATGAGGATTGTCACTGGCTGATTCCTGCCACTCACATTCCACTGCTTAAGGCCTTTCGTTCTTCAGATCAATGCACTAACCTTATTCCATTCTTTGAGGGTGTGTAATGATCGCTTTAAGTCAGATCAGCCAGGGAAGTTAACTTTTAAAAGAATAGGTCAATCCTCTCTGTTGGACTACATCATGGTGGAAACAAGTATATGGCAGTGGGTTGTGGATTTCACTGTAATGCCGAGGCATGACAGTGACCACAACGCCCTGATATTGGAGTTGGAGCCCCCAGACCTTATTAATCCTACGGCCTCTAGCACTTTTGTGGCCAGCAACTTAACACTTGACAATTCAAGAAGGATAATTAAATGGGGAACTTTTAAACAGTCACCAGAAAAGGCAGCTGCATTATATTCTTTTTTATTACGCCTTTAATGGAAATGGGAGAGGCTGTGGGATTATTGGGTTCTCCCTCAACCATCAGCAGAGTGGAGGAGTTACATGTGGAATTGACCACCAGACTGACCAGCATTTTTAATCCCCTGATGCACTCCACGGTAACCAAGGTTACCAAACAAACTTGGTTCAATAATTCTTGAGGTAAGGCAAAGGGTGCACTCATTGATGCAATCAAAAGCAAAGATAGATCCCTAATCAAACTAAATAGGGTCCTCTATCGGGACATCACAAATTTAGCCAAGAAAGAGTGGGAGGTAAAAAAATTGAGTTCTATTAAAATCGCTTTGGCTAACAGGGATATGAAGACTTTTTGGTCGATAGTGAGCACAGGCAGTAGTACTGGAAACCTAGTTGTAGAGCCGAATATAGCTGTATCTGCATGGAAGAGTCATTTTCAAGCTCTGTATTCCACTGATGTAGTTTTAGAACCCACCGATACATCACCTCTGGCAGCTACAGGGACGTGCCTTGAAGATTCCCAAGGGTTCACTTTGATAGAACTTCTAGATGCAATTGGGAAGCTCCCTTCTGGGAAGGCCCCCGGGCAAGACAAAATTCCTGGGGATTTATTTCGGGAGGAACCTAATATATGGGGACCGTACCTCTGGGTAATCTTTAATAGCATTTTGAATCTCATGAAGGTTCTGGATAACTGGTTAGGAGCTGACATTTTTCCAGTTTTTACGAAGGATTCTCCTCTTCTGCCTACCAATTATAGGCCAAGCAGCTTGATTGATGTCTCCCAGAAACTGTTCGCTAGGATTCTCCTCGAGCGGTTAGACTCCTGGATGGAGGAGCACACAATCCTGAGGGTGAATCAAGCTGGTTTCCAGAAGAAACTTTCAACCATTGACCAAATCTTCAGGCTTTAATTATTATATTGGAAGACGGTATCAATAGAGGGTAGCAGCCTCTAATTGATATTCGTTGATCTTAAATCAGCCTTTGATTTGGTCCCTCGAGCTAAATTATGGAAGGTCCTTGAGCAACTGGGTATTCCTTCCTATCTGTTGTCCATGATCATACGATTGCACAAAGGCAACTTTGCTCAAGTAAGGTATGGGAGATCTGGGGAATTGACTCCTCACTTCCCAGTTAATAGAAGCTAAATGAGGTAGCGGATAACGACGCTCCAAAATTGGTGGATGGTAAGGTGCCAGCAATGATGTTTGCTGATGACACCTTGTTGTAATCAAAGTCCCCTATGGGCCTCCAAAGGATTCTTGACAGTTTCTTTCTATTTTGCAAAAATAGGGTGCTGGAGGTCAATACATCCAAGACCAAATTTATGGTCTTTAATCCAGCCAAATCATCTCGACCAAACCCTTCCTTAAAGGGGATTTTGCTAGAGAGAGTGACTGTCTTCGACTATCTTGGTGTCACTTTGTCTGAGACATTCGAATGGGGCCCGCAACTAGATAATGCAGGTCTGAGGCTAGCACAGATGGTCGGGGGAATTGCAAAAACTCTAAGTAACACATCACATACATTGCCGGGTCTGGTAGCTGAAATCTATAAAGTACAAGCTAGGAGTGCAGCCATGTATGGGGCAGAACTCTGGGGCCACTGTCCCATTGGTGGACTGGCAAAAATTGAGAGCAAATTTATGAGGCAGCTCCTTGGCCTCCCGTCAAGCACCCCTCTTATCCCCCTGCCCCTGGACTTGGGAATCAGACCTATTGCTGAGGAGGTTGGATTGAGACCGTTGACCTTTTGGCGTAGGCTGTGGGCAACTCCTGAATTAGTAGCTTGCCAGTCCAAGCTTAAGGGGTTTTGCGACTACCAGGGGCGGGAGAAATACCGTGGTTTCCATATTTAAAAGATATGTGTTCGAGAATCGGTATTTCTAGCCTCTGGACCAATCCTGAGGAAGCGTCTCTAACAATCCCCCAATTAGAACTGGTTAAAACCTATAGATCACTAAGATTAGTTGACAACCAGAGAAACATCAAACTAGGGCCCCTAACTGCTGACTTTTTTAATATTAAAGCGCAGTACCTTTGAGTCCTTTCTGGATGAAATACAGCCACCCATGGCAAGGAAACTATATATCCTGCTTAGATTAGGGACCCTGCTGGTGCATGCTTTTACAAACAAATGGTCAAAAGATAGTTCTCTTGGGTGCCCTGCATGTAGCAGTCAAGACAAGTCTGACATACATGTTCTTTTGTTTTTTTGCCCTGGATATAAATTACCCAGACGGCACAGGCTCGTACCACTTTGTAGAAATCTGGGATGTGGCCAGTGCTCGGTGGTATATAGAATATTGAGATTCGATACCCACCCCCCTATAGTCTTTGCAGTGTCTCGTTTTCTTAATTCTATGTGGCATAGGCGTAGGGCATTGTTAAAATCAACTTAACCAATTAAAAAAATTATTCTACTGCACATTTTCTCAACTGTATTTAAATTGTTAATCTTTTTAACTCTTTTCTTATTATTTTAACTTTGTGAATTTTTATTGTAATGATCCATGATTATTCCTAAATGTATATATGCCACCTTTTTATAATTTGTTCTGATGAATTTCGGCTATGTATGTACTGTACCACTGCTTTCTATGGTCAATATTGGCCGAAATAAAGCTTGTTGAATTGGAATTGGTTGCTGTGTTTCATGGGGGCCACCAAGCACAAGGATCCCAGTTTTGGCTCACTGGAGGCAACGGATTGGCTCCAATGACGCGGAAGAAGGCAGAAGATTCTGGAATCTGTTGAGGTTGGTCCAGATTCCCACTTATTTTTCTAAATGATGACCAGTTTGTGCATTATCTGCATACATCTGAAATTACAACTTACTTTTGATTATTAGAAGGCCTCTGAAGAAGCTGAAGAGAAATGTTAGTGACACCCCCAATTGAGAACATGAAGAACTCTTCAATTTCTGGATGCAAACACCATTTCCCTGTTCCTTTGTTTGTTACTGCTGGTTGTAGTCCCCAATTCCCATCCATTCCTTTAATCTGTTAATCGGGATGTCAGAGATCATTGTGTCCTAAACTTAAAGAGGGGGAGACGAATTGGGATTGGATCTTTCCATTGTATTATGTAATACATAGGTACCACAGTGTCAATACCCCTCTGGAACTAAAGACAAATTGTTGGTCATGAAGAATGTTATGTTGCTCCATGTCTTCCTATAGTTACCTTGTAATTTTGCTTTTCACCTTTTACTTACATAGAGATTATTTATTCAATGGGTAGGTTAAAAAATCATGGCTTCAAGATCTGGGTGATTATTGCTTGTTTCATGCAGATATGTTCTCTTTGCATTAAATAAAAACATTAAGAATGTTTGCAATTTGTGGGCTGAAGAGTTGAAAGTTATCTTTGTAGTATGGTACAGGACATTGTCCTGCTTCTATGCCAGAAGATTTGATTTGATGCTAGGTTTCTCGTGCAATCCGTGTCATGGATGAGTCTAAGGATGATATGAGTGTAGGGATGCATGCCATTACTCATATGTATTGGTTATGCCCACTTGAGTTTCACAATTTTTGTGAAAAGGATCAGAAGGTTCACACATGCACTAGACTTAATATCTCCCAGCCAATTATATACCAGCAATGTTAAATGGGTAAAGGAATACTTATGTGGGCTTAGTCATGCATCCTTTAGACACTTTGGGTCCGATTCACTGAGGTAAAATGAGACAAAAGTCTAACTTTATGATTTCCGGTATCCACAAAGGGCATTTAGTACTAGTAAATGCACTTTGTAAACAACAAAAGTTGAACTTTACGACTTTTGGTATTAACAAAGGGCTTTTAGGAGTAGTAAATGCTAAATGTGAATACCGAAAGACGTAAAGTTAGACTTTCGTCTCATTTTACCTTTGTGAATCGGGCCCTTTGAGCTTCCCGGCAATTTGAAACATTTCTGCTATTGTAAGCGTTGATGCAATTTAAGTGCACAATGCCTTGAACTAGAGAGCTTCCCTCCCTTTAATAGAATATCCATCTACTTTTGTAATTCCCATCAAAAAGGCTCGCAGGAGGGTCTTTTTCTGCCAGGATCTGATTCTTTCTAAAGGTAGTTGAGTACCTGGCTGACTCTGAGTAACCTCTGCCATTTGAATTACAATTTTGTTTTTCTGAATTTCGGTGAATACAGGGCTTAAGTGTGGAGCTTTGGGTATCTCATTGAAATGTTGTGGCCGCTTAGATAAATTACAGGTACTTTGCTTCCCAAAGTCAAAGATTATCCAAGATCCTCCAGACACAATGGTGCCGATTAGGATCCTGGAAAAAATTTCCCCAACCCAATTGAATCTGGACTTTTTTCCGTACAAATGGTAAAAGCGCCGTACAAACTGCCAAGTACGATTCGTATGGGAAAAAGTCCATACGAATCGCATTGGGAAAATTCCCCCACACGTCCTCGGGTCGGGAAAAGTCTCCGACACGTCCCCGGACATTTTTACGTACAAATGGGAAAACTGAAGTCCCAATGCGCAAGTACGATCCGTCCCATCCGTCCGATTGTACAACTGCATGGAAAAAAGACCGTCCGGAGCGAACTCCCATAGCATCCATGGAGATGTCCAAACAAGTGCCCGGTACGTGCCGTACCCCCCCCCCAGCCCCCCGTATGTACGGAGCGTACCCACCAGCCCCCCGTATGTACGGGGCGTACCCCCGTACCCCCCAGCCCCCCGTATGTACGGAGCGTACCCCCCAGCCCCCCGTATGTACGGAGCGTACCCCCTGGGGGTCCGCACTGTACATACAAGGGTGGGGGTATGCTCCGTACATACGGGGGGCTGGGGGGTACAGCGGTACGCCCCGTACATACGGGGGGCTGGGGGGTACAGGGGTACGCCCCGTACATACTGGGGGCTGGGGGGTACAGGGGTACGCCCCGTACATACGGGGGGCTGGGGGGTACGGGGGTATGCCCCGTACATACGGGGGGTGGGGGGGTACAGGGGTACTCCCCGTACATACGGGGGGCTGGGGGGTACAGGGGTACGCCCCGTACATACGGGGGGCTGGGGGGTACGCCCCGTACATACGGGGGGCTGGGGGGTATGGGGGTACGCCCCATACATACGGGGGGCTGGGGGGTATGCCCCGTACATACGGGGGGCGGGGGGGGTACAGCACGTACCGGGCCCCCTAATCAGCTCGCATCGCCGCGTACTTAGCTTTTCCGGCACTTTTTGGGTGCCGTAAAAATATTCCCATCCGGACTGCAGTCGGTGCGAATCGTAATTGCTGGTACGTAAAAACATGCCTAACTCCGTCCGGACGTCACGTCCGCGGTGTCCCGGATCACATTTGTATGTATTTTTCTGTCGGTTGGTTTTTTTTCCGATTCGTACGGAAATGGTGTTTCCGTACGAATCGTAATTGCATGTTTGTAAAGTTTTACAACCCGGTACGAGTCGGACGGAGAAAACGCTCCGACCCACGGTTTGTACCGGGTTTTTCCAGGATCGTAATCGGCCCCAATGTCTAGGTGCCAATACATTACTTGGGGGCATATTATCAAGGACGACGTTACAATTATCGCCGCTTTAGCGGCAGAAAACTGCCCCTAAAAGCGGAGGTAATGGGCTTGATAATATGCCCTTGAGAATTCCAATAGAAGCCCAGGTTCACACCAGAACATGGGCTTCTATTGGAATTCTCTGCGGCATATTATCAAACCTATTATTGCCGCTTTGGTTCTAAAGGGTCACTTCTGTCTGCGGCTAAACGATTAGGAAGGGCCCATACAAGTGCGATAAGATCGATACAGGGAATTGGTTGAAAATAATTGTGCATTATAGCTGCTTCGTATTGAATTTGAATATAGAATTTATTGAGTTTACAAATGTGGAATATGTTAATGTAGTCAAAAGGCAGTTCCCCAACAATGGGCTTAGGCGCTCTGAAAACTAATAAGGTGTTTTCTACCTCTGCCATTTCCTTGCTGTATATCAGTTTCCAGTCCATACAATATCTAAAAAATAAACTATATTAAGAGCGAAATCCAACATTCACGATATTACTGCTGATGTTCTTTAACTTTTCATGAAATAAAATAAGTGATAATAACAAGGATTTAAAAGATGAATCGTTTGATTGATGGTTTGATGCACAGAATGCCCTTCTCATCATGTTCCATTCTTGCTTTCAAGAACGTTTTGTGCATTGAGCACTGATGCCTGAAAGTTTGCAAAAAGGTCGGCTTAACCTATTTGAAATAGTAATAATGTAACTGTATTTGAAATCTGGTCATACACCATAAATTATTGTTTGGGTACACGCATCTGTTCAGATTGAATTTTCATCATTTATGTTTGTTGACATGACAAATCTGAAATACATGCCTGTGATGTCAGACTTTGATAATTAAATGGAAACAAAGGTTTTGAGGTTAACCCAAACTATGGCATTTTGTTTGGAAGACAGCGTGTCCTTATGCACAGATGGTCTCAATCATGGCTCCGGTGCATTGTACATAACAGGCTGTTGCTAGAGTAAGAAACAATATTTCATGTGTTTTTAGTAAATCTTTATTGACAAACTAGGAATTTGTCATCATAAAGAAAAATAGCATATAATAACCAACTGGTCTGGCTTTTGCATAGTTGATGCACACAGAGACAACTGCAACCTCTACCTAGCCTAACAAATCAAATCTCCTGGCATGTTGTATGTTATGTTATGTTATGTTGATTTGTATAGCGCATTAATCACCCGAGACGGTATCCAGGCGCTTCTATGTAGGTGTGTGGTCCCAAGCTGCTTATATGCTGAGCTAGGTCTTCAGCTGCTTGTGGTACTCAATAAGTGAAGCGAAGGCTCTGAAGTGTTGAGATAGCTCATTCTTTGTCTTGGATGCGCTGTAGGAGAAACAGTGACTTTCAGTTTTGCTCTTTCAGATGTAGGGTGTGTGTGCCAGTGAGTTTGTGAAAGTGGCTGTCCAGGTATTCTAGTCCTGTGTTGTGCAGGGCTTTGTATGTGTGCGTGAGAAGTTTCAATTGGCTGCATTTGTGAATGGGGACCCAGTGAAGTTTACTGAGGTGCAGTGTGATGTGGGTGCGGCATGGGAGGTCGAGTACGAATCTTGCGGCTGCTTTGTGGATGGTCTGAAGTCTGCATAGGAGTTGTTTGGAGATTTCAGAGTAGAGAGTGTTACCGCAGTCCAGCCTGCTAGCAGTCAGTGCTTGTGTGGCAGTCTGTCAGGTGTCGTGAGGCAACCATTTGAAGATCTGTTGCAGTATGCATAGGCTGTGGAAGCAGGAGGTGCACACTGCATTGCCTGGAGCCATCATGTTGAGCTTGTCACCTACGTAATTGTGCAGAGGAACAAAGAAGGGACAATCAAAGTCTAGGAAAAGTAGCTAGGATACTTTCTGTTGGTCCTGGTAAAGGCAGAGAGGAGAGAGAAAAGCAGACACTTTGGCATATAATCTCATGCAGGGATGGGACTTTGCGCTCAAACTGAACCTCCTAGTAAGGGCTCTCTGTGTGTGAAAGTACATACTACCAACAATCTGTGGTACGCATATATCTAGATGGAAACACAGTTGGAATACCAACTCACTCTTTTATTGACAACTATGATAAGAAGGGACAGTCCTTAAGTTAGTTACATCAAATAAGACATGTGATGTCTGTGGTGGAAAAAGAAACTGTGCCACCTTGACAAAAGTGCTAGTGGGTCCAGAGGGGGCGGGAGGTAGTAATGAGAGGTTCCTGATACAACATCATGCATAAAGACTGGTATATACTGGGACTTATTTTACCAAAATGCCTTCCACCTGTGCTTTGACCTGTCACTAGTTCTGCAATTGGGCGGTAGCTCTCAAGTGGATGTCATTTGTAGCCTCAGACCCTCTTTGCTCTCATTTTTAAATACAAAACTAAATGTGCCCTCCTTTGTTTCACCAAAACAGGCAGAGTGCTGTATTCAAGCTCGTACCATACTAAAGTGGGTGTTGTTCTTTGTACTCAACAGATCCACCGACACTTTTCCCATCATGCTCTGTTTGTGGTCTGCCACCCATGGGCAGGAGCCTCATTGAGGTCTTGGGACTTACCGTCAGCGTTCGCTTCACCAGCAGACCCATTGGGGATTGGTGGGGCTGCTAGACAGGGACCTCTGATGCTTGTTTCTCACCACTTCCTGATGTCAACTATAGTCCAAAAAGGCAAAATACTGTCACCATTGATGATTGAGAGTCCAAACAACAAATGGCTGTGCTGTGGGCTGATCCAAAATATGAATGGCATTTCCAATAAAGCAATGGCTGGCGGGAGCTGGCCCATTGTCCTACTCTATTTGTGCTATCCTGTGGACTGATCGAACATTTCTGTGACATTTCTGGAAAGCAGTGGCTAAAGAGTGCTGACCATATGCTAGTCTTTATGGATTTATTTCCTTCATTACAAGAGCTCTAGCAAACAGATAAAGCTAGCATGCCAGACCTAAAAAGGGAGAACAGGACCATAAACAATTTCCTTTGTGGACTGGACTAAGTTTTATCTACCTGTATGTGATTGAAATGTAATATTGGAATAAACGTTTAATTACTTGTATTTATTTAGAACTGGACGGGGTATCAAGGAACAGAGCCAGGTATCTTTTTGATTTGACTGGCTTGGGGCACGGAAAATAAGGCAATGCTGTTTGCAAAAATTAAAGATATATTTATTTTGTTTTTTGCTACTGTCTAAAACGTTCAGAATTAAATACCAAGGGCCATATGTATCAAGCAAAATTGCGATTGCAAATGCCGAAATTCACAGAATTTTGGCGTTTGCGATCGCAATTTAGCTTAGTGGTATGTATGAGGCAAATCTGCGTGCAAAATAAGGAATCGCAAAATTGTGATTGCATTTAAGGAATCGCAAATTTTGCGATTCCTTAAATGCAATGTAAGAAGCACCAAAAAAGTGCAATTTGGCCTTAAGGAATCGCAAATTACCACCAACTTCAAGTTGGTGGTAATTTGCGATTTCTTTGAAAAATTTACTTTTTTGCATTTTTCAAAGTGCAATGTGAAGCACATACATGCCCTTAGGTCATGTATGTGCGTCACATGTGCACCCATGCTTATATCAGGGGTGCAACAGGGTGTCCTTTTGACACCCTTGCACCCTTGAAATTGCATACTCAATTTGCGATTCTCTAATCGCAAATTGAGAATGTCTTCCCATTCATTCCTATGGGCCTCTAGGCCCATAGGAATGAATGGGTAGGTATTCCTTAATTGCGAATCGCAATTTGAGATTCGCAATTAAGAAATATGTAGGAGTCGCAAAATTTATTGCAAATCCTACATACATAGCATTTTGCGATTCTCAAATAGCGAATCGCAAAAAATCGCTATTTGAGAATCGCTAATGAGGATTTTGATACATATGGCCCCAAGAGAGCTATAGTAATTAAAATTGATATCGCTCACGGTGTTTAGGTAAATGTATTTTGATTGATTTTTTAAATCAAAATGTTCAAGAAAGTGTTCATGATTTTAATAAATAATGACTTGAGGGCGAAAGCCCAAAACATATTTAAAAGCATATTCACACTGATATTTTTCAGGTTTCAAATTTGCGAGGGGCAGAAAGTGCATAGCTTGTAGCACATTGTGCCATATATTTCCATGTAAAAAAGGCCCTGTAAATCTCTTTTGATAAAAACAGAGAAGTATACTGACCACAGATCTGATCACAAAACTCAGGGGTTAGATTCCTCCCGTCCCTTACAAAAGCACAGGTAAAGGTCTTCTCCTATGAAGTTCATGCTCATGGCTTGAAGTATGCTGAGTTGTAGAGCACTAAAGTCATGAACCTTAATACAAGCCAAGAAAGATGGACCCTCCTCACCTAACTGGGTAGTAAAGACAATCATAATTGGGGTACAGTGGGCCCCTTAAACGCTGTGCATTGGTGCCATTGCATCTGCTGCCCCAATGATAGCTACTCCATTGATAAGGCTGAAATAGACGTGAAAGTGATGAACAAGGTAAAGCGAAGCCAATCGTTGGCTCCTTCTGTTTTTTGAGAATGAGCGCACATCTTTGTTGGATTTACTTCTTTGGGGATCTAAAGATCATTTGCAGCTGCGTTCACGACACTCAAAACTTCCAACATGACATTCTTTGATTACATTTGGTTATTACATGTTCTTTGTGGTAAAGCCTTTCAAAGCTCTTCTAAATAATCCACGCTGCATATGTGGGTCTGTACACATACATCATGAAGCAATTTGACTCGGTCTATCCAGTTACCTGAAACAAACTGTAAGAGAGGAGTAAGAGGCACTAAAGGCACATCCAACAGCCAACTGGAAACCCCAGAGGCCACATAAACTAAGCATCACTCAAGGAAATAAGTTAAGACAGATCTCTGCCAAAGTTTGGTGCTGACAGAAGAGCAATATTTTACCACATTAGATCATGTGTTGTCATTCGGAATTTAAAGGAATCGCCTGCTTTTGGTTGGAAATGCAGTAGAATGTGTTGAAGTCTCAAAGTACTGCATAACCAATAGTATAACAAAATAAACATAATACCTCAAAAAATACATAAAAGCAGCACAATACTGACAAAACAGAATGCAACACACCAACCACAGCACAACATAATGCAATGATGCAGCACGAATACACAACAGAGCAAACAACAATACATCACCATCCCAACAGACTGCAACAGAAGTACCAACAAACATTCTTGTGACACCAATTAACACTTTATGAAATGTTAAAAGTTGTTTGAGTAAAGCATTCCCTTACTTAGCACTGGGACCATGTAATAGCACCAGTCAAAATGTTTTGTAATCAAGCACTAAAAGTCAAACATTCTCAATCAGTTCTTCATTTACGGAGCATTGATCATCGGGCACAACCTCCCTGAAGAACTTACAATCAAAACTAACTTGCTGCCTTTCTAAGCAGGGCTGCAAACACACCCATACAAAACTCATGCAAACACACCCATACAAAACTCATGCAAACACACCCATACAAAACTCACTTGAATGCCAAAGATTGATGACCCCCTATGCCAGGCCCAGTTATTGGAAGTTATTGTGCACTGTTAGACCTAAAGTGTCGTTGTAACCAAGGAGCAAGGCCCAGTTTATATAAACATATGTAAGACATAATTTTAAATTTAAGACTAGAATTGTACGAATTACAGGCATGCTAGCTTTTATAATAAGCGCTGACAATGCACATTTAAATGCAAGTTACACACCGCCAGCGTCATGCGTTATACAAGAGTAAATTTGTGAATGCACACGTATGAATTTACACCTGTGAATTTATTTATACACTGGTAATATTAAACTAATAGGAATTAATATCACCCTTAGATGTGGAGTAGGTGTTTAGAGCAGAGGAGCCCTGAAGACTTTGAGCACACTCACAAACTTTTGAGTTCGCTGCATTCACACATTTTTCCCCACCTGCCACCTTAGCAACGATAAGAGAAACTCCATCAAAGGGAGGATCAAATCCATTTCGAGGGTCGGAAAGGGCAGAAAGCACTCTCTTTAATTTCTGTGAGTTTACTTTTTTAATCATTCAAATCCACGTTCGAAAAGCATTTACACATGGGTAATTGTACATCATATGCATTTAAACTTGCTCACCTGATTAAGCCTTTGAGCGCTCCTGGAAAATTGAAGCTGCCACATATTTGCAGGAGTACTGTTTGCAAATCTACCCAAAAACATAGGAGTTAACTCTCTGAAAGTGGATTTATATTTTTATGAATCAAGCAAGCTGAACGTAAATGTATCTTATGTGAACACCTTCAAAATCAGATGATATTGGCCTTTCCTTGGACACTCTACTAGGAGGGGAGGGAGCTTCAGGTATTTATTCATTATTCTGTTGTCAAAAAAGCACTACAATACAGTCTGAAAATTATGTAACAGCCAGCGTCGGGCAGCTTGTTTTACTGGTGGTACAAACATGAGCAGTGAGCATCCAGAGGTTTGTGCCAGCATCCCTGCGCATTAGCAGTGGCACTGTACACTAAAGCTACGAATGCTGAGAACACCACACCATAGTTCACTTTCAAATACATTTGTAAAGCAGTCTATTACTACCTGCAGGGTTTCCCTAAGCCACAAAGGTCCATATCAAACTCAAACTGTTTTGTCACTTCTGTCTTTGGCTTTTCATGGCTCACTCAGCCCGGGCATCAGCACATAACATGCTGTGTGGTATTTAGACTGTGGGATACCCATTCATCAAAATATATTGCTGTTATTTTCCTCCATTTGGCTTTCAACAGCATTATTTGTACTGTGTGTTGTTTGTCTAACGTCACATGGTCCATAATAGGGAATTATCCTGTAGGACTGCATATTATTATCAGCCCTTAGTTTTTCTTGCAGTGCATGTGGTGAGCAGGATAATGGTGGTATGTGTGTGTAGATTGAGGGACTCAAGCTGAAATTTGTTTGTCTGCTTTGTTTGATTACATGTGCAATGCCCCAGCTCTTGCCAGAAATTGCATTTCATGCATAAACGTAACACCAATCTTAACTTTTGACAACTGATTTGACCAATTTTCTTCTGACTAGATCGCTGCCCACATCAAGACTCAGGGCCCAATCAAGCTCCACTTTTAGTTTTAAGCTATAACTTTATCAGTTCTTGGAGACCTATTAATTCCAACTCATTACATATATATATTCACTAAAAAAAACATAGGTTTCAGGGACGTTATAGTTAGTTTAATATTTGACTCATATAAAACCAGAGAAATTTGCCAGTTATAGTTAATTGAGCTAACTATAACTCGCGCGCCCGCAATGCACTGCTGATGATGTCACATATTACATCACTCATGACATGGTCAGTGACATCACGGATGACATCACTGATGACATCTCAAATGACATCACTGATGACATCACTCATGACATCATCCAGTGAATGTGTGTTTCTATAAAATGTAAATATGTTTTATATTTATATATGCCAAGGTGTATTGAAGAATGAATGCATTTACAAGTGCCTAAAGGAATTATTTTGTATGTGTGTGACTGACTGTATAAGTGAGTGATTGAACGTATCTTACTGAATGCATGGGTTAGTGACTAAACTGTGTAAAAGTCGGTATTAGTCTCTCCATTGGTGTGGAAGCAACTGCATGGGTTGCTGAATACCTACATGAGTGTCTATATAGGTTATTGGTTTGTTGTCTGAGTATCTGTATGGGTCCCTGAGTGTCTGTGTGGGTGGGTGGGTGTATGAGTCTGTCCATAGATGTCTGAGTGGGTGATTCAGTGGTAGTATGGATTAAAAAGTGCATCTGGAAAGGGCTGTATGGGTGAGTTAGTGTGTCTATGGGTGTGTTGGTCAATGAATAAATGTCTCAATGGTATATCTGTGACTAACTACATATGTTTTAAGCCACTATATGTGAGCGTTGGAGTATATAAATGAGTGCACGTGAGACTAAGTTATTTCAAGAGTGGGTGTATAAATAAGTGTCTGCTTCTATCAGTGATTGTATAAGACAGTAAATATGTGTTAGTATCTCTATAAATAGGTGATGTGGTATGTCTAAAAATAACGAAGTTGGTGTGTCTAACTGTATACATGATTAAATGGGTATGTGATTCATTCTTTGCATTACTGACTAGGCTTGTGAGTAACTCTATGGATGAGTGGCAGCGTGTGACTGCATGTATAGATCTATGAGTGCATATTATAGTCCTCTATTGATGAGTAACTACATGTATAAGTGACTGGATGTGTGTGTAGACCTAGGAAATAGTGAGTGCTATGTAGTATATGGCATTCTTCTGTGTATGGTTTCAAAAATAGTAATTAGCATTTTAGAATGGGTGTATCAAAGTTTATATTAGAGCATCAGCATGTGCATCAGATTGTCACGTGGATGATGTCATGAGTGATGTCATCAGTGATGTCATTTGAGAAGTCATCAGTGATGTCATCAGTGATGTCACTGACCATGTCATGAGTGAAGTAATATGTGACATCATCAGCAGTGCATTGCAGGCGCGCGAGTTATAGTTAGCTAAACAAACTATAACAGGGTAATTTCTCTGGTTTTATATGAGTCAAATGTTCAACTAACTATAACGTCCCTGAAACCTATGGTCTTTTTAGTGCATGTCTAAGGTTTTTTAAATGCTAATTACTAACTATAACGTCTGTAAAACCTATGGTTTTTTCAGTGAATTTCGAAGGTTTTTTAAATGTTAATTTCATATTTTAATGTTTATAAAACCAATATTTTTCTATTATATTTTAAAATATTTTGGAACTCTATTATACTTCTTGTTTTTAACTTTAAAAATCATGTAATGTTTTATATCTTCCCCAAAAAATATGTATATATTTTTTTGGGGGGGGAGAAAACTGCACTCCCATACCGGTAGCATACCAAGCTCCATCATCATACAAATCCTATCCGCCATATTGCTAAACTCGTAAATGATGCGCATTTCGTATCCGACGAGTACATGGCACCGTGTCCCGCGTAACATCATAAGCGCATGAACTAACCCCAGGTACTACTTTGGTATCCGACGCAGTACCAAGCCACGCGTTACGTCATGTACGTATGGGGTCACGCCTGCTGCGCGTTGTGTATTCAACAAGTACACGCTGCCAGGCCCTGTGTTACGTCACAGACGTATAGTATCGCGCCGGGTATCCCATTCCCTTTATTTTTGTCTCAAAAGTATATCTAAATAACTTTAAACAGTATGTGAGAGCACGCGAAAATCTAAATGATTTGAAACATTTATATATTTCTAACTATAATAAACTTATATTATGATAAATATATTTTGTCAAAATCGTGTCGGGTGCGGCCTCATTGCGCGCCCGGTGCGCGATTGCCATGTGACCTTAAAAAAAAGCATGTGATTGGTTCATAACATTTCCCATTGTAACAGTTGTACGACCCCACCCATTTTACTCATTCTCTCTACAGCATTTGATGAGAGACACCTCTTCTGCTTAGAAAGCTTTTTTGAAAAGAGTTTTCCTGTATACACATATCTTATACTACACACAAGATGTAACGATCATCTTGATCAATATTCATGCTCTGTACATTAGCCTTCCACGTGTGAATGCCATGCATCTCATACGTTCCATCAAAAAACAAATATGTGTTACACGATGCTCCTGGTGTGTGTGTCTGCACATTATTGTGCTGCCTTTCGGCCTGGGTATTGCTGGATCTAAAGAGCATCATCAGCCACTGGCAGACTGCACATCCTAGATCACATGCCATCTCATTAACAATAGTTTCCGCCCTCCCGACACATGCTACGCTAATCTAAATTGCACACTCTGTGAGGTCAAAATTAGAAAAGAAACGCACATAAGTACACTTCCAGGGCCAGGCAGGAACTGAACAACGCCCAAGTCCCTAGAATAATTATTCACACCCCTACGCTGGCCTGGTGTACGCAAGCCCAGCCCACTTTGCGTACATATAAATAGGATAACCATGATGCCACACGTCCCTCTTCTTCCACACTACCTCAAATGATTTGCCGTATCCCCCTCGCATATCACAATGCGCAATATAAAAAAGAAATGGATCCATGAGGTGTACTCCGTCCTGGCAATCAACACGGACACTAAATTTTGAGCCCTACTGCCAGTCGTCTACGAAAGGGATCCATGAGGTGTACACTCTCCTGCAATCAACACTCCATCTGAATCGTGAGCACTGCTGCCCGAAGTGTTTGCTCACACAACAATGACAGCAGGTAAGCAGAGCGGCCTGGGTGCACAGGGCCTCCAATTGAGCGCGCTGCGGCGAGAGGGGTGGGGTGCTTCAGCCTAGCTGCGCAGGTCCGAGCAAACGATATTGCCATGTGTTATGATGTGATCTTTGACCTCATTCAGTCACATCTCTGTTTCATTTTAAAGACCTGCTGGACTGTACTGCAGGCCTGAGCCAACGGGCAGCGCTGCCCTAGAGACACCTCTTCAGCACGGTGCTGCGGGAGGGATGGGCTGCATCAGCCAGATCAGTACGTGCGAATAAGCGATATTGCCATGTGTTATGATGTGATCTTTGACCTCATTCAGTCACATCTCTGTCTCAATTTTAAAGACCTGCTATACCATAAGGTAGGCCTCAACCTACGGGCAGCACTGCCCTACAGACACCTGTTGAGGGTGGTTCTGCGGGAGGGGTGGGGTGCATCACCCTGAGTGCGCACGTGTGAAAAAGCGATGTTGCCGTGCGTAATGATGTGATCGCTGACCTCATTCAGTCACATCGGTCTAATTTTAAGGACCTGCTGGACCGTAGTGTAGGCCTGAGCCAGCGGGCAGCGCTGCCCTAGAGACACGTGACGTTGGCTTTTAGGACAAGGTAGTGAGCTCCTTACTAAGTGTACATGCACCAGGCTCCCGCCACTGCATTACACACGCACATTATGCTTCTAGCATGCGCTCTGTTCCTTTGTACGTGAACATTAGCATAACATATTATTATTTAACCTTGTGTATTCTCGTGCACTCCAACTCCTCTTTGAACAACGATTACCACTAACAGTTGCTACATCGTACTTCAAAAACGAAGGATGCACTCAACTCCTATTTTCTATCAAGCTTGAAATAAACCTTAATTTACCTCCAGACATTTCCACCATTAAATTATTTCTCCCTTTTCAGACATTCCATTGATTGCCACAAGAAGGGCGGAGCAGGAGCTGACCCCGCAATGATGCCCTGGCATTCTGACACCTTCCATCGTGGTATCAAGACACCGTCCCCGACCGGAGACCTTGTCTATCATACAAACATACTCCGGACTAGTAGCTTGCACCAACACGTTGTGGGACACACCAGTGGTGGCAGGTGAGCAGTGAAGCCTCGGTGTGCAAGACCTACAATTGAGCACAGTGCAGGGGAAGGGGTTGGGGTGCAGCACCCTGGGTGCACAGGTGTATGCAAGCGATTTTCCTGTAGCTAATAATGTAGGACTATATTATCAAACAATGGTGAGAACATTATCACCACTTTAACGACAGGAAACTGCCACTAAAGTGACGATAAGGGATTGATAATATGCCCTTATAAATTCCCATAGAAGCCCAGGTTCACACCAGAACGTGGGCTTCTAAGGGAATTCACAAGGGCATATTATCAACCCCTTATCACCGCTTTAGCGGCAGTTTCCTGCCGCTAAAGCGGCGATAATGTTATCGCCCTTCCTTTATAATATGGCCCATAATTTCTGGCCTCATGTATTTAATTTTAAGGACTAGCTGACCCACACTCTTTCTCGCAGACCCCAGCATCCTAGACAAATGGGTGACGGAGGGTAAACACTAAGGGCTGGGTGCAATAGGCCGACGCTCTGTCTCCTCCTCCTTCTTTTGACTCTCTCTCCCCTTCTCTCTTCCACCCACTCCCCCTCCCTTCCATTCTCACTATGGTCCTTTCATTCGGACTACCTTTCTTTACCTCTTCCACATAGCACACATACTTATGTTTCATTTTTGTCTTGCAGGTTTCCTACGCTGCTTCCACTGGAGTCCAACCCATGTTTTTTTTATTACACTGTTCTATTAAAGTTACATTTCTATTTACTTCTGTTTTAATAAAGGTTACTTATTTTTTTAAATAAATAACTGAGTTATAGGTTTTCTTTTTCTGACGACACTTGTTTATTGTTTATTGTGAAAATCATCTGTTTATAGGAGATTTTAAGGACAACATTATTTAATATTAGAGTGCACCTACCAAACATAATCTAACTGACTATTAGACAAATGAAGCCTGGGTAATTGTACAACTGCAAGAGTTCTATGAGTGTATCACTTTATAGCACCATAAGTACTGCCCGTTTGATTACAGAACAAATAAGGCACTGCCTAGGACCACCGAGGCTTCAGGGACTGCCGAGGCCCACCCTGCATATTTAAATAAAGACCCGGTGTGTGGCGATCCCTGGACTTCAGTTGGCCTTGAACCCCCCGAACAATTAGTAAACAATACCCGGGAAGGTGGCGCTCCCCTAGGCTGCAAAATGTCTCTCTGCCCTTTCGCGCCTAATTTACATGTGACATTAAGATCCCCAGTCCTACAGAGACCCCGCAATATAATAATTGGATTGGCCACGGAACATTACCCACCCATCAGGGGCCTCATTTAAAAGAACGGGTGAGACCCCGCTTTTTTTTGTTTTGTTCTTTTCTCTCCATTTTTACCATCCGCATCCCCTCCACTACAGCGATACAAGGTTATCCTCCTCTTGCTTCAAGTAGTCGAACAAGTATTTGCTATCACAGGGTGGAAGCCATGCACCACCCTCTAATAGCAAACACAAATGCCCAGCGAATGCACACCCCGGGACATTGTATGAGCTGCACCTGAGAGGCTGTCCTCCCTACTACCATGATGTATTTGTTAGTATGAACGCATACTAACACTACTTACACACATGTAGTACAGCGACCAGAATGTAGTGAAGAAGCAGAGGAAGCGCAAAATCCAAAAATACAAATCCTACCAGAAGTCGGATGACGTAGTTCAATGAGGACCCTGGAATGAGTGGAAACAGCTACACGAACAAAACGGGTCATCAGCACAACGCAAGCAATTTTGAAATATTGCTGAGCGGTGCCTTCTTTTTGCCTTCTCCCACTCGTCGCCAAATTTATGTAGTGAAGAGGCAGACAGCAGTGAATCCAATAAGTAGATTTATTACAAGAAAACAAGACACCTGAAACAACCACCAACAGGAGCAGACAGCAAAGCAACCGTCTAATCCAGCACCGTGTACAAACTCCGCAAGGTTCCCCTCATGACAGCCCTACATTCTAACATTACATACTGAGGGCCATATTATCAAGGAACAGTGTTCTCGTGTTAACATGGGCTTCTATTGGAATTCTCTACGGCATATTATCAAGCCCATTATCGCCGTTTTAGCGGCAGTTTCCTGCCACTAAAGCGGCGATAATTTTAACGCCGTTCCTTGATAATATGCCCCTTAGATTCTAGTAGAATTACATACTAACATTCTACTATGACTTACAATGGAATACTACACAGAGCACATGACTTTACAGCAATGAGATCATAGTTTCATCCACGAGTCTTGACACCGGTAGGGGTAAGACTTTTGCTTCCCACTCCCTATATTGTATAAACGTAAACTAACACTTCTTCCAAAAGTATGCTACAGCGCCCAGAGCACATCACTTTACAGCAATGAGCTCACAATTTAGGCTCACGGTTTAATCCCCGAGTCTTCACACCAGTAGGAATGATTAGTTTGCTTCCCACTCCCTATATACTATAAATGCATACTACCACTACTTACACACTTATACTACAGTGGCTAGTATCCTACACCGCCCAGAGCCCATCACTTTACAGCAATCAGCTCGGTTTCATCCCCAAGTCTTCACACCGGTAGGCGTAACTACTTTGCTTCCCGCTTCCGGTATACTATCAACACATAGAAGCGGTCAGTAGTTCTCTTCCACTCCCTGTATGGTATAAACGCCTACTTACACTACTTGCACACGTATGCTACAAACACCAGACCACATCACTTTACAGAAATGACCTCACGGTTTAGACTCTCGGTTTCATACCCGAGTGTAGCACCATATCATATCACCACCATGCCACTCTGAGCAACACCGCACTTTCAGACCGTTAACAGTGATAACTACCTACTGGCGACCGCCAGTAGGTAATCAAGAACAAATTACAATAGTTCCTTGATTCTTTTAGCTTTCAAAAAATCTCTCTATTACTGTCTTTCTACTTTTCCATATAAATAGTTTTTTTAAATATTCAAGTACACATCGAAGTCAGAAATGCAACGTGTTCTATCAGCACACTTTCTAGAACATTCTACAACACGTGGAGGTTAAAAGGTCATCAATTTTTTTAAACCTATCGATATTTTTTTGCAACATTTTCTCGAACATTTAACGGCATGTGCAGGTTAAAAGTTCACGAGTGTTTTAAGTAGCAGGTACCGTTTTGTATGCGAAAAGAAACTAGTTCCCCATCTTTAAACATATCTTTTATTCTACGAAGGAACTGCATGAGCTACAGACATCTTTCCATACCTTCCAGCCATACCTTCAAAATGCTAGTGTGGATCGTAGGACATAGCTATGTTTTCTGGTGCAAAAGGTATGCAGAACACAGACGTATTGACTTAGACCTAGGTTTACAAAATGTGGACATTAAATGGTTTGGACAGAGAGGATTGAAGTGGCACCAATTGTTGCATTTGGTTAAAACCTGTTTGCATCTCCAACACCCTGACCTCATGATTGTGCACTGTGGTGGAAACGACCTAGGCACATTGACTGGGGTAGATTTGAAAATGCTTATGAAGGACACCTTTGGACAATTGATGTTACTTTTGCCTCAAACTGTCTTTGTATATTCCAATATATGCCAAAGACAGAAGTGGAAATGGTCCAAAAATGTTGTCCTCAGATTGAAAAATCTCAGGAAAAAAGTCAACAAAGCTGTCTCTGCATACCTCAGAGACTACAAAATGGGGTCCATATACAACAACAACATACGTTTTGATCTGGGGGATATATACAGAGGTGATGGAGTACACTTCACAGATCAGGGAAACTGAGTTTTCCTGAATAACTGGAAGCTGTGCATCCGCACTTATATGTAGCTCCAACTAATGAACAAAAGGGCTCTTTTTAGAGCCACCCTATAACTTACAACTTAGGACCCCTATTTTAGGGCCATATAACGCCAACTCCCGCACCCTCGCCAAAATGTATTCTCCACACAGCTGTGGCGCAGCGGCCAGACCATCTCACTTTGCAGCACAGACCTCTCGCTTTGATCCCCAGCTCTACTCACCCATAGGGGTGACTAGTTTGCGCTCTACAAATACCATATTGATTTACATTCGCAGTCCCTATACAACACCACCTAAGCACCATACACAAGCTACAATGTTCTAAACAAAAGTTTATCCAAGTACCTATAACTACATGCTGACACTACCTGCACATATGTGGCACAGCGGCAAGAGGACATGACTTCACAGCATATGACACACAGTTTGGGCTCACGCTTTAATCCCCGACTCCGGCAGCAGCTCAGCTTAGCAACATGAGACTCTAGACAATACCTCACATATATTTCACACCCCAGGACTTTCATACCAGTACAGGTCAGTAGTAGGCCTGGGCCAAAATTCCGTTCCGCTCGCAGATATTGCGATAATTTGGCATTTTCGCGTTCAAATGTCAAAATTTACGCAATCCGCATTTTACCAGTAATTTTTTACTTGCTCGCGCTGTAACAAAATACATTCTCGCCTTACTTGAATCCCCGCGTTCGCCGACAAGTTTTCCCGATCCGGTCGCGTTCTCCATGAGATGTTGGATTGTTGGTAGCCATTTGCGCTGTCTCGCGACAGTTCGCGCCCACATTAACATCATTTGTCGCGCGATCACGTCATTTGTCGCGCGATCACGTCTTTCTTCCTGTGATCATGCACCGCGAGAGTATGAGAAGATTGAGATCTCGAACACGTCATTCTCCACCGCAAGCGAGAGCGTGAGGACGCGGGCACGTCATATCAAACGTGAGCGGGCGGGACAAGTGAAAGCAAGATGGCCGCGCCCGTGAGCAACTGCATGGGTAAGTTGGTGAGCCGCGATCACGCAAAAAATACCGCGAACAGGCGGGGAAAAAACTTGCACGTCTTCACGATATTTCCGGCGTGTTTGCAGAGATTTTCAAAATTTTCGCGATAGTTTGCGAAAGTGAATTTTGCAAATTCTGCCCAGCCCTAGTCAGTAGTTCGTCCTAGTAGTTATAAACACATCCGGACACTACTTCCACAACTGTAGTGCAGCGGCCACGGCACATGACTTCACAGCATAAGACACACAATTTGGGCTCACGCTTTAATCCCCGAGTCCCGCACAAGCTCATCTTACCCACATCAGACTCTACCCAATACCTCACTTAATTTCCATAGCCCACCACTTACACACCGGTAGGGGTAAATACTTTGCTTCGCACCCCCTCTATAGCACACCCTAAACACCCCACAGAGGTAACAGTGCTCCTACCCTCCTATTTCCCATTTGTTTCCTCCTTTTTTCCCCATTTTTTCACCTTACTCACTTCAACGGAATCACAAAATGGCGGACAACACTTCCTAGTTGCAACCGCTCGCAGCGCTCGCAGCCAATCAGCAACAAGCTCATGCTCACAGCACCTCAGCCAATCAGATGGCAGAATTCCCAAATATCGATATCTGTAAATTTCGATTTTTCTCAAAAACTACTGAACAAATTTACACCAAATAAACAAAAGCGTGCTTTCTAGACCAAGACCCTACTCCCTGCCAAATTTGGGGTAATTCCGTTCACCCGTTCGACCTGTAGCCTTGTCTAAAGTTTCCTATGGAAATTAACATGGAGAAAACACGTTTTGGGACCCCCCTTTTTTCTTGGCCCCCCCTTGATGAATCACCCCCAAACTTTCAACATAGGAGCTGATCTCAACAAAGAATTAGTTTTGAAGCTTTCGCGAAGATTCGTCAATCGGCGCCAAAGTTATTGGGAATAGAATGTTGCCATTTTCCTATGGTAACTAGGTCCTAACTATATCTACCTACTGGCGACTGCCAGTAGGTAATATTGAGTGGCGTTTGGGTCAGCCCCTTTCTCATGTTTGGATGGCTTGGGTTGCCTATCGTATGTCCCTGCCTGTGATTTGATGGTTTTCTCACTGTTATTATGTTTATCCCGCCCATGAGGATTTCAGTTTGGGGTGTTTTGTTTGGATGATGCATATTCCGTCTGCTGATAACAGACCTTGCCTGTCCCCCCAGTCAAATTAGACTCTGAGGGCACCCACCACACAATTACCAGGAAGCCATCCACCTCAGGATTTCATGATGGCTGCTCATGAGTGCTGATTTATAGCAAAGACCTTTCAATTTCTGCTGTTCAATCAATCAATCAATCAATAATTTGTAAAGCGCACTACATACCCGTGAGGGTTTCAAGGTGCTGGGGGGGGGGGGATCTGCTGCTATTGGTCGAAGAGCCAGGTCTTGAGCTGTTAAAGCATCTGTGGCGACAGTCTTTAAAGGCATTCTTTGAAAGCAAAATGCTTGTATTTAGTAAAATACCAACGCTTTAAGCAGGAGTGGCCCATGGAGGTAAGAGCTGTCTGGATTTATCAGACAACGAGGTAACATTAAATAAATCATTAATTTTCCCTCCTCGTGGTCTGTCGAGTCCAACTCTCCACTACTCCCCACCGCCTCACCACTCTTACCAGCACGGGCCGCTCCTGGCTATAACAGTGCTTCTCCTCACATATATACTTGCAAAGGGCTGGTTAGCCTTGCATAAAGCCTACCTTTTATTGGTTTGTGAGACACTCAGATTTTAATATATACGAAGCCCAAAGCAAGTGGCTGTTTGAGCTAAACAAGCCAAAAATATCATAATGAATATATTGGAAAAAAAGTATACGTGCATTAGGCATAAAGACAAGTTCCAGTTTGCTACAACAAGCACTTGCCAGCACAGATGCATTAATTCCATGTGTTCCTATGATGTCACTGTCTATGAGTCACGAACAACATCACTCACTCTCACTGCACCGCAGAAGCAGGCAGGGTACAATTTTGAAGGGGAGGCCCCCTGTCACAAGCCCAGGGAATCCGTAGTTGCATCAGCGTGCAGCTGAGCAAAGCCAAGTGTGAGTACTACATTGAGGCCTTGCAGAGTGCCTCACTGTCCCCATGAGATGCAAGAGGACTTGCAGAGTGCCTCACTCTCCCCATGAGATGTGAGAGGTCTTACAGAGTGCCTCACTGCCCCCATGAGATGTGAGCGGTCTTGCAGAGTGCCTCACTGTCCCCATGAGTTGTGGGAGGTCTTGCAGAGTGCCTCACTGTCCCCATGAGATGAGCGAGGAGAGGTCTTGCAGAGTGCGTCACTGTCCCCATGAGATGTGAGAGGTCTTGCAGAGGGCCTCGCTGTCCTCATGAGATGTGAGAGATCTTGCAGAGTGCCTCACTGTCCCCATGAGATGTGAGAGGTCTTGCAGAGTGCCTCACTGTCCCCATGAGATGTGAGAGGTCTTGCAGAGTGCCTCACTGTCTCCATGAGATGTGAGAGGTCTTGCAGAGTGCCTTACTGTCCCCATGAGATGTGAGAGGAGAGGTCTTGCAGAGTGCCTCACTGTCCCCATGAGATGTGAGAGGTCTTGCCGAGTGCCTCACTGTCCCCATGTGATGTGAGAGGTATTGCAGAGTGCCTCACTGTCCCCATGAGATGTGAGAGGAGAGGTCTTGCAGAGTGCCTCACTGTCCCCATGAGATGTGATTAGGAGATGTCTTGCAGAGTGCCTCACTGTCCCCATGAGATGTGAGAGGTCTTGCAGAGTGCCTCACTGTCCCCATGAGATGTGAGAGATGGACAGGCACTGAGCAGGATGTGCATCTCTAGAGCAGCTGTAGAGCCACAGGATCGTCCTTTAGTCTCACTAAGGCAACTCTGCAAATTTTCAAATTCTTTGTCTTCTCAGTTAGTAAAGAACCCTGAGGGCTTCATAGACCGGTTGACAGGGTTTCTGTGGCCAAGGTTTTATTGCACAGTTGTCTGCACTTTGTGGCTTTTTTCGAGCTAGAGTTCACTGGCATGTGCTTGCATAATCTAGATAGAATTAATATCATAGCTTCTTTCCCATTGTGCGATTTAAAAGCAATACATCACTTTTGGAGCTTGAGGTTGGGGTTGTAGGGTATAACTGCAATAATTTCAAGGGCCTCCTGTTAGTCTTCTGACCTGTCAATGGTCTTTCAGCTTTGGTTTGTTACATTCCCAGGCTCTTGAAGATGGTTGAGCGGAGTTTAAAACTGCAATGTCTTTTACCTAGTGTGAAGGAGAGAATAATGTTGGCCAGTTTGGGACTGCTGGGTTTGTTCTTTACACCTTTATCAGGGCCGGATTGGGAACCAAAATAAGCCCTTGCAAAAATATTCAAACGAGCCCCTCTCCCTTTCTCCCTGCTCTCTCATCTCTGTCCTTTTCTCACTCTCCCCTGAAGCCCTCCCATGCCTGCTTGTCAAGATCTCACCTGGATTTTTCACAGTAGCGAGAAGAGGTCATGATGCAAGGTTCCAACTTCCCTACTGACTGAGATGACCCAACAGTAGTCACTGCCAATCATGACTGAAGAGGATGAGGGGAATGGAAGAGAAAGAAGAATGCGTCCACTGATGACTGTCCCGTAGTACGTGTCTATCAGGGCTGTCTATGACTCCTCCTATGTAAGACAATCAAAGGGGTGTATCAGTAACAATACCCATACATGTGTTGCTATCTCTCTTTATGAGGTATGATTCTCTAAAATTATTTAGTACCTGTAAAACTCCCCTCTTCCGTCTTAGTGTAGATATATATAGGATAGTCGATTGGGAATGTCACATATCTAAAGAGAAAAGGGAAAGTAACTGGTGTATGTGTAATAGCTGTCACAATAGAACGTCATGATTTGTTAACCATACAAGGATTATAGCGTACCTCGGGTAATACACATATCTTTCTATTTTAGGCTCATAGGGCATAGCTGAAAATAAAACAACAAATAAAAGAAGAAAAGAGAGAAAAAATATATACATATATATATTTACAGTGCATTATTATAGGCACCTCCTAATCAGCCATTTAACAATGTCAAAATCAAAAAGGGAAAAATTATAAGCCTTAAGAAATAGCAAGTGATCATGTTGAAAGTTCCATGTGACAGTACATGAGTAACCAATTTGTTATTCTCAGAAGTAATGTCTGTTTCTCTGTGGTTCCTTAGATAAGCAATATAAACACATCTCACTCCTGAAAGCCACAGAGCTCAGAGTCAGATAAGTATCACTCTGCAGCAAAGAATACATTAACATGTGAAGCGCGATAGCATGTTACCAAAACAGGATAAGTAAGAGGTTGATCTTTTGTCGTATTCTCTTGTCTTGTCAGGTTTGGCTTCTCAGATTGTGGAGAAGATCACCTCAAGGAGAAACAGCCCGACGCAACATGACAGAGAGCAGCCCGCAAGGAGGAGCGGACAGAGGACACCGAAAACAGTGAGGACGACCTGGAAGCAAGGTAGGTGAAATGGCGGCCGGAAGTTGCAGTCCAAAATTAACTAGAATACGATGCAGTTTTCTGACTGTCAATGCCTTTTTTTTTGGTCGAGCCTGAGCAGCACTTTCGCTGCTCTGCGAGCCATGCTATATTGGATTGTGGAATAGAAGCCCTGCCCACTCTCTGCCCATGTTTGTCATTGGCATGTGTCATTGTCCTTCGTAAATGCTGGCTTCTGATCCATTAATAGGCTTGTTATTCCCTCCTTAGTACCGCCTTGTCTTTTTTCGTAATCTCCCATGAGGACTGGCCCTTTTACTTCGGTTGTTACACGGTGAGTCTTTTTTAGTGAGTAAGCACTATTTTCTTTAGGTAGTTTCTCCTACTGCAGCCACGGCATGCTTTCCTGCAACATTTAGCTCACCACGCATGCTTTCACTTTCTAAGCAGCCCGGGACAATTGCGACCGTTTCTTTGCATAGGTCTCCCATTTACAAGAGTTTGAGCTATTGGCATTGTACATAACAATGCCTTTCATTTATGTGTTAATTATCAAAACATATAAATAAAAGGCATTGCTTAAACTCTCACAAATGCGAGACCTATTGCATTGTGAATGCTTGTGTTCCTTACTCGCTCTGTCCTGTGGCACACTCACATGATGGCTCAGGGTAGCAGTCGTGGCAGGCATGAAACTGCTTTCATTTCTGAGGTAACATAGAGAAAGTAGCAGGGAGGTGCCAGCAGCGGCCCTGTGCCCTTACAAACAAATTTAAAAAAATCCAGCCCACAGGGGAAATTCTGAGTGAAAAAACCCAAGCAGTCTGGGCCTGACGATTAGTTATTTTGTCTTGCCTAATCCTGTCATTTGAGAGTATTAATGAAATTTGCCTTGTGTTGCATTCTGGGAACTCCAACTCATATTTTCTGATTAACATGAAGGCATGTGGGCATTTATATCCCACAGCCTTTGAGGCACTTTCGGCTCCACTGCTACCTAGGAACAATTGTTATTAGATTTAGTTTAGAAAGGTGCAGGGGGTCATATAAACTGACGTTGCGGGGCTAGAGGGGTGGACTGGTTAAAAAAAAACACGCTCAGACATAACGTACCTGAATGGGATTGTTGGAGGTTGGGTTAACCGCTAGTTCATAAGTCCTTTAGTTACGGCGAATGTTTTACGCATCTCAGTATGCGTGAGGGCAGCCTGCAGTACACTTTTGGGGTCTGTGCTGCATGAATTATAAAACAAGCACATTATTAACATTAGTGATTTGAACAGGCAATCAGTGACCCTAATAAATCATTGTGGATATCTTATGCATGTCACCTGATTATTATGGCTCACAAGAGGTTGATATTTATGGATGATGCATGCCCTGTCTGGTTTGATTGTTCTTTTGGTTGCCATGCCACTTAGGGAATATTCTAGGTTAACTAATATCACTTGTTAAATGCGCGCAAGTAGTGGATTACACTCCTACATTACCTAGGGATCATGTTGTGTGGTTTCTTGGGTGATTCTCTTTTGTATAAATGCGGTCAATGGATCCAGTGTTCAAATAACATTGGCTAAAGGGAAATATGATCTGTGGATACACCACTTGGTTAAATTGTAATTTTAATTTCAATAAAATCAACCAATCCTTTTAGGTATCATTTTAGTGGACACTATTACCCCATCTAAGAATGGTTTGATCCCAAACTCTGCTAGACTTGACCTAGAAATATGGATATTACTGAATTGCATGAAGCCATACAAGGCCAATGAATATGGACATTGTTGATATCAGCCTATTGAATCAGGAATTCCATGATTACTAAGACACAAAAGGTATGTCCACCTTAAATCCATATATGGGAGCAAGGGAACGTCCTGTGGAAATCTTAACACAAACAAGAAACCGAAACACTATAATATAAATCATGAGATATGGAGGGAGTTGTCAAAATATAATAGGACTGCACAACAAGTGGTGTACACAAGTAATTTTCCATATTTTGTATTTTTCTGAGCTGATTTATATTTTTGTTTACGTACGATGTTTTTTACTGGATTGTGGGAACCACCTTTGCAAGGTTTCTTTGCACACAAGAACCCACACATGTTCAAAGATTCTCAATACTTGGAGGAGCCAAGATGGCGACCGGGACGGCAGCGTAGACTCCCGGCTCCGTGAACCTCCGCATCCCGCACGGATATCCTGCCTGAGATCCTCAACCTGTGCTGCGTGGTCGTGTCTCTGAAGGAGAGGGGCTCCCGACTGTGTGACTCCGAGGTTTCTAGCTGCGGTATCGCCGGAGAAAACTGCATCGGAACTTTGCGGCCTGTGCGGCCCTGGAGCCGGGACCTCGAGTGGACGTCGTGGCCGGGTGGCAGTGCAACAACAGCGGCCGGTTGTGACTGGGTGGAGTCGGCCCACCGGAGCGGTGCCAAACTCGGC
This sequence comes from Triturus cristatus, assembly GCF_964204655.1. NCBI lineage: Eukaryota > Metazoa > Chordata > Amphibia > Caudata > Salamandridae > Triturus > Triturus cristatus. The sequence continues at coordinate 923,277,674 of NC_140593.1, read as the reverse complement.
CTACATTTCGGCGTGGTCACTTCTACTGCCAAGCGTAGCGGACCGAGTGCATGTCCGGGGGTGCAATTCTTAGATCCTCCGGTGACTGCCCCTGCCTTGATGGTGAGCTGCCCGGCCGCCGTCCGTATCCTGCCCTGATCATTGCGGGCCGCCCCCGGATCTACGGGAGCTGGTCCGTGGTGGGGACGACTGTTGCCCGTGACCACGCAACGGATAGTGGTTTTTTTTTTTTTGCCTGCCCCCGGAACCCGGTCACCCGCGACGTGGACATCGCAACGCTTGTCCCAGGGTCCCGGCCCCGGTGAGGGTCGGGCATACTTGGCGGCCATCTTGTTGCGATGAAGCCTACCATCCTGTCCGCTGGGTCGCAGCGGGCCTGTGAGGGTGCGACTTTTGGGAGTGTGGCGGCGCGATCGCAGAGAGCTGTGCTGGGGTACGGCGACCTCCTCGAGGCTCTTGGTGCTCTTCACTCCTCCTTGGTTCATGGTTTCGGGGTCTTGGGGAGTAAGCTCGACGGTGTTGCGTCAGAGTTGGGGCAGTGGCGGCCCGCCTGTCCGCACGCACACAGGGACTACTCACACTGCGCACAGGAGGACACGGTGGCGGCCACCCCTGAGGTTAGTGCACAGCTGTACGCTCCGGCCAGTATACTACAGTGTGTTCGTCCTGCTGAGGGCCTGATCTGTCCCGGAGGCGTTGGACCTGAGTGGGATGTGGTGGCCTCGTCCCGTACGTGCCCTCCTGCGACCCAGAGACAACTCCAGCAACTATTGTCTGCTTTGGCTGCTTCTGCCTTCCTGGACCTTGAGTGCAGTGCACATCCTAGGGCAGCACTGGGAAGCCTGTTTCTCCACGCGGCGGACTGTGTTGATGCTCAGAGACTTCCACCCCACCTGTGTGCGTCGCTTCTCGGTCGTTTTTGGACACTCCTCTACCGTGGAACATTGGATATGGTGCTGGGTCGAGGGGTTGACATGGGCAGAATTCCAAGGAGTGGTCAGGGATAAGGCTGATCCTTCAGGGGTGGTCATCTAGTGGACGGGCGGGCTCAGGGGTTGCGTGCTCTCCTGGCATGACTACTAGCATAATAGGTGCCTAATGCTCCCCATCTTGTTTTGAGACGATTGACTTTGTGCTGTTCATTGTTCATGCTGGGGGAAACTTACCGTGCGGGAGGGAGAAGCCGGGGGTATGTTTTTAAGGCCCTCCTCCAGTTTATTAATACTCTCTCTACCCCCCGTCCGGGGGGGTTCTTTTCCTACTTCTTTTTCCCTATTCTCCTATATTTCGGGTCTGGTTCCAGGGCGACAGGCACACTGCTGGGGGGGGGGGCCATACTCATCTGCAGAGGTGCGGGGTGGGGGTTGGGGGAGGGGATTCTGTACTCTTTCATCTCTTTTTCCATGGCCTCCTTTTTCTTCTCTGATTCTTTTTGTTTTTCTTTTTCTGGGATCAGCGTGATACACCTCCTTTGCTATGACTTGTTGCCGTTTCCTGTGTTCCACAACTTCTGGGGTGTTCTCGGGGAGTTCGGCGGGGGACTGCGGGCGCAACTGTCTATGCTATTCTTCCCCATCCTGATGTTCTTGTGTTTGCGCCATTGACCTAATAGATTGCTGTAAATCGCTAACGTCTATTACTCTGCATACTTGTACTCGCTGTTTGAAAATTGTTTGTCACCTGATCCTTCTACCTTGTTTCATTATAAAATGAAAACCTTTTTCTCCTGGTGCCCTACTTATGCTGTCCACAGTATTAGCATTACGATTCTGCTCCCCGAAGTGCTGCCTGTGTTTATACTTGCCCGTTTTTGATCTGATTGCTTAGCGGCCGGCCCCGGGGGGTTGTAGGCCCATACTTGTTCTTATTGAAATGTCAATAAAGGTTTTCAAAAAAAAAAAAAAAAAAAAAAAAAGATTCTCAATACTTGTTGTCTATGGATCTGTGCACTGTAATTGTCGTTTCTAGATTTTACATAGCTTGATGAAGGTATTAATCTATTCTATGTTTAATGTTTTTAAAGGAAAGTGGTGATTAATATTGCAGCTCACCTTTGTGGTGGGGTTTCGTTACATACATGCTCCACCATGGGTGCAATTATGATTTCTTGATGATTGTTGATTTTGGGACTGTGCACTGTGATTGTTACATTTGTGTTCATTATTGCATGAAATGAATTATTATTGTGTAACTTGTTTGCCCTGGATTTAATATTTTTTTATACATGTTTTTTGCACATCATTCACAGCCCTGATGAAGTTCAACTGTGTTTTTTTTAAACAGAAGGCATTGGCTGGATGTTCAGTTACTGAATTGTTTGCATTGTATGAGGATCAAATAAAAGAATATTTTTAAACCAAACTGAAGATTTGTGGACTGTTATATCACTGGATGCACAATTCCACTTTTTTCTCCATATAAATGGCCTGCCAAGGAACATGAGGAGTGAATCTAGGCGTTAATGATCCTGTGGGTGCTTGATGAGAACTCTTACATTTTGAACAGATACTACATCTCTGTATGTACTGTTTAGTGTCAGTAGGAAGAGTAGGCCACAAAAATACCTCTTGAGGAGTGCCAAGGTTTTCTTTTCACAAACATGCCCAGCAACTATATGTGAGTGACACCATTCCAATGACTGCAAAGAGACAGTGGAAACAAATACACCCCCTTGGATATATATCAAATGGTGTATGTTTGACCTGGCTTGTTCATGGGGTTTATCCCCAGACTTTTTGGCCCACTGTTTCTGACCTGTTTTTGTTGGTTTTATGACTCTGGGCACTTTACCACTGCTGATCAGTGCTAAAGTGCATTTGCTCTCCCTGTAAATTGTTATGATGGATTGGTGTTTCCATGATTGGTTATTCGATTTACTACTAAGTCCCTAGTACAGTGCACTGTGTGTGCCCAGGGCCTGTAAATCAAATGCTGCTGGTGGGCATTGATTGTGCCACCCACACAAGCAGCCTTTCAAAGGTAACTCAGACCTGTCACGGCAGTGTCTGTGCTCGGTTCGTTACTGCCATGTTGACCTGACTAGTGTAACCCCTTACCAGGCTGTAACCTTCCCTTTTCTTACATATAAGACATCCCTAAGGTAGGCCCAAGGTAGCCCCGTGAGCAGGGTGCAGTGTATGTAAAAGATAGGACATGTACTGAGGAGTGTACTTAGCGCCGGGACACTCTTTGGAGTAGCAGCTCGCTCTACAAATCCCAGATAACATAACATAACAGTGCAACATGTCCTGATAGTGAAAAACAGTGTATTTTGTTTATCACTATTGAAAGACTATCTGTTCCATATGATAGAATGGGAGTTTATTTATAACATCTTATAAATATAACTTCCGATTGGGACAAGATAGAATGATGGAGTTTAGTGTGCCTAAACTCAGAATAACAAAATGCATTTTTTAGGAAAGATGATTTTTATATTTTGTGTTTAAAAAATACTACTTTTAGAAAGTGGGCTTTTTCTTGCCTACCCATCCAGTGTGCCTCTGCTAGGTTTGTGTATAGACTGGCTTTTGAATGACAGGGGCTGGGGATGCGCATTCTCTCAGATGGCCACCTGCGGGGGTCGAAGTGTCTCCTGCCTTTTCCTGGGCTGCATTTAGAGTAGGGGGAGAAGATTTATTTCACACCTGAATGGGCCTTGCCTGCCTGTGGTGATGCTGTCTTCACCAGTAGTGCCCAGACCACTGAACTGTAGATTACATCTAGGACTCAAGAGGAACCTTTGCCATGGAGAAGAACTGGAAAAACTGAAGTAGAAGTACTGTCCCTTTGCTGTGTGCTGTCTGGGGTTGGCCTACAGTGGATATGTCTGCCAAGGAAAGGACAAGGACTTTGCTGTGTGCTGTGTCCCCAACTTGAGGAAGATCTCCAAGGGCTTGAAGTAGAGCTTGCCTCCTGTTAAGAAGTCTCAGGTATACAAAATACTTTCTACAACTCTGCTGGTGCTGCTGCACTCTGCCATCTCTGAGTCCTATCCTTGCCTGAGGTGCCTCCCTGCAGTCAAAAAGCCTCAGGAGTGGGTTTTGCAGCTGATCTCTGCAAGAATCTGTGCGAAGCATCGCAAAACCATGCAAAGCCTCTCAGAACCGACAACGGGCGATGCAAAGCTGTGCCGAGTCCCACCGGGCGACATGAAGCCTCGCCGCGCAGCCCCCAGCACCGACGCCGAATGATGCAAAGCCTCACAAAGTGACGTATCACCTCCAGTGCACAACACATCATACTTGGGCACCAAATCTACCACAAATCTGGGGCTGCAGTAAGAAACCGACGCATCACCTCCCCACACAGTAGGAAACCGACGCATCACCTCCTCTCCTGTAAGGAACCGACACATCACCACCCTTGCGTGGCAGTAAGGAACCAACTCATCACCTACCCTGAGGCTTCTTTTGCTTATAATTTTGAGGCATCCATGGTACTGTGTGTTGAAAGTGCTGCTTCCATAGTTTTCTATGGACTGGACTGTTTGTACCTTTTAAAAGTCATATTTTCATTACTGTATTTTGGGTTTTTGTCGTTTTGGTCTTGTTTGGTTTAGATAAAGATTACTTATTTTCCTAAACTATTGTGGAGTCCATTTGTAGTATTTTCACTGTATTACTGTATGTGAGCACAAATGCTTTACACACTGCCTCTGTGATAAGCCTGTCTGCTCGTGCCTAGCTACCAAGGGGATGAGCAGGGGTTATTTTAGAAGTATATCCCCCTTAGCCTGACTAGGAAGAAGGGTCCCTATTTGGACAAAAGTGCAAACCATTGCCAGCTAAAGACCCCCATTTCTAACAGTGTACTTTTTGGCCATCATGGTCTCAGAAATTAGTTCTGCGTATTTGGATTTCTGTGCCTGGGACACCTCCTAAGTAAACTGCTCTTCTGGGTATAAGGCCCCTAGGATTCAATCACCCGGTATAATGTGTGGATGATGTGTTGTGGGTTCATGTATCTCATACCCCAAATAAGAAAGAGCTTCAGCCTTACTATGTTGTTGGCCGAATTAGAACTGGATAATGAAGTCAAAGTAATTAAGATATTGAGTCCTGTGCTATTGCTGCATAGACAACCCCCGGGCGGATTAAGAAAATTTCATGTCTCTGTAGTCAGGCAGTATGGTAACACTTTGCAAGCTACCCAAGTATAAGTAATGTCACCACTCATCAAATGCCGTCTATATACAATTCTCTATCACCGACCAGGCAATTTGTTTTTGCGTGGCTCAATTTGTGGGAGAAGAATGCTACAGTATGTAAACTCCTGGTCTTAGTGTCTCTTAGAAACAAAACCCCACCTACCGTTACCTGAGAAGCATCTTCTTCTACAATGAAGGGTTGGATCAGGGTGTGGCAGAATAGGAGCGCTAGTGAAAGCCACTTTAGTTGTTGAAATACTTTTTGCTTCCTCAGTTCACTGAAACGTCATACCCTTGCGTAGCAACCTGTTAATGGGAGAGGCTAGAGTAGAAAAATGATTAATGAAGCAACTGTACGAGCTAGCAAAACCCAGAAAACTCTGCACTTTCTTAAATGATTAGGGTGATTTCCACTCCTCAATAGCGATTACTTTCTGATGATCCTTGCTAATCACTTGTGCTGACAAAACATAACCTAAAAAGGAAATAGAGGGGACATGGAATTCGCATTTCTCCAATTTGTCAAACAAATTCCTAACCTTCAATTTTTCCAATATGGCTCTGACATGTTTTTCATGTTCCTGTGCAGAAGAGGAATATATCAAAATGTCATCGATATATGCTATTGTGTATAGATTATGCTGTTCACTCACTGCCTCATTAATGACAAATTGAAAAGCAGCTGGTGCATTGCAGAGGCTGAAAGGCATGACCAAGTATTCGTAAAAAACAAATTTTGTATAAAAGGCTGTTTTCCATTCATCTCCATCTTTTAAGGCATACCAAATGTCCAGTTTAGTGAAGAATTTAGCATTTTTGACCTGATGAGTGTATCAACAGTAAAGTGTAAGAATAGTTTTTTGGTCACATTTTTGAGGGCTCGAAAATAAATTCAGGTACGAAGGCCCACCTCCTACTTAGACACAAAAAATAAAGTCGAAGAGGCAGGAGAAGGGGAAGGCCTAATAAAAAGCCGGTCCAAAGCATTTCATCAATGTAGTCACCGAGATGGAGAGTCTCCTTCTCGGTTAAGATGTATATCCTACTGCAAGGAGAAGGACAATTCAACAATCATAAGGTTGATAAGGCAGGAGGGCAGTGGCCTTTTTCTTATCAAAAACCTCTGTGAGGTGTTGGTAATAAGGAGGTATAATCCGATTAACAACTTCCATGGTTGCCACAACCACCTTCTGAGACGAAATATCAGTTTTACTAAATAAACAATGCTTTTCACAAAAAGTGGATCGAAAGTTCAGGGTGTCTTTAGTCCAATTGATGTCTACATTGTGCTTTTCTAAGGTGATGGATCCCGTGTATCGCATGTACCTGAGGGGCTTGAATTAAGTAACAATGCAATATTTATTCATGTGTGTTTTAAATGTGCTGTAACAAATCCTTGGTGGAATTGGTAATAGGTCCTGACTTTAAAGCCCTTCCATCTATAATCTTCATCTGCCATATGTTGAGGCAAGGTAGGGAGACCTAATTGATTAGCCAAAGTTATGTTGATAAAATACTCGGTAGCACCTGAATCAATAAATATCTTCAGGTGGGTTGGATGTGCCCCCCAAAACACCATGGTGAGGACCAAACAATCATGAAAAACATGCATAGAAGTGACTTGTTCCAATGATTTTAAGACTGAAAGACTAGGTTGACCCGAAACACTCGTCTCAGTAGGTCTCTGGATCTTGAGTTTCCACGAAGTCTTTGTCGCTCTTCTTCACTTATTGGCCCTCTTAGACTAGGTTTTCCTGTGCTTTTGTCCGGTTTTCTGTATCTATGCACAAGCATTTTGGTATCAGTACGTCCTGTACATCTACGTCTTTCTCTTAAACGATGATCCAATTTTACCACCAAGTCTATTAAGTCATTGCAGGATTCGGGGGATCGACCACTTGAGCTAATAAATCATTCAACTCATCTGTCAAGCCTTTGTAGAACAAAGAACTGTGTTTAGCTTCAGGACAACCTGCTTTTGCAACTAACCTATTTAAATTGGAGATATAAGTCAGGAGGTCCTTCCTACCTTGTTGCGAATTCAGTAGCTCGGTGTCTACTGATTGCAAAAAGTAGTAACACCCTCAAAGTAGGGTTACTAAGCACCGAGGGGGCATTACATGGGTGAAAAATGGGCGTTCCCATGCAACCACCCTTGCCTTTTGACACAAATCCATATTTACAAAAAGGTGTAGATATGGTTTTGCCCCAAAAGTTAACGCCCCTTCAAAGGAGGTGCTAACAGAATAAATGCTTTCATTTCTCCTTGTTTGTCTGCCTCTGCATGCATGCTGCACTGTGCAGTACACATACAAAGTGGGAAAAGCTTTCCATCGTGTCTAGGCATAGTATTTTGTACAAGAAGGGTACCCTTCCTGTACAAAACCTATGCTAGATTCATGCACACACCCTAGCGCTATGGCGCTAAGGTGTGTGCATAGTGCACGGCCACTGAAAACAGCACCGGCTCAAGGAAAGGGGGAGGAGAGAGCCATATCTCTGAAGATATGGCAATCTCCTGCTCCCCTTCTGTCGCGCAACACAGCACAGCCTCGCAGTGGCTATGCTGCATTGCGTGACTTTTTTGAAAATCTCCCCCTCTCTGTCAGGATTCTTTCTTTTATGGCACCAATGCATTCCAAACACAAATCAAAGTTATTTTTTCACTGCACCAGATAAAATACAGGCATATTTCTAGTTATTTGCTAGTAGGAATGAGTGAGAACCAGACCGTAACATGGCCTCTTAATTGTTTAACTCTTTTACTCATTGGGCAGCCTGTACTCATGATAGGAGTCTGAGTCTGAGCTCATATGAGCTTATCTTCACTGCAGTCTGCACCTCTTGGTTTTCTTTTTCCATGGCAAGGACGCCTTCATTATTGTCCTGCTTTTGTTTTTATATCGTATATATAAGCAGAATTATGAGGTAGGCTGGCTTGTCATCCGATCTTTGTTTTACATAGAAATAAAAGCAGAACTGTAGTGGGGCCTCCCTTCCTATCGCTAAATTCAGGGCTTCAAAGAGACCCTTTTAATGGCTATCAATTACTTGATTCTCTCGAAATTCTCGATATAGTAGATTTGAGGGTTATTTATTTCAGCTTAAAGAAACTCCAGAATATCATTACTGCTCCTTGTACATGGAGACATGGTACACTTATGCCACACATGTATTGACAGAAAAGCTCGGCTGAATACAAGCTGTTACTGTTTTGTCGTTCATCAGACTGTGCAGCACAATCCAGCTGTGCAAAGACTGCAGCATAAGACCTCGATTCACAACCTATCTGGGAGTGTGAGCCGTAAGGACAAAAGTAGGGGTGCTTCAAATGCGTGTAATTTGCATTTTTGTAACTCTGTGACATTTCTGGAAAATTATGCAAAGTTGTGCAGTATGACACAAAATGCAAAATCAGCATTTTGTTCTGTATTTATCTCAAAATGTATCCTCAAGTCCATTTTAGACTTGTGGACATATTGGGGCAGATTGACAAGCCCATTGCGCCACTTTTGCGTCACTTTTCCCATGTTAAAAGTGACGCAAAAGTGGCGCAAGGGGCTTGTAAATCTGCCCCATTGTGTTCTAAAAAGAGCGCAAATAAAACAAGCACAGGAAACAGCATCTTATTGCCTTCTAGTCGTTTGTGTTGTTGCTGTGCACTCGTGCGAAGTCCTGCAGTGAATGACTTACGTAAAATGACTTACAAGCACAAATTCAGGTATTTCACATAAGCATAATGAAACATTACTGAAATTACATGCGATTACACCAGCGTAACCTCATAATTGTTTTTCTCACGAACTCATTGGGGAGCATTTCCTCCTGATGGGAATTGAAAAGTCTTGCAAGATCATTATATGTTTTCATTCTTTTAGCTCCTATTAGCTTCTCTGCACTGCAGTCTTCATTTCTTTGTTTTCTTTTCTCATTAAAGGATGCCTTAATTACAGTCCTGCTTTTGTTTTTATGCCATACATATCTATAAAGGCTGGACATTCAGGTAGACTGGCTTGTCATCCTATCTTTGTGTCACATAGAAATAAAAGCAGGACTGTATTAAGGCCTCCCTTCCTATTGCTAATTTCAGAGCTTTAAAGAGGCCCTCTCCATGGCTTTGCATTATGTGATGCTCTCAGAAATCTCTACATAGTAGATTTGAGTGCCTTTTCTTTCAACTCTGCTTTAAATCGACAGAAACTCGCAAATGCAAGTATATAATTACTCCTCATTATTAATGGAGACATGGTACACTTATGTCACACATGTATTGACAGAAAAGGTAGGCTGAATACAAGCTGTTTTTGTTCTCTCTTTCATTAGACTGTGCAGCAGAAGCCAGCTGTGCAGAGACTGCAGCATAATACCTCGATGCCCAACTAACCTGGGAGTGTGAGATCTAAGAACAAAAGTCCGGGTGTTTCAAATGCATCTATTTGCATCTGTGTAATTTTTTGAAATTTCAGGAAACGTATGCAAAACTACTCAGTATTACACTAAATGCAAAATCAGCATTTGGTTCTGTATTTTATTACAAAATGAGAACTCGCGTCCTTTTAGATGTGTGGACGCATTTTGTGCTACAAAGAGAGCAAACAACACAAGCAAAGGAAAAAGGAGCTCCTTACCTTTTAGTCGTTCTTGTTGTTGCGATGCATTCGTGCAAAGTTGCTGCTGTGCACAGCATGTAATTCTGCAAAATACCTTAACAGAAACATTTCAGAAATGTCATGTAACAAGCATAGTGATAGTCAATATTTTGCAGTCATTAAACTTGTGGGCCGATTTTTTAATCCTGATATTCTGACATTCTACCCTTCTGAGATATGTTCTGGGCTTTAATAAATACTGAAATCACACAGAGAGAGATAGAAAATGAAACTACAATTAGGCCTTCCAAATGAAACTATGAATTCACGAAAAGTGCTTGAGTGTACACAAGGTTTAGAATAGGAGCTGTTTCCTGGGTGAAGTGTTAACTAACAGGATCAAAAATAGATATTTACTCCTACTAGCCAGATGGGGGACTGACAAGGTACTCAGGGATCAAGACTAGTTGCATAAAGTATGGGAAGTCTTGGGGATGGAGAAGCTGACGGCTGTGGTCACCCAGCAGCAGCCACGGTTTGATAAGATGTGGCAACCAAGTATAATATATTTGGAGGATGAATTCTGTGAGTTGACATGCCCCCAATATCTGCGGGTTCTGCGCCTGACAGCCCCAAACAGAAACCCGCACACCTAGTCCGCAAGTACCTGTAGGAAGTACAGACACTCTAAACGAATAAGGCCTCCTTCTGCGTTCTGCCCCCCTCGCCTCCTTTTAACTACTCGCTTACTTTTCCCCCCTCTTCAACGTTATTCTGTTACATTTTCTTTTCAGACCCACCACCATTGTACAAGCATCCAAATGTTGCACCACTGGTCAGTGGTTGTAGGTGGTTTTCCTTGTTACATGTTTATCAACTGATAAAGTCAATAAAAATGGTTTAAACAAAAATTGATATTTCAGAGGTCACTTCACCCACAATGAATCATGGTATGCTTCATCCTCAGCGAGCACCCCCACACTGGAGGAGCGTAGTACTACTAGACCAAACTTGAGAGTTCTTTTATATTTTTGTTTTACAGGACAGTCACGGGGGTCCGCATTATAGATTAAAAATACCTAGGGGCATACCCCAAGAAATTCTCTTCATTAGAATGCACTGCCAGAGCTCTTTCAGCAACCACTGATGTATGTCCTCCCCCTTCTTGAAGCTAGTCACCAAGTCTGGGCGTATGTGAAAGGAATTTATAACAATGGACTTCATGTTGCTGCCACCACTGGACTCTATTTGCAGTGCTTGTAAGTCCAGAACTCTGAAACTACGCTGATAGGCCAGTTTCCTTTTCTTAAGAGAAAATTTTTCTCTGGTGAAGGCCCTTTCATTCTCCACCATCCGCTCCTCAGCTAATACTCTTCCAGCTTCTTCCCTTGTCTCTTCTACAGCCAGCCTTGGCCAGCAGTAACCTCAGTTCCCTCTCAGTCTGTTTATACTTGAGCTCCTCAGAGGACAGGGGCTGTGAGGTGACACTGCTTCTGGCACTAGACACAGCAATGGACTTCCTACCAATTAGTCCTCTGTCTCTCTAGTGGTGTCCCTGCCCTGTCATTTTCTCCTTTCTCCTCAGACTCCTCAGGGTCACCGCACTCTTAAGGTTGCTTCCTTGTGGTCCCTTTCAAAATAGTGCAGGTCTCTGTGAAGGTCCCACTGGGTGGATTCCCCACTCACAGCTAATCCCCTCTCCCTGCAGAACCCCATTTAACCCTTTCAAACTGTTAAACAACAGGTCGTCAGAATCAAAGTTAGATTCCATTTTGGCAAGGTACAAAAACACAAGTGCAATAATAAGATTCCCACGTGTAAGAGATGAAGCAGGAGTAAATAGCAAAAATCACCAAAGTGTGAGAACTGAAGAAAAAAGCTGAAATGACCTATGTGCATAGTTATAGTGCAACAATGAGTTACTGTGGTTAGAAAGTGGGTTTCTGGTTGGCTGGGGCATGCACCTAAGTGAGGATAAACACACCACTCTAGTCAGGGCAAGTAAGTTATACACCAAAGATAACCTGTGCTCATCATCTGATAGCTTGGTGCAGAGCAGTCTGGCTCATCATCAGAGTCAATGTTTAAAGCTCTTGCAAATCACACTCACACAAACCACAATGAATACACCACAAAAGAGACCCCACACAGGAATATATGAACATCTTCTATATTATACATATCAAAAACCCAAACAACATGAATCATAAATACTGTGGATGTAAGGAAACTACTTAAATACTACTCATTATCCTGGGCAAGGTAGGAATAAAAGCCACATACATCAGTAAATACTTTGTTAGAGATGTGGAAATAAAAGGCCTCCTTAAAGATAGTGGGTAAATATCACATATATCTCATTGCACATGCTAGTGGCAGACACCTACTTGCAGTAAAAAGCTCATAAATCATGTCATGAGACTAGAGGGTCATGAAAATGCCTGCTCTCCTTTTAGTCAGGCTAAGAAAATTCCTATGGCTCCCAGGATTACAGGCCTAACCCAGAGGGTGCAGAAACACCTGCGCACCTACTAGCCTGTTTACGGAAATTCCTGCCACCACAGTTCTGCTAGATCATGCACACGGGGGCCTGTTTTGGGGTCTCACCCCATACTGCTAATGTCATATTCAGGGTCTCCCAGGTATGTCCCAAAAAAAGGTTTGTGGGGAACCCACACACTCTCTAATATCCTTCAGGGAGACCACGCTGGGTCCCACGCATTCAAAGGAACCAGATGCAACTTCCAAAAAGAACTGAGCCACCCATGTGGGAGGGCACAAAAGCTCCACTAAGACCTCGGAAGTCCGCTCTCCTGTGCCTAGCACTCACCAGCCTCTCCCTGCAGAACCCCATTCAACCCTTCAAATTGTTGAACAACAAGTAGTCAAGATCAAAGGTAGATTCCATTTTGGCCAGGTAAAAAAACACAAGTGCAATAACAAGATTCCCATGCGTAAGAGATGAAGCAGAAGTAAACAATTAAATGACCAAAGTGAGAGAACAGGAGAAAAAACACGTTATGGTCTATGTGCATAGTTACAGTGCAACAATGAGTTACTGTGGTATCCCTGAAATGCAAGCCCTATCCTCACCGCTGATCACCAGTGTTAGAAAGTGGGTTTCTAGGTGGCTAGGTTATGCAACTAAGCCAGACAAAATCCGCCACTCTATTCAGGACAAAAAACAAAAAAGTTACACACCAAAGATAACCTGTGCTCACCATCTGATGGCCTGGTGCAGAGCTGTCAGGCTTATTATCAGAGGCAATGTGTAAAGCATTTGTGCAACACACTGACACAGAAACACAATGAGTACACCAAAAAAGAGACTCCACACAGTATTATATGAAACTCTTGTATATTATAAATATCATAGACCCAAACGATGAATCACAAATACTGTGCATGTAATGCAATTGCTTAAAAAGTACTCGTTATCCTGGACAAGGCAGGAATAAAAATGGCATACATCAGTAAATACTTTGCAAGTGATGCAGGAATAAAATGCAACCTTAGAGGTAGTGGGTAAAAATCACATAAATCTCATTTTACAGGCATGTGGCAGGCACCTACTTACAGTAAAACACAAATAAATCACGCCATGTAACTAGTGGGTCATGAAAGTGCCTGCTCTACTTTTAGGTGGTCTATGATAATTCCTATCGCTCCCAGGACTACAGGCCTAACACATAGGGTGCAGAAGCATCTGCGCACTTACTAGCCTGGTTAGATAATTCCAGCCACCACAGTTCTGCTACAGCAGGCAAATGGGGGGTCTCTGTCGAGGTCTAACCCTGTACTGCTAAATATAGTTCCAGGGTCTCCCAGGTACATCCCAGAAAAAGGTTGGTGGGGGAACTTGCACACTGTAAAATCCATCAGAAAGACCTCGCTGGGTCCCCCGCATTCAAAGGAACCAGATGCAACTTCCAAAAATAGGCCCTTGAAGATCTGCTCTCCGGCACCCAGCACTCACCAGCAGGTCGCTACCATCCCTCTGGCTGCGGAGCCACTTCTAAGAGGCACGGGTAACCTTCTACCATCCCTGGCCCCTGTTAGCCACACAGTACTGTGATGGGGCTGGGAGCTAGCTCAAGGACCTCGGGAGCAAGACCCGCATGGTTTCCTCAGGCTATATGCTGCTCCCTTAGGATCTGCAGCGCCAGGCCCACTTGGAGCTTAGTGCCGTGCTGGGATTGGCTCTCCTCCCATTGACAGATCCCAATCTGTTCTGTAATTGGTTTGTCTCCTTCGGATGGATTGTGGAATGTGCCAAGCCTTGCAGAAGAATCTTTTGCAGTACGGCTGTGAGAGAATAACTGAGACCTGAGGCTATGATCAGCAGCACAGATAGGGCGATCCTTAGTGGACACATGATGTAGACCAGGGTGAAGAGGCTCAAAGTGCCCCACACTGTACTGGGAAGGTTCACTGCCCAATACACTGTAACATAGAGTGCAGGGGGGTTCATGCTACTTTAGAGAGGAACCACATTCACCACATGCTTATTTAGGGGAAAAAACACATGCTGGACTCCTCACTGGTTGAGTCCCATGGCAGGGGCCGACAGGGAGAAATCTTTTAATGGCCCTGGTTTTCCTTGACCAGCGTGGGCAAGCCAATATCCCTTGGAGAACACTTGATGAGGGGCTCAAAGGAAGGCAGCTGGCAGCAGGCCATCACATAGGGCATTCGAGCAAAATGGTGGTTTCCCCTGGCAGCACAACAATCATCTGGCAATGTGCAGGTTGTAGAGCCAGCAGCTTCTGGTTACAACTTCAATGCTGTGTCTGGTTAGACCTGAGTCTGGGAGGAGCAGGCAGCAGGGCAACAAGCAGAAAAGCAGCACAGATGAGTCATTTAAGCGGCCCAGCAGTTCTTCTGACAGAGGTTCAGTACCAGATCCAAAAGTGCTTCTACAACATGGGTCAGAGCCCATGTACCTATGCTCAAAATTGTCTTTGATAAACATGTGACTTCAAAGGAACCCTTAGAAGCGCAGGCAGGACACAACCTATACAAGTGTAAAGTGTGAACGACCTCTCCCTCTCCCACCCCAGGAAGACCATCAGTATGCCAATGAATGCAGATGTAACCTCTTTCACACCCAGCCCTTCCTGTGTTGTGGCTGTCTGAACAGTATGCACGAAGTGTAGCAGTCACCTAGGCCTAGACGTGTATTGGAGTCGGGCTGCAAAGCACAAAGAGTCATAAGCACAAAGAAATGACACTTTCTAAAAGTGGCATTTCTGAAATAGTAATGGAAAATCCAAATACACCAGTAGGCAGGATTTATCACCAGTGTTCTAAGCATACCAAACATCGCAACAACACTCCTTTCAGATCAGGAATTACCACTTAAAAACATATAAGGGAGTTCCCAATGCTAGCCTATAAGAGAAGAAGGCCTCAGAGCAGTGAGAAACAATATAGGCTGTTTGTCACTTCCTGTCATACATGAAGGCACATGTCCTACCTTTTACTCACACAGCATCTTGCCTATAGGGCTACCTAGGGCCTACCTTAGGGGGTTACCAATATGTCGTAAAAGGGGAGTTTAAGGCTTGGCACGTAGTTTTAAATGCCAAGTTCCAGTGGCAGTGAACTGTGCATGCAGGCCTGCAGTAGCAGGCCTAAGGCAGGTTTGAAAGGCTATGTCTGTGGATGGCACAAGCAGTGCTGCAGACTCACTAGTAATATTTAATTCACAGGCCCTGGTTATATGGGATACCACTTTGCAAGGAACTTACAAGTAAGTTAAGTATACCAAACAGGTGTAAACCAATTAGGTTTCTGTGCGAGCTGAGCCCATGGGCCACAGCTCTCCCTCTGCGAGGCTGCTCGACGGCCTGCAGGTCTCCCTGGGCGAGCCGGATCACAGCTGTCACTCTGCGTACTGATATTGGGTATATAAGGTAGCTCTAAAAAGAACCCTTGTGTTTATTAGTTGGAGTTACATATAAGTGCGGATGCACAGCTTTAGGTTGTTCAGAAAAACTCGATTCCCCTGATCTGTGAAGTGTACTCCATCAATTCTGTAGATATCAGCCATATCAAAACGTATGTTGTTGTAGATCGAGCCCATTCTATGGTCTCTGAGGTATGCAGATACAGCTTTGTTGGCATTTTTCCTAGATTTTTCAATCTGAGGACAAAATTGGTTTGACCATTTCCACTTCTGTCTTTGGCATATATTGGAATATACAAAGACAGTTTGAGGCAAAAGCAACATCAATTGTCTAAAGGTGTCCTTCATTAGCATTTCCAAACCTACCCCAGTCAATGTGCCTAGGTAGTTACCACCATAGTGCACAATCATGAGGTCAGGGTGTTGGAGATGCAAACAGGTTTTAACCAAAGGGATCAATTGGTGCCACTTCAATCCTCTCTGTCCAAACCATTTAATGTCCACATTTTGTAAACCTAGGTCTACGTAAATACGTCTCTGTTCTGCATACCTCTTGCACCAGAAAACATAGCTATGTCCTATGATCCACACTAGCATTTTGAAGGTATAGGCGGAAAATATGGATAGATGTCTGTAGCTCATGCAGTCCGTTCATAGAATAAGAGATATGTTTAAAGATGGAGAACTACTTTTTTTTCTCATACAAAAGGATAACTGATTGGGAGATGAAAAGCATTGTTTACTTAAAAGTAGGGTGCATATTAGATGAAAAGCATCTTTGTCATTGGTTAATAAAAAGCAGTTTGAACGTGGAGTACATATGATAGGATAAAAAATGCTCAGTTCAACCACACCTGCTACTAGCATTTGGAAGGCTCTGTTCGAACTTAAAACAATGGGGAACTTTTAACCTGCAGGTGTGTTAAATGTTCGAGAAAATGTTGGGGAAAAAAAATCGCTAGGTTTAAAAATAATGTGAACTTTTAAACTGCACGTGTCGTAGAATGTTCTAGAAAGTGTGTTGATAGAATACGTTGAACTTGTCCCCTGTATGTGTTTTTAAAGTTTTAAAAAACTGTTTATATGGAAAGATCAAAAATATCCAATAGAGAGAAGTTTTGCAATTTGAAAACATCAAGGGGCATATCAACAAGGGCTTTATCTCTGCTTTTTTGGCTTTAAAAGCCAAAAAGGCAGAGATAAAACTAGCGCCCTATCAGCAACAGGGTGCTAACACGCAAATTCGCATGTTAGCACCCTTTTACTCTACTCTTCCCCTTGCATCTCTAATGAGATGCAAAGGGGGCGTTCCAGAGTAAAATAATAGGAGAAATGTCGCTAAGCGACATTTCTCCTATTATCAAGGATATCATTAACCCTGTTAGCGATAAAAAAAGCAGCACCAACCGCGGTTAACGCTGCTTTTTTACGTCTGGTATTTTTCTGACTTAGCCATGATATCCTATGTAAGGTGGATATCATGGCTAAGTATGTCTAGCCCTATCAGCAAGCTATCGCCAAACCTTGTTGGATTATCGCTGTATTTCCAGCGATAATCTCACAATTGGCAGCTTGCGCTCTGAATTTTATCGGTTTGCAGATAAGCGTTGCTGATAGCACGCTATCTCCGCGATAAAATTCAGAGTAGGCCGCCGATAATTATCCTCACGCTAAGAGCGCTGAGCGATAATTATCCCCGGTCCTTGCTGATATGCCCCCAAGGAACTATTCTGATTTGCTCTTTACTTGTATTTATGTGTGGAGCAACAGGCAAATTGTTCCATTACCGGTTCCATTCTTGATGAGAGCGGTGCATTACATGTACTGTGTTACAAAGAAAGAATTGCATGCGTTTGTGACATTTGGAATCTGCATACCAACTACGAACGTAAGTTAAATTATGTTTAGTGTGGAAATAGTGGTGAAGGGGTAAGAGTAGAAAATTCATGTGCTATTAACTTAACAGACATGGAATCAAATCCAGAAATGTTATGTGGGCAATTTGAGGTATTTTTTTATAGTGTGAGGTAGATTTCAATATCAGTCAAGACTGGTGTGTTACTGAGAGGCTTTGGATTTTGGTGTTGTTATCAAATGGAAGTTGTTGGGGAGCATTTCTTTAGAAGACATTTTTTATAAATATGTGAGAGATAAAAAATAAATGACAATGTTCTGTGTGTATTTTCTGTACGATTATGTTTACAGTGCTAAAGTAAATGTGATTATTAGTGAAGGTAATTGTCTGGTCAGGGTGTTTCTTACGAAATAAAGGTGGAGAGGGGAGTTTCTTTACAAGAGATATTTTATCAATGTGTGAGAGATAAGAAAGAAAAAAAATGTTTTAGTAAATTTTCTGTATGATTTTTTCACAGTAGTAAAGTAACTGTTATTTTAAGTGAGGAAAATTGTTAGGTTGTGTCTCTGTGCTGAATATATGTAGGCCTTTAAGTGGGCCGGATCTTACCGGTTCTGAACACTGCTGCCGCTTTAACACAAATGTAAATTTATGTATCCCACTGAAACCCTTGAATATATGTATATTAACGGAATGGTATATTTAAAGTTTAGGAATTACACCTCTGTTTACTGTGCTCATCTCATTTTTTTTATTTTGTACACCCTATAGTAGTGTTTATAAAAATTAAGTAATAGAGCTTTATGTAGTATAAAACTAGCACTTATACTTTTTTTGGCATGTTCGTGGGATCTGTAGTGTATAGAGATGGTGGTTATCAGTTTCAATGATAGAAAACGGACGTGACATATGTTTGAAAGATTTCATGGTTTTAGGAATAAGCTCTCGCTCTGCGAGTTTTCGGGACTGCAGTTGTATCTCTGCAAGCCAACACTAAAAATATACCGCAGCTCTTTCTCTTTGAGATACCCCCTTCACGTTCCCTCTCCCCACATAACCGCCCGCAGTTATCCCTTTGCAAGACGACGGCCTGTACCTCTCCCTATACTACTCGGCCTACAGCTGTTCCTCTGTGAGCTGGCCCGCAGCTCTCCCTCTACGAGCCAGCCAGTTGGCTCGCAGGTCTTCCTCTATGAGCCAGCCCTCTGGCCCACAACTATTCCTCTGTGAGGCGGCGCGTAGCTCTCTCTCTATGAGCCAGCAAGTTGGCTCGCAGGTCTTCCTTTAAGAGCCAGCCCGCTGGCTCGCAGTTCCCCCTCTGCAAACCACTGGTGGGCTCGCAGCTCTTTGTCTGCGAGATAGCTCTTGGTTGTATCTTTGCAAACCAACACTGGAAATATACTGCAGTTTTCGCTGTACGAGATACCCCCTTCACGCTCCCTCTCTGCACATCATTGTCCCGCACCTATGAGTTGCAAGCCGACAGCCCCTACCTTTCCCTATAGTAGTAGGCCCGCCGCTGGTCCTATGCGAGCCGGCCTGCATCTCTTCTTCTATGAGCCCATGGGCCAAAGCTGTTCCTCTACGAGGCAGTCAGTCGGCTTACAGCTCTTACTCTACGAGCCAGCCTGCCTGCCCGCACTCCTCCCTTTGTGAACTACCGTTCGGCTCGCAGCTCTTCCTCTGTTTGCTAGCTCGCAGTTGTACTTCTGCAAGCCACACTGGAAATATACTGCAGTTCTCTCTCTACAAGATACCCCCTTCATGCTCCCTCTCAGCACATCACCGTCCCGCACCTATGCCTTTGCAAGCCGACAGCCCGCACCTTTCCCTATTGCAGTCGGTCCGGAGCTGGTACTGTGCGAACCGGCCCGCAGCTCTTCCACTTTGAGCCGACGGGCCACAGCTGTTCCTCTACGAGCCAGCTAGTCAGCTCGAAGCTCTTCCTCTACTAACCAGCCCGACGGCCCGCAGCTCTCCCTCTGCAAACCATTGTTCAGCTCCCAGCTCTTCCTTTATGAGCCAACCCGCAGTTGTACCACTGCAAGCCAACACTGGAAATATACCGCAGCTCTGCTTCTCTGCGAGATACCCCCTTCAAGATCCCTTTCTCCACATCACCGTCCCGGAGCTATCCCTATACCAGTTCACCCGCAGCTGTTCTTCTGCGAGCCAGCCTGCACCTCTCCCTCTGTGAGCCGATGAGCCGCAGTTCTCCCTGTATGAATCACTCAGTCGGCTTGCAGCTCTTTCTCTACGAGCCAGCCTGCCGGTCTGCAGCTCTCTGTCTGCGAACCATCGGCAGGCTCGCAGCTCTTCCTCTACGAGCCAGCCCACCGGCTCGCAACTCTCTCTCTGCGAACTGCCAGTTGGCTCGCAGCTCTTCATCTGTGAGTCGTTTGGCCCGCAGTTGTAGCTCTGCAAGCCAACACTGGAAATATACCGCAGGTCTCGGTCTACGAAATAACCCCTTCACGCTTCCAACCCGCACTTAACACTCTTCCCACATCACCGTCCCGCACCTATGATTTGCAAGCCGACGGCCTGCAACTTTCCCTATAGCTGTTGGCCTGCAGCTCTTCCTGTGTGAGCCGGCCCGCAGCTGTCCTTCTGCGAGCCCACAGGCTGCAGCTCTCCCTCTACAAGCCAGTGAGTCGGTTTGCAGGTCTTCCTCTATGAGCCAGACCGCCAGCTCGCAGCTCTCCCTCTGCAAACCATCGTTCAGCTCACAGCTCTTCATCTGCGAGCCGTCGGGCCCATAGTTGTACCTCTGCAAGCCAACAGTGGAAATATACCGCAGTTCTCTCTGCAAGATATCTCCTTCATGCTCCCTCTTCCGAGATTACCGGTCATAGCTATCTCTTTGCAAGGCGACGGCCCATACTTTGTACTATAGTATTTGGCCCACAGCTGTTCCTCTGCTAGCCGAGCAGCAGGTGTCCCTCTGTGTGCCATGTAGTTTAGCAATCCTGCTGTCAGCACTTATAAATTCACCATGTATTCTGTTTGCAGCACTGTAATCATTCCAGTTACTGGTTATGTACTTATGGAATGGCCTAGCCACTAACACAAGTAGAACTACAATATTTAGTGCACTATCCATGAAGACTTTTAACCAGCTATATAGTATTGGTACACTTCTCTAAATATCCAGTTAGTACCTATGCAGTGTAGGAATCCTCCTGTCAGTCCTATGCACTTCTCCAATCACCCATCCAGCACTATGCACTTATCCTATCACTTCGCCAATACCTAAGCACTTATAAATGAACTTTCCTTGTAGCATTGTAATATTTAAGTCACTAGCCATGTATTCATGGAATGATACAGGTTGTAACCATGCAGTTCTACAATTAGATGTGTACTCCTAATGCTGTGCTCTAGTATCTTTCACACTACTCATACACTACTCCAATTATGCAGGTAGCACTGTTCCATTGCTGAAATTATTGATTTAGATTTTCTGTATGTATTTTTATAGATATACATGTGAATATTTATATATAATTACTTTTATTATATTAAATTGTTTTCAAAACTTTTCTTATTTTACAGATATTTTGCATAATTATTAAGAAGGAGTAAAAATGACAAGAAAAGAGCAAAGAAAAAGAGAACAAAGAAAAGAGGTGTATTTAAAAAAAAAGTAAAAGAGGAATTAGATCAACTACAACATGGATCTTTAAAGAAAAAGTGTTCTGGTAAGAGAAGTAAAGATTTTTTTTAAAAACTTGAAAAAACTGTTTCCAATAGTAAAAACAGACAGATATAACAAAGACAGTGAAACAAAAGGAAAAGAAAACATGTACAAAAAAGTGGAAAATTGGATTATCGGCAAAGAATTATGTAGGAAGCAGGAAGAATTTTTTTTCAGAAATTCGAAAAAGAATCTATAAAAGTAGAGTACTCCAAAATGTACTAAAATGTAACGAATATATAAAAGGAGATCTGCATTCTACAGCCAAAAAAGGAAATTCTAAGTTTAATTGAAAAAGCGTTTGAATTGGATAGAAAATTGCTTATCTTAATTTTAAAAAGATTGAAGACTTTAAATACAATAATGCAGCCTATGAAGGACAAATGTAACAGAAAAAGAATTGTAAATAGAGCTTATTTTTGTCAAATGTTTTCCGGGGAATGGAAGCATACTTCTAGTACAGAGCCTTTGTTCAGCTCCCAGCTCTTCCTTTGCGAGCCAACCCGCAGTTGTACCACTGCAAGCCAACACTGGAAATATACCGCAGCTCTGCTTCTCTGCAAAATACCCCCTTCAAGATCCCTTTCTCCACATCACCGTCCCGGAGCTATCCCTATACCAGTTCGCCCGCAGCTGTTCTTCTGCGAGCCAGCCTGCAGCTCTCCCTCTGTGAGCCGATGAGCCGCAGTTCTCCCTGTATGAATCACTCAGTCGGCTTGCAGCTCTTTCTCTACGAGCCAGCCTGCCGGCCTGCAGCTCTCTGTCTGCGAACCTTCGGCAGGCTCGCAGATCTTCCTCTATGAGCCAGCCCACCGGCTCGCAACTCTCCCTCTGCTAACTACCAGCTGGCTCGCAGCTCTTCATCTGTGAGTCGTCTGGCCCGCAGTTGTAGCTCTGCAAGCCAACACTGGAAATATACCGCAGGTCTCTGTCTACGAAATACCCCTTCACGCTTCCAACCCGCACTTAACACTCTCCCCACATCACCGTCCCGCACCTATGATTTGCAAACCGACGGCCTGCAACTTTCCCTATAGCTGTTGGCCCGCAGCTCTTCCTGTGTGAGCCGGCCCGCAGCTCTCCCTCTACGAGCCAGTGAGTCGGTTTGCAGGTCTTCCTCTATGAGCCAGCCCGCCAGCTCGCAGCTCTCCCTCTGCAAACCATCGTTCGGCTCGCAGCTCTTCATCTGTGAGCCGTCGGGTCCGTAGTTGTACCTCTGCAATCCAACAGTGGAAATATACCGCAGTTCTCTCTGCAAGATATCTCCTTCATGCTCCCTCTTCCGAGATTACCGGTCGTAGCTATCTCTTTGCAAGGCGACGGCCCGTACTTTTTACTATAGTATTTGGGCCACAGCTGTTCCTCTGCTAGCCGAGCAGCAGGTGTCCCTCTGCATGCCATGTAGATTAGCAATCCTGCTGTCAGCACTTATAAATTCACCATGTATTCTGTTTGCAGCACTGTAATCATTCCAGTTACTGGTTATGTACTTATGGAATGGCCTAGCCACTAACACAAGTAGAACTACAATATTTAGTGCACTATCCATGAAGACTTTTAACCAGCTATATAGTATTGGTACACTTCTCTAAATATCCAGTTAGTACCTATGCAGTGTAGGAATCCTCCTGTCAGCCCTATGCACTTCTCCAATCACCCATCCAGCACTATGCGCTTATCCTATCACTTCGCCAATACCTAAGCACTTATAAATGAACTCTCCTTGTAGCATTGTAATATTTAAGTCACTAGCCATGTATTGATGGAATGATACAGGTTGTAACCATGCAGTTCTACAATTAGATGTGTACTCCTAATGCTGTGCTCTAGTATCTTTCACACTACTCATACACTACTCCAATTATGCAGGTAGCACTGTTCCATTGCGGAAATTATTGATTTCGTTTTTTTGGATGTATTTTTATAGATATACATGTGAATATTTATATATAATTATTTTTATTATGTTAAATTGTTTTCAAAACTTTTCTTATTTTACAGATATTTTGCATAATTATTAAGAAGGATTAAAAATGACAAGAAAAGAGCAAAGAAAAAGAGAACAATGAAAAGAGGTGTATTTAAAAAAAAGTAAAAGAGGAATTAGATCAACTGCAACATGGATCTTTAAAGAAAAAGTGTTCTGGTAAGAGAAGTAAGGAGATTCTAAGTTTAATTGAAAAAGCATTTGAATTGAATAGAAAATTGCTTATCTTAATTTTAAAAAGATTGAAGACTTTAAATACAATAATGCAGCCTATGAAGGACAAATGTAAAAGAAAAAGAATTGTAAATAGAACTTATTTTTGTAAAATGTTTTCCGGGGAATGGAAGCATACTTCTAGTACAGAATCTTTTTTTAATGAAGAAATTTATTTTCAAGAAAATAGATTACTGCATGCAGTTGATACCTGTGGTCGTTGTTATGAAGTGAAACATGGTTGTCCAATTGAAAAAGAAAAGATAGTTCCTAGAAATATTGAACAAGTAATAGCTAAGGAAGTTCAAGGGAGATGTGCCCAGGCTCCAGTGTTTACATTGGATTGTAGTAGTATTTGTAGTATACAACAACAATCTATTGATATTTTACTAAATTTCTTAAGAGAATATGGAAGAAAAACTGTGAAACAGAAGATTAAGATATTACAAGGACTGGATCCTTGCAAAGTAAGAAAAAATACAGGGTTGCAAGGTCGTTCTCTGGCTTGTCTTTCTAGGAAACTGTGTCAAAGTCATTTTCATCATTTGAGAATGTTAGCAGTGAATCATTCCGAAATGTGGAAGTTAGTTCGAGGATGTTAAAAGTCCTGCATTATGTCCAAATGAAATGACTACAGCACTTTTGCATGGTTCAGTATTGGATGTAAAAAATGTTTGTGATGATATAGAGTTCCGTTTCTTTGCTGGTCAAGAGGAGAGTACAGAAAGTGAGAATTTGATAAGTGTAGGTGTTGAAGAAGAGATGGAAGATACTACTGATGTGAAGTTTGAAAAAGAAATAACAAAGTTTAAAGTACTTTCTGGTGAAAATCCCAACTATGTTTGTATTTGTTTCCGACAAACTCATTATAAAATTCAAACTAGGAATGTAGATGTGTTTTTAAAAAGTGAAAAGGAAAACAATGATAAATGGAGGAAATGTGCTGTTTATTTGTTTGTGGAAGGCCGTTTTGAGTTGGATAGTGAACAATGTATGTTTAAATATTGTTACAACAAATTAGAAGAGAATAAAATGCCAGCTAGAGCTGTCCATAATGACCTAGATTTAGTAGCTATACCTCCAGAACCTAAAGATTTAAATACATATGAGTCCATCCTTATTCAATCTGTGCACCCGTTTCAGGCTATAATTCGTATGGAGCCTAAAACAGGTAAGCTGCCTCCAACAGATCTACAAAGAGGTTTAAAAGGAAGAGTTGTGTTTTTACCTTCAGATTTTAAGAAAAATATTGAAATTGTTGGTGTAGAAAAAGAGGATACTGAACCTGTAGTCATTCTTGTTAATGGTGTACCTACAAAGAGTAGAAAATATGGCAAGAGTTAGTCGATGTGAGGAAACTCCAAAAGGCTACATTATATCTGGTGCAAAACAATATTTACTATAAAACTGTAAATGTAGAATCAGAAGGAATGAGTTTAGAAGATGATGCAGACATTTCAAGTGGACAAATAGAAAAAGTGGAGAATTCCAGAAAAGAAGAAATTTATGAACATTATACTATACACCCTCTACATTCAAAAGAACTGATAGGAGATACTATTGAATTGTTCCAGATGAAAAAAGTAAAAGGAACTCCCATGAGTGCGTGGGAAAAAACTTTGGAAGCTCGTTGTTTTCCACAGCTGTTCCCTACTGGAAAAGGTGTCAGTATGTCGAACGACCAGTTCAGATTCCAGCTTTACAACTGTACTCAGAAGAACCAAGATTTTGTCAGTGTATTCTATATTTGTTTCATCTTTTATTTGAGAGTGATCTGCACTTTCATATGAAGTCAACTTTGTATTAAAAACTGGAACGCATCTTTCACATGTTTCTGCAAAGGAATTTATGGACAAAGTTGAAGAAAGAGACGAACATTTAGAATCACAGTTAATTAATTTGATGGCATGTCAACATGGCACTAATGAATATTGGTATCGACATCATGGGGAACTAAAATGTATGTTAAGAAACCTAGAACCCCTACGTGGTTTGTTACACTTGGCTGTGCTGAGTACGCATGGGATGAGTTACTGGATTTTCTACGAGAAGCAAATTAAAATATAGAAAATATTGAATTGAAGACACCTGGAGAACTGTGTTCCCTAGATCCTGTAAATGTCTGCAGATATTTTAATCATAGATTTGAAGCTCTGATGTCTTTCATCTGTAATAAAAAAAATCCACCTATTGGCGAAGTTATTGATTTTTTGGGGAGTAAAGAATACAAAGCTAGAGGTACTCCTCATATACATATGCTTTTATGGATCAAAAAGGCACCCAAATTTGGAAATGATTCAGATGAGACTGTTTTATCTTTTATTGAAGAGGATGTTACCTCTGCAATTCCGAAAACAGGAGGAGAAAATATCTTAAGACAGCAAGTTTTATGGTTTCAGAGTCATCGATGTGGAAAATATTGCAGACGGAAATATGTCAAAGGATAAATTTTACACAAAATGTCGATTTGGCTTTCCACGTCCAGTAATTTCCAAAGGAAGAGTGAACAGTTTTATGTCAGCAGTGAGGCATAATATCACTCAAAAATCATCCAAAAATACTTATAATATAAAGTGAACAGAATAATCAAAGTACATTAATGATTACAATCCGGTGATTTTGAAGATGTGGAATGCAAATATGTACATACAATATGTTGCGAATAACTCAATTGCTGTTGCTCGCTATGTCACGTCATATATTACCAAGTCTGAGAAGACAGAATTGAAAGAAATGTGGGAGGAAATTTCACAGGTGAAGACACTTAGTAAAAAATTGTACAGCTTCAGCTTGAAGATGCTTTCACATCGAGAAATTGGATCCTATGAATGTTCGGATTGATTGACATCTGCAAGTTTATATTCAAAGTCAAGAGGAATCATCTGGATAAATCTAGGTCTTGCTGCAGCACGAAATCGAGTTTTGAAATCTGTACAAGAAATTGAATACGTGGCACTGAATGAACCAGAAAGTACAGATATTCTGAAATCAAATATGTTGGATACATACTATCCAAACAGAAGTCCATACCTGAAAAACACATGTCTATATAAAATGCTGCAACATTATAGTTTTTTAAAAAAATGGTAAAGAAAAAATAAATGAATGAAAATATGCTGTAATTGGATCTGAAGGATGTTTGGTAAAGCATGACAAAGGAAATGTGATTAATCACATGAAATTAAGTTGTGATACTCAAGATAAAAGAGAATTTAGCTCTTCCGCAACTCTTCAAACCTTGGCGGACTGAAATGGAATTACTTGGAGATTTTGACTGCTATGAAGATTCTTACAATGCATGTAAAGATAGCATTGAATGTACAATTTTTCCAAATTATCTACAAATGTTGAATGACAAGATTAATCAAGAAAGAAATATTGCAGCTGAAATTGCTAGAGATAGTTTTCAAGATAGTCAGAGTTCTGCTCCTCAAAGTCAAGATCCAATAGGAGAAGCCATACTTGAAAATGAAGCGCTAATAGCAATGAGTGAGGTGAAAATGATGATGCAGCAAGCACAACAGCAGAATATTGATTTGGAAAATTTGGAGGAACGTTTGAATACTGAACAGAAAGAAATATATCACCAAGTTACAAAACAGATACAACATGGATTACTGCATGAAAAGAATGATTCCAATGTACATCATTTAGACATAATCTTCTGTACATCAGTGGACAAGCTGGAACGGGGGAAAGATTCTTGATTAAATGTTTGTCAAGTTATCTACAGAAAGCTACGGATTCACATTTTTCTTGTGTTGTAACTGCTCCAACTGGGGTAACAGCACACAACATTAAAGGGATTACATTACATCGTCTACTTATGTTACCAGTAGAACATGAAAATAAGTTGGAATACCACAAGCTATCTGGAGAAGCTTGTTTACAAGTTTCAAGAGTACTGAAGAAAATGAAACTTCTGGTAATTGATGAAGTAAGCATGGTCTCAAACTTAATGCTTACATTTGTACATTTAAGAATGAAGCAGATTTTAAAAACAAATTATGATGTTTTATTTGGAGAAAAACATGTAATTGTATTTGGTGATCTACTACAACTCACACCTGTAAAAGGCCAACCAGTTTTTAAAACCCTTCTTCATGAAGACACTAAAAAATCTTTGGGAAGTATTGGAAATGTGAACATTTGGAGGTATTTTGAATATAAAGAACTTATCAAGAACATGCGACAAGCAAATGATGAAGATTATGGAAATATTCTTAAAAATATTAGAATTGGTGTCTTAACAAACGATGGACAAAATGCTTTAGAAAGTCGGCTACTAAGAAACTTGTTTCCAAAAGAAAATATTGCAGCTGAAACAATCTACCGAAGAATTGCAGAAAAGAAATCTATAATTTGCCTTATGCCAACACTGAAAGAATGCTCTACATTCAATAAAGAACTGTTGAAACTGTAGAATGAACCGATAATGAAAATGGTAGCTATTGATAAAATAGAACATGAAGGAGTAACTATTCTTTTGTCAGAGAAATTGCAGTTAAAACTAGACTCTTTGGAAAAATCAATATCTAAGACTGCTGGTTTGGAAAAGACCTTATATGTATCTCTAAACTGCCAGGTAATATTACAGCGTAATTTAGATGTTGAGAAAGGATTAGTAAATGGAGCAATGGGGAAAGTTGTTGACTTTGTTAGTTATGCAAATAGAGATGGAATTGAATTTTTGAAGATTACATTTTATCAGATTGAAGAGGTGAAACAGATTGGACGCTGTTCTGTTAGTTTCTGGCTTGTAAAAGATTAGTATGTTCGTAGAAAACAGTTTCCTGTTTGTTTAGCATATGCAGTGACTATTCATAAATCTCTAGGTTTAAGTGTAGACAGTGCTTTGGTAAATATTGGAAGTTCTGTGTTTAAGGAGGGTATGGAATATGTTGCATTATCTCGAGTAAGAATGTTATCTGGATTGTATTTGATTGGTTTTGATGAAGAAAAGATTAATGCAGATGTAAATTGTGTAAAAGAGTACAATAGGTTAAGAAGGCTCTATGCTCCTAGCTTAGGTGAATAGCCTATTTATGAAAAACGTTTAGCACATCCAAAACAAAAATATGATAAAGATTTTACTGAGGCTGCAAAGAAAAAAAGAATTGGAAAGAATGATGAGTCTGGAAAGAAAATAGAAGGGAATACGGTTGCTAATATTGTAGGATATCAGTTTGAAAAGAGTTTAGGTATCAACTGCTATGCTAATGTAATCATCAAAGTTTTTTTGTTTTTTTTAAATCTACAGCATGTAATTATGGAAAATCAAGAAAAAAGATTTTGTTCTTTGTTACATTATATTTTTGAGAAGTTGAAAACTGATAAAATGAAAATCCATACTGCTTCTGATGTGCGGAATCTTCTGGATATATGTTCTGGAACTTCACAATTTACACAGAATGTACAGCAAGATGCTCAGAAATTTCTTATATTTATGCTTGCAGTATTAAAAGATGAAGGTATACAAATTGAAAATCTGTTTGGACTACTTTACAGATGGGTTCATACATGTGACAGCTGTTCATTTTCATCTACTGCTAAAATAGACACTGAACGATTCATATATTTGACAATGCCAGATTTGAAAACAGTGTCTTTCAACGATTTAGTAAAATCAGCTAATCAACATATGGAATGTACTCAGTGCAAATCAAAAATGTTGTCAACATTATTTATACTGTTGCAGGGATTCTGCTTTTGCACAGAACTATGCGCAGGAGACCAGGACCTCAGAGAATTGTGGTGTACCAGAAAACTCCCCTCAGAACCCAGAACCCCTTATCCGACTAGCTTAGTATCTCATTCGTTAACCTAGATCTAGCTAGGTGGTCCCAATGTATAGACAAACCAGAACAAGCGACGTAGATATTTCTCAGGAGTGGTGGGAATCCGAAATACCTGTTCGTACTTATTTATTAGTCCACAACATAATAATACAGACACGGTAAAGTTTAAAGAGTTTATTTTATAAACCTCGCGTCCTAAGATGCAGTACTTTGGCTAACACTAGCAGACTAACAATACAGATCAGAATCATTAGCATTATTATAATACCATATAGAATGAAAGGAGCAATCATACTATTAATGACAGTGGTATACGGCCACACTCCTTTCACTATAATCAAATACATTATTATTATTAGACTATTAGAAGGTCTCTTAGACTAACAGGGGGGACCCCATACCGTATAGATCAGCTTAGTAGAATCACATCAAAGGATCAGCTCTCACAGCATGCATCAGCTCTTCTTGTTCGAATGAATGTAAAACCAAACTGTTCTGCAATATTAAAGACGCTCGTCCTTCAAATATTGGCAGCTGTATGCATGATATGTCTAACAAGTGGTACGATCAATCTAAATACAACACTCTGTACCTTCTAGGGACCCAGACGCGTTCTTTGCATGATGTACAGACCAAGGGCACATTTCACGGTTAAGAATGTGAAACAACCGTTTGTTATCCTGTAGGGCAAAGTCGAGTCAGCATTTCTAAAATGAATAACACATAACAACAGTGTCGTGTGCAGCGCAGCAGAAAAGACAAGCTTGCTTGTTAACTATGATTTCGGTTATGCTAACTTAGTGTTGTAAATAGGGCGTGGCTTAATCCATCTCACACCCCCCCATGATCGGAGCACTAACCAATAGGGATACACTTATCAAGAACGCAGAGTTCAAGTGATTTAGAACGGACTCAAGGGCATATAAGTTAAGTGTAAAGTCCGAGAATAAAAAAAAATGTTCGTTTAGAAAATGAAAAATGATGTGGTAAAAAAGTAAGCAAAACTTTCGTAGAAATTTAACAATTCTGGATGCAAGCTGCATTGACAATGTCAATCAGTCAATCCATGAAGGTATATGCACCGTAAGTTGCGACTGCTTCCAAGAGGAAATCATTGGAGCGTTCCGCAAAAGTATCTGCCATCCAGTTGAGCAAGGGAAAGGAACATACATGTTCATCAATTATCGGAGCATCCAGCACCACGATAGGACAACTGTCAGTCTCCTCAATATAACTCCTTTCAAGGAAATCAATAGCTGCCTCTCCGATATCCCAGTTTCCAATGACTCCGTGTGCCGCACCCAAAGCCATAAACCCGACACCAGAACAGTCGAATTCATGAGCCACTAAGGGACACATTAGTTCATCAAAATCCGGGTCAGGTGACGCCAAGTTTGACAGGGACAAGTCCAGAGCCCATTGGAAGGGACAATCTAGGCAATGAAAAACAGGTTGCACACACGTAAAAAAGGGAAACCGGAAAGACAATCCATACTTGACGCTTAATACCGCCAGTGGTAAGGAGCCGTAGAAATCAAGCATCCGGCTACGAAGATGGAGCAAGCGCAGCATTCTGTCTTGCAACTCCCGGTGTGCAGCCATATCGAAGTGCGCAAATCAACAAGAGGATCCCAGCCACCAAAGCGAGGAGCAAGGGGAACCCTCCGAAGACACTTGAAAAAATAGAATGTAAAAATGCGGGGATCACACCAAAAACAGTCTGGAAAGATGTCACGAGGCCAGAGCCCACAATTTTAAAAAAATGAACAAGGCCAGTCGTAGACGAAGCATTAAAGATAGTTTGAATCAAGGTTCCAAAATGGAGTGGGAGGTCGGTATTTAAAAGAGCTTGTACCTCAGTGCGTGTGTTTGCAACATTAAGAAGAAATTTTTCACGGGATGAAGTTAACGCAACCTCTTTTTTAGACAAAAGAGCCCTTATTCTGCTCATCCTATTGAACTCTGCGTTCAAGGTTGGAATCGCTGTCCAGATGGATATGTCGAGTCGGCCTTGCGGGGGCGGGAAAAGGACGTTATTACAGCAAACTACTTTTTGTGAAACAGTCACTATGTAAGGAATACCCACTAGCATCCCACAGCAAGCTTTACTATTTTAAAGCAAATAACTACCGTTGGCAAGCAGCTTAAAAGAAGATGTTATAACTGGCATTGGAATCCCCTTTAGGACACAAGCTAAATTAGGAGCGTGTATATTGCAAGCGCCATGTAATTGTATATGTCTGCAAACAACAGAGTGATCAGGAGCGGAATTGCATTCTTCACCTTTTAAGTAAACTTCCTTGCCATCCCTCACGCATCTGTAAGTGAACGGAAGTGACCAAACTTCATGCAGAAACGCATCACCAAGTTGTTCATATCTGCTGATAGCATAGTGTTTCATGCACGAACTAAACTTGAACAAACTGAACGGTAAAGTTACTAATCCGTGAACTAACCACACGGTTGAATTTAACTCAGCTACAGAAAAAGGTAAAGGTTCTAATTTTTCAATGTGCAGCAATGCATAAGTAGCATCTTTCATGGACATGAACTGCTGTTTTTCAGTCAAATTAAACGGAAGGAACAATGATGAAATATTCATGTAATCCCAAGGGACTTTCCCCGCCTTTAACGTTTGCAATGTCCATGCAAACTGCATAATTGAACGCAACTGATTTTGACCATGATACAACACAGATACATCATCTTGCACAATGTCTATGACAGAAGAAACAATATTATCTAATGTATAAATTCTAGAAGACAACGTATTAATACTATTATCTATCACAGCCAATACTTTTTCCATATTGGCCTGGTCAATAGCACGTAGCCTAGAAGCAGCCTCAATTTGCGACAACTTCCAAATTTCATTGTAAATAGCATAAGCCCATCGTTTAGATCTACCATTTACAGGACCCTTAATGAAATCATTCAAATCTATTTTTTCATTTAAACGTGACAAATGAAGTTTAACTGAAGTTAACGTGGAATGTTGCAGCCATGACTGACATAACTTACCTACAGAGTAGGTAGTCACCGTGTGTGAAGATGTGAAACGAGGGTCATCTCTTAGTTGTGTATACCCCGGAGCCAAATCCAGAAATCGACGTTGACAGGAATCTGAGCCTGTTTGCCATACCAACCAACCTTCAGGATTCAATGTTGAAATATTGAAGGTGCCATTGGAAACAAGCGACTGCAACCTAGTAAGGGACAGATCTGAGTGATTTTCCCAACCAGGATAAGCACCCAGATCAGGGATCGAGGGGGAAATTAATTTTTTAGATATAGCCAATCCAAAACAGGTGGTCTGCAAAATAGATGAATTTAAAAATAAAATATGGTTAGGGATAATACAGGCACGATGCAAAGCTTCTGTTCCTTGTACCTGTCACGGTTTAG
This sequence comes from Triturus cristatus, assembly GCF_964204655.1. Taxonomy (NCBI): domain Eukaryota; kingdom Metazoa; phylum Chordata; class Amphibia; order Caudata; family Salamandridae; genus Triturus; species Triturus cristatus. The sequence continues at coordinate 923,245,073 of NC_140593.1, read as the reverse complement.
TTCCCCAAACCGATTTAAGATCGATCGTAGCTTTCCATACGTCATAACCTCCAATAGCCAATTCCTCCATAAAGGATTTGGAATATAATAATTTTGTGTGTGTCAGTCTGACCTTAGAAGTGGGTTCTCCCGCTACCTTAAAAGAAAAAGACTCAGGGTTTGACACACTAAAATCCGAAAAGTATGTGAATTTTTTCAATAACATGGCAGAGCTGCCGGGCATAGGGACAGGACAATGTTCCCATTGTGTGAAATTAACAAAATTTCTAAAAGTATTTGCTCTGTGTAGGAAATGTGTGCCATAATGTTGAAAACAAAACTGCTCATCATAGTTCGCAGTATTTAAATATAGATCTTCAGCATCAAATGCAGCATAATATTTTAAATCAGAAAACAGTGCTTCTATTGCTTGTACATCCCAATCATCTGAGCGGATGTTTTGTTTAACTACATCACCCATAGAAACACGAAAAACAGTTGGCACATTAATAACTTTGGTGGGACCATGAATTTGAAAGTTCACCGCATCCCAAGCAATCCCATCACGTACAGGCCAGGCGGTGATGTTCACAAACGTCTGGTCTCTTTTCATGATGTGTGACGAGGAATGGGGGACCAAAGTTCCATCAATTAATTGAATTGTAGAACGCTCATTCAGGTAGTGTCCATTTATAAGTCTAAAAAACACTACCACAAAGCCAATTGTCATGAATAAAAACATACAAATCAGCACCATCCAGATGTAAGTCCAAGGTGCAACCAAAAAATGTCTCTTGAACCAGGCAAAAAATATAGAGATTTTGGAAGGGACAGTGGAAGTCAATGATTCAGTTTCAAAGGAAGACTGGGACTGGGCAAGTGTTGTTGTATTTAAAAGGGGCAAAGCGACTTCTGTAGGATAAGCATACTCAGGATCAGCGGGCAAACCACCAGCAGTAGGTGGTGGATCATTAACTGTGATCATCTCAACGGAAACCTCAGGCACGATGATAGAGGGTGGCACCACAACAGAGTTTCTCAGCATCGAAGGGCAGGAAACCGAAGGTGTCATACTATGGAGAATCGGCCACCCTGTGTAGCTTGAAATTTTCAATTGAAATGTACCTTTTTTCTTTGCGACCAGGAAGTGGTGGTAAAACAACTGTACGTGTACCCAATACACCAAGCACCGGGACTGGTGCACGATAAGAGGGGCAAAACTCCTTCTTGTTCTCCACCTTCTCACGGACCAGATCACCAACTCGAGGCAGCCAGCCGACCACCGGAATCAGGAGCGATTCTTCAGATGTAGAGGGCACGTGTTCCTTTGCTAGAGTGTCTCTTGCTTCTTGTAGATTCTGTAATACAGCACAGTGGTCATCGAGGTCAAAAGGCGTGGCAGCTGCCGCCATGTCTAGACCATCAAGGTCCGGAACAAACATTCTCACTCCAAAGAGCATCATGTACGGGGTCCGCCCACCCAGAGACCTTCTAGGGAGATTATTAAGTGCACGTTGGACGTCATACAAGTGGGCAAGCCAGTTCCGGCCTGTACCTAACACCTTGGCTGTCAATGATTGCTTGGAGACGAAAATTTGACTTGGACCCCCAAACTTCTCATTGCCTCTTTGTAAGCCTTAGAGGCGAACGCCGGGCCCTGATCAGAGTGAAGGGTACCACACGCAAAACTCCCTATAAAGACACGCAATGCTTTGATGACAGTCCTGGCATCAGCACTCCTTTGTGGCCACACCCACAGAAAACATGTGCACGAATCCACTGCAACCAAGATGTACTTGTACGCAGTATCCGAGGTAAAAGGACCGCAGTGATCTAAATAAACACACGCTAGTGGTTAATTAGATATATGCAGCTGCGTTGGCGGCGGCCGCGCAACAGAAGAAGGTTTGATCTGCTGGCAAATGTCACAATTAAGTACATAAGCCCGCGCTTGTTTATACAAACCGTACCACCAGTAACGTTGCTGCAAAAGAGAGACAGTTGCTGACACTCCAGCATGCGCAGACGCAACACCTTCATGGGCAGCTGTTATCAGATTTGGTCTGCAGTCCGCGTTGGGAATCAATCTATCACCAACGTTGTTAATCCTCACTAATGGGACGTTATCAGGACTTAAGTGATAATGGTATCGAGAAGGGAAACCTCTAGGGAAGTTTGTCCCTGTCTCAGAAGCAGCAATAGCTGCTAAGATGTCTGCATCTATCGTAGATTTTGATCTTGTAACTGCTGCTACTAAATATGTCGCCACTGCTGTTTTAGCTGCCTCGTCAGCCAAACTGTTACCGACAGCATGGACACCAACTCGTTGGTGACCAAGAGTGTGAATTACATCCACAAGTGGCAAACTCCCTTTGAGTTCTGACACTCGAGCCCAAATTGTTTTATGCTTTACTGAGCAACCTTTGGAATCACGAAAACCATTCATAATCCAAAAAAGTATATTGTCGTTGTAAGATTGAACACAATAGTAAGAGTCACTCACTATAAGAGTAGTGACTCTGTGATCAGCAAACTCAAGTGCAAGCACTAGAGCACGAAGCTCCGCCAGTTGCGCGGTACAATCACCCAATGACTGCGTATGCACTGCATCAGATTTGAACTCTCCATTCACGAAAGTACTGACTACAATTGCGCAAGCCGCTGAATAAGCGTGCCTTGATCCAGTTGCCGGTTGCGCCGACCCGTTAGTGTATATGACACAATGGTATTCCTCGATGGGGCGCAATGACTGCGGAGCAGGATGAACAAATTCATACTCCAAACTCTCCTGAGTCTGCAACGCCGCGTCAAAGATGTATTCGACGTCAGGCGAAGCCAAGGAGGTTGCCCATTGTATCCACCTTGGATGCAAAGCCTTAGAATTTGGTACACTAGCCTTAGTGACTGCTTCTAGAGCAGGAAACGGTGTTACCACCAGCATGCGCTTTCCTTGTGATAGCGCTCGTTCTTTCAGGATCGCCATCTGAACTGCTGTCAAGACTTTTTCAACAGTGGAAAATCGCAGCTCAGCCAAAGTGTACAGATGAGATTTGTAAGCAATGGGGACTGTGTCACCCTCATTGAACGTTAAGTACGTGAAACCTTCCGTGCCTGGAACAATTCTAATGACCAGGTTGGTGTGGTTGTCACGAGTTTTTAGATATTTAGCTGTTAGAAGATCAGTTTGCAAAGTATATAATGCCAACGTGTGCTCTGGCAGCCAGCAAGATCTGGTATAAGCTGGTTGTATCAAGGCATAAAGTTTCTTGATACGCTGGGCATAATCAGGAATGTAGGATCGACCGAAATTCAGAAAACCCAGCAAGGATTGTAGTTTTTTCAGTGTCGTAGGGATACGAAGGTTCGCGCATTTCTCAAGGAACTGCGGTGCCAAGCCTCGACCTTCATTATTGAGTTCGTACCCCAAGAACAACACTGTAAATTCAGCAATGTGCGACTTCTTAAAGTTAAACTTGTAACCGAAGTCTGCAAACATAGTCACTATGTTATCCACACGAGCAAGGTGTGGAAGCAACTCGTCGTCTGTCAGATAGATGTCGTCGACATACGAGTATGCTTCTGGGTCTACCATCTCCAAGAGAGAGACCACGCGAGCGGCAAAAACTCCAGGGCTGTTTTTATAGCCCATCGGGAGCCTCTTGAACAATTTTTGTTTGCCACCCGAGGTGAATGCTGTCCACTCATAACTAAGAGGGGCCAGATTATGGCAATAAAAGCCATTGGATAAGTCAAGCGTAGTTTTGAAACGTTTTCTCACAAGACTATCTACGAGAGCCGAACTATAAGTATTTTGTACGCACACGTCCGGCAATGTGAGTTTAAATGCCGGTAATCCAAAACTAGGCGGTACGATCCGCCAGGCTTCGTTACAGTGAATAAAGGATTATTCATGGGTGACACACATGTCTCAATTACTCCTTGATATTCCAATTGTTCAAGGATTGACGCGACGTGAGGTCTAGCCTCGCGACGCATGGGATATTGGGGTTGAGGCTGGGGATCGGATCGCAATGGAATTTCGTGATTGGGAGAACATTTATCCCAGCCAACCTGATTACGATATAACGCAGGCGCAAGCACCTGTGCCCACTCCCCGGCTAACCTAGTAGACTCCTCCATGGGCACTGCGTGCCCAAAGGAAGGAAGAATAACTTCCTCTCCCCTAGGGGCGTCCAAAATGAAAGCCGGAGGCCAATCTTTCTCCGCCAAAAGAATATCATATGTGGTGGTAAGATTATCCCAAAAAACCCCTTTAATTTTGCGTTGTATGTCACCCTCAATATTAAGGACTATTTCAAATAATCTTTCCGGAGGGGCTACGCGAGTATCAGCAGTTTCAACTGTCACATAAATGTCAGTTGCTGTCGCCTCCAGAAATGGACACAATGCTTCCCGCACTACTGTAACTTCCTCCGTGCTGTCTAGCAGCGTGAGTGCCCATGTCAGGTTCCGAAGCTGTGTCCTGACCATCTGAGGCATATCTCGCTGAGATAGCAGCAACTTTCTTTTTCTGAAACGGTGGACGTGGTCTAGCTGCGTCTTCCTGCTTGCCTTTACCGTCAGTCTGGCGGGGCTGGTCTCGACCTTGAGTGCCCCGTCCTCTTCCTCGGTCTCCACCACCAGAGTGCGAAGTCGATGTTTCCTGTGAAGAACGAGGAGAGCGTTGTTCAGAAACCTGAAACCTATCAAGTGACTTAATACGAGTACGATCGCGCAAATCATAAGTGCGTTCACTATACGACTGAACTGGTGAGGTAGGACGAGAAACCTGTTTCTGTTGCTGCTTCTCTTGTTTTTTGGCTCGCCAACTTTGTTTAAGAAAGTTGGGCTTTTCGTCTTTTGTAGACGAACTCACCTTAGTTTGTTGCACTACATCTGGAATTTTTATGGTTTTGTTTTACACCTAAGGCACTACGTCCAACCATCCTGTAGGCTTTCGCAATAATTTTTGCGAACTGCCGAGGCTTGTCTTCATCAGCCAGAAGCTCCAGCATATTGCCAACTTGGAACTGCATGGCATCTCCTTTGAGGTTGCCCATTACCATGGAACAAACCACATCGAAACTGTCGACAAGCCGCATTCCCAACTCAATAGCTGCCTCCGCACCATGACTTTCTTGAACTTTCTTGATGACGGAGGGTAGTACAGCCATAGACGGAGTGCCGTAGCACTTCGAATATGTCGCAGCAAAGATCTTGCCCCAATTGTCACAATCAACAAGCTCAGGGACCAGGTCTTTCGGCAAAGTAATGGTGAGTATCCTGTGTTTATCCACAGGTGTAGTGTTTGGAAACACGGCTTCTAATTGATCACATTTTTCTGCAAGCCAGTAAGGAAATTCATCCTTACTGAGGGGGCGCTTGCCGACAACCGCGTTAACCATAACAGGGCTTATCACCACCGCGTGATGGTGATCCGCCCCGTGTCCAGCAACCGCAGGTGCTCCCACCTGAACTGTGCGTGACACATACTGCACTAAAGCCCTATGGACCGTAATCAGGGCTGTGTGTAGCGTTCGTAAATCACCCACTCCCACCGTTAGGTAGCGTGGGTGTGGAGTATATCCGGCCAGTACCGGCCATGTAGCTCCCGCAATTGACAACGGGCCCATTCTCGCCGATACGACCTCATGGGGGAGGGCGCCATTAAACCAAAGTGTATGCTGCCAGGCAGTAATAGGAATTTCCAGAGTCCGATATGGGGCATAAGCCGCAGGTACAGCCGAGGCTGTATATTCGTGGAACAAATTATCATCTGTATCCACCTCCGCAAAGGTCACCCATGAGTAAAACAACTCCATGAGATGTTGTATTGTTTTTAGCCATTTGCGCTGTCTAGCGACAGTTCGCGCCCGTAGTGACGTCATGCGTCGCGCGATCACGTCTTTCTTCTCGCGATCATGCACCGCGAGACAACTGAAAACAAGATGGCCGCGCCCGCGAGCAACCACATGGGTAAGTTGGCGAGCCGCAACCATGCAGAAAATCTCGCGAACATGCGGGAAAAAAACGTCCACATCTTCGCGATATTTCTGCGTGTTTGCGATAATTTTTAACATTTTCGCGGTAATTCGCGAAAGTGGATTTTGCAAATTCCGCCCACCCCTACCCACAGTCCACACTCTAAGCATCTTGAAGGGAGGTCTGGATGCACTCAGATGGTCTCTGTAAATGAAATGGCAGTTTCAAAAGTAAGATTTTTCTAAAAAGGTGGCTAAGATGCAGTTTTGAAAAAAGACAAGAAATCATTGGTTGTTTGACAACCATCTACACTGAAAGGTAGGGTGTATGTTTCTGTTTTTTAAACGCATGATTCTTATTGGTTAACAAAAACTGAGTGAAAGGAACATTATATATGATAAGCTGATATGTTGAAAAGTCAAGCACACTTACTGTTTTGATTAGCAACATTGTGTGCTGAACTTGTGACCTGTGTGCTCAGTTCAGTGTTCCATGACCTGTTTCTATGGTAACAGGCAGAAGGCAGATTGGGGGTAGGGTTCAAATTTATGTCATTTGGAAACGGTTGAAATGTTTAACCAATAGAAATGTGTGTTTGCTTTTGAATTTATGTGGGAAGGAATGTGATTTGATGTTTACATGTATATGTGTGGAAAATGAGAGGGACACTTTGCCATTCTTTGGTTTTGCTGACAGGTGCACAGTGCAGAGATTCTGTATAAGAAAATCAGGTGTGTGAGTGATATACTTCTTAATCTACAAAACAACTTGAAAGGTGAGTTATTTAATTGTGAGGGGATGTATGTGGTCTATTTTGATTTTAATCAGACTAATGTATTTCTCCTGCTAAAGTGCAGGGAGTACTTTTTTTGTCTACAATCTTATTGACAGTGTGTGTGCATGTAGAAACCATTCTGTGATAAGCATTTGTGTTTTTCATGTGTTTGCAGACAGATGACTGTGCTGTTTTTATATTTTGGTAGAATTAGAAACCAGTCATTGTTTATGACTTTGCAAAATGAGTCATGTTTCTACACTAAAATGTAGTACTCTTAGATTAAGAAATGTGTTTTGGGAAACTCCTAGGGATAGTGTTGTTTGTCTAGAATCACACTGTGAATCTGTGGTAACATCATGTATTTGCTGACTGATGACTGTTTTAAAACCTGTCATGTTGTCATGTTTTAGTAGCATTAGAAGCTAGTCTTTGCTTATGCATTGATAAAATGAGTCAGGCTTTGACACTAAAGTGCAGTACTTAAATATGTAGATTCTGTACAGTACTCTTACCCCTTCTTCACTAGTGAATGAGTTTTGGTAAACTCCTAGGATAGTGTTGCTTGCCTAAAATCACACTGTGAGTCTGTGTGCATTTGTAAGGATTGTGAGAGAAGCATTTGGTAAGATCATGTATTTGCTGATAGATAACTGTTTTAAAACCTGTCATGTTGTCAAGTTTTAGTAGCATTAGAAGCCAGTCATTGCTTATGCATTGATAAAATGAGTCAGGCATTGAAAGTAAAGTGCAGTACTGAAATATGTAGGTTGTGTACAGTACCCTTACCCCTTCCACAGTAGTGAATGAGTTTTGGTAAACTCCTAGGGATAGTGTTGCTCGTCTAGAATCACACTGTGAGTCTGTGTGCATTTGGGAACCACTGTGAGAGAAGCATTTGGGTACTTCATATGTTTGAATACCCATAACTGCTTAAAAACATTCCTGTTCTGAAGTTTTGTTAGAAATAGAAGGCAGTCATTGCTGATGTATTCACCCAGGAAGTGTCCTTGCAATACTGTAAACATTCAGTTAATATTCAAGTAGTAACTGAGTGAGGCAGTCGTTAGCACATGCATTGATTCAAATGCTTATCCACTATGCATGCAGTCCTCTAACTATCTACACAGTTCTCTTTCACACCTTTAATTCCACAGTCAGTATTCATACACTTCAAGCAAAGACCCTGACACTCCCCATGTACTCCTCTAGTGATCCATTCAGCAGCATATACTAAACCATTCACTTTGCCAAAACCCAAACACTTATAAATTCACTTAGGCACTCTCTTTGCAGTACTCCAAGTACTCATGCAGCGAGCCAGGCCTTATATAATGGACTGCTTCAAACCCCTATGCAGTATGCATACAGGCCTCTAGTCACCTACACACTTGTCTTTCACTTCTTTAATTAACTAGTCAGTATCTATATACTTCAATAAACATCCTGTCACTCATCCAGTGACTGATCCAGTACCATGTACTAATCTTTTTGCTGCGCCAAAACTGAAAAACTTAAAATGTTTACCCAGGCACTCTCCTAGCAGTAGTCTAATGATTCAGTCAGTTTCCAGGTACTCGTGTAGTGAACCATGCATTACCACATAGAGGGCTAGAAATGTCTATGCAGTATGCATGCAGTCTTCTAACACACTATACACTTGTCTTTAATAGCTTCAATTCCCCAGTGAGTATCCATGTACTTTCAGCAAACATCCTGTCACTCCCCTTGCAGTGTTCCAGTGACTTATTCAGCACCATGTAGTAAAGCATTCACTGCGCCAAAACTGAAACACTTGTAAATTCATCCAGGTACGCTTCTTGCAATCGTCTAATCATTCAGTCAGTACCTAAGTACTAATGGAGTGAGGCAGGCCTTAGCACATGGATTGATTCAAACGTGTTTCCAGTATGCATGGAGGCCTGTAACTACCAACACAATTGCCTTTCAGACCTTCAATTTCTCTGTCAGTATCTATAAACTCCAATAAACACTCTGTCACTTTAATTGCACACCTCCACTGACTCATTTGGCAGTAAGTACTAACCTATTCACTGCACTAGAATCCAAAATCTTAAAAAGATTCACTGAGTCACTCTTTTTTGTAGTACTCTAATGATTCAGTCAATAGTCAGGTAGTTTTGCAGTGATTCAAGTGTTACTCTATGGACTGTTTCAAACGTCTATCCATTATGGATGTAGGTCTCTAGCCACCTACATACTTGTCTTTCACACCTTCAATATCCCAGACAGTATTCATACAGTTCCCGGAAATACTCTGTCACTCTCCTTATACTTCTCCAGTGACCCATTCAGCACCATGCACTAATCCATTCACTACACCGAAAGGCAACCACTTATACATTCACCCAGGTAGTCCCCTTGCAGTGCTTTTATCATTCAGTCAGTACCCAAGTACTCATGCAGTGAGCCAGCCCTTAGCACATGAATTGCTTCAAACGTCTATCCAGTATGCATGCAGTCTTCTAACCACCTACACACTTGTCTTTCACACCTTCAATTCCCCAGTCAGTTTCCATACACTTCCATCAAACACCCTTTCACTCCCCTTGCACTCATCTAGTGACCCATTCAGCACCATGCACTAATCCATTCACTACACCGAAAGGCAACCACTTATACATTCACCCTGGTAGTCCCCTTGCAGTGCTTTTATCATTCAGTCAGTTCCCAAGTACTCATGCAGTGAGCCAGGCCTTAGCACATGAATTGCTTCAAATGCCTATGCACTATGCATGCAGTCCTTTAACCACCTACACACTTGTGTTTTACATCTTCAATTCCCTAGTCAGTATTTATACACTTCTAGCAAATACTCTGTCACTCTCCTTGGAGTCCTCTAGTGACCCATTCAGCACCATGGAGTAATCCATTCACTGTGCCAAAACCTGAACACTTCTAAACTCACCCAGGCACTCTTCTTGCAGTACTCTAATCATTTAATCATTATCCAAATAGTATTGGAGTGAGACAGGCCTTAACATATGGATGGATTGAAACATGAGTCCAGTATTCATGTAGGTCTGTAATCACCTACACACTTGTCTTTCACACCATCAATATCCATGTCAGTATTCATACACTTCTAGGAAACACCCTGTCACACACCCAGTTTTCTTCCTAATAGTATTGTAATCAGTCAGTCAGTTAGCATGTACTCTTTTAGTGAGGTAGGCTTTAGGGCATGAACTGCTTCAAAGTAGTATGCACTATGCATGTAATGTTTTAACCATTGTCACACTTGTGCTTCATGGCTATAGTTTCTTAGTCAGTTTTTATATAAAATGTGTTTTTACAGTAATAGAATAGTATGAATTTGAAAGTCATTAAGAGACAGGAGAATTACTTGAAGAAAACTCAACCACAAGTATTGAATGTACAAGATAATGTGGCTAAAAAGAAAAAATCTTCTGGTAAGATTACAAAGCAATTTATTAAAAATGTTTGTAGGAGTAAACAGAATGTACAGAATGCTGAATCCACTACAAAAAAAATTCAAAATAGGAGGAAAAGCAAAAAAACAAATGTTCAGTCAAAGGAGACAAAGTGTGCTAAAAGAAGGCAAAATCAGTATAAGGAAATACGAAAAAAAATATTTTACAAGAAAGTAGTACATAATTTGCTGAAAGATGTGAAGAAATATAAAAAGAGAGCTCTATTTTATAAAAAGAAGAAGCATATTGAAAACATTGTTGAAAAGGCTTTAGAAGTAAAAAGGAAACTATTCATTTTAGTATTAAACAGAATTTGATCACTAGATAAAGCAATCAATCTAATGAAGGCCAAGAGTAGGAGTGTTAGACCTGTCAGCCCTTTGGGTGGTCCCTCCTCATCATTATTTATTTTGTCCCACTTTTGCCTCAAACCCTGTTTGAAGTTTTCCTTTTTGGGAACCACCAGACTTTTTCGTGTTGCTACAGATTCAGGGAACCATTTTAGCTACCCCTGAAACTTCTGTCTGAGGGCCTGAAGCACAAAATGGTGGCCACCTGTGACATCACCAGCATCCACTGGAACCTACCAGCACCTTCCAGAACATTCCAGGAGCTTCCAGAACCCTGTGACCGTTGGAGGCGGTTTAGAATGTTGGGAGGATAAGAGAGGCAGTTGGCAGTTGGAGCTGGCAGTTGGCACCTGACTGGTGAAGAGAGAGGAGCACAACAGTGAAGGAGGAAGGAGTGAAGCAGCAGGGGTGGAAACTTGTGCCTGGAGTGGGGTCCATAAACCCACCCTTGATACTTGTCCCTACTGATGGATCCCAGCCTATAGCCCTGTGTGGGAAGAAGACAGAAGAAAACCATCCTAAGGACCTGGACAGCAGGAACAGGCCTTAGAACCAAGAAAACAGCAAGATTCTGACCTGAGAACTGGTTTCCCTGGAGTCCGGCGTCGAGTAGCCTGAAGACCTGGAGCCCGAGGTGGAGAAGCGGCGCTGACTGAAGTAGCAGACGTCGTACCCGGAGCCGCCTGAGGTCGTGAGAGGGCGCCGACGGGGGTCGAGAGGAATACCAGAGGTCGAGGAGGAAGTGAACCGAGGTCGAGCGAGCGGCGTCATCGGAGGAGTGAAGTCCGCCCTCCGGAGTCGTCGGAGACCGAGGTAGAGGTGAACCGGAGGTCGGGAGTGAGGATCGCACTCCGGAGTCGCCCGGAACCTGAGAGGAGGAGCACCGGAGGTCGGGGGTGAGGATCGCACCCCGGAGTCGCCGGAAGTCGGCATCGAGGCCAGGCCGGCCGACGTCATCGGAGCCGAGAGCGCCATCGGACCGGAGCCGCCCGAAGTCGACATCGTGAAGAGACTGCCCGACGCCGTCGAATCGGAGGTAGAGATCGAACCGAGGCCGCCGACATCGGACCGGAACCGCCTACCGGCGTCGTCAAAGAACTGACATTGTGCCGAGGCCGCCGAGACCGAACCGGAACCGCCTCACGGCGTCGACACGACTCCAGCGGCGTCGGAACATCAGAAAAAGGGCAGTAAGTGGAGTAGAGGGCGCCTAAGGCCCTGTGGAGACCTGAGAGACTGCTCTAAGGGGCTAGGGAGGTGCTGAAACCAACCTGACTGTGCCTGGGGTGAACTGGGACTAACCTAGAGAGGTTGTGTGGAGAAGGAAAGCCAGGGCATTGGTATTCCCCCCTTTGATCTACCTCAGTTTAGGCCTCAGCCTTGTCCCAGCCAGGGAGTAGCCTCCCCCCTCAAGCCTTCCACAACCCTACAAGCTGTGCCTGGGCCAAATCAGCCCTTAAGAAGTGAAGTGTCATCTGATTATATGAGGGGTGCTGTATACTTTTAATTATTTATTGGGGATACTGTATTTATTGAGTTTTTACCTATTTATTGCTGCACTATATTTATAGGTCCACAGGACTTGTTGGTGTACAATATTTATTGGTACAGTATTTATTGCCTCAAAGTATTTAATTGTCTGTATATATTGCACTTGTATTTATGCCCTGTTATTTATGATCACCCCTATTTATTTCATCAAACAGCCAATATTTATTTGACCTGCACTAATTGAAACTTGTATATTGTGATTGACCTATTTATTTTTCCAATCAGCAACTAAGAGAAAAAGATAAAGAAAGAATATTTTCATAATTTTTACGGTGTAGAGTCGTTTTTGGAACGGATGCACGCATGGTTATTGTATGGGTATATTGTATGCTTAGCACTGTGCCTGTTTCCTGACCACTCGAGCCAAGCTACCACAGTGTGTTCGGGGAGTCCACCACCACCCTGCGGAGTGGGAGTGGGCTGTTTCCAACATAAATTGGTGTTCAGTGGTGGGATAGAGCTGTGCCTACATATACTCAACAATAACTGTGGGTAGTCCATAGGCCTACACCGGGAGTTTTCTCACAGCGGCCTTCCAAATTGTGGGTTTTTGTTTTTTCCAAATTTACTCTGGTGGTGGGAGGAGGTATTACTAAAGGTACCCCCCTGCATTGTTACTGCACAAAACCTGTCCTCTAACCTGAGTGGGCAAGATGGAGTTTGTACTGGAAGATTTAGAAACGTACACTGTGGCCCAACTCAGGGAGTTTTGCCAGCGGGAGGGGGTGTACTGTCCCCCAGGAGCAAAGAAGGGTGCACTCCAAACCAGCTTAAGGGCTTGGGGGGAGGCACGCCGAGAAAGCAAGGCTGAGGAGGAAGACAGGGATGGAGAGCCTAACCCCGAGGGGGCTGAGATGTACCAACCTGAGGTGGGGAACCTGTCAGCAGGGCCCAGGACACTTTCTAGGAAGGGCAGCACTGTCTCTAGTGGGGGCTTATCCAGCGTGGAGTTAGCAGATCGGAGAGAGAAAAGACAGCTCACATGGGATTTAGCAAAGCTGGAGAAGGAGAAGGAGGAACAGAGGTTGGCTCATGAGACGGAGAAAGAGAGGATGGCTCATGAGATAAGACTGAAAGAGATAGAGCTTCAGATCCTAAGAATTGGGGCACCAACTGTTCCTAATGGTGGCAGCCAAAACCAAGAGGTCACCAGGGAATCCAAACCTTACCTGCCAAAGGACATAGTAGCTAGCTATGGGGCGGGTGACGACATCGCCAAGTGGCTAGCAGCCTATGAGGTCTCGTTGAGGGCCCATGGGGTTCCAGTGAAGTACTGGGGAGGGGGATTATATAAGTACATGCCTCCAGCTGGTAGGGATGCTTTATTGGCCCTCGAAGAGGATGAGCAGACCCACTACCCCACCATGAAACTGGCGCTCATCAGAAAGTTTGGACTAACACCTGAAAAGTACAGACAGAAGTTCAGGGGTAGTCACAAGCTGGGCACACAGAATTGGGTGGACTTCCTGGACTATGCAAAGAAGGCACTGGAAGGTTGGATTCAGGGCAGTGAAGTAAGGAACTACGAGGAGCTGTTTGACCTAGTACTGAAGGAACACCTACTCGAGAAATGTTTCCCTGAACTGCGGCAACACCTGGTGGATAGCAAGCTGACCAGCCCCCGGAAGCTTGCTGAGGAGGCGGACATTTGGGCTAGTACCCGGGTGTCCACAAGGGGGACTGGAGGGGATACTCAAAAGGCCGGACAGGGCGCCCCCCAGAAGAAAGAAGGAGGGGAAAAGAAAAAGGAGTTCTCCAAAGGCCCCCAAAATAACTTCCAAGGGAAGGGAACAGGATTCACCTCTAAGGCTAACCCACCCAGAAACCCTAATCCTGGCCAGAGTCAGCAGCCAAGGGTTGTCCATTGCTACGAGTGCGGTGGCGTTGGACACTATAAAGGAGATCCGAAGTGTCAGAAACGATCACCCCCTCCCACTGGAGGAAAGCCCCCCGGAGTAGCTAGTGTAGTGCTCGGGGAGGAGATGCCCTTAACTAAGGGAAGGGAGTGGGCGGGTGTCACTTTAGTGTCCCTGGGAGAACGGGAGATGGTTCCTAAGATCCAGGTGCCCGCAAATACCGCAAAGTATGGGCAGTGGATCACCATCAACGGCCAAAGAGGGGAGGCTCTGAGAGACACAGGAGCCAGTATGACTATGGTGCGTAGCCAGCTGGTGTCTCCAGAGCAGGTAATTCCCGATGTACTCCACCCAGCCGCGATGGCTGACGGCAGAACAGGTCACTATCCAGTGGCCGAGGTTCCCTTTGAATGGGGGGGGGTTGCAGGTTCCCTTCGAGTTGCCGTAAGCCCTGCCGTGCCAGTCGATTGTCTGCTGGGCAATGACATGGAGCACAACGCTTGGAAGGAGGTGGAATACCGGACTCATACCGAGATGCTGGGTACACCTGACTGGGCCTGTGTTAGCACAAGGTCCGCGACTACCCGAAGAGGGAGTTCATTTCGGCTGGAGCCTGGAACAAAGGCCCAGCCAGCTGCCAGTCAAGGGAAGAACCGAGGACAGGAGGAGCCTGCCTCGGCGTCTCCACCCCGTAGGACGGATAGGCCACCGGAGGTGGTGGACCAGGAGTCTGCGGAGGGGGACGTTACCAACCTGGAGGACCTACCCATCCCGGCCGAGTGGCACGTGGAGGGAGGCCCGTCCAGGGAGGAATTCTGCCAGGGCCAGAGGGAGTGCCCTACCCTTGAGGGGCTCAGGCGACAGGCCGAAGCCCAGGCAGCAGGGAACGTTGAAGGGAACTACAGTGTTTACTGGGAGGATGGCCTCCTCTACAGTGAACCCAAGGCACCCCTACATGGATCGTCACGAGCCTTGGTAGTTCCTCAACGTTATCGAGCCTTCCTTTTAGAGTTGGCTCACGAGATCCCCTTGGCAGGACACCTGGGGCAAGACAAGACCTTCGCCCGTCTTGTCCCACACTTTTATTGGCCTCAGATGAAAGTGTCGTCCGATACCTACTGCCGGACATGTGTGTCTTGCCAAGCCAGTGGGAAAACAGGGGTGAAGCTGAAAGCTCCCCTGGAACCACTTCCTGTCGTTAGCACCCCCTTTGAAAGGGTGGGCATCGACATTGTGGGTCCGTTAGATCCACCAACATCAGCTGGTCACAGGTTTATCCTAGTCCTGGTGGATCATGCCACACGGTACCCAGAGGCAATACCTCTGAGGACCATAACAGCACCTGTTGTGGCTAGGGCCCTGATGGGAATCTTTACCCGAGTGGGTTTTCCCAAGGAAGTTGTGTCCGACAGGGGGACCAACTTCATGTCAGCGTATATGCGGGCAATGTGGAAGGAGTGTGGAGTGACATACCGGTTCACCACTCCTTACCACCCCCAGACCAATGGTCTGGTGGAGAGGTTTAACAAAACCTTGAAGGGCATGATCAGAAGTCTGCCTGAAAGCCTGCGGAGGAAATGGGACGTCCTCCTACCCTGTTTACTTTTCTCCTACAGGGAAGTGCCACAGAAGGGAGTGGGCTTCAGCCCCTTCGAGCTTCTGTATGGGCACCCTGTACGTGGACCTCTTAACCTGGTGAGAGACGGATGGGAAAGAACTCCCAGAAAGCTCCCCCAGGATGTGGTGAGCTACATGCTGGCCTTCCGGAGCCAAATGGCTAAGTTGTGGAAGCAAGCTTCTGACAACCTGGAAGCCAGCCAAGCAGTGATGAAGGCGTGGTATGACCACAACGCTCACCCGGTGGAGTTGGAGCCTGGCCAGAAGGTGTGGGTGATCGAACCCGGAGAGCTTAGTGCCCTCCAGGATCGCTGGTCAGGACCCTTTGAGGTGTTGGAGAAGAAGGGTAAGGCTACCTACTTGGTGGACCTGAAGACCCCTCGTCAGCCCCTGCGGGTGCTGCATGCCAACCGCCTCAAACCCCACCACGAGAGGCCCGAAGTCATCTTGATGATGGTGACTGACGGAGGAGAGGACGTGGAAAGCGAGCCTCTCCCTGATCTGTTTGCGTCTCAAGAAAAGGATGGGTCGGTGGAGGGAGTGATTCTCTCCCCATCTCTAACTCCTGAACAGCAGGAGGACTGTCGCCAGGTCCTGGGGCAGTACTCTGCGTTGTTCTCCCTTGTCCCGGGTAGGACTCACCTGTGCGTCCATGACGTGGACACAGGGGACAGCCCACCTGTGAAGTCCAAGATCTACCGGATGTCAGACAAGGTGAAGGCCAGCATTCATAGTGAAGTCACTAAGATGCTGGAGCTAGGAGTGATTGAACCTTCTAGCAGCCCCTGGTCTAGTCCGGTGGTGTTAGTACCGAAAGCTGCACCACCGGGTGCCCAACCAGAACTGAGGTTCTGTGTGGACTACCGGGGACTGAATTCAGTGACAAAGACTGATGCACATCCGATCCCTAGGGCGGATGAATTGATTGACCGGCTGGGAGCTGCCCAATATCTAAGTACCTTTGACCTTACTTCAGGGTACTGGCAGATCTCGTTGACTGATGGAGCAAGGGAAAGGTCAGCCTTCTCCACGCCCAATGGCCACTACCAGTTCTGTGTGATGCCCTTTGGGCTCAAGAACGCACCTGCCACGTTTCAGCGCCTGGTAAACCAGATCCTCACCGGAATGGAGAGTTTCTCTGCTGCTTATCTGGATGACATAGCCGTCTTCAGTAACAGCTGGGAGGATCACTTGCGTCACCTGCAAGCTGTTCTCCAGGCCCTGAGACAATCTGGATTGACGATCAAGGCCAGCAAGTGCCAGATCGGGCAGGGGTCGGTAGTGTACCTTGGACACTTGGTGGGTAGGGGAACGGTGCAACCCCTCCAGGCGAAGATCGAGGCCATCATGGCCTGGGAACCCCCCAAGACACAGACTGAGGTCCGAGCATTTTTGGGCCTCACGGGATATTACCGCCGCTTCGTGAAGGGGTACGGTACCATCGTAGCCCCCCTCACGGAGCTCACGTCCAAGAAACAACCTCGACGGGTAGTCTGGACGGAGGCTTGTCAGCAAGCCTTTGAGAGATTGAAGAAAGCCATGTGCGAGGCCCCGGTCTTAAGGGCCCCAGACTTTTCCAAGGAGTTCATTGTCCAGACAGATGCATCAGAACATGGCATTGGGGCAGTGTTATCGCAACTCAACGAAGAGGGTCTGGATCAACCCGTGGTCTTCCTATCCAGGAGACTACTTCCCAGGGAACAGAAGTGGAGTGCAATAGAGCGCGAAGCCTTTGCAGTGGTATGGGCTCTGAAGAAGTTGCGGCCATACCTGTTTGGAACGCACTTCCTGGTTCAGACCGACCACAGACCCCTTCGTTGGCTGATGCAAATGAAGGGGGAGAATCCCAAGTTGTTGAGGTGGTCTATTTCCCTACAGGGGATGGACTTTCAGGTGGAACATCGGCCTGGAGTGGACCACGCCAATGCAGACGGTCTCTCAAGGTATTTCCGCCGTAGTGATGAGAACTCCCAAGGGGTTGGGTAGCTCTCCCCACTTTCAGCTGGGGGGGACGCGTGTTAGACCTGTCAGCCCTTTGGGTGGTCCCTCCTCATCATTATTTATTTTGTCCCACTTTTGCCTCAAACCCTGTTTGAAGTTTTCCTTTTTGGGAACCACCAGACTTTTTCGTGTTGCTACAGATTCAGGGAACCATTTTAGCTACCCCTGAAACTTCTGTCTGAGGGCCTGAAGCACAAAATGGTGGCCACCTGTGACATCACCAGCATCCACTGGAACCTACCAGCACCTTCCAGAACATTCCAGGAGCTTCCAGAACCCTGTGACCGTTGGAGGCGGTTTAGAATGTTGGGAGGATAAGAGAGGCAGTTGGCAGTTGGAGCTGGCAGTTGGCACCTGACTGGTGAAGAGAGAGGAGCACAACAGTGAAGGAGGAAGGAGTGAAGCAGCAGGGGTGGAAACTTGTGCCTGGAGTGGGGTCCATAAACCCACCCTTGATACTTGTCCCTACTGATGGATCCCAGCCTATAGCCCTGTGTGGGAAGAAGACAGAAGAAAACCATCCTAAGGACCTGGACAGCAGGAACAGGCCTTAGAACCAAGAAAACAGCAAGATTCTGACCTGAGAACTGGTTTCCCTGGAGTCCGGCGTCGAGTAGCCTGAAGACCTGGAGCCCGAGGTGGAGAAGCGGCGCTGACTGAAGTAGCAGACGTCGTACCCGGAGCCGCCTGAGGTCGTGAGAGGGCGCCGACGGGGGTCGAGAGGAATACCAGAGGTCGAGGAGGAAGTGAACCGAGGTCGAGCGAGCGGCGTCATCGGAGGAGTGAAGTCCGCCCTCCGGAGTCGTCGGAGACCGAGGTAGAGGTGAACCGGAGGTCGGGAGTGAGGATCGCACTCCGGAGTCGCCCGGAACCTGAGAGGAGGAGCACCGGAGGTCGGGGGTGAGGATCGCACCCCGGAGTCGCCGGAAGTCGGCATCGAGGCCAGGCCGGCCGACGTCATCGGAGCCGAGAGCGCCATCGGACCGGAGCCGCCCGAAGTCGACATCGTGAAGAGACTGCCCGACGCCGTCGAATCGGAGGTAGAGATCGAACCGAGGCCGCCGACATCGGACCGGAACCGCCTACCGGCGTCGTCAAAGAACTGACATTGTGCCGAGGCCGCCGAGACCGAACCGGAACCGCCTCACGGCGTCGACACGACTCCAGCGGCGTCGGAACATCAGAAAAAGGGCAGTAAGTGGAGTAGAGGGCGCCTAAGGCCCTGTGGAGACCTGAGAGACTGCTCTAAGGGGCTAGGGAGGTGCTGAAACCAACCTGACTGTGCCTGGGGTGAACTGGGACTAACCTAGAGAGGTTGTGTGGAGAAGGAAAGCCAGGGCATTGGTATTCCCCCCTTTGATCTACCTCAGTTTAGGCCTCAGCCTTGTCCCAGCCAGGGAGTAGCCTCCCCCCTCAAGCCTTCCACAACCCTACAAGCTGTGCCTGGGCCAAATCAGCCCTTAAGAAGTGAAGTGTCATCTGATTATATGAGGGGTGCTGTATACTTTTAATTATTTATTGGGGATACTGTATTTATTGAGTTTTTACCTATTTATTGCTGCACTATATTTATAGGTCCACAGGACTTGTTGGTGTACAATATTTATTGGTACAGTATTTATTGCCTCAAAGTATTTAATTGTCTGTATATATTGCACTTGTATTTATGCCCTGTTATTTATGATCACCCCTATTTATTTCATCAAACAGCCAATATTTATTTGACCTGCACTAATTGAAACTTGTATATTGTGATTGACCTATTTATTTTTCCAATCAGCAACTAAGAGAAAAAGATAAAGAAAGAATATTTTCATAATTTTTACGGTGTAGAGTCGTTTTTGGAACGGATGCACGCATGGTTATTGTATGGGTATATTGTATGCTTAGCACTGTGCCTGTTTCCTGACCACTCGAGCCAAGCTACCACAGTGTGTTCGGGGAGTCCACCACCACCCTGCGGAGTGGGAGTGGGCTGTTTCCAACAAGGAGGAAAAGAGTAATTAATCGTAAAAAAAAATGTGATTTTTTTTGGGAGAATGGAGACACAGTTCCATTTCAGAGCCTTTCTTTAATGAAGAGAGCTATTTAGAGAGCAAAAAATTACTGTTTGCAGTTGACACCAGTGGTAGAGGTTACGAAGTTAGAGATGGTTGTCCAATTGAGAAATTGAAAATGGTTGAAAGAAATGCAGAAGAAGTGATAGCTGATGAAGTTCTAGGGAGACGTCCTAAACACCATGTGTATACATGGGATTGCAGTAGTATTTGTAGTGTACGACAGGAATCTATTGATAAATTATGTAGTTTTTTACGAGCATATACTAAAAAAAGTGTTAAACAAAAGATTAAGGTGTTGCAGGGACTAGACCCTTGCAGAGTGAGAAAAAATACTGGTTTGCAAGGTCGTTCTCTGGCTGGTCTTTCTAGGAAAGTTTGTGAAAGTGTTTTTCACCATTTCAGGATGCTGGCAGTACATCATACTCAAATGCGGAAGTTAGTGAGAAGATTGTATTATGCAAAAAGTCCAGCACTAAAGTTAAGTGAGTTGAACAGTGCTCTTTTAGGTGGCTCAGTATCAGATGTGAAGAAGGTTTGTGAGGACATTGAGTTTTGTTACTTTGGTCCTCAGCATGAGAGTGGAGAAACTGTAACATTAGTAGAAGAAAATGTTGAAGACAATTTAGAACCTGTGATTACAAAAAATTTTGAGGATGAAATCACAAAGTTTAAGGTAATTTCAGGTGAAAGACCAAATGTTTCTTGTATTTGTAGTCGGCGAACTCACTATAAAAATCAGACTAGGGGTGTCAATCTGTATTTAAAAAGTGAAATAGGAGATAATAATAAGTGGATGGAATTTGCAACTTATTTGCTGGTAGAGGATTGTTTTGATTTGGGATCTGAGCAGCGTATTTGCAAATATTGTTATAACAAATTAGATGAGAATAACATGCCTGCTAGAGCTGTTCATAATAATCTAGAGTTGGTTACTATTCCTCCAGAGCTGATAGATTTAAATACGTATGAGTCTATTCTCATTCAATGTCTTCAAGCGTTTCAGGCTATTGTTCGCATGGAGCCTAAAACAGGTAAATTATCTCCATCAGAGTTGCAAAGAGGATTGAAAGGAAGAGTTGTGTATTTACCGTTAGACTTAAGGAAAAATATTGAAACTATTGGTGTAGACCATGCAGAAAATGAGCCACTAGTCATTCTAGTTAATGGTGTCCCTACTAAGAATAAGAAAATCTGGCAAGAGTTAGTGGATGTTAGAAAAGTGCAAAAGGCATCATTGTATCTGTTAAAAAATAATGAGTACTATAGAAATGTGTTTGTGGGAGAAGAAGAAATAGATTCAGCAGAAGATACTGAAACATTAAGTGGACAAATTGAAAAAGTGGATATGTCCAGATGTGAAGAAATCTATGAACATTACAGTGTACATCCATTCATTCTAAAGAAGTGATGGGGAATACGATTGAGTTGTTGCAAATGAAAAAAGCAACAGGAAGACCCATGACTGTATGGGAAGAGAGTTTGGAAGGTCGTTTCTTCCCGAAGTTATTTCCAACAGGAAAAGGTGGACGATATGATGAACGTCCTGTGCAGATTCCTGCATCTGAATATCGGACAACAAGATTATATGCAGAAGATCCAAGATTTCGAAAATGTATCCCTTATATGTTTCATCTTCTGTTTGAAAGTGACTTGTCTGGACTTTCATATGCAGTAAATCACATTTTAAAAACTGGAATGCATCTGCAAAATGTAACTGCAAAGGATTTTCTTGATAAAGTCCATCAGAGAGATGATCATTTAGAATCTCAGTTTATTAATCTGATGGCATGTCAGCGAGGGACTAATGAATATTGGTACCGTCATTGTGGAGAACTGAAATGTATGCTACGTAACTTGGGAACTCCTACATGGTTTGTTACACTAAGCTGTGCTGAGTATGCTTGGGATGATTTACTTGAATTTCTTTGAGAGGCAAATTCCAATATAAAAAATATAGAATACAAGACACCTGGAGAATTGTGCTCATTGGATCCTGTTAATGAATGCAGATATTTCAATCATAGATTTGAAGCTATGATGTCTTTCATCTGCAATAAAAAGAATCCTCCTCTTGGAGAAGTTGTGGATTTATTTTGGAGAAAGGAGTATCAAGCAAGAGGTGCTCCTCATATACATATGTTGTTATGGATCAAGGACGCCCCCAAATTTGGAACAGACTCAGATGAAACTGTTTTGTCTTTCATTAAAGATTATGCCACACGTGCTGTACCCAATAGCAAAGAACATAAAAACTTAAAACAACAAGTCTTGCGATTCCAAAGCCATCGTTGTGGAAAATACTGTCGACGAAAGTACAAGTCAAAGGGTAAGTTCTATACCAAATGTTGTTTTGGATTTCCACGTCCTGTATTATCCAAAGGAAGAGTGAACAGTTTTATGTCAGCTATGCGACATACCATCACAAGAAAGTCTCCGAAAAATACCTACAACTTAAAAAGAAGTGAAGAATCAAAATACATAAATGACTACAATCCAGTTATTTTATCCATGTGGAATGCTAACATGGATATTCAGTATGTTGCGGACAATTCCATTGCTGTTGCACGATATGTAACGTCCTACATTACAAAATTAGAAAAGACGGAATTGAAAGAAATGTGGGAAGAGATTTCTTACGAGAAGACTCTAAGTAAAAAATTATACAGTTTCAGTTTGAAGATGTTATCGCATCGTGAAATTGGAGCATATGAATGTTCAGATCGGTTATCATCTGTAAGTCTATATTCCAAAAGTAGAAGAATCATTTGGGTGAGTCTAGGTCTTGCAGGAATGCGAAATCGGGTACTGAAATCTGTTCAAGAAATTGAATATTTAGCAGAAAAAGAACCAGAAAGTACAGATATTTTGAAAACGAATATGTTGGACACATATTACCCGAACAGAAGTCATCATCTTGAGAACATGTGTCTCTATGAAGTGCTGCAAAACTACTCTTCTAAACGGAATACTACAGAGAACATCAATGCTGGATAATATGCAGTTATTGGTTCTGAAGGATGTCTGGTGAAACAAAGGAAAGGAAATTTAATTAATCACAGGAAACTGAGTTGCGACACTGCTGATAAAAGGGAATTTTACTATTTAGCCCTTTTGCAAATGTTCAAACCATGGCGTTCAGAACTGGAATTACTTGGAGATTTTCAGAGCTATGAAGATTCATTTAATGCTTGTAAAGATAGCATACAATGCAGTGCTTTTGCAAATTATGTGAAAATGTTGAATGATGAAATCGATCAAGAAGCTACAATTGCAGCTGAGATTGCTAGAGACAGTTCTCAAGACAGTCAACGTTCTGCTGCTCTGAGTCAAGATCCACTAGGACAACCAATTGTTGAAAATGAAGCAGCAACTGCCATGAATGAGGTGGAAACAGCAATGTATCAAGCTCAAGAAGATGTAATACAGTTAGGAAACTCGGAAGAACAACTAAATGTTGAACAGAAACAAATATATTAACAAGTGAAAGAGCAGATTGACCATGGATTACTTCATGAAACGAAAGGGTGCTCATGTACATCATTTCAACCTATCTGAATGTATGTGAGTGGTCAAGCTGGAACAGGAAAATGTTTCTTAATTAAATTAATTACAAGTTATCTGCAGAAAACAACTGAGTCGCATTTGTCTTGTGTTGTCACTGCTCCAACTGGGTTGGCAGCACATAACATTAAAGGAATTACTTTACATCGTTAACTAATGCTACCAGTAGAGCATGAGAACAAATTGGAATACCACAAGCTATCTGGAGAAGCTTGTTGTGAAGTTTCAAGAGTCTTGAAGAAAATGAAACTTCTCATTATTGATGAGGTGAGCATGGTCTCAAACTTGATGCTTGCCTTTGTGCATTTAAGAATGCAACAAATTCTTAAAATAGAGTATGACGTGTTATTTGGAGGAAAACACATCATAGTTTTTGGAGATCTATTGCAACTGAATACGGTAAAAGGACAACCGGTATTTAAAACACTTGCACATGAAGATACCAGAAAGTCTCTTGGTAGTGTTGGTAATGTGAACATTTGGACTAATTTTGAATACAAAGAACTGACAACAAATATGCGACAGGCAAATGATGCTGAATATGGAAGTATTATTCAAGATATAAGAATTGGAATTCTTACAAAACATGGCAAACAAGCTTTGGAAAGTCGATTACTTTGCAATGTCTTTCCAAATGAAAATGTAGTTCCTGCAAAAGTGTACATGAAAATTGCTGAAAATAAATCAGTGTTCTGTTTAATGCCAACACTGCGCGTGTGTTCCACATTCAACGAAGAACTATTGAAACTGGAAAATGAAGAAATTATAAAAATGGAAGCCATCGATAAAATAGAGCATGAAGGAATCACTATTATTTCGACGGGAAAGTTGAAAACAAAACTGGATTCTTTAGAAAAAAAAATATCTAAAACAGCTGGTTTAGAAAAGACACTGTATGCGTGTGTAAACTGTCGGGTAATTTTAAGGCGAGATTTGGATGTAGAAAAAGGGTTAGTTAATGGCGCAATTGGTAAAGTGGTATATTTTGTTAATTATCAGAAAAAAGAAGGAATTTAATTTTTAAAAATTAAAATTGATCAGATTGAAGAAGTTAAAGAAATTGGTTGTTGTTCAGTTTGTTTTTTGCTTGTTAAAGATTTATATGTCCGTAGGAAACAATTTCCATTTTCTCTGGCATATGCAGTGACTATTCATCAATCTCAAGGATTAAGTGTAGAAAGTGCATTGGTAAACATTGGATCTACTGTGTTTAAAGAGGGTATAGCATATGTTGCTTTGTCGCGAGTCAGAACATTATCTGGTTTGTTTTTGATTGATTTTGATGAGACAAAGGTTACTGCAGATGCAAACTGTGTAAAAGAGTATAATAGGTTAAGAAGGGTGTATGCTCCCAATTTAGGTCAATATCCTGTATTTGAAAAGCGTGTGGTTGGTTGAAAAAGAAGGTTTGAGAGTATCTGTTATGAAGGTGTTGAGAAGGGAATAGAACAAGATAATGTTGTGATTGCAAGTAAAAAGAAATTGGACACTGTTGAAGAGGTTGTTGGTTATCAGTTTGAAAATAGTTCAGGTGTCAACTGCTATGCTAATGTAGTGGTCAATGTTGTTTTTTATCTTGAAGGTTTGCAAGAACAAATTGTGCAGAATCGGCAACAAAGATTTTGTTGTCTGTTGCATTCTGTTTTTGAAAAATTGACAACAGATACAAGTAAATTACAATCTGTTTTGGATGTGTGTTCTGATTCTACACAATTTACACAAAATCTCCAACAAGATGCTCAGGAATTTTTAATGTATATGCTTACCATTTTTGAAAATGAAGGTATAGAAATAGAAAATATTTTTGGCCTTTCTTACAAATGGGAACATCATTGTGAAAATGGCATGTATATATGTTCCACTAATGTAGACACTGAAAGATTTCTGTATTTAACATTACCAGACTGTAAATGAGTTTCTTTTAATAAATTAGTTAAAGGTGCAAATCAAAACATGGAGTGTAGCCAATGTAAATCAGAAATGTTATCCACATTATTTTTAAGAAAATATGGACAATACATAATTTTAATGATGCAACGTTGTACAGCTGATGGAAGAACATTGGATACTTTAATAAAGCAATTTGTAGCAACACAAGTATCAATATCAGGAAGGACTTTTGTAGCAATTGCAATCATTTTCCATGATGGTCCTTCCACCACATCTGGACATTACACTGCCTATCTAAAATGTGACAAAGGCTGGACACTTTGTAATGATTCCCAGTTGGTTTTCAAACAAATTTTGCCTAGGGAATTACTAAATTCCTACCTAATATTTTTAAAGTCAAAGTTTTAGGAAGATAATTCACTCTCTGAGAAATGTATTATTATAATTTAATAGGACTATCATTGGACAATTTACATGAAAAGGAATGCGAAAATACCATTTGGCCTCAAGGAAAGGTATATGTTTGAATTATGGACTTTTTTGTGCTCATTGACTCGGTGAAATTTTTTAAGCGACAACACTTACCTTATCTTATCTTATCTTAAATGCAACTTGTAAAGCGCGCTGACACCAAAGGCTTCCTGGCGCTGTTAAGACAGAAAGAGCGAGGGACGAGTAAGGCGAGAGTCACTTAGGTTAGACTCAAAGAGTGAAGAGGTGAGTTTTTAGTAACTTCCTAAAGTTCAAGAGGGAGGGAGTGGATTTGATGAAGAGAGGAAGAGGGTTCCAGAGACTGGGAGCCAAGTAAGAAAAGCGGCGGCCACCGAATTTCTTTGTTTTAATTTTAGGGGTGACAAGTAGGTGGCGATAAGCAGATCGAAGGTTGCGTATTGGGTGATGAGGGATGATTAAGGATTTAAGGAACGCGGGGCCGGGACAATGGAGAGCTTTGAATGTGAGGCAGGCCACCTTAAAGGCTGCTCTCTGGCCTATTGGTAGCCAGTGTAATTTATGAAGTAAAGGTTTGGCCGATTGCCATCTGGGGGTTTTGTAAATGAGACGGGCCGCTTGATTCTGAACTACCTGAAGCCGATGTAGCAGAGATTGAGGGAGGCCATGATAGAGGGAATTCGAGAAGTCCAGCCGGGAAAGCACAAGTGAAATGACGACTTGGGTGAGTGCGGCAGGTGGAAGTAGATGACGAACTTTACGAATCTTCCGGAGCTGATACATACATGATGAAATGACCGCACCCACTTGATTTTTGAGGGATAATTCGGAGTCAATAATCACTCCCAGGCTCTTCACTGATTTGACCGGGGCTGGAGGGAGACCAAGCTCCGAGGGCCAAAACTATGGGCCCCAGTGGATGTGACTGAGTCCAGGGAGGAGAAGCTCAGTTTTTCCGGGATTTAGCTTTAATTGATTCTGGTTCATCCAGGATTGAATATGAATCATCACGGACTGAAATGTTTTGATGTCGTGGGGGGAATTAAGGGAAAAGATAATCTGAAGATCATCGGCATAGTTGTAGACAACTGCGTCCCATTTCTGAAGGGATTGAATCAGGGGCCTGAGGTATAAATTAAACAAGAGCGGTGAGAGGGAGGAGCCCTGAGGGACTCCGCAAACCACGGGCGTTTTGGTTGCAGTGTAAGGGCCTAAGCGGACGGCCTGAGTTCTGCCAGTCAGAAAGGACTCAACCCACTTAAGGGCGGAGCCCTGAATGCCCGCTTGCCTGACACGGTGGAGAAGGATGTCATGGTCCACCGTGTCAAATGCGGTGGACAAATCCAGAAGTACAAGGGCCTGAGAGACTCCTGCATCTGCGTTACTCCTAAGAGTCTCCAAGACTGCCAAAATGACAGCCTCAGTAGAGTGGGCAGGCCTGAAGCCGGCCTGGTTAGGCGCAAGATAACCAGAAAATTCAATAAAATTGGAGAGGCAGCAAGTGACATGAGCCTCCAGAAGTTTTGAGAAATAGGGGAGAAGGGAAATGGGACGATAGTTCGACGGTTGTGCAGAATCAGCACCGGGTTTCTTAAGGAGGGGCAAAAGGGTAGCCTCCTTAAAAGGACTGGGGACAATGCCTCTGTTGAGCGAGCCATTTAGCAGGGGTAAAACACAGTCAGGTAAGCTGAGACAGATACTCCGCAATACGGAAGGTGGACATCTGTCGTTAGGAGAGCCTGATTTCACACGGATGGCGAGTTCCGCCAGTGAGGGTGCGTCCAAGGTAGGGAAAGTAGAGAACGTGAGGGAATTGTCCGAGGGAAAGTTCAATGTGAGTGACTTGGGTGGAGAAGGTATAGAGTTTTTAATTTTTTCAATCTTTTCCCAAAAATAGAGATTGAGGGTGTCACAGGCTTCTTGTGTGGGGGTTTGGGCTGGGAGAGTTCTGTCGTCGGTAGTGAGTTCGTTCATTACCTTGAACACCTCTTTTGATTTATTTGCTGCGGACGAAATCCTGATAGAGAAGTGTTCTGTTTTTGCTGCAATGATGGCCGATTTATATTCCCTACGTGCAGTCATATAAGACTGCCTGGCTACGTTGGAATAATCACGTCTCCAGATACGTTCCAGCTGACGGGTTTTTGTTTTCTGTTGCTTAAGGTCAACAGAAAACCACCTATGAGAATTGTGATGTCTAGTGGGGGGGAATTTGGTTAGGGGGGCATAAAGGTCACTGGCTGACTTCAGCCAGGAACCGATGTCTTGTTCTATTCCTTCGATGTTATCAGGGGAGTTGAAAGCTGGCCGAGTGTCGGCCAGGGTTGTGAGAAAGCCCTGAGAGTCGAAGGTACTCCATTTGCGTGAGGAGCCGCCGGCCATCAGGGGAGCAAGAGTCCGGCCAGCAATAGTAATGATGGTATTTACTAAGTGGTGATCTGACCAAACACAAGAAGAGATAACTGGCTGGGACTTACAGTTTTTGTAAGTTAAACTAATAAAATTTTGTTAGCCATAAGCATTTTATATATGTGTGATTTGGATCTTGTGGTATTTTACTGAGAATAGCATTTTGTTTTTTTTTAAACAATCTTTTTTTTTTGCCCGCTGTTAAGTGATGAGTACGATTGAAATCACTGTTTCTAGTAAAATTCAATATATTCTGAGAACAGCAAAAAAGGCAAACAAATTACTTTGTTGAAATTATGCTGTTTTGTAAAAAATTTATTATTACATGTTATAACTATTTTTTCTTTTCTTTACAGATCCTAATTCTAAAATAAGCAGTTTACATCAATTTTCATTGTAAAAAAAATCTGAAAAAAATGTATATCATATTTATTTTCTATCACTATGAAGGTAAGTCTAAGTAAATATAAATATGCAGAATGGGCAGATCTGCAAGAACCTACAAAGACTGAACAATTTTTTAAAAACACTCTGTTTATACCAATGTAGTTTTGAAATCTCTCTGTTACCGGATATTATGTGACCTGCAAAAAAACAGATTTGAGTGGTTCAACAGATTTCCCATTGTACCTATCGAAGGACCACAATCATTTCAATAATTCTTCTTTGAGCATCTTTGCAGACAAAACTCAGTGCTTACCTTCTATCATTCGAATGCAATTTCAAAACAGAAATATGTCACTTTTTGAAACATAGTTATTGCGCAAGACACTCTTTCATATTTACAAATAGAGGAAAAGGCGCTCTGTGTACTTTTTCTACACCATGTAAATACAACCTCATCATACACACCACTTTGCGTTGAAAGGTTGTTCTATAAGTGTTGTTGTACATGATTGCACTGAATACTCATAGAACAAGACACATCTCTAGATTTATCAGAAATCATAAATCTCGATATGTGTGTGAATGCTACACCATACTCTAATTGGTGTACGAATGCACAACAAGGAGAATTTTCTTTTTTCTCCTCATTTTTAAATCTTCAATGCATGCTAAAATGTTCAGCATACATTGAAATAGAAACATGCGTTTATTGATTGTATTTGTGCATGAAGGTATGTCTTTCTGCATAAAAACAAACAGCACATGAGACAGATATCCTTCCACAATGGTGCAAGGGTGCCTGTGTCACCACATGGCTGCAATTTAACCACTTCTGTGCTCAGGATGGCTCCCAGCCATCATGAGTCACGGTAGTCGTGTGCTCATGATGGTCGGGAGCTGTCCGACCGTTGCCTCTCCGCCCACGCGCAGCTAATTCCCCGCCTGTGCGGGTGAATTAATCAGCTGGTGGAGTTCGGACGGCTCCCAGTCCTCATGAGCACACGCCCACCATGATTCATGACGGCCGGGAGCCGTCCTGAGTACCTGGACGCCACCCCCAGCCCCACCCCCCCTTGCACTGCAGCATAATTTGCCTCACGTGGAAGGGGTTATGCAGCTGTGCAGAGAGGAGCATAGATGTGCAACATATTTATGTACATATGTTGCATCCCTGTGCTTCGGAAGTACTACAGCACACTGCAGTTAAAGAGATTACTGTGTGATGCTGCAGCACTTCCTCATAGTTCTGCACTATTACATTCACCACACACTATTAATGCATTAATTCAGTCAGTTATGTTCTACACATACATTCATCTAAACTTTCACACACCAACAAACAAGTATATAGCTCTTTTTTTTAAACCAGGAAAGTTAGTTCTTAGAAGAACTTTATTTTTCTTCTTTTTTCTTTTATATTTTTTGTTTGTTTTTTAGAACAATTTTTAAATTTTTTGGGATTTTCTTTTTTAAAAAAAAAGGAAAAAATAGAACTGGAGGAACGAAACAATGAACTTCAGGGATGAAAAAAAAACTAGCAATGGTGACTTTCTTGCTTGCGGCAGATCAGGTCGATAGACTGCTCCCCGTAGCATAAAGTTGCATTGCATTTAGTGCAGAGCACTTTCAAAAATTGGAATTGTGGACGGATGTCCAAATGTCGTGCAGAAGGATGCACTCTTGAAGTGCTTGACACTGATGAATCCGCAGGAGCAGGAGCGACTCTCATCCTTCGGCATTCCTCCGAGCAAGATTTACTGGATGAAGGGTTCTCAGATGCTTCATCATGCTCGCCGTTCCGCATGAATATTTCTTATTTGGATCCCCACGAGACAGCACTCTCTGGCAGATCTTGCAAGTGACCAAGGTGGCATTGGTCTTTGTTTGCCCCTCTGGATAAGTGAAAAATTTCCACACCACAGATGAAAAACGTGGTGTGCGTGCTGGCTCTTCCAAAAATTCATCCTCAGATGAATGAGGAGATCCAGGAGATGCCTGCTGCCCTGAAGCCATTGTTTGGTTTGAAAAAAGTTAGAGCTAAGTGCAAAGAGATGCTCCTCCAAAGAAGGTCAAAGAAGAATGATTGAAATGGGTGGGTTTTTTCAATAGTTAGAACAGGAAGTGTAATGAACCAATCAAATCTCTTTTTTTCAGGTCTCATGGGATCCGCGCACCGCGCGATTACGCAGCACGCACCCAGCGCGCATCCGCGAAATTGAATTTAAAAAGAATATAGTATTAAATGTAAAAATATATTACTTTTATGAGGAGATTAGAGTTTGTGTTCAATTAATATTCACATAAAATACATATATATATATGTTTTTTAAAATGTTAAATATTTCACGGGATTCGCGCACCCACCGCGTCTTGCACGCACATGACGCCTCGCGGAAGCGCGCAAGCGTCGCGTAACGTGCATCGTACGTGTCGTGTATACGCTTGGAGTCGCACACCAAACACGTACCAAACGCTTACCGTACGCGGATGCTTACACGTAGGGGTCGTGAAGGGTGCGCATAGGGTGCGCAGATCTCCAAAAAATTGAGAAAAAAAAATAAAGTTTTGAAAATATAGTTAACAAATATTTTAAAAATATATAAAAATGTATTTTAAAACATTAACAATTAAAAAACAAAACAATAAAAAGAAATAATATTTTGTAATTTTTAAAAGAATCAATTGAAAAAATATGTTAAAAAAAGAAGGTGATAAAAATGAATTTAAATAAAAAATAATTAAAGGAATTGACAAACTGAAACTGAAAAATTTAGAAATCCAATGAAAATCATTAAACATCATAGCTTTAGTGATAAATTATAGATAGAAATTAGCATTTAAAAAACCTTTGAAATTCACTGAAAAAAACATAGGTTTCATGCACGTTATAGTTAGGAATTGGCATTTAAAAAACCTTAGAAATTAACTGAAAAAACCATAGGTTTCAGGGGCGTTTTTCAATGTAACTCAAAGGGGAAAATCAATACCCGTTTTTTTTCAAACTCTCCCTCTCACCAAGTTCAAAATGTTCGCAAGTATGGTACATTGGATCATGGAAGGCAGGAGGAATTGGGGTAGGGACATGGACTCGGATAACAGAGGACAGGAGGGACATGGAGATGTGCACCAAACTGACCCTACAGGGCAGGCATCAGGGTTTGCAGCAGCACAATACACCACACAGGGCATGCAGGACGGGAGTGCAGCACAACAATCCATAGAAGCAATAGGGAGGGGACAGGACCATGCACATGGACAACAGAGAACAGAGGGGAAAGAGGCAATGGTAGCTAGCTGACCATAATGCACAGACAGGAGAGAAAGCTTCAGCATAACAGACCATAAAGGGCAGGAGGGACGGATCAGGGGCATTACAATGGA
Organism: Triturus cristatus; assembly: GCF_964204655.1. NCBI lineage: Eukaryota > Metazoa > Chordata > Amphibia > Caudata > Salamandridae > Triturus > Triturus cristatus. Next base: position 923,213,369 of record NC_140593.1, on the reverse strand, counting down.
ACAGATAAGCCAGGAGGGAGGGAATAGGGATCTGCATATGGAAATAGAGGGCTGGGGGCAAGGGGGCAGGGCAGGAGCAGCAAGGTGACCATGGAGGTCAGGCAGGATGGGCACTAGAAGCAAGACACACCATGGAGAACAACAGTGAGACTATGATGGCATACACACAGACCATGGAGGGAAGGTGGGATGGGGTCAGGGGCAGCTAGCTGACCACACAGGGAAGGTGGGAGGGGCTGTGGCAGCACAGAAGACCATGCATGGCAAGCGGGAGTGTTAGTAGTAGCACAATGGCTATGATGGGCAAGAAGGAGGGTGCAGGGGCATGCACAAAGGACCATGGAGTATAGAAGGGAGGGTCAGGAGCTGGGCACAGACAAGAGATTTCAGGGGAAGGGGCCTCACAATAGACCACGCGGGGCAGGCAGGAGGAGCAGTTGCAGCACAACAGACCAGGGAGGGCAGAAGGGTGTGGAGGTAAAATGGACCATGGAGGACAGGAGGAAGGGCATAGGGGCATGGAATGTGGACAGGCAGGGTGGAGGTGGCAGGGACAGGTTACAGTCATCTGACAATGCTAGGCAAGTGGGAGGGGAGTGGCAGCTCAACAGAACACTCAGAGTAGATAGGAGTGGCAGGTCCATGGAACATGGTGGGCAAAAAGGATGGAGCAGGGGCATGCACAAAGACATCGGAGGGCAGGGGGAAGGAGAATAGGGGCAGCAAGCTAAGCACAGAGGCTAAGCAGGAGGTCAATGATGGGCCATGGAATTGGGCAATGGAGGGCAGGAGGAGTGGACTGGTACATCATACTAAATTGAGGGCAGTGGCAGCACATCAGACCATGCATGGCAGGAGGGAGGAGGCTAGTCCATGGATTCAGACAACAGAGGATAGGGAGGAGGGGGATGGGGCAGCAAGCTAACTGTTCAGAGAAGGCGGGTATTAGGAACTTTATTGTTTTTAAAATGTGTGTCTGTGCGAACTACTTAAAATATGAACAAGTATGAAGCATAATCTCACTTTTATTCAGGAAGAAGAGGACGTTTGTGACTGTGACTCTGGGCTCACTTGGCAGAAACACACCCTGACCCTCCACCCCCCAACGGAAAATGTAATGCCCATGAAAAGGATAGGTGAACGCAGTGGTATATAGAATATAGTCCTGAGAGCACGATTGAAAATGAAAACTAGATATAGTGTATGGTATAAACTATGCACCAAAAAGTGTGATATAAGATGAACCGGGGCGTGAAATATAATATGCAATACATTGTGTGCAATGACACATTCATTGGAGAGCGCGAGATAGCACAGGCTCTAGCTCGTGCTTTGAGATATGCACCTTGGAGTGTAATATGCACATGGCAGTGTTGTGTAACCTAACTAGTCTCTAAAGTTGTAATATAAAATATATGCTGGGGAGTGTAATGTTGCATATGCACTGTGACAAAGATATGGATCCCAAATTGTAATATGTATGGCATAGCGCTGTGCATTATAACATAGGCATCGAGGAAGGCACGATAGATGGGGCAATATAACCCGTGCGAAGGCAAGTGTTTCATGACATATTCACGGGGTGGTGTTACAGTGCACATGGGCTAGAGAATGTCATAGCATATGCAGTAGCTGGTGGAAAGCAACACAGAGGTGTGTGGCACTCGGCAGGCACTGGTGGGTGTAACACAGCATTGGGCTCAGCCAGGTGCGCGCTGTGACTCTTCAAGTGAAGTTCGTCTCCTTTCCAGAGAGTAAAATAAAAAGTATTACACATCCGGTGGTTGATGTGTGTTTTATTAACCATGAGGGGGATTTCTTTCATAGTTTTGGTTGAATTTTTGTCGAATCCCCTTTGAATGGCTTGGTGTGCGTGTGTATTAAATGTGCCCGTCAATAGCTACCCATGTTTGTATAAATAAACAACAAGGGTGTCTACTTGGAGAATACCCACCGGTGGGGGCACCGGGATTAGGCACGGTAGGGCTTCAGACACGTCAGAGCTTCACTAGCGGTGTAAATACATTCCACGTGGATTCATTGTATACATAGTCGCCTTTTAATGAATATCACGCAAATCGTCATGGTGATAGGTACGTACGGTTTGTCCAGCATGTCCTAGGTGTTTCTATAAATATATATAAAAAAAAATCATAAAAAATAAAGGCCGTCCTCGGGGATGGGGTCCCCGGGGCCATAAGTAGCCTGAGGAGGGGTCAACGCAGCCCCCCTCCTAAAGAATTTAAAAAAAAGGCCATGCCCCGGGGCCTCAGGAGGGGGGCCACGCGGCCCCCTTCCAAATTTTTTTTTTTCTAAAAAAAAAATTAGGGGGCAGGCCCTGGGGCATGGGGTCCCCAGGGCAATAATTAGAAAAAGAAGGGTGGCCACACAGCCCCCTTCTTAAAAAAATAAAATAAATAAAAGACCTGCATCGCACTGGAGGCCACGCCCCCTCCTTGCATCACTCTGCAAACGCGCGCCCTAGCGAGTTGTAAGTTGGGGAATTAATTCCCCTTCAATACTGAGGGTCCCTGAGGGCCACCTAGCCCAACAGGTATCTCCAGTATGCACCAGGAAGCTGCTCTGCAGACAGGTGTTCTGAGGCCATGCCCCTTTTTCCACCTCTCTGCAACGCAGCTCTGTGGCGCTTACTGGAGGTACCTAGTGGGCTAGTATGACCCTAGGGACCCTTAGGATTCAAGGGGACTTAATCTCCCAAATTAAAACGGCCACAGGGCGTGTTTACACAGTGGGGAAGGGAGAGGACGGGGCCTGAGGTGATGTGTTCAAACACGCCCTATGGCACGTTTTAAGTTGGGGAAATAATTCCCCTTCAATCCTGAGGGCCATGGGGGCTAACTAGCCCACCAGGTGCTTCCAGTAAGCGCCACTGCGCTGCTTTGCAGAGAGGTGGTCCAGGCCGTGCCACTTTTTACACCTCTCTGCAACACAGCTCTGTGGAGCTTACTGGAGGTACATGGTGGGCTAGTTGGACCATAGGGACCCTCAGGATTCAAATGAACTTAATCTCCCAACTAAAAATGGCCACAGGGCGTGTTTACACAGTGGTGAAGGGAGGGGACGGGGCCTGAGGTGACATGTGCAAACACACCCTGCGGCGCGTTTTAAGAGGTAATTTTAATCCCCCTGCCCTATTATATACTTTGAGCTTACAGAGGAGGTCATGCTAATCACAGGGGGACCCCAACGCATAGTGTTCCCTAGTGTATGTAGGTGTTTTCACTGTATTCTAAGTGTCTTTTAACACAGCACTGGCTCTAGGACTGGTTAGTCAGACTCAGTTACCACCAGTATCCGTCTGAAAAAGTTGAGGATTCAGGATGATTTTGCAACAAGGCTTCTTTCTGCTCTTCTGTTTGTTCTTTCTGCACGTTATCCTTCTTCCTTCGCTTTTCTTCATCTTTGAGGACGTCTGTTGCTTCTTTCTGCATTTATTTTTTTTCTTTCTGTGCGTTTTTTCTTCTTTCTTCACATGTCCTATCTCTGCAGGCATAGTTAGAAATTAGCATTTAAAAAACCTTTGAAATTCACTGAAAAAACCATAGGTTTCAGGCACGTTATAGTTAGGAATTAGCATTTAAAAAAGAAATTCACTGAAAAAAACATTGGTTTAGGGGCGTTATAGTTAGCTGGACTTTTCACTCGTACAAAACCATTGAAATTCCCCTGTTATGGTTAGTTCAGCTAACTATAACTCGCGCGCCCGCAATGCACTACTGATGACGTCACATATTACATCACTGATGACATGGTCAGTGACATCACTCATGACATCACTGATGACATCTCAAATGACATCACTGATGACATCACTGAAGTTTGCCCCCAATTTGCCCCCTGGGGAGAAGACAGCCCACTGGATGGCAGCAAAGTATTTTTTTTAAAGAATATTGGGGTGGGTCTAGCTCAACCTGACATCAGGCCCCATCCTCATCCCTAAAGCCTCAACAGTCTTTCTGGTCCCCTGGGGACTAACATATCCCCATACCAATGGCAGAGAGAGAGGACATTTGATTATTTTGGGTGATGTTTTAGCATATAGCTATGGGCCAGGAGAGTGGGGCTAAATCCCAATATCATCCCATTTGACATTCTGACCAACTGCAGTTTTTGTGCTGGGATACGTCACCACCTGGGGAAAACTACCAGACCCAGACACTTCTGAAATACTTGTCTGAGAGTGAAAAAATGTGCTGGGTGTCATCAGCTTAGGAGATGATGTTTATTGTGTGGGATCTGATGGTGTTAGCCAGAGGAGTCATGTACATGTTGAAAAGTGTATGGCTGAGTATGATCCCCATGGCCCTCCACAGATGAGGTTATTGGGTTCTGATGTGAACGGTGTTTCTTCTTTCAGTGAGAAAGGAATTTATATATTTTAGTGCTAGTTCTTTTATTCCCACTGTGTGTAGTCTGTCAATGAGTGTGTGGTGGGAGATATCATTAAAAGCAGCAGAGAGATCAAAGAGGATAAGTGTGGCGGTCTGTCCATGGATTGAGGATGGTTTGTATGTCATCAGTGGCAGCAAGGAGTGCTGTTTTAGTGCGATGGTTGTTTCAGAATCATAATTGTGAGTCATCCAGGAGATTGTGGTGTACGAGGTGGTCAGAGAGTTGTCTGTTGATGGTCTTCTCAATGACTTGGCTGGGAAAGGGGAGCAGCAAGATTGGTTGGGAGTTGCTGAGTTCTTCGGGGTTGGCTGAGGGTTTTTTGAGGAGGGTGGTTACTTTGGCAGGTTTCCAGCTATCTGGGAAGTTGGCCTTCTTGAGGAAGGTGTTGATGATGGAGCTGAGTACAGTGCTGACTATGGCTCTTTCCAGGTTGTAGCTATGGTGGGGGCAGGGGTCTGTGGGCGCCTCTTAGTAGACCATCTCCATTATTGCTGCAGTTACCTTGATGGATAAAGTGCTCCATGCTGTCAGTTGGTAGTCTTTGGTTGATGAGGTTAGCAGGTTGGGACGGTCGATGGTGGGGTGGATGGGGTTCAAATTTGCTGTATTTGTTTTGTGGAAGAAGTCAGAGAGGTTGTTGCAGAGTTCTTGTATAGGGGTGGTGATGGTGCTGTGCCTTATTTAGCAGCCTTAAAAATGGAAACACTTTTGGTGGTGTATCATGCATGGAATACGACACAGGTGTCTTCAAAATGCCAGACAAATTAACTGGTATATTTACTAGGGGCAATTTTGGAAGTTGAATGTGCAGCACCATCTGCAATAGCGCCATGCCAAAAAAAGCCTCTGAATGCAAGGGGAGAATCTCAAAGAGAAGTTATATCAAATGATTCCCCCTTGCCAAATTAAGATCTGCTTCTGCTAAAGAATAGAACACAAGGGGTCAGCCTGGCATCTTACTCTTCGGAAGCCTGCACAATCATCTGTGGAGTGCCTCAAGGTTCATGTTCAACCCCATCTACTTCAACGCATGCACAATTACTCTCCTACACTGATGACATGCAACTCATACTCTCCCTCAGACAAAAACCGCAACACAAGAAACAGGTTCACCACTTGCATGACCGAAGTCGCTAACTGGATGAAAGCCTACTATCTCAATCTCAACATCGACAATACACAAGCAAGAGCACCTCTCCATTGGACTCCAACTGGATGGCGGTCAAACTTGGACCCACACCCACTTTCTGAACCCACACCAGGAACTTTGGAATCATCTTTGACAGCAAACTGTACATGACTGCATAAGTCAATGCCATCATTGAATCCTGCTTCCACACCCTGAAGATACAGAGGAAGATCTTTATTTGGCTCCCAAGCAACACCATAAAAACTATCAATCAAGCTCTAGTCACCAGCAAGTTGGGCAACGGGAATACCCTCTATGCTGAAATCACAAAGGTAGTCACCAGAAGACTACAAACATTCGTGCCCTACTCCCCAGCAAGTTCGACTACGGGTACACCTTCTACTTCAGGATCACCAAGGAACTCACCATGAGACTACAATCCAATCCATTCAGACTCCTCCTCAAACTCTTACACTGAACTCACATCACACCACACTTCATAGAGTTCCAATGGCTCCCCACACACAAATGCACTAATTTCAAGCTTCTTACAGACACATTCAGGGCACTACACAACTTAGACCAGTCCTACCTGCACAGTCACCTGCTTCCACCAACCACCCAGATATCTCCTATCTGCAGTGCTCCTACTTACACACATTCCATGCATACACAGACCCTCTCTCTTCTTGAATTCTGTATGAAGCTAAATACCTGGGCTTTCAGGTAGCCAACCTACCCTAAGCAGGGCTAGGCACATACACCTGCCAGGACACCCTTGTGGGTGATTGTGAGCTTCACAATTACACAAATCATAAGAAATACAAGATAAACAGCAGCTTGAGGCCACAAGCAGACCCAAAGTGGGGCACCTTGGAACAACAGCTTAATACAATGGATAGACCCTCACCAGGAGAATACATTCAGCTAAAAGAAGCTCTGATGTGCCCTGTTACGCTGCCTGATTCAAGATGTTCAGTAGCCAATGCTTTTAAATAAATGTCATAGCTTACTGTCAGCTTCAAACCAAGGTGCAAATCCTAAATTTAAAACTTCTCAAACACTAGCCCCAGGGCCATTCTGCATCTTGTGTTGCTTCTTCTTTACATGAAGCTCTACATATCCATGGAAAACAGAGTGGAATTAAAGTATGGAGCAGAGGCGGTATCAGAATTAAGCATCGCCCCCTCATGTAGGCCACCTTTGGTCGCAGAGGAAATAGTATGAAAGGAGTTAGGTGTACATGGTGAGCAAGATGATCAATTAGGGCAAGTTAAGTCCTTGTTAATAAAGGCAGCAGTAAAGCAGCTGCTGCAACTCCTATAATATGTGCACATATTAAAGTCTATATGAGCAACCGTGACATCCATGATCCAGGTAAAATAGGAAAGTCTGAGGTGTATGTTGATCGATTTGATGAGATGGAGAAAAGGATATCTGATGTTGAAGGCACACAATCTTTTGTAAAGACACAGGCTCAAATGATCACAAAAGAACTCTCTTCCTTCAAAGTAAAACATGAAGAGTTAGATAATCACTCATACACTCAAGTTTGGTAAGAATAAAGTGAAGAAGGAGCAAGGTGACAATATAATAGATTTGTTAACCACCATTCAGACCATATTCTTACAAATGCACAGGAAGATCTCACAATATTGGTGAACATTTTAGATTCAAGAGTTATATAAGGGATAAAGTACCCCCTTATGTACAATATGAGGATATTACAAGTCACAGAGGAGTTCCATGTGCATGTAGAGGGACGATGCCGAAGGCAGAGTTCCTATGTAATGTTATGGAACTCTAAATTGGCTAGCAATATTCTTATCATGTACAGCAGGGGTAATTCATCTCTTACCTGGATCCATGATCCAGGTAAAATAGGAAAGTCTGAGGTGTATGTTGATCGATTTGATGAGATGGAGAAAAGGATATCTGATGTTGAAGGCACACAATCTTTTATAAAGACACAGGCTCAAATGATCACAAAAGAACTCTCTTCCTTCAAAGTAAAACATGAAGAGTTAGAGAATCACTCATACACTCAAGTTTGGTAAGAATAAAGTGAAGAAGGAGCAAGGTGACAATATAATAGATTTGTTAACTACCATTCAGACCATATTCTTACAAATGCACAGGAAGATCTCACAATATTGGTGAACATTTTAGATTCAAGAGTTATATAAGGGATAAAGTACCCCCTTATGTACAATATGAGGATATTACAAGTCACAGAGGAGTTCCATGTGCATGTAGAGGGACGATGCCGAAGGCAGAGTTCCTATGTAATGTTATGGAACTCTAAAGTGACTAGCAATATTCTTATCATGTACAGCAGGGGTAATTCATCTCTAATTCAGGTGGTCACACAATCACTTTTTCCACAAACTACTTAAAATCTTGGTGCTTAGCTTTGCCATGTTAAAGAGAGAGCATGTTTGCAAACATGAGAAATAAAAATATAAGCTGTGGTGCAAAATTAAACACATCAAAAATCTGTTAAATATTTGTTGCAAAAAGGTATTAGAAGCAGTTCAATGCACGTCTTTCTGTTTTTTAAGGCACCAGTATCTCAGAATCTGCAGAAACATGCAGAAAAATTCAAACTTTTCTATAATTATCTAAGGAGGGCAAAAAATAAACATGTTCTTTCTGCTTGTCACTGTAAGATAGAAAAATAGAGCAGAAAAAAGAAAAGCAACATTTCATTTTCGATGCTTTAAACTGCTGATCCTTCTTCTTCCTTTGCCTGGTTTGCTGGGTCTGGAATCAGGCATTATGATGTTAGAACCAGACTGTAATAGCTTATTACAGTTGAGTTTCTGATGTCTTTTCACTACAATCTGTGACTGGGTGCGTCACAAGTCGCTGATTATAAAGAATTTAGAGATGGGCATGAATACAGGGATTGCAGAATACCATGTATTATATTCCAATATTGACTAAAGCAATTTAAATGCATAGATCAAAATGCAACATGATTACAGTGTCTCATTTTATCCTGATACTCTTTACAATACCTCGTGGCTTAGATGGGACCTTACACAGATGGCAGATTAATTCTGAAAGGTGGGGCCCATATTCAAATCATCAAACTTGCAAAACTAAAAGTTATATGGATCTGTCAGTGTTACATGTTCTCTGAACTTCAGACAGCACAAACCTTGCTGGGGGAGTTCCAAAATGCCTATGCCTCCACACGTCCTAAAATTTGTGCTACTTAATATTTTTCATAATACAAGGACATTCATTGTGTAGGAGATGTGTGCAGCAGGGTTTGGCAGTGTTGAGCTCAGACGATAACGGTTTGTAGAATGTCAAAATGTTTAAAGTATCTCTGTTTTGCCTATACTTTATGATTGTGCAGGGATGATTTGGTTTCTACTACCTTTGAATGTGTTTATCATGTCTCTTTCACAGCTGCGAGGAGAAGTCGCTCAGCAGTCGCACACACACAGGGCACAAGTCCTAAAAAAGGGGACCAACCTAGTTAGGCAGTATGCACGTGACATCATGGCGAGTGACATCAGACGCACAACATCACGGGGTGCAATCTCACGGTGCATGACATCACGACGCATGAAATCACGACACACGTCATCAAAGCGCATGACATCACACATGACATCACAGGAATTTACATCATAGACAGTGGCATCACAAGCCACGACTTTACAGGATCACAAGAAGTGACATCAGATCTAAAACCCTCACATATATGTTTAGCGGGTCTATCATGTGTATGTTTGAGCGCATTGCGAGGATAATACCACAGCGAAATATAGAAGATGATGTGACTTCTACACCTTGTAATCCCCCAGTTTTATGTAACACATCCTGTACATTCACTTACAAACTTATATAATTTATTGTAAATGTAATATGCACGTCTGATGTATGGAGCTCTGACACCCTGCACTGGGATGAGCAGGGCTATACAAGAAAAAATAGTGCAACTTAAATTATTTCAACACCTCCTCAAGGGAAGTAAGCTCTATATAAATGCAATTTGCTTTGTGTAAATACTGGGAAAGACCAACACATCTGATATTCTTACAGTGCATGCATATCTCCTATACAGGGACTGAACAAAGTGAAAAGCTGCCTCTCTTAAGTATGTGTGAAGTGCTAACAATGAGTGAGCCTTTGTTTCCCTTCTGCTTCATTAGCATCAGGTGCGAGGCTCCTGACTGCTCCCAGCCAAGAGGCTCGAACAAAAGAAGGCCTGATTACCCCTCAAATTCGGCCTTTGTTATGGGCCCACCAGGAGTCTTAAATACACTGGTGGAAATCCTAAGTTCATAGCGCCAAGGTATAGGGAGTGGCCTCAAGTGTTACCTTGGCACTGTACCACTTGTTATGACTTAACAGTGAATTCCCAAGAATTTGGTAGTTTAACTCTTCTTGTATGTTCAGTTGATCATATATATGAAGACACAGCTGGCACTTGTTTTGCTACTGCAATCATTGCAATGTGTTTTCTCAAGTCTTATCTTCAACTGCAAAGTTGTTGAGGAAGCAATTCAAAGTGCTTAGAGTAAGCATTGTTGCACTGATAACCTTAAAAATCTTGATCTGGTCTACAAAATGCTTTGTTCCACATGCAGAAGTGCCTACTCAGCCACAAGGAGGAAGTGTTGGCATCTGGGCAGCTTGAGGAGTGATATAAAATGGAAGGAAAGGAGAAGGATAGAGAGGAACAGGGAAGAGATGAGGGTTGATCGAAATGCAGAAATATGCATGTAACAATTACAGTAAGACATCAATTGGCTTTCAAAAGGTTCCAAGTGAGAGATGCTAAGAGCCTCCTACAAAATCCTAATAGTAATTGTCAAATTAAGTGGTGATGGCTTAAAATCTGAAAAGCAGAAAAGCAATCCATCCATGGAATGATTGAAACAGATTACATCCTGTTGATTTTAATTCAACAATTCTCTTTAGTATGTGGTATTGAAAAGAAATTACATTTTTCATTGTTTGTTGAGAATGTTTTTCATCATCATCTGGGACACCTATGAGTATGGCAATCTTAGTTAAGACCTCAAAGATTACAACCTTGAACAATGGTTGAATACATGCAGGGCTTCTGGGTAATAGCTCCTATGCTTTTTTGGTACACGTTTGATTACTGTGGTTTCCTTCTATGTTACATCTGATCTCCCAAAGCTGTTGTAGGAATTGGCATTGCATTTATGCCACACGCCTAGTCCAGATTAGGGGTGGGCATAACTGGCATAATTCTCTCTAGCGTAATTACTACTAATTAGAGCAAAATCACTCGCAATCATGCATAACTGCGCAAGAAGAGTAATCCAGCATTTAGGCTAATTTCTTAGTGCAAAATGCACCCTCCTGTCTAAAATTGACCTGTGGAAGCATTTTGTGCTACAAAATAGCACTAAATTCTACAGGGCAAAAACAGCAGTAGCCAGCTGCTACTTGCTCTCTTTTAGTTTGCTACTTCTGGACTCCTGCAGTAGGATTTTTGCCCCAAATTTCTCCTAATTTCTCAATTTGGTATATTCACGTAATTTCGTATTACAAGAGTAATGGATTGTTAGACCTGTCAACCTCAATGTGTTCTTGCCCCCAACATTTTGCCTTCCTCCATTTTTCTGACCTTGTTTTTTCTGGTATTAGGACTCTGCACACCTTACCACTGCTAACCAGTGCTAAAGTGCTTCTGCTCTCCTCTCTGAACATGGTAATATTGGCTTATCCCCATCTGGCATATTTAATTTACTTGTAAGTCCCCAGTACAGTGGCACTACCTGTGTCCAGGGCCTGTATATCCTGTAAATTAAATGCTACTTGTGGGTTTGCAGCACTGAGTGGCTCACCCACTTAAGTAGCCTTTTAACCATGCCTTAGGCCTGCTTAAAAAGTTGGACATGTACTTCTAAATTTGACATGTCCTGATAGTAAAAAAACCTCTTACATTTGTTTTTCACTATTGCACGGCCTATCTCTCCCACAGGACAACATATTACATTTATAAGGATAATTTCCAAATGGGAAAAGATAATTGTTTCATGTTTGGTGTCTTTGGAATCGCAATTTAAAGTCGTAAGTTATGGTGAAGTTGAATTTGAAACTGTAATTCGGAAGATGACCCTTTTAGAGAGTAGACATTCTCTTTCCTTAGCCATTTGGTGCCTTTCTCCGGCCACATGACTGAGTGTATCTGGTAGTTGGGCTATGTGTATCCATCCTAGACAGTCCACACAATTTGAGCTTGGCTGTGACTGGATAGCCAATCACTGGCAGAATAGGAGGGGGGATGAGCACAGCCCCACTTACCTGAATAGGCTGTGTCTTGTCACCACACAAATGGTCTAACAACTCTGTACTGTCACTCCAGTCAGCTAGGAGCCCGTGTAGAGTGGGCTGGGAATTCCATGCACTTCATAGCCACTGTCTAGAAGCTTTTTCCACCTTCCAAAACCAGGGCACCAGGATATAAAAGATAGACCTCAGACACCAACACTTTAGTACACTTCTGAAAGTGTGGATACTATGCCAGGAAGAAGGGCTGCTGTGCTGCTGAAGAACTGCCACTGTGCTGGACCACACTCCGCTGGACTCCTACTTTGCTGTAATGACCTGCTGCCCTCCTGAATGGGTGAGAAGGACTGGACCTGCATTTCAAGGGCTAGTTGACTGGCCTCCTTATCTGAATTCTAAGGGACAGCATTGCATCCGCACCTGGACTCTGCCATCTGTGAGTATACCCTGGAAGCTGATACCATCCTGGTCCTGCACTCTTTTAAGCTGGCATAAGGTGCTCTGCCAGCCTGTGGATCCAACAAAACTGATGCATCTCCTCTGCAGCACAGACCAGAGTGGAACCACTGCTTCGCCCTTGCTGCAAGGACCCATCCCACAGATTTGAATCGCCACTACAGCCTGCAAGACCTGTGAAACCACCGCTTAGGGACACATCCTCAGTGCAGGCCCTCGCATCTCTGATCAATAGCAGCCTTGACAATGACGTTTGGCTCCTCATTGTAGCCTTGCAGCTATTCAGAACTGCTGCATCACCTCAACTGCACGCCACATCCCCAAAGCCAGACTTCACAATGCAAGCCTCGTCAATGGGATGCTCATCATCGATACCACAAGACCTTGCACTGCAGACTCGCCGCATCTCTGAACCGACACATCGCCTCTACTGCACAATGCATGTTCGACACAGATCCACGCAACTCTCCGCATCCCAGGGTTTAATGCACTTTGTTCAGTGAACATAACTGGATCCCTGTAGCTGACCCACGCTCCATCACAGTTGATCTGAACTTGTGACATTGTCCCGGTAGTGCAACCAGATACTCACAGAAGGTTCTTTAAGCTTTTGCCACTATTTTCTCTAAACTCAAATACATTCAAAATCTCCAGTCCTTTTCATTGGATTTTTGTCATATTGGTCTTGTTTTATTTATTCAAAATGATTCTATTTTTCTAACTGTGTTTTGGGCTCCTTTTATGGAGTGTTTTCACTGTGTTACTGTTTGAAATGTTGCACAAATCCTTTACATTGCTCATAAGTTAAATTTGACTAATGTGTGCCAAGCTGCCGGTTGGTTGAGCACAGGTTAATTTGGGGTTTGCTTGTGCCTTACCCTGACAAGGATTGTGGTTGCTACTTGACCATCGCTCACAACCCATTCAACCAACAACCCAATTTCTTACATGTGTAATTACTGAAATTGCTACTCTTCATGGACGTTGCTGTTTTGTTGGTTTTTGTGTAACAGGACATACAGAGAGAAGCAGATTTAAGTGAAGACCCCCAAACCCTGGCAGATACAGGGTGCACATCTAATTGTGTTGTATTAGCTCAATCAATCAATCAATCAATCAATGCATTTATATAGCGCACTACTCACCCGGAGGGTCTCAAGGTGCTTGGGGAGGGGGGGTCCGCTACTGCTCGAACAGCCAGGTCTTGAGCTGCTTCCTGAAGGCGAGGTGGTCTCGGGTCAGGCGGAGGTGGGTCGGGAGGGAGTTCCAGGTCTTGGCGGCCAGGTAGGAGAAGGACCTTCCTCCTGTGGTGGCTCTTCGGATGCGGGGGACGGCAGCGAGGGCGTGGCTGGTCGATCGAAGCTGGCGTGTGGGAGTGTAGAAGTTGAGGCGGCTGTTGAGGTATCTTGGGCCTTGGTTGTGTAGGGCTTTGTATGCATGGGTGAGGAGACGGAAGGTGATTCTCTTGTTGACCGGGAGCCAGTGCAGGTCTCTCAGGTGTCCGGAAATGTGGCTGTGTCGGGGGACGTCGAGGATGAGTCTTGCTGAGGCATTCTGGATCCGCTGGAGTCTCTTCTGGAGTTTGGCAGTGGTTCCGGCATAGAGGGAGTTGCCGTAGTCCAGTCGGCTGGTGACGAGGGCCTGGGTGACCGTCTTCCTGGTCTCGGTGGGGATCCACCGGAAGATCTTACGTAGCATGCGCAGGATGTTGAAGCACGACGAGGAGACGGCGTTGACTTGTCTGGTCATGGAGAGGGAGGAGTCCAGGATGAAGCCCAGGTTGCGTGCGTGGTCTGTAGGTTTGGGTGCGCTGCCCAGGGCGGTGGGCCACCAGGAGTCGTCCAAGGCGGAGGGTGAAGAGCCCAGGATGAGGACTTCTGTCTTGTCTGAGTTCAGTTTCAGGCGGCTGTTCATCATCCACTCGGCTACGTCAGTCATCCCTTTGTGTAGGTTGGCTCTGGCGGTGGCGGGGTCATTGGTGAGGGAGAGGATCAGCTGGGTGTCATCGGCGTAAGAGATGATGTTGAGGTTGTGTTGGCGTGCGATGGCCGCGAGGGGGCTCATGTAGACGTTGAAGAGGGTGGGGCTGAGTGATGATCCTTGTGGTACGCCGCAGATGACTTCGGTGGCCTTGGATCTGAACGGGGGGAGGCGGACTCTCTGTGTCCTTCCAGTGAGGAAGGAGATGATCCATTCTAGTGCCTTCTCTTGGATTCCGACGTTGCTGAGGCGCTGCACTAGTGTGCGGTGGCAGACAGTGTCGAATGCCGCGGCGAGGTCCAGGAGGATGAGGGCCGCAGTTTCCCCGTTGTCGAGCAGGGCTCGGATGTCATCGGTGGCTGCGATGAGGGCAGTCTCGGTGCTGTGGTTGGCCCGGAAGCCAGACTGCGAGAGGTCGAGGGATCCGTTCGTCTCGAGGAAGGTGGCCAGCTGCTTGTTGACGGTCTTCTCGATGACTTTGGCCGGAAACGGGAGGAGCGAGATGGGGCGGTAGTTTTTGAGTTCTGTGGGGTCCGCTGATGGTTTCTTCAGTAGAGCGCTGAGTTCGGCGTGCTTCCAGCTCTCCGGGAAGATAGCGGTGTCGAAGGAGGTGTTGATGATGTCCCGCAGGTGGGGTGCGATGACAGCGTCGGCCTTGTTGAAGACGTGGTGAGGGCAGGGGTCGGTTGGGGATCCGGAGTGGATGGAGTTCATCGTGCGTCGGGTTTCTTCGGTGTTGATCGGAGTCCAGGCGCGGAGGGTGGTGGTGGGGGGTGCAGGTGCGGTTGTGGGGTGCGTTGGCTGTGTGATGAAGCTGTTGTGTATGTCTGCGATCTTGTTGTGGAAGTAGGAGGCGAGGGAGTTGCAGAGGTCTTGTGATGGGGTGATGTCGTTGTTTCCGGCGTTGGGGTTGGAGAGCTCTTTGACGATGTTGAAGAGTTCCTTGCTGTTGTGTGCGTTGTTGTCCAGTCGTTCCTTGAATGCGGTTTTCTTGGTGGTGTGGATCAGTTGGTGGTGTTTTCGAGTTGCGAGCTTGAGGGTGGTCATGTTGTCAGGTGTTGGGTCTCAGCGCCAGGCTCGCTCGAGGGCTCGGCAGTTCTTCTTGGAGCTCTTGAGTTCGTCGGTGAACCAAGGTGCTTTCTTACTGCCGGGTCTGCTGGGCGGGGTCCTCAGTGGGGCGAGGTCGTCTGCGCAGTTGCTGATCCACTTCGTGAGGTTGTTGGCGACCTGGCTGGGGTTCCCTGAGCTGGCAGGGGGTCTTGGCACAGGGATGCGGCGAGCTGGTCGGCTGTGATCTTGTTCCAGCTTCTGCGTGCGACCTGTTGCTGGTGGTGGTGGATCGTGTTCTTTCTGAAGCTGAAGTGGACGCAGCTGTGGTCCGTCCAGTGGAGTCCGGTGGCGTGGCTGAAGGCGATATGCTTGCTGGATGAGAAGATGGGGTCGAGTGTGTGTCCGGCGTAGTGGGTGGGGGAGTTCACCAGCTGCTTGAGACCGAGGTTGGCGAGGTTGTCCAGCAGGGTGGTGGTGTTGCGGTCGTTGTTGTTCTCCAGGTGAAAGTTGAGGTCCCCGAGGAGGATGTAGTCAGCGGAGGGGAGGGCGTGCGGGCTGATGAAGTCGGCGATGTCTTCGCTGAATTGTGTGCGTGGTCCCGGGGGTCTGTAGATGAGGGTGCCTCTGAGGGTGGTCTTGGGGTCGGTGTGGATCTGGAAGTGCAGGTGTTCAGCGGTTGTGAGGGTGTCGTCGGTGTTGGTCGTGATGCGGATGGTGTTCCTGTGGATGATGGCGATGCCTCCTCCGGTCTGATTGCCGCGGTCCCTCCGGGTGATCTTGTATCCGTCCGGGATGGCGATGGCGATGTCGGGTGCTGAGGAGGCGTTCATCCATGTTTCCGTGAGGAAGGCGGCGTCTGGTGATGTTGTGTCGAGCAGGTTCCAGAGCTCTACGGCGTGTCTGTGGACGGAGCGGGTGTTGAGCAGGATGCACTTCAGGTGGTTGCTGCTGGTGCTCGGTTTGGTGGGTGCTGGTGTAGTGCAGGTCCGGATGCAGGTGAACTTGCAGGAGTGGCAGCTGAAGGGTCTGTGGGTGCGTCTCGGGGTGGCTCGGTAGCATCCAGGGATCCGGCCGGCGTTGAGTGCGTTGAGTTCGGTGGCGTCGTAAGTCCGGCGGGTGGGCTGGTGTCTTCGGGGGCCAGGGGTACGGGCGCTGGGCGTGGTACAGGCGCGGACGGGCGCAGACGGGCTTACCTTTGGCGCGCCTTCGGCACGCTTAGGGCGCACCCGCTGCGCATCAATGCTACGCGTTTGCCACTCTGCCATATGAGGAGAGTGGGGGGGCGGAGCGAGGGAGGAGCAGCTGGGAGGCGGGAGCGGGGCGGCAAATGGGAAGGGAGTGAGAGGGAAGGGGGCGGGGCCGCAGGGGGGCAGCGGTGGGGAGCAGGCGGGAAACGCGACCGGGGCTGGGCACACCAGAGGGGGAATAAACGAAAATCAGAGGGCAGGGGCACAACAAGCGGACAGCAGAGAAAAATACAATACAATGATACTTAGAACAGGGAACAACGCAGTGACAAAACGATAGAAATTACAAAGGGGAACAGCGCAGAGACAAAGCGATATAAATTACAACAGGAGCACAGCTGCGGGCAGCGGCGGCACTCGGCGGGATCGGGGGCAGCCTGGGCTCACTCGCAGAGAGTGTGCTGAAAGATTTCTTGCTCTTAGGGACAGACGAAAAAAATCACAAAGTTCAATTGAATTATTTAGCTTATCTAGCACCCATTGCTGTTGAATCAATGAGTACATCTCATCATGACATTTCTGCCCCTGGAATGAAGCGTGGATAGCCCCACTGACCCACAATCGTTTTTAGAGGATAGTAAACAAAACAATAAGTTAATTTTCCGAAGAATAGGATATATGCACATATTTCACAATTGTTCACACACATGGACAGTAATGAACTCATAGCTCAAGTAAGGGGCACATACTTTTATAACAACCGTGTTTGCTAAAATGAAAGTGTAATTCCTGCAGCACAGTTCTGGAATTTACCTGAACAAGGCTAATGCACCCCGTGGGAACCTTATGATAAAGATACATCCCGTCAGTTATGCAGTTATGAAGAGTCAGTTTTACATGTGCTCTTAACTTGCCTGATTTTATATTCTGTACGACTATTACTTCTCAACCATATGTTTAGCCTGGTACAACCGTACTTGCCATCAAGCAGAATATGCCTCTTTTTTCTGCATGCTTTTTCCCCGCAGGGAATTACAATGCGGTCGTTACAACAACCGCGTTTCAAAAACACATACCATTACCCTGCAAGTCGTAACAACGACTTGCTCTGGGGGGGGGGGGGGCGCTGGATGTTGAAATAATATACTATTCCAACTACAGTATGTGCAACAGTAGGGAAGGTGTTGGGTTTTTAATCCAACACCTTCTGCCCCCTCCACAATTTGTTGTTCCGACTTGTGGAGTAATGGTATGCGTTGTTACAACGCGATCTTTGTAACAACCACGTAGTAATTCCCTGTGGGCAAAAGGATTTGTGGTAAATGATGCTTAACCGTTAAGCATTAATTGCTTGCCTTGACGGAACGCTTATCCAATTGAACTGTAGATTTAAGAAGCGCATGATGGAAGTTGAGAAACTTTTTAATCCTACACTTAGTTTATTAAATGTCTTTTTAATTGTTTTTTGCAGGGCATTGAAGCCTTCAAAATCATGTAATCTTTAAAATTGATTTGAAAAGTTTTGCACATGTTTTATTTTTGGTACTTCGCATATTGTAAAGATTTAAATTAATAACGCAATGAAGTTGTATTCATTCATTCGCTTATGTTAGGCAGTGTATAGTGAAAGTCTCTTCATGACTCTACATCCCATTTTCCCATGACCCATCTACTAAAGGATATTTATGGGCGTACATATGGTGAAAGCTCTAACTAGTGACTAGATAAAATATAATTTAGTCTAGTATAGGAAGCAATGTGATTTGTGAGAGATGTGTAGTTAAATAAACGCAAAGAAGGCGGTTCTTATTTTATGGATTCTCCTTGTTTAAATCCATAAAAGGATTAAAGATAAGAAAGCAATGCTATCAAGAACGCGATATGCAATTAAAAGACAATCAAATAAAAAACATGGTGGAAAAACACTATATTTTAGGAATATACAGACCTTTAAATCATTCAGTGGCAGACCTTAGTCAAGTACTAAAGATGTAAAAGCAGAACACAAAATGGAAATTATAGGCACAGGATCCACTTTCTCCCACTGTTAATACATAAAAAATATACATTGACCGATGGATGGAAATATATAACCAAACCATGCTTCTTTGAAAAGCTGCCCTGCCGCCCTGCAAGACATATACATGCAGAGTTTCAGTTGGGAACATGGTTATTTGGAGATGTTCAATATGATCTTTCTTGTTTTTGAAATAAATATTCTGTCACATGCTTTACCCTTTTCTCGTTTCGCTGCATTCATTTATTTATGTAATCATTATCATCCATGTACATATTTGGAAATGCATGTTTCGATGTAACTTGATAGAGCATCATACATGAGTTATTCTTACACATCAGGTACAGAAAAAAGGCAATACGTTTAGGCAAATGTGTAAGAAAATTCACACATTTTTTTCACACCTTGCATCAGAAGTCATGAGACACTCTTTTTCATAATAATGTTTGAAACCACTATATAAGATTAATATAAGGGCATCTGGAGGAGAGAGGAGTCTTAGTTTTTTGAGGGAGCATCAAAGTCACAAATAGACTGCATGAAGGTCATGCACTGGTGTAGACTGGTGCTTGCTGTCACCTTCTCAGGAGCAGGATGGAGCAACAACAGAGACTGTCATTGCTTACCAAAGCAAAGCTGCAAACTGAGAAATTATCGACTAAATATTAGCAAACTGTATGCATGCTAAAGGCCATCTAAGAAAAAGCATTTTAGTGCTAATGTAGATGTTAGTTGGAGCTTATACGGGAGGCACTCTAACGATGCTTGATTCCATATTTGGTTTGAATTCATGATTATTATCCAATATGTTTTAAATTTTCATTGATTTATGTTTCACATTTATCATTTTTACCAGAATATTTGCAGCTGCAAAAAGACTCATTAATATTATATGCAGTACAACTGGACTTCAGTATTAATAAATACATTTAAAAGGATATAATGTTGATGTCTCATATTTGTACATGTTTTTCGGGAACGGTGTTCCAGAACTCAATAATATAGAAATGTATTTCTGGCAGTATGATTGTTATCCTGGTCACCCCATCTGCAGGTAAGTTATGGGACATGAGTGGGTCACAGCCTGTCCGTCTTCCCTGCTCAAGTTGGTAAGTTGGTCCAAACATGCACTTGCCAGAGTCAAAACAGGGCCTTATATACAGGCGATCCTATATAGTGTATCAATTCCTTGAAATCATTGATGCATCTTTCTGCCACTAAACACAAAAGTGTTGCTACTCTACAGCTAAGTCAAATTATAAAAAAGTAATTTAGTACAAATTATACCAAATTTCACCAAAATGAATTGAAAGTTTCAATCCAATATCTAAAGTATCAACAAATAAAGTAGTAGACTTTACGAAATGAGATGTAGATTTGTAAGGCCTACAAAAGTGGGTAATCACTTGCCATTAACACCAGTATAATCTGTTACATGTCCCATATCTTTTTAAATTGTGGAAAATATTTCAAAGTGTCCCTTACTTTGAATAACATGTCAGTTAATGATTATATTGGCAGAGTGATTGTGCAATTCATCTCTGCAAATGTAGGTCCCAACAATGAAGTGACTGAAGCAATGTTTGGCTTAGATCTGTGTTCTTCTTCAAAACAGACAATAAAGTATACTGTGTGACTTCTCCTAACGAGCCATCTGTTTTCCGACTTCAACATATTAAGGATGAAACATATATGAATGAAAAAAGTACCAAGTCTATGTAGTCATTTGAATAAACTTTATATGATACCTTATTAGTAATACTTTATAAAGCCAATTTGATCAAAATAAAGTGTGATTTCAAAAAAGCAGCAAAGATGCTCTTATTATTTACCATGAATGAATCCAAATTATACTGTGAGTTGTATAGCTATCTCTGAAAATTGCATTTGGAACAAAGATTTATAGATTTTTAATTCAACTAATGCTGTCAGAGACAAAGTGTTATCATTCTAACATAAGAATCAACAACACCAAGATGATTTTGATTTTCTTTTCTTAAATACATTGAATCTTATTACCAAAATCCAATACCCTGTGATTATCACATATTTTTGGCAATATACTTCATTGTGCCTTAAATAAACATGATAGAACCTGAGTTTTTTGTCAGTAGATTTACAGGAACACCTCAAAGTACTTCAAGTGTGAATTTAATAGGTTTAAATATGTTTGTCTTTTTGATATTGTACAATTGATTCTCCTGCTAATGTATTGGTGGAAGTAAACATGATATGGGCATCTTCCCTTGGGACTTGTTGAATTTGAATACTCTTTTTCACAGGAGAGAGTGAGAGAAGCAGCACAGTTGCAATCTCCCTATTACTATATTATCACTAGTCTATCACCAGAGGCAACTGTTGTTTTACTGTTTTTCCCAAAGGGTATACAGTTTTCTAAGGTCAGTTCTTTACCGGGTGATCCTTCAAACAACTGGTATGTCCTGTAACCATTTAATATGATGGAATATCCAAAGATATTGGAGAAGACGCCTCACTCACTGAATAGTGACTTGCTTCATCATAGGCATCTTTCCACACCCAGGTAAGATGGTACTACCTGGGCGGACTCAAACAAAGATGTTCTGGGAGTTCTTATATAAAGTTACACTGGTTAAGCAAGGAACCAGATAGCTGATATATAAAAATACACAGTATAGAGAGGGTATATTTGAAACAATTATTTTCAAAAAACCCCATTGATTTCACGTTTTTTATCTCATGCCACAGGTACCCTAGGAATAAAATACAGATTTTGGGTATACCTGGAGGTATTTTATATATCACCTATCTTTGGATATTCCATCATATTAAATGGTTACAGGACATACCAGTTGTTTGAAGGATCACCCGGTAAAGAACTGACCTTAGAAAACTGTATACCCTTTAGAATTTGAATACTCGTCAGTTTAATCATAAATTACTGAAATCTGGTGGTCAAAATGAATAAGAACTAAAGATGTTTTGTGGTGCATTACAAAATATATGCTTCAGTGATAAATCAAAATGATGTGAAAAATGGTTGATAGCTAGCTTAGATTAAACAAATGTAACATTATTTAATGATCGATTCTCAAGGTGCTTCCTGTCAGGTAATCTAACACAATATGCAAACTGCTCATTTGTGATCATCACCAAACTGAATGATATTGCTGAGAGTACTGAGTTCAATTCACACAAAAAATAGTAGTAAAAATGAAGATTTGTATCTAAAAGTGGTTTAAATATTGTGAACTCACCAGTACCGCATGCTTGAGTCGCAGGTCCCTCTACAGTGTTGGCCACTACTCCAAGATGGCAAAAGCAACCAAATGGGGCCACCTTCGGATTGATTGGTTGTACTGATGAGGATATCGCACAATGAAACACTCAGTTGCCACAGTAATAAAAAGAAAGTAATCTTAATTTTCACACAGATGACATTAAAGGAGGAGTAACACTCCTGTCTAGTGTTCGTGTGAGGATATGAGTGTATTTAATGGTATGGCTGTGCGGCCTTACCATGTAATACACTCACAAAAACTGTCTTGGGTCTAGACAGGCTCATTTGTAAAACGTTAAGCTCAAACCTGGGTGTAGCTATGGCTTTGAGCAGCAAAGCTTGAACAAAGGAAGTAGTGTCAAGCATTTAACAGTACCAAAACAACGAAATAAGAGAGACACAAAACATGAAAGTAATACTGCACCAACTTATAAACATAGGCTATATTTTTATGATTTGTAGAGACCAAGATGAGCAAAATCCACTGGAAGAGTTTTAAAGAAAACTTACATTTTATTGTAACCAGAAACATTCACTGGTAAAGATTCCAAGCTTTTGAAAAATTTGTAAGAGTTGAGTTTGGCTACTCTGGCCTGTCTTCGGTGACCAAATTCAACAGGATGAAGTATAGAGGGCCAACGAGGCGTATGTGAACAGTTAACTGGCCACCAAAGCATTTTCCAGTCAAGTTCCAAACTTTACAACATGACTGCCATAGAGTTCAATGAAGCGGTCCTGATGCTGCCGATGCAGGAGATGGAAGATGCTCAAGGAGTGCTTTGCGGTCAATGGGGGTGCCGTTGCAGTTATTCCTCGGTCCCCGGGTAAGGTAGGGCAACTCTGGCCACAGAGGTCGGGGTCAACCAAAGTCTTCTCTTAGACAGTAGAAGTTCAGCTGCGGCTGGACTATAGGTCTCTGTGCACACCGGTCCCAGCGATATCATTTGATGGAGGCTGGTGTCCCTCTTGGGTAGCCAATCTGGACTCAGATGACACTCTCAGGTCTAGCTCACTCATGCGCAACATTTGGCCACAGAGGATCAGTTTCTTGGGGCATCCAGCAGCAGTCATTGGAGATTCTTCTGAATTGACAACTGCATTCCTGGGTTGGGCTACTTCAGCTTTATTGTACCTGGTGCTGGGTTCACGGGGCCAGCTGACTGACCCTTGGAGTCACTTCTTTGGTCTAGGCTGGGGCCCGAATTTTCCCTGAGCTAGGAGCCATAGGCAAAGTTCTCTCTGTGCTAGCCCAAGGTACAGAAGGTGAATTCCTGCAGACAATCAGCCTCTCTTCACCAAATCCAGGGATCAGCAAGGCCGTTCTTTTTTTAGTCCTTTTTACAGTTCTGGCATGATAT
Source organism: Triturus cristatus (assembly GCF_964204655.1). Classification (NCBI taxonomy): domain Eukaryota; kingdom Metazoa; phylum Chordata; class Amphibia; order Caudata; family Salamandridae; genus Triturus; species Triturus cristatus. Next base: position 923,190,235 of record NC_140593.1, on the reverse strand, counting down.
GAGGTTTAGGGTGCCAGGGGTGCCATATTTATGCCCAGAAAGTGCCCTCGGGAGAAGATGCTACCTGGCCCCCTCCTCCTTGGTGACGACTTTCTGGCTATGTGTTGCATTTAGCAGTCCCAGATTGCATTATTCTGCTCAGTCACATGATATCTGAACCCTTGTTTGGATGTTTGGAGTTTGGCAGTCCACCCTAGTGGTGTGCCTACCTGTGGGCTACATGCCCACGGGAAAACCAGTTTGGGCATTATTCTCCCCTCTTTATCCCCATCACCAGACTGTCTAATTGAAAAAAAGGGCATCAGGAGTGTGATCATAATTTGCCCACCAAAGGCAGCTTCACCTTTAAAACCTGAGAGGCCTCCTGCAATGGGGAAGTGATACTGAGCCCTGTAGCAAGCTGCTATTAGTCCTAAGCCTGGAAGTTGTTCACATGACTCCCCAATAAAGCAGAAATCTGTCTGGTGGCCAGTGACCACGTGAGGAAACTAGAGAAACTGGCACACAGTTTGGCAACTTTCTAAAAGTTGCATTTCCCTAAAAGTAACATTAACTTTGACTTGGATACCCAGTCAGGTTAAAAGCTGTGACTAATTTGATACTTTACAATACTTAGCCAGGTAGTCCCAATCAGAAGTTAGCCGGGCTGCGGTGTTAGCCGGTATCCCTATGGTAGACAATGGGGCTACTAACTCCTCTGCAGCAAAATTATAATATAGAATGTTGCTGTAAAGACATATATAAAAATACATGTCCTTCTTAATAATATACAGCTCCCTGCCTTAGGGCTCGATAGCAGGTCTGAGACAGGTTTGAAAGGCTACTACTGTGGGTGGCACAATCCGTGCTACAGCCCCCTAGTAGCATTTGCAGTACAGGACTTGGGTATATGGTATACCACTTTACAAGGGGCTTAAAAGTACAACAAATATGTCAATCAGATAATGACCAATGTCATCATGTTTTAGGGGAGAAGCACATGCACTTTAGCACTGGTTAGCCATGGTAAAGTGCTCAGAGTCCTAAGTCCAACAAAACAAATTAGGGAAATTGAGAGGCAAAAGTCAAATATTTTTGGGAAAGCCCACCCTACGGATGAGAGGTCTAACACATTTATAGAACTACAGTCAGACAAAAAAGATAATTTCACAGTTTGCTAACCTAATTCAATAAAGTATTAATTATTTAGGGGCAGATTTATCAAAAACTCATGCAACGCAGCAGGACAAATGGTTTGCGTGCAGGGAGCGAGCAGAAATCTTTGTTTTAAAAAAATGTTTTTTTTTCTAACCAGTCTTTTTTCCTTTAAGGAAAACAGGCTGCTTAAAAAAATACTTTATTTAAAAACAGTCACGGATATGGGGTGTTCTCCTGACGCTTTTAGGCAGCCATTTCTGTGATTGTGGCCAATTGGACTGACATGATATTTCAACTGGGCAAATGGATAATAATTTAGGTAGGAATCATTTAAAACAATCCGATCTGAAATTTTGAGAACTGACCTGTCAATAGAAATTTTGGTTCTCTAAAGTCCATAATGGTCACAAAAAAACTAAGTTTGCAACTTACTTCTCCCACCAGCATGATAGTACATCTGGCCCATTCATAAACTTGATACCTATGTCAATAATTACTAATTTTGACTGAGCAATATAATGGGACCAAGAAAGTATCTGGGATGCAGAATTAATTGTATTTCTAACACCGGAAAAGTTATAGTCAGTGCTGCATGAATCTAAACTGTGCAGGTACAGGGGTTTGCATCTATAAAGGGTGTATATATATTCACTTAAAAAACCATAGGTTTCACACATGTTATATTTAGCTGGACATTTCACTCGTAAAAAACCAATGAAATTCCCCCGTTATAGTTACTGCAGGCAACTATAACTCACGGGACTGCAATCCTCTGCTGATGACGTCAGATATTACATCACTGTATTTATACACTTATTTACCCATGTCTTCTTCCATTAATCTTTAGCTATACATATATTACAAATATTTATTTTTCATAAAGACACATATGTCATCAGTGATGTAATATCTGACGTCATCAGCAGAGGATTGCGGTCGCGTGAGTTATAGTTGCCTGCAGTAACTATAACGGGGGAATTTCATTGGTTTTTTACGAGTGAAATGTCCAGCTAACTATAACATGTGTGAAACCTATGGTTTTTTAAGTGAATTTGCAAGGTTTTTTAAATGCTAATTCGTAACTATAACGTGTGTGAAACCTATGGTTTTTTCAGTGAATTTGTACGGTATTTTAAATGCTAAGTTATGTATTTATAAAAAATTTTTTTTCAGGTTTTTCACCGAGCGCGCACCGTGAAATTAATTTTATTTTTTAAATTGCGAGGTGCGCGCACACTGCGCGCATGATACACTTTGATCGCCGAGCGCGCGCTGTGGGCGCTCAGTGCGCTTCACGCACCGAGCTCCCACGGTTCGCAGTGCGCGCAGGGTGCGCGCACCGAGCGATTTAAAAAAAAAAAAAGAATTCTCCCTTGGGGGTCCTTCTGTGACCACCTGACCAAGGCTAGGGGGTCAGGAACTGTCCACTCTGCCACCTTTTCACGTTCTCCACCTTTTTTTTTCACCCCCTCAGACTGCGAGAGACAAAATGGCGGCTGACACTTCCTGGTTTCGACCGATTCGAATGTTTATGGACATCTAACAACCAATCCGAATTGCGCTCGCGTACGGCAGGGTGAGCGCAGAGTGTGCGCACACGGTGCGCGCGTATAGATATTGATATGCTTTTAAATGCTATTTTCTCAGGAAATACTGAAGGGATTTACACCAGACCTGCAAAAGGCACTTCCTTGACCTTATGGCTACCTCTCTCCCAAATTTCACGTAATTCTGTTGAGCCGTTCGGGCTGTAGCTGCGACTACAGGTCCTATGGAAAAATGCATGGGCAAAACGCGTTTTGGGACCACCCCTTTTTCTCGGCCCCCGCTTGACGAATCACCCCGAGACTTTCAGGATAGGAGCTGAGTGGAGCGCCCCATTAGTTTTGAAAATTTCACAAGGATTCGTCAACCGGCGCCAAAGTCATTCAAAATAGAATATTGAGATTTCCTATGGAAACTAGGTTGTAACTATAACTATCTACTGGCGACCGCCAGTAGATAATATATATATATATATATATATATATATATATATATATATATATATATATATATATATATATATATATATATATATATATATATTTATTCACTGAAGAAACCATAGTTTTCAGAGGTGTTATAGTTAGCTGGACTTTTCACTTGTACAAAACCATTGAAATTCCCCCTTTATAGTTAGTTCAGCTAACTATAACTCGTGCGCCCGCAATGCACTGCTGATGACGTCACATATTACATCACTCATAACATGGTCAGTGACATCACTCATGACATCACTGATGACATCATCCAGTGAATGTGTGTTTTTCTGAAAATTAAATATGTTTTATATATGTAAATCTCAAGGTCGATGGAAGAATAAATGGGTATATAAGTGTCTAAATGGATGATTTGTTTTTGAAAAATTGATTGTGTAACTGACTGATTAAGTGTATCATAGTGAATACATGGCTTAGTGAGTAATGTTTAAATATGTAAATATCTGTATCAGTCTCTCACTTTGTGTATAAGTGGCTGCATGGGTTGGTGAGTAGCTACATAGGTGTCTATATAGGTTATTAGTTGGTTTTTTGAGTATCAGTCTGAGTGTCTGCATGGTTCGGTGGGGGTATTACGTAGTGCATAGGTGCATGAATGAGTGACTCACTGTTTGTATGGGTTGAAGACAGCATGTGTGCAGGACTGTATGGGTGGATGAGTGTGTGTATGGGTGTGTTAGTGAGTGAATGACTCTCTCAATAGTGTCTTTATGAGTAACTACATATGTTTTAAACTAGTATATGTGACTATTGGTGTATATAAGTGAGTATATGTGAGAGTGAGAGATTGAAAGAGTTCCTGTATGAATAAGTATGTGTTTGTATGTGTTTCTATAAGTGATTGTGTAAAAGACTAAGTATGTGTAAGTTTCCGTAGAAGTAAGTGTGGTGGTGTGTGTATAACTGTATATGCAAGTGAATGTATGTTTGATTCTTTATTATCATGAGTGACTATGTGTCTGAGTAACTCTATGGATGAGTGGCATTGTATAACAGGATGTATAGGTGTATGAGTACATATGATGAGTGAGTACATGTATGAGTGACTGTATAGGACTGTTGGTGAATGAGTGGATGTGTATGTGGATCTTAGAAGTACTGAAGAGGTTGTTGTAACTGATATTGGTATGTCCATTGTTTTGAAAATGTTAGTCTCTATTTTTGAATGTGTGTATCAAAGGTTATATTAGGGTGAGAGGAGGTCTGCCACTCTATCACAAGGATGATGTCATCAGTGATGTCATCAGTGATGTCATTTGAGATGTCATCAGTGATGTCATGAGTGATGTCACTGACCATGTGATGAGTGATGTAATATGTGACGTCATCAGCAGTGCATTGCGGGCGCGCGAGTTATAGTTAGCTGAACTAACTATAACGGGGGAATTTCAATGGTTTTTTACAAGTGAAAAGTCCAGCTAACTATAACACCCCTGAAACCTATGGTTTTTTCAGTGAATTTCTGAGGTTTTTTAAATGCTAATTCCTAACTATAACGTGCCTGAAACCTATGTTTTTTTCTGTGAATTTCAAAGGTTTTTTAAATGCTAATTTCTAACTATGCCTACAGAGATAGGACATGTGAAGAAAGAAGAAAAAATGCACAGAAAGAAAAAAAAGAAGTGCAGAAAGAAGCAACAGAAGTCCTCAAAGACGAAGAAAAGTGCAGGAAGAAGGATAACGTGCAGAAAGAACAAAAAGAAGAGCAGAAAGAAGCCTTGTTGCAAAATCATCCTGTACCCTCAAATTTTTCAGACGGATACTGGTGGTAACTGAGTCTGACTAACCAGTCCTAGAGCCAGTGCTATGTTAAAAGACACTTAGAATACAGTGAAAACACCTACATACACAAGGGAACATTATGCGTTGGGGTCCCCCTGTGATTAGCATGACCTCCTCTGTAAGCCCCTAGTATATAATAGGGCAGGGGGATTAAAACTACCTCTTAAAACAGGCCACAGGGCGTTTTTGCACACGTTAACTCAGGCCCCGTCCCCTCCCTTCACCACTGTGTAAACACGCCCTGTGTCCGTTTTTAGTTGGGAGATTAAGTTCATTTGAATCCTGACGGTCCCTAGGGTCCAACTAGTCCACTAGGTACCTCCAGTAAGTGCCACAGAGCTGCTTTGCAGAGAGGTGTAAAAAGTGGCACAGCCTGGACCACCTCTCTGCAATGCAGCTCAGTGGCGCTTACTGGAAGCACTTGGTGGGCTAGTTAGCCCCCAGGGGCCCTCAGTATTGAAGGGAAATTATATCCCCAATTTAAAACGTGCCATAGTGCGTGTTTGCACACGTCACCTCAGGCCCCGTCCCCTCCCTTCACCACTGTGTAAACGCGCCTTGTGGCTGTTCTAAATTGAGAGATTAAGTCCCCTTGAATCCTAAGGGTCCCTAGGGTCAAACTAGACCACTAGGTACCTCCAGTAAGCGCCACAGAGCTGCGTTGCAGAGAGGTGTAATAAGGGGCTTGGCCTCAGAACACCTGTCTGCAGCGCAGCTCCCTGGCGCATACTGGAGATGCCTGTTGGGCTAGTTGGCCCTCAGGGACCCTCAGTATTGAAGAGGAATTAATTCCCCAACTTACAATTCGCCAGGGGGCGCGTTTGCAGAGTGCTGCAAGGAGGGGACGTGGCCTCCGGCACGATGCCAGTCTTTTATTTATTTTAATTTTTTAAGAAGGGGGGCTGTGTGGTTCCCCTTCTTATTCTAAATTATTGGCCCTGATGACCCCATCCCCCAGGGCCTGTCTCCTAATTATATTTTTTTGACCCCAATCCCCAGGGCCGGCCACTGTTTTTTATTATTTTTAAAAAATATATATTTATAGACACACCTAGGACATGCTGGACAAACCGTACGTACCTATCACCATGACGATATGCGTGATATTCATTAAAAGGCGACTATGCATACAATGAATCCACGTGGAATGTATTTACACCACTAGTGAAGCTCTGACATGTCTGATGCCCTACCGTGCCTAATCCCGGTAGACACCCTTGTCGTTTATTTATACAAACATGGGTAGCTATTGACGGGCACATTTAAAACACATGCACACCAAGCCATTCAAAGGGGATTCGACAAAAATTCGACCAAAACTATGCAAGAAACCCCCCTCACGGTTAATAAAACACACATCCACTGCCGGATGTGTAATACTTTTTATTTTACTCTCTGGAAAGGGGACGAACATCACTTGAGAGTCACAGCGTGCTCCTGGCAGAGCCCAATGCTGTGTTACGCCCACCATTGCCTGCTGAGTGCCACACACCTCTGTGTTGTTTTCCACTAGCTAGTGCATATGCTATGACACTCTCTAGCCTATGTGCACTGTAACACCACCCCGTGAATATGTCATGCCACACTTGTCTTCGCACGGGTTATATTGCCCCATCTAACGTGCCTTCCTCGATGCCTATGTTATAACGCACAGTGCTATGCCATACATATTACAATCTGGGATCCATACCTTTGTCACAGCGCATATGCAACGTTACACTCCCCAGCACATATTTTATATTACAACTTTAGAGACTAGTTTGGTTATACAACACTGCCCTGTGCATATTACACTCCAAGGCGCATATCGCATAGCACGCGCTAGTGCCTGTGCTATCTCGCACTCTCCAATGAATCTGTAATTGTGCACAATGTATTGCATACTATATTTCACGCCCGGTTCATCTTATATCACACTTTTTGGTGCATAGTTTATACCATACACTATATCTAGTTTTCATTTTCAATCGTGCTCTCAGGACTATGTTCTATATAACACTGTGTTCACCTACCCTTTTCACGGGCATTACATTTTGCGACAGGGGGTGGAGGGTCAGGTGGTGTTTCTGCCAAGTGAGCCCGGAGTCACAGTCACAAACGTCCTCTTCTTCCTGAATAAAAGTGAGATTATGCTGCATACTTGTTCATATTATAAGTAGTTCGCACAGACACACGTTTTAAAAACAATAAAGTTCCTAATACCCGCCTTCTCTGAACAGTTAGCTTGCAACCCCATCCCCCTCCTCCCTATCCTCTGTTGTGTGAATCCATGGACTAGCCTCCTCCCTCCTGCCATGCATGGTCTGATGTGCTGCCACTGCCCTCAATTTAGTATGATGTACCAGTCCACTCCTCCTGCCCTCCATTGCCCAATTCTTTGCCCCATCATTGACCTCCTGCTTAAACTCTGTGCTTAGCTTGCTGCCCCTATTCTCCTTCCCCCTGCCCTCCGATGTCTTTCTGCATGCCCCTGCTCCATCCTTTTTGCCCACCATGTTCCATGGACCTGCCACTCCTATCTACTCTGAGTGTTCTGTTGAGCTGCCACTCCCCTCCCACCTGCCTAGCATTGTCAGATGACTGTAACCTGTCCCTGCCACCTCCACCCTGCCTGTCCACATGCCATGCCCCTATCCTCTTCCTCCTCTCCTACATGGTCCATTGTACTGCCACACCCTTCTGCCCTCCCTGGTCTGTTGTGCTGCAGCTGCTCCTACTGACTGCCCCATGCGGTCTGTTGTGAGGCCCCTTCCCCTGAACTTTCTTGTCTGTGCACAGGTCCTGACCCTCCCTTCTATCCTCCATCGTCCTTTGTGCATGCCCCTGCACCCTCCTTCTTGCCCATCATAGCCATTGTGCTGCCACTAACCCTCCCACTTGCCATGCATGGTCTTCTGTGCTGCCATGGCCCCTCCCACCTTCCCTGTGTGGACAGTTAGCTGCCCCTGACCCCCTCCCACCTTCCCTCCATGGTCTGTGTGTATGCCATCACAGTCTCAGTGTTGCTCTTCATGGTGAGTCTTGCTTCTAGTGCCCATCCTGCCTGACCTCCATGGCTATCTTGCTGCTCCTGCCCTGCCCCCTTGCCCCCAGCCCTCTGTTTACATGTGCAGACCCCTACTCCCTCCCTCCTGGCTTGTCTGTTCCATTGTAATGTCCCTGATCCATCCCTCTTGCCCTTTATGGTCTGTTATGCTGCAGCTTTCTCTCCTGTCTGTCCATTATGGTCAGCTAACTACCATTGCCTCTTGCCCCTCTGTTCTCTGTTGTCCATGTGCATGGTCCTGTCCCCTCCCTCTTGCTTTCAATGGATTGTTGTGCGGCACTCCCGTCCCGCATGCCCTGTGTGGTGTATTGTGCTGCTGCAAACCCTGATGCCTGCCCTGCAGGGTCAGTTTGGTGCACCTCTCCATGTCCCTCCTGTCCTCTGTTATCCAAGTCCATGGCCCTACCCCATTTCCTTCCATGATCCAATGTACCATACTTGCGAACATTTTGAACTTGGTAAGAGGGAGATTTTGAAAAAAAACTGGGGTATTGATTTTCCCCTTTGAATTACATTGAAAAAGAGGAGATTGTAGACAGGAGACAGATCAAATAAAGCCCATTTGAGCTTAAAAACATTGGACGTTTCCTGGCTGAATCGGGTCTCTTGGCATGTATGGTTGTACTACCATTGCCTCTTCCTTTTGCCCACAATGGTCTATTACATTGCCACAGCCTCTCTTGCAAGTCCTGTATTGTTGGTTTGTTGCCCCTGCCCCCCTTTCCACTGCCCTCCATAGTCTGTTGAGCTGCCACGGCCCTTCCTGCCTGCTCAGTGTGGTTAAATTGTTGCCTTTGCACCCTCCTACCTGCCTTCAATTTTCAGAGTCCGTGCCCCTGGCCTCTGCCTCTCAACAGTATCCTAATGAACAACTAGATTGCTAACATTCTATATTTATTACAAAAGTGTGGAACGCCTGACGTCATCTTGATGTAATCAAAACTGTAATACCTAGAGCATTTCCTTTAGAAATTACATATATGAGAGGGTCTTATTGGCATCAAAATTATGGTTAGTGCTCTAAAAGACTAAAATAAGGACATATTTTCTGAGTTTTCAAATAGCGACAAAGCACTTTTAAATTATTTGTTATCTTTATGATTTTTTATCCAGTTGACCACTTGATTAAATGTTGCACTTAGGGGAGAGGATGTGGTGTTACTTCCAGAACTGCAGACTTTGCAACTGGGGAACCAGGTTGGAGTTTCTGCTTCAGCTCGACATTCTGTGATTCTGGTCAAATCACTTAGTCTCCCCATGTCTACAACCAATTTGTTCTTGTGTGATGTAACCAATGCTCATGTAAAGCACTCCAATACCTGACAAGTCTACACTATATAACACTGCAAAAACACAAAATATTAAGTGTTTTGCACACTTCTGTCATTGGGCTATATTTGGGCTACATCTGGGTGATTTTGGGTTACATTTGGGCTCTTTTGTCTCCGGTGGCCATCTTGGGAGATTTATTTGTTATGAAGTTTCCTAATTTCCTCATGTACTGCAGTCTCCTCAGTAGGAAATGCTTTCAGTTTTTTACTTTGATTCCATCATGAAGGTATTCAGATATGTCACACATTTGCCATTAATTCTGAATGTTAGCACTCTAGCTGCTCATTAGATCACTGTAGTAAAACTACTGTTCACCATGGAAGTCTGCTCCTGGTATTAAAAGTGCATGTTTCAGTCTGCATATCATAATTTTTTAATGGAATAGAAGAGGATCTGAGAAGTCACTCAAAATGTGCCCTCATTTTCTTTCTTCAGCATTAATCATAATTTCTATGGCAAAATGAACCCCCTCATTGTGTTCCTTTTTAAATTAAATATTTTAAGTGTTACCAGTTTATTCCAATCAATATGGCTTCAGGTGTGCCATACTTTTGTAATAATGAAGACAGTAAGCGCTCTAGTTGTTTTTAAGAACACTCTGGAACATTCTGTCATTGGGCTATACTTGGGCTACATCTGGGTGATATTTGGGCTACATTTGGGCTCTTTTGTCTCTGGTGGCCATCTTGGGAGACTTATTTGTTATGAAGTTTCCTAATTTCCTCATTTACTGCAGTCTCCTCAGTAGGGAATACTTTCAGTTTTTTACTTTGATTCCATCAAGAAGGCATTCAGATGTGTCACACATTTGCCATAAATTCAGAATGTTAGCACTCTTTTTGCTCATTAGATCACTGTAGTAAAGCTACTGCTCACTAGGGAAAACTGCTGCTGGTATTGAAAGTGCATGTTTCAGTCTGCATGTCAGAATTTTTTAATGAAATAGAAGAGGATTTGAGAAGTCACTCAAAATGTGCCCTAATTTTTCTTTCTGCAGCACTAATCATACTTTTTATGGAAAAATGAACCCCCTCATTTTGGTCCTTTTTAAATTAAATGTTTTAAGAGTTACCACTTTAATCCAAGAAAGATGGCTTCAGGTGTGCCATATGTTTATCATAAGTAGGACTGTTAGCGCTCTAGTTGTTCTTTGGAACACTCTGGGAAGCTGCAGTAGAACACAAAGGAATCAACTGACAGTCTCTGCCCTTGTTAGATGTACATGTTTTACTGAGAATGTCAGACTTCATTCTCACATGACTGAGAAAGATAATGTGAATTTACAGAAAATAAGCTCTCAGTTTAGCTTATAGATCACCTTCCAAACCTCTGTGGGAAAAGCATGAGAAAATATTTTTCTCTCAATCATTATATCCCAGCAGAAGGCTTTTTCATATGGTGAAATCACCTTAGAACATACCACAATTCCTAAAATGAGCATGGTACCATCAACAAATGATTTATAATGTAACTAAAGTCTTAAAACCTTCTATTAACTGCAATGCTTTTAATGAGGTGCTATCATGTATATTGGTTCCAAGATGGCTGCCAACACTTCTTGGATGAAGTGCTGACAGCCAATCAGATCTCAGGATGAGATGTGTGGTTAGGCTCCGCCCACATATATATATGATTTTACTTTTGATTTTCTCAGGAACTACTGAACAGATTGACACCAGACCTGCAAAAGGCACTTCCCTGACCTGAGGACTACCTCTCTGCCAAATTTGAAGTAATTCTGTTCAGCCGTTCGGGCTGTACCTTGGACTAAAGGTCCCTATGGAAAATTGCATTCTTGGATGAAGTGCTGACAGCCAATCAGATCTCAGGATGAGATGTGTGGTTAGGCACCACCCACATATATATATGATTTTACTTTTGATTTTCTCAGGAACTACTGAACAGATTGACACCAGACCTGCAAAAGGCACTTCCCTGACCTGAGGACTACCTCTCTGCCAAATTTCAAGTAATTCTGTTTAGCCGTTCGGGCTGTACCTTGGACTAAAGGTCCCTATGGAAAATTGCATGGGGAAAACGTGTTTTGGGACCCCCCTTTTTTCTCAGCCCCCGTTTGACGAATCCCCCCGAGACTTTCAGGGTAGGAGCGGAGCAGAGCGCCCCACCTATTTTGAAAATTTCGCGAGGATTCGTCAACCGGCGCCAAAGTTATTCCAAATAGAATGTTGCGGATTTCCTATGGAAACACGGTCCTAACTATAACTATCTACTGGCGACCGCCCGCTCCTACCCTGAAAGTCTCAGGGGGATTCGTCAATAGAAGGTTTTAAGACTTTAGTTACATTATAAATCATTTGTTGATGGTACCATACCCATTTTAGGAATTGTGGTATGTTCTAGGGTGATTTCACCATGTGAAAAAGCCTTCTGCTGGGATATCATGATTGAGAGAAAAATATTTTCTCATGCTTTTCTCACAGAGGTTTGGAAGGTGATCTATAAGCTAAACTGAGAGCTTATTTTCTGTAAATTCACATTATCTTTCTCAGTCATGTGAGAATGAAGTCTGACATTCTCAGTAAAACATGTACATCCAACAAGGGCAGAGACTGTCAGTTGATTCCTTTGTGTTCTACTGCAGCTTCCCAGAGTGTTCCAAAGAACAAGTAGCGCAAAAACAACAATTGATGGACAGAATGCAGAACAATGTCATACATTCACCCCAGTACAGAGATCTGGGCCTAAATCCATCGTTTTTTTGTGCTCACCATGCCATTCCAGTTAGAACCCAGCTATATGCAAATCAGTCTTGACCCTGTGCCTCATGGGAACAGTCCAGCCCGAACTGCCAAGCCAGGTCCTCCCTGGACTGGAAACAAGCATCCTAGGACCGGTTTCGGGGTTTCACCCCTCTTCAGCCAGGATAGCTTGATTCCAGTGGCATGGAGAGCACGGGACTCACGTCTGAGCATACCCGTCCCACTCGGGGTGACAAATGCAAAAACAACAATTGATGGACAGAATGCAGAACAATGTCATACATTCACCCCAGTACAGAGATCTGGGCCTAAATCCATTGTTTTTTTGCTCACCATGCCATTCCAGTTAGAACCCAGCCATATGCAAATCAGTCTTGACCCTGTGCCTCATGGGAACAGTCCAGCCCGAACTGCCAAGCCAGGTCCTCCCTGCACTGGAAACAAGCATCCTAGGACCGGTTTCGGGGTTTCACCCCTCTTCAGCCAGGATAGCTTGATTCCAGTGGCATGGAGAGCACGGGACTCACGTCTGAGCATACCCGTCCCACTCGGGGTGACAAATGCAAAAACAACAATTGATGGACAGAATGCAGAACAATGTCATACATTCACCCCAGTACAGAGATCTGGGCCTAAATCCATCGTTTTTTTGCTCACCATGCAATTCCAGTTAGAACCCAGCCATATGCAAATCAGTCTTGACCCTGTGCCTCATGGGAACAGTCCAGCCCGAACTGCCAAGCCAGGTCCTCCCTGGACTGGAAACTAGAACTAACTAGAGCACTAACAGTCCTACTTATGATAAACGTATGGCACACCTGAAGCCATCTTGCTTGGATTAAAGTGGTAACTCTTAAAAAATTTAATTTAAAAAGGAACAAAATGAGGGGGTTAATTTTTCCATAAAAAGTATGATTAGTGCTGCAGAAAGAAAAATTAGGGCACATTTTGAGTGACTTCTCAAATCCTCTTCTATTTCATTAAACAATTCTGACATGCAGACTGAAACATGCACTTTCAATACCAGCAGCAGTTTTCCCTGGTGAGCAGTAGCTTTACTACAGTGATCTAATGAGCAAAAAGAGTGCTAACATTCTGAATTTATGGCAAATGTGTGACACATCTGAATGCCTTCTTGTTGGAATCAAAGTAAAAAACTGAAAGTATTTCCTACTGAGGAGACTGCAGTAAATGAGGAAATTAGGAAACTTCATAACAAATAAGTCTCCCAAGATGGCCACCAGAGACAAAAGAGCCCAAATGTAGCCCAAATATCACCCAGATGTAGCCCAAGTATAGCCCAATGACAGAATGTCCCAGAGTGTTCTTAAAAACAACTAGAGTGCTTACTGTCTTCATTATGACAAAAGTATGGCACACCTGAAGCCATCTTGATTGGAATAAACTGGTAACACTTAAAACATTTAATTTAAAAAGGAACACAATGAAGGGGTTCATTTTGCCATAGAAATTATGATTAATGCTGAAGAAAGAAAATGGGGGCACATTTTGAGTGACTTCTCAAAACCTCTTCTATTTCATTAAAAAATTCTGACATGCAGACTGAAACATGCACTTTTAATACCAGGAGCACACTTCCATGGTGAACAGTAGTTTTACTACAGTGATCTAATGAGCAACTAGAGTGCTAACATTCAGAATTTATGGCAAATGTTTGACATATCTGAATACCTTCATGATGGAATCAAAGTAAAAAACTGAAAGCATTTCCTACTAAGGAGACTGAAGTACATGAGGAAATTAGGAAACTTCATAACAAATAAATCTCCCAAGATGGCCACCGGAGACAAAAGAGCCCAAATGTAGCCCAAAATCACCCAGATGTAGCCCAAATAGAGCCCAATGACAGAAGTGTGCAAAACACTTATTTTTTTGTGTTTTTGCAGTGTTATATTGTGCAGACTTGTCAGGTATTGGAGTGCTTTACATGAGCATTGGTTACATCACACAAGAACAAATTCATTTTGGTTGTAGACATGGGGAGACTAAGTGATTTGACCACAATCACAGAATGTCGAGCTGAAGCAGAAACTCCAACCTGGTTCCCCAGTTGCAAAGTCTGCAGTTCTGGAAGTAACACCACATCCTCTCCCCTAAGTGCAACATTTGATCAAGTGGTCAACTGGATAAAAAAACATAAAGATAACAAATAGTTTAAAAGTGCTTTGTCGCTATTTGAAAACTCAGAAAATATGTCCTTATTTAAGTCTTTTAGAGCACTAACCATAATTTTGATGCCAATAAGACCCTCTCATATATGTAATTTCTAAAGGAAATGCTCTAGGTATTACAGTTTTGATTACATCAAGATGACGTCAGGCGTTCCACACTTTTGTAATAAATATAGAATGTTAGCAATCTAGTTGTTCATTAGGATACTGTTCAGAGGCAGAGGCCAGGGGCACGGACTCTGAAAATTGAAAGGCAGGTAGGAGGGTGCAAAGCCAACAATTTAACCACACTGAGCAGGCAAGAAGGGCCGTGGCAGCACAACAGACTATGGAGGGCAGTGGAAAGGGGGGCAGGGGCAACAAATCAACAATACAGGACTTGCAAGAGAGGCTGTAGCAATGTAATAGACCATTGTGGGCAGAAGGAAGAGGCAATGGTAGTACAACCATACATGCCAACAGACCCGATTCAGCCAGGAAACGTCCAATGTTTTTAAGCTCAAATGGGCTTTATTTGATCTGTCTCCTGTCTACAATCTCCTCTTTTTCAATGTAACTCAAAGGGGAAAATCAATACCCCAGTTTTTTTTCAAAATCTCCCTCTTACCAAGTTCAAAATGTTCGCAAGTATGGTACATTGGATCATGGAAGGAAATGGGGTAGGGACATGGATTTGGATAACAGAGGACAGGAGGGACATGGAGAGGTGCACCAAACTGACCCTGCAGGACAGGCATCAGGGTTTGCAGCAGCACAATACACTACACAGGGCATGCGGGACGGGAGTGCAGCACAACAATCCATAGAAAGCAAGAGGGAGGGGACAGGACCATGCACATGGAAAACAGAGAACAGAAGGGCAAGAGGCAATGGTAGCTAGCTGACCATAATGGACAGACAGGAGAGAAAGCTGCAGCATAACAGACCATAAAGGGCAGGAGGGACGGATCAGGGGCATTACAATGGAACAGACAAGCCAGGAGGGAGGGAGTAGGGATCTGAACATGTAAACAGAGAGCTGGGGGCAAGAGGGCAGGGCAGGAGCAGCAAGATAGCCATGGAGGTCAGGCAGGATGGGCACTAGAAGCAAGATACACCATGAAGAGCAACAGTGAGACTGTGATGGCATACACACAGACCATGTAGGGAAGGTGCGAGGAGGTCAGGGGCAGCTAACTGACCACACAGGGAAGGTGGGAGGGGCCATGGCAGCACAGAAGACCATGCATGGCAAGTGGGAGGGTTAGTGGCAGCACAATGGCTATGATGGGCAAGAAGGAGGGTGCAGGGGCATGCACAAAGGACGATGGAGGATAGAAGGGAGGGTCAGGACCTGTGCACAGACAAGAAAGTTCAGGGGAAGGGGCCTCACAACAGACCGCATGGGGCAGGCAGGAGGAGCAGTTGCAGCACAACAGACCAGGGAGGGCAGAAGGTTGTGGAAGTACAATGGACCATGTAGGACAGGAGGAAGAGGATAGGGGCATGGCATGTGGACAGGCAGGGTGGAGGTGGCAGGGACAGGTTACAGTCATCTGACAATGCTAGGCTGGTGGGAGGGGAGTGGCAGCTCAACAGAACACTCAGAGTAGATAGGAGTGGCAGGTCCATGGAACATGGTGTACAAAAAGGATGGAGCAGGGGCATGCACAAAGACATCGGAGGGCAGGGGGAAGGAGAATAGGGGCAGCAAGCTAAGCACAGAGTTTAAGCAGGAGGTCAATGATGGGGCATAGAATTGGGCAATGGAGGGCAGGAGGAGTGAACTGGTACATCATACTAAATTGAGGGCAGTGGCAGCACATCAGACCATCCTTGGCAGGAGGGAGGAGGCTAGTCCATGGATTCACACAACAGAGGATAGGGAGGAGGGGGTTGGGGCAGCAAGCTAACTGTTCAGAGAAGGTGGGTATTAGGAACTTTATTGTTTTTAAAACGTGTGTCTGTGCGAACTACTTAAAATATGAACAAGTATGCAGCAAAATCTCACTTTTATTCAGGAAGAAGAGGACGTTTGTGACTGTGACTCCGGGCTCACTTGGCAGAAACACCCCCTGACCCTCCACCCCCTATCGCAAAATGTAATGCCCGTGAAAAGGGTAGGTGAACACAGTGTTATAGAGAACATAGTCCTGAGAGCACGATTGAAAATGAAAACTAGATATAGTGTATGGTATAAACTATGCACCAAAAAGTGTGATATAAGATGAACCGGGCGTGAAATATAATATGCAATACATTGTGCGCAATGACAGATTCATTGGAGAGCGCGAGATAGCACAGGCACTAGCGCTTGCTATGCGATATGCGCCTTGGAGTGTAATATGCACAGGGCAGTGTTGTGTAACGTAACTAGTCTCTAAAGTTGTAATATAAAATATGTGCTGGGGAGTGTAACGTTGCATATGCACTGTGACAATGATATGGATCCCAGATTGTAATATGTATGGCATAGCACTGTGCGTTATAATATAGGCATCGAGGAAGGCGCTTTAGATGGGGCAATATAACCCGTGCGAAGACAAGTGTGGCATGACATATTCACAGGGTGGTGTTACAGTGCACATGGGCTAGAGAGTGTCATAGCATATGCACTAGCTAGTGGAATACAACACAGAGGTGTGTGGCACTCAGCAGGCAATGGTGGGTGTAACACAGCATTGGGCTCTGCCAGGAGTGCGCTGTGACTCTCAAGTGATGTTGGTCCCCTTTCCAGAGAGTAAAATAAAAAGTATTACACATCCGGCAGTGGATATGTGTTTTATTAACCGTGAGGGGGGTTTCTTGCATACTTTTGGTCTAATTTTTGTCGAAACCCCTTTGAATGGCTTGGTGTGCATGTGTATTAAATGTGCCCGTCAATAGCTACCCATGTTTGTATAAATAAACGACAAGGGTGTCTACCGGGATTAGGCACGGTAGGGCATCAGACATGTCAGAGCTTCACTAGTGGTGTAAATACATTCCACGTGGATTAATTTTATGCATAGTCGCCTTTTAATTAGGGGTGGGCGGAATTTGCGAAATTAACTTTCGCAAATTATCGCCAAAATGTTTCAAATTATCGCAAACAACCGGAAATATCGCGAAGATGCAGAAGTTTTTTTCCCGCATGTTCGCGAGATTTTCTGCATGGTTGCGGGTCGCCAACTTACCCATGTGGTTGCTTGCGGGCGCGGCCATCTTGTTTTGAGTTGTCTCGCGGTGCATGATCGCGAGAAGAAAGACGTGATCGCGCGACGCATGATGTCACTGCGGGCGCGAACTGTCGTGAGACAGCGCAAATGGCTTTAAACAATACAACATCTCATGGAGAACGCGACCGGATCAAGAAAACTTGTTGGCAAACGCAGGGATTCAGGTAAGGTGATCGCGCGCGCGCGAGAATGTATTATTTTACAGCGTGAGCAAGAAACAAATTATCGCCAAGCTGCGGAAACCGGAAATTTTGACATTTTCGCACTCTCCGCGGAACGCGAAAATGTCAAATTATCGCAATTTCCGCGAACGGAATGAAATTTTCGCCCAGACCTACTTTTAATGAATATCACGCAAATCGTAATGGTGATAGGTACGTACGGTTTGTCCACCATGTCCTAGGTGTGTCTATAAATATATATTTTTTTTAAATAATAAAAAACAGTGGCCGGCCCTGGGGATTGGGGTCAAAAAAATATAATTAGGAGACAGGCCCTGGGGGATGGGGTCATCAGGGCTAATAAACTAGAATAAGAAGGGGAACCACACAGCCCCCCTTCTTAAAAAACTTAAAACAAATAAAAGACTGGCATCATGCCGGAGGCCACGCCCCCTCCTTGCAGCACTCTGCAAACGCGCCCCCTGGCGAGTTGTAAGTTGGGGAATTAATTCCTCTTCAATACTGAGGGTCCCTAAAGGCCAACTAGCCCAACAGGCATCTCCAGTATGCGCCAGGGAGCTGCGCTGCAGACACGTGTTCTGAGGCCAAGCCCCTTTTTACACCTCTCTGCAACGCAGCTCTGTGGCACTTACTGGAGGTACCTAGTGGTCTAGTTTGACCCTAGGGACCCTTAGGATTCAAGGGGACTTAATCTCTCAACTTAGAACAGTCACAGGGCGCGTTTACACAGTGGTGAAGGGAGGTGACGGAGCCTGAGGTGACGTGTGCAAACATGCACTATGGCACGTTTTAAATTGGGGATATAATTTCCCTTCAATTCTGAGGGCCCCTGGGGGCTAACTAGCGCACCAAGTGCTTCCAGTAAGCGCCACTGAGCTGCATTGCAGAGAGGTGGTCCAGGCCGTGCCACTTTTTACACCTCTCTGCAACGCAGCTCTGTGGCACTTACTGGAGTTACCTAGTGGGCTAGTTGGACCCTAGGGACACTCAGGATTCAAATGAACTTAATCTCCCAACTAAAAACAGACACAGGGCGTGTTTACACAGTGGTGAAGGGAGGGGACGGGGCCTGAGTTAACGTGTGCAAAAACGCCCGGTGGCCTGTTTTAAGAGGTAGTTTTAATCCCCCTGCCCTATTATATACTAGGGGCTTACAGAGGAGGTCATGCTAATCACAGGGGGACCCCAACGCATAATGTTCCCTAGTGTATGTAGGTGTTTTCACTGTATTCTAAGTGTCTTTTAACATAGCACTGGCTCTAGGACTGGTTAGTCAGACTCAGTTACCACCAGTATCCGTCTGACAAAAAATGAGGGTACAGGATGATTTTGCAACAAGGCTTCTTTCTGCTCTTCTTTTTGTTCTTTCTGCACGTTATCCTTCTTCCTGCACTTTTCTTCGTCTTTGAGGACTTCTGTTGCTTCTTTCTGCACTTCTTTTTTTTCTTTCTGTGCATTTTTTCTTCTTTCTTCACATGTCCTATCTCTGTAGGCATAGTTAGAAATTAGCATTTAAAAAAACCTTTGAAATTCACAGAAAAAAACATAGGTTTCAGGCACGTTATAGTTAGGAATTAGCATTTAAAAAACCTCAGAAATTCACTGAAAAAACCATAGGTTTCAGGGGTGTTATAGTTAGCTGGACTTTTCACTTGTACAAAACCATTGAAATTCCCCCGTTATAGTTAGTTCAGCTAACTATAACTCGCGCGCCCGCAATGCACTGCTGATGACGTCACATATTACATCACTCATGACATGGTCAGTGACATCACTCATGACATCACTGATGACATCTCAAATGACACCACTGATGACATCACTGATGACATCATCCTTGTGATAGAGTGGCAGACCTCCTCTCACCCTAATATAGCCTTTGATACACACATTCAAAAATAGAGACTAAAATTTTCAAAACAATGGACATACCAATACCAGTTACAACAGCCTCTTCAGTAATTCTAAGATCCACATACACATCCACTTATTCACCAACAGTCCTATACAGTCACTCATACATGTACTCACTCATCATATGTACTCATACACCTATACATCCTGTTACACAATGCCACTCATCCATAGAGTTACTCACACACATAATCACTCATGCTAATAAAGAATCAAACATACATTTACTTGCATATACAGTTATACACACACCACCACACTTACTTCTACGGAAACTTACACATACTTAGTCTTTTAAACAATCACTTATAGAAACACATACTTATTCATACAGGAACTCTTTCAATCTCTCACTCTCACATATACTCACTTATATACACCAATAGTCACATATACTAGTTTAAAACATATGTAGTTACTCATAAAGACACTATTGAGACAGTCATTCACTCACTAACACACCCATACACATACTCATCCACCCATACAGTCCTGCACACATGCTGTCTTCAACACATACAAACAGTGAGTCACTCATTCATGCACCTATGCACTACGTAATACCCCCCACCGAACCATGCAGACACTCAGACTGATACTCAAAAAAACAACTAATAAACTATATAGACACCCATGTAGCTACTCACCAACCCATGCAGCCACTTATACACAAAGTGAGAGACTGACACAGATATTTACATATTTAAACATTACTCACTTAGCCATGTATTCAAAAAGATACACTTAATCAGTCAGTTACACAATCAATTTTTCAAAAACAAATCATCCATTTAGACACTTATATACCCATTTATTCTTCCATCGACCTTGAGATATACATATATAAAACATATTTAATTTTCAGAAAAACACACATTCACTGGATGATGTCATCAGAGATGTCATCAGTGATGTCATTTGAGATGTCATCAGTGATGTCACTGACCATGTCATGAGTGATGTAATATGTGACGTCATCAGCAGTGCATTGCGGGCGCGCGAGTTATAGTTAGCTGAACTAACTATAACGGGGGAATTTCAATGGTTTTGTACAAGTGAAAAGTCCAGCTAACTATAACACCCCTGAAACCTATGGTTTTTTCAGTGAATATATATATAACTATGTCCAAAACACTGGTAACTGCCGCACATTTAAGCAAGGCTCCTTTCCAAGTACTTTTAATGGAAATGTAGAATCCATGCTTAAACATATTTTATAGTCAATGGTGTTGCTTTTGCTCGCAGAAAGACATTAAGCACATGGAGGAGAGAATCTTTTAGATAGTAACTGATGCATAGTTCCTAATAATGAAGACTTAGTGCAAAACTGAATGATTCGCAATAAGTTAAGATCTTGAGCTTTTTTTGTACTATAAGTTATAACATAGCAGGGTGCCTTCATGTGGTATATTGTAAAAATAAAAATGATGGTGCTGAATTATTTTGTGATATAAGTAGTGCTCATTTTTTACAATCTTGACTTATTTTGTCAAGAGACTCACATTCTGCATTGGCTCCAATCACCAACCATGTGACATTTGAATTCTTTTTGTTTATCAAATAGATGCAAGCATGTATTTATCCCTGTGCTGAAGGAATAAAATGTATATCTATGCTCTTTCAACCACTCGGAGATCCAGTAGAGCAAGAATACTATTCAGAGATGGGAGGTAAGAAAATGTTACCTACTTTTAATACTAGCTCTTTTCCAGGGGAATACTCCTCATAGTCATAAGCACAGAATAGTCCCACCTACACTTCGGATCCCTGGGAACTTATATACAAAATATATACATTCATATGAACAAATATTTGCAGCCTATAAAAGATAAAGAAGGCCACATTTTGTTTATTTTCATTTTAGAAGAGAAGCAAATTATTAATATGTCAATGAACAACATAAGTACATTTTTCACAAACCTTTTTTAAAAGTAAAGTGGAAAAGGAAATGAAGGACAGAATTTTATTCAGCAGGCTGCAAAGTAAAACCTTGAGAACAAAACTGGAACTGTGCCTTTAAGAACCACCTCACAGCACACCCAGCATCCAATCATGCCCCACAGGTGACAGGTAGGTCAGTTCATTTTTCCAGCTCTTGGATCCTGGGGTACAGAGCTTTGCCTTTTTTAGCTGAAACGAAGTAGAATGCTTTCCGAAACCTTACTTTTTGTCTTGCACTCGACATCTTTGTATACTTACTGTATTGCTATACCTTTTTCTGACAGGAAGGATTTGTTTTCCTGTCAGAATGCCTTCACTTTTTTTGAGGGGTCCTTCCTGTGGTGAAAAGAAGGCACAAACACATCCATGCATGGTCTGTACTCATTGTCTTCCTGAGGCTCACCATCCAGATTCTTGCAGAGACTGTCAGAAGCTTTCAAGAAGAACTTTAAAAGACAGAGAAAAGATCAGGTTGCATGGGGAAGGTTGTTCTTCTACCAGAGTGCCCACCTCCTCCTCCAAGGTCTCTCCTAGAGGCCGATTCAAGGTGAAAAGGAAGAAGCATTGCTCTTGTTCAATGTTGAGGAGTGTGTCTAGAAATGTTGTTGAAGCTATTCACCACTCAAGGGAAGCCATCCAACACCATTTCCACAGGCTTATCTTCTCTTCGGCACCACCACCTAAACCATTATTTAAAAAAAATACACCCCGAGCCTGTCGAGAATATATGCTATATAGGCCTGGGTGAAATTTTATTTATACTGGTAAATGTATGTAACTACTGAATTTTCACATTAAACGAAATTCATGAAATGTACTTGAATTTTTGTTTTACACTATTTCTCTTACATGTTATACACCTGGCATCAAAAAAGTATTGCAACAGAGAAGCAGGCGTTGAGTTTGCACAGATAATGTCTCACCAA
This sequence comes from Triturus cristatus, assembly GCF_964204655.1. Taxonomy (NCBI): domain Eukaryota; kingdom Metazoa; phylum Chordata; class Amphibia; order Caudata; family Salamandridae; genus Triturus; species Triturus cristatus. The sequence goes on along the minus strand of NC_140593.1, from coordinate 923,167,824 downwards.
GTGAACCTTTTTGCTGGAATCACTATCTTGGGAGACTTTAATTTACGCAAGATGCACACATTACTAAAAAAAAAAGTGAAGCACAATAACATCAAATGTTACAAAAGTGAAATTTTCAAAATTTCAGCAGAAAAGGTTATGTGAATTTTCACACTACTGGCATGATGTGATTCCTGGATATTGAAGCTCACTTTGAGACCCTCTTTCTGAGATTTACATAAGTAATGACAGTTCCATCATGCCTGCAGAGCTGCTATATTTTATTTCCACTGAAACAGCTGCTGCAACTTTTTTTTTGTTTTGATTTTTTGCTGAAACCGGTTCTGCCAATGACAATGTTCTTTAAATTTGTCCTCAATTGTGATTTGACAGTTCTACTGCTAAAGTTAAAACAATGCCCTAAATCTCTGAAAGATGGATTTCTCTAAAGAAGGGAGTCTTGGGGGAAGATTTACAAGCCCCATGCGACATGTTTACGACACCGTTGCGTCACTTCTGTTACGCAGCGGTGTTGTAAACAATGCGCCACCATGCGACAGATTTACAATGTGATGCATCTAGTGAGCATGGAAGGCCAGTAAAAGTGGCGTAGTGAATTCTACAAGATTTCAGTGAGTCACTTTTACGTCCATGCTGCGTCAAAACCTTACGCCTTGAAGCAGGCGTAAGGAGTGATGAAGCATGTTAGGCATAGGACACCCCTGAGAATTGCTGGAGTTGCGTCGTGCTTGCAACATAACTCCAGCAATGCTCTGCCCTTACAACAGAAGATGCAACACGCATCTGACTATCCTTGCGCCACGGTGTGTCGCATTGTAAATGTGACGCATTGGTGGTGGCGCAAGGGTATTCCTGTGTGTTGCATCTTTACTGGCGCATCCCTGCTAATATGCAGGTATGCGGCAGTCCTCATAATTCTGCAACGCAGTTTTTAGGGATTGTATATCCTAAAATACTTTTTCTATAGATACCTTTCATGAAGTCGAATATAAAACGAACGTATTAACGTTATTTCAAAATTTTGCAAACTTCATAAACTTTATGGGCACATTTTTAAAAAGTAATGTATTCAGAAATTAAAGCTTCAGGCTTATGTTGGGGGCAACAGCCCCTGAAAAAAATCTCTTTGGAAAAAACAATTTTTCCCGTGCATTTCAGTCTGCAGGCAGTTTTGTGATGTTGACAAACTAGAACCATAACCAAGTGCAACTTAATCAACTTCAGAAAACTTCTCCGGTGAAATACAATTTTCGCAAAACCCTGAAAAATATTATGGACACTGGTTTTGACCTTTTCTACTGTATGTTATTTTAATAAAGGTGCTTTTTCAGGTGCTACTCGCTTTCTCTAAAGCAGCGAAAGATCAGGCTGGGCTCAGAACTCTTTCCCCCGTGTGTATTCCACTCGAAGTACATTTCTGAACCGCTGGTAATCATTCCTGATTTTTATTAGTCCTGGAATGGAAATATATTGAATTTCATCCAAAAATTCTGTCGTCTCCTCCTTGTAGACACATCTTTCAGGTTGGATTCCCGGAAGACTATTTAAATAAATATAAACAAACCTAGCCATTAGGATATTTTCGGTAGTTCCCGACGTTCGGAATAATATAGCACCTGCACCTGTGAAAGGCACATACTGTAATTTTTTTCATTTTCACCTGTCATCGCGCGCTCAAGCCATGGGCATCGGTGGAGTGGTAAGAGCTTTTTTATTATTTTACTCTGGCGTGGATTTATGCGCTTCCTGGAACAACGACGCAGTTTCCGTGGCAAGGAATCGCGGCTTTTTGAATATCGAAAGAAAATTCTATTTTCACGTTAAACCTTTTTATTAAAGCGTTTTCCATCTAGGGTAAGATCTGAGCGAAATGCACACTGTAAGAAGGCGAGCTGAACTACGCAATTTTGCTGTCAGTGTAATTAATGTTTCATGCGCAGCCAGCCTCTTTACTCAGTTCTTGAAACATTGCTACAAAATTCTTTATCGATGATTGGAAAGGCTGTCTGTGAAGTTTGAGTGCCTTGTTTAGCGACCTGCGTGATGTAACTGCAAAGATTGTTTCAGAAATATGCCAATATATTACCACTTCTGTACATGTCAAGGAAATGCACGGTTATTAGTAAGAACTGCATGCACAACTTTTAAAATGCATGTTTATATATCAATGTACCTACAGGTATGCGAATAGACCCTCATAACCATTTCAGGAGGAATGCCAGGCGTACAAATATTGATGTATGGGTACTAAGCAGGGCACGAGTGGGGGGGTACACGCGGGTACATGGCGTCCACCCACTATTTTCACAGGGTGGACGTCGACAGTCCAACCTGCTAAGAAGTTGGGCCCCACAGAAATATGTTGAACTTGTCCCAGTGTCATTTTGAGACACCGGGACAAATTTAGCAGCTCCTACACATTGCCTGCTTTCCATTCCGAGCAGCAATGTGGAGGCAGAGAGGGGACTTTTTTTCACCTCCAGCTGGGCCAAAGTTAAGGGGCCATCAGGCCTCTTTTTGATCGAGTATGGGACTGGATGCTCTCCTGGAACCTCACAAATGCAAATGCACCAGAAAGGAAACAAAAGCACACAGCTTGTTATCTTTTTATAGGTAGTTAAGAGATGCATGCTTTTTACTTTGTTGTATGTAAGTGCATGCACTGTAAGAATGTCAGATGAGTTGGCCTGTCCCAGTATTTAGACAAATTACAAATTAAACAGCACTATTTTATATATTTTATAGCGATACTGATCCCAATGCATGAGTGTTAGAGCACTTTACATAACATACACATTATCCATTCCAAATAAATCATGTAAGTGTGTAAATCAATGTTCAAGATGTGTTACATGAGACAGTCAGGGTTACAAGGTGTAGGAGTCAAATACCCTTCATAGCTCACTATGATCTACTAGGATTACAATTTAGTAACTGCAAGTAACAAAAGGATCTCTGTGTTCAAAGCAGTAATCAACTTACCTAGCTACATAAACAAAAAATCTGTGATCTGCATGTTACATGATATGCTTTGCATGTATGTGTATAGTCCAAGTTAGCTATCAGTAGGGGAGCGCTGCACAAATAGGCGAGTCGGTTTAAATAAGCGGGGTGGGGGACTAGGGGGCAAGTTGTGGAGGTTAATCTAAACAGATGTAGTTGAAACTCTATCAAGACCTGCTATTTGTTCTTGTACTCGTTTGGCACTTATTACGGTGCCTGTGAGGGATTCATATATGTTCGTGGTGATTATGCCATCACATTATAAAATGAAGTTAGGATTGACTTTATGAGGATTTTTGATAACATTTGTAGATATAAATCCCTCAATGGGACAGGGTGGAGAGCCAAGAGAAAAGAAACAAGAATTTTACATTCTCCTTTCATGCATTTTTGAGCTAAGAGAAAACTGGCCCAACGAAGTTCATGTAGTGAACAAAACGCGTTGGCTGTCCTGTGTTGTCATCAAAGAAAAATATAGGGGCATATTTACAAGGGCTTTATCTCCGCTTTTTTGGCTTACAAAGCCAAAAAAGCGGAGATAAAATCAGCACCCTATTTACAAGAGGGTGCTAACATGCATGATCGCACCCAAGATGGACTACCTTGCAAATATCGCTGATGTTTACGTCGCGATATTTACAAGGCAGCCCACATGATTTTAGCACACATTAGATTTTGGCGAAAACGGCAGTTTTCGCCAAAACCTAACGTCTGCTAAAATCCTGACTTAGCCATCCCTAACATAGGGGGTGGATTATGTTATCGCCCTTTTGCAGGGAACATCACTGAAAAACCAGCGATGTTCCCTGCAAAAGGGCGATAACCTCGCTATCTCTGGAATTTTTATCACCCTGGAGTAACGTGTTGTTAATGACACGCTACCAGGGCGATAAATACCAGAGATCGTCTACGATAATATAATTATCGCTAAGCACGGCCAGCGATAATTATCGCTGGCCGTTGTTAATATACCCCATAGATGTTTGGAACACATATATTTTTGATTGGACTGATATATGCATTGGACTTTTGATACTGCGGTGCACTCCACATGCTTTTGTTGGATTGTCTTGACCTTTTAGGTTGTACCTTTAGAGCAGCAGGCGCTGTGTTTGTGCAAGCGACAAGATACATTTGTTAAGAATACTGGGACAAAGAGGGAGGTGATGTTTTGGCACTTTGACTCGCACCTTCATCTTGTTTTATACAACTTTTAAAATGCATGCTTACATATCAATTTAGCTGTAGGTTTAGTAAGCTATTGGAAGATATCCTGGTAAGTATTTCAGGAGAAATGACAGGCTGGCAAATACTGATGTATGGGTATTAAGCGTGTATGTATGCATGCATGTGTATATGTATAGTACAAGTTAGCTAGAAGTAGAGAAGCACTGTACAAATAGGAGAGTCGGTTTCAATAAGCGGGATGGGGGGATAGGGGGCGAGTTGGTGTTTTAATGTAACCAGATTTAGTATTCTTTGATGAGGTGTGTCTTAAATGACTGTTCTGAACTGTAGAAGGGATGGGGCAGTTCTGATGTTGAAGAGCATGTTATTTCAGAGTTTTTAGATTGCAGATGGGGGAGGTATGTTTACAGTTTTAATTTTCTCTTGTTTAAAGTAATTCATCTCCGTTCTGTCAGTCTCCATGGTCTGTGTGGTAAGGCATCAAGGGTGCCATTTCTAGTGACCAAGTCATGAAGGGGATGTGGGCATGTAACAAGAGCCTAAGAAGGTCTTCTTTTGAAAATAATGCAATATAGGATTTTGATGTGACAGGCAGCTGAAAACAGGAGCTCTTTCAAGAGAGCCAGTGGCGAAGGGAGGAGTCTCCATTTTTAAAGAGCTAGATTAGATACCTAAAGGTCTTGGCAGCTTCTCTGCAGTTGTTATTGAAGAGAAACGGTTAACTTTTTACTGGAGGGTGAGCTGGTACCATGCAGTCTTGGTTTTCTTCATGATGTATCCCTTGAATAAGAGTTTTTTGTCGAAGGCGAATTGAGTGATTAATTATTGGTTGTTGTAGGAAAGTGCCCCTTTATGTATGGTCACCCCTGCCACACACTTTTTGCTCCAAATGTTGATGGATATGACTCTTAGGGGCATATCATCAAGGACCGGCGATAATTATCGCTAAGTGCACTTAGCATTATCACCGTGTAACGTGGAATTTTATCTCGGAGATAGCGTGCTATTAGCAACGCTTATCTCAAAAGCGATAAAATTCCAAGCGCTCACTGCCAAATGTGATATTATCGCTGGAAATCCAGCGATAATCTCACAGAGTTTGGCGACAGCTTGCTGATAGGGCAAGGCATACTTAGCCATGATATCCACCTTACATAGGATATCATGGCTAAGTCAGTCTTGAAGCAGACGTAAGGAAAGTAGCGATAACAGAGGTTATCGCTACTTTGCTTGTCGCTCTGCAGGTTAGCGTGCCCATTGATAATTGGAGAAATGTCGCTTAGCGACATTTCGCCAGTTATGTTAGGGCAGGAACGCCCACTTTGCATCAGAGATCAGAGATGCGAAGATGGGCGTTGGGGGAAAGGGCGATAATGCAAGGATTCACACAATAGCGTGACCTTGCTGATTAGGCGATAAAATTATCGCCGCTTTTCAGCCGAAAACGGCCGCAAAAGCAACGATCATTTTTTATTGCCACCTTGATGATATACCCCAGAGTTTTTTATTTTTTTTATTTGAATTTTATATTGTGCTGGTTGGACAAAACATTTGACATGTTTTGAGAAATAAGATTAGTAGAAGTACAAGAACAAGTCAAGTGGGTTAAAAACAATCAGAAAAAATATAGGACAATAGTGTTGTAATGTAGTCCACAGTAAGGATTCAATAATATATCATGATCAAGATATTGGGAAATGAGGATGGAGGCAGATTCAAGACCGTTTAGTCAGTAAGTCAGGGGACCTCCCCAACCAAAATTGTCAAAGAGGGTTGAATCTTTGGGAGGAGTAAATCAGCTTGAGTTCTTGTTGAAGTCGTTTTTGAGTAGAAGAGATTTTAGGCCCTGTTTGAAGCCAAAAAGGAGGGGTTGCATTGTAGGTCCTTAGGGAGTTAAGTTCTAAATCTACGAGGTGTTTCCAGAGAAGAAGCATGCCAGCAATGATTTCTTTTTAAGTTTGGCAGGTATGTGAAGAAGAGAGTTTGAGCTTCTCAGAGCCCAGCTTATTCCTGCTCCCAATAGTTTAGTTTTTTTGTATGTAGGGCTTTGTGGGTGATACAAGCTGTCTTGTAGATGCATCTTCCTTCAATGGGATGCCAAGTGAACCTTTCAAGTGTGGGTGAGATGTGGTCAAACTGTTTGATTCCAGTGACAATTCTGGCAGCCACATTGAGAATTGTCCTTAGGGGTGCTAGGTGACTTTTACGGATTCCTGTCAGGGTGGCATTGCCGTAGTCAAGCTTTAGGAACACTAAAGATTGTACTGCCATCATAAGATCGTCAGGGGGGATAAATGGTTTGATTTTGTTAAGATGTCTTAGTGTGTAGAATGCTCCCTTGGTAGTATTTTTGATGTGTCCCTTCATTGACAAGTATGTGTCTAGTGTGATACCCATGGACTTAAGGGAGTAGGACAGTGTGGAAGGGCAGTTTATTGTGTCAGAATGTTCGAGCCATTCTTGGTTGGGAAGGGATTTGTTTTTTGGGAAAAGGAGTAGTAGTTCTGTCTTGTCGGGTCTCAGCTTAAGATGATTTGTGTTTAACCAAGCTTGTATCTTAATTAGCGTGGCATTAAGATGTCAGATTCAGCTGGGTGATCTTATTCTGTAGCAGAGTTGTGTGTCATCGGCATATAGGTGATACTTGATCCCACCTAGGTTCAAGATTACTGTGAGGGGTTCCATGAAAAGATTGAATAGGGCTGGCGAGAGGATGAAACCTTGGGGTATGCCTTTTGGTACTGGTGCATTGACATTTATTAATTGGGAGCTGTAGGACTTGGCCTTTTTGGCTAAAGTTCCCTAAACGCTTTGCTTTCTCCCTAGATCGTTCTCCATAGAGTTGTCAATTTAGATGCTTTGGGTACTTTGCCACTGCTGATCAGTGTCAAAGTACAAGTGTTCCCTGTATAAAGTGTAATGGTAATTGGTTGCCCATGATTGGTATGTTTGCCTTACTAGTAAAATCCCTAGTGATGTGCACAATAGGTAAGGTGGGATTATAGGGTCTTTCCCTGATTCCTACCGTTTATCATTTCAAGCACTCGGTCCTAATGAAGCGCACAGGGATCCATTAGGGACCCACTGGCTGCACGAAACATGTCGACCAGCACTCTCCTCTAAACATTAAACACCTTTTCATGGTTTGAGAGCGGTGGGAACACACTTATCCCTTCCTTTATTTGCTTAAGGAGTCTCCAAACCCACAAAACATTTTAATTTACCTAAAGAACCATTCATTAAATTAGTCTGGGTACCGATAGGTAATTTTAATCTCACATTCACTGATTCATTTGGCCCACACATGCACAAGTGCAGCACCTCCTAAAAAGATCTCCCCTAAAGAGCCCTCTTGTGGGGCCCGTGAAGGACTGCAGCGCCACCCCCATGAGGAGCACTGCCCAATGATGATTCTTTACACCCACAAGGGTGCATGAGGGCACAAGAACCAATAGGAGTTTTACCTCCACACCAAGCACAGTCAACCATCATCTGGAGACCAACATATTCACTCACACCCATAATAGGTTGTAGAGTTCCTCTTTCTGTCTCTTTTAGGAACTGATACCATTTTGTGGTTATTGTGTTTGTTAGCCTAGTTTCCCATAGGTTTAAAATGGAGAGGTGAAGTTTAGTATGTATGAACTCACAGTGTCAAAACACATCTTTCTATGAAAGTTGTTTTGTCAATGTGTGTTCAGAAACCACTCTTAGAAAGTGGCTGAGTGTCGTGCTTTAGGCATTTCTGTGTATCTCTGCTGAATGTGGATTGACTTTCTGGATCTGAGAGGTGAGAGGAGCTGGGGGATGTCTTGACCCAGGGAGGGGTTGAGATGGAACCAGACTGACCTGCAATTTGAGAGTATGCGGATTAGAAGCCCCAGGAGGTGAAGAGGCCTGGGTTGCTGCTATAAAACAATTGACCCATCTCCTGCTGAGTGATTAAGGATCCAGAGACCCAATAGCAAAAGGAGAAAGGTGACACTGGGAGGGAGACACCCAGAACCGATTTAGGCAGGGGTCAGGGACCCCTGAGCACAATGAACTTCAAAGACATTTAGGGGCATAACTATGAGAGCTGAGACGCCAGAACGTTGGAATAAAAATGTATTGAGACTGAAAAGGGTTGGACCCATTTCATGGTCAAGAGGAACCTCTGCTAAGGAAGGAACAACTGAAGAGACTGCTGAGAAGGACCGACCCTTGCTGCGTGAGCTGGGGCTGGTGCAGTGTTGGACCCGGCCTCGTGGTGTGGTCTTAACCCTCTTGGGTTGTGCCTGTCCCCCGCACCGGCCTACCCGGGTCGCCCTTTCCAGGCCACACAGGAACCCCTCATCCCTTCGGGGTTCCCCCCATGCTTGCTCCACGCACCAGCCCACGCGACCCGGCTCCCCCCAGCCTCGGCCCCAGCGAAGCCCCGACATCGAGGCACCAAGATCTGGCCAGGGGGCATCGCGTGGCCACTCCACCTCTCCCGGAGGAGGAGAGTTTCGATGGGACCCCCACCGTCCCTCCACACCTATGTACGATCGTCCTCCGGCCTCTCCGGGCCTGGCGCCTCTCCCGCTGGGCGTCTGGCCTCTCCCAGCCCGGCCTCTCCGCCCCCCCCAGGCGCAAGGGTCCGGACATCAAAGGGCTCCAGACCTATATCTGGGGCAACCCCGCAATGGAACAGCAGTTGTATCCCGGAGTCAAGAGCCCTGCTGATGGAATCGCGGCTGACCCTACGGAGAAGAACTCTTGCTTGACCCTATACCACGAGCCCAGCTGACTGCGTCGCGGCTCCACCTTATTGAGACAAGGAACCTCATGGAACATCGGGGGCCCTGCTGACGCTGCCCAACCTCGCTGAAGCCTCCCGCAGAGCCCTGCTGACGTCGTCGCGGCTCGAGCTGAACTGAACCACCTGAGAGCCCTGCTGACCTAGTCGCGGCTCGAGCTCCACGAACTGATCACCAGAGCCCTGCTGACGCCGTCGCGGCTCGACCGCTCCGGGACACGGAGACCCTCCAGCTTGAGGAACAAGACTGGGCCTAAGGTACCCTCGTACCCAGCTGCTACCAAAAGACTGTCCCACTACCCCGTCCCTAACAAAGACTCTGAGACTCTTGCGGATCCCTCGATCCCCCCTTGTATATATCGATAACCGTAACTTCCTAATGCTGATAAAGAATTGCTCATCGTGATAAACATCCTCGAGTCCTGTGTGGTGGTGTTACTGTGCTGGTACGGTATAGGAGAAGGACCTCTCCTAGGAGGCTTCTCAGCAGCGCTTGGCTACATCTTACCATGTGGGGGCCCCCCTGGGTGGTCTCTCCGACTCCCTCCGGGGTTTGCCTTCCAACATTTGGTGGCCAGCGACGGGATCCGAGCCGAACGCAGAGCGTACAAGCAAGTAACACACTCGCTATCCATCCAGACGAACAGAGACCATGGAGTTCCAACCAGAACGATTGGAAGAGTACACGCACAAAGAGTTAAAACAGTTCTGCAAGGATAAGGGCATTGCGACCACCGGCCTAGGTACCAAGGAAGAGATGCAGGAAGCCCTGAGAACCTGGATAGAGTCCGAGGCGGGTCCCTCCCAGAGTGAAGGTCCCCTGCCCCTGAATGCAGCCACGCCACCAGCACCGACCCCCGCGAACGGAGGGAGAAACAGCCTGGAAACCGGCCTCTCCGCGGAAGAAATACAAGAGCGGGAGAAGGTCCGGAACCATGAGCTAGAGCTCGCACGACTTCGGCTGGACGGCGAACTCTTGCTGGCCGAAAAGAAATTGGCCATGGAACAGCTACGGCTACGAGAGGAGATAGAGGAGAAGAAGCGGCACCGAGAGCTGGAGGAGAAAAGGCTGACCCTCGAACACGAGCGGGGCCTCAAAGAACTCGAGCTCAAGGCCCAGAAGGGGGAGACCGGCACCCCCAGCAATAGAGACGCTCTGCCGCCCACCGAAGTCAAGGTCCATATTCCCAAAGATGTCGTCAAGGAGTACTATAAAAACGACGACATCCAGCAGTGGTTTAAGGCGTACGAGGTGGCCATGACCTCCCATCGGGTACCCCGGAAGGATTGGGGTGCCGGCCTATGGGGTCAGTTCCTTAGCGAGGGCCGAGACACCCTACTCCAGCTCCCGGAAGAGGTGATGACCTCGTACGACTATATGAAGGAGGCCCTGCTCACCCGCTATGGACTAACCGCGGAAATGTACCGCCAGCGTTTCAGAGACTGCAAGAAAATCCCCGGTACCACATGGGTAGAGTATGTTGACTTTTTCAGCAGGGCCCTAGAAGGTTGGATCAAGGGGAGCAAGGTCACCACCTACGGGCAGCTGGTCGACCTCGTTATTTGGGAACACCTCTCCAACAACTGCTTCGTGGAGCTAAGACAACACCTCCTCGACAGCAAGCTGACCGAGCCACGGAAGCTCGCCGCCGAGGCCGATCGATGGGTCAACACCCGAGTCCCCCGGAGCTCGATGGGAGAGTACCAGCGAAACCCCACCGGCCCCCCCCGCCAGCGCGGCGGGGGAGGAGGGTCGAACAGGAATCGGGACCTCCCAGCTGGGCCGCCCAGGAGTCCGCCTCGGGGACCGCCTCAGCAACACACCTCCCCGAGCCTAGCCCGAAGAGGGACGTCGCCAGCAAAAACCAGACCCCGGCCCACGATAAAGTGCTACGGCTGCCAACAAACAGGACACTATGCCAGCGACCCTGCCTGCCCCATGAACCGACGAAGTGGGACCAGCGGGCCCCCGCCCCGACAACTAGTGGCGGCCGCCCTGGGAGAAGGGGAGGAAGAGGAAGAACCCCTCAACGGGGGGTCCACTGAGTGGGAGCCGGCAGCCATGTCCCTGGTCTGCCTGGGCAGCCGAGAAATGGTGCCCCGAATACCCATCCCGAGCAACACCCAGAAGTACCAACAGTGGGTCACTATCAATGGACGACGGGCCGAAGCCCTCCGTGACACCGGAGCCAGTGTCACCGCTGTCCGCTGCCACCTGGTGGCCCCCGAACAGATCCTGCCGAATGTGCTATGCCCCGTCCGGACTGCCGACAACAGCGAGAGCATGTGCCAGATGGCACAGATTCCCTTCGAATGGGGAGGGGTGACGGGCATACTGAAGGTGACTGTCCGCGACGACGCTCCGGTGGACTGCCTCCTGGGGAACGACCTCAAGAGTTAACCCTGGGCTCAAGTAGAGCGGCGAGAGCATCTCCGAATGCTAGGACTACCCGAATGGGCCTGCGCCACCACCCGGTCCATGGCCGCCCAGGCCCCCCATTCGTCCATGGTCGCCGACATCGTCGAGCCCGAGGGGCCCGTGCCACCACCTGCCTCCAGCGGGGGAGAAGCGGACATCGATGCCAGATCCACGGTGCCCCCCCCGGACGAGATCGCCTCTCTTGGCGCACTCCCGGAACTTGCCCAATGGCGCCACGACGGGGGCCCCACCAGAGAACAGTTCTTGCAGGAACAGAAGACCTGCCCCTCCCTTGAAGGAGTCCGGCAACAAGCGGCCTCGCAGGCCAACGGTGACCAGACCGGAACCCACTGGGTCTATTGGGCTGAAGGACTACTGTACAGCGAGCAGAAGATTGCAGAACTAGGGGCCAGTCGAGTGCTGGTGGTCCCCCTCTGATTCCGGGAGTTCCTCCTTAACCTGGCACATGATGTGCCCCTCGCTGGGCACCTGGGGCAGGACAAAACCTACAGCCGCCTGGTGACCCACTTCTACTGGCCCCGGATGCGGAGGGACGTGGACAACCACTGCCGGTCCTGCCAGACCTGCCAAGCCAGCGGCAAGACGGGGGGACGGGTCAAAGCCCCTCTCCAGCCCTTCCCGTTCGAACGGGTCGGAATAGACATCGTGGGGCCCCTGGACCCCCAGACCGCCCTGGGTCACCGCTTCATCCTGGTCCTCGTAGACCATGCAACCAGGTACCCTGAGGCCATCCCGCTTCGAACTGTGACCGCCCCCGTAGTGGGCTGGGCCTTAATGGGGATCTTCTCGAGAGTGGGGTTCCCCCGAGAAGTGGTGAGCGACCGAGGTACGAACTTTATCTCTAAATACATGCGGTCCCTGTGGCAGCAGTGCGGGGTCACGTACAAGTTCACCACCCCATACCACCCTCAGGGGAACGGACTGGTCGAGCGGTTCAACAGAACCTTAAAAGGCATGATCAAGGGCCTGGAAGAGCCCCTACGGCGGAGATGGGATGTTCTGCTGCCGTGCCTCCTGTTTGCCTATCGGGAGGTCCCGCAGAAGTCCCTGGGGTTCAGCCCTTTCGATGAAACATCCTCGAGTCCTGTGTGGTGGTGTTACTGTGCTGGTACGGTATAGGAGAAGGACCTCTCCTGGGGGGCGTGGCCAAGCCGGCTACCATGGCGGCTGCAGCTTGCTAGGGCTCCGAGACCGGGCCGAACAACTGACCATCTCCAGGCGTTGCTCCTGCAGAGAAACGCAACCCTGGGCACCGGAACGGCCCTGGCGTCTCCTGCTGTGTAACCGCGGGGCATCGAGGAGAGGAAGAGCACCGGAGGCGCGATGAGATTTCGGACCGGGACTCGCTGGCCCAAGATGGCGGCGAGCGAGTCCGGAGGTCCGCGATAACGCACCCGGGGGACGGCTCCGACACGGACATCACAGGTGCAGCTCCCCCGTGCCGCGAGCTTGCAGCGGCAGCAACGAGAGATCAGCGCTGGTGATTGAGTGCACATCCGCCTCCTGGTATCGGCGCGCAGAAGATGGGCGGCCATGACAACAACGACGCGCGCCTCGAGCCGTGACCGGCTCCACAGGTGCAGAGGCGAGGCAGTACAGGCCCGGGACAATTCATCCCCTGCAAGGCGCTTAACCGCTGGGACTTCTGTGGTGAGAGCAACACGGAGGGGGAGTCCTGGGGTGTCTTGGATCGGGGCGCCTGACCCTAAGATGGCGCCCGGCGGGACACTGCAATAACGGAGCCTGGAGCTCGAGGCGAGGGGGAAAAAGACGGTTACCACTGGCGAGGAATGACCTGCGCTCCCCCCTTATCAGGCCTGGGACACCTCACCCTGCAGGGAGACACGAGTTCGGTGGACACCAGGCATCAAGGTCAACACAGCGCTCTGCAACCAGGTGAGGAGGCGCAGCGGTGCAGGCACGGGACAACTCATCCCCTGCGTTGAGAGCGGCACTGAAGGGGAGGCCCAGCGTGTCTTGGTGTAGGATCGGGGCGCATGACCCCGCTCGGCTGACGCCAGGCTTCTACATTCATTCAGCGGCCCACGAGCTGACGAAGGGCAGCCCCCTGGCAACCTACTGGAGAGCGCCGGGCGGCGGAGTGTCCGCGGGACCTGGGGAGGCCCGCCTCGCGAGGAGCCACGTGGTGAAATGGTTCCTGACCTGCGCTCTGCTCGCTAACCCCTGGAGGCGACGGTCGGTGGCCTCGCTGTGACCCGCGGGCAGGGGAAGAGCAGCGGAGTGTCCGTGGGGCCTGAGGCGGCCAGCGGCGGTGTACAGACGCCCCAGGCGGGGACGCGGATCGCTGGTGAGGGCAGGACTGACAACGAGGTGTCCCCTGGCCTACCTGAGGGGAGAGGGACCCCGCGAACTCGGCGGACAAGCTCAAGGCACTGACGTACCCGGGCACCAGCAATGGGGAAACCCCGGGGGACCCAACAGACGGCGGTTCCCGAGACAGCCCCTGAGAAGATGCCCAAAACCCGAACATGGGCGGGTGCGGTGGGGACACAGCCCGACTCCTCGGTCTCCATCAAGTTGGACCAGGTTCTAGCCGCTATTGAGCATTCCAGAGTTTCGATGGAGGAGCGGCTCGGGACGCTAGCGACGGACATCAGCCTTATCCGCGACGACCATCGGAAACTGGTGGATAGAGTGAAAGACGGAGAAAGGAAGTTAGAGGACATACAGCCGACGATTGATAAGCACCAGCAAACCCTCCAGGAGGTGCTCCATCGCCTGACACTCATGGAGGAACGTGCGGATGATTTAGAAGGACGCTCACGACGCTGTAACATTCGCGTACTGGGGCTACCCGAAGGAATTGAAGGCACGAACCCCCTACAGTACTTGGAGACATGGGTGAAATCCTTCACTCCGGAAAAGGATCGCTCAGCATTCTTCTCTATGGAAAGAGCCCACAGGGTCCCGGCCCGCAGGCCACCCCCTGGGGCGCCTCCACGGCCGATGCTGGCAAAGTTCCTCCATTTCCGGGACAGGGATGCAGTGCTGCGTGCGGCACGAGTGGCGGGCGCCCTGCAGGTCGACAATCAACGGGTCATGGTGTTCCCAGACTATGCGAGAGCTGTTCAACAACAACGGGCCTCCTTTCTGAGTGTAAAACGCCGGTTACGCGAGAACAATATTCAATACTCCCTACTGTTCCCGGCTCGCCTCAGAGTAGTCCACGCCGATTCCACTGTATTTTTCACAAACGCCTCGGAAGCACAAGATTGGGCGGACTTACATTGCACACGACAATCTAGAGCGGAGATCGCAAGAGACCCACACCCTAAGCCCTCACGCTCTGGAAGGAGATCGCAGCGGCGCCCACGCAGTGGAGTGAGTGGCAGAGCCCGTGCACGCACCCAGGACTCTCCCGATCTAGAGCAAATTGTGAAAGAGCGGAGGGAGGCCCTACAAGCAGTGATCGATTTGCAAGCGTCTCCCCTGCCGGACGACATAGACCGACCACCGCATATCTTTACCTCGGAGGGGGAGAATGAAAGTGATGGAACGGTGTCGGGGGAAGACTCGGTGACGCCTCCCATGGTCACTCCTCAGACGGCGGACCTTATTCTGGACGAACAATCTGGCTCCCGAGCGAAATGAGACGGGACTTCTGAGACTGGCATAGAGCTAAGTACACTGTCTCTCCAACTATCGGACATAAACATCAGTCTCACTACTCGCTGAAGCAGGACCAACGCCCATTTTCTCTGCTAATGGCCCGACTCGTTTCTAGCCCAGTATGCATGCACCGCCGCCCCTTTCGTATATAGTTGTACCCCCCTTCATTGGGTGAACAGGTTTGGACGCATCGTTTTCGACGATGGGCCCTAAGCATTGGGAATGTTTCCCGACCCCGATTGTTCAGTTACTTGCCCCAGTTCAGCACTTCCCTATCCCCCTACATGGAAGGACATGGATCCAGACGTCCGCTACTCATGATTACACAGAGTCGGGGGAGGCAGGCGCCCTTAGTCAGATAGCTCGACCAAGCTTTACACACCTCAGGAGACGCAGCCCCGCGCATGGCGAAGAGACACAAAGACATGACACCTCATACGCCTCACACTGATGTCACCATCCTCACCCTAAATGTTAGGGGGCTTCACACTCCGCGCAAACGATATGCGGTGTACTCCTATGCAAAGCGTCACAACGCCCCGATAGTCTTGCTACAAGAGACACACCTCATTGAGAAAGAGGTTGGGAAGCTACAGTCAAAATGGAGGGGTCTCATTTGTGCCACGACTTATTCTGCATATGCGCGGGGGGCGATGATCTGGGTGCGACCGGGAACCCCCTTTCAGGAGCTTCGGAGGGTGGTAGATAAGGAAGGTAGATATACACTACTGGAGGGTCTTTTGGATGGGCAGCTTGTACTTCTCGGTAGCATTTATGCCCCTAATGTAGAACAAGATAAGTTCTGGGACCATCTCACTGGGGTCCTTGCCCCATTTGCTTCCATACCCTGGATCCTGGGAGGAGACTATAACTGCACACTCGACCTGAGACTTGACCGCTCACACCCCCCTCCGATACACTCCCCGGCACATAGGCAGACTGACAGATTCCGGGCTTGGATTACACACTGGTCGCTCACCGATGCTTGGCGCATGCGTCACCCTTCGATCCGATTGTACTCCTTCCACTCCATCCCACACAATTTGCGCGTCCGTCTTGATCGATTTTTATGCTCGGCGACTATATTACCCAAGATTGCCCACACAGACTACTTGGGCAGGGTCATATCCGATCACGATGCTCACATCCTCCAGTTACACTGGCAGCCCCCACACCCGCCGGTTCCCACCTGGCGCTTGCCGCGGGACTGTCTATCGGACCAGGTCTTTCGGCACGAACAGGAGAGTAGTATCCAAGACTATTTCCTCCGCAACTCGGGCACAGCATCATCCACATTGGTGGAATGGGATGCATTTAAGGTGGTGGCTAGGGGAGAGTGCTTGAAGCACATAACAGGAGCTAGGCGCGTGCTAGAGCAGGCTCTTACCACGGCGGAGCAACACTTGGCTGCTCTCACCAAACGGGATTCCACGTCCGAGGGGGAGACGCGGCGTATAGCCGAAGCAAAAACCGCCTATCATGCTGCCTCCGCGGATTTGCGACGGTACAACTTCCGGTCGTACGCTACATGGATGCATAAAGAGAGGGACAAAACGGGCACTCTCTTAGCATGGCTGGCCAAACAGGACACAGACGTCAAGCCCATTACCGAGATAGTGGATCCTGAGGGGGTACTGGTGCGTTCCCAGGCAGGGATTCTCGGGGCTTTTCGCGACTACTATGCGGCGATATATAGCGACCCTGCCTCTACCCCACAAGCTGTAGTGGATCGATTTCTCGGTTCCCTACCTATCCCAATCATTTCGAGGACAGAGAGGGAGGCTCTAGACGCCGTAATCACCGCGGCAGATGTGACACGGGCCCTGCGGGCCCTAGCCCGAAATAAAGCTCCGGGGCTCGACGGGTTTCCCTTAGAATATTACACGACATTCTCGGTGCACTTGGTTCCTCGATTGGTAGAGATGTTCGCGGCGGCACTGAAGAAGGGGGAACTACCGAAATCCATGCGAGAATCCGTAATCGTGACGTTCTTGAAACCCCATAGGGACCCGCAGCAAATGGCCTCCTATCGCCCCATATCGCTGTTGTCCGCTGATTGCAAACTCCTCGGGAAAACTCTTGCAGACAGATACGTACAAGTCATACGCTCCTTGGTCCACCCCGATCAATGTGGATTTATACCCGGCAGACGCACATCTCAGAACATACGTCGGGTTTTCCACATTCAGGATCAGGTGAAGGGGATATACCCTCGAGCGGCCTGTCTCATCCTGGATCTTGAGAAGGCCTTTGATTCCCTCACGTGGCAGTTTCTGTTTTCAGTGCTACAGAGAGCGGGCGTCGGGTCTACCCTCCTAGCATATACACGCCTACTGTACACCGGGCTGACATCGCGGATACGCCTGGGCCGGTATATATCGACGGAGTTTGCGGTTCAGAGGGGCACGCGACAGGGCTGCCCGCTGTCCCCTCTACTTTTTGCTCTGGCGGTTGAGCCCCTCGCCATACGACTGCGGCGGGAGGGGGAGAGTTGGGGTATCCCGGTGGCAGGCACAGTGCATAGCGTTTCCTTATACGCGGACGACCTGTTGATTTATGTGCGGGACATTACGGACGACCTGACTCCCCTTTGGGAGACTTTGACGGAATTTACAGCGGCCTCGGGACTGCGGGTGAACTGGGATAAGTCCACGATATACCCACTGCATCCGGGTCTAACCCCACAGGAGGTTCGCCTGGGTGCTCAGCAGGTGCCCTGGAGTGCGGAGGCCCCTCGATACCTCGGGGTCCGCCTATACCACTCCTCCACAGATATGTTTGAGGGTAACCATAATAGGGCGTTGGCGAGTATTAGGGCTACAGTGGGATTCTGGAGGAGCCTTCCGTTGGCTCCAATTGGGAGAGTGGCATTGGCCAAAATGATCATGGTCCCACGATTATTGTATTTCTTTACCAATTTGCCAGTAATTCCACCCAGAGCCTTTTTTCGGGACCTAGACTCCCTCCTCAGCGCGCTCATCTGGGGGTCCGCCAGACACAGAATAGCCCTGAAAAAATTGCAGTTGCCTACCTCACAGGGCGGCCTGGGAGCCCCCTCATTCGAGGCCTACTTCCTAGCAGCACAGCTGCAGTGGCTGTCGCACTGGACGGCAGACAGGTATACTGTGGAAACTCACACCGTCGCTGGACGGATAGCGGTCCCGGAGATCCGCCGCCTACTCCTCCCTGGCACCAAACCAAAACGCACATACCCTCTGCAGGTGTCAGTGGCACGTAGGTGCATGCTGAGGATACACCGCATGTCCCCAGGGACCCCGTTGTACTCCCCTCTACTCACCCTGGCGGGATGGCCCAAACAGGAACACTACTACACAACAAACGCGGTCCGCACGTGGACATCGTGTGGTATAACGGAAGTGGAGTCCCTTTTCGAGGACGGGCAACTGAGACCGTTCCACAGCCTTGTGGCAGAATACGATCTTCCCCCAGGACAATTCCTGCTTCACCGCCAACTCCTAGATAGCTACCGACCATATCAGGACCTAATCAAAGGGGAACCATGCACACATCCAGTTCTTCACACAATCCTACACATGGGAACAGGGCAACATTTAACGACATGGCTTTATAAAGCCATTCGGGAACTGACTAATAAACCACTGGAGACCCTGAGGGCTACCTGGGAGGTTGAACTCGGGCGCGCACTACATGATAGGGAGTGGGAGAGGGCTTTGGAGTACCCTAAGAAGGTCTCCAGAAACGCACGCTTTAAGAATATCCAATATTACATTCTGCACAGGGCCTATTTAACACCTGCACGCCTCCAACGATTCTACCCCGACACTCAGTTCCTATGTCCCAGATGCCTCGAACAGAATGCAGATTTCCAACATATGTTTTGGAATTGTTCCGTCATTAAAACTTTCTGGCACCATATTCATACTGCTTTGGGTACCCTCACAGGGCTGGCCTGCATGAACACGTGGGAGGCCTGCGCCATAGGCATCTTTCGCACAAGTAAGCAGCACAAGGTGCGGACCCGTTTTCTCTCCCTTGCAGTGCTCCTAGCCAAACGCAGCATCGCCATGCACTGGCGCTCCCCCACCGGTCCACCGCTGGCGGCTTGGGTGGGAGCTACACACAAATGGGCGGCGGCTGAGGAGGAGACATTACGGGAGGAGGAGGTGAGAGGGGTCCGCAAACACCCAATATCTATGGAATGGGCCATGCTATTATATCAGTTCAAGCAGCTAACCCCGGGGGCAGATCCAACAGACAGCCCACCCGCATTGTCAGCCCTGCACTAGCAGTCGCAGACCCCACCCAACCAATCTTTCGAAATACCGGCCGCATGAACTCCACACAAATACCAGCATCAGGTGTGATATCGTGGCTTCAGGTCGCATCGACTATGTTAGGCAACCGTGAGTCACAATGGTGCCTTCCCATACGACGGTCCATACGCTCGCTAGCGATTCTGGAGAGGTTCTTCCATGCCCGTTCCCTAGGTTCTGCCCCGTTCCACCCCAGTTCCTGTGCCAGGTCTGGAACCTGAGATAATTGGGTACACACATCACGATATATCTGTAAGTTGTTTAAGCTCTCACTTGATGTATCACCAGTATATACAGATATTATGTACCACCATGGAATGTACAGTCTAACTTCACTGTTCGAAAACTGTGTATGATATACGATGTGTGAAATATGAAAATGGCAATAAAAATATTTAAAAAAAAAATAGGAGAAGGACCTCTCCTAGGAGGCTTCTCAGCAGCGCTCGGCTACTTCTTACCGTGTGGGGGCTCCCCTGGGTGGTCTCTCCGACTCCCCCGGGGTTCGCCTTCCAACATGCAGTTTGCTGTTTTAACCAAGGAAGAGGCTGTTGGGACTGTGCTTTGTGCTGTGTCTTATTACCCCAAGGGCCCGAGGTGAGCTGGCTCCCTGTTTGGTAACACTGGAGCATAAAAGCTTCCGGAGAAGTTTCAAGCGACGCAGTGGGTGCGTGTTGTGGCAGCTTGAGACCCCCGGAAGGTGTGCCCTGTTATCTTGGAAACACGGAGGAGAAGTGAGACTCAGACGCGCTGGGTGCGTGTCATGGTGCATAGGAGGTGTTGGTGAGGAGCAGTCCCCAAGGAGCTGAGCTGCCAGGCCGAGCCGCTGAGCCCCATTGAGAAAGTTCCACACGGAAGGCCCAGTTCTCTGAAGGAGGAGAGGAGAGTGGGGTCAAGCCTCCAGGTAACGTGGATCACAACCTGGGCTGGGTGCAGGCTCGGAGGGACACTCTCTCAGCCTCTCATTCTTTCTGGCGATGTGAGCCTTTACTTCGGCTCAGATTGGGGAATTACTGACCAAAGGAGTGGCAGTACTGGGGCCAGAGTGAGAAGCTGTACTTTCTGTCATCATTGACACGTGGGGGGAGCAACTGTTATCGAAGAGGCTGATTGTTGTAATACACATTGTCAATATTGCTGCTAACGAACTGCTGGACTGTCTTATGTCTTATGATGCCTGCCATTATTTCTGTATAACAAAGTACACAATTGTATTATTTCTCCATTGAAAAGTACAGGATTGTAGCGGCCCGATTGCATTATTGCAAAGTACATGATTGTAGCTACGCATTGCATTATTCCTTAATTGCAAAGTACGTGATTGTAGCGGTGCACATTACCTTATTTTTTCATTACAAAGTACGTGATTGGGGTGGGACGCATTGCCTTATTCCTTCATTGCGCAGTACATGATTGTAGCTGTACGCATTGCATTATTTCTCCCATTTCAAGGTACCGAGGTGTATCTTTAAGCACTGTATTATTTCTCCTTTGCCAAGCACAGGATTGTATCATTACACAGTGCACTATTGTTTGTCGATTGCAACGTGTGTCGTTCTTGCATTACGAGCAGCATAGCATTTGGAAAGCGGTGGTTGGGATTTGAACCTACTAGCCAGCCGGAATGAATATTACCCTTTATTATATGTTGACTTTTGTATTGTGTGGTCTGATTGTATATCTTTTTATATAAAGTTATATTCGTTTTATCAAACTCGTGTGGAGTCCATTTGTGGTGTCACCAGTGGGTTGCTGTGAGTGTGGTTGCACATACTGTACACTCGCGCCTTGGAGATAGACCTGGCTGCTTGTGCCAAGCTACTAAGGGGGTGAGCAGGACTATCTCAAATGGTGTCTCTACTTGGCCTAATGTTGAGTGAGGAGTCCCGGATCTCGCATTTAGTGACAGTGGTGCAGGACGGGGATTCCGGCTTCCAACATTCGGCGGCAGAGCGGTGGGATATGATTCTAACGTAAGCGAAACGCATGTGTGCAAAACCACCTACAGTAATTGGTGTACATCATAATTTGATCACAGACCATGACGCAACAACATATTGTTTTGAATTGTTTGTTCTATTGTTGAGTAACCTTTAAACCACATCATGTCTCAGGAGGGGAGCCAGATAGCCGGTGAGGCTGCGGCTGCAGAATTAGAGTTTAACATTAAGACATTGTTTACCCACAAGGTTGATCAGTTGAGGAAATTCTGCAGAGCTTTGGGATGTCCCATGAAGGGTAGCAACAAGAAGGAGGATCTGCAAGTGGCCTTGAGGGCCTGGTGGGAAACCAAAGAGGCTCAGGAGACAGGTGATGTTGAGGTGGATGAGGATGACCCAGGGAATGGATTTTGTCGACAGGATTTGCCAGTGGAGGGACCAGCCGCAGAGGCTGGTAGTAGCCATTCAGGGAGGAGTTTTTGACCAGAGGAGCTGGAGGAAAACGAAGGAGTCAGACTGCATGAGTTGGAGGTGATAAAACTTAAAACTCAAGCAGAGGAGAGCAGGAACGGTCTCGCGTTGGAAGTGAAACTGATCATCTTTGCTCATGAGTTAAGCATGACTGAACTGGTCATTAAGGGTAGGCAAACAGAGTCCAGTGTGATTGGTGGCAGCACACAGCCAGTGCCAAGTGTGGATGAGTACAAGTGTGCACTGGAAGATTGGGTAGTGGTTAGCATGGTAAATGATTTGGAGGGGTTATCCAATTTGACCCCAGGGGAGCCTAGGCTCAGAAATTATATTCTAAGATTGCACCACTCCGGGATAAGGTATGGGCTTTTTGATTCCCGTGAGCCTGCACAAGAACCGTACCTCTGGTCATGGGTCCAGGGGCCTGAAAAGGCCCCAAAGAGGGAAGAAGGGCCAAGTGGTGCAAGGAGATCCCAGAGTAGTGAGGAGGAGTTGCTGGCTAGCCTCAAAAGAGGGAGAGGAAGAGTAAGCAGCACCCCCAGGGATCAGCAACACCACCCAGGAAACTGGGGGGGGCCGTAGGAGAGCCCCCGGGTGGAGGCCTAGTGCCTACTTGCCAGAGATGTGAGGAAGGAAACCTAGCATCAGGAGGGCATGGGGAGCCTGTAGCCAGAGCTTCTGCTGTCCTGAAGTTTGTGGGTGCCATTCCTAAGTGGCACTCCCAGAAAAATAAATGGAAGGATAAAAGAGGGTTGTGTTCCCCCGTGGGAACACCGATGGGACAGTGTCCAGCCAGTGGGGCTGGGTCCCCCAGAAGTAACCAGGGTAAACCCACTGTGAACCTGGAGGGCAGGATGACTGGAGGTAGTATCCTGACCGATGGGCCTTCCTAGGGTACCACTCCAGGGTGGGGTTGGCATGGGACCAGCACCCCTGGGGTTGGCCTGGGACCAGCACCCCTGGGGGTGTCCCCCTGGCCGGGAGGGATCCATGGAGCAGCATTGTTGGCTCAGGGAGTAGTGATCAAGAAGACCCCCTGGGGTCAGGAAGGCGTGGAACAGGAAGGTGTCCCTGTGGTAGAGGGCCTGCATCCTGGTTCTATCGCCCAAAGCCGGGAAGTCCATCAAGGTAATGATTGGTCTACCCTGGCTTTTGGCTGGGAGAGGGTGTGTGTAGGGCTTGGCCTTTTTGGCTAAAGTTCCCTAAACGTTTTGCTTTCTCCCTAGATCGTTTTCCTGACATAGAGTTGCCAATTTAGATGCTTTGGTTACTTTGCCACTGCTGATCAGTGTCAAAGTACAAGTGTTCCCTGTGTAAAGTGAAATGGTAATTGGTTGGCCCTGATTGGTATGTTTGCCTTACTAGTAAAGTCCCTAGTGATGTACACTGTGTGTGCCAGGGCTAGTAATGCAAAGGTGCGCGGAGAGGGGAACTCAGGCCTGCAGTGTAGGACCTGTGCACAGTTTGCTAAGTTAGCATGTTGTCCTGACAAGTGCAACCACTTGTCAGGCCTTATTTTCCCTTTTGCGTACACAGTGGGCACCCCTGTGGTCGGTCCCTGGTAACTCCTAGGCAGGATGCAGTGTAAGTACAAGGCAGGACATATACTGAGGTGTGTGCTATGTCCTGACTGTGAAAAACACTCCATTTCAGTTTTTCACTGGTGAAAGGCCATTGTGCCCATAGGACAAAATGGGGGGGGGGGGGGGGGCTGGGTATTGTGTTTGTTAGCCTAGTTTCCGAAAGGTTTAAAATGGAGAGGTGAAGTTTAGCATCTATGAACTCACAGTGTCACAACTATGCCTGGGCGGTACATTTCGTTCCGTTCGCGGAATTTGCGATATTTTGACATTTTCGCGTTCCGTGTAGAGCGCGAAAATGTCAAACCTTTCGCAACCTGCCGCCAAATGGAAGTATTTTTCTTGTCCGCGCTTTAAAAATGCATTCTCACGCATGCGGTCGCGACTTACCAGGCCCTGCATTCGCCGACGAGTTTTCCTATCCGTTCGTGCGTGCCACAAGATGTTGGATTGTTGGTAGCCGGTCGCGCTATTCGCGAGAGTATGCGATCGCGAACACGTCATTGCGATCGTGAACAGGAAATAAGCATCGCGAGCAAGATGGCCGCGCCCATTAGCGACCGCATGGGCAAGTTGGAGATATATTTCCCCGCGAGCACGCAAAAAGACATCGCGAACGGGCGGGAAAAGCTTTCTCCACATCTTCGCGAAAGTTTCGCATGCTCACGGAGATTTTGTGCAATTTCGCGATAATTTGAGAAAGTCAATTTCGCAAATTCCGCCCACTTTTAGTCACAACACATCTTTGTATGAAAGTGGTTTTGTCACTGTCTGTTCAGAAACCACTCTTTTAGAAAGTGGCTGAGTTTTGTGGTTTAGGTATTTCTGTGTGTCTCTGCTGAATCTGATTGACTTTCTAAATCTGAGAGGTGAGAGGAGCTGGGGGAAGTCTTGACCCAGGGAGGGGTTGAGATGGCTATTCGTACAACAAAGATCTGGCACATACAGGCACTTTCTCAGTTTTTTTTATATATATATATATATATATATATATATATATATATATATATATATGCATTGCATTATTCCTTAATTGCAAAGTACATGATTGTAGTGGTGCGCATTGCCTTATTTCTTCATTGCAAAGTATGTGATTGGGGTGGGACGCATTGCCTTATTCCTTCATTGCGCAGTACATGATTGTAGCGGTACGCATCGCATAATTTCTTCTCATTGCAAGGTACCGGGGTGTATAGTTAAGCATTGTATTATGTCTCCTTTGCCAAGCACAGGATTGTATTGTTACGCAGTGCACCATTGTTTGTCCATTGCAACGTGTGTGATTCTAGCATTGCGACCAGCATAGCATTTGGAAAGCAGTGGTTGGGATTTGAACCTACCAACCAGCCGGAATGAATATTACCCTTTATCATATGTTGGCTTTTGTATCGTGTGGTCAGATCGTATATCTTTTTATATAAAGTTACACTCGTAGCAAACTCGTGTGGAGTCCATTTGTGGTGTCACCAGTGGGCTGCTGTGAGTGTGGTTGCACATACTGTACACGTGTACCTTGGAGATAGGCCTGGCTGCTCATGCCAAGCTACTAAGGGGGTGAGTAGGGCTATCTCAAACAGTGTCCTTACTTGGCCTAATGTTGAGTGAGGAGTCCTGGGTCTCGCATTTGGTGACAGTGGTGTGGGACGGGGACTCCGTCTGCCAACAGGAGCAATGCTGAAGATAGGACATGAACCATCTCAGGACTGTGCCATAGATACCAGTGCAGTTTTTTAACATCTCAAGTAAAGCTGGGTGATAAACTGTATCAAATGCTGCAGATAGGTCGAGAAGGATTAGGAGGCAGGAGTCGCTTTTGTCTAAGGAACTGTGAATGTGGTCTGATACATTGAGCACAGCAGTTTTGTTGCTACAGCCTTTCCTGAAACCTGATTGGAAAGTGTTGTGGGGGTTAAATTGTTCAATATGTTCTGGAGTCTGCTGCCCTGACCCCAGTTCCTGTGCTATCTCTTAAAATAGTGATGTTAAACGTGGTAACCCCAGATTGGCAAAAAAGTCACCCCTTTTAAGTCCCTAGTATATGGCACCAGGGTATTCAGGGCATTGGTGTTAAATGGTCCGCCGGGGCTGCAGCACAAGTTTGTGCAACCCTGGGTGACCCATGCAACCTACCTACAGCAGGCCTGCCATTGCAGACTGCAGGTGCAGTGCTAACTGCTTGAATTCCACTGTGCCCTCACCATGTGTGGCACAGTCACCTACACTGCCTTTATTGTAAGGACGGCCTCCTCAGCCCAGGAGGCAGGGTTAATTCTATTTAAGGTGTGGACATATAAGTGCAAGCCTATATGTCCCTAAAGTGTGTTACCGGTCCAGAGAATAACATTGGCTGTCAACCAGGCACCCTCCAAATTGGCATCTCCATTATGGCACCAATAAAATAAGTCATGCTTGGTATCGAACGATGTGCCTTTTCACCCCAGAGATGATTCTCATGTGCTGGGTGCCATGGCATGCACCCAGAGGGCACCTTAGAGGTTACCTTCTGGTTGCCTCCAGCTGTACTGTGTTCTGGCTGACCACCCCATGTTTTACCATGCCTGCTTCCACCAAGACAGGATTCTGACCTCCCGCATTGTGATCACTGCCCGGATTCAAAGACAAAGACTGGGCAGAAAGGAAGTCACAGCTCCCTCCTCCCCAGATGGCTAGTGAACTGGCACATCAGAGAGGTGAGCTTCAAAATCTACACAGCCTCTGATATGCATCTGGGCTGTTCCCATGAAGAGGAAACAGCCCTCCCCTTCCCCCAGGTACCCTTCCACCCTGGCTAGCCAGAAAATTAGCTATGCTGGAGGTGTACACCCCCAGGAAGGCTGATCACCCATTTAGGGTGGGCAGCCTGGTCTGTACACCTAAAATTGAATTCTGCCTCTAGGAGGTCAGAAATAGTTGGTTCTGGGTAGAAAAGGTGACCAACACCACTAGATGTGGTCCCCTCAGGGGCAGACTAGCTGCAGGGACTTGCTGCCCATTGGCAACTCGCTGCAACACCCCTGACTCCCCTAAATGTAGGGTTTAAGGCCCCCCTCACACCAGACCCTCAGTTCTAAACAACTTACTTCAGAGAAGGACCAAGAGAAGACCTGTGTTGTCGACAACAGGACTTTGCTCACCAGCACAAAGCAAAAGAGGGATACTTTGGGTTTGATTTAGATCTTTGTGGACGGTTTACTCCATCACAACGGAGACATATATTATGTCCACCAAAAGATAAATATCATGCAATGTAATGGGATTTATATTTTGGCCTACAAGTTACTCTGTCACTGTTGTGACAGAGTAAGTTGTCCTGCTGAAATCGAAATCAGTCCCCTTGTCCCTGAGACAACAGACTTGGAACTGTTTGAATGGCTCACACCCTTGTCTTAAACTCAACACTTTCAAACAGAGGGACTCTTGTGGAAGCCAGAAGCACCCTCAGTCTTCCCTGAGCTAATGGCTTTAGTCGTCTGCAAACTGCAAGTGAAAAAACGCTCACCAGATTTAAAGTATCACTGCATCATCAAGCTGCTATTTGGACAGACAAATAGGACATGTATCACATCTTGGATTCCTCTATTACACAAATCACATTGGCCGGTTTTGTTAAAGTATCCTCCCCACTTTTTTGTTATATCTTTGAACGGTAGTGTCCTCAGTCTTAGCATCAGGATGCAATGCCTAACATTATGGTCCAGTGTAAAGCTCAAATATTTTGGGATCACTTTATACTCCACCCTAGCTAATGCAAGCTTGTAATGCGATAACTGTTGACAATAAAGTTTATCCATTTCGTAGCTCAGCCTCCAAGTAGATTTTTTCAAAAATAACTTCAAGAGTTCCGGGGACCAACTTTGTAAAAGGTTCTTGGAGCATTGGAAGTGCTCCAAAGCAATCTCTAAATTTCGTTTAAAAGTATATACTCCTGGATCAGCCTTAAAAATTGTTTTCTACATGCATATAAGGGATAAAAATCTGGATGTGACAAACACTGTGAGGATGGAATATTATTTTCAGTCGTAAAATAGTCCATTACGCATTCCAACAAAAACACTAGAATTAAAAAACAAAGAGCTAACAGTATGAGATGAGAGAGTAATATTCTTCTAGGTTGAACCAAAGTCCACTTCATTTATATTTTAACCCCTTCAGCACAGCGCGGAAATCCGCGCTGTGCTGAAGGTTCTGTGCGCGGGCGGGGCCATGACGGAGCGGTTCCGTCATGCGCACAGCGCAACCGACACGCATGACGGAACCGCTCCGTCATGCGCATCGAATGGGTTAAAGAACTGGTGAAAACACACCTTGGAGACTGCTGTGCTGTGAAACCAGACCTAAAAAGGGAAACTTTTTTTTTTTCCTTGACACATTTCCACCATCCGCCCTCCTTCCAGAGATAAACGACCCAGGAGTTGTCAGTCAAGGCAGGTGAAGAACCCCCCTCCGACAATGAGTCCATCAGCAAAATGTGACTTCATGTCACCTATCAGAAAGACAAGGACAAATGACAAAATTATTCAGAGACTGTGCATTCTTCTCTGTAGAAAGCCTGGCCGTCTCAGAAACATTTTAAGGCGACTCTAGACGGGAGGACATTTTGCAACATTTGTATGAATCATCTTGAACGAAAGTTTGGAGCTTTACTCTCTCATTTAAACGCCCCGCTGTTATCTCTTTCTTGGAGATGTGTGCTATTTTTAACTTTCTTAAACGTGCTGACTTTGAAAAAATCAAGATTATTGCTATGAATTAATGTTTTCCCAACAAAACTATTTTGCATTTTGTCATTTCCTTTGCAGGAAGCATGACTAAAATACAAACATTAGAATGGATAATAATTGGACACTGAATTTCCTAACTACAACACTATGGCTAAAACACTACTTAAAAGTATATTCTTCAGCCCTTTAGATAGTCATCCCTCTCAGAGATCTTGATGTAGTGTACAGTGATCAAAGAATAAAATTGTAGGAAGTTCTCTCTTTAAGAGCTTCAAACATTTCCCCCCTCACCAAAGGGGGCTTACTCGAGATATAGGGCAAGATGTATCAAAGAATTGTTTTGCGATTCTCAAGTAGCGATTTTTAGAGAATCGCTATTTGAGAATCGCAAAATTAGATGTATTTGAAAAATGGCAATTATTTTGCGATTCTTCAGCATTCCTTAATTGCGACTCGCGATTTGTGAGTCGCAATTAAGGAACGGCTTCCCATTCATTGCTATGGGCCAAAAGGCACATAGGAATGAATAGGAATTGCATGCGCAATTTTCTAGAACCCAATAGGTACTCGCAAATTGCGCATGCAATTTCAAGGGTTCAAGGGTTCCAAAAGGACACCCTGTTGCACCCCTGAAATGTACCTGTGTGCACATGTGGTGCACGTACATGCCCTAAGGGCATGTATGTGTGCCACATCGCATTTTAAAAAACCCTAAAAAGTGCTTTTTACTAGGAAATCGCAATTTACCACCAACTTGAAGTTGGTGGTAATTTGCGATTCCTTACAGCAATAGCGCAATTTGCGATGTCTTCTAGAATACCATTTAGGGAATTGCAAATTGCGATTCCCTAAATGCATTTGCAATTTAGGTAATCGTAAATAATTGCGATTACCCAAATTGCGAATAAAAAATGTTTCATTCATTGCAAATCGCTTTTTTGCGATCGCAAATGGACCAATTCTGGGAATTGGCCCGTTTGCAATCGCAAAAAGTGTTGACACTTCTGGCCCATAGTCAGTGCTGGCAATGTTGTTAAAAAGTACCTTATGAAAGTGAATACTTTGCATAGAATGGTTAAACTGATTGATTCAGCCATGGAAGTGGGAAAAGGTAGTACCCTAATGAACTAACTTTACAAGGCACTGATTCCTGCTCTATCAGCTTCAGGACAGTGTGTGGGGAAAGGGGGGTAAACTGTTGCAGCAGCTGAAACTATTGTGCTTTCTTTATTTCCATGATTGCTTGAGGGCTCTGTACATAGGAAAGGAATCAGCAAATGGTAGCTGGAGAGTGCAGTCCTCTTTTACTCTCCAAGGTGAGGATGAGGAGCAGGCGCACAGCAGGGAAGACTGTCTATTTGGGGTTTTCATTTCTATTAAGGACACAGAGGCGAGGATTATGCTTCTCATTTTCTTTACTGAAAACTCTCAGCAGCCAATAAGATGAAAGTAAAACAAATACACACTCCAATACCCATGAACACTCACTGGGTATCACATGACAACCCTAGAGTAACCCCTACTTAAAGAGTACAAGAGAATACAATATCCTCTTTCTTTGTCAAAATAAACAGTTAAGTTCATGAAATACAGTCCAACATTTGCGAACAATATGGAAAGGATAACAAGGCTTCTGAATGAAAAACAGCAGTCCAACAGGCTGTAGAAAGCAGTCTTGAAGCTTGCTTCAACAAGACATTCTGATCATGTTGGGACCATGAAGAAAATCCAAGGATGAATACCAGCGAACTTTATTTGAGATCCGATCCTGAAATGAAAAGATAGAGCCGTAATACCGTACTCCCTCAAGAGAGTATCATACATCAGAAAGGGAGGGAAAAACATAGGAATAAAGACACAGTATAAAATATACTCAAGGCAGATAATGTAAATTTACAATAAGCAATACAGAATTCCTGGGTGGGATAATCCTCGCCTCGGTGTCCTTAATAGAATTGAAAATTCTTGACACATATGTTGCAAATGTTTTAATTCTATGTCAGGACCGGAGGCTCCGATTATGCTTGGTTAAAGCTGCGCCACCACAACAGATGCAATATCCACATTAGGTTTATATTAATAAGGCTTAAACGTAGAATCAGATGACCAATCAGCTGCATTCATAATGTCAGATAAACTGACACCCAGAGAAAAAGCTTTAGAAGCCATAGCCCCACAAGCTGAATGTGTACCAACTCTTGAAACATCTATTCCTGCCTCACCCATGAGCCAACGCACCCATCTGGATAAGGGAGGGGGTCACTGGGCAAAACGGTTTCTGCAGAGCAATTAATAACTGACCGCTCATATCATGTCGAAATTCAGCAGTACTTACCTCGTAATCCCGAATACATTGTACCACACAAAGTTTAGGATTATTAGGAAAAACCGGATAGGTAACAGTAGCGGTATTACACTTAGTGCGTCTGGTGATCACAAAAGTAACACCCTCTGGTGAAAATCTACGACCTGCTAGATCCAGCGCGCGGATATCTGAAACCCGTTTACAAGAAACTAAACAAAGTAGCAAAGTCAATTTTGCAGAAAGCTGCTTACGGTCTAGATATTTATTGGAGGGCCTTGCTTCCAAGAAGCGCAAAACAGTTGACACATCCCATAACTCAGAATATTTAGGACACAGTGGTTTCACCAACCTGATACCACTGAGCAGTTTGCATATCAAAGGATGTTCACCAACTGGTTTGCTGTCGATCAACACGTGACCTGCAGGGATGGCAGACCGGAAATTATTTAAATTTCTATAGGCGAGATCGGAAGAGGCAATGGACGCAAGAAAATTCACTATCAAGGAAACATCCGCTGTAGCGGGATCCACCTCCCGTTGAAAGCACCAACTACACCATTATTTCCAGGCTGAGGAATAAGGCTTGTGTGTGTTGGGAGACCAAGCCTCGCTGATAAATCTGGTAGCGTCTCGCAAAAGGCCTGGGATTTGCCAGCGGTCCCCGAAACCCGCCAAACAACCAGAAGGAGTTGTCCTGATTCTATCAAAGGATGTGGAGTTTTCAGAAGGTCCAGCAACAGATTCCACCGCTGGGGCAGGAGGAGTGGTACTGCACAAAGCATTTCCAGAAGAACCGGGAACCATGCCTGAGCCATCCAAAGAGGAGTGATCAGAATCAATTCCGACTGATAACTTTTGGTTCGGGCTAGAACCCTGGGAATAATCGCAAAAGGTGGAAAGGCATAACACAGAGTTGTCTGCCAATCCTTAGAAAAGCATCCGTGGCCAGGGCCTCCGGATCCGGATGCCAGCTGAAAAACGTTGGAATGTGTCTGTTGTGGCGAGAGGCAAATAGGTCAATCTGACAGGGACCCCACAGCCGATTCAACAACTGGAACATTCGAGGATGGAGCCTCCAGTCGCTGGAATCTCGGAGATGACGAGTGTGCCAATCGGCAATCTGGTTGTTGCACCCCGGAAGATATTCCGCTACCACCAATATCTTGTTTTGAAGGCAAAAGGGCCCCCCAACTTGTTCACATAACCAACCGCTGACACATTGTCCATGCGGAGTAGAATGCAACAATTCGTCTTGCAGGGAGACAAGCAGCGAATCGCAAATGAGCCTGCCAGAAGTTCCAGACAATTGATGTGTAAATTCAATTCCTCTTGTGACCAGCGGCCGCCTGTAGATATCTGACCGCAACGGGCTTCCCAACCCCACCGACTGGCATCAGATTCTATCACTACCTCCGGAGTGGCTCCGAATAGGGCTCGTCCAGTCCAAGACTCTCTTTCTGGAGATGCCGGATCTTGAGCCGTTGCAGTGCCCGGTAATGAAGGGAACCCGAAAAGATCGCTTGGATGGAGGAAGCTAATAGTCCTACGATCCGGGCTACAGATCTCAACAATACAATCTGCTTGTGTAAAATCAACCTCAACTCTCTCTTGATCGATCTGATCTTCTGATTGGGTAAGAGGAGTTGATAAGTGAGGGAGTTGATCAGAAAACCTAGGAACTCGATCAATTGAGACGGAATCATGACCGATTTTTGCGGATTCACAAGAAACCCAAGACTCTGCAAAAGATCTATGGTCCAATCCAGATGGGTTAGTACCAGACGAGGACAACGAGCCATGATGAGAATGTCATCCAAGTAAATAATGAGATGAACCCCCGGGCTCTTAGAGATTCTACTACATGCCTCAGAAGTTTCGTGAAGCACCAAGATGTTGATGAGAGGCCGAAGGGAAGGACTTTGTACTCGTACCAGACTCCCTGCCATTGGAATTGAAGAAAATGACAATGAGGTCCATAAATGGGCACAGACAGATATGCATTCTTCAGATCTAGACGGACCATCCAATCCCCTTCCTGAAGAAGATCGCGAAGAAGATGGATCCCCTCCATCTTGAAGTGTCGATGTACGACCCATCCATTGAACTACCTGTGATTTAAAACTAGCCTGGATCCATCCCCCTTCTTCTGTACTAGAAAAATGTTGCTGATGAAACCTTGGGGGTGAGGAGACGCCAGCACTATGGCCCCTTTATGAATGAGAGATGCTATTTCGCCAGAAATGAAGGTCTGATCTTGAAGGGAAAAATTTGTTGAGAGTGGAGGAAGAGTTTGAGAGGGGGAATTTAAGAACTCTATCTTGTAACCCTGCACAGTGTCCAGGATCCATGCATCCTGCAAGATCTTTTGCCAATTGTGGAGAAAATGTTTTATCCTGCCCCCCCAACATCACTTCCGAAAATAAAATCAAGCTCACCTGAAGGTGTGGAATCCTGTTGTCCTCCCTGGCTACCTTCATAATGACCTTTCCTGAACTTGTTCCTAGCTCTACGTGTAGGATAGAAGGAGGAGGAGGAGTTATAGCTGGAATCCTGATAGCCTGCATGCTATGACTGAGAACCACGTTGGGCGCCTTGTTGGAAACCACGGCCGAACGACCGCCCACGATATCGTCCGGCCTGGCCAAAAACCTGGCAAAAATCTCACTTGAGGGAACCCTGCGCTTTGTCCAGGCCACTGAAAGTGGCGACAAATTTTGTCAGCTCTTTTAGAAAAAGCTGACCAAAGAGCAGACCCTGAGCTAAAAGACCAGATTCAGATGATAAAAGCTCCACTAATTTCGGGTCGAGCTTCAAAAGAATAGAGCGACAACACCTGCAAGACATAGCACAATTTGCGTTTCCTAATTGACAGATGGCCCTTTGAGCCCACCCAATCAGCTCATCTGGATCGATTGTGGAAGTGGACTCTTTCGCCCGAAAACCCAGTTCCATGATGTTTGTAAGAGGACCAGTTAAATCCAACAACTTGTCCTGACAAGACATCCATGCTCGATCGATCTTAGGATACTCAGAGTATTTTTTAGGATAGGTGAGCATGGAGGGGTCCACCTCCGGAGTGTCTGCCACCTTGTCAGGTAAGTCCGGTCTAGGACATTCAGAACGTAACCCCGTTCTCACATCCTTATCAAACGCCTGACGAATATGGGTTTGTACATATTCAGCAACCTCGGAAGACGGAAGCCATGAAGAGGAATTAGGATGGACAATCTCTGTGGGATCAAAGGTGAGGAGTCTAGGATGGGATGGTGCATCCACATAACATTCTTTCTGTAACTTCTTAGCAGGTGTAGAAGAGTCTTCCTGCTCCGACGCAGGCTCAGAGGAAGTATCACCATCATCCCTTTGAGGTGAACCAAAAGCAGGGGCCTCCTGAGAAGAAGAACCATACAAGTGGTCTTTAGACAAGGCTTTGGCTAATCTGGCGAAGTCAGAGGCATGAGGATTTCAAACACCCTTCCCACTAGTGGTGGGACGACTGGTGGAACTAGGAAGCCAGCCTTGTTGTAAAGCATAATTGCACAAATGGCGTTTCAAGGGTTCAATAGCCCGGACCAGGGCTTTGTTGATGGACTGTTGAACCCCCACATCAAGATCTTCAACGAGCTCCTGCTCCAGTGACCCAGAGGGTCCTTCATTAAGATACTCCACTTCAAAATAAAACTCCGACACCGTGACACAATAAAGTGACACTTATACCCACTGGAGGAAAATATGGTTCAAACAGGTACTATTTGCACTGAAACACTGTAGAAAGTGTAACCAGAGAAAGAACAACAAGTCAAAGGGGGGAGTAGTGGACCCCAGACAAGCCAATGCAGGACAGGCACTTAACAGTGCGTACAAATGAAATAAAGCGTGGAGGGAGGGTTTGCCAAGAAAGACCACTCTAGGCAACTATTATACTGCCCAATTTCTCAATAAAGAATGAAAACGGGCATCACTGGGGTCTGGCACAGGCAAGTGGGTGTAGAGCAAGTTCAGCGCTGCTACCGCGCTCCTTCAACCCCGGTTGCGAAAGAAAAAAACTGGAAGAAATGGCTGCCGCGCATGCGCTGTATGAGCTGCCTGTGAAACCAGAAAGAGGACTGCGCGTCGAAGCGATGCACGTCCCTGTACTCCAACTCCACAACAGAAGGCGCGGGCGTCAAGCACCCATACCGGGGACGTTTGAACACTCCCAATTACGCATGCGGGAAAGCGACAGCTTTCCTGAGACCGTGCACCCACAGGGACAGAAACGCGCTGTGTTCCGAGAATCAAACTCTCAATCCATGAAGTTTGAAAGTGACGCTCCGTCATCTGCACTAAGGAAGCTGCACGGAAATGTGGAGAGTAAAGACTGGAAAATTGATACAATGTAACACAGAGCAAAGCGATACAATTTAACACAGAGCAAAGCCAAGCGCAATAGTACTTCAAACGCGCTATGAGATAACAAGGCAACAACAGTGGCAATGCAAATAAGCAAGAGACAAAAGCACTTAACTGGCTGCGGATCAGCAAAGAAAGAGTATATGGTATTCTCTTGTACTCTTTATAATGGGGTTACTCTATGGTTGTCATGTGATACCCAGTGAGTGTTCATGGGTATTGTAGTGTTTATTTGTTTTACTTTCATCTTATTGGCTGCTAAGAATTTTCAGTAAATAAAATGAGAAGCGTAATCGGAGTCTCCGTTCCTGACATGGAATCTTTTTCATCCTCCACCTAAATATAGCAATGGCATTCACTTACAAGACTGAACACCACATGTGTATTGTCATTTAATTCATGTTTGTGGGTGAACCAAACAAACCACAGAAAACCCATTCTGTGACATTTTCTTTTTAATTTTTAGCCAAAACTAAAAGAGGTACTTCAAAAAACAGCAATCAATTAAAGTAGTCAGCAGGTCGCTGCTATTCCAGGATCAGAGCAATTGGGTTCATGTCAAGATCTGAAGGGAACAGCATGTGTGAAACAGAAAAAACGATAGTCATGATGCTCGAGCTGCCTTAGTCTTTATGTAATTTCCTGGTTACATCTGCAATTATTTAAATCAAAATTCTCTTTTAGGATCAAACTTTATGCATGAATTACTCACTAGTTTTTGATACGTTTGACTAATACCCTAGGAAAGACGTGTAATCGCCTTGTCCTAAATCCATAATATTTTACATCAAAAAGAAAAGTTGTAAAATTCCCTAATGGAATGAACTTTAGAACACATTGCAGCTTTTATAATGTTTGCCTGCAGTCCCTTTGTTGGCTGCCTGGAGATATTTTTACCAACTCATTGTTGAGTTTATTTGAACTTTCTCTCTCGCTGTAGCTTATCTTTGCTGCTCAAGGAGGGTCACTAATTGTCATTTGCGATAAGGAAGTAACACACCAGGGAAACTGTCTGTAAGCTTTTCACCACAATCAATCTAAAACTCTGGTTTCAGGAAAACTATAAAAGATCTTTATTTCTTTCTGTCCTTGTGGGTGTGTTGTCTCAGCCAAGTGCGGGCAAGCAATATCGTGTAACTGAAAGTTTGACTTTTTCATAGCCATGAAAGGTTGGAATTTGCTTTAAAGGAGGCAGACTGTAATGCAGCCAGTGGTACAATCAATACTATGTTATTAAAGTAACTTACAAACATATAAATATGTCAGCAAATTACTCTTCAGCTGCTTAAATTGAAGTTTCTGGAAAAGTTCCTTACTAAACTCCTCTTACAAATCATACATAAGTAGAAGATATTCCGAAAAGTATTTTACACGGGGGAGTCATTATTTCACTTGAGCCAAATTTTGGGATGGGGGTGTTAAAAAAAAAAAACACCAACAAAATGGAGACCTATATAGGTCAGTGTACTGTAACAGTTCCACAGTTACATCTGTATGTGATAGACCCATGAAAGTCCACCACGATCTGGCCTGGGGTTTCAGGAAAATCTTAAGTGGAGGTTTTGGAACATGTTTTGAAACACCCTCGGCATGTTTAGAGGAATCAGTATCTGAGCACTAACAACATATCTACACTCGACTTTTCCAGGATCAATATTTAGTTGAGGAAAATCCCCCATTCAACATCAAGGGCATCATTACAAAAAAAGTGATGCAGTGCGACGCCACAAGCCATTTTGTTGCACCGAGCTGCGTTATTTTAAAAGCACAAGGTTGTGACACATCCGCATGCTTTCCACTTCGCTGGCGCTTAACTGGCTGCCATGCACCAGTGCAGGCACACTTGCGTCATGTTGCAAGGGTGCCTGCATTGCAGGGATGATTGTTTTTTGTGCAGGAAGGGAAACCTCCCTGCACACAAATAATCATTGATGGCATTTTCCTCTTTCAATGCGTGATGCAGAATGCACCACACATAGAGAGAGGGCAAAAATGCGGAGAAATAAATGTATTCCCCCTTGTTGCGCCACTCCAACGCCTCCCCTGGCCGAGGCGTGGGATTCTGATGCATTCCCAGCTTTAAAAAAAAAGTGAAAATCTGGGAATATGTCAGGGGTTCATTATGTTGCTTGGAAACACCCACAGCAGCA
The DNA here is from genome assembly GCF_964204655.1 of Triturus cristatus. Classification (NCBI taxonomy): domain Eukaryota; kingdom Metazoa; phylum Chordata; class Amphibia; order Caudata; family Salamandridae; genus Triturus; species Triturus cristatus. The sequence continues at coordinate 923,130,929 of NC_140593.1, read as the reverse complement.
CCCACGGAATGCCCCTTTTACGTAGAGCAACACGTGAAAGGGACCTATATTTACAAGGCCATGAAAAGTCACGCAGGGTCACTGTATGTGGCCTTGTAAATATGCGCAGGCACACTGGTCGCAGATGCATCAAAAAAAGTGACACACGGGCGGCACAATGTCTTTCTAAATGAGGCCCCTACTACCAAACCTTTGACAGATGTTCCACCAAAGATTTTGCACCCTAAAGTGACTTACCCCCTACTGTAAAAATCTACTTCGTAGGGGAAATGTTGAACCATAGCCAGAGTACCCATCTCTCGTTGCCCAGCAGCCCTGTATGTGGGTGGGGATGTATACATGCGATGTTACTTGGTTGGGATTTTCACCCTCTTACTTGCCGATGCCAGTTCCATTAGCTGTGCTAGCGCCTTTCCATGTACTATGAGGGGCAAACAGCGTCATAACAATCTTCCACCAAGATAGAGGCATTTCTCAGTTTTTTTACACAGCGTTCCAATTGGGTGGAAAGTATGGATGATGGTCTGCTTCATTTTTCTCTCCTTATATAAGGAGGTGCTAAGAAACACACCTTAGGGTATTAGTTTGCGCACAAAAAATCTCATAAATAAATAAATATGCTGCAACACATTTGGAACCAATATTTCTCATTGAGTTCATCATCCCCCTGGGTCTTTTATTATTCCAGATGTTTTCCCTTCTAGCTTTTTATATCATACTTAGGGTTATTCAGTGTCATCATGTCACCAGTCCCTGCACATCACTTTGTCTATTTCACCTGAAGGCTCCTTTTCAGTGCCTTCTAGGAAGGTGTTGACTTTGGCTTTTTTTCTGCTTCAGGGGGTCCTTCTGGTAAATACTAGTCACTGGGTGCATGCTTAACACCAACGTCTTTGTGGCTACTAGAAGAAGTTGCCCTTACCTCTGGTAGGCAAATACCAGGAGACTGAAGGAGAATGGATGCCCAGCCCCTGACAGAAATCCCTTCTGTTCTAGGCGGTAACTATAGATATGGCAACTTTTCTGTGACTACCTTCACACAGGAGGAAAATCTACCACAGTGACAGAAAGAACATTCAGCATTAAAACTCTAAATTAAGGTCTTCAATGGTTGCTCTAGTTCACATGCGCTAACAGCAGTAATAATGAAGTAGTAAATATCTCCATCTTTCTAGTTTGTTTCCTAGTTTTGCATCTAATATGGACGGAAGTCTGTCCTCCCATCACTCATGTGATCCTGAGTCTATGGATTACACATTCACCCCTGTTGCAGCCATACTTGTAAAATTGATGTGACCTGGCTTAGTCATGCCTGCTAGTGATTAGCCCCTGCCGGTCTGTGTATTTTAAAAAGTGAGTGAAGAAGAGTTTATTATTATTTATTCATATTTTCTCTACCTCTCTGTGCTGTAACATTCAGCACAATGAAGACAATACATGAACATTGGATGGATACACACCTAAAGTAATTTAAGGTCTATATGTTTAATGCCAGATTCAATTGATGTCATTCTTGCAAAGTAATGTTACATCCACTTACAACTTAATTGCTAACTTTCAGAAAATCTTTATTTTTCAGTGGTACAAATATTACGTTTCTACATTTGTAACATATTACCCTACTTCTGAATGGTGCAGGGGCCTGGAAACTAAACCAACATATTAATGGATGTTTATGTGAAACTCCTTTGCTCAGATGTTCAGCAGGATGGCCTATTAAGGTGCTATTCAGTGCTGTTCAGTTCAAAATCTTTATTCAGGTACACAGAGTATCCATTAAAGTACCACATATACAGTAAAACAAATAAATATATAATAAAATGTAATACATAAAAACAATCACTTCAAAATAAGTCACTACCGTCTGTGCAGTGACGACACATAGCAGTATAGTCAATTTGTCCAACGTATTCAGTATTCATAGAATTACGGGTGTGCACTGCCGTTCTCAAAAAAGAGTCTTCATGCACAATTACCTCTTCATCAGGAAGATGGTATAATATATCAAAAGCTACCTTATAATCACTAATATTATGTAATTTTATAAGCGAAGTAAAAAATGCTTGGTGTACATTGAGTAGAAGCCACAGAAGAATAGAAAGTCCAGGGTAGATTTCCCTGATCTCCCACTACAAGGACAAGGTGGTGAATCAAGATTTGTTTTGAAAATGCAATGGGAAGCATAATAATTATTTAATTGTTCCAGACCTATACCGAAGCAATAAACTGCGCAACCAGCGACCCATTGGTCCAAAAATAGACCATGTGAGTGAACTATCTGTTATCATCTCAAGATAGGATGGCACAGTCAACTTCCTTCTCTCCATAATCATTCTTTCACTGGGGGAAAAATAGTACAGAACTTGCTGTAAATGTTTTTATACTAATGCCAATGGATCTCTCAGGGTCCATAAATACATGCTGGTAACCAATCTTACGCAAACTAGATTCCACACTTGCTAACCAGGGAATCGCAAGACCTTTATCACAACTGAGACAGTCCTCCTTATTTTTTCACACTGCTAACCATAATAAAAGAGGTTGGGCTTAAATAAAATCTTCTATGTATGAAAGGCCGAATTCATTGTGACAGATAAAATGAGGTGATTAAATGGGGAACGCTAAAACCTTTCTGAAGAACCTCTTCTCTTCGATCTGGATGGAGTCACATTTGGAAATTCCCCGGATCTCTGCACCAAGATATGTCGCTGTCGGGACACACTGCATCTCAAAAATCTGCAGAAGGAGCAAAATAGCTCCCCCTTTCCTGGGTTAAGGTAGACTCAAAAGTATGGCAATAATCTTAATCATTTTTGATCTGCAGTAAGTGCTGACCATGAACCTGTAGCGTCAAAAGTTAATTCTATGTAGGGACTAGTGCTAGTGCAATTTAGTTTGTTCTCACCAATGGGAAGCGTCTGCAACCGTTTTTTTCTAGTGCCACAGGCCATGATATAAGATTTAGCATAATTCATTTGCAGATCTAAGTCACCCATAAGTCCACAAATGCACTAGGATGGGCAGAGCTTTTGGTGTACGTGTCATCAGCACAGCATCGTCCATGTACAAAAGGGAAGGAAAGGGTTAGCCTTTGATGTTCAGGACATCGGGAGTAATAGTAGTTATACAGAGGTGAAGATTATTAGTATATAAAATGAATTTTAAAAAGCAGGGCTAAAACACACCCCTGCATTACTCCTGGAAGAACTCCTATATCTTTAGAATCCTCCCTGTGGGTTTTGATTCTAACTCTTGCCTTCATGTCCCTGTGCAAATAAGCTAAAAAGTGCACCAGTGCTTCATCCATCCCACTTTATCAAAGGTTTGATCCCACCTTTGAGTGGTTTACAGGGTAAATCTCTGGGGTCAAATCTGTGAATGCCAGATACAAGGGGGATTGCCTAGCCACAGTGTACCTGCCAATAATCAGTGTCAAATTTGAACATTGATCCATTGTCCCAATCTGGCTTCTAAATCCATATTGACAAGGGTGCAGGATGGACTTCTCCCCTGTCCAGTCCTTAATCCTGTTATACAGAATCCTTCCTAAATTTTTTAATGTTGTGTCGATTAAGGAGATGGGCCTGTAACAACCCGGCTGCATGTGCTCACCATTTTTAAAAATAGGCACTATTATGGAGGTTGACCATGAGGTGGGCAATGGGGAATGGGCAAGATTATCAAAAACATTTGTTTGTGTTTCACTAAATGTGCCAGAGGCCATGATTTCTCTGTGGAATTAGAAACAGCCCAGTGACACGATTTTACTAGGAGTATTGCTCTCTTCCTCTTCCTCTGACTTTCAGTGAAGCCTGTCCTTTTTTTTTTTTTAAACAAATTGTATTCATTTTCATCCGGTTATTATACACTCTTGTTTATATAGCATAGTGGTATTTTTGCAAGTAGTGGCAGCACAATTTCACAATTTTACATTATTCTTGACATATATTGGTGCATACAATTGATGCAGCGTGGAATTTTAAATCCTCCCTTCGTCACAGATCAAATATCACATTAGCTCATTCATTCAATACATTCATTGGTGGGGCCCATAACACCAACACTCACACTTCATTGATCCGTTCTCACGGGGAGATAAATTGTCCAAACGCTGACATGAAAGGAATACCTTTTCAACTAAAGAACCTAATTTACCTGAACATACATTAAGTACCTTTATTAAACTCAGAACCTCAAGATATTCCCTCCATTTAGCTGATAGATCAGTTAGTTGAATTTGGATATTTGGTGACTCAATTCTTTAATCTACATTTAATCTGATTCTAGTCTCTTCAAATAAATCACCCAACATATTTGTTTGTTAAAATAATAATTTTGTTTATCTAATTAATTGCAAATTTAATAAATCACAAACCAAATCACCGAACATCATATTTACCTAATCTGGCTATTAGACGTCCTCTAAGTCAATCAAGTCGTGGAAAAGTCTTTAATTCATCAAAGTCAGGCAGCAATTCAGTCTTTCAAAGATTCAGGATAACAGCTGTCCAGCAGTGTCACCGTCCTGTCCGTCAGCATAACGTCAGGAAAAGAAAAGTTCCGCTCTCAAAGTCTGTCAGCCGAAGGAAGAAGATTCAAATTCGCTTTGTCTACAAACTTTTATAATAAAACTAACGTCAAAATGTAACAAAATTCAGTTTTAGGCAGTCCTGATTGGCTGGTTTGGGGTCATTCGGTAAAGTTCTCACATAGCCTGTTAGGTTAAGTCATCACACTTGCTGGTTCCGGTTTTAAAGACAGTCCTTTGTTTCGTGAACTTGGCAATTCTCCCAGTGTGACCTTGATGGGTACATCTTGCCTGGGGTCAGGACGAGGCCACTTGTTGCTGGCGGTGGCGCAGGCGCATTTCACTCGAAACCTCGTAAAATGGTAGTAGTCGCGTCGTGTGTCTCGGTCAGCCATTTTTCGTAGGCCCAAATGGTCAATTTAAGCAAAACAAACACAAAACGTAATTAAAACATTGAAATGGCTAATAAAATGTTAAACCCTCACTAATTCCCCTATGTGTAAGTAATTATCTAGCATGATAGCAACATTTAAAGCATTTATATTCACCCAACAATATCATCTGGTGTAACTTACAATTACATCACAAAAGCAACAGATATCATGCAACATTCTAATTTTCTACTATTAGTATGCGTACATATATTAGTATACAGTTAGTTTAATCATGCAAATGCAAATCCCACGTGTAATTCTTTCGTTAATGTAATTAATGAGTTATCACTTCAAACAGATTAATAGTATTACAATTAATAGATTATTCAGATTAATATAAACATGCAGAAATGGGGGGGGGGGGTATACAAAATGTTTTACTAACCGCTCCAGCACAATCATATAGTGTTCAGGACAGGACTGACTTAGCTTTAAGCCAAGTGACCACTGGCTACCCATCCTACTATTACAGCAGAATGTTCAAATTAAGCGACATTGATAAAAAAACAAAACATTCCAATAACAGAACTTCCCTCCCACCTCCTCTGCTGACGGGCGCAGAAAGGACACGTTTGTATTGACTGGTTATTGCATGTTAGGTTGACCTTGTAGTCACATGGGTCGGGGTCCTTGAAGGAGCCATATATTTAGTATTCTCCGTATTTTTGTGGGTAAATTTTGCGTTAATAGTGAGTATGGAGATCGTGTCTTAAATCTACAGATACGTAGTCCCTGGGGAACTCCTGCTGACGCTAATGGGGGAAGATCTCAGTTTTGAATGTGAAGGGGGCTGACGCAGAGGTGCAGCGCTAACCATAGGGGTCAAATGTGTTAGAAGCTTTAAATGATTCCAATAGGGAATCTCAGCTTATGGCTATAGGCTTCTTCCGCAGCTCTCTGAGTTCTTCTCTACGAATAGCTACACTTTCTGCTAGCCCCCACTTTTCAACTTCTTCCTTTCAGTATTGTATCTTGGGGGTGATGATGATTTCAATCTCCTTGTAAATCCTCTTTTCGCTAGGATAAAAGCTAGGTCTGTGAATTTGGCCTGTACCTCGTGTCCCTTTCATCGCTAATATAGACCAAGTATGCACGTTTCTACTGTTTGCCAACTCATGTATCCCACCACTTCATCCAGGGTAGCAATTATCTTTCCCCAGTACTCTCGCAGCCCATTGCAAGACCATATCATTTGGATGAGATCTGCGTCCTGTTCAGAACACTTGGGGCAGGATGCTGGAACACTAGAGTAAATAGAGTGCAACTTGTGTGGTGTTAGGTGTGCCCGTTGAGTTATCATATACGAGATATTGTTTTCTACTCTTTGTCTGGGAGTGGTTTGTTGAGATCTTGTTCCCACTTGGTACGCATCAGGGTCAAAGGGGACAGTTGGTGAGTGCGTATCCCACAGTAAAACCAGACGGTTAGATGTCTACCCACCCCCATGAGGTATAATATATTGCCTATTTCGTTCGTAGTGGGTTCCGGTCCTTGGGGTGCCCAGTGTCTCTTAATGTATCGTACCAGGCTAGCGTGAATTAAAAATATAGTGCTCCCATGAGCCCTTGTTCGTTTGTGAAATCTGTGTGTGATAGCAGCATCCCCACTCCAAAGAGTTCTCCCACTGTGGTAACTCCAGCCTGTGTCCAGAGATCTAGCTTGCGATTAGGGAGAGTTCCCATATTGGTGGGGATGCCCAAGAGTGGTATTTTTGGAGGATATATTGGGGTTTTAATCATATATTTTAATCTTGTTTCCAGTAAGAGATAGCAGATCTGAGTAGCGTTTGAATGGAGGGTGGGTGGATCAGTACTACTCGGGCATAGCAACTTGTGCAGTGTACCCTGTGTGATCATTTGGTTGGTGTAGGCTATCTTGTGTAAGTTTAAACCTGCTAACCAGTATGAGAGCCACTGTAGTTGTGATGCCAGGCAGTAGGCATAAAAATCAGGTGCTCCCATCCCTCCGGCATCTGACGGGAGTTGTAGCTTCGCTACATTGATGCGTCGGTGGCCTGTGCCCCATATTAGATTGGTTAATAATGTATTCAGTGTTTTGAAGATGATTTTGGGAATCACTACTGGTAGGTTTGTAAAGAAATAGAGTAGGTGCTGGAGCAGTACCATTTTCGATATTGCTAGTCTTCCCGCAATTGAGAGGGGTATGGACGTCCAGATGGTAATCTGAGCCCTTAAGGATCCTATTGCTTTTTGCAAATTCCCTTCCATGAGGTCCTGCTGGTATACTTGTATCCCTAACTACTGAAAGGTGGTCGGTCTATAGTTATAGTTCGGTTTCCGAAAGAGATAGTTTGGCTATCGATTTCGTTTCCAAAGGGGAATGCTATGGTTTTTCGTAATTTATGGCCAGACCAGCAATGGATTCAAACTGTGTGAAGATTTGCGCTACAATGTTTAAATTGTCCTGCATGCTTCTGGTGTAAATAATGATATTGTCTGCATATAGTGATAATGCGTAATGGGTGCGGGTAATGGTGATATACCAGTGCAATCAGAAATAGTATGGGCGAAAGGGGGCAGCCTTGTCTTGTGCCCCTCTGTATTTGGTATATTTGTGATGTGTGTGACCCAGTGTATTTGGATCCATTGTGTGTATTCCTGGGGGATCCCAAATTTCTGCAGGGCAATCAGCATGTAAACCCAGCTTAGTGTATCAAATGCCTGGGAGATATCTAGTGAAATACATCCTGCCTCAGGTGTTTCCGTGGCACAGGCAAAAATAATGTTTCATAACCAACGTATGTTGAGGGATATATTTTGTGCCAGGATGAAACCTCATTGGTCAATGAGTACTAGCTTTGATGGAAGGGGTTGTAAATGGTTAGCTAACATTTTACTAAGAATTTAGTATTCTGTGTTCAGCAAGGAGAGTGGGCGTTATGCAGCTAGCTTAGTGTGTTCTCTTCCGGGTTTGGCCAGCAAGGTTATTGAGGCTTGTATTGTGGTGGGGAGCAAGGCACCAGTCTCGTAAGCTTCCTTGTATAATTTCTGATGGCAGGAGGTCAATTGATGCTCAGCTCTGCTAGCATGCAGTCAATGCCTGGAGTTTTATTTTTGGGAAGCACATTGATTGCTACAACTATTTTGGCTGATGTAATAGGGTTAGCCAGTGTATTTCGGGGCTCTTCTGTTATTTGGGGTAGGTTGATTGGGTCCAGGAAGGATTGGAGCTCCTGTGGGATAGATTTTTGTGCGGTGGTGTACAGTGCTTTGTAGTGATCATAGAAGGCCTCATTGATATCTGCTTGTTTGATCCCTCAGGTGTGTTGAGGTATCATAAATTCTATTATTGGTGTCGGAGGGGGGGGCGTTTTTAAGGATAAGTGCTAGTAGTGTACCTGGCCTGTCTGATTTGGTATGTACTTTGTGTGTGTAAGATCTGTGGTCTATGACGCGCAGTTCTAGTAATTCCGCATATTTTATGGGGGCCTCTTGGAGCTCTTGTTTCGTAATAGGGTTAAGGGCTGCTGCATTCTCAAGTTTGCCTAATGTGCCTTCCACCTGCTTCGGCTCCCTATTGATCAGTTGGCGAGCTCCCATTATAGTGCTGATCGCGGTACTGCGCAGAACTACTTTGAAGGCCTGCCACTCCATCCCCACCAAAAACACTGTGCCGACGTTTTCAGTAAAGTCATTTGTGATGGTGGAAGCCAGTGTGTCCCTAAACACACCGTCTTCCAAATGGTGAGGGTCAAGTCTCCATGTCGGGACTTGGGAGGGGATGCGTCCCCAATCAATTGTTGCCTCTAGTGCACAATTATTTGCTATCAATTTACCTATGTATGCCGTACGGGTGATTTGATTTAGGAGCGATGCACTACAGAATATGTGGTCAAATCTAGTGTGTAGATAGTGAGTGGGTGAATAATAAGAATATTCTCACATACCCTCATTGTTACTTCGCCATGTTTCTCTCAGGGACCACCCTTGTGCCCAGATTTACAGGGACTTAGATTGGCGCAACATGAGAGCTCCGGGGTGGCGAGGGGAGGGGGTTTATCGGTCCAGTATGGTATCTAGCACTGCATTATATTCGGCTCCCACTTGAGTATAACATGTTTTCTAATCTGTATTGGGGCGTATAAACTCCCCATCACTATTGGACTACCATCTAGAATACCCCAAATAAGTACTTTTATGCCCCCTTTGTCTATTCATCTTTCGTGTGCAACAAAAGGGATCCCCAATCGTATCCATACCGCTGCTCCCCTTGTGAATGCGGAGTAAGTTGTAGCATATAATTGTCCTATCCATTTTTTTTGTAGTTTAGTGGCCTCTGCTGCTATGATACATGTCTCCTGTAGTAGCACTATATGTGCTTTCCACCTGGCTAATTGTGCATGTATTCTCTGTCGTTTGTGTAGCAATCCCATTCCCCCTATGATCCTAGTGATAGTTGTAGTTCTGTGCTGACTCCATGTTGGTGTAAATGCCCCGGCACCCATCAGCATCCCCTTTAAACAACCTAATACTCGGTCCAACTGTGGAAATTTTTTCGACCAAGCTTTGTAAACAACTCTCATTAACTCTTCGGTTATAGGACTGGCAACTGGGATAGGGGCCATGTTTGGCTTATGGTGCATGGTATCCCCAGGAATTCCTGGTTGGTCTCCCGTAAGAATTGTAGCTTCCCACCCCGAGGGTCCAGCCCGCCCCCATTGGACATCAATGTTCAAGTCTCTAGGCCACAGATATTGTCCCTCTGTGAGAGATTGACTTAGGCCTCAGTCTATGTAAGCCTCCATTATGCGGACTGATCATAGAGAGTTATTGTTACCTCATTTAATGGTGGGGCTCCATACGCTTTGCATTGCTCACTTTACCTAGTATGACCTTCTCACCTCTGTCAGGAGTGACCGCTGGGTAATATGGTATTGGCGTGTCTACATACTTGGTTGATTTCTTACTTCCACACAGCAAAAGTGTAGTTTCTTGAATTAGTCTGTGGAGTAGTGAAGGTCCATATTTGCCGGTTCTTAGTTCAGCAGTTAATTTGCCATCTGTGGAGTCATGGATGGGAAGAGCAGTTGGCTATTGTCCAGTTCTGATTGCGCCGTGTGCCCTGTGGAAGATTCTTCATCCGTGATTGCTCTTGTTTCTCGGAAAGTGGCTGCAGATAGCAGGACCGATCGTTGCCCCTCCAGCATCTGCTCAGTTGTAGGAGCAAAGTCTTCTTCTTGCCTTCTTATTTTCGGGCACCTGAGTTGCAATTGCCGTCTTCCAGTCTGTGGTTCAGAACTCTGTCTGAGGGTCGGATTTCGGGAAAGGTATGCTCAATTTAGTCCCATGCTTCAGCTGGGGCATCAAAAAAGTAACTTTTCTGGTCATGCAGGATTTTGAGATTAGCTGGGCAAAGGAGGGCATATTTTAGGTTTTGAGATTGAAGGTGTTGTTTGACTCCTTGATATGACACACGTTTCTTCTGGACTTGCAGCCTATTGTCAGGAAACAGTGAAATTCACACATTATCTCGCTTGATTGGTGCTTTTTCTTGTGCCACCTGAAGTATCTGGTCACGATCCCTGTAGTTGAGAACTCGAGCAACTATAGGACGAGGCGGCATACCGGGCACTCTTCTCCTGGTTGGGACTCTATGAACCCTCTCCTCGCAGAAGGTGTTAGCTAATATTCCTGCTGGCATCATAGTCCGCAGCCATGCTTCTATGAATAACATTGTGTTTTGGCCTTCAGTTTTTTCTGGCAGCCCTTTAATGCGAATGCTGTTACCGTGCGATCGACCCTCTGCGTCTTCCATCCATTCTTGCAGTATTGTAATTTAGTGCTGAAGATGTTCTAATGTTTTAGAGTGTTCTTTTTGCTTTGGAATCAACTCTTGCAGTGCAATTTTGTTGGCAATCACTTTGTCTGCAAGTTTCTTGTGATCAGCCCTGATTAGGATGACTTTTGTGGTAAGCAATCCCAGCTGTTGCTCCATTACCATGTGGGATTGCCTTATTTCATGTAGAATGAGGTCTAATTTATCCGGTTGCAAGTATTCTGCAGTGGGGGGTACCACATCTGTGGGTGCGCTGGCAGGAGCAGCATTGGTATCTTCGGCCTCCTGATATCTCCCTTTGTCTGTCCCATTTCTGCACTGTTTCTGTGCCTGGTTGTGGTGTGGGATTGTGCTTGATGCATTACTAATTAGAGGGTGCACATCAGCAGTCCTCCTCTTGGAGTATTTATGGCTTTCTTTACCCCAATCCTCTGTCTTACCCACTGGTGTTCTTTTGCCAAGTTGTTGTCATGGGGCTTTACTTCTTAGTGAGTGCGCACGTTGTAGGTGATGATCTGTACACTGTGTCAAGTTGGGTTTGCTTGTGGCAGTGCCCCATTCCAGATAGCGCTCGACTCGAAATTTCGAGGGGCAGATGAGGCCTTTAGTGGCACCCTCTTGGGACCTCAGGTACAGGTTGTTTATTGTATGCCACTTCAGATGTCTCTTAATGCGGGACTCGACCCTCAGCCACTAAGATGGATTTTCAAAGTCAGGGCACCAGCTTTTGATGTGCTCTAGTGCTTGATTGTTGGGTCTGATAGTCCCTCAGGGACACCACCGTATTTGGCCTCTATGTGGATGTAGGTCTCAAGGCCCCAGTTCACTGTTGAGTTCCAGTTACAGATGTTTGGGCCTAGCAATACCTACTAAGGTGAGTCCAGTTTGGTCCCCTTCGAGGTTGCAGCCCCCGACTGGCCAGAGAGAAGTTTCTGTCCCACCCACTTTCAGCCACAGCCTCTTCCTATACAGTGGAGAAGGCCAGCCTCCCCCAGCACGATCGGCAGGACACCTCCACCTGGATGCCCAAAAGTAGCCAATTCAATTACGTCGCAGCTAGGCTAGGGGAGTGGACCAGTTACAAGAGTCTGAGCGTTGGGAAAAATTGCAGCAGCAGCCCCTCTTTTCAGTACGCAGCCACTTCTTTCGCGCCAACAAGACCGATCTACACCCAGTAATTGCTGTAATTATAAGCAGTCTTCCAGTTGTGGCGCCAATCAATTGCAGATTGAGTGCTCAGCTTCACCCGTACTAGGCCGGGTCTGTCTCCTTTTGCTCCTGGGTGTCGGCGCGGGTGGGCATAGTCTGTGCAGTCGGGGTCCAGCACTCCCAATGGACGCGGCACCGGTAAGGGATCTCTGGATGTTGCTTGGCAGGGCAGGGCACCTCTTTTCCAGTGCAGGCCAGTCCCTCCACCTGCTGCCGGTGGTTGGTGCACCTCGAGCAGGCCTCCGATCTGAGGCACTGGTCACGGTCGGTGGCCTTTAGCTTCCATGCCTCCCTTTACCTTTTGTCCTTTTGCGGGGCCACAGTGGGTTCGCCACATGTAAGGTGGCAATCTGGGGTGGGTTTCGCTGTAGCTGGTTGGGAGTCTGGCGCACTTCCGCGGTCCACTAGCCCCACTTTACATCAACCGGAGAAGAGATCCACCATTTTGGTGTTGCGCCTCATTTTTTATAATATGGCTGGAAATTTTTGTTTCCCGGGGGAAAGATGTTATCTCTGGGATCTAGTAATTTCCCATGTCGGCCAGCATGGGCCGCTGCTGCGGATTCTCGGTCGATGCAGAGAGGATGCAAGGCCACGGGAAGGGAGCTCTTCAATTATGCGACAGCCATGTTCGGCAGTTAGCCACTCCCCCCAGTGGAGCCTGCCCTTTAATTTAGCAGATCAGAGGATGGGAGGAAATTGACAAAAAAAGAGTGGTAGGAGTCAAGCTGGAATTAAATTGAAGCATGATGCTAGATACATTGTAGTTCCAAATGAAATCTCTCAAAATTTAAAAATGCCACATTGCTTAAAAAGCATGAGAAAGCCAGTGTAATACAATAATAGTTCAATTGCCAGCAAGGGATTGATAATGGCATCTGTCAGCTTAATATATTGCCCTATAAATGTGATACGATGATCCCCAGAAACTTGGAGCAATGTTTGAAGACGAATGATTTCTGACTTCTTGGATAGAAGTTAAAAATGCTGTCCTCACTCATCTAGTGTCCTGTCTTGGACAGAAGACTTACCTGCAAACAGATTCTGTGATGCCTTCATTGCCATCACTGTTTCCATTATCTTCTCATTGCGTCTTCAATTGAAACCTAATCTTCACTGAAGTGCTTGGGACTCTCCTACCAAAGGATGTGGAAATGTCCCATCCCCCTTCTACTTTCGGTCAACCACTGCCCTCTAAACAGGCCAACACTCTGTTAAACCTTCAAAATAAAATCTAACTTAGGTAAGCTAGTCAACATTTCTGAAAAACACATTACCTGCTTCTGTGTTCTAGGATCACCATAAATCCACTAGATCTACCACGATTCCCCACACACACAGGAAAAGGAGACAGAGAGGGCACTCCTGAGGGTCATTTAATTGTTGCCAGAATTTAGATGTTAAAGTGCACTCTAGAACTCTGATTATGCTCTGCTTCAGACTTTCCAATACCACGGTCTAGAATTGGTTCACTCACCAACTACCCAACTACTGCCTACAGCATAGTCTTCATTGCTACAAAATAGCTGTCGGTCAGTGCACTAGCACGTTACTTTACAAAATACACATAAATCAATTAAATCAATCAATCAATTAGTCATTCAATCAATAAATAAATATACAATTACCCCATACAACAGTCAGCTTTGACCTCTACAGCTGCGCGATATAGAGCACCCATTCGCCAAGTGGGAAATTCCTAGTTGAACATAGCATTTGATAGAGGGCATCTCGCCTATACTGTGCTGTAAGCCTTGCTGTTTAGCATCTCTGGTGGCAGAAAGCATGAGTACTGACCCTAATAGCTAATGAGTTTTTCAGGACTGCAAGATTCAGAAAAGCTAGCAGAAGGAGCGGCTTCAAGTTTATACCTATTTGCTAAATGCTTAAAACCCTTTAGCCAGACTAGTCACAAACAATTTGTTGATGGAAAGAGTGGGGGCCCACGTTTACATTTCAGTGGTATTTCATGCACCTTGCTCATGTGGTTTTTAGAAATATTAATGCAGTATTATTTTTTTATAATCACCCACATTCCTCAAGCAAATTTAGCATGTTTAGTGCAAGATCTGTTTGAACAATTTTCATTGTTGCTTCACAGTGACACACTTGCTTCAATAATGTAATAGAAATATATCTATTTTTGCCTGTTTCCACAATTTATTTTTGGCAGAATTCTGGCAGTATTTTTGTACTAAATGTATACTCATGTGGATGGACCTTTAAGCAGTTTATTCTCTAAACTATATTTATTTGTTATTGTTTATACCTGAACAGCAGCAGCTCCTTCGCTATGGGGAAGGAGCATCACCCCCTGCCAGCACTTTAAAAAATGCAAAATTAAAACGATAACAAAACAGGTTTAAAACCCATTTTATTATCATTTTATTTAGCTTGGGGCAGGGCTTGGGGCGGGGCCAGGACTATGATTGGCTGGAGGGGAGTGGTGAGCTCTATCCACACTGCACATGTGTTTTTTATACGGTAAGCATAAATGATAAATAAATTACATCCTGTAAACTAACTACCAATACTGAGTTCCTGGGAAATATCAAAGATCAGTACATTAAGGATAAGGAGATTCTCAGAAAAATTAATCCAGTTAACCTGAATCAGAACCAGATGGAAGCCCATATCTCAAGATGCTCACAAGACAGAGAGGATCCATGGGATAGAATCACCAACCTCCATGGCTTAGAAGTAATCCCCGACATCAGCTCTGCATTACACAACATGCTGGAGATCTCACCAAACTTAAAACGAGGCCCAAACTGTAAGACAATGCGAATGCCCTACTGAGAACTGAAAATCATCTGGGGAGATCAAACCTACATAAATTATTCCAACTATAATGTACAACACTAAAATATTGCAATGCATTATTTTATAAAAATTATCTACATATTTGTATGGTATGCACAAGCTATTCAAATGCTTTCATGAGCATTTCTGTCAGCTCATTTTTTGTGTACCTGTCTTTCATCACCAATGAGTGATATTGTCCATTTTGACTTGCAATCCTAATGCTTTTAATCACTCAGACCTCATCTCTCCACTTTTGCCCTTTTTTGGGTTGTACCTGGCAGGAAACAGATGCACTACGTGAACTGTTGCGTGGATGGAGCCCGGAATGAGTACCAGTGCAGGGGCATGGTCAGGCACAGGCTAGGGGAGACCCAGAGAATCAGAGAGGCTCAGTCGAACATTGGTCCGAGTCATCAGGTCTCTGCAACCAGCAACAGCCCGCACCCACACTGCAAGTCCACGCATGTGGCAGTAGCAGCTTCTCAAAAGTGGCAAGGCAATTGGAGTAACAGGCGCTTTCAACGACTTGCAGCAGTAAGTGCATAGGCATGAGGGGGCCACCCACAGTGGATGAAAGCGAACAATGTTAGAAAATACAGCTTATTCTCTGGGGGAGACTTGCCTCTACCGCCTTAACCACCTTCACTGCCCCTACCTGTGTCAGGTCTGTCTACTCATTGCTTGTTGCTCTCATAGAGCTCTTTATTGCTCTCCAACACGCCAAACAGTGAGGGGCTTGTTTATGAGAGGCGTGTGCCGCTGGAGCGTCACATTTTTTGACCCTCCAGCGGCTCAAGCCTCTCAACCATATGTATGAGGCCACACAAAGACACTTTGGGCTTATTAGGATGGCGGGTGGAGGCACCACTGTGGCGCTGGTGGTGCGGAAAAATAAATTTTACCACCTGCGAGCAGCGACCTCACGCCCGCCATATTAGTATAGCCAAACATAGCCCATTTCCCATCCGCCGTGGTGCGACGTGCACCGCCATCAAAGTGCGCCCGCCACCGCAGCGGTGTGAGCCAATGGAGACTCACCGCCGTGAGGAATGACGTCTGCCCCGTTCCACAAATTAGGATGCCCCAAACAAGCAGTCGCACCGCAGTGGAGAAACCACCCAAACAGAGACGGCGGAAGCTCGACAGCGGAGCGCGAAACCAGAGTCCCGGTCCACACCACCTGGACACGACCGCAATGGACCCAGCCCTACACGTTTTTCCAGTGCTGTACCTGATACATCACCAGCAACTCATGGACCACCGAGGACGCCGCCGCAGGTACGCAATACCACAACCATAACACACAACTCATGGGCTGATACAGGGTCCAAATCCACATCAGACACCTTGGTGGGGACAGGAACACATCCACAAGTGTACCCACACATGACCCACCTGCCACCAAGTCACCCCTCAGCATCCAGGACACACATTTTCCACGATCATGCAGCAATGTCCCGGTCATGTCACCGCAGCAGTGAAGACAAGGGAATACATGCGCACAATGCATAAGGCAGGGCCAGCGCCAGGCATGGGCAGGGCACAAAGTGCACAGGGCCACACCTCCACCCTCCACACACTAGCCCCCCCTGAAGGCACATGCCATGAGCCCCTCATGTGCACCCCCATGCACAACAACAAGCCAGGTGAATCCACACCCTGCACCAGACACCAAACAACCAGGGAGACAGCTACAGCAGGAGTGGCTGCAGAGGAACACACAGCAAAGAAGCACAGGCCCAGGGTAACACACACACAACAACAACACCACACTCATGGTAAGAAAAATGAGTACAAGCACTAAATGAACACACACACAAACGAGGAACAAACATCCTACTGGACACACAGCCTGCCAAGTCACACAGGCATACCCCATACTGACACACAGACACATACATACACCACATGGCAAAAGCAATGGAGCACAACAAATAGGAAAGCCAAAGTGAGGTGCACACAAATGGAAGACCATGTATACAAACACCAAGCATGTGTACATTACATGCAAGACAATAAACATAGAACAACACCCTCAGCCCATCAAAGCACACATAGCTGGCACAGTGAGTGAAGCCAAACCACAGACAGCTCAGTGCAACAACTCAGGGAGACAGCAAGGCAACCCATGTATAGGCACAAGGATGAAAGGAAGGCCCTGAAGTCAAACTCTGAACAGCCACACATATGTATACAACTAATTCACAGGAGTACACCAGCAGCACACAAGGCACATTGACACACTCCATGACTGTCAAACACTAGTAGGAATATACACACATACCCCCCACACACCAGCAGCACACAACACCAGTGCCAAACACACTGAAGAGTGGCAATATTTGCCAGTCAATACACAGACAAACAATCACACACCCTGGGGGTAGCCACAAACATCAGACACACAGAGGGATGCCAGAATAAATGTCTGCACAAAAACAACTGACAAACACATAACCCAACAGAAACACACACATAACCACAACAAGACTACACATGACCTGTGCAGATAAACCGTGGAAAGGCAATGGGAGCACAGACACAGCAGGAGTGCACAACCTCATCAGTCAGGAACAATGCACAGACAACATACCACAACACAGACAAGAAGTGCACCATCACAGAAAAGCACAGCCACATAAAATAAACAACAGATGGGACAGAAAGGTGGAAACAATTTGACCAGAGGACTGGGCAGCACACACAGTTAAAGTGTATATGAGCAACCATGACTGCCAAACAGCACAATAACATCACATATAACCTATTGGGGAAATGTCCTGAGTGACACATTGCTCCTGGACAAAGCACTGCACCACAAAGCACAGTGTCACAAATGAAGTGATGGGGAGGCACACACACATGTAAACCAAGGGGACAGCTAACATCAAAGTGAAGTGTTCTGCATGTCAGTAGGGGACATGGCAGGAGTGTACCATGCACAAATAGAGGGAGTGCAGATTCACAATGGGCAGGCATCTGAAGCACAGATAAGGGATGGTATGACACCATACACAACATGCCATACTGGAGGCAAAAAGGCACCATGTGACAGCAATCTGTAGTGATGAAGTCCGCAGCCAGGATGTAGATTTAAGTAGATTTATTAAGTTCAGTTACAGGTATTTGAGTTGTAGACATACAGCCCCAACAGGAGCAGTCTGCCTACTGCTCAGCCCATAGTCCAACTGACACACTCAAGCATCTAGGCACCCAAACATTCCATTCAAGACTGTCACACCAACATTCCATGTATCACATTCACACTGGCTGAGCAGCTAGTGAGTAAGTAACCAGATACATACAACACAGGTTACTACATACCTTCCCTTCTTCTACAAAACAAAAATAGCAACCACCAAGAAGAGGGGGGTTCAAACAAGGGGAACCACAAGAAATAGAAAATGGAAAAGAAGAGAAAAAGCGTGAAGAAAGTGAACCCACCAAAGCTTGAAAGTATAATAGCAAAGAAACCAAAGAAAATTAGGCGTGAGCACAGAAGAAAATACAACAGAGGTATGCAAGAGAGAGTACAAGAGAAAATTAAAGTACATTGAGAGGAAATATACAAGAGATGCACAATAAGTACATGCCATAAAAATAAACAACGTAGAGGAGATGCATAGACAAATATACATAATAATATAATATATAATATAAAATGTTAGAAATGGGTGACGGACACCCGAACTGACTTTCCCCCACATACAGGTGAATAAATGGACCAGGTTAAGGGAAAAGAAATGTTGACTGCTAACCAAACAGCTAATCAGGCCTAGGGACAGACAACAAACGAATGTGCACAAAGTACACATATACAATGATACACATGGGACTCAAACCCATTAGAACCTCTAAATGAAGGCTAGAAAAGTGCAAAGAACAATAAAACACATGGGACTCGTACCCATAAGAACCCCTGTGAGGAGGTTTAGAAACGTGCACAGAACAGCAGAACACATGGGACTCGTACACATTAGAACCCCTGTGAGGAGGTTAGAAACGTGCAGGGAGCAATAGAAAACATGGGACTTGTACCCATTAGAACCACGTAGATGGGACTAAAACCCACTACAAACTGTGTAGATGGGACTTAAACACACTACAAAAACATGGGACTTGTACCCATTAGAACTGCGTAAATGGGACTAACACTCACTACAAAAACATGGGACTTGTACCCATTAAAAACTACGTAGATGGGACTAAAACCCACTACAGACTGTGTAGATGGGACTAACATCCACTACAAAAACAATGGGAATTGTACCCATTAGAACTACACAGATGCAACTAAAACCCATAAACTGTGACAAGGGAGAGACACCCCTTAAACACCCCTCTAGTAAGGATAAAGACTAACTGTCTATGTCTCTTGTATATTATTCATTTAAACTGAACTTTCAACTCATGCATTTAAACACTGTAAAGAAAAAAAACACTGCCCAAAAATACTATAGAACAACGTTCAATGTGACCAGAATGAGTCTTAACTTATGAGGCACAAATACTAGTAAAATTCAGCGAAAGTCTAAAACTCTGAAGGTGCTGAACACAAAGTCACCAGGCAGCTTTCATCGTAGTAGTAGAAACTGGTATCCATATACAGAAGAGAAGTGCTTCCTGCTGTCAGCATTAGTGGCAGATTTGCAATGCCAAAAACCTGACCTCACCACCTGACTGAAAGTACACATTGCCTAAGTACAGACGATGAGCTTCTTATCAGTGTACCTCATCCTTAAGTGTGCAGATGATTTTCCAACTTGCATGTACGCTTGAGGATAGTAGAATGGCTTGCAAACTTAGTCATAGATGGCTGATCACAAATAAAAGTCCTACAAAAATGTAGGGATGATTACCAGATGTCAACAAATGATCCACAACACCAGCAGCCTTATAAAAGCTTAGTTGGACAAATCTGCTGACTGGAACTATGGGATAGAATGAGTCTTGCCTACCAGCACATGCCATAAAACTCTGTGGCTCACCATGACATGCTGGTAACTGGAAAACGGAGAACAGCGTAACCCTGAGGATTTCATATTGGCTCCCATCCTCGTCGCCAAAATTCTGTAGTGATCAAGCCCACTCAGTTCAGATGATTTAAGGATGTTTATTAGAAGATGGTACAAGATAACAGCAAGATTAGAACAAGACCAGATCAAGATCAGTTCAGGACCAGAGGGAGATCCCACCAGGAGCAGCCAGCAGGCAGCTCAGCCCAGTCAACTGTCATTACTCACTGCAGATTCCCAACATTCTGACAGCATCATCACATTAACATTCTACTGGTGGTAGAATGGCATTGCAATAGCATTAGCAGGATATAACATAATGCATGAGAAAACACAACCACAATGGCAGTGTGGAGCAGCAGGTCTGCACAGTCTCCAAAAACAGTATCAAGACACATTGATGATCAACAAAACACAACACTGACTTGCCAGTCACACACTCTGCATACTCACAATTGACAAAAACAGCAAGTAGGAGTCAGCCAGAACTGCAAGGACACACCAACACTGCACAGTGCACAACATACAACTCACACATGTGCAAACAACCACATCCACAGGGCTGAACAATCAAAACAACAGGCAACCAACTCCTGGGTGACACATGTGTCTAGTTGACTATGCAGGGGCACACACACATCAACACTCCTGACAAAGTCACCCCCTTCACACTGCACACTTATTGACCACCCAAGAGCACACATTGAAAGTAAGCCATGGGACTAGGATGACTGGCCGTCACATGATGACCACACACATACACTACTGGGCACACTTAAAGGAAGAATACACATACATGTTGACCCTGACCAGCCTGCCTGCAATCCTGTGGATAGAATCCCACTCTGTGCTGGCAGTGCCCCCCAACCTGTGAGCCTGAGGCCTGCTTCTTTGCATTTTGGCCCCTGTTGTCGCCTGACAGGCTCGTGTCTTTGCGCTCTGGGGTGCCTTTGGCCTTCTGTGGGGATGGTGTCTGCGCCTGGGACCGCTTGGGTTGTTGCTGCTGTGTGCTTTGTGTGCTGTATTGTGACTTTGAGGTCTGTGGAGCATGGTCAGTATCGTCAGACGTGGCCACTGGCATGGGGGTGGACAAAGGGACCGGAGCCGGACTGTGAGTATGTGCCTGTTGAAGGGCTGCCGTCATTGTGGAGGACAAAGACTGGACCGTCCGGTGCAGCCCACCCACGTCTGAATGTATACCATCCATCAAAGCAAGCACCTGTGCCAATTTTTTGTCGTGGTCAATGAAGGCATTGAGGAGAGCTGCCTACACACAGCTGGCGCAAAAGGTCCAAAGACTCAGCACTAATGGTAGCAGGGGAGACAGGAGCAGCAGTGCCCGGGGTGAAGGACACTCTTCCCCTCTTACTGGGGCGAACACGGGCAGCACCAGAGGAAGTGGCTGAGAGGGTGTACACTGGCCGCTGTGTGGTGGAAGATAATGCAGAGTGCCCGTTCCCTGTGCCCGCCAACATGGATGCATCACCGCTGGCATCAGATGATGTGGAACTTTGCGTCTCAGGCTGGAATTCCACCAGCAGACTCCTGTCAACCTCTGAGGCGCTGGTGACATCTGTGTCACTGGGCTCCTGTGCAGCTGTTGTGTTTGTTTCACTCCCACTGGTGTCCGTCTCCTGTCCCTCCGTGACCACATGAGATGCTGCGTGAAAGAGAGAGATGTAGGGTCAGTTCAGTGGCAGCTACATAAAAAACATATGCAAGCAAAGCATCACAAAAGATGACTAAATCTACATGTTGCACGCCACCCTGTGCAATCACATTGTGATAACTCACTATATTGACTCAAACAGTGTGTGGAAATTGGAAATTCAGGCATAAGTGAGCCATGTGATGACCCCACAGCACAACACCCTGCTTGTGGCTCCGTTCAACCAGACACACAAATAGATCTGAGCACACCAAGGACCATGATGGGCGCACACTACTTGTTGCCACTGACAGATCTGGATGGAGCAGGAGTGGAAAACGCAGACACAGACTACAACATGACATTCCACAATGGCCATAAGCCCATGCCACCCACCGTGTTGTACTTTGGGGCACAACGACTGGTGCACATTGGTGTTAGATGTCTCAGCCTTCCAAATCTGAGGGCAGGCAATGGACGCATTGATGAAGGCACACTCAGATCGGGCACACTGCCGTTCCCTCCCATGGGATTCCTCAGACTACCCCAATTCAGACGATACCTGAAGACCATGACTCAGAATGCAATGGGAATGCACAGTACTCAAATTACCTTAGCAAGTACAGGTAGGGCAAATGCATAACACCTGCACCCAGCCCAGCAGCCACTTACAAGCCACTGCATCACACTACCAACATTACATAGGCCAGCACTGGCACAGGCTCTGTACACATGCAGCCACTCCCAGCCAAATGCACCCTTCCCAGAATGCTCACCCCTGGCTTGCTGCTGATGCTCTTTCAAATGTGCATCCAGCTCAGGCTGTGTCACGGCCAAGATGTGGCCCATCACTGGTGTCATGCTGCGCCGTGCCAACCGCCCAGTGCAAGGAAGCAGCCCCAAGGTCATCTCTGCCACGTTCTTTGCCAGCCGGCTGATGTCGTCCCACCTCTTGTGGCAGTGAGTGCGCCATCGGTTTCAGATACCCAGAGCCCACACCTTGGCCGCAATGCCCCTCCACACGGCCTTACGCTGGAGTACCTTGAGCTGCAGGCATGGGAGACAAGAAGGGAAATCATCAGTGACACAGTGTTATGTACCTACATATCTCAGTACAGTAGCATGATACAAACTCATCCAAAATCCACAGATATGTCTAACAGAGATAAGAATACATCTCACATGGTACATCTGCATGGGGAAACATGTAAATACATGCAGGTGTGAGGGAGAACACAGTCCCTGCACATCTCACACACATGCAGGATGTAAGCATTGAAACCCCTGTGACGCCTGCCCACATCTCCAGTCCCTTTTTAGGTTGAGCAAGACATAGATCACATATCAACCTGTGTATGGGTGTAGACTCACTGTGTCCAAAACTGCACAGCCCTCAATGTCCCTGCCCTGTGAGTCAATAACTGTGTCATAGATGTCACATTGAGGGACATGATCTCACAAATCCAAAATCCTTTTCACAAGGCCGGTCATGTGCAATCTACAGTGCTGAGATGGCCCATAGCTGGAGTGCAATGAGAAAAAACTGATGTAATACTCTGTAAGTGAAGTGATGTGTCCTTGTCTTTTTGTGGGGGGACTGTGCAGGCCAGCTGGGCTCACACTGAGATGGACAACAGGGGCACACACAGCCATTCAGCCAAGCAATCACTGTCCTGACTCCTGCAAGAACAACTTGCTGCGTCACTCTATGGCTGACAACACAGGTCACTCAAACATACATGTGCAGGCAGGGAAACCTGTGGCTAGGGTACACACACCAACCCCCTGCATGTTAGGCAGTGCATGACACAACCCCACACTCTCAGACACATACTGCATCAGTCCAACTACATGTGTGCCCCCTGCACTCCCCCTTACTGTTGAGGACTTAGATTTGAGGCAACATATAGCCTTGGGTACTGTGTGAGCATCCCATCCACCAGGACCTCCAGATCCTCGCTTGTGAAGGGACTGGCACGGATCTTCTCAGTCCTTGCCATCACTGTGGACATGAGACAACAGCGGTGGAATTGGGTGGCGAGGGGTCTCTAGCAGCAGTCCCTGGAGGCAGCAGCAGGTGAGGGGTCTCTGGCAGCAGTCCCTGTGGGCAGCAGCAGATGAGGGGTCTCTGGCAGCAGTCCCTGGAGGCAGCAGCAAGTGAGGGGTCTCTGGCAGCAGTCCCTGGAGGCAGCAGCAGATGAGGGGTCTCAGGCAGCAGGCTCTGGGAGCAGTGGAAATGTGAGGCTCCCTCCCAAACATATATAGCCCCCTGGGGTAATTTCAAAAGTGCCAAGCTGCAGCAATAGGTGTGCCAGGTATGCCTTTTTCAAATGCATCCAATGACTGCCTCCGCGGTGGCGGAGCACGCCTACCGCGATTTTCAAAATTGCATCATGCCACTGCAATTGAGGTTCCCATTGGCTGTAAGGGCATGCTCCATGGCGGTGACACACCGCAGGGGCCAGGCGGGCGCTCCTGCGATGGTGCATCTTTCAATTGCATCCAATTACCGGCTCCACGGTGGTGGAGCATGCCTACCACCATTTTCAAAATTGCATCATGCCACCACAATTAAGGTTCCCATTGGCTGTAAGGGCATGCTCCATGGTGGTGACACACTGTTGTGGCCAGGTGGTAGCTACAGCGATTTGGGTGCCATACATTCACATGAGGCATTGAGATTTGGGTGGCAGGGTATGCCAACCGCCATTTGGGCATATCTCCATGGCTATCACTACCGCACTTGTGCACTGGGGATTGCTGGTGACACACCGCTGTGGCCAGGCGGTAGCTACTGTGATTTGGGTGCTATACATTCACATGAGGCACTGCGATTTGGGTGTGGGGGAATGCCAACCGCCATTTGGGCATGTCTCCATGGCTATTGTAATATCCTGCCCTAGGCCTACAAATGAAACGCTCGTGGACACAGGTGTACTAGTGGTGGTCAGTGTAATGCCTGCCACGCCCAGAGCCCTGGGCTTTTTATTAACATTTGTGCGTGCCGTCCGAGGGGACGTCGGGCTCACCCAACTCCGGCTACGCTAGGGGGGGGGGTGTGGCCCTAACACACGCGCGCGGACCCTCGGGCAATGGTTCGGTCCGTCACGCAACATTACATTCCTCCTTTACCCAGAATTGAAACCCACCGAAACTAGCCGCCTCTAGCGACCCACCAGTTGAACAGTCTCTAACCAAAAGTCTCATGGAAAACAAAGGAACAGTCTTACTTGGTTGTCTGTTGGGGGGCAGCCTTCCCTCACTCCCACAGTTGACAGCGAGCCACAAAGTCTCTGTACCTCTGGGATGGTCGCGGGTGCGGGCGTAGGTGATACTGGCTCTGGCTGCGCCCATCTGATTGGGTGAGAAACATGTCCTCTGAGCCGTCCGCCACCACCGGGTCTGGGCGGCTCGGCGCTGCTTGTGGCACCTCCTCCCTCTCAGTTGACGCCGACGAGTCCTTTCCGGCGTTCTCCGCCCTCCGGGGCTCTTCCGCTCCGGGGGGTTCCGAGGGCTGTGAGATGGGGTTGGGTAGTATTCTTCAAACTCCTGGATGTCTTCCTCCTCTTCGCGCGGGGTTTTCTTGAAAAATGACACGTTTCTAGTTACTTTTTCGCCGCCTCTGACGGCCGTGACCAGGGTCCCTTGTACATTGGTGACAATCCATGGGGCCAGCTCGAAGGGCAGGCGGAACTTTCCCCCGGGGTGCCGGTCTTTCACTAGCACCTGGTCGCCAACCTGGATTGTACTGTCCGCCGCTCTCCGCCGCCGGGAGGCTTCCTGGTTCGTTTTTAGTCGATTTTCTGTGGAGCGATTGGGTGGGTCTGGTGATGACTCCCACACAGGGTGGTGCGGGATAGTGTCCCGGATCGCTCGGCCCAGACATAGGTGGCTCGGGGGAACCCCGGTGGTGCAGTGGGGTGTCAGCCGGTACTCCCGCAGGAATTGGTAGAGAGCTAGCTCGACGTTGAGGCCGTCTGCCAGGGCAATCTGAACAGTTTTGTTTAGAGTCCTCATCAGTCTCTCAACCTCTCCGTTTGCTTGCGGCCACCGTGGGGTTATGCGGCGGTGTTTGATGCCGTGGGACTGCAGGTACTCGGCCAGTTCTGTGCCGTTGAATGGTGGACCGTTGTCCGTGCGCAGCTCACTTAGGAGTCCGTGGGTGGCCATGACCTTCTCCAGTTTGGGGATCACGTCTGCTGCTGCTGTTGAGGGGACAATCTCTACCTCGGGGTACCGCGAGTAGTCATCTACCACAACTAGCATGTGTCGTCCTCCAGGTAGACTGCCGAAGTCGGCGCTGGCTCGCACCCACGGCGAGGTCGGGCCTTCTTCCGTGA
Source organism: Triturus cristatus (assembly GCF_964204655.1). Lineage (NCBI taxonomy): Eukaryota > Metazoa > Chordata > Amphibia > Caudata > Salamandridae > Triturus > Triturus cristatus. The sequence continues at coordinate 923,105,154 of NC_140593.1, read as the reverse complement.
TCACGGGTGCTGGGGGTCGGGTAGGCTGGTTGCCAAACACACCGGGCACCGCTGGACCGTGTCTTCAACCAGCTTGTCGAGTCCCGGGAACCAGAGCTTGCACCTGAGGCGGTTCTTCGACTTGACAATGCCTTGGTGAGCGCCATGCGCCAGGAGGGCGGCCCGTTGGGTGAGGCTGCCGGGCAGTACCAGGCGGGGGCCTCTCAGGAGACAACCTTCGGGGGACACCGACAATTCGTTCCTGACGATGTAGAGCGCTTTCAGTGACGCCTGGGCCTCGGGCGTGCGAAAGGACGACGGGCTTTGGAGCGGCTTCCAATCTCCAGACGCGACCGCTCTGATGGCCATCTGCAGACAGTCGTCTCCTTCGGTAGCCAGCGCAACCTCTTTGAGGGACATCGGCAGGGGTCGGGACCTTTCCACAATCATCCGGACATACTCCTCGGTGGCGGCCGCCTCCGTGGCTTCCACGTCCGTGGCCGGGCGGGCGTGTCTGGACAGAAAATCTGCCGGATTTCGGGCGCCTGGTCGGTACTCAACAGTGAATTGGAACTCTTGGAGCTGGAGGACCCATTTCTCTATCCGCGGGGGAGGGCGTGATGACGAGCCTTGGAACAGCGGGACTAGGGGCTTGTGATCAGTGATCACCACAAACGGGTGTCCATACAGGTAGATGTGGAAATGGCGGCACCCCCACAGGATCGCAATGGCCTCCTTCTCGATCTGCGAGTACCGCTGCTCCGTGGGCGTAAGTGTTCTGCTTGCGTACGCGACGGGGGCCCACTCTCCGCACCTCTGCTGCTGGGCTAGCACGGCTCCTAGGCCTGTCGGGCTGGCGTCCACTATGAGTTGTGAGTCGAGCCGGGGGTCGAAGTATGCTAGGGTGGTGTCGGCCGAGAGCGCCTCTTTGGTTCTCTGGAACGACTCTTGCTGTGCGGGGCCCCACTCCCAGGTGGCGGAGGCTTTGGTGAGGTCGCGGAGGGGCCCCGTGAGGTCAGACAGGTCTCGGATGAACCTCCCGCAGTACGTGACCATTCCCAGGAAACTGCGGACAGCCGTCACGGAGGTAGGCGCGGGGGCCGCGTGTATGTCCTTAACCTTATCCGGGTCCGGGCCTATCCCTTGGTCGGAGAATCGGTATCCGAAAAAGCTAATGTCTTTGCGCAGGAAGTCACATTTGTCTCTGTGGAGGGTAAGGCCTCGTTCCTGCAGCCGGGAGAACACGGCTCGGAGGCGTCGGATATGTTCATCCAGAGTAGGGGCATGGACGAGGATGTCGTCGCTGACGTTCAAGACTCCGTCCAGCCCCTGCAGGACATTCTGGATAATGTTCTGGAACACCTCCGCTGCGCTCGAGATCCCAAAATTGAGCCGGGTGTAGCGCCAGAGGCCGGCGTGCGTGGAAAACGTGGTGATTGGGCGGGAATCGGGGTGCAATGGGATCTGGTGGTATCCCGACCTCAGGTCCATCTTGGAGAACCATTTGGAGCCTGATAGCTCTCCCACGATGTCGTCGATGGGGAATCATTGTAACCAAAAATAGAGACCGCCGCGAACCCGCGATAGATCAACGCAAAGACCCACCCGAGAAATAAGGAATTATTTGAAACTTGCGGCGTTGGGCCCCGAGGAGGTACGGTCACTCGGTAATACCAATACGTATCGAAAGAAAGGAAAACCGACAATAATTAACCGGTCCGATTACACATGTGAGACCACCAAAACACGGGAAGACGTTTTTATTTAACATCTCAGGCATACCAGACGATCGTATGAGAGATCAGAAGACTCTATTTATATGTCCACCGACACAATACGAAAATCTGATACTTTCTCCATCAAATAAGGAAGGAATAAAGAAACCTACCCAAGAATACAGGAGACAGCAACTAATTTTTGTCTTGATAAAGATGGCAGCAATTTGGTAAAAGCCATCGAAACGCGTCGACGCCTTTTTCTGGAAACACAATCCTGAGACCAGCACAGAGTTATAAGCATAAAATTGAAACTATAAACTGTATTGCTGAGCCCAATGGATGTGTATTGGTGAAGTACATAATCAGTGTCTTACGTATGTTTTTGTCTCCATGATGCTGGTCATCTTTGGAATTTTGTAATATTGTAACTCTGTAACATTGTTTTTATCTTTTTATTGAATGAACTGTATAATGTTTTTATGATTGTGTCACAATGAATATGTCATGATAGCTTTTTATAAATATAGGATCACAGAAAAATATTTGTCAAAATAAAAACTCTTATTTCATATATTAGAGCAGTCAATAATTTTTTGTCCACTACAAGGAATTTGTTTGAGCAAGGGAATTCTCTCTCTTTTACGTGGTTTGCGCAGGAAGTCACATTTGTCTCTGTGGAGGGTAAGGCCTCGTTCCTGCAGCCGGGAGAACACGGCTCGGAGGCGTCGGATATGTTCATCCAGAGTAGGGGCATGGACGAGGATGTCGTCGCTGACGTTCAAGACTCCGTCCAGCCCCTGCAGGACATTCTGGATAATGTTCTGGAACACCTCCGCTGCGCTCGAGATCCCAAAATTGAGCCGGGTGTAGCGCCAGAGGCCGGCGTGCGTGGAAAACGTGGTGATTGGGCGGGAATCGGGGTGCAATGGGATCTGGTGGTATCCCGACCTCAGGTCCATCTTGGAGAACCATTTGGAGCCTGATAGCTCTCCCACGATGTCGTCGATGGTCGGCGTCAGGTGGCGCTCGCATCTGATGGCCAGGTTGGGGACGCGCATGTCCACACAGATCCTCACTGCGTCCGGCTGTTTTGGTTTCTTCGCCACCACGATGGGTGACACCCATGGGGTGGGTCCGCTTACCCGTTCGATAATTCCCGCTTGCTCCAGTGTCCGTAGTTCGGCTTCCACTTTGGGTCGTAGGTGGAACGCGATGCGTCGATGCCGGAGGGCTACTGGGGCGACCGTCCTGTCGATGTGGAGGTGTACGGCGGGTCCTCTGAGGCACCCGATTCCGTCGAATAGGGCTGTATGCTCCTGCACCAGATGGTCGAGGTTGCTTGTTTGGACGGTGAGGGCGAAGTGGATCAGGCCCAGGTCTTGGGCTGTCCGGCACCCCACTAGGAATCCTGTCCCTTCCTGTGACACGTATATTTTGGTGGGCAGCCGAGTGGTGTCGTGGGATAGGTCTGTCCTGAAAGCCCCGCACAGGCGTAGGGGGCGATGGGTGCCGTAGGCATACACTTGCACCCTCGTTGGCCGGAGTGGTGGAGCGCTCCTCAGCGTCCGGTATACGCTGGCCGCCATCAGGTTGATGGAGGCACCGGTGTCGATCAGAGCCGAGACGGCCTGGTCCTGTACTGAGACTGTGCACATGGGTCCGGTTGACGGGGTCGCGGCCAGGGTGTTGAGCATCCGCACCACGTGCACCGAGGCGACATCCGCTTCGTCGTCGTCATCCATGTCGCTGTTGGTGGAGGTGCTGGGTAGGGGTGCCAGCTGTCTCACCCTCCTGGGCGGGCCTCCTTGCTTCTTCCTTGATGTGGACAGGCATACACTCGCAAAGTGGTTGGCTTTGCCACATGCGCTGCAGATCTTGCCTTGGGCCGGGCACGCCCCTTTGTGTGGCGTCGCTCCTCCACACCATACACAAGCTCGGCTGGGAGATGGTTGGGCAGGCCTTGGGCTCCTCCGCTGGGGATGCTTTGTGCGGGTGTCAGCTACTTCTGTCGTGATGGCGCACACCGGTTCTGTTTTGATGGCGACCGCCGGTTTCGGCTCCATGTGCGCGGCTCTGGCCTTGGACAGTTCCTTCGAGCGGCCTAGCGTGAGGATGTCGCGCATCGGCATGTTGTCCGCCTCCAGTACCCTTTCACAGAGCTTGGACGACGCACAGCCTTGGATGAACTGTGCGCGGATCTCGTCGTCCGCATCGGGGAGCGTGCACGTGCTGGCAAGTTTTTTGAGCCTGGCGTAGAAGACGTCCACCGACTCTTCTGGGAGATGGCGGGCTTGGCGGAGCAGGAAACGTTCATAGTCCGCACTTGCAAACGGTTCAAAGTACGCTGTGATGGCGTCGCGTAGCGTGGCGTATGTCATGGGCGGCCCAGCTTCCACCACGTCTTTAGAAATGTCATGGATCGCCTCACCTCCCAGGTGCAATAGCATGGCGCGCCTCCGCACCACCGCGACTTCCGCCGCCACGAAGTAGTTCTCCAGACGTTCCACCCATTTCTTCCAGCGTGCGGCTTGAGATGTCGGGGTGCCCGTGACTTTGAAAGGCTCGAGGGGGGGCACGTTGGTCATACTCGCTGAAGGCGGCAGCTGGGGGTGTCACCGACTCACCGCTGGGGCTCACCGCACACCCGGGCATCGTCTGCAGGCAGGTAGGGCAAGTGGAGGGCCGGGGGCCGTCCAGGGAGGGTGCAGGGCCAGCCAGGGGCTTCCTTCGCAGCCAAACCGGGCCTCACGCGAGATGCGTGGGGAACGGCAGGGCCGGGCCACGTGTTGCACGCGAGATGCGTGAGAGACGGCAGGCAGGTCCCAGCGTTCCACACGTGCAGGCCCCGTAGCAGAGGCAGGCAGCCGGAGGAGGAGGAACCAGTCTCCGCAGGCCTGGAAGGCAGTCGGGAGCGTCGGCACACAGGTGAGGGCCAGCGGGGGACCTCGCAGGGCTGCCAGGGGGGGGCCAGGGGCAGCGCAGGGGCCGGGCAAAAGCAGGTGGCAGGAACCGCTCCTTGGGCAAGAGCGAGGGTTCGATAGTACTCGATGGGGTGGCGAGACCACCTCGTCGCCAGTGTAATATCCTGCCCTAGGCCTACAAATGAAACGCTCGTGGACACAGGTGTACTAGTGGTGGTCAGTGTAATGCCTGCCACGCCCAGAGCCCTGGGCTTTTTATTAACATTTGTGCGTGCCGTCTGAGGGGACGTCGGGCTCACCCAACTCCGGCTACGCTAGGGGGGGGGGTGTGGCCCTAACACACGCGCGCGGACCCTCGGGCAATGGTTCGGTCCGTCGCGCAACATTACAGCTATCACTACTGCACTTGTGCATTGGGGATTACTGGTGACACACCGCTGAGGCCAGGCGGTAGCTACCACGATTTGGGTGGCATACATTCACATGAGGCACCGTGATTTGCGTGGCGGGGCATGCCAACCACCATTTGGGCGTGTCTCAATGGCTATCACTACCGCACTTGTGCATTGGGGATTGCTGGTGACACACCGCTATGGCCAGACGGTAGGTACCATGATTTGGGTGTCATACATTCACATGAGGCACCGCGATTTGGGTGGCGGGGCATGCCAACCGCCATTTGGGCATGTCTCCATGGCTATCACACCGCACTTGTGCATTGGGGATTGCTGGTGACACACCGCTGGGGCCAGGCAGCAGCTACTGCGATTTGGGTGCCATACAATCACAATGGCCATCTGGCAAACATAAACAGTGCACAGTGCCCACATGGTCAATGGCACATCATTGTGCACACAATGCCAATGTTCCATTTACTCCACTGGTGACTACACATGCCATGTTTGTGTATGTGATTTCATCGATTGGCATGTACTCCCTCACATGTCACTTATGATATTGATGGTCGTGTACCCAGGACAGTGTTGTTATGGACTCTACAATGTGTACACATGTCAATGTGTTGAGGTGAAGTGACAATCACAGCAATGTTCGTCTCAATGAATGATGTTCTTTTTTGCATGTCCTCTTATGTCTGATCATGCACACAATTGTCATTTCTGTTCAGACTGTGGTCATTGTGTTGTTGATGTGTGCCAGGTTCAAATGATGCATGTAGGTGTGTCAGGTACAGCAGCTAGGTATGAGACAGTGGGGTTGATTTGTTACACATATGCTGGATGCTATACTCCCAGGCGTGCCCATGGTAAATGTGGCCATATCCCTATATGTATTCACATTGAGCGAGGTAGAGTTTGAGGTACTTGCTTTGTGTAAGTTGACAAGTGTGCCATTTGTGTAGCTGAAGGTGTCCCTACATGTAAACTGGTCTGTAACTCAATTTTGATGACAGTCATTGTTGGCGTTGTATCATCCAGAATGTGAGATGCCGTGCCCATCTCATGATGTATTGCGTTGACATGTGTCCACTTTCATCTCAACTAGGAGGAGACTAAATCTGCTTCATCACTTCACAGTGCTGGAAGACATGGAGGATGAGACGATCATCCGGAAATGCCGTCTGGATAGAGCCACCCTAAAAACCCTTTGTGATATGTTGGAGCCCCACCTGCAGCCTCGCAGAACATATCCAACAGCTTTCGCCCCAACGTATAAGGTGATGGCGGCCCTGCATTTTTGTTGCCACTGGATCATTCCAGCACATGGTGGCCAGCACAGGTGGGATGTCACAACCTATGTTCAGCATGGTGCTGCGTGATGTCGTGATGTACTTTCTGCCATAATGATCTATAAGGACTGATATATCCATTTCCCCATGGGGCCTGAATTGGCAGCTGTGAAGGGAGCCTTCTATCCCCTCGGACACATCCCCCATGTTTTTGGTGCCATTGATAGCACCCATGTTGGGCTTGTGCCACCACAGGCACGTGAGCACATCTATAGGAATCGTAAACATTACCACTCCATAAATGTGCAAGTGGTGTGTCTGGCAGATATGATCATCTCACACATGTGTGCCTAATTCCCAGGCTCAGCCCATGACTCCTACATCCTGCCTAACAGCATTGTACCCCAGCTGATGGCTAATCTGCTACCCGAGCATGCATGGATTGTGGGTGAGTATGCCTAGTCATATGGCCTGCTGATTGAGTGACCTGCTGCCCTCGGCCTCAGCGACATAGCAATGTTTATTTGTGTTTGTCACACCTAGGTGACTCTGCATATCCCAACCGTCCCTGGTTGTTGAGCCCACTGCGGAATCCCAGGTCCCCGGCTGAAGTCTGCTACAATGAGGCCCATGGGAGGACACGTCATGTGGTGGAGCGTACTTTTGGTCTGCTTAAGTCACGTTTCCGCTGCCTGGACAAGACCATAGGTGCACTGATGTACTTGCCCGGGAAGGTGTGTCAGAGTGGAGTGCCATGCTGCATGCTGCTCCACAACCTAGCCATTTGCAAGGAGATTCCCCTGATCCTGGATGATGATGAGGACCCAAGGCCCCCGCCTGCAAACCAACCTGTGTCCAGTGATGAGGACAGTTGAGAGGAGGAAGGTATTGACCTGCGTCAACAGCTCATCACCCGCTACTTCACTTGAAGGTGGGTGACAATGTACAAGGTACCCATTGTCTGATGATGTTACTGTTGTTGTGAAGGTGTATGTGAGATTTGTGACAGCAGCCGGTTGTAGACTCAGTGGTGGCTGACAATGTTTCTGGTACAGGTCATTTAGGAACATCTACAGGATGTGAATGTTGACACTTGTTGCCCATTGTGATGTGTGCATGTTGGATTATCTTGATGGTAGGTGTTGTGTGATGTCTGTGATGCCACACCCAAACCAGTGAATGTTGTTCTGCTATGTTTTCCTAGGTGCCTCCAACTTCTCCTTGCCTACATACATTCCATATACCTGGTACATTGTAATCATGCTGAGGACTGTACATCCTGGAATAAAGACGGAGCAGACACAACATGTGTGTAAGGATTTTTTATTTACAATGGTGACATGTGAGGGGTTGAACATTTACATTGAGGTGATTAGTGGAGCAGTGAGTTGACAGCTATGGTAAATGAGATAATCGAGTAGTCACCACATTGATGTGATGACCCAGTCCAACAGACAGATGCCATTCACAAGGCAGTGTGGGAAAGGACAGTCCAAAATGTCAATGCAGTGGTGAAGAGGGTTGCCATCATGGCTGGCTCTGTGACTGGCGCTTGGCAGGTGCTTTGCCTCCAGATACTCCCAGGGTTTTCTTAGGACAGCCCCTTTGTCGCTTGGCAGGGGGGGCTCCTGCTGCAGGGCCAGTGTGGTCTGATGACTCAGCCCTCTCTGTGGCCACAGGGGAGGATGGTGAACTGTCATCCTGCGGCCCACCAGAGGGAGGTGGAGGTGCTGGTTGTGGTGCAGGCCTGTCTGTTAGTACCGCCACTTGCTGGCCCAAGAGGTCCACAATTTGTCCCATGCGGGTGTCGATGGACCTCATCAGCAGGATGAGCTCGCGGAACAGTTCGTCTGACCAGCCTGTTCGTCCCTGGGCCCGTTCATATGCCCCAAGGACTCTGGTGATGTGGTCCAGGGATTGGGTCCCAGCCTCTTGTTGTCTGTGGGTGACCCTGCCCCTCCCACCTTCCCTGCTGCCATGGACCTATTGCCTCACCACTGTAGGCACCCGCATCCTCTCCCTGGCCTCCTCAGTCGGTGGGACAGGGGGAGTGTTCCAGGCAGCACTGGGGGTGGTGATGTTGGTGGTGGTGGTGGAGGAAGCACAGGCCGTGACAGCAGGGATCTGCAGAGACATTGGTATTGCAGCAGATGTGGTGAGGGAGACAATTGGGTCCTGGGACCAGTTGCGCCCTGGCACACCAGATGGGCCTGCTTCGAGCTCATCGTCCAGAGAATCCCTGGAGTCAACATCTGAGAGTCCATCTACCGGGGGGGAAGGCTGGTTCTGCAGGTTGCTGGCGTTGTCCTCTGCAGTCAGTTCTTGGTCACCTGTGTGTCAGATGGGAAATGGTCATTGTAGTGCACCCGGCAAGCTTTGTGTTAGCTGTGTGTCATTCACTGTTTGTACACTACACAGTTGACTGATCATCACATCGTTTTCTATGTGCACTACTGTGCCTCCTGACATGATGCTGTGGTACATGCATTACTTGTCCATGGTGTGAGGTGTCAATACATACCATGCGCCACGTGCATAATTTGTGATTACAGGGACATGTTGACATCTAGAGACAAGCACAACATATTATTTCAGTGAGGACTCTTTGTTGATTTGTCTGACCTGGCAGACGTCACATCTGGCCATGGACTGGCCATTGTCATCTCCTGCATACATTTGTCTTGTCATGTGCATATCTTGATTTGTACCACCAAACATGATTTCTTATTTTTCAAATGGTTCTTGTTGCTCTGTCCCCATGTCACTGCACATGTCAATAGGTGCTGTGCATGATTGTGCACAGACTTTCTTCTACATGTGCATTGGTGTGTCACACTTTGGTTGCTGTAACAGGTTTACTTTGCTTAGATGTGTGCACACTGTGCGTGGCAATAGGATCAGTGTGCATATTTGTGCAATGAGAGGGCTGGTGTTGTCATATGGCACCATTTATTTTGTGACGAATGGCTAGGTGCACGTATTGGCTACTTACCTGTTATGTGTTCACATTTGGCTTTGTTATTTGACACAACTGTGTGTGCGTGGTGGAGGCTTACATCCTGCTCAGTGGTGTCACAAGACAGAATAATATGTCTACCTACCTGTTAGTTTGTTTGAAGTGATCCATTAGATGCCACATGCATCTGGGTGGTATAGAGAGCTCCATCTTGCTGCACTGGGGGACAAGGGTGCATGGTACGAGTAGTAGTGAAGGCCTCCCACCCACAACACCTTCCCAGGGAGTAAGAATACCTACCTGTTAGGTGAAGGTGAAGAATGCAATGGCTGCCACATGCTTCTGGGTGTGAGTGAGTGCTTCATCCTGCTCCGGTGTGGGACAGGGGGCATGGTAGGAGTAGTGGTACAGGACTCCCACCCACAAACACCCTCCAAGAGAAGATGGCTACCTACCTGTAAGTTGGTTTGGTGAGCAATGCAATAGCTGCCACATGCTTCTGGGTGTGAGTGAGTGCTCCATCCTGCTCAGGTGTGGGACAGGGGGCATGGTGGGAGTAGTGGTACAGGCCTCCAACCCACAAACACCCTCCCAGGGAAGATGGCTACCTACCTGTTAGTTTGATGAGGGTAATGTAATGGCTGATACATGCTTCTGTGTGGGGTGGGGGAAGGGCTCCATCTTGCTAGGCTGTGCGTCAGGGGGCATGGTGGGAGTAGTGGTACAGGCCTCCCACCCACAAACACCCTCCCAGGGAAGATGGCTACCTACCTGTAAGTTTGCTTGGTGTACTGCAATGGCTTCCAACTGCTTCCGGGTGGGGGAGTGCTCCATCCTGCTCAGGTGTGGGAGAGGGGGCATGGTGGGAGTAGTGGTACAGGCCTCCCACCCACCAACACCCTCCCAGCGAAGATGGCTACCTACGTGTTAGTTTGATGAGGGTAATGTAATGGCTGACACATGCTTCTGAGTGGGGTGGGGGGAGGGCTCCATCTTTCTGATGCTGTGGGACAAAGGGGCCTGGTGGGAGTTGTAGTGCTGGCTGCCTGTACACATGCCCCCATGGTAATGTTGCTAGCTATGTTTGGGGTGAATGGGAGTGAGTGAAAGTTGGATCTGTGAGACATGTTTTTGGGAGTGGGTGGTGCAGATGAATGGAATTTGTCCTAGGTGGTGTAGCTTTGTAGTTGCGCAAGACAGTACATAGCAGTGTGGTGGCAGTCATTTGTTTGTACTTACCAGCCTCCACTCCCCCTGGCACTCCTGTGAGACTCTCTGGATACAGTATGGCAAGCACCTTCTCCTCCCATGGAGTGAATGGTTTTGGTGGAATGGGAGGGCCACCGCCAGTCCTGTCAGCCAGCTCACGATTCTTGCTCCTCCTCTCTTTGACAACCCTCTTCAATTGATGCCACCGCTTCATGATTTCCTTTTTTGATCGCAGGGTGGTCCCTACTGTATTGACCTTCTCGACAATCCTTGCCCACATTTGTGTTCTTGTGGCTAATGGTGTCTGTTGGACCAGGCTACCAAACAGTTGTGGTTCCACTCTGACTATCTCATCTACCATGACTGTCAACTCACTCTCTGTTAATTTGGGCATTTTATGTGTTGCCATGGTGTGTGGTGTGGAAAATGGTTGTGGGTGCAGGAGTGTGAGTGGTGGGTGTGGTAGGGATGTGTATGGTGTGTGATGTGCAGGGGGTTAGTAGTGCAGGTGTGGAAGTGGTGGTGGTGCTGTGTGTGGTGTGAGTAGTGATGGTGTGTTGATTTGATTCTCCTTTGTGCTCTGGTGTTGGGCCCTTCAGTTGTGGAGTATTGCAAAGGATTGTGGTAAAGGAAGGAGCTGGTTTTATACTCTGCTATGTGGGTGTGTCCAAATGGAGGGGTGGTGTCAGGTGTGTTGTATGGATTGTCCTGGGATTTGTTTTTTTCTTTTTGCCATGTGGGTGTGTCATTTGGGTGTGTTTTGTGTTTTTGGGGGGCATGGCTAGTTTGCTGTGTCTACTTTTTGGCCTTATTGTGGGGTTTTTCGTTCGGCTGCCATATTTTTCACGGATTGTCCGCAGCGGTGGCTATGCTGCAGCTTTCCGCTGGCTCTCCCATTCATCACTGTTTGCGACCGCAGCAGTCGGAAACAGCGGAACACACCACGGGACCATCGGGGATATCCTAATTTCCCATGCGGTGTCTCCGCTATACTTGCAGTGGGTTGGTGTTTTTCCGCTGCGAATCTGACTGCCGCGGATGGATTTTTGCCTTCTCCGCCCGCTACGGGCAGTTTTTCTTGGCCCCGTTCCGCCACGGTCGGTGTTTTCTGGCAGTTGATCCTAATTTGGCCGCCGGTTTTTCCATGGTACCGGCGGGCGGTAGTTTTCCACTTCCATGGCGGTCGGGGTGGTTTTCCGACCGCCATCCTCATAAACCCTTTTGTGTCTCTTTGCATGGCATCATAGATATGGAGTAAAACAAAGCAGCACCAGTCACTGCATTACCAGGGAGGTGGTCACGAGTGGTGTGCTCGGTTTTCCCACAAAACACCCATCAATTTTGACACCACCGAAGACTTCCTTATTCACATACACCTGGGGCAGCACCAAAACCTTATGCCTCCCCAGAGCAGGCATAACATGGAGAAATCTTTTTATTTCTCCAATTTTTTTCTCTTTCCATCTGTTCTGCATTCTGCAGCACACATAGAAAGAGGAAAACTCCTCTCAGGATGATGCCAGGGTGCCTCAATTGGTGCTACACAGCCAGTTGGGCAACAGCACTGGGGGAAAGGACAGGAATGCACTCTATTTCCTAAATATGGTGCATCCCAGCACTTTCACGTTGGCATAGGGCAGCGCAGCAGGAAAGCTTGTGGCACTGCCCAATGCCAATTCCCCATAAATGAGGGCCTGAGTTTGCCTGTCTTCTTGTATGTTTTCCCATAGCAACCCTTTGACAACTCTATTCGGCACCATCCACATTGGGCGGTCTGAAGCAGTCAACCAGGAATGAGGAAACGCAGTAGTGCCATAGATGCTGTGGTCCAGTCCATTAATTAAACTACCCTAGATGTTGCTTGGAAGTTTCATGAGAAGAGAAAAGTAAGGATGCTCGTTAGTTTTTGTGCCCCGTTTGACCAAATAAGGGAAAGCTGTTATTACAACTGGTCACCAATTGACAACAGCTGATGAAATTAAACAGAGGGGATACAATAAAATCAAACCAGATTATCAAAATGAATCCCCTCCATCTCAAGATGTGAACAAGAAGCTTTCTGCTCCTACAGACATGTGCAACGTGTCCCATGTAAAACTTAAGAAGAAACTGGAGTAGTCAGCCCCTTTTTATGTATGGAAGCCAAATGACTCACAGAACACCATCTGTTAAGTATGGTGCAGGCAACAAAAGTATAAACAAGTACTACAAACTATAAAAGGAGAAGCAACAAGCAGAGGAAGGTGTTGTGTCTTCGGTGAGTCAACCTGCAGCTCTAACTAACTTCCACCCATCGAAAGCCGATAAGCAGGAAAGGACTCTCCTGGTGGATGACTGGCCCAATATGGGACAAAATAAAGCAGAGAAAAAACTGGTGCAGGCAGGATGTCTGTGACTGACAATCAGAACAACACCCCGACACAAAAGACAAAGGTCACATAAAGCACCCAAGGAAACCTAGGAGAAGGCAGCCTCACAAATGGTTCCGTCTGACAGTGGCACGGAAAGGGGAATATGGCATATGGACTCCTTGCAGAGTGGTCATCTAGTAAAACTACTATGGCCCATATCTCTCATAATCAATACAGTTGCAGCAAAGACCGCATGTCACTCTGAAGGACGGGGCCCTCTAGGGCCATGCGGGTTACTTACAACCACCTGCTATGCCTTCCCCAAAATGAAGAGTCGGTCAGACAGTAGAGAATACAAACTTACATTCCTTCAGCATATACTCTGCAGAGGAGTCCAATCAGACCTGCACCCTAAGATGTCTGCCGAGGAACTGACTTTCACAGACAGAGAAGTAACAATTGTACATTTCATCGGGAGCACAAGACACACCCACCTAGTAACTTTCCACAGAGGCAACAAGAGACAAAGGGGCACACAAGGATGAGCTAAGAGTCTGAAACCGAGCACACACTATCTCTCTCTGGCAAGGTCATTCTATCTGTGCCTGTAGCTGAGCCAGTGGGATTAGGCTTCATCTCATGGGAAAGGTATGCAGAAGTACAAACAATATATTCATTAGAACAGTGAGGCCCAACCTTAGTATAAAATGCACCCCAGCAGTTTTCTGCAAGCAATACATACAGTGAAGCTTAGTTCAGTCATAGTCTAGTATGGATTGCGAAATACAAAATGGAGCCACAGGGGCTAACTTAAGCCGGCATTCTATTCGGACAGCTCAGTGGGTTACCTACAAATGTGGCAGCTGCTACTAACAGCCTTATAATGCTAACCTAATATAGTACAGTGCAAGAATAACACAGCTAGGGCATTTTCAGACGAACAACTCTCTCCTTTGAAGTCAAGCATAAATAATAAATGACATCCTGTAAACTAGCTACTAATACTGAGTTCCAGGGAAATATCAAAGATCAATACATTAAGGATAAGGAGATTCTCAGAACATTTGACCCAGTCAACCTAAATCATAACCAGATGCAAGCCCAATATCCCAAGATGCTCATAAGACAAAGAGGATCCATGGGAAGGAACCACCAACCTCCATGGCTCAGAAGTAAACCCCAACATCAACCCTGCATTACACAACATGCTGGAGATCTCACCAAACTTAAAACAATTCTTCACAGACCATGAGCTCTGCAGGGACCAATAACAGGAAAAAAAATGTATAAGCTCTCACAACAATTTGCCAAGCATCATTAATGCATGCTGACAAGCTATACACTCAAATTAAGAACATGCAGTCACTAGCTTCCCATGTCAGGAATATTGCCATTCAGTAAGATAAATCTCAGCGCCTTAATCACAAACATCCAACGATCCAGTGATTAATCCCTTAATACTACTCTCCTCTATTAGAGAAGATATCTGGCCTCCTGGAAATTATGTCTGAACTATTCCAAGAATGCATAGCAATAGCTAAACCTAAATCATGTTCAGTACAGATCTCTGAATTTCAAGTCAGCACTGAGGGGACATTACTCAGGCCAAATGGTGAATCTCTGGACTGTGCTCCAGCAGTTCAAACCTTATCCAATAAAGAGAGTGATATCAATTCGTCCAATGTGGGATCAGCTAATCAAAATAGCAATGACACTGTACCCAATAACATTTCGAGGAAAAACACCTCTGGAATCCCAACGAAAGATCAAATGGCCACTTAAAAGCAGCTCCAGCACACTATCCTACATTCGAAGAGGTGAGGGAGGTGAGGAAAAGACTAACGTAAGCTCACTAATTATTTTTTTTACCTCCAGTAAATGACTCCAAACAGTGCTTACAAGAGAGGAAGGACACTTGTGCATACAAGAGACTAAACAAACAGTTGGTGTCAATGGAACAAAAAGCAACAGGCAAAATGCACGAAATGGCATTCGCTGAGGCAACGTTGACACCCCTTCTGATTGGTGAATCAGATATCAAAGTTGAGCCGCGGACACCTGTAAGTGAAGTCACAAGAAATATAACTGGTCCCGAATTTAAAGAATTGTCAAATTCTGTACCATTATGTATGAAAAGAATAGCAAGTTGATGAGCAATTGGCTTATACCAGTCCAAACTTGCCTCAAGTATTATGCGTAACACCGGAATTTGGCAAAATGAGCACTATAAATGTAACTTTAATACTGCTTGCTCCTCCCTCTGTAGAAGAAAGAACAAACCTTCTAAAGAAGAGGGATGAAATTTGTTGGGCGGAAATTCTTCAATGCTGTGCTATTTTTTGGTTTGAGTATTCACTCCCAGGGGTAAGAATTTACTAGGACACTGCCAGTATGGAGAGGTACACTCAGATGGCAACAGAACTGTCAGCCCTTCATTGAACAAACCTCATGGAGGTGCAGTGTTAATTCTGCATCCATAACATATTTCTTGAGGGAATTAAGACATCCTAAATCAAAGTAATATCTTAAAAGTCCTATATGCTTTACCTGGTATGGATAGGATTGAGCCAAAAGAGATTAAATACATTGCCTTTATTATTCCTGGTTCTGACGACTTTCCAAGAGAAGCTACCAAAGTGAAGTTTAGTCACCCAGAGACTGTAAAACACATCGAAGAGCAGGCAAACCTGCTGACTCAATAGGGTATTGCAATCAGTAAACCATCTCCCCAAAAATACACTTCAATTTTTGCCAAGACACGTCCTAGGTTGCCTCAGAGTTCATCAGTCTGCCATTGTCCAAAAGGTCCGGAAAACAAAAGACTGGATCTCGACCCAATATGGGTCAGATCATATCAGATAACTCTTTATTCGGTTTACAAAGAAAAAACATAAAAGATATCTACAGATAAAATCACATAAAATCAGTGTTAGAGTACATTACATAAGTTATTTTCTTTTAGCAATAATCCGTCCATATAACTTTTGTCATAAAATCCATGATCAAATATTTATAGCAAAATTCAACAATTCCCATTGCCCATTCAACCCAAAATCAAAATTTTAACCAAAGGTACAAAGTCAGGATGGAAACAGAAGCCAGCCAAGGTAATAATGAAAAATAATGTCACAAGCTCAAACAGACAAGCACTCAGAAAAAAAACTAGAAAACAATTTATTAAAGGCTCAACCAAGAAGCCATACCTCTCAGTAATGCCATAAAGTGACTCGTTCCCTTGCTTGGGACTTCATTCCACAACACGGGCTTCTCTAGTGCTGTGATGTCTTGAGTATGCCAATCGGTATATAATCCACTTCATAGACACCAAATTAACAGGCAATACAGAATCCAAAAGCTGCAGTCTAACAAGATCTAAATACAGCAGACTAGATTTTAGAACCCATCCCTTCTGAGATCTACACAGTTTGACAGTTGCGGCAGATTATTTTTACAACTCCTCACTTCTGCTTTCCCTGCGATCCTTGGGACAGGACCAATCTTCTTCCAATAATAATTCAAACAGTGTTCTCAACCGATTGTAACCTCATGACCAGAATGGCACCTGAACTGATCATTGCTCAATATAAGTGTAAAGAAAAAAATGGATTTCTCCTTCTCCATACAAAATATTAGTAGTTATCTAGAAATCAGAAAAATAGTAAAGACTAGTCTGCTTCCTTAATAATGACTCAGGTTACTGCACATGATATGCCACATTGGTTATATACATGATATTAAAACCTTTTTGTGCATATTCTTTTTTGCATACCACATCTTGCGCGTGACCTTTTTACATGCCTCCCTACAAGTTTGTACCGCACACTAGAGACTCACTTATGATGACACCATATTACTCTCAGTCTCACCTCAATCTATGCACTTTCAGCTAAGTATAGCAGCATGGATACATACTCAACCAACAAGAAAGCAAATTCGGCAAGGTAAGGGGTAGGAAAGGGCTATACAAGTGCTGTAATACAATGCACTATTATAGTGTACGGCAAATTGGCAGTTGCTGTAAAATGCAGTTATAACATACTTGCAGATAACTGAGTGTAAATCAACTAAGTACAGTGGAGTTAGCTCATTGAATTTTGCTAAACATTTTATTAAATGTCACCACAACGTTTTGCAGTTCGAGTTTCAAATGTTTTATATAGTGGAGAGATCTATGAAAGAAGATGAGATCAACAATATTTTTTGGGGAATGTTGATGGATTAGGTATCTGTGCCCTTAGCAACCGTAAGGCATATATGAAAGAGTGACTTGTTGTTTCAATTAAATGATTTAGATGCATTTGCGACCACACATGGTGGTAAAACACTCTCATTCATGATTAGCAAACTAACTAAACTACAATTAAAGCATGGAAATACAGATGTCTATAATGGAGCTGGAACATAAAGGTAATGGAGGCTGGACAGTTGTGTGTGTACAGTGTTAGACCTGGCATATTGGAGTAGTTTCCTCTTAACTTTTTGCCTTCAAATTTCCTGTTTTTGCTGTTTATGTTTATGCTGGCCTTGGGACTCTGCACACTTTACCACTGCTAACCCGTGCTCAATTGCTTATGCTTTTCCCCTAAAACATGGTAGCATTGGATTATACCCAGTTGGCTAATTTACTTTTTTTGCACGTTCCTACTAAATTTGCACTACATGTGCCCAGGGCCTGTAAAATGAATGCTACTAGTGGGCTTGTAGCACTGATTGTGCAACCCGCTCAAGTAACCCTTAAAATATGTCTCAGGTCTGCCATCACAGAGCCTGTGTGTGCAGTTTTAAACTGTGGTGAGACAGAATATCGAGTAAAAAATATCGACTGGCATTTATATTGAGTGAAAAATATTGAGGAATGGAAATATCAAGTGCAAGAATATCGTTTTAAAGAATAATGATTTTAAGGTAAGTATTATTGATTTGTATTCTTTGTTTTGTATTTTGTTGTATATTTTATATGTATAGGATGTAGTTTTTTGGTTTAAATATTTGTTATGTTTCTTAATGTATTAATAAAAATCTTAGTAGTTATTGCAATTCAATTCATAATCTTTATTTGATTTTAGAAATAAAATCATAAAAGAAAAATCAGTTAAAAGAAGCAAAAATTGACAACGACATACGCACACTCACTTTAAAACCCCTGAGAGAGAACGTATAAGAGATAAGCAAACTGTTGGTGAGTTTGAAAACTGTAGGTACTGTTAAGCACGTAATTTCTGGTCTGTTTCTCTGTCTTCTGCCATAATTGTAGAATCTTGTCTGTTCTCTTATTCTTGTTCCTGTCCATGTACATGTTATCATTCCTGTCTCAAGCAGCTTGGAATAAAGACTTTTTAACCTAAAATAAAATAAAAAATAAAAAACATTCATTGATTTTAAAATTTGTCACAGAATAATATGTCGTAGGTTATTATGTCTTGGATGATTCATAACAACATGTAATGTGTTGTTGACCAAGATGTTTTCACAGTTACAAAGGGCAGTTCTGAATCCTTAAAACAGACATGATCAAAAGAAACAAGGCGAGGGATTAAGTTCAGCCTAAAAAAATTCAGCAGGCAGTAAGGGTGACGTGTCATGTTCCAAGACAGATAGGGTTCTAAATTATTGACAGTTTTCACTAGGATCGCATGTCACACCGAATGTTTCAATATTGCAGAACCCTCATGGTCTGCTGCCATCTTACCTTCAATGCTGCTTCAACCCATTTGCTATCAGAGAAATCTCTGCTGCTGGGATTAGCATATACGTCGAGCCTCCCTAGAAAGCTCATGCTGTGAGAGATATAAGCCAACCACGGGATCAAAGAAGGCTTAGCCAATTTTAGACAGTCCTGCAATATTAATCTATTAAAATCAAGTTCCTCTTTTGTCCAGATTGAATGCCAAATTTTTAGAGGACTGAGTTGGAGCTGGTCAATAATGCAACCTATCCCAATTCTCCACAGACAATTTCATAGGGTGCACTTTGTAGAACTCCCAAGAACTCCTTAAAAAATTATTTTCAGCTACTTAAATTGTGGCAACCCGACCATAACCCCATATTCCTCTGTCATAGCACCCTAGTGGGATGCACTTGGCCCTGTAGATTTCCAAGACCAATCATATTTGAGTGCGCCCAAGCCGGCGAAAAAATCTCCAATGCTAAACATTGCTCTACTAAAAGACATAACATTCTGAGTTATAAACGAGTGCCAGTTTAGACTAGAATCCAATTAGACACCTAAATATCTAAACGTATCTACCTGGCTGACGTGATTCCATCTACTAAGTATTTCATAGTTTTCATGTTGGGCGGACCAAACTTCATAATATGTGACTTTGAGAAGTTTGTTGTCAGGTCGAGGCTATTCAAAAAACCAATAAAAAGATTAAGAAGTTTTTGCTATCCCTTAGCTGGTCGGGCAATTAAAACTGTGTCATCTGCATAAAGCAGGGCCAGTATAGAGGGGCCGCCTACATCCAAACCCGGCTCTATCACAGCTTGTTCTATTTGAATAATATAAAAGATAAATAAAACTGTGCTAAAATACAGCCTTGTCAAACCCCATGCCACAACTGAAAGTGCTCAGTACATTACCTGTTAAGGCCAAACCTAACACTCGCTCAGAGATATTTGTGCAGATCAGACACCCATCTGGGCCATCATGGATCACAGTTTGGAACGATTAACTCTGTCAAAAGCAGAGGTTAGGTCCATGAATTGTCCCCTTTTTAACCTTAGTATATTTCCAAATTAACAGGTAAAGATTCAGGTTTTGCTCGATAGTACCCCAACCTGGCCAGAACCCATACTGTAGGTTGGATAAAAAGCCTGTTAGATCTGGGGGTCTCTAGTTGGCAGGGTAGGTACCACTGTCCAAGTAGGGACCCTTGCTTCTAGTCAGGGAAAGGGGGATACACTGTTAAGATAACCCCTGCTCACCCTCTAGGTAGCTTGACCTGAAAAGTCTAGGCTATCAAAGGCAATGTGTAAAGTATTTGTACCAACACCCACAGTAACACAGTGAAAACACCACAGATTTACTCCACACCAGTTTTAGAAAAATAATTGTATCTTTACTAAAAACTTCACAAGACCAAATACTACAGACAAACCAACATACAATTAAAAAGATTACTTTAAAGATAGTTCAAGAGTTTGCAGAAAGTACTCCAGGATGTAAAAGTCAGTGTCCTGCACAATGTGACTCTCAATGCACAAAATGCGACACTCTCGTGCCCAACAGTACCTGTAGTTGCGATTAGGTTCCCAAAAGCTATAACAAGGAAGATGGCAAAGGCGATGCGATACTCCTGAGATCCTGGGGAGGCTTTGCAGCAGCCCTGCTTCAGGCAGCAGAGGTGGATGCGCCGGCTCCGATCTGAAGGGGGAGGATGCGATGACTCTGGCTTTCGTTGCGTAGGTTTCTTAGGGGGAAGCTTCACGCACAGGTTCGATGCAACACTCTAGACGTGGCAGGATGCACGGCGCAGCGTTGACTTCCGGCGCCGCAACTCTTGATGCGCCACGGAACGGGACTCTGCGTCGACGCACGCAGCGACTGGATACTTTCACGCACCGGCAGTGGTGCGGCCCGCAACCTGGTTCTGCGACGACCCTCGCAGCGTCAGGAATCTTCTCGCACCGGGACGATGCTCGACACACTTGGCGATGCGGGGACTCCAGGTGCTGCGATGACGCCGCGATGAAATTCTCCTCGCACTCTCGTTCTTGCGACACGCAATCGGATGATGCATTGGGTACCAGTTACTCTTTTTCACGCTTCTGCTTCCCAGCTCCCAAACACAGCAAAACGACCTCCTGAGGCCCCAAGACTGGGCAAGCACTCCAAGGCAGGTCAGAACTCCTTCAGTAGAGTTCCAGGGGAGCTGGTGGTGAAGTCCTTTTGTTCCTGGGACTTCTTAACAGGGAGCCAGCTCTTCTCAGGCCCTTGGAGATCAGAATCAAAAGAAGGGGACACAGCAAAGTCCTTCCCCTCTCCTTGGCAGCAAAGCAAAACAGCAAGCAGGCAGTCTTCTCCTCTTCAGTTCTTTTCAGCTTTCTCCTTGGCAGAGGTTTCTTCTTAGTTCCAAAGTGATCTAAAGTTTAGGTGTCTGGGGTCCTCTTCTTATACCCCTCCAAGTCTTTGTCTCTCTGTGTTTCAGTGGGGGGATTCCCCTGCTTAAACCGGTTCCTGGGTGTGCTCTGCCCTGGGGCACCTGGTTCCTTTCAGAGTGAGGGGCAGGGTCGTTAGACGCTCAGCTGGAGGTGGAGCCTTCTTTGTGCTGGCAGAGGCAGAGTCCTCAGCCTGGCCAGCAGGGGGTGGAGCCGGCATTGTGCTGGCAGAGGCAGCCCTACTCAAACCCAGGGGCTACTCCTCCCACCCATTTAGAGCAGATCTCCCTATTCACCCTGCTGCTGACTCATCCAGGCTCCTGGAGCCACCTAGCCTATCACATGACACTAGTCAGCCAACCAGCACACAAGCACACAGGAAGGTTAAACAGGAGAATAGCTACTTTCTAAAAAGTGCTATTCTCACACAGTGAATTTAAAAACCATCTTGCTAAAAAGATGTATAATTAAATTCTGAACACAAAGATACCAAACTTGGATTTTCTATCTTGCCCTTATGGGAAGATAGGCATGTAAACAGCCTCCCCCATTCTATCCTATGGGCAAGATAGCCTCTCAGCAGTGAAAAACGAAAATGGCTGTAATTCACTACCAGGGCATGTTACACACCTCAGTACATGCCCTACCTTTCAGATACACTGCACCCAGCCCAGGGGGGTACCTAGGGCAACCATAGGAATGCCTGACATGTACAGAAAGGGAAGGATAAGGCCTGGTCAGTGGGTGCACTGGCCAGGTCGACATGGCAGTCCTGGACTGCACATAGGCACTGCAAGCAGGCCTAAGACATCATTTTAGCGCTACTCCTGTGGGTGGCACAATCAGTGCTGCAGCCCACTAGTAGCATTTGAATCACGAGCCCTGGCACACTCAGTGCACTTTACTAGGGGCTAACAGGTGAAACAAATATACCAATCATGGATAACCAATCAATATAACAATTTATACAGAGAGCATATGCACTTTAGCACTGATCAGCAGTGGTAAAGTGCCCAGAGTCCTATTGCCAACAACCACGGGTCAGAAAAAATAAAGGAGGAAGAAGCAAAAAGTTTGGGGATAACCCTGCAAAAAGGGCTGTTTCCAACACAACCCCCTTCCAGCCTAAAGCCAGGGTAGACCAAGCGATACCTCAATGGGATTCCCTGCTTAGGGCGATAGAACACGGAAACTGGCCCAAACAGCAGGGCACTATTCCTGTTCTACGCCTTCCTGAACCCGGTTGGATCTCTCCATCCATACTCTCAGGGTCCACCAAGCCAACCCATGTGGAACCCTTCTCTTCACCTGTGGACACCACCTGTGCAGCATCTAGCCTTTGCTTGCTCACAGGTGTGTCCCAACAGACAGACGGCAAGGCGCAGTGACCAGTGACAGTGGTCAGGGATGCGACCCAGGCCTTATGCCTCTCAGGGCCCTCAAACCCCTGTGGCGTCAGAAGGTGGGGGGCAGTAGCCCCAGGTGCTTGGCAACCTTTTTCCACTTCCTTTCCTGTCAGGTCGGGTCTGAACACCTGGCACTGTCCCACCAGCCCCGGGCCTGTATCCGGTGGCTGGACAGGCGGCTGGGGTAGGCTTTTCCATACCCAGTCCTCCTCTTCCTTGGGGCTCTGTACCCTCCCACCTAGAGCGGTACCCCCTTCTAGAATAGTCAGGGCACCTGTGGCAGGTATCCTGCACCATTCGCCCACCAGTTCAGGGGTTCTATCCTGCAACTGGGATCCCAGGTTATTGGGGACACCCCAGACCTGGTCCTCCAACCTAGGGTCTAAACCCTCCAGGTGAACCGGGGTCAGAGGCGAGAACTCTCTCCCTCTGCACCCCCTTCCAGAATTCTGCACCCTCCTACTCGGAGCGGTACACCTCAAAGACAAACTGGTAGAGACACTGCTTACAGATGTCCCTCCCTCCAGTTCAGGACCTCTCCCCAGCAACTGGTCTCCCAACCTAGGGTCTAAACCCTCAGGTTGCACCGGGGTCAGAGGCGAGGACTCTCTCCCTCTGCACCCCCTTCCAGAGAGCTGCACCCTCCCCACTGGAGTGGTACCCCTGGAAGCCAAACCGGTCAGGACACAACTTACAGATGTCCTTCCCCCCAGGTCAGGCAGATCCTGAACCTGGCCTCCCAACCCAGGGACTAAACCCTGCGGTTGCACACCTGCCTGGCATGCCAGGACTTCTGGGGACTCACACAGTATCTCCCCGAGGGTGACACATGGCTCATGTGTCTCGTGACAGTCTGCCTGGCGCAGATCTTCCGGCCCCTGTCCACCTGACAGTGCGCAAAGATTCCCCAGGACAGAAGTGGTGTCACCATGGTCACTCCTAGGGGACTCAGCCCTTCTGGCTGGTCCCTGACCCACTGGTTCTCACACTGGGGAACACATCCCCCTCTCACCCCTCAGTCTGGACTTCTGCACCCTCCCAACTGGAGCGGTACCGCCAGACACCAGAACCACTGGAGCTCTGTTTACAGAGGCTCCAGGTTCTCCTGACACTAGGAGATCCTCCTCAAATGGCCTACTAGCACTGTCTAGGCCCCCAACCTGGTGTTCCCTTAAGGAACCCACCAGGCCCTGAGACTGGGTTTCGGGCACCTTGGGACCCACAGTCCCACACTCACCCCTTCTCCACTGAGACAGGACGTGAGCCCCTACACCCCTCCCACTACACTGGGACCTAACCGGGCTACGCTGAACCTCTTCCACCTCACAGGTCTAGAAGATATCTGGGCCACTCCTTTTGGGATCACTCCCCAATGCCTCTCCAGACCTTTTGGCATCCAACCAAAGGTCTGCTTCCAACGCAAGCTCTCTGGAACCAGAGAACTCACACTCCACCGGGTGTTGGCATAGCTCTGGAAAACAGGGAATTAAAATATGCTCTCCAACAAATGAATCACACAGCCCCCCACAGTTGTTAACCAAGCTACCGTTTGCCTCACCCTCCAGTGCCTCACACAAGTACCCCACACCACTCTCCTGAGATTGGCAAGACAGTACCTGACTGTCTCTGTCACATAACTCACACTCTTCTGGGCGGTATTCACACTCACACACCAAGGTTTCTACCATGGGGGAACCTCTCTCCCTGTACCTCTCATCTAGGGTCAGTAGAGTGTCCCTCCCACCACTAGGAATATGGTCCCCTGTGCCAGTTCCCCAATCCACTTCAGGGACACTGCACTCCACTGGAACTACATCATAAACCTGAACCCCCTGGTGTATGTCAACCCCCTCCCTCAAGTTAGGCGCCACATCTCTGGGTGTTTGTACCTCTCCCTCAGCACTGGATATTACAATCTTGCTGCCACCATCCGAGCTGGATTCCACCTCCAACTCAGCAAAGCTCACTTCTTGAGCTAACCATTCTTCTTCAGCTGAGACACTCATGGCCTCAAGCCTCTCGAGCTCCAAATCAAGCTCCCTCATTCTTAATTCATGTGCCAAGGTCAATTTCAATTCTTCCAAGGCATACATCTTCTTGCTCTCTTCTACTTTGTTCTGGGTTTCTATTTCCATCAGTTTCAACTCAAGCCTCATGACTTCGAACTCATGATCTCTAACCCTTTGATTCTCCTCCAACTCCTCTGGAGTGAGACTCCTACTGGAATGGGAGCTGCCAGCCCTTGAGACTGGTCCGACCACGGGCAGATCTGGGGGAACAAAACCATTCTCTTCATCTGCATCATCTTCCTCTTGGGCCTCCCAACAGGCCTTCAAGAATCTTTGTAGCACATCCTTTCTAGATCCGCTTTTCACAGGGCAACCAAGGTCTTTGCAGAATTGCTTGAGCTCCTCAACTTCGTACGAATACAGATCCTCAATGGAAAACTCCAATTCTGCCCTCTCACTTGTTGTCACCTGAGACATGATGCTCTTGAAGAGTTACTCAAAAATAGAAAAATACAGTATGTGGTTGTCTATTGGTCTGCACTTAAACTAGTGATGTACACCAATTACTGTGGGTCAAGTACAAATACAAGTTCAATCCTCACCGCTGACCACCAATGTTAGATCTGGGGGTCTCTAGTTGGCAGGGTAGGTACCACTGTCCAAGTAGGGACCCTTGCTTCTAGTCAGGGAAAGGGGGATACACTGTTAAGATAACCCCTGCTCACCCTCAAGGTAGCTTGGCCTGAGCATTCTAGTCTATCAAAGGCAATGTGTAAAGTATTTGTACCAACACTCACAGTAACACAGTGAAAACACCACAGATTTACTCCACACCAGTTTTAGAAAAATAATGTATCTTTACTAAAAACTTCACAAGACCAGATACTACAGACAAACCAACATACAATTAAAAAGATTACTTTAAAGATAGTTCAAGAGTTTGCAGAAAGTACTCCAGGATGTAAAAGTCAGTGTCCTGCACAATGTGACTCTCAATGCACAAAATGCGACACTCTCGTGCCCAACAGTACCTGTAGTTGCGATAAGGTTCCCAAAAGCTATAACAAGGAAGATGGCAAAGGCGATGCGATACTCCTGAGATCCTGGGGAGGCTTTGCAGCAGCCCTGCTTCACGCAGCAGAGGTGGATGCGCCGGCTCCGATCTGTAGGGGGAGGATGCGATGACTCTGGCTTTCGTTGCGTAGGTTTCTTAGGGGGAAGCTTCACGCACAGGTTCGATGCAACACTCTTCGACGTGGCACGATGCGCGGCGCAGCGTTGACTTCTGGTGCCGCAACACTCGATGCGCCACGGAACGGGACTCTGCGTCGATGCACGCAGCGACTGGATACTTTCACGCACCGGCAGTGGTGCGGCCCGCAACCTGGTTCTGCGACGACCCTCGCAGCGTCAGGAATCTTCTCGCACCGGGACGATGCTCGACGCACTCGGCGATGCGGGGACTCCGGGTGCTGCGATGACGCCGCGATGAAATTCTCCTCGCACTCTCGTTCTTGCGACACGCAATCGGATGATGCGTTGGGTACCAGTTACTCTTTTTCACGCTTCTGCTTCCCAGCTCCCAAACACAGCAAAACGACCTCCTGAGGCCCCAAGACTGGGCAAGCACTCCAAGGCAGGTCAGAACTCCTTCAGTAGAGTTCCAGGGGAGCTGGTGGTGAAGTCCTTTT
The DNA here is from genome assembly GCF_964204655.1 of Triturus cristatus. Classification (NCBI taxonomy): domain Eukaryota; kingdom Metazoa; phylum Chordata; class Amphibia; order Caudata; family Salamandridae; genus Triturus; species Triturus cristatus. The sequence goes on along the minus strand of NC_140593.1, from coordinate 923,079,127 downwards.
GTTCCTGGGACTTCTTAACAGGGAGCCAGCTCTTCTCAGGCCCTTGGAGATCAGAATCAAAAGAAGGGGACACAGCAAAGTCCTTCCCCTCTCCTTGGCAGCAAAGCAAAACAGCAAGCAGGCAGTCTTCTCCTCTTCAGTTCTTTTCAGCTTTCTCCTTGGCAGAGGTTTCTTCTTAGTTCCAAAGTGATCTAAAGTTTAGGTGTCTGGGGTCCTCTTCTTATACCCCTCCAAGTCTTTGTCTCTCTGTGTTTCAGTGGGGGGATTCCCCTGCTTAAACCGGTTCCTGGGTGTGCTCTGCCCTGGGGCACCTGGTTCCTTTCAGAGTGAGGGGCAGGGTCGTTAGATGCTCAGCAGGAGGTGGAGCCTTCTTTGTGCTGGCAGAGGCAGAGTCCTCAGCCTGGCCAGCAGGGGGTGGAGCCGGCATTGTGCTGGCAGAGGCAGCCCTACTCAAACCCAGGGGCTACTCCTCCCACCCATTTAGAGCAGATCTCTCTATTCACCCTGCTGCTGACTCATCCAGGCTCCTGGAGCCACCTAGCCCATCACATGACACCAGTCAGCCAACCAGCACACAAGCACACAGGAAGGTTAAACAGGAGAATAGCTACTTTCTAAAAAGTGCTATTCTCACACAGTGAATTTAAAAACCATCTTGCTAAAAAGATGTATAGTTAAATTCTGAACACAAAGATACCAAACTTGGATTTTCTATCTTGCCCTTATGGGAAGATAGGCATGTAAACAGCCTCCCCCATTCTATCCTATGGGCAAGATAGCCTCTCAGCAGTGAAAAACGAAAATGGCTGTAATTCACTACCAGGGCATGTTACACACCTCAGTACATGCCCTACCTTTCAGATACACTGCATCCAGCCCAGGGGGGTACCTAGGGCCACCATAGGGATGCCTGACATGTACAGAAAGGGAAGGATAAGGCCTGGTCAGTGGATGCACTGGCCAGGTCGACATGGCAGTCCTGGACTGCACATAGGCACTGCAAGCAGGCCTAAGACATCATTTTAGCGCTACTCCTGTGGGTGGCACAATCAGTGCTGCAGCCCACTAGTAGCATTTGAATCACCAGCGCTGGCACACTCAGTGCACTTTACTAGGGGCTAACAGGTGAAACAAATATACCAATCATGGATAACCAATCAATATAACAATTTATACAGAGAGCATATGCACTTTAGCACTGATCAGCAGTGGTAAAGTGCCCAGAGTCCTATTGCCAACAACCACGGGTCAGAAAATATAAAGGAGGAAGAAGCAAAAAGTTTGGGGATAACCCTGCAAAAAGGGCCGTTTCCAACAAAGCCTCTCTCCTCTGCCCAATCAGAGAGAGGGTTTAGTAAGATCCAACCAATAACTTTCACCTCTTCAGAGAAATGGCCCTAAAATAGGCGTGGTCTGACCTGTTACCCTTTTTAAAAACAGGGACTGTTATTGATTGAGATCAAGTTAATTCAGGAGGTCCGGTGACTGCTGAGTTTAAATGTAACATTAGAAAAGGGACCCACAAACCTATACAAGTTTAAAAAAGATCCCCTTAAAGTGATCAAACCAGGACTGTGACAAGATAGCACAGGCCTGACTAGAGAGATAATTATAGCTAAAAAGAGGACATTTAACCACTCTCCAAAAAGCAGAGTCATCTCGCTGCAAGCTAGTGGTTAATAACTTGCTCCAAGCCTCCCCTTTAAGCTGCGCTTTAGGGGAGGCCATTCTATAGACAGCCCTGGCACTTTTTACCTTCTCTTGACAGCTAAGCGTTGCGTTCAAAAGGTTCCAGAGACCCTTATGGGCTTTAGAACACCGCCCATCAAACCATCGTACTTCATGAGTCCCAGGGGGTGAACCAGCTTTACAAAGTGCAGTTTTAATAAACCTGTTAATGTTTAAAAAGGACTTCATAATAACCTGAGCCGACTCTTCTTCAGGCAGGAATAAAAATCAGCTTGACAAGTGGAAACCAAATTTTGAACAAAAACTAAGGGAACAATAGAAACACACCTCGCCCTTGGTCCCTGGTCAGTCAAGGTGATAGGCTCTGTATATAAAGGTGCTACTCCCGTGGGTTTTTGTTTCCAATAAAATATGGCTGTTAGGGGATTATGACTGCTCAGGTTATGTCTTAATACCTTAAATTCTAAAAAAAAAAAACAAGAAACAAAGATATAATCTATTACCTATGCCCCCCCTTTAAATGTTGGTATTCTCTTCATCGGGTTCTCCTGATTGAGGACCATTAAGTTCATTAAATTAAATTCGAAAATTACACTGTTAGCAATATCGCCTTGGCGTCTATGTTAAAAATGCACCTGGTTAACAGATGGATGCTCAGAATCTGGATCGCTGTACTTTGGGCATGAAGAACAAGGATGCAAGTTAAAATCCCCAACTAGCATAATCACAGTAAATGGGGTATCAGATTCAAAGAAGTTATCAATAAATACTTAAAGACTGGTGACAGCATCTTTTTCATTCTTCAGCGTAACTGCATTGTAAAAGTGGATGAGAATCAATCTACACTTGTTTGAAAATAATTTTAAAAGTGCCCAAAATGTCTTCAAGTTAGACCTCAGAACCTCTACTTTACAATTATGACCTAATTTTACAAAGGTGTATGAGATGAAACTGTCTAAGTGCAAGCATCCCTTTGCGCCCCACATTTCCTGCAAAGAAATAATGTCAAAGTTCATCAGCATGCTCAACCATCCAGCATCTGAGAGCTTACTATGGACTCCAGCTAAATTCCAACCGAGAACTCTGATGTGGATCTTAGGTGTCATGCTCAAGGCATCACCACTAAGGGTAGGGACCTTCCAGCTTGCTCAAAGGCAAGAAGCGATTACTTCATTGGTGAGTAGCAGTGCTCTTTTGGCCAGGAGGATTGGCCAAGTCGCAACGCAACTTATTCTGGATCAGGCACCAGCCTCTCCTGTCAGGTACTTCGATAAACGGTGGGTAAAAAAAGCCCAGAGGAAGAGCAGACATACAATCCATTGGGGGAACCACCTTTACAACGCAACTTTTACAACGCTATGCTATTACAACGCATTTTTTACAACGCAAAAACTTTTACAACGCATGCTTTTACAACGCATGCTATTATATGGTAAGTACTTTTACAACGCATATACCTTTACAACGTATTATTTGAAAATGCCTTTACAACGCATGCATTTACAACGCATGCATTTACAACGCAAGATGTTATATGGTAAGTACTTTTACAACGCATATACTATTACAACGCATTTTTTAATGTTGGTATTTTAATTTTAAAAAAATATATATCGTATAATTATTTTTTGTAAAAAAAATTGTAATTGATAAAAAGTGAGTAGTTTATCAAAATATTAATACTTGAGTATTTTGTCTAGTAGAAATGTTTTGTTGGATAGTTAAATTAATACTTGAGTATTTAAATATTTATACTTGAGTATTTTGTCTAGTAGAAATGTTTTGTTGGATAGTTAAATTAATACTTGAGTATTTTAATATTAATACTTGATACTTAATACTTGAGTATTTTGTCTACTAGAAATGTTTTGTTGGATAGTTAAATTAATACTTGAGTATTTCTCAAAATAGAATGAGTTTTTTTATATTTAATTTTATACATATTACAGTGAATACTGAGAATTTTTAAAGTTAAAATAATAATTGAGAATTATTCTAAATAGAAAGAGTATTTAATATTTTATTTAAAATAAATAAGAGTGAGTAACTAAATTTTAAGACTTGAGTATTTTTTAAATATTAAAGTGTATTTCTAAAATTAAATTAGTTCATTTGTTTCTTTAAATTAAGAAACAGCATATTTTAAATTTAATTTATTTAAAATGTGTGAGTACTTTCTAAAAATATTAATACTAGAGTAATTAAGAAACAGCATATTTTAAATTTAATTTATTTAAAATGTGTGAGTACTTTCTAAAAATATTAATACTAGAGTATTTTTCAAAAATTTAAGTAATCAGATTTATTAATACTAGAGTATTTATAAGTTCCAAAAATAAAGTAAATTTTTATATTAAAAAGGAAGAGTACTTTTGGATTATTTATTTAAAAAATTAGAGAAATTTATTAAAAAAATTTAAAAATATAATAATAATTTAAATAATAAAAGAGTAATAATAAATGCATTTTAAAAACAATAGTAGTTTAAAAAAAAAAAAAAAACAATTACTTACTGTTTTTAAAAAAATTCCCACGCTTTTCCATTGAAGTCTATGAGCGTCTTTGTCCTTTATTTATTTTGGCAGCTTCAGAATATACAACCCGCGGAACAAGAAAAGAAGGATCAGAAAGTGAAGAAAGAGAAAGTTATGAAGGGAAAAGACAATAGAGTCGAGGTAAGGAACATATTTAGTAAATTAACATTTAATTAGTTACAATTTTGAAGTTTAAATAACTATTAAAAAAATAATAACAGCAAACAATTATTGTTTTCAATTTTTTTATTTATACAAAAATCATGAAAAAATAAACCATATTTTTAATGAATTTTGCAATGTAAGTAACATTTTTAAAACTAAATATAAATATTTTATTAACATTTATAAACATTTATTTACAGATTAGTTAAATAAAGTAGTCCGTTATAAATTTAGATGCACGCGATGACGTAATGACGTGAGCGTCGACGTAATGCGCCATTTTGCAGAGCATCGGAGGAGGAAGCAGCAGGAAGCTGATCTGCGGCCAGGTAGGAAATATTTTCATTTGTAATTGTAGAATAAACCTTTAAAAGGGATACATATATAGTGAGGAAAGAATAAGGGGAGGTTGCGGGAAAACTAATTGATTACTTAAATGTTTTTAAACATGTCCACATTAATGTCATTAATGTATGCCTATGTCGGGTCGCTAAAAGTTATTTATTTAGTTATAAAAAATTATGTAACTGTTAAAAAATTAAAAGTTACTGTTCAGAAAGTTGATTTGTTTATTTAGAAAGTAACAAAAGTAACAAAAGTAATGTCGATCTTCATTTCTAAGTGCAAAAAAGTTGCGTACTTTCAAATTTTGGAAATTAACGATTGTTATAAAAATGATGATTAAGCTGCAAAGTGCATTTCGGAATATGGTTTGAATTGTAGAATTTACATTCAGTTTTGGTGATTAGTTTTGACGGTAATTAAATTGAAAATTTTCGGTAATTATATTAATGGAGTTCCGATGTAGAACAATAGTTCAAATACTATGGGACAGTAAATTTGTAGACATTGGTAGTTTTTGTTTGAAATGAAGATTTGTTTTAAAAAAAAGGACCCGACTTGTTTGTTTGAAAAATATTTTAGAAAAAAAAATTGTATGCCAATTTTAATTTGAAAAATAGTAAAATTTAAAGCAAAGCAGGAAAGTAAGTTATTACATTATTTTAAAAAGAAAGAATGTTAGAAAGATTTTCCAGGTAGTCTATAGCCACACACAACGAAAATTGTTGTAGAATTGCCAATAGTCTCTCAGACATTTCCCTTGTTTTGACTGTTACTCGTGGGTTTAGACTACCTGCGAGTGTTTGTGCTATTCTCATTTCTTGGAAACTTTGCTCCTTCTTCAAAGTTTCCAAAAATGAGTAGAAGTTAGGATGTGGTTTGCCAATTGTATGGTTGAAGGAGTTATGCCATCCCTCAATGGCATTGTTTGTTTTTGCTTCTCCCTCTAAACAACTCGTGTAGCAGTTCCACCACTCCACATGGAATCGTGGCTTCCTCCTGCGACCCGATCTGCTTAGGTGTCCAATCCATGTGTCCTCAAAATAATTTAGAATGGGTGCCAATTTTTCTTCGTTACTCGTATAATAAACAGATTCTATAATTGCAGTGTAGTACTCGTCCACACTATCGGGAGGAACAAAACAAAGTGCAGTTAATTTTTTTAGTTCAAATTGTAGTTTGCTATCCCGAGAATAATCTGCAACTAGGGATGTTTTCTGTAATTTACGCCAAAATGCCTGCGAAAAATGGAAAAAACATCCCTGAATTTGGGTATCCGTGTACGTTTTAGTGATCACATTGATCATGCTCAATTCAAAATCAATAATTATTTTTCGAGGACTTGAAGATGTTTTACTTTTAATCACTGATAAAAGTTCAGTGTATGTTGCAGAAGTCTTATCAGGTAGCAAACTATAAACTAAGAGAATTACACTATTGTTAATTTTAGCATGTATAGTGTAAATTTGAGTGAAAGGATGGGGTGTACTTTTAAACGTCCCATCCATCATCCAAATTTCACTACTTTCTAACTTAGCAAGGTTACGTGGGGTACTAAAAATTAGAATACGTTTCTGAGGGTTTTCGTTGTCATGCAGAAGGAAAGGTTCATCAGAAAAAGAAATAGAAAGATCATGAGGAATTCTAATGTCAGAGAAAGTATGTGGTGTAGATAATTGAATGTTACTTGCCTGCTTTTGTCTCTGAATAATTCTTCTCAAATTAGGTATTATAGGCATGTTACTAGCAACATGACTGGGGACATGCTGTGCAACCTCTCTTAAAATTGATCCTGTAGAATCATTGGAGGTGCTTGCAATAGCTTTCATCTCGTTTATTGTTTCTCTAATTTCTACATCCATTGCAGAGGCAGAGTGGTTATGTTCTGTGGTTTTCACAACCAAATTATCAACAGTAACCGCTCTGCCACTGCAATGGGTAGTGTAGTATTGCACACACCTCCAATGATTTCTAGTTAAACTTATTCTTTCCTTACTATATATGTATCCACCATGGTTTAATAAATTTTTGCCCTTCCTGGATTTAATAAAGTTGGCAGCTCCCAGGCTAGACATTATCTGAAAAGAGGAGAGAAGACAAAAAAATTAGCCTGAATAAAATTATGAAATATCTAAAACATAACATTTACACCATCCATTACTTTCACTACTGCTGCACCTTCCTGGAGTTAGAATAGTAAATTGCACCCCTACACCATCCAACACTTTCCCTACTGCTGCACCTTCCTGGAGTTAGAATAGTAAATTCCACCCCTACACCATCCAACACTTTCCCTACTGATGCACCTTCCTGGAGTTAGAATAGTAAATTGCACCCCTACACCATCCAACACTTTCCCTACTGCTGCACCTTCCTGGAGTTAGAATAGTAAATTGCACCCCTACATCATCCAACACTTTCCCTAATGATGCACCTTCTTGGAGTTAGAATAGTAATTGTTACCCCTACACCATCCAACACTTTCCCTAATGCTGCACCTTCCTGGAGTTAGAATAGTAAATTGCACCCCTACACCATCCAACACTTTCCCTACTGCTGCACCTTCCTGGAGTTAGAATAGTAAATTGCACCCCTACACCATCCAACACTTTCCCTACTGATGCACCTTCCTGGAGTTAGAATAGTAAATTGCACCCCTACACCATCCAACACTTTCCCTACTACTGCACCTTCCTGGAGTTAGAATAGTATATTGAACCCCTACACCATCCAACACTTTCCCTACTACTGCACCTTCCTGGAGTTAGAATAGTAAATTGCACCCCTACATCATCCAACACTTTCCCTACTGATGCACCTTCTTGGAGTTAGAATAGTAATTGTTACCCCTACACCATCCAACACTTTCCCTACTGCTGCACCTTCCTGGAGTTAGAATAGTAAATTGCACCCCTACACCATCCAACACTTTCCCTACTACTGCACCTTCCTGGAGTTAGAATAGTAAATTGCACCCCTACACCATCAAACACTTTCCCTACTACTGCACCTTCCTGGAGTTAGAATAGTAAATTGCACCCCTACATCATCCAACACTTTCCCTACTGCTGCACCTTCCTGGAGTTAGAATAGTAATTGTTACCCCTACACCATCCAACACTTTCCCTACTGCTGCACCTTCCTGGAGTTAGAATAGTAAATTGCACCCCTACACCATCCAACACTTTCACTACTGCTGCACCTTCCTGGAGTTAGAATAGTAAATTGAAACCCCTACACCATCCAACACTTTCCCTACTACTGCACCTTCCTGGAGTTAGAATAGTAAATTGAACCCCTACATCATCCAACACTTTCCCTACTGATGCACCTTCTTGGAGTTAGAATAGTAATTGTTACCCCTACACCATCCAACACTTTCCCTAATGCTGCACCTTCCTGGAGTTAGAATAGTAAATTGCACCCCTACACCATCCAACACTTTCCCTACTACTGCACCTTCCTGGAGTTAGAATAGTAAATTGCACCCCTACATTATCCAACACTTTCCCTACTACTGCACCTTCCTGGAGTTAGAATAGTAAATTGAACCCCTACACCATCCAACACTTTCCCTACTGCTGCACCTTCCTGGAGTTAGAATAGTAAATTGCACCCCTACATCATCCAACACTTTCCCTACTGCTGCACCTTCCTGGAGTTAGAATAGTAAATTGCACCCCTACACCATCCATCAGTTTCTCTACTGCTGCACCTTCCTGGAGTTAGAATAGTAATTGTTACCCCTACAGCATGGTACATTTTTACAACTGCTGCACCTTAGAATGTTGGATAAAAATACCTTTCTCTTTCGAAATTGCTTTTCTTGCTGACTCTTCTTCAGTGGGAATGGTGTGTAGGCTGGAGTAGACAATTATGTGGTGATTGGATTTCTAATGGAAAAATAAATGTCTGGAAAAGTGAAAAAAGAAAAGAATGAGAAAACTGAACGATGTTGAGAAATGCGATTTTACAATAATTTTTTAAAAATTGTATATTTGTTATAAGTTGTAGTAGATAACACTTTCCCTAATGCTACACCAACCTTTAGTCATGAAATAAAATTCTGAATTCTGCAAATGTAACCATAATTAAATTGGTTTTTTTTTCAACATTAGCAATGAGATGGCTAGTCTAATATATTGAAGGTTAAGAAACCATGCTGAAAATCAATACCTTGTTTTGTAGAAATTGCTTTTCTGGGTGAGGCTTCTGAAGATGATTTGGTCTGTTGGCTCAAGATTTAACGTATGTGATTGAAAGAATTTTTCTGCAACGAATCAAATTGTTGTCTTTTGAAAAAAAAGAGGATAATAAAAACATTAACGTTGGTTTGAAATGTAAAATCTGAGTATCTTTAAATTAATAATGACATACAATATAACTAATACTACATGACACTGTACTAACCAATGCACCTTCCTGTAGTTGAAATACAGATATGTACCCCTACACCATAAAAAAATCTCCCTAATGTTGCACCTTCCTGGAGTAGGAATAGTATATTGTTACTCTAAACTATCCATTATTTTTCTAATTAGGTACTTTAGAGGAGTAATAATTGCAAAAGGAAGGATTAAAAATGTATAGAAAAAATAATACTGAAAAGGTAACATACCTTTTTCAGTTGTTGTTTGTTTTCGTGCCTTTAAGGTAATGCTTGCAGCAGGATAAAGTTATTTTTTTGGTACAGATGTACTCTGGAAAAAAAAAATGTTTAATGAATTAATGTTCCTTAGCCAACGTTGGTTGGAAAAAAAATACAATTTTTAAACAATATGATATATGACAAATGAGTATGAGTAACAATTGGTGAAAGTAAACATATTACACATTTAATGCATTTTTCACAAACAAAAAAAAAGGTTACTCCGATACTATCACTAAATTACTGTAAAGCTGAACATTCTAGGACTTTGAATAGAAATAGTTACCCTAGTAATTTGAATCGCTTTTTCTGATGTAGTACCCAACTGAAGTCTTATTAGTAATTGTTACTCCTGCATCATGGTATTTTTTCGTTTATGATGTAGTGAGATTGAGGTTAAAAAAAAAAACACCTTTGCCATACATCACTTTAGCTAATTTTTTAAAATATATTTTACAAGTAAAACAATTAAAAATAAATTACATTTACCTTCACAATTGTATATGTCAGTCGATAACGTGGTGGTGATGCTAAATTAGGTACACCAATTGTTGAATCTCAATATATTCCCAGTTTCTGTTTTTGGAAAATAAAATACTTGTTTTAAGTTGGTGTATATTTTTAGTGAAAATAAATTAGAAACAGTACATTTTAAAAGTTATTATTATGAATTTTATTTAAATTTTTTCTGGGTTAAGAAAATATATTTTACGCAAAACCAACGTTTAAAAATATTGTAATGACTTACTAGTAGTTGCTCTATTGGAATGCTTTTACGAAAGAATTCCGTGCTCTCTCTGAGGAGGTCGCAGTGGAGGTGACAGAGGGTCAGCTTTTCACGTCTGGTATCTCTGGTAGTTGATAATCAACTGAGTGCAAAATGGTGTCTTCCTGGTATTTATAAGTTTTACTCTGTGTCACTATTAATTTTTTTAAAAACTGCGTTCATTGTGTTTTTTTACATACTTTGTTTTAATGTGGAAAATGATAATTTAAAAATGCTTTTACAAAAGTATTGTTTTCATTCATTTGCTCCGTTTTGGCATCCATTTTGGAACATGTCTTTTGGTATTGTTTACATAGAAACTGTGGTAGGACAAGTTTTACAAGTGAGATGGTTAAAATGGCGCCTATGTGTATGTGTCTTATGTTTTACTTTGATAACTTACTTTCCGATGTAATTATGATAAAAATGTGTATGTACTGTTATTTAAATTTTCGTTATTTTTGTAAAACTTTGAAATGTGTGAAAACGGAATTGTATGGGGGATTTTGAGTATTAATTTTAATACCTGAGTATTAATTTTAATACTCGAGTATTAATTGGGTAATGCGTTTCAGTAAATTTACGTTCAGTTTTTCTCCACATTTTAATACACTTCCCCACCCTAAAACCCCTACTTTCCCTGCATCCCGTGCCAGATTTTATTGTACTTTTAATTTAAAAAAAAAAAAAATCGCGTTGTAATGGTATGAGTTGTAATTGATTTCGTTGTAACAGCACTTTTCAGTATTTTAATAGGTTTTGCGTTGTAAGAGTATTCGTTGTAAAGTAATGCGTTGTAGTAGTACTTGCGTTGTAAAAAATGTGTTGTAAAGGTATGCGTTGTAATAGCATGCGTTGTAACGTCATACATCCAATCCATTGATGCACCTTTTCCCCCAATGCTCGCAAGAGAGAACCAGGTTGCGCACCATTGTTAAAGTTCACTATTACAGAGTCGCTCAGAGACGTTTTCTGTGACTGAGCTATCAAGCCCACCCTACGGACCATTATAATCTCTTCTGCCAAAATCTGACTTAGAGTAGTTATTACATTTTATTTAAGTAATTTATATTATATTTTGTACAGTAGCGGGTTGTGGGTTTAAAGGGGTACATGGTGGGAAGTAATTTAATTATAATATATTAATGTTTTTTTAAAAGAAAAAAATCATTTATTTAATTATGTAATTAATAATAATGAATTTTGTTAATTGTGTAATTAAAAAAATGTTAATTAATATTAATTATTTAATTGGTAATTAATTATGTTCATATTGTAAATAATGTTTTTAATTGTGTTTATCCCCACAACATCTTGTGAACTTAGGGGTCTATTAGGATGGCGTATGGATGGCCGCCGCCAGGCCGGCGGTGGTAACTGCTGGGCCGGGTGCGGTCATCCGCCCACGATCCTAACCCAGAAAACCGCCGGTCCCATTAGCATGGCGGTGACAACCACGGCGGTCAGATTTTCCGCCCGCCACTTTTCTGCCAGTAGCAGTCCACTCGCTTGCCTGGCGAGTGGAGCTGGCCCGGTGCAGGGCCAGGCTCCACCGGCATGATTATGATGCCGGCGGTAGCCAGCCTTTCTGCGGCGGTGGAACTGCCGTGAAAAAGCATGTGGAGAATGTCTCCGGGGGCCCATTGCAGGTCCCCAATGTGTTTGGGGGGGTGGCTGCAATGGGCATGTCCCTGTACCAGGTGGCAGCCACTGTGCAGTGCCTGCCATGCAGTGCAGGGATATCCTGGTTATGCTTTTTTGGACATCGCAGCAGTGCCGCTGGCAGCAGCTACTGCCGCAATGTTAAATGCCGCGATCGTACCGCCGCTGTCGGATTTCGACTGCGGAGCATACTAATTGGACCGGCGGTTATGCCGCGGTCCTAGCGGGCGGTGTTTTCCCACTACCATGGCGGTCGGAGTGATTATTCGACAGCCATCCTAATAGACCCCCTAAGTGTCTGGCCCTCATTAAGCACCTCTTGTGTCGCCATACTGTTTGTGTCATCATCAATACCCGTTGATAATCTCCTCTCCGCGCGGGCAATCTTTTTGGCTATGGCTGATGAGGCTTTAGTTTAAAATGAATCTAGGAATGTGAGAGTTGCCTGCTGTGCCGGTGGATATGGTGTCTTCTTCTTACCCATGCTTTGGCATCCCGTTTGTCATCTTCACATTTTCCCTTCCTCGAGACGTTAGGGAGGGACCAGCCCAGCCTCTTCTAGACTAAGACGAGCGTAGATGGGCCCTCCCTTGGCCCGGATATTTCCTGGGCGCATCCCCACGATTGTCCCATGCAGCATGCGTGGTGCGTGCTTAAATTTAAATATGCAATTGCAGCAGGGGCTTTCAGGAGTTGGAGTCTCCCCAGTAACTCACAGGCGGCTTCCCCCTCTGCAAAGTCCAGGCAGCTGGCAGGTCAGCAGGCGGGCAACACCAGGTTCATTCACGGTGCCTGCCTAAATGCACGATTACAAGCAGGGGCTTTCGGGAGTTGGAGTATTTCCAGCAGCTCACAGGCAGCTACCCTCTTTGCAAAGTCCAGGCAGCGGGCAGGTCAGCTAACAGGTAACAAAATAAATTGGTTTCCTCTTTTAATATTTAATGTTTTTGGCATGTTTAAATTTGTACACATATATTTTTGATAATATTATTGTATTTACATTTTTAGGAGTTGATTTGTTAAAATATACATTTAAATATATTTATTTTTTATATTAATGTTAGTATTTAATATGTTAATTTCCTTATTTTAATTAATATATATTTAAAAATCGATATTAAATACAACTATATTATTGTAAACCATATTTTTTTCTCGATATTTTTGTACTTACCTTTTTAAGCATAGGCAGTTGATATTTTTGTATTTTATATTTTTGCCTCGATATTTTCTTCCTCTATATTTTTGTGGTCGATATTCTGTCAGTGAACTGTTTTAAGGTGTCATTTTGACCTGGCAAAGTAAACCATTTGTCAGGCCTAAAAGTTCCTTTTTACGTGTCCTGGTAATGAAAAACTCGTAAATTTCTTTTTCTCTACTGCAAGGCCTACCTCTCCCATAGAAAAATATCAGAGTTGCATTATTATATGTTAGGTGTGTTGTTTCCAAATCGAAAGAAATACCCAGTTTATGTTTGCTGTCCATGGAATCAAAATTTAAAATCCTAGCTTATGATGAAGTCAGATTTTAAATTGTAATTCTGAAAATGCCACTTTTTATAAAAGTTGGCATGTTCTTTACTTAGCCACTTGGTGCCTGCAGCCTGTCTCTGGTCACATGAATGGGTGTAGCTGACAGTTGGGATTTGTGTATTCTTTGTAGACAGTCACACAGTAGAGGAATTATGTGTGCTTGGGTGTTCCATCTACTGGCAGGATATGGGGGCAGAGCTGAGCACAGTCCCACTTACACACCTTAATAGCCTGTGCTTTGTCTCCACACTAAGGGCCTAATGACCCTGCATTGTCACTTCAGCCAGCTTGGAGCCAGGGCTGGGGAGGCAGGAAATGTCATGCACTTCAAAGCCAATTTCCAAGTGCCAGAACCAGGGCATAAGGGTATAAAAAGAAACCTCGTACACCAACTCATTAGTACAATTCTGCTCCTGTGGATACTTTACCAATAAGAAGGACTGATGTGCTGCTACATGGAATGCCACTCTGCTGGATTGCTGCTCTAAGGGACCTGCTGCCCTGCTGACCTGCTGCCCTCTTGCCTAGGGAAGAAGAACTTGACCTGCAGTTTCATCTTGAACCCAGGACCCCAGAGTAACTCCAAATACTAGTCTGCTGGCCTCCTGATCTGAGTCTCAGGAACATAAATGGAACATAAAAAGTCTCCCCTACCAGCTCCTGTACCCAGCTACAGTGCGGTCCTGATCCACAAGTTGTGCAACTCAGGTCCTAGACCTTTGGTGTGGCTTAGTGCTCTTCAAATCAAGCTTCTGTACTCTTCAGGACCACAAGCCATCCTGTTCACACCGAGACTACTCTACACACACGTCGAAATGGGGCTATACAAGATATGTCGCTATTATATAGAGGTAAGTCGACAAGACACACGCGTTGTTAATACTGCCCTCACCCACAGAAATCTGTGGCATGCTTCATCATAGGGCTGCTAACACACCACCATGCAAGACAACGACAGAGGTGGAGCAATAGCGAGGGGGAGTCAAAACAAACAAAGATAAACTAAGTGGGATCAAGAGGAAAAAGTTGCAGAGGAGAATGTTATTAAAACTAACACAGGGATCTCCAATCTACCCTTTATTTGTGGACTCCCCAGTCAGATTAAAAAGGTTTTGAAAAACCAGTGGATGGTGGTACGCTGGGCTTCAATGAACTCTCTACCCCTACAATCTGCAAAATGTTGACATGTTTCCTCTGGCTAATGCTTTTTCCCTGGCTTTCATCAGGACTATAGAAATAGATCCCTTATGCCCTCTCCCTACCTCCTACCTTGCGGAGTAGAGCGAGTCACTATCTGAGTGAGTACTCAGGCCAAATAGGTAGCATAACTTAGTCCCAGGGAAATACCTGCAAGCAATGAGAAAGATACACACATCAACACACATAATACAGTGCCCGTTGTGTAGTGAGTGTAATAAAAACACATAAAAGGTGCAAAAGGTGGTCTTGTCCCTCTTGACTAGTTGTGCGACACGGTAAGTGCTATGGTTAGATTTAGGCACCACCGGTATAAGGGACCAATCGTCCTGTGCGAGCTTCATAACACTGCTCTCACAATAAAAGAATCAAAGGATAACAGGGTCATCAACACTCTTTAAAGCATCACAACCATACACTCGGAGTACCTTACCGAGTTTCATCTATAATTATGCTTGAACTGGCAGGATAGCAAGGACGGCTCCCTGTAGTCACACTCTGTATTGCTAGAGATAACGGATGTTAATCAGGTCATTGACTTGATGGTATGGCGGCTTGTTAGGGGATGCTGTGTATGGCCCCTAGTGCTTAGCCTAACTCCATAGTTGTAAAATAGTGAGCGTACCCTACTGGTTTGTTGCCCTGGAGCGACCTCTGACCCTGTTTACCAGGCAGGTCGCTCCCCTCACCGCCACGCAGCCCCCTGTGTGACGCTTGCCGCTGCTGTAACCTGACTGCCTGCGACCGAGTGCCAGTGCCCCCCTTCTCTCTTGTACCCGAGTGAGTGCCTGCCCTCATTTGTGCCTTCATTTTGCCTCCTTTTGTGCCCTTTTGTACCTATGTATTTTTGTTGCCCAGTTGTGCGCCATCCCCTCTGCCCTGATTGCGATCCCTTTCTCTTCTGTTCCCGTGCCTCACTGCCCGCTTCCCGCCACCGCGTCCCATAGCTCCGCCCCCTCACACCCCATTGGCCGCCCCGCTCCCACCTCCCAGCTGCTCCTCCCTCCCTCTCCCACTCATATGGAGGCCGCGCAGCGGTAGAGAGAGCGACCTCTGACCCTGTTTACCAGGCAGGTCGCTCCCCTCACCGCCACGCAGCCCCCTGTGTGACGCTTGCCGCTGCTGTAACCTGACTGCCTGCGACCGAGTGCCAGTGTCCCCCTTCTCTTTTGTACCCGAGTGAGTGCCTGCCTTCATTTGTGCCTTCATTTTGCCTCCTTTTGTGCCCTTTTGTACCTGTGTATTTTTGTTGCCCAGTCGTGCGCCATCCCCTCTGCCCTGATTGCGATCCCTTTCTCTTCTGTTCCCGTGCCTCGCCGCCCGCTTCCCGCCATCGCGTCCCGTAGCTCCGCCCCCTCACACCCCATTGGCTGCCCCGCTCCCACCTCCCCGCTGCTCCTCCCTCCCTCTTCCACTCATATGGAGGCCGCGCCCAGCGCCGGTCCCCCTGGCCCCCGCAGATGCCAGCTCACCCGCCAGACCTACAACGCCGCCACTCTCATCGCACTCAACACCGGCCGAATCCCCAGCTGCTGCCGCGCCGCCCCAAGACGCACCCTCGGACCCTTCACCTGCCAATCCTGCAAATTCTCCTGCATCCGGACCCGCACCACACCCACCAAGCCAAGCACCAGCAGCAACCACCTGAAGTGCATCCTGCTCAACACCCGCTCCATCCACAGACACGCCGTGGAACTCTGGAACCTGCTCGACACCACATCTCCAGACGTCGCCTTCCTCACGGAAACATGGATGAACGCCTCCTCAGCGCCCGACATCTCCATCACCATCCCGGACGGATACAAGATCACCCGGAGTGACCGCGCCAGCCAGACAGGAGGAGGCCGCGCCATCGTCCACAAGAACACCATCCGCATCACGACGAACTCCGACGACACCCTCACAGCCGCCGAACATCTTCACTTCCAGATTCACACCGACCCCAAGACCACACTCAGAGGCAGCCTCATCTACAGACCACCAGGACCCCGCACACAATTCAGTGAAGACATCGCTGACTTCATCAGCCCACACGCCCTCCCCTCCGCTGACTACATCCTCCTAGGGGACCTCAACTTCCACCTGGAGAACAACAGCAACAACAACACCACCACCCTGCTGGACAACCTCGCCAACCTCGGACTCAAGCAACTGGTGAACACCCCCACACATTACGCTGGACACACGCTTGACCCAGTCTTCTCCTCCAGCAAGCACATCTCCTTCAGCCACTCCACCGGACTCCATTGGACAGACCACAGCTGCGTCCATTTCAGCTTCAGAAGAACCACGACTCACCACCACCAGCAACAGGTTCCCCGCAGGAGCTGGAACAAGATCACAACCGAACAGCTCTCCACAGCACTGAGCCAGAACCCTCCTGCCAGCTCAACGGACCCCAACCAAGCAGCCAACAACCTCTCACAGTGGATCACCAACTGCGCCAACGACCTCGCACCCCTGAAAAACCATGCCAACAGGACCAAAAGCAAGACAGCCCCCTAGTTCAACGACGACCTCAAAAACTCCAAGAAGAACTGCCGCACCCTCGAGAAAGCCTGGCGAAAAAACCCGACTACAGACAACATGAACGCCCTCAAGCACGACTCCCGCAAACACCACCAGCTGATCCACACAACCAAGAGGACAGCATTCAAGGAACGACTAGACAACAATGCACACAACAGCAAGGAACTCTTCAACATCGTCAAAGAGCTCTCCAACCCCAGCGCCAGAAACAACAACATCACTCCCTCACAAGACCTCTGCGACTCACTGGCCTCGTTCTTTCACCGCAAGATCGCTGACATACACAACAGCTTCGGCGCACAGACCACGCACCCAACCACCAAACCGACGCCCCCACCACCACCCTCCGCGCCTGGACCCCGATCAGCACCGAAGACACCATCCGCACGATGAACACCATCCACTCCGGATCACCAACCGACCCATTCCCCCACCACGTCTTCAACAAGGCCGACTCCGTCATCGCACCCCAACTCCGGGACATCATCAACTGCTCCTTCAACACCGCCACCTTCCCGGAGAGCTGGAAGCATGCCGAACTCAGCGCCCTCCTGAAGAAACCATCAGCAGACCCCACCGACCTCAAGAACTACCGCCCCATCTCGCTCCTCCCGTTTCCTGCCAAAGTCATCGAGAAGACCGTCAACAGACAGCTTGCCACCTTCCTCGAGATGAACGGATCCCTCGACCACTCGCAGTCCGGCTTCAGAGCCAACCACAGCACCGAGACCGCCCTCATCGCAGCCACTGATGACATCCGAACCTTGCTCGACAACGGGGAAACAGCGGCCCTCATCCTGCTAGACCTCTCTGCAGCATTCGATACTGTCTGCCACCACACCCTGGTGCAGCGCCTCCGCAACATCGGAATCCAAGAGAAGGCCCTGGAGTGGATCATCTCATTCCTCACCGGAAGAACCCAGAGAGTCCGCCTCCCCCCATTCAGGTCCGAGGCCACCGAAGTCATCTGCGGCGTACCACAAGGATCATCACTCAGCCCCACCCTCTTCAACGTCTACATGAGCCCCCTCGCAGCCATCGCACGCCAACACAACCTCAACATCATCTCCTACGCCGACGACACCCAGCTGATCCTCTCCCTCATCAATGACCCAGCCACCGCCAGAACCAACCTACACGAAGGGATGAAAGACGTAGCCGAGTGGATGACGAACAGCCGCCTGAAATTGAACTCAGACAAAACGCTTTGTTAAAAAATACTTTCATTGGTGGAATTTAGCATAACTCTTTTGTGTATTATCACCGCCCTCCCTTAGATGTATCAATAACGTTAAATTTGACGAACGTAACACTACGTTTATAAACCTGGTGGTGGAAGGGCAATAGCCACAACACTTGGGCTGCACGCAATAATATTGAACCTAAAAAGCGACCCCCTAATCATTGGATTAAATGGAGTGCATTTCGTCATTTGTGTTTGTATTGTTTACAGTTTGCCTGTCGACATGTTGCACCCAACAAGGATCAGTTAAAGTTTCATCTTAATCACATGCGAGACATAAGGACATTCGTTTTTAAAATCGGCAAAATTGAAGGACATTGATGATTAGCAGCCACTTGTAGATCAAGGCATTTGACTTTTTGGAGGTTTATAAACGTAGTGTTACGTTCGTCAAATTTAACGTTATTGATACATCTAAGGGAGGGCGGTGATAATACACAAAAGAGTTATGCTAAATTCCATCAATGAAAGCATTTTTTAACAAAGCATCAGAAAGAGGTTTTCTGGGATATGTAGTTTAGAAAAATAGGAAGCTTAATGATTGGCTGTACAAGGAAGTGGAGTGAAGGGTCATGCAGCTAAAAGAGCGTAAGTTGACGCACGCAAGAAAGGAAGGAAGGAAATGTGGCGGGAAGATTTGCACGAATAAACTCGGAGAAAAGGTATTTATTGTGACGCTACGTTGAGATAGAATATGACAGGATTAATCCGCTGGTTGGGAGAAGCACATTTCAGCACGGTTTCTGATGGTTTGTGTTTGGAGGGAAAACGTTAAATATGGATAAATGTAAATCAAAGTATTGCGCAGTAACCTGCACATTGAATAATGTCATTGACTGTTATGATGTAACGTTGTCTTTTTTAATAATTTTGCAGTGTATCCCAGATGAAGGGTTAAAAAATACCCGAAATGCATTGGATTGAGGATGTTTTAAATGTATCCGTCGTGTTGCAGGATGTAAAGCTTGGATTGGCTTACTGCAGCAGTTGAAACGTTTGAAATACATGGACTGTCTCACATATGATTGTCAATACGAACTTTAACCTGCTAAAGTATTGGATAAATTGGAGAATAAATATTCTAAAGAAAAAGGAGAAGTGAAGTTACCTTTTTTCAAAAGGATTTCAGCTGTGCGTCCAAGATGGGAGCGCCGTGTCGCTCCACTTTCATTTGATACGTGTTGTATACCTCATGTAGCTTGCACAGCCCATTTATGGGCAGAGGTGATTGCAATTAGTTTTTCTGCCTGCCATTTTGCCAATATTATTATATTTTTCCTCATGTAGAATTGTGTGTGTTTTAAAGGAAAACACTGACTGCACAATGATATTTGTTGCAACGTGTCTCTGAGTCAGCCTTGGACTGTTTGCCTCTTTAACCTGAGAGTCAAGTGCTTAAAGTGGCTTGATCCTTTGTTTGAGGGTCCACAGTGCTGGGCCCCAGGATGCCAAAGTTGAAAGTCTCCAGTTGACATATGTTGAGGATCAACAACTCCAGATTACCCATTTAATTCCCAATCAAGACTTCTCCCCCTTCCACTCACTGATGAGGTCCAACTAGGCTGAAACCATTTGTTTCAGTTCCCAGTCAGAGAAAAGTAACCTAGCAGTTTACGGTGGATTATTTTCATTTTATTTTCAAGGAGGACTGAAAATGCTTGACCAATGATTTGTACTTGTGTCACAAAAGCAAGTGAATTAAAATGTGGTTCTGAATAAATACCAGTGGCTGAAATTAATTGAAACATTTATTCATCATGCTTTTTTTTCTCAGTTGGTGCTACAAGGCAGACAAAATTAATGGCCCCATTATGTCACACCAGTGTATTATGTCACACCAGTGCACAGAAATGGAAATGGATTCATTAACCATTAGCTTTGAATGTGCATTAGAAGCAGAAAAGAGCATGGCGGTAGACACCAAAATAGTGGAGGATTTAGCTACAACATACGAAGGGAAGAAGTTGGGTGCAGTGGAAGCCAAAAACATCTGTGGTAGGATATGAAACAAAGGCGATTAATAGGAAACAACTGTCAAAGGGATTATAAAATAGAGACAATAAAAGAACTGATCCAGCAGGTTTGTCTGCAACAGGTAATACATTACACTACCCTATTTTTCTATCAAGAAATACACCAGATGTTCCTTAGAAAGAACAGTTTATATAATCTATCAGTTGAGGAACTTAATTTAAAAGGGTGGTTGGCTCCCGTCCATCGGGAGTGCTGGGAGGTCTCACTGGTGGGCAGACTCTGCTTCCTGTCATTGGCATCTATGGGAAAATATAGCTATTCTGCTTTGGTTCCGCAGTGCTGCTTCAGGTCTCTGAGAGAGGTCCGGCATTGCTGAATTTTCATGGATGCAGACTGTGTAGTGCCTGAAGTAAGAGATTCTGCACCGTGTCCAGCTCGATGCTGAAGGAGAAGGGGATAGCTTTCTTAGTAAGCAAGGTAAACTGTCCCACCTGCTTTCACTTGGCCTTCTACTGAGCTGGCTGCTATCATAAGCTTTTGGTGATGCTGGTAACTTGTTACAATATTTCTTCACATTTTTGCTCTTGAATTCTGTTTATTTACTCTTATTTGCTACATTTAATTGAAGAGAGGCAACGTTTTTTAAGCTTCTATTTGACTAGAAACATTGCAGCTGTGGCTGCTTTTCTTGTCTGAGTTGTAGGCGAGCTTTAAGGACTAAAGTGGAAAAAAGATAACATTTAAAACTTGTCCTTTTGGCAGCTCCTGCCTATTTACTGATCAACCCTTACCAGAAAGGAGCTTAAGGAAGGGAAGAGTTTGATCTCTGTATTTGAATTGTTGCTACCTTGGTGGAAAAAGAAAAATAAATGCCAGTAACTAAATGTTAGCCTTTGCCTGGCAATTTATTCAGAGAAAACTGCAGTCTCTCTCTCTTTTTATGGTGTGCTAGTGCCTCCCTGGTGGTAGGCCCTTTGGCTCATAACATATCTGGCCTGTTTTGACCCCTGGGGACTTGTTTTGTCACAGTTGGCCGGTTTTGCAGCAGTGCTGCACTATCAGTCTCCTGTGATAAATGCCGCAGCGGGAATGGTGCTTCCCAGGGCTGATTTCAGTTCCCAGTCCGGCCTTGGCTCTGAGCTACTGTTCGTTAAGGAAAAGGGGTAGAGGTGGGCCACCACAAGGAAAGAGCAGCATCTGAGATATGGACATAAAGCCTCCAACAAAAACAGTTAGAGAAGCAAAAGCGGACAAAATGTCTAAATTGACACAAGCATAAGTGTCCTCTAAATTACAAGGTAGACAAAATGAATGACCCCGTTATGTCACACCAGTGTATTATGTCACACCAGTGCACAGAAATGGAAATTGATTCATTAACCATTAGCTATAAATGTCCATTAGAAGCAGAAAAGAACATGGCGGTAGACAGCAAAATAGTGGAGGATTAAGGTACAACATACAAAGGGAAGAAGTTGGGTGCAGTGGAAGCCAAAAAAATCTGTGGTAGGATATGAAACAAAGTCTATTAACTGTCAAAGGGATTACAAAATAGAGACAATAAAATAACTGATCCAGCAGGTCTGTCTGCAACAGGTAATACATTACACTACCCTATTTTTCTATCAAGAAATACACCAAATGTTCCTTAAAAAGAACGGTTTATATAATCTATCAGTTGAGGAACTTAATTTAAAAGGGTGGTATGCCAAACACTTTAATCATAGAAATATTGGCAACACAAATAAATGAAGATGTCAATATTAAGCTTAATCCTGGAGTCAGGTCCTGTTCCACTGGGGAAAGTCAGCTCACAACTGACACCATGTTACCAGAGACATAGGTCTTGAACCTACTTCAAAAAGTATTGCTGGAGATCCAGGAGATTAAATCTACCCAATCACAGACACTTTCCGTCATTCAACTAAAAACTGACAGTATTAGCAATCAGCTAGAAAGCATTTCTGGGCGCAATGATGAGCTTCAACATCACGTGTCAACATTCAACTACACCCATGGCTCAGTAACCTCATGTCCAGTTTGATTGAAAAATGAGTTACTTAAGGTATTTACACTGACTGTGAAGAGCTTCAATAACAAGAGTGCATCAGATGTGTTTTACTAAATGCAAACCAAGTGCCAGGCCATGTGCCATCTTGGTAAATTTTAAGGATTACAGAATAAAAGATCAGGGTTTTTGCAGGCTATCAAAAAAAGGGGAATTCATGTTCCTAGTGAGTGTAATGTTTCATCTAACTGGACATCAATTTGGAAACTTCCAGGAGAAGATGGGAGCAACCAATGAATCAATTAAAAAGCAAGGGGTTAAAAGCAAAGCTGATTCAACCTGCTTATTTAAAGGTATCATGTGAAAATCCTTGTGCATATTATCAGCTGTAGCTGAAATTTCACATTCAAATGCATTCAAGAGAAAAACACAAATGTATAATTGAAGTGTATTTTCAGCACGTATGTCTGTTCACTGATGAGACTTTATGAACGGCTTTGAGTACTTTAGAATAAGTGCCAATGGGGGAGGTGGGACCATCTGTCCTGGGTAGGTGACATATCATGACACATAAGTCAGGGGGAGAATATGTCTTAATAAAGGGATTGGCCACTCACTTCTGGGAGGCTTGAGAAAGGGAAAGGGTGGACGATGAGGACAAATAGGGAGGGGAGGAGAGTCACAAGGATGGCAGAAGAGGGAGGGAAAAAGTAAAAGCTGGGGTGAAAAGTGAAGGGAGGGATATATGTGAATGTAAGAGTGAGGAGGGTAAAAGGGGTGCAAGGGAAAATGGATGGGAAAATAGGGAGCACTTTGGGACTAGATATGGCAAAACAAGAAGATACATTTTTCACATCATCCTATAAGGAGTTAGAATGTAGGAAAAGGTTTTTATAGAGCACTTCTGGTGCAGGTAAGTTGGGGAAACAGTTGAAAGCCAACACAGAGTTTGTCAGATTTTTTTTTTTTTAAAATCTTGATGGAGATAGGCAATCTTAAGATTTTTCCGTTCAATATCAATGACTTAAACAACAAGCATTAAAGTAAGGCAATGAAAAAAATTACGACTTATGGCACAGTCCTTCACAAAAATGTAATCAACAGACCCGTATACCCAACAATATGTTAATAGATGTCAAATTGGTTTCAGGTGAGATTTTGTATTCTATATATGCTACGCTCTACTGGAATGGCTCAAAGAGGAGTCGCATTTTTTTTTCCAAAAAGGTTGAAAGTAAAATTATTATCATTGAAGATTCTGACAGACAGCATCACTGGCTCGAAGTAAACTGGTTAATCAACTCACGATCCTGTATGTTTGCAAATGTATATGCCCCTATTCAGGATAATCCGTCTCCCTTTATTGAAGTATTTCAGGCACAGGTGCCATTTGGGAGTGAAATTATCAAAGGAGGAGTTTTTAATTTTATATACAATTTAACTTTAGACTCTACTTAAGTTAACTGCGGGTAAAACAAGCCTCAAACATCTGGAGTGTTTGCTATATATAAAGCAGATCAGAATTTGAGTGATCCGCGGAAAATCTAATTTCCAAATAGATATGAATACCCATGCTTTTCTGCAGGACATAATTGAGCTGTAAGACTTGATTTTTCTTAACATCCAGTTCCCTTGAGTTTGTTCAGCAAAATGTTCTCAGATGATTCAGCTATTGAACTAAGAATAAATGTGCCTTAGAATTGTCAGGAAAGCCATAAGTGGGATTCTAAATAAGCTATGGCCAGAACACAATCTATGTGATCAGGGAGCCAGGAATTTTACAGGACATTTTTTCTTAAATAAGGACACTGCAAATTAGGCAGTAATATGGGACACATTCTAAGTTACTTGGGGTGGTAGATAATCTCTCGAGATATTGCAGAAAAGAAGAAGAAACAAAGGATGAGTTAAATACTTTGAAGAATATTCCTGCCTAGGAAACTGATAAATAATCTAATTAGCTCCTCAAGAGTAAGAGCAGAAGGGAATATAGCAAAGAAAGAATTAAAGCATTTATATTACATGGATATTCAATTAAATGACACACATCTTTGACCATATTACAAAGAAAGGGAGCATTCTGAGAAATATTTACCATGGGCAATATGGCAAAGTAAAAAAGTAATGAGATTACTGCAGTTCGCCATCTCATAGTAAAAAGGGAACATCGAGCCATGAGGAGATCTGGGAGTTTTTTTAGAACGTTATCAAAATATGTATTTATATGAGCGGGTAGTAAATTCAGATAGTATAAATGATTTTCTTAAATCTTTACTGATTTTTAGATTAACAAAGGCATCTACAGCTCATATAATGATACCTTTCTCTATGGAAGAGGTTATAGAATTAATAGATAGATTAACTAATGGAAAGCACATAGTAGTGATGACTTGCCAGCTGAAATGTATAAACAGACACTAAGGGAATATTTACAATAAGACTTCCGGATCTGGCAAACCAAATATTAATTCGAGTAAGGGTCCATGAACCTTTTACCATGCATATAAATGACAATCACTTAAATTCATCAATCTATCAGGAAAAGATTCCCACGATCTGAGTTCTTATCAACATACAATGTTATTGAACTCTGACTATTTAAGAATCTCAAAACTAATAGCCAATAGGATACATTTTTAAATAAGTTGTTACAACAGAATGTTTTTGTGGAAGGCCATCAATTTCATATAAACACTAATTATTTAATTGAAGCCATATACATATTTACCACTAGAAAATTCCTTGCAGAAGTAATGATGTTGAGATAGTCATTTTACTATTTTAGAAACCTTTGCATTTCTTTGCCAACTTACAAGGTCAATAACCAATCTATGCAAAAATGTGCAAGCCAACATTTTGGTTAATTCAGAGACTATCCGGACTCTCAAAAATTAGACGTGGAACTAGGCAGGGGTGCCTTCTATCCCCGATTTTATTTTAATTTTTCATTGAAACCTTAGCAAAACAATTCATGAAGATCAGCAAATTTTGCCACCACTAGATGTTTAAACTCATATCATATGCCAAAGACATTATATTGTTTATAAAGTCTGAACATATATGCTAATGTTTATTTTTTTGAATTTGTTAGGCTCTATGTTGTTGTCACTAAGGGTGGGCGACAATTTCCGTTCCGCTTGCGGAAATTGCGAAATTTCGACATTTTCGCATTCCGCATGGATCGTGAAAATGTCAAAACTTCCGCGATCCGCGGGGGAGCGGAAATATGCAGGGCAGCATTCATTCTGGAACGATGCTCCTGTCATTTTAAACCTCAACAGGAAGCACAAACAGATTTAAAGCAGGTGCCCGAGTTGAAGGTCACTTTCAGTAACGCATTAATCAGCACAAAAGATTCGTGAGCACGGTGGAGGCTAGGCAGGTGTGCTTTCTCCCCATATCTACCGTCAACAATTTGCTGTAATCCTTGATGGAGGTCTGTGCATCCATGAGTTTCTCGAGCGCAATCCCCATGTAGTTCCTGACACCAGGAGGTTCTGTCTCCTCATCTGCTGCTCTGGTCGGTTTCTGACACTTTATAAACAAGAGGCATGTTAACTGCATAGAAGCCCCGCCGTTTGGCCCCAGCCCACACACCAGTGGTGTGCAACATCTTCCCGCCCTTTCCCCACTATGATGGACAGCTCACTCGAGGGACCCCGGCGCCCATCGGCGCGGTGGCAAAAGTTACAGACACACATGGTCACTGGAGACAACTCTTCTGGCCCTTTACGCAGCTGTAGTGTAGGAAAAGCACTATACATTTCATTACCCACCCAGGTAGCACTTACTGATTAGCCAGTAGAAAGTACTCCAGTTGAGTATTGCACAAAACGGTGGCATCTTCTTGTATGCAGGGCAGGTTTCCTTCTGGCACGATGCTCCTGTCACAAAAATTAAACCTCAACAGGAAGCACTTACAGACATAAATAAAGCAGGTGCCCGAGTTGAAGGTCAAATTCAGTAACGCATTAATCAGCACAAAATCTCCGCGATCACGCGAAATTTCGCGTGTTCGCTGAGATTTTTTGCCGTTTTGCGATATTTTGCGAAAGGCACTTTCACAAATTCCTCCCACCCTTAGTTGTCACATCCACCCGCTGGCACAAGAGCAAATTCTGCCCCTAACAGTGCTCTAACACCAGGACTAGAACCACACAGCAGACAGATGGTAGAGACTGATAAGTTCTATATCAGCTCTTTTTCGGAAGGCTCCAACCTCTTGCTTTTCTTCCTAACAGGGCCAACATGCTGGATAAGACATACAACTGTTTTACATATTTGTATTGACTTTTAATTTGTTGCAGTATATTGATAAAGTAAATGTAGGAATATAAGTTAAGATCGGAATTGTTCCAGGTAGCATAATATGAGTTGATGTGTCTCTCAAAGTGAGTAGTGAAAGCATCTTCTTATTTGACAATGAATTATTACACTATGTAGGTCTATATCTCTCTTGTCAGCCTCTCAAATAAAATACCCCCTAGTGTCAACATTGTGACAAATATCAACTTGGCATTTAGGGGACATCCTAACAACATCAAATAGGCCCTTTATCATCCATCCATCAGGTATGTCTGGGTACTTATTGTCTGAAGTTCAACATCTCACAATATAGACAATCATTACCATTTGTTTCTCTGATTTGTTAAGAATATTAAAAATGTCTAAATGTATTCAGTGGTGATGCCCAAGCTTCTCCATCAGTTTTTGAAATATATCTGCTTTTCTGTTCATGGAGAATTATTAAGATTAACTATATCAGTTAATCGTACATCTTCTCTGTCTAGCTGCTGCATCTAAATATTATTGGCCAAATACGGCAACTAGGACCACAATTCAACAGCTAACATCACAGGGGATCTCCAAAACACTAATCCCTGTGGCTGGAGATTGTGAGTTCACTTTGTGATAAAATAATGAACTTATTTATCTTATCGATATCATACCATATGCTGACTTACCCTAACATGATAGTAACTTTGATTTTGATATGCGGGAAAATGTTCATCAAAGTAATGTGTTGTGAAATTGCATCAAAGCCCAAATGTGATGTACCTCATCTGTTGCAATCTCTTCTTCCAAGTACTGGGGACATTGAGCAAGACGATGATGATGAACCACCTACAAGTGGAGAACATCAGGCAATCTCAGGAGAGAATTCAGTCCTCCTCCAACAGTATCTACAGCCAGCCAAGAAGAGGAGAATGAAAAAGAGGAAGAATAGGAGGTGAAGGAGGAAGAGCAGAATGGAGATGATGAGGAAGAGGAGGAATCACACACTGAAAATCTTGACGAAGAACAGCAGTGTTCCCCCTAAATCCCTTCTGATGATTCCCAGCATTTAACCAAAAGTGTGACAGGACATTACTGCAATGGGAGTTAGGCTACGTGAAATTTCAGATTTGCTTAAAGGATTCCCTTGAAGATTGACAGGCCTTGGATACTGTTGCAAAATACTGACAATACGTGGCAAGGATGCAGAAAAGAACAGCTAAGAATTCTTAGGGATTAAAGTGCATGACACCGTGCCTTGGTTATAAAGATGATAGGGAATAGACAAAAATTGTAAATGTCAACCTTCATGGCCAACACATTTAGGAGATTATGCACAGCCACCTGGACCACCTGCACCATCTTCACCACCACTTGCACCACCTGCAATATTTACACAACCTCCAGCACCAACTGCACTGCTAACTGCATGAATTGAACAACCTGTGCCACCAGCACAACCACTTTTACCATCTACATAACCACCCAGAACACATTCATAGTCATGAAGACTCTCTCCACCAGCATTTTGTAGACAGAGTAGTAGGAGAAAATCCATCCCCATGATAGGAGCATTCACTTATTTTTCGCCCTATTTCTTCAAATAAAACTAAGAACACGTTTTACTTCACAAACATGTGCCAACCTCTCATTGAATGTTATTTGTTAAATTTCACATATATGATAGTGGTATGTATGTTTTTTCCTGGTATATTTTCAAATGTACAGCATTTGAAAATTGAACATAATAAAAGCATTTTCAAATCTACTATGCATTTCCTTGTAGGGGTATAGGTTGTATCATACAGTATGTTTACTACCTTCAATAAAGGGATTTTTTTTATTTCTATATTTTTATATTGTTTGAATACATTTTTCTCAAATACCAGAAAGTAATACTGGTTGCTCAAAAAACTTTATTTGACAATGGGCTAAAATAAATACACTTTTAAGCCACAAGGAAAACGCTTCTGGGTTTGAGCAAATAATTTTAAAAAAACTTCCGGAAGCATGAAGGGAGTCTGTCTATGTGCAGAGGGGTGAAAAAGGTACATAGTCCTAAATCAAGAGCCCTCTTTAAAATTATAAATTTAATTCTGACCCCCAAGCCAGAGGATAGTCTAAATCAGGGTCTTAGCCTAGGGGCGAAAGTCACTGTTCATACTCACTCTCTGTGTTTACTATTATATTTGCATTCTCCTCTGACAGACTTAAATTGGCAGACCGATGCAGGAACCACAACAGGATGAAAGAACACGAGGAATACCAGGGGAAACAGTAAGGAAAGATGAGCTGCAGTCAATAAGGTGATGGTGCCAGTTATAGTTTATAGCTGCCCTGAGCTTGTCTTTCAAAGCCTCTGGACCTCTCCAGTAAAGTCTTGGTTGTCCTGAGAGAGTGCTCCCTGACCCGCTACAATTGAAATCATCACCTCCTTGAATGCAGCTGCTGGCACAGACTCAGTTGGTAGGGAATGGGTATCACAAGAGGGTGTGGGGTTTCAGGGGAGGAGTTGTGTCTCGACTCTTGTTTTTCTGGGTGGGAACCGGAAGAAAAAGTAAATGTAGGGGGTGCAGCTAGAGGCGTAGATGGAATGGAGGGGGTCTCAGGATTTAAGGAGGGGTGGGAGGTGAGGTTCAGATGTGTTGGGGTCTTCTCTAGAGACACCAATTCTTTTCAATTTTATTTTCAAAGAGCAGACATAAACAAATACATTATGATTAAAACAACCAAACATTTTACTGTTTTGTGTAAAAAATGCCAGCATATCTAAGCGCAAGTTTTCATTTTCCGCCGCGCCAAACCAGGGCAATCCATTCACATTTCACAACAATAATAATGCATTCTGTGCAAGGTGCGTTTTGTACATGTAAAGTGGAGTTTGCAAATGGGCAAAACTTTTTGGGAATATTATTCATTTAACTTTGCACCAGCTTCTATACTACCTCACCTGTAAACCAGCTTCCAGAGACTAATTTGGGCAACTCCCTACAATATATGGTCCCAATATTATTATTATTATTTATTATTATTATTTAAAATCTTATATAGCGCGCAGCTACCCTTGGGCATCCCGGCGCTTCCAGACACATCCAATCCAAGATGGGAAGCAGCAATAGAACGTTATCCAGGGAATAAAAAGGTTTTAAGATCTTTGCGGAAGCGCAATGTACAGGTCTCAGCGCGCAGTTTAAGCGGGAGCGAGTTCCAGAGCTTTGCTGTATTAAAGGAGAATCTTCTGCCCCCAGTGCGGGCCTTTTTGACTCTAGGGACGGATAGGAGGTGTTGCCTATCTGAGCGCAGCTCTCTTCTTGCTTTATGGGCCGTAACTAGATTCCTTAGGATGGGGGGGCCTTTCCCTAGAAGAATTTTGTGAGCCAAGCAAAGTGCCTTAAAAGTCACTCTCTCCCGCACAGGGAGCCAATGCAGTGCCTTTAGTGCCGGCTTCGCAGATTGCATCCTCGGGATGTCCATGAGCAGCCTTGCCGCCGCGTTTTGGACCTGTTGCAGGATCTTAAAGGTAGATTCAGGGGCGCCCAAGAAGATAGCGTTGCTGTAGTCAAGTCGAGATGTTATGAGACCCTGGATCAGCAACTTCCTTGATGTTAACGGGAGAAGAGGGAAGATTTTCCGAGCCGACCTAAGTAAGGCATAGCACACTCCTGCTGTTTTCTTGGCATGGGTACGGAGGGACAGGTCCGGTTCTAACCAGACTCCAAGGCTCTTAATAGCTTCCTTGGGGGCAGGGGGCTCACCCATACAGCCAGGCCAGCTGAGGGGGGGAAGTAGGGTAGATTTACTTCCCAGCAGCAGTAGTTCCGTTTTTGAGCCGTTTAATTTGAGGGAGGACTCTCCCATCCACGTGTGAACATCCACAAGACAGGACTTCAAAATGTCTGGGTTGTCGGCCAGATGGGACAAAGAAACGACTAGCTGCGTATCGTCAGCATAACTGACGATTTTGATGTTATAGGGGGAGACTACACCCTCCAGCGGGGCCATATAAACATTGAACAATGTAGGGCTCAACGAGGAGCCCTGTGGCACTCCACACTGGAGGGGCATTGATTTAGATCTCTCCGATCCATCCCAGACCTGGTATGTTCGCTCCGATAGGAAGGAGCTCAGCCATCGCAGAGCCATCCCAGACACCCCGACCTCAGCCAGCCGCTGTATCAGCACCTGGTGGTTCACGGTGTCAAATGCTGCGCTGAGGTCCAGGAGGATCACTGCCACTGATCCTCCTGTGTCTAAGATCCGTCTGGCCTCATCCACGACCGCCACTAAAGCTGTGTCAGTGCCCTGGCCTGGGCGAAATCCAGTTTGGGAGGGCTGGAGAAGACCATTCAGCTCCAGAAAGGCAGACAACTGCTTGTTGGCCAGTCGCTCAGCGACTTTGCCAAGGCCCGGCAGCAGTGAAATAGGCCTATAATTTGAAAGGACCGTGTGATCCAAATTGGATTTTTTTAATAGAGCCCTAACAACTGCCATTTTCCAGGTGGGAGGGACCAGGCCCTGGGTAAAAGAGGCATTCATTAGATCAGTCACAGGGGCTGCGATGGTCGCTGTTGCCTGTTTAAGAAACTTCATAGGGACTGGATCCATGGGGGAACCACTTTTAATCAGCGATAGAGTTTTAGTAACGTCGCTCACTGACACTGGGCCAAAGTAGTCCAGGCCAGGAGTGCTAGCTCTTTCCTGGGTTTCCCCAGTTCGCTTACCGTGATCCTGCGCTAAGCTGGGCAGGGGAAGAGAAATTAAGATTTTCTCTATTTTTGTGTTAAAGAACTCCGCAAGTTCCGAGCTCTTTTGTTTATCATGCGGAGCAACCGGCTCCGGGACTTTGAGCAGTTCTCTAAGCACTCTAAAGCTTTCCCTGGAGGAGCTGGAAGCAGATTTAATCCGATCTTCAAAGAAGAGAGCTTTCGCAAGTCGTACAGCTGACTTGTAGCCCCTCATTGCAGCACGATATTCTTTCCTCCTGAGATCGTCCCAGTTCTTCCTCCATAGCCTCTCCATCCTTTTGCATCCTTTCCTGAGGGTGCGTAGTTCGACCGAGTACCACGGAGCTGAGCCAACCCGTTTCTCCCTCTTTTGGACTCTCTTTTTCGGAATCAGAGTATCGAGGGAGGCGGATAGCCAGTTGTTAATGTTGGAGTCGGCCATAACTGGATCCGATACGCAGGGAGGGATCGTCTCTTCCAGTTTCGAGGTCCACTTCTCCACCGACAGTCTGGACCACGCTCGGTCCACCAGGAAGGCCTGTTTGGCACATGTCGGTAGTGGATCAGTTAGCCAACAGGCTGGGACCAAGAAATGGTCTGACCAGGGAAGAGGGAGGGCGGGCTTTGCCGAGAGGCGAGGGATGTTCGAAAACATCGGATCAAGTAAATGTCCTTTTTCGTGGGTGGGCCCCGAGTTGATTAAATTCAAGTCACACTCTTTTAAAACGCTCTGGAGATCCCGAGCTGTTTGGTCAGTGGGCTCGTTGAAATGAAGATTCAGGTCGCCCAGCACCATAAAATTGTCTGTTGATATGGCCAGAGTCGTAACTGATTCAACTAGGGAGCTCACAAAGTTGCCCACGGGGCCCGGGGGGCGGTAGATCAGCAGGCCCGAGATGGACACCGTCGGGGATATCCTGAGGGAAAAATGGCAGCTCTCACAATCCAAGAGTTGACCATTCTGTGCCCTACAGACATACACACTCCTATAGATTATGGCAAGGCCACCTCCTCGCCCTTCTGGTCTATCAACATGACAGATCAGGAAGCCTGGAGGAAGGGACTCCACGATATCTGCGTCGGAACTCGGGGTCAACCACGTTTCCGTTAGCAGCAAAACGTCTAGGGCAGAGTCTTGGATAAGAAGATTGACTTCTGTCGCATGACGCGGGAGGGATCTACAATTCAAAAGGCCTATCGCCAGTTCTTTTTTACCTATAGGGGCCAGGGGATTTCTCCTTACCTCATTAGTGAAGGGGGAGGAGGATCGCCGCGAAAGGCCCTCACTGTTAGGCAGTGCATACAGAAGCGCCATCAGTTCTGTGCGATCGTAGGAGCGAAGCGCATCCTTAGATTTCGCCATAGTGTCCTGCCCTGTGCCCGTCTGGGCCCGGACGGGCACAGACGGGCTGGACTCTGGCGTGACTCCGGCGCTGAGACGGCGCTTCCGCTGCGCGTCACCGCTGCGCGTTGTCATAGCAGCTTTAAGTAGGGGCCCCGCCTCCTGTGTCTCCAACTAGAGCACACACGGAAGTGGCGACTCTCCAGAGTCCTCTACACTACCCCCAAGATGGCGGTGCTGCAGTGTCCTGGACTGACGGCTAACGGCCTGCGAAAAGCGCAGTGAAGGTCACAGATTAGAGTGCAAGTAAGTGCTACTCTGGCGCTCGTTAATACGAGTGAATGTTTAAAAAGATTAAATGAATACACAAAGAAAAACGCGCGCTCAGTTTAAAAACGCGCTGCCAATTCTGCGCGCTGATTCTAAATTTAAAAAGCACCCACACTCTATTTACGCTGGCGATTCGTGCTATCCACTGCGAGTTTGATGAGACGATGTCAAGGAGCGAGCTGCTTGTTCCCCTCGTCTTAAGTAGGGGCCCCGCCTCCTGTGTCTCCAACTAGAGCACACACGGAAGTGGCGACTCTCCAGAGTCCTCTACACTACCCCCAAGATGGCGGTGCTGCAGTGTCCTGGACTGACGGCTAACGGCCTGCGAAAAGCGCAGTGAAGGTCACAGATTAGAGTGCAAGTAAGTGCTACTCTGGCGCTCGTTAATACGAGTGAATGTTTAAAAAGATTAAATGAATACACAAAGAAAAACGCGCGCTCAGTTTAAAAACGCGCTGCCAATTCTGCGCGCTGATTCTAAATTTGAAAAGCACCCACACTCTATTTACGCTGGCGATTCGTGCTATCCACTGCGAGTTTGATGAGACGATGTCAAGGAGCGAGCTGCTTGTTCCCCTCGTCTTAAGTAGGGGCCCCGCCTCCTGTGTCTCCAACTAGAGCACACACGGAAGTGGCGACTCTCCAGAGTCCTCTACACTACCCCCAAGATGGCGGTGCTGCAGTGTCCTGGACTGACGGCTAACGGCCTGCGAAAAGCGCAGTGAAGGTCACAGATTAGAGTGCAAGTAAGTGCTACTCTGGCGCTCGTTAATACGAGTGAATGTTTAAAAAGATTAAATGAATACACAAAGAAAAACGCGCGCTCAGTTTAAAAACGCGCTGCCAATTCTGCGCGCTGATTCTAAATTTAAAAAGCACCCACACTCTATTTACGCTGGCGATTCGTGCTATCCACTGCGAGTTTGATGAGACGATGTATCCCTCTGTGCCTGTCTCTCCCTCTGGTAATAATGCCATATGGTATAAAACTTCTTCATTCCCCCACCCTCTGCATATGCATCTTCCAATTTCATTGTGCGTATCATCTTTGTATGGAATCAAACTGGCTCTCCAGTTCTGCAGGATAAAGGATTGTGCAATCATCAGTGCAATGGAGAGAAAGAACTGTCCTCCTTTATTAAGCCGCTGTCTCTCCTTGGAGACCCTGAATAATACTAAGCTTACCTCTGTGGTTCTACTAAAGTGTAAAGCCAGACTACTTGCCTCAAATACTCCTGCCCCAAAATGTTTTAACTTCGGGCAAATAGAAAACATGTGGAGGCAGTCCCGCCCCTTGCTGATAACAGCAAAGCAGTTATCTGGGACAAACTGGTATATTTTATGAAGGGTCAATGGGGTGTAATATGCCATCCAATGAGATGGGAATTACATTCTTTCAAAAATATGCTGCTCGTAAAGATTTATGCCCTATCTCTGATGTAACATACTGTTAGAACTGGGGGTCTCTAGTTGGCTGAGGTAGTTACCTTAGTCCAAATAGAGACCCTTGCTTCTAAGTCAGGAAAGGAAGGACACCTTCTCAGATAGTCCCTGCTCACCCCCACGGTAGCTTGGCACGAGCAGCCAGGCTTATCTTCAAGGCAAGTATGTAAAGTATTTTCAACCACGCTCTCAGCAACCCAATGATGACGCCACAAATGGACTCCACACAAGTTTCATAAAAAACAATTATATCTTTATGTAAAAGGATATATGAAAAGACCACACGATAAAAATCCAACATATGCGTATTTGTAATATTTCACCTTGCTGGTTATTAGCCCAGCAAGCCCTTGTAGGTTCTTGCAGTAATAATGAGCAATTCTCTATGATCCCCTGCAGTCCTAATGCAATGCTATGCAATTCATAATGCAAGAATCAGGCACTTTGTAATGTCAAAATAATGCAGTTTGTTATGCAACAATAAGGCAGTTCGTAATGCCAAAATAATGCAATGCATAATGCAACAATCAGGTAGTTTGTTATGCAAAAATAATGCACTGCTTAATGCAACAATCAGGCAGTTCTGCACACTAAACTTCACCTCTCCATCTTAAGCCTATGGGAAGATAGGCTGGAAACATATTACACATCCTCCCAATTCTGTCCTAATGGCAAGATGGCCTTTCAACAGTGAAAAACGAAATAGAGAGTATTTCACTGTTAGGACATGGTACACACCTCAGTACATGTCCTACCTTTCACATACACTGCACCCTGCCCAGGTGGGTAGCTTGGGCATACCATAGGGGTGTCTGGTGTGCATAAAAGGGAAGGTTGAGGCCTGGCAAGTGTATGCACTTGTCAGGACAACAAGGCAGTTTAACAAACTGTGCGCAGGCACTGCAGTGGCAGGCCTGAGTTCTCTCTTTAGGGCTACTTTTGTGGGTGGCACAATTAGTGCTGCAGGCCCACTAGTAGCATTTGCATAACCAGCCCTAGCGCACATAGTGCACTTTACTAGGGGCTTTACTAGTAAGGCAAACATAACAATCATGGACAACCTATTACCATTACACTTTATACAGGGAGCACTTGCACATTGACACTGATCAGCAGTGGCAAAGTGACCAAAGCATCTAAGCTGGCAACACCATGTCAGAAAGAAGGTCTAGGGGGAAGGCAAAACGTTTAGAGAACTTTAGCCAAAAAGGGCCAAGTCCAACACAACTCCCTCCCAGCCTAAAGCCAGGGTAGACCAATCAGCTACCTTGATAGACTTCCCTGCTTGGGGCGATAGAACACTGACGCAGGCCCCTACTGCAGGGACACCCTCTTGTTCTATGCCTTCCTGACCCCAGTGGGTTCTCTTGGTCACTACTCCCTGGGCCAACTATGCTGCTCCATGGGTATTTCCTGGCAGTCGGGCCCTCCAGTGGTGCTGGTCCCTTGCCAACTCGCATCTAGAACGGTACCCCTGGAAGACCCAACGGTGAGGATACTGCCTCCGGTTATCCTGCCCTTCAGGTTAGAGGTGGGTTTACCCCGGTCACTTCTAGGGGACGTAGCCCTACTGGCTGGGCACTGTCCAATGGGTTTTCCCATGGGGGACCACTTCCCTCTCTTAGCCTTACATTTAGATTTCTGTGCCTGGTTTCAGACGCCCCACGCCCTCCTGATACTAGGTGTTCTTCCTTACACAGCTGGCAAGTAGGAGCTAGGACTCCAACCTGGTGCTCCTCTAAGGAATCCTCCAGTCTCTGGGGTGGGGTGGTGAACCCCTGGGGATGCTGCTCACACTCCCTCCCTCTCCTTTCCGATGGGGCGCTAGCCCGCATGCCCCCCCCACTACTCTGGGACCTAACTACTCGGACCTATCTACTCTACTGCACTTCTCTTCCCTCTCTAATGCCTCCTCAGACCCTTGGACCCATGACCAGGGGTCGGGCACTTGCGCCAGCTATCGGTAATCAAAGAGCTTGCACCCTAACACAGGTTGGCGCAATCCTGGAAAACAATTACAGAGCCTAGGCTCTTTGGGGGCCGAATTGAGCAACCCCTTCAAATCATTTCCCATGCTATTCATCACCCATTCGTCCAGTGCACGCTTGTACTCATCCACGTTTGGCACTGGCTGTGCGATGCCACCATTCAAACTGGACTCCACCTGTTTAGCCTTAATGTCCAGTTCCCTCATGCTTAACTCATGAGCTAAGAGAATCTTCTTCTCTTCAAAGGCGAGAGCGTTCCTGCTCTCCTCTGCTCTCTTTTCACTTTCAATGAGCAGCTTCTTCTCCTCTGCTTGAGCTTTAAGTTTTAAAACCTCCAACTCATGCTCTCTGACCCTTTGGTTTTCCTCCAGCTCCTCTGCGGAAAAACTGCTCCCTGAATGGTTACTACCAGCCCCTGAGGCTGGTCCTTCCACTGGCAAATCCTGTGGACTAAATCCATTCCCTGGGTCATCCTCATCCACCTCAACATCACCTGTCTCCTGAGCCTCTTTGGCTTCCCACCAGGCCCTCAAGGCCATCTGCAGCTCCTCCTTCTTGGCGCTACCTTTCATGGGACATCCCAAAGCTCTGCAGAATTGCATCAATTGATCAACTTTGTAGGTAAGCAATGCCTCAATGTTGATCTCCAATTCTGCAACCTCACTGGCTACTTGACTCCTCTGAGACATGATGTGTGGCTTAAAGGTCGCTCAAAAATAGAACCAAAAATCAAAACACAATATGTGGTTACGTCATGGTCTGTGCTAAACTAGTGATGTACACCAATCACTGTGAGTGAATTTGCAAATGAAAAACAAAATGGAGAGTATTTCACTGTAAGGACATGGTACACACCTCAGTACATGTCCTACCTTTCACATGCACTGCACCCTGCCCAGGGGTTACCGTGGGCCTACCAGAGAGGTGTCTGATGTGCATAAAAGGGAAGCGTGAGGCTTGGCAAGTGGGTGCAATTGTCAGGACAACAATGCAGTTTAACAGTGGCAGGCCTGAGTTCTCTCTTTAGAGCTACTTGTTTGAGTGGCACAATTAGTGCTGCAGGCCCACTAGTAGCAGTTGCATTACCATCCCTGGCACACAAAGTGCACTTTACTAGGGACTTTACTAGTAAGGCAAACATACCAATCATGGACAACCAATTACTATTACACTTTATACAGGGAGCACTTGCACTTTGACACTGATCAGCAGTGGCAAAGTGCCCAAAGCATCTAAGCTGGCAACACCATGTCATAAAAAAGGTCTAGAGGGAGGCAAAAAGTTTAGGGAACTTTAGCCTAAAAGGGCCAAGTCCAACACATACCAATCCTTTTCTGATAAAATACATTGAGTTCTTTCAAGAATCCTGGACCGAAATCCAGCAATTAATTTTTTCAGAGACTAGCTCCTAAGCAGTCTATACCAGTTTCCATTTTCCCCGACAATTTGCTTTTATAAAGTGCACAACTTATAGGATGCATACCTTGGACATCCCCCAAAATATTCATTGCCAAGAAGTGGACTATCCATCCAAAACTTAAAAAGAACTGATTGCATTAAACCTCGCTTCCGGAGAGAGGCTCCTCCCAAGAAATGCATTTAACCCATAAAAAGAAAATCTCCACATTTTTAATCGTTGTTCTTCTGGGCAATTGAGTACCTACATTTTCTTGCCCTCGGCTGGAGGAGCATTCTTCCACTGCTCCCTAGTAGACTGTTCAGTCTCCATCCGGTGTCTCTTGGTCAAAGATCATGTAATTCTTTTGGGGGTGCACTAACCTTGCTGGGGTTGTGTTCCTCCTCCTCCTCACTTGTTGTACCAAGGTGATATGACTGCCTCCAAGTTCTCTGTTCTTGACCCTGGTCCTGCTGTTGTTTGTTGGCCACCCCTGTCCACTGAAAATGAATGTAAAACAAATTGTGACTTTGTAAAACCAATGGGTAAAAAATACACATCTTTACATTTTTAGCTGCCAATATGGGCACTTTAGCCATATATGTACTATCCTGAGGTTTGATATGAAAATTATGTGAACTAGAAGTCTATTTAATTGCTAATTCACTTTATAAATGATTTATCATCCAAAGTATATGCAAGCTTAGGTAGGAGATTA
Organism: Triturus cristatus; assembly: GCF_964204655.1. NCBI lineage: Eukaryota > Metazoa > Chordata > Amphibia > Caudata > Salamandridae > Triturus > Triturus cristatus. The sequence continues at coordinate 923,040,622 of NC_140593.1, read as the reverse complement.
GTTATGTGTAAACATCATGTTTTTGCTATTGGAAAATTTGATTCATAACTGGTATTGCACACTGTTTATCTTCACAGAAACATTTTTGCCACTAGGCTACAAATCAGTGTAAATTACTTTTTAATGGTATATATGTATGTTGACCACCAACTTTCATCACATTATTATGTAATTGTGTGAATTTATAAAGTAAAACATTGCAAACATGTTGTTTAGGAAGTAAGGTAAAGGTATGCAATTTCCATGTGTGAAATTGAATTGCTGGTTGAGTGCGGAAGGGAGATGACCCCTGTTCTTACAACAGCCACATTCCCTGTCAGGGTGAACCACAAAGGTCTCTAAATTAACCTGTGCTTAACCCACTGGTAGCTTGGTGCAAAAGCAGTCAGGTTTAAATTAGAGGTGATAGGGCACATTTACAAGCCCTTAGTGCTGCTGTTGGGTCCATTTTTTTGATTCTGCCGCAATCTCAGCGTTACAACGTTTCGTAATCCTGGGAATGCGTCAGAATTTCAAGCCTCCCCATCTTTCTATACGTGCTGCATTCAGCAGGACACATAGAAAGAGGAAAGAGGAAAATACCTCTTGCAATAGTTTTTGAGAAGGAAGGTGCTCAAACACAATCATCCCTGCAACACAGGCACCCTTGCACCATGGTGAAAGGGTACCTGCGATGGTGCATGGTATACAATTGTGCGCCAGCACTGGGGAGAGCTCAGTGTTACATCATATTGTTGTAAATATGACACATCCCTTTCCTTTGAAAGTAATGCAGCACGGGTCAGCCAAATGGCTTGCGGCAGTGCGCTGCATTACTTTCTTGTAAATATGGCCTAATGTGTAATGTATTTATGCAGCAGAAAAACAGTAATAAAGTGAAAACACAACACAAGAAAAATACCACACACATTTAGAAATAGAGTCAATTTTTATAAATTATTTCACATTAAAATGCCAAAAATCTAATCAGTAAAACCAGAGCTATGAGTTTTTAAAGTTTAAGAAAAAAGCTAGAACCTAAAAGATCAAAGCATCAACCGCAGACATTTAGTCGCTGGAGACCAGGTCAGAGTTGAAAAACATGGTCAACAGCGATGGAGCGTGCTTCAAATACAAGAAGTGGATTAGGTCTGGTTGACTCTCACCTTTTCACCTAGAAGAAAGTCTGAGAAAAAGTCTTTGAGAAGGTAGAAGTTCAGATAAAGCCGCTGGATGAAGTTGCAGTGATTATTTCTACATTCAAACTTAGTCACATTTTGGAGTTTAAAAATCTTCAGCAGGGTGAAGTTGGAGACTGTAACCAAAGAGAGTTCCAGGAAGCCAGATACCCCTTTGGCAAAGGTCCACTGAACAGGATTTGCTGCCCTAGAGAAGCACAGGAGTTGCTGTGAAGTCAGGCAGACCGATGATGCAACATGGGCGGCTAGATGAGCCGGTTGGCTCTTGTCATCTCTCGGTTCTCAGAGCAGTTTTTAGCCTAAAATTCCCCAAGTCCCAATTTTTGATTTGGGCCTTCTGGGCACTTTCAGCACCATCGCCAAGGGTCCAGGATTAAAGGTATCACTTGGTGGCTCAGGACTCACTCAAGGCTATGTCCTGGTGTGAGTTTAAGATGGTGGTAACCTCTTTCCAATGTCACCCCTCTATAGTGGGTACCTGCTTGGGGATTGCCCCAGGAGGGTGATCCCCATGCAGGGATCCCCCCACTGGACACCAGGGAGGGGGGGAGCAGCCCCTTGGGCATGGTCATTTGCTCCCCCCAATTGTTCTTGGGTCTATTCAGTCTTTCAGAAAGCCCACTTGATGCCAGGAATTATATTTTTTATTGTATTTAGGGGTTGGGGGTGTCCGAGATAGGCATGCCAATGCCACCACCCCCTCAAAATTCCACAGTCTTTCACCCCCACTGGGAGGCAGATTGGGGCAATAGCCCCCGATCTGCCCCCCCGGGGGCAGAAATCCCACTAGATGACAGGGATTATTTTTCTTATTGTATTTTGGCTGTGGGCTGCCCGAGATAGGCATACCAATGCCCCCACCCCCAGAACATTCCACACAGATGGGGCAATAGTCCCAGATCGGCCACCCGGGGGGCAGTAAGCACACTAGGCACCAGGGATCTGTTTATGTATGCTCCCCTAAATGGACATGCCAGTGCCCCCACCCCCCACAAAAATGTCACAGTCTTTCTCCCTCCAGGAGACAGATGGGGGGCAGAAAGCCCACTAGGCACCAGCAATTGTTGTTTTTTATATGTAGGGGCGGGGCTGCCCAGAATGGGCATGCAAATGCCCCTACCCCACAAAAAAATAAACAGAGTCTTTCTGCCTCCTGATTGCAGATGGCGCAATATCCCCTTATCTGCCCCCCCCCAGGAAGGGCAGAAAGGCCCCATGGCCCAAGAGACTTTTCTTTTTTTATATGTAGGAATGGGAGCTTCCAGGAATGGGCATGCCAATGCCCCCCACCTCCCAAACAATTGCCACAGTCTTTCTGTCCCCCCGGGAGGCAGATGCGGACAATAGCACCTTAGGCACCAGGAATGATGTTTTTTATTATACGTAGGGGAGGGGGCAGCCCATGCCAATGCCCCTCCATAAAAATTTGCCACAATCTTTCTGCCTCTCCTGGGAGGCAGATGGGAGCAACAGTCCCTAATATGCCCCCCCAGGGGCATGAAGCCCACTAGGCACCAGGGATTTGGTTTTTTTTTAGACATAGGGGTTGCAAAGAATGGGCATACTAATGCCCCCACCCCAAAAATGTCTTTCTGCCCCCCTCAGAATGCAGATCGGGGCAATAGCCCCTTATCTGCCCCCCCAGGGGTGGCAGAAAGCCAACTAGGCACTAAGGATATGTTTATGGGCATGCCAGAGAGAAGCCCCATTGCAAGGGTGGTTCACCTTTTTTTAGGCACACATTTAGGCTGTTACAGTGATATTTTTAGTCTCATTTGCAGAAAACCACTGGAAACCAGGGAGCGTCTGTGTATGTGTGTAAACTGAAGATTGTCTGACAGTCTGCGTGTACTGACCTTTGGCTGGCATTTTGCTCTCGGTGTGTATTGATCTGTACTTGGCTAATGTAGTGGGGGTACTCGTGCTTAATGACGGTGTGTGTAGATTGGCACTTCCCTGGGGGTATTTGTGGCGTGATGCTTGTTTGACGGTGTATATTGACTGGTGCTTGGCTGGCTGTGTATATAGATGGTTGCTTGGCTGCAGGGCCGCACTGGCCATAGTGGAAACCGCACGTTTCCCGGTGGGCCGGGAAGGGGGGGGGAGGGGGGGGCGGGCCGGTTTTGTAGATGTGGGGGACGGTTTTGCCACTGGGGGCCGGTGTTACAGCAGTGCTGCAATAGCGGAAGCAGTGCTTTTTACTAGCGTGCCCCCCTCCCACAGCCAGTCGAGCAGCAATCTACCAGGGCTGGTTGCTGTTCCCAGTTCGGCCTTGCTTGGCTGACGGTGTGTGTGGATGGTGGTGTGCGTTTACTGACTCTTGGCTGGCGGTGTGGCTTGCATGAATCCCCCAGTGTTTTCTTACCAAGAATTCCCTGTAAACCTCAATTTATATCTCACTTGTGTGGGTGTCAAAAGTAGCGTCAGCATAAAAACGTATAAACAAACTGCCCTTTTGGACCCGCTTTGAGCCCCCCTCAATCTCTACATGTTTTTGGCCCTTCCAAGTCATAGGCACTGGGCCCATCCACACAAGTAAGGTATCATTTTTATTTGAAAACTGAGGGGAATGCTGGGTGGTAGGAAATTTGTGCCGTGCGGTGATTCCACAACTTTCCCACAGAGATATTTGACGAAAATGTTACTTTTTAGCTAATTTTGAGGTGAGCCGTGGATTCTTAGAAGGAAAATGTTGTAGATCAAGGCAAACCTCACCTCCCTGGACTCCCACATGTGTCTAGTTTTCAGAAATATCTGGATTTTTCAGGTTCCCCTAGATGTCTTCAAGCCCGGGACCACAAACATAAGTGTCCACCTATCCATTACAAAACTATCTGGTTTTTCAAGTGGGTCACCTGCGTTTTTGGTCCCAGGCTCAGCTACCATCTAGGAAAACCTACCAAACGCAGACATTTCTGAAAATTAGACACCCAGGGGAGGTGTTGCTTGTGTGGATCTCCCAACATTTTTCTACCCAGAATCCCCTGCAAACCTCAAATTAGGTAAAACAAAATCACATTATGCTCAATTTTCTGTGTTAGAAAGTTATGGTATCACTGGGCCGCCACAAATATCCTACCACCCAGCATTCCCCCAGGTCATTCAATAAAAAATGGTACCTCACTTATGTGGGTGGGCAAAGTGCCCGCGACAGGCAAGGGCCCAAAACATATTGTAGGGACATCAGAATTACCTATCACAAAATGACCTTGTTTTGCAAGAGGTTCACCTGGGTTTTTGGCCCCGAGCTCGGTGACCATCTAGGGGAAACCTACAAAATCCACACATTTCTGAAAACCAGACACCCAGGGGTGTCCAGAGAGGTATGGCTTACGTGGATCCCCAATGTTTTCCTACCCAGAATCCCCTGCAAATCTCAATTAGCTGAAAAAGTCAAATTGTTCTCACATTTCTGTGTGGGAAAATTGTGGGATTACTGGGCAAACACAAATTTCCTACCACCCAGCATTCCTCCAGGTCTCCCGATAAAAATGGTACCTCACTTGTGTGGGTGGGCCAAGTACCCGTCACAGGCTAGGGCCCAAAACTTATTGTGGAGACATCAAAATTACAAATTACAAAACAGCCTGGTTTTGCAAGGGGGGCACCTGCGTTTTTGGCCCCAGGCCCGGCTGCCATCTAGGGAAACCTACTAAATCCACACATTTCTGAAAACTAGACACCTGGGGGAGTCCAAGAAGGTATGGTTTGCATGGATCCCCTAAAGTTTCCTTACCCAGAAACCCCTGCAAAAAAACACTGCTCATAAACGCTATATTTTGTTCCCATTTGGGAAACATATTGGTTTCCCTGGTACTGATTTTTTGCTCTATAATTTCTAATGAATTGCTATATATTTGGTGCACAATGAAAAAACATTGCAAAATGCAGCTCAGTTATTGGCTCCGGGTTTCTTGGGCTCTTGTTTAACCTGCAAGTCCTATATATCACCACAACCTTAAGGGTCCATCAGAGGTAACGGTATATTGCTTTAAAAAATCTGTCATACTTAGAAGAAGTTACAGGTGAGAACATTGGCACAAATTCTGTTTTTTTCAACTCAATTTCAATATTTTCTATCTTCAACTGTTAGTTTCAATAAAACAACTTGAAGGATCTACACAAATGACCCCTTGCTGAATTCAGAATTGTGTCTAGTTTTACAGAAATGTATAGCTTTCTGGGATCCATTATTGGTTTCACACCCATTTCTACCACTAACTGGAAGTAGGTTGAAAGCACAAATATAGGAAAAAAGGCTTTGTCCCAGTAAAATGCCAAAACTGTGTAGAAAATGTTGGTTTCCTGACACAAGTCTATCTGTCCCTGAAAGGTGAGAAGATGGTGATTTCAGCACCATAAAACCTATGTTGATGCCATGTGCAGGGAAAAAAACAGACGCTTTCATCTGCCGCAATTTCTTCCCATTTAACAGAAAAAAAAGTAGCAGTATTTTGGCTAATTTTTGGGTCCCCTCCAGGGGAATCTATAAACCCTGGATACCTTTAGAATCCTCGGGGTGTTGGAAAAGAAGGGAGCAAATTTCACGTAGATACCTTATGTGGACAAAAAGTTACAGGGGCCTAGGCGCAAACTACCCCAAATAGCCAAAAAAAGGCTTAGCACAGGGAGGGGGAAGGGCTAGCAGCGAAAGCGTTAATACCTAAGCCCCTGCATGATCTTCATTCAAATATAAAGATAATATGTATCATCCTTTTCAAATAGACAAAATTGAAATAACATGTTCTGTGACAGACCCTTCAATCCAGTGGGCTATCTTATCGGCTTTTAGACGCCTTGATCTTCTGTGCTTCAGCAGCACTGTAGCATAGCTGATATATATATATATTTTTTTTGCTTTATCATTTTGTTTTCATAGTTTCTTTTATTGCTTGCATTGCACTTTTTTCAAAGTTTACGTAATTTTTTTGTCCTTTTCGAGGCACGATTATTATTTGGTGTTTGTGTTTTTTCGGTACTCGGTTTTCATTTGGGGTAATTATTTAATGAACCTGTGTCTTAACTAATACGCTGCCGTGACAGGATAAGAAACATGTATACCTCTATTATGTTTAAAATCTGAACATTCTCCAGTTCCACCACTTTTTTGGGTCAAATCATGATCTGTTCACCAATGAAATTGTTTGAGTAGTCATTGCTCAGTATAACTCATGCATAGCGAGGACTGGAGAGTGATAAACCATAAGACACAGATGATCTGTAAAACAGGGCCAGACCACAAAAGATAAAGCCAGTGGGACATGCAAAGCCCTCGTGAAACCCAACGCCATCTGCCAGTATGACTGTACCCTTCTGGGAAATGCCTTCTGCTTGATAGCATTTTGCGAAAACGGCATCTTTAGAGCTGTAAAGAGAATGTGGTAAAAAGTGATCCACCCGTAAAGGGTAAATCACTCCAATAAACGGTAAAATGCCTGCTACCTCATTGTGGACATTATTTGGCCAGAACACTTGTTTCTACAGCCTTTATATTAATCATTGCAGTATCTCCTGACATTTCACGCCATGTTTCAGCAACCTGCCCATGGTGAATAAAGCTTCGCGCTTACGTGAGACAGTGATGTGTACTTTTGAACGGGGCAGCGGCAGTCGTCTGAATGTTCATGATCCATCTGTGTGCCTGGAGCAGGAATGATGCACCATAAACCACTAGCAGGCGATTGTTGCCTCTTGGGCACGGGAACATTTGCAGAACTGTGAAATAAACTCTTAGGCATGGTTTATATCATGGGCAAAGTCCACTCGTGAAAAAATGGGTTCATTTTTATATCCATTGGCACAGGAGCAGCTACATTTCAGTGTTTTCTACACCTGCAATGGGGGCTCTAATAAAGAACCAGACATTTGGTGTTGCCAATGCTTGTTTTGCCATTATATTTGTAAAAAACTTTTTGAAGGCTGCACGCCTCTGGCCAGTACACATTTAAAAATATGTACTATGTGAAAGTGTGTTGGTGGACGAGAGTGCGCCTGCCGTGTGGCTTATATGGGTACTCTTTCGATGTCAAGCATATGTATGGTCCGAAGTTGTGAACTTTTGTTGTTTTGCGGCTTGACTAAGGAGAGCAATAGAAGTGGCAAATAAGCGGAGGATTGAACATTTAGGGGCTTATTTACAAGCCCCTTGTGCCACTTTTGCCTCACTTTTCCAATGTTAAAAATGACGCAAAAGTGGCGCAAGGGCATTGTAAATCTGCCCCTTAAGCATTAGGAAATGGTTTTTGAGTGAGCAGAAAGTGAGTGCATAAAAAAGTGTGCAAATATAGTATGGCCTATAAAGGAAGGGACAGATTTACGACGAACTGACGCATCTGCATCTATGCGTCAGTTTCCTTGCGCCAGTATCAAATGTCCTTGAACCACCATAGATGCGCTGTATTTACAATACAGTGCTCCATGGCACAAGGATTAACAGATGCGTCAGAAATACTGGCGCATCTGTTGGCACAAAACTGATGCATCACTGGAGTTGCTCATGAAAGTGACGCAGCTACGGCAATGCCTCACAACAGATAGGTGAGTCCCATACAAAAAGCCCTGCATCATTCCTTACGCCTGGTCTGGTTTGACGCAGTGAAGACATAGAGTGACGCAGTGAAATGTTGCAAATTTAATGGCATCAGTTCTACATGGCTTTTTGTGTGGGAACGCCTAGCCTGCATACATTATTCCTGGTGCAGGTATAATGTGACGCTGGGCTTTACAACATGACGCATCTCCCTAGATGTTTCACGTTGTACATTGGCTGCATTGTTTGCACCACCATTGCGTCAAAAAAGTCACGCAAGGAGAAGCACGGGGCTTGTAAATCTGCCCGAAGTGTTTACATTTTCAATATGTATGACCAAGGCTACCGATAATTTGTTGCCGCTACTGTGCAGCTGCCTTTGCGCATTTGTTTAAGAAAGATGTGGTCAGGCAAGTACCTATCACCTCTACAGTGGTCTGCCTTATGCAGTCTAAGCCCTTTGAATATGAAGCATAGGGTGGACCGTGAGCTAATAGGTGCTACAATTGAAGGTACAGTATTTTGTTTACTCTACTGTAAACTCCTGAGTCCCACACAAAAAAATAGGAGCAACCCATTGGCTTGGGCATTATTCAACCAGCCGTAGTCTGAGCCCCAGGGGTCTGCCCTGGAGCGGCAGAAAAGCATCAGCCTTTAGGTCAGTAGAAATGAGCACAAAGTGACATTCGGAAAGGCTCAAACGAGCATGGGGGCATATTTACAAGGGCCATATCTCCGCTTTTTTGGCTTTTAAACCCCAAAAAAGCGGAGATAAAAATATCGCCCTATTTACAAGAGGGTGATAACATGCATTAGCACATGTTAGCACCCTTTTACCCAACGCCTCCCTTTGCATCTCTAATGAGATGCAAAGTGGACGTCACTGGGCAGTACAACCTTGTAAATATCGCTGATGTACACATCGCAATATTTACAAGGCTGCCCACGCATTTTAGAAGACGTTAGTTTTGGGAGAAAACAGCTGTTTTCTCCCAAAACTAACGTCTGCTAAAATGCAGACTTAGCTATACTTACCATTGGGGGTGGATTATGCTGATACGACCACGGGGTCGTATCAGCAAGGTTATCGCCGTTATCCATGGAACATCGCTGGAAAACCAGTGATGTTCCATGGAAAACATCGCTATCGCTGGAAAATTATCGCCATTGCGCTATGCGTTGTTAATACAACGCTAGCATGGCGATAATTTCCTGCGATAAAATTTTTCTTGCTAAGAGCGGCCAGCGATAATTATCGCTGCCGCTTGTTAATGGGAAACATCGTGTACAACGCGGGGATTACATCGCGATGCCATTACATCACGGTTTTTACAACGCAAGTCATTACAACGACTTGCGCTAGATGGCGCTCTAGGACAAGCAATAGTATAATTTACTATCCAACACCTTCCCTACTGTACGTAGACTGGAGTTGGAATAGTAAATTATACTACTCCTAAGTCCAGCGTCCTCCAACGCAAGTCGTTCTAACGACTTGCGTTGTCAAAACCGCGATGTAATGTACCGCGATGTAAATGTATGCGTTGTAACGTCATACATCCCTTGTTAATATGCCCCATAGTGTGTTGCAGACTCTTAGCACAAAGGTTAGGTTCTGACTAGAGACAACGTGGAACAGCAGTGATATGGAGCACTGTGGCAAGAAAATATAACTAATAGTGAAAAACTTTAATTGTTCTTTTGAAATAAAACACAGGTTTCTGTTGATCCATCAAACGCTCTGCTGTGGCAAGTAGGCTGTTAGGTTGGTTGTGAAGTTGGGAATCCAACATGAATCAATGTGGCAGAAACATAATGATCTTTATGCAGCAAGACGCAGTTCAAGCATTTGTGGATTTAGTTAAAAAAGTAAATGGGGTCAGAGGTCAGACAGGGTATTGAATATAGATTTTTTAAATAGTCCTGTGACTGGAAACATAAACCAGTGACTCTGGATATCTGTAGAGAAACACAGTAAGAGTTTGCTTTTTTGGGTACTCAACCTCAGCAGCCTCCCAGTGCCTATTTTGGTGAGGAGAGGTAGAAGGAGGGGAGAATCAGAACTGGAGAAAGAGCTGCTTTAATTTACACAAGTACATTTCCAATTATACATTGAAACTCATCAAGAAGGTTCCAAGTGCTAGCTTGACAGGTAATCCTGCAATGCGAAATACTTTTTAAATGATAAATGTCAGTAATAAATTTCACACAAGAGTAGAGATTTGTTTGTGTGGACAGGGCAGGTTGCCCTGAACTGCAACCTAATTCCATATTGAATCAGACAAGACAATTTGTAGTCAGGACTCCTCAAATGAAAAGTATGAGCAAACAGTCGTTCTATTTTTCTTTTAATAGTTGTTTCTTATACACAGGTATTCTTGTGACACTAACTACATAGCCTTAATTTCTTCCTTCAGATTTTCTAAAGCCAGGCAAGAGCCACCATTCTTATGGGTGCTCATACCAGTAGGTTACTGATGACCAGAATATAGTTGTCTGCGTATTCTCTTTTAATACAATTGGCAGTGGTGTGAGATCTGGACGTTGATGACAATTACTGTGCAATTTAGGGTTCAAAGTTGTATAAATAACCTTTTCATGAATGCAGACAACTTTTGTAAATCCACAGAAGCCCTCCTCACACGTTATTGCAGTTTGAAACAAGGCATACACTATTAGACAGGGCACGTTGCTGTGTCACTTGCCAATGTGCAGTACACCAATGCTTCTTCAATTGTAAAAAAGTCATGCAAACTATGCTCAGGTAGGAAACTTAGCATCTTGATTACAATAGTCTGTCTCCCCTCAAACAATGATGGTCGCCTCCGCACCTCTCTTTCAACTGCACTCCATATCAGTATTGTAACATTCCCCCCTCCCTCAACTTCCCTCCCCTCACCCTCGGTCATGACCCGGACCGCTCAAGTTTCCGTTGGTGGTGTATGTGCCAGCATTTCTGTGGAAGAGATTCTGTGTGCCATCCCAGACTCCGATGGAGTCCCTTCCCCTCATGTCTCTCGTGTTCAATCCTGTGAGAAAATCCCATCCTCAATGTTTCTACTACTATTTTTAGGTGGGTACTCAGCATCTCCTCAGGTGAGGAGGGTTCAGAGTTTCTGTAATGCATCTACGAGCGCCTCCCAAGCCCTGGCTACATCAAGCAAGCCATGACCTTGTTTGGCCTCTCAGAGCCTCACTGCGATCTCTTAACCCACCCACCCAACCTATCAATTTCCTTTTAAAGACCACCACCCTGGGCCTCTCCTGGGGCTTCCAGTTTCTGGTGATTTCCCTCTTTGCAAGGATAAAAGCAAGATCCTGGAACTTGCTTGTGGCCTTAGTTTTGGCAGTGTGTGGAAACCATCTCAAAAGACAGTGTCCAGGGGTGCATGGGACCTCCCTCTCCATGATCTCAGCCAGTACTCCAGTAGTGTCCTCGTAATACCCTGGTTACCCGGGTATTTCTAAAACATGTGAAAAACCTCAGCCCTCACTTCCCTGCATCTGGGACACTTTTTGCTCCTTCTCTTGCGAAGTATCTGTTAAAGTCACAGGGGTGAGATATGCCCTGTGCAAAAAGATTGATACGTTTAAAATGGGCATTTCTTGGCACCTTGGATATTGGTTCTAACTTGGTTTCCCAGTCCCTCTCCGAAATGGGAATCCCCAAGTCTTCCTCCAAGCGGGCTCTAAGGTTGCCTAGGGGTAACATCATGTCTTCCTGTATTCTTTTATACAGACAAGTAACAGATTTAAGGGTCCCCGATCAGGTGAGTAAGTATAGGTTGCTTTTAGCATGAGGCTGGTCTGCCATGCCCGTTGTTCGGTGTCTATGAATGGCTAACGAGGCCGCACCATAAAGAAGGAAATGGCCCCGAGATAGATCCTGCCTCAAGCGGAACTTCTCAAACATTTCAGTCTCAAAGAGGACCCCGAGCATTGTCGCACCTGCGACCACCCATTCCGTCAGCTCCTACCAACTCCCCATGTGGGAGCTCTACTAGCAGTCCCAGTGGAATGTCTGGAAATACAATAGCCTCACCTGCATCTTCTGCAGACTTCTAGGCCAGCAGTGTTGCAGCACATGAAATTCTGTAGTGTCACCAGTTCTGGGACTGTGATGCATGAAGTGCTCTAGTCAGTCTGTTAAAGGTCAGGGACAAAGGGGGCAATGTCTCTCCAAGGGGCCAGTCTGCCCTCTATCCACTGTGTTAGCCGTTGGAGCTGTGCCGCCAGATAGTAGGCCTCAAAGTCAGGAATCGCCAACCTACCTTCCACCGCTAGTCTCTGAATTGGGGTCAGAGCCATTGTTCTGCAGCCTGAGCCCTATATTAAGCGTATCTATATCTCAGAAAGGCGCCTAAGGGATTCAAGACTGGGATACTACAAAGAAATACAGCAGGCGGGGGAGGGCAGTAATTTTGAGTAATGACACTCGGCCCGCTACTGGTAGGGGGAGTGTTTTCCAAAACTCAGTGTTAGATCGGAGCACTTAAATGGCTTTTCCCACATTCCCCTCCAATAGATCTGCAGGATCATGGCAAATCTGCACCCCAAAGTAGGGAAGACAACAGGGCTCCCATTGCAATGCCCTTAATCTCTCCGGTAGGGCTCATATGCCAGTGTGGTGAATAAGCAAGATTTCTGCCAATTAATTTGAAGGCCAGAGCGGGAGCCGAATCACCCCAGGATATCTCAAGTGCCCGTCAGAGCCTCCCCCACAGTGTGTAAGAAAATCAAGAGGTCATCTGCATATAATGCAATATGGTGTGTCTGGGTGCCCACCGTTACACTCTAATAATTGTCCCCAACCCTTGCATACCAAGCCAACGGCTCCATTTCCAGAGTACAGAGTAGAGGCAATAAAGGGCAGTCTTGCCCTTCCCCGCTCCACACTGTAACCTTCTGAGATGATGCAACCCATCGGAACTCTGTCCAAAGGATCTAAGTACAGTAATCATGTCCAGGTCACAAACCCGTGTCCTGGGCCAAAATGCGTCATCATGGTATAGAGAAAGGCCCATTCCAGACTATCAAAAGACTTCTTGATATCTACTGCACATATCACTCCCATTACTCTGTTGTATGTAACAGACTCTAACAACGCGAGAAGTCAGCAAATATTAAGTGTTGTATTGTGGTTTGGGATGAATCCAGCCTGGTCACAGTGTATGAGTGTAGGCATGTGGGGAAGGAGACAGGTGGCTAGGATCCTGCTTAAAATCTTCAAATTGAGGTTTAGCACCGATAATGGCCAGTAGGCTCTCTTGTCATGGGCTGGCTTCCCTGGTTTCATCAGGGGCACAATCAAGAGCTCCCATGTAGAGGGTGGCAGCACTCTTTTGTCCTAGCGGCCTTATAGAGGCCAACTACTTTGAGGCTGGCCCTCTACATAGGTGGAGTGGAAATCAACCGGTACCCTCTCTATGTGTTTTGGTCTAGGCCATGGACTATATGGATGCTAGGCTCTTCGGGAGCTTGATGTCCCCTACCAGCAATTCTGTCTCCTCAGGTGTAAAGGTAAGGAAAGCCACAGAAGGTCTCAAAGTTGTCAGCAGCACTGCGATAAATGGTAGAATAATATTAATAAAATTCAAAACTAATGTCCTCCTCCCGGTTGAGTTTGGACGCTTACTTCACAATAACCAAGCCCTGTTTTGCTGAGTTTGTGAGTCATACTAGCAGTGATCCAGTATAATCTTTCTCCACATGCATCAGTACCATATTAAACAAAACATCTCAGCCACCATGTGCTCTTCGACTTTCTCTTTAGCCTCCAAGAAATCAGACTGTACTTCTGGTTGCCCCGGCCTGTGCTGTTCAAGAGTCCTCAGCACTTTCTCAGATGACAATACTTCATTCAAGAAAGTCCTCCATACTCCTACCGACTCAAAAATACGTCTACCTCGATCACCGTCTTAAATGCATCCCACTCGACGTAGTAAGACGAGGCTGGGCCAGTATTTTCGTCAAAGTATTGTTTAATGCCAGTCCTAAATGTATTGTGGAAGACCGGACCTTCCAGGGCCTCCACTCTTAAATTCCATGACAGAATGTAGGGTTGTACTCTTTGCCAGCCTAGCCCTAGCAACAAAGTATTATTATCAGATATAGCCCTGGAGAAGTATTCAGTGGTTTGGACTAACATGTGCATATCAGGCATGGAAAATAGTCCTTGCAACTTGATTTTTACATCGCAGAGCCTTTTCCACGCATGTTACCCCGCATTTGTTTAGCCTTTATAGGCCTCTACCATGCATGCCTTTGCCACGCATTTAAGGTAAGTATGGGGGGGTTGAGGGGTCTCCCCCAAAAAAGATTTTAAATATATATATATATATATGTGGACCAACCAGATAGTCCAACCTGGGCTTAAAAAGCAGGTGACCATTAAAACTGTTTAATGGATGCGTACCTGTGATCAAGGCTTTAAAGGCAAAGCCGAAACACGTTAGGGTTGACGGCGAGTGATATACGGCACACCACCGGCTTGTCTCTAAGGGTGAAATAAAGTGCTTGGAATCTCTTCCACACCGGAGTCATTGTTTTTCTGTTTCCGAACGGTGTTGAGGTACATAGCAGGATTCCCCCTTCCTGCACGACAAAGCTGCCCTGTCAGGGTTTGGGGCTCTTTCAAGGAAGAGATTGTGTGATGGATTCTGTGTGAGAAGCCTGACCCGCCCACCCTACTCAACAAAATAAAAGGGATTGTCCTCAAGAAACTTTTAAAGAGAATGTGGGTAAGGGATGCAAGCGGGATATTTTATTCTACTTGCTGGTGTGGAATGTTTCAAGCACGTGCCTGGGGATTGAAAACAGCATTGGCGAGTTCGCTTCACTTTTATTAAGTGCATTTTCACATATTGCGTATGAGAAATATGTACTGCAGTGTGAGCGTTTGAAACATCAATAGATAATGAAAAAATCTGCAAGGTTTACGGAATTACAATATGGTTGAAAATGCGCCTGTTAAACATGGACACTGTAATTGGTGGACTATGGACCAATCAAATAGTCCGACCTGGGCTTAAAAATCACGTGACCCTTAAAACTGCTAATGGACTCCTACCTGTGATCAAGGCTTTAATGGCAAAGCCGAAATGCATTAGGATTGAAGGCGAGTGATATGGCACACCGCCAGCTTGTCTCCAAGGGTGAAATAAAGTGCTTGGAATCTCTTCTACACAGGAGTCGTCGTTTTTCTTTTTAGGTCTCGGCTAGCGAAGGCTGCGCTTGCGCAGTCTCGCTCGCGAGATTTATTGACTTTGAGAAGAGGGGCTTGCACCCACCCCTCTTCTCTTCTGTTCTCCATTGGCTGGCCTCTTAAATGCTGGCCAGCCACTGGAGAAGAGGTCAGTCACTCCGATTATGCCCCGTCCTTTTCGGATCGGGGGGCGTGTTTTTTGCGAAAAGTCTCAGGGAGGAGACAACAGCAAAACACGCCCCCGAATCCGAAAACGACGCTGCGTTTCTCCGAGGCATTTCTGCTCTGCCTGCCTCGGAGAAAGGCAGCGGTGTGCTTGTTCTGGCCTCCCCCGGGACCTCCCTTGACCTTTTAAGGACTAGTTTAAACTAATCTCCTGGGTTGCAGGCTGTGGGACGATCCACCAGAGGCCTCTTCAAACCGCGCGCCGCCGGTTTTGGTCACACCGGACCAGACCGTACCACAGTCTCCTAACTCCAGCTCCAAACAACACAGCCGCCATTCATCGGGCACTTGGAGCCCCTACTCCGGACAAACCACCCCCAACCCCCACTCGGAGCATTCCCTGCTTTCCCAGCCCCAGCGGCGCCCCTCCCCGCAAACCGCGCTAAACTCCTCCTTCTAAGCGTCACAGGGGCCCAGGACGTGACCGAGGAAAAAGTTTGTGGAGACTCCAATAAACTTTTCACATTCAAGCTGAGGCTGGTTACAAAGTAGCATTTTTTGTATTTATTTGTTCCTGTAGGTTTTACTCCCGTTGTACAAGGTGGGTGCAAGCCTCCGAAAGGATTCGGCATCCCGGTGTGTGAGGTCCCCAACCCCCCCATCGGGAACAAGGGGAGGAGAGACGCAGCGCCGCACCCATCCCCAGCCCAGGCTGCGGCTCCAGATTTGCTTTCACTCACCCTCCCAAGTATTTCCCCGTCTCCACCCCACCCCCCCCACACACACATGCCTTATGGCCGCGCCCCGCCCTCCCCTCGCGCTCACCCACCTGCCGCGCGCTGAGCTCTTTCTCCAGCTCCAGGGGTCGGTTCCTCCAGACCAGGTGATGCAGCGGGAACCTGCTGCTGTCCGGAGCCCAGCATCATCCCTTGAACATGCCGGGCCCGCCTCCTCCACCAACCGGCTGACGGGGAGGGCGGGGCGCTGCGGGGAGGAGGCGACTGGAGACCGGCGACAGAGACTGCAGGGTACGGGAGGGGAGAATGAAGGCAGAGAGAGGAGAGAGGGCGGAGAGCTGGGAGTGAGTGGTACGCTGCACGTTGGAGAGGAATGGGTAGATCTGAGAGACACTGCTGGGTACGGGAGGGCAGAGGGAGGGGGGAAGACTGATATCAGAAATCCCTTGTGAGAGAGTGTTTATTTTACTTTACTCTTCAGTGATTTCATTCCACTGTATAACTTGTTTTATGTATAACATTTTGCAGCTCGTGAGAGACGCTCATAAACGGGAGCCTTGTGTAAATACTTTCGATCCCTACCGAGACTACCTTTGCTTTTGAGAGTGGGCTTGGCGGCCGTGATTGTTCGTTTAGACATTTGGCCTTCCGTGGATTGCCACACGCTGTCCGACACTTCTGTGTTCATAGCAGGCGCACAACACCCATTGGGCTCACCGGGCTTCAGCCCCCCCCCCCGTCATGTGTGTCAGCCCGGCTGAGACAGCCTCGCGGGCTAGCGTCCGTCTAATTGCAGACGGACCCGGGTACTTCACAGGTCTTTAAAAGACTCGTTAATGAGGCTTTTGTTGCGTTTTCGCCCCTTCTTACAGCCACTCTGCCTATGGCTGGAAGACTTAGCCCCCCCCCCCCGAAATCTTTTTCAGCCCCCCCCCCGAAATTTGGCTCTCTCTCATATGCATTACTTTTTTTGTCTAGCACTACTTATATCAGTGTACAGACTCACAGTACTTTACATCACGCACACATTATACAGAGACAATGAATCATATACGTATGTAAATAATTGTATAGGGAATGTTGCATAAGCCGACGAGGATTACAAAGTGTAGGAATCACATTCCATCCATACTGGTGGGCAGTATATTTTAAGAGGATTTGGTCTGGAGTAGCACAAACTCAGGATTTAAGAAAACTTCAGTGGTTGGGGGTTGGCTTTACTGACAAAAATGTATATCTGCCCAAACACACTCTTTTTAACAACATTAGAAGAATAAACAAGCATTTACGATGCAACGGTCTCGGCATTGGTAAAGTTAGAGCTATTGGCATTGCTCATGACAATGCCGTTTCTTTAAATGTTTGAAAAACAAAAACATAAACAACAATAATGTCATGAGCAATGCCAATAGCTCTAACTTTACCAATGCCGAGACCATTGCATTGTAAATGCTTGTTCAGAATGGTGTTGCGTATATAGCCGGATTCCCTCTTCCTGCATGTGAAGCCGCCCTGTCAGGGTCTTTCAAGTTAGAGATTGTGTGATGGATTCAGTGTGAGGAGCCTGACCCGGCCACCCTACTCGACAAAATAAAAGGGACTTTGCTCAAGAAACTTTGTAAGAGAATGTGGGCAAGGGATGCAAGCGGGATATTTTATTCTACTTGCTGGTGTGGAATGCTTCAAGCACGCGCCTGGAGTTTGAAAACAGCATTGGCGAGTTTGTTTCACTTTTATTAAGCACATTTTCACATATTGCGTATGAGAAATATGTACTGCAGTGTGAGCATTTGAAACATCAATAGATAATTAAAAAATCTGCAGGGTTTATGGTATTATAATGTGCTTGAAAATGCGCCAGTCGTTCTAGTTTTTCTGTTTCAGAAAGGTGCTGCGGTACATAGCAGGATTCCCCCTTCCTGCACGATGAAGCCACCCTGTCAGGGTGTGGGGCTCTTTCAAGGAGGAGCTTGTGTGATGGATATATATATTTCAACTTACCTTAGTAATGCGTGGTAATGGCAAGCTACGTAAAAACATATGCATGCTAAACAAATGCGAGCTAACAACCATCAGGCGTACACAAGAGTGTGTCCAATCGCACATGGAGTTCATGTAAACTGGAAAAGAAAGAACAGTCCCATTCCTCTGGGTGGTACGATCACCAGGAATCTAATAAGCCCAATTCAACCTGCCAGGTATAAAATACGCGAGCCACTCTGATTGTCGGGGAATCCTGCAGCGGAGGGTGGTAATGATCGGGTATGGGGTCTGCTGCGCAGTTATAATTACCCCCCATAATAACCGAGCAACTAGATGGTGGACCAACGCTTTAGCAAAAAATGTTGTCTGGTCCACATTCGGCCTATATATGTCGCCCATCAAACCATACAGTGACCACAACATAGCAGCCTGCTGGATCTACCAGGTTCCTAGTGTGCTAGTAGGTGGCCCCAGGTCGTACCTATACTCCTCTTGCATAGGCCGAGTATGTAGTATAATGGGCCTGCCCTCTCCCTCTACACTGCAGCACTGCTCCCTCTTTGGCATTGAGGTGTGTTTCTTAACGGAGCGCTACCTGAACCCCTCATCTATTAAGATATGAGACACCATTGTGCCTCTTGCCCATAGTATGCATTCCATAAATATTCCATGACAGGACTTTATACATCACGGGGTCACCGTTGTGTATTGTAAAGACAAATCAGACAGCAACACCAGGTTCCCATATCCCAATCATTGGGATCCACTCTGCACCAGCAGAAGAAGGACCACCTACACCCAACATGCACCAAATCCCTCTTCTCAACATGCAAACAACAAACCACCCAACTTCCATACCCCATCCAAACAATCAGCCGACTTACATGCATTTGAAGGTACACCCACAATAAACTCAAAGAAAAGGAGCAGTGACCATCTAATAGCACCTCATCCGGCTTCCCCCAAGCTGACCAGGTGAATGAAAAGAAAGTATGACTCCAGGGGTCCCAACATCACAACCACATATTAACCCATGAACAACTAAGGGCTCCCCTCCAAGAAACAACATATATCTTGCAGTCCACCACCCCTGTTAAATGAGTGTGTCTCCTGTGCCAGACTTGACTTTAGGTTGATCACTGTCTGAGTCCTCTGTGGAGCTGGCATCATGAGTTAGGTTTGAGTCCCAGGCATCTTCCTCACCCTGTGATAAAGTTGGACTTGATCCTCCTCTACTCATTGCTGCAACTGCTCGTTGCTGTTCTCTCTGTGTCCCCGCATCAGATAGGGCCCCTCTGTCACTTCAATTTTTTCTACTTGGGTGTGTGTCTTGGGGACCCCACAGCTGAGACAAGGCCGTGGGTGGATCTCGATCCAGTCCTATGCTTCATGTTGGGTCCAAAAGACCTGCACCCCCTCTAGGGCTACCACCCACAGTTGGTCCAGGAACAACACGGCATAGTGCAGACCCATTTTAAAGAAGATGTTGCTTCACTTCTAGGAATGTGGATCATTGCCTCTGGGCTTCCTTTGGAAAGTCTGAAAAGATCATAACTTTGTTGTTGCTGACATTGATCTCCCCTTTGTCCCTAGACTGCACAAGAATGTGTTCCCTGTAATATATGAGTCTGGCAACCACTTGTCGTGGCTGTGTGCCCAGCGAGGGCGGTCGAGATGGAACCCTTTGTGCCCTCTTCAGTGCGCAGAATGAGGGGAGTCCCTCCGGTGCCACCTCTTCATGCAGCCAGCATTCTAGGTAGGCCAACATTGTTCTTC
This sequence comes from Triturus cristatus, assembly GCF_964204655.1. Classification (NCBI taxonomy): domain Eukaryota; kingdom Metazoa; phylum Chordata; class Amphibia; order Caudata; family Salamandridae; genus Triturus; species Triturus cristatus. The sequence goes on along the minus strand of NC_140593.1, from coordinate 923,021,050 downwards.
AAGGTCTATGATGCAAAAGTTATTCCTTTGTGATCTATTTTCATTATCTTCTGCTCTGACCTCTAGAGTCCAGACTTTTTCCTCCATGAGGGTGAACCTCTCCCGCATCATTGCCATATCCAAGGGGATATCCACTATTGTTCTCTCCGCTGTTGTGACTCTTTCAGCGAGGTGTCAGTGGTCATCTTTCAGATGCTCAGGTCTGCCCCTAGGGTATCAATCATCGTTTCTAGTACTTCTCTGGAAGTAGTTATGGCCTGTAGAATGTCATGGAGAGTAGGCTCCTCCAGGAAACCCACCTGGAATGAAGGCAGTGTGTCCGCTAGCACACCTGCAGTCACCACAGTTGGAGCCAGACCTCCTGCATCCAGATCCCTTTTCTGGCTACTTTCCCCATGGCTGCAAGTCAGCGTCTGGTGGCTCAAGGCCCTCTAAGAATATATCAGTCACTGCCAGATAGTGCTGGTACTGTCTATGCTATAGAAAGCTACCATGCTCAGCCTCCAAGGCTCAGAGGCCGAAAGGCCAGGGCCACACTCAGCAATTTTTGCCGTCCTCTTTCTGATCTATGCCAATAGTCCAGCAGAGTGCATTTTCCCCCATTCTGTCCAGGCCAATCAGCAGGGCTAAACTCTTGATTATTGGTGTGCAGGAGCTCTCCCTCTGGCCCCGCTAAGACGCCAACAGTTGAGGCACTTTAGAAAATGTGGTTAGAGCACCCAGTAGGCCTCATGTGGCTCTGTGGTCCCACAGGCACCAGCACAGTGCCTCAGCCAGTTAGAGCCCCTCTCACCCACTTGTGTCAGTTCTGCAGCTGTCCAGGTAATTCCCCTCCCCAAGCTTTGCGGCACCCAGGGCCCAGGAAGCAAGTTGTCTCTGTGCTTAGGTGGCCTACTCAGGGTGTCAGGTCCTTGCACCATTCTAGCAGTAACTGGGGGCTCACTTGTCCTACCCCCTGCATGTGAAGAGCTCCACAGCTGGAATATCCTAGGCTAAATCCAAGGGGCCAACCACCCACATAGCAGGGCCCCTATTCCACACCATAGACCACTGGATGCCTGACCTATAGCTTTCTTCAGTCCACTGGGGAGCCCCCAATAGCCTCCCGCTGACACCGCTCACTATCCTAGTCTTCCCGGATGGGTCTCAGGGTCCGCTAGAGGCAAGAGTGCAGAACCCCCGGGTAAGCACCACTGTGCCACAGTGCTGTCCTCTCCACTCACAGCTCGTAGCCTTACAGGCCAGGCAGCAAGGGCCAAGCTGCCCACACAGTCTTCAGATCCCAGCTGGTGTTCGGGCACAAACACTTCCATCCCGGCTTTTCCCCACCCACGCCTGCCTGACACACACCCGGCCAGTTCCAATGCCGTTGGCCCTCTTGGTATGTGTGGGCCCAACCAAGCACTCTTCGGTCACAGCTTGCAAAAACATCTCTCCTTTGGCCCACTCCCTCAGCATTGCTATGCCAGGCCTTAGCCATGTCACTGTGCAAACCCAGGACTCAGTGTGGAGCTCAGCGACCCACAGCCACCATCATGTGAGCCCCACTACCCTTAATCTGCAGGATTCTGTAAAGTTTCTCTTCCCTGTGTCAGCAATAACTCAAAGGGAGTGGTGGCATGCAGCAATGTCTTTGGGGCCCTGTAATATGTTTGGGGCCCTTGATGTTTAGTATAATGGCCAAAATGCTGTCTTATGGGGGGTTTCAGGGCGGGAGCTCCATAATCCTCGACCTTCAGTATCGACATTAGATCATTCCCCCTAGAAGCCAACCTCACACATGTAAAACAATGTAATGATGCAAAGGTTTCTCCATGGGTAAATAACCTCTTGTGACTAATGAGTGAGTGCTCCACAAACCACTTCTGACCACCTGCAAACACTGGAATGAATGTAGATTAGGTCAGACGTAAACCTCTTTTCCAAATGGGCAGGGGAATGAAACATCCCCAAAATTGGTGTGGGTGTAGAAGCAGAGGATTCTACATTTCCCTGTGATGAAATAAAAAACAAATATAGCAAGTGCATATTGCACTAGCTCCATTTGTTTCACATATCAATAAAATATACTTATATTTTTGTATGGGGAACAAGGAATTCATAAAATATTTTGAAGATTATGCCTGGAAAGCTATGGCACTCGTTTTGGCAATTAAAAACGGTTTGTAATCTGCACACATAAAAGGCCAGAATCCTATGGGTTCAGATTTGCAATGTTTATTGACAAGCAGGTACTTTCTTCTAAAATTGGCATTTCTTCCTACACTGAGTCAATCTACATATCCGCACTCCTCTTCATCCAGCCTTGCATACACCACCTGCATTGGTCGCAGCCGCAGCAGTGGTTGCTCCTTCTCCTACATCACTGCCAGAATCTGGAATTACTTTCCCCTCCAGCTCTGTACAGCCTACTCGCTGGCAGACTTCAGAAACAGACTCAAGTCCTTGCTCTTCGACTGAGACACAGTGCCCCGATACCTCTACAGGTGACAGTGTTGGACTTTAAAAATGCTGTTTGATTGATTGATTGATTCTGTTGTTGCAAATTTTTTGACTGCAATATGAAGTCTTATTTTTTCTAGGGGTGGGTGGAATTTGCATAGTCGCGCTACGCAATGCTCCACGAAATGGTAAAAAATCTCTGCGAGCACTCAGAAATTCAGCAAACACGTGGAATTGCTTGTTCCGCCCATTCGCGGAGCTTTTTTCCTGTTCGCGAATGCTGTTTGTGTGCTTGGGGGGAAATATCTTGCAAACACGCATTATGAAAGTGCAAACACGCAAAGAATTCCTCGATGCCGCGGATCGTGGGATTTTTGGCAATTCTCCGCGGAACGCGAGATTACACAAATTCCGCAAATTCCGTGAGCGGAACGGAATTTATCGCCCAGGCCTACTTTTTTTCAAAATTCCTCCTCTTGTCCAGATAATCCTGATGGAAAATATTTACATGTATTTTTCAGGTCAATTCCATGTACCTTCAAAATGCAATGTGGCTCTACAATTAAATTTGGCTTACTTCATAACTAATCCTTTTTCCAAAAATACCTAAATTGAGTTGTGATACAAATCATAATCAGCCTCCCGCTGGGATATAGATCAGACTTATAATTTGCCTGCAAACTGGCTCCATTTTAATATTGTGACTTTCTTGTACGTTATAAATGGTGCAGAGACAGAATATCAAATAACAAATATCGAGTTGCACAATATCAAGTTGCAAAAAACGTGGATCAGAAATATCAACAGTAATATACATTTTAAAAATATCGAAGTGTTGCAAAAATATAGGGGGTCATTACGATGGCAGTCTCACTTTCGTCTGACCGCCATCACTGCGGTAGTGGGACAAGGCCGCCTACGAGGTGGCCTACCCACCTACAGCATTATGATGCGACTGGTACCGCGGCAGCTAAAAAAGGCATTTTTAACATTGCGGTGGGTGCTGCTGGCTGCAGCACCCACTGCATTGCTAAAAAGACAGGTTTTGCTTTTCCCTGTACTACGTGGCAGGCACCATAGGTACCCCCAAGTGCAAAACGAATGTGCCCCTGCACAGGGGAGGCCCACAACGGGCCCACAAAGTCAATCCATGCTAGACTTTCCATGGTGGGGGAACCGCCATGGAAAGGCTGGCAGGGATCCAAATATCGTTTGTTTATTAATGTTATGTATGTGTTGTATTTTTCTTGTATAGGAAATGTTTCTATTTTTAATTTGTGTTAAACTTTTAGTAGTAATTAAAAAAAATGTAATTTTGCGTTTTTAGTTCTGTAGCTGGTTGTGGGTTTATAGGGAAATACTTGCTACTTCTAGCATCAAACCACTGGTGTGGCTACGATACTTTGATGAAAAATGTATAATATGGAATGCAGGAAGTATAACATTGGAACAATTTACAGCTTACATCAACAATATCCATCCTACCATCAAATTTACCAGCAGCAATACTAAACAGAAGCCTCATCTCCCTTTTCTGGATGTGCTACTCACCATTGTGACTAGTCACCACTGTGCTAATCACCAGGCCAGGTCCTCCCTGGACCGGAATCAAGCATCCTAGGACCGGTTTTGGGGTTTCATCCCTCTTCAGTCAGGATAGCTTGACTCCAGTGGTGTAGTGAGCACGGGACCCAAGTCTGGGCATACCACGTCTGGGCTTACCCCGAGTGGGACGGGTATGCTTAGACATGAGTCCCGTGCTCTCCATGCCACTGGAATGAAGCTATCCTGGCTGAAGAGGGGTTTAACCCCGAAACCGGTCCTAGGATGCTTGTTTCCAGTCCAGGGAGGACCTGGCCTGGCAGTTCGGGCTGGACTGTTCCCATTGGACACAGGGTCAAGAATGATTTGCATATGGCTGGGTCCAAACTGGAATGGCATGGTGAGCAAAAAAGCGATGGATTTAGGCCCAGATCTCTGTACTAGAGTGAATGTATGACATTGTTCTGCATTCTGTCCATCAATAGTTCTTTTTGCATTCGTCACCCCGAGTGGGGCGTGTATGCTCAGATGTGAGTCTCGTGCTCTCCATGCCACTGGAATGAAGTTATCCTGGCTGAAGAGGGGTCAAACCCCGAAACCGGTCCTAGGATGCTTGTTTCCAGTCCAGGGAGGACCTGGCCTGGCAGTTCGGGCTGGACTGTTCCCATTGGGCACATGGTCAAGACTGATTTGCATATGGCTGCGTCCAAACTGGAATGGCGTGGTGAGCAAAAAAAAAAATGGATATAGGCCCAGATCTCTGTACTGGGGTGAATGTATGACATTGTTCTGTATTCTGTCCATCAATAGTTCTTTTTGCAGCCCTACTAGCAGCATTTAATATTCAGGCCCCAGGCACATGTAGTGCACTGTACTAGGGCCTTACAAGCAAATTAAATGTCCCAATTGTGGATTCACCAATCAAACTATATTTACGGGAAACATCATGTGCACTTTACAGCACTAGTTAGCAGTAGTAAAGTGCTCAGAGTTCTCAAGTAAGAAAAAGGAATCAGCAAAAATATGAGGAAAGCAGGCAAAAGGTTTGGGTAAGACCACACACTTGATTCAATTTCTAACCAATCATCCTTCTCCTCCTTCTGTGCTATTCTAGGAACGATGTAATTGTGTGGTATAAAATGTTGGTTCATTTTGATAGTAGTCAAACTCTCAATGTTTTTAGGCGAGAGACTGGATCTTCTCACGGTAATATCCATACCAGCTGCACACATGATCAGCAGACATACTGGCTACAGGACAAGCCAAATACTTTATTTGCCAGCTTGCCGAGCTCTGGCTATTGGTGCATCTTCCCATACCAATTCTTCAATGGGTTGCGACTCGAAGTTCCAGCTGTTCTTCTTTCAGGTCTCTGGCTTGCTATATAATCCACCTCTTGTATTTTAAAACATTCTCTTCAGAAAAAGGAATGAAAGTGGGCAGAATTTTTTTGTACCGTGGATCAAGTAATTTGGCACAAATATGCTCCTTGGAAGCGATTATGTAATGTTGCAGCCTTGTATTACAAGCTAATCAAAGGATTAAAATCTCAACCAAGGTATGCGATTCTGTTTTTTCATTCACACCTTATATACCTGGCCTTGTAAGTGATGCAACAACGGGATAGCTTGGCCCATCATGTTGTCCTCCTTGCTAACTTTCCGTTTGACAACTTCAAAAGGGAGTAGCATTTGTGTAAGGCATTTGGCTAGGCCCCATTTGTCCACATCCATGGTCACAGCTTTCCCAAATGCATCCCCACCTCTTTGAATGACATAGTCATTGATCTGTGTGTACTGCTCAAACAAACGTTGCAACATGTAATAGAGTTGAGTTGCCATGTGTTGGCACCATCTGTATCAGGGCCATAACTGATGCTCTAATAGTATGCTGAATAATCCACAACTGCTTCCAGACTTTAAAAGAATGGCTGAAATGAGTACAGATTCTTCTGCAGGTGGGCAGTATGTTGCTGACTATGGGTCCGAATCTGATCTCGTTCGGGAAGCATACCAAATGACTTGGGTCCAGAATGCTTTCCAGACGACTCAGATAGGGAGAGTCCCACTGAATGAGTATGATGCATTGCAAATGTTTGTTTAATTTACCCTACTACCTACCTGTTTCTTCTCATCATCAAGTACCTTATTTGGATACTTTATAAGCGTACCATAAAAGTGCATATCATAGTTTTTTTACAATTTAAAAAGAAGGAAAGACAAACAACACAATTTATAACACAGTTATATCAAAACACAATTGATTTCCGCAGTTAAAATTTTTTTTGTTTTAAAACAGTAATATCAGCAATTGTACATTCACTATCCAAGAATTGTAGTGATAGTAATGCAGGGCGACATTGTCTCAAACCTAATTTTTTAAGCACTGGTACAATGCATCTTTTCCTTGGATCATTGTAAAATTTACAGAAAAATAGAATGTGTAAGGAGGATTGTATGGAGAGATCATCGCACGGGCATTTACATAATATTCTTGACCAGTAATTCAATTCTGGAAAACTTAGAGACCTAAATATGATGTTTAACCTAAATCTAGTTAGCAAGAATCTTTCATAGTCGCTACTGACCATTGAAATATAGGGCTGCATATGCTCAAAAGCCAGGGTTAGATAGTGGGATTGAACTGTTGTTTTGTCCATTTCACTCCGTATTCTCTTTTCAGTTAAAAATTTCATGCAACTGGACTTTAAGTTCTTTCTAGACACATTACATGAAGTGCGGGGATCGTAATAGTATTCCTGATGGCTTATCTGACTTAAGAATAGTTTAACATATTCTAGCCATCTTATGCTTTTTACTCCGTCAAAGCCCATGGCGTCTTTCAGTATATGGTGAATAAGAGTCAACTCATCTGTTGTCCAGACCCTATGCCACAGGAGGACAGGCTGGATCTTAATCGTGTCTTCCAAGTACGGTAGGCCAAGTTCGGCATGACAAATAGAATTAGACGTACTGTCTGGTACAGGCAAGAGAAATTTAAGAAACGTATTTTCCGTCGTTTGCAATATAGTAACGTTGGAGAAACCCCAAATTCCTGCCCCATAAGTGGCAATCGCAATGCATTTTGCCTTATATATATGGAGTAATTCCTTCGGAGGGCGTTTTCCCAGCTTGCTACTAAAATTTGCCAGTGCCGCCAATGACTTCCTAAACAGGAGTCTTCTAGATTTGACTGCACTAGTCCAATTTCCTGTTTGGTTGAATAAAAACCTTAGATAAGAAAATGTTTTAGTGCATTCTATGGCCTTATTATTAATGTAAATAGTATTACACTTTTTATTTAAACCGGTGCCACAATTCATAACAAAAGTATTTGAACAATTAATAGTAAGTCCAAGTTTGGACATGAAATTATTAAAAGAAGTAACTACCCTTTGGAGGCCAAGTGGCGTACGTGACATAAGAACAGCATCGTCAGCGTAGAGGAGCGCAGGGATAGAACGACTAAATACTAATGGTAAGTCCCTGCACTCCTCTACAAGGGTACGATGCATTTGAATGCATCCCAATAGTATTCAGTTGGGCTCCCATTGACTTCAATGGGAGCCTGTGTTCTGAATGCGAACACAGGCTCGCATTGACAAAAGGAGTGGATGGGCATAATTGTGCACCCTGTGGCGGGCCCCCCTTGGTGCCTGCCACACAATGCATGGTTGGGAAATGGAAGCCAATGGATGTCCCCATGGGCCCGATTCGGAGGGCCCTGGGTGAAGGCTGACCAGGAACGGGCCCCAAAGACTGATTTTTTTGACCAGGGCAAACCAAATCGGAAAGGCTGTCCAAATCGTTCATAATACTTGCTCACTTGGAAAACCTACTCCATAGAGCTGTACAAATAGGCTCCGGAAGGCTCTATCTCTCCGGATGTCTTCCAGAACCGATTCGGCCAGCGCTAAGGCTTTCCAGGCATCGTATTTAGTCATTCAGAACTGTGAACGATTCGGTCAGAAACAAGGGCTTCCGAACAGTTTAGGCAATTCCAAATCCGATTTGGAGCCCTTCCAAACGAGATCGGACTCGGGCCTTATGTCTTCCGTTTTCAAAAAGTATTGCACCACCAGGTTGATGCCATGGGCCAAACAAAGGACCCTGAAATAGCCTCCGTCTGACAAGGCCTTGACCATGGTACTGCCATTGTCCATGGCAAGAAATCCAATATTGCGGCCTCTGGGTTGCAGCCGTTAATACCCCTTGGTGTTAAATTCCTTCAAGATATTTACAGCTGTATGTGATTTCTCCATGGCAAACATGCCACTGTTGCATGCTGCCGCAAGCTCTTGCAACTTTCTTTAGGGCCAAGACCTGCAGATAGCTTTTGCTTTACCCCATAAAAGAGATCCAGTGTGCAGTGATACACATGTAATCAGTCGCCTGACAACCTGCCCACATATCTGTGGTCAGGTGAATGGTGTGAACAATACTCTGCTGCAAAGCTTGTCCAACCAACTGCAGCACATCATGATGCAGCAATGAAACGGCAACTCTGGTAAAATTGGTCTGAATTGATACCTTCCATTGTTAGGTTTGAAAATCCCATTCTCGCATTGCACTCGTTTCATGCTATATTAGGTTAGCAGGGTGTGGCTAAATAGACACCATTTGTATTTACGTTCTGCAACCCACTGAGTTATCCCTGTAATGCGCAAAGCTTTAGTTAGTGAGTGTGACTCCATTTTGTATTTCGTAATCCCTATTAGGCTGCTTAGACTGTGACTGAACTAGGCCTCATTACTCGTATTGCTTGTCTCAGCAGAACACTGTATTTCGTTATTATTTTCTCTTCTGTCCAAGGCTGTTTCTCCACTTACTAATAAATAGGTCAGTCTGCCCTCAAATACCTATCGAAGTGTGTAGTCCTGCTCTCAAGTTAGGAGACGCAAAGGCTCAGCATGGTAACCTTGAGTTGCAGATAGCATGTACCCATCTGGCAGGTGGTAGCTCATCCCTCTGTGCCCTCTTTTTTCATGTTCGACCCAGGCCGGTAACTTTCCACTGTGGGCGTGGTTGGAGGCTCTTGGGAAGAATCCTTACATGCTGTAGACTGTTGGGGGGTCAGTCCCTCGGCAGACATCTTAGGGTGCAGGTCAGATTGGACTCCTCTGCAGAGTATTGCTAATAAATGTATGTTTGTATTCTCTACTGTCTGACCGACTCTTCATTACTTGGGAAGGCATAGCAGGTGGTTGTAAGTAACCCGGGTGGCCCCTAAAGGCAACTTCCTTCAGTTGACTCACCCGCAAACAGGTTGCTGGGTCAGGGTTGCGTCCAGTCGGTCGGGTGGATCTGGGTACTCCACATGATCGAGCTTGGTTCTCACAGCTGCCCCTCCTGTCGGATCGGGCGACTCCTCATCTAGTGGTCACCGGATGGGGTCCTGAGAAGGTAAAACTTTGGAGTTGACCGTTTGGTCCTAAGAGTCGGCAGTGGACAATAACTTGACTCGACTTGAGTGCTCCAGGTGAGTGATTTGATTCTTAGAAAGATGCCGCCATTCTTGACTGGCACAAGCCTACAGGCTGTGTCTTGGTACAGTCTCCGGACTGTCTTGGTGTAGTTTTTGAACTGCCTTGCTTGAACAACATGAGCCGACGGGCTGTGTCTTGGTACGGTCTTTTGGGCTGTCTTGGTTTGTACTTGGTGGGTTTGCGGACCCTTTTATAAGAAACAGAGTGTTTGCGAACAATCTGCCAGGCCAACTGGTAATTTAGTCCACCCTTGAAAAGGTCTGCGGCTAGAGCATGTCTTCTTGAACTTGGTACAGTCTCCGGACTGCAGTGGGTGGTTTTTGGACAGTTTGGGTTTGGTTCTTGAACAATTTCACTTGTTTATTTTTCCTTCTATTATTTTTGTTGGTGTTATACTTGTTCGTTGCAGACAGCGTATGTGTCTTATATTAAGATGCCTTGTTTAAGTAAGTTAAGATGTTTGAATGTCTATGTTGTTCCACTGATGTCCGACTAGAAGAAAGCCAGCCTGTGGGTCCGGAGGGTTCCCCAAATTTCAATGCATACGTCAAGCATGGTGTTGGCCCTATTATGTTTAGCACATTGTGGAATAAATATACGAGTGACAATGCTGAGCTTCAAAGGCCACTTACTGGTTCGTTTGATGAACAAAAATTGAATTTCTTGCAGGACAAATTGTTTGCCAAAAAGAGTAGGCAGTCGATGTTTGATTCTCTAAGAATATGGCAGAAGGAAGCAAAGCAATGGCGTATGAGAGCAGAGAAAGAGGCCCGGAAGAGACAGACGCAAACTAGAATGCAGTTACCTATGAAAGAGAAAAGATAGAGAAAGGCATAGAATGCGCAGATAGGAAGTTCCAATTACAGACTGATAAATGCTATGTTACTAGAGAGGAAGGTGATGATTTTGTTGAAGAGCTATTGGATTCTCACCCCCACCAATTTATGCCCCTGAACGGATATACCCAACAGTTCCGACATCCTCTTCTTCGGCCCCTAGTGCCGCCCTCTTTAGTGTTTCTGTTTCTAGCGCTACTGCCTCGGCCCCAGCCCCACTTGCTTCTGCTCTACTCCCGCAAGTCACAGGGGCGAGTGCCGTTAGCTCTCCTGTCCTGTCTATTGGTCCCATTTCAACAGCTACGCCCCCTTTCACCCCTACCACACGGTCTCCCTATATGATGGTATCTGTCTCTGCGTCTTCTCTTTCCCCCTTGAGGGTGACACCCCAAACACTGTTGAAAGTCGAAACGCCTGTGCGCGTGATGCATGTAGTGTATTGGGCAACGCGAGACCGACGGGAGAAAGTGTTGGTACGTTCTACTGTGGGTGATGAGGAAAAGCAAATGGTGGCAGATCAAGCAGCTCAGTGGGCCCGGAATGCAATCTATAGTGTGGAAGATGTATGGAGTGTGATGAAAGATTATGAACCATTCAACAAGATTATGAACCATTCATATAGCAGCATGCTCTTAAGCACATGTCGGCCATGCTAATAGGACTGTGGGAGCAGTGTTTTTAGGGTGTTGCACTGCAGATCGTCTATGACATACGGGACAGGGTATATGCTACAGGTATGGCTCCCAATGAAGTTTTTAGCAATGTAAAGACATTAGTGGGTTACCGAGGCAGATTGCTCCAAAAGGTTCCGACGATAGGGACACAGCACCCCATGAGGGAGGTCCATCCCATTTACCATCCTGAAATACCAAAACTGCGCGACTTGACGGATACTGTAACTAGACCTCGAGTCGACGCTTGGTTTCAAGAAAAGTAGATCTATACTCCTTGGAAGTGGAGTGAGGTTTTATCTCTAAAAAGCCAGCTGACGGACCCTCGGAAGAACCCTACTGCATATTATAAAGAATTGACAGAGGCGGCCTCCTCCACAGTAGTAACATTAGTGGATATTGAGTTATTTTTCACCCTGTTGGTACCGGTACATATATGGAGGCAGGTTCATACACAGGATCATGCACTGGAGTTGGGTGGCACATGGGAGGAGATCAAGGTACTTGATAAGGAAAGAAAGCCCGGCGACAAGCCGAAAGCGGAGCTCCTAGCTTTGCCGGGGCGTATTATCACTTACATGCACTCCCTTATACCGCCCAAGCGAGTAGACTGGGATAAGTTGACTGCGTGATGTCAGAAGAAGGATGAAAGCGTGTCGGATTTCTTTACCAGATCTGAAGGGGTGTTTTTAGACTTTAGTGGTCAGGACTTGTCACAGGAGGGTGGTGTTTGTTTGTTTGTTAACAGGTGTGTCACTAACTTGCTCCCCGAGATTGCAACTAGGTTGCATGCTTCCGAAAGTACTTGGACGACCTCCTCCCCTTCAGTAATATTGAGTATGGCACAGTACTACGAACATAGAGTGAATGAGGACAAGGAAAGGGTAGAGAAAAAGTAAAAGGATTTGAAGATGAGAGTGTTGATGCAGCAAGTTGCGAGGGGAAGTGGAAGAGGAAGATGTTTGGGTTCAGCCCAACGGCTACCCCGGTCTAACAGGGGTGGTGCTTCGAGTGCACCCATTGGGCTCAATCAATGTATGTACTGTAAGCAGGAGGGACATTGGTGGATGAGTGTCCAGAGTTGTTGCAGAAAGGTGAGGTCCTGAGAGGTCGAGGTTTTAGAGGATGAGGACGAGGAGGCCAAGTAGAGATGCAGTCAGACAATCGACAGAGCAGAAACTATTTTGACGACCCCCACGGCCGACAGTACTATCACGATGACTATGACATGGATGAGGTGACGGGGTTGTCTCACAGCTAGGAAAGCCAGGGTCAGGGCAAGGGACTAGTTCCGGTGCCGGTAGATCAGCGCGGACCCTATGTCACTGCAGATTTACAAGGTACGACCAAGACATTTTTATTTGCTACAGGGTCTATGAATAGCTCTTTTTCCTGTTCACTGGTCCCAGGGGCAGCTCTGTCTGGCCAAAACAATGTTTTGGTGGGTTTCTCAGGCGTGCCAGTAGTTAACCCCGATTTCCAAGCCCCTTTCTCTCACTATTAGCCCCTTTACGGTTGATTCATCATTTTTATTAACGTCAAATTGTGGGGAGAATTTGTTGAGATTGGATTTGTTAAAAAGGTTGCATGTGATAATTTTTGTTCTCCAGACAGTGTTTACATGACTATTGGACCTCAAGTGGCCTGCGCCAAACAATGCCTTGCAAAGGATGCCCCCCTCCCCGCTTAGTTTAAAAATGTGTCACATACCCTGTGGGCTACAGGAGACACGGATGTGGGGTTACTCCACATCCCACGGTCTCTATACAGATTAAGGACAATGCTGTAATGCCACATATTCCCCAGTACAAAATATCCTAGGCTGGAGAAAAGGCCTTATTGCAAATAATACAGGATTTGATTAAGTCTGGTGTGGTTGAAGAGACAGTAGCGAATGTGTGTAATAGCCCTATTCTTAAAAAGATACCCTTGGATTCTTCAGATGCCCATCCTGATGTTTACCACTTTGTAATTGATTTTAGAGTGGTGAACAAAATAGTGGATCCCCAGTACCCTCTGGGTCCACACATTACCGCGATTTTGACAATGATTCCCCCGTCAGCAAAATTATTTTCTGTGAGCGATTTAAAGAATGCTTTCTTCAGCATCCCGATCCATACAGACAGTAGACATCTGTTTGGATTTGCAATAGCCAGCAGGAGCTTTAGATTCTGCTGTGCTCCAAAAGGCTTTACTGAAAGTCCTAGTATCTATAGCCAAGCTTTCAAAGCTCAATTGGACTCTTTGAAACTTCCCCCTGGTAATGTGCTGTTGCAGTATGTTGACGACCTCCTTGTAGATTCGGACACTGATGATGGTTGTAAAAAGCCCACAGTTAAATTACTGTTCCATTTGGCACACCATGGATATAAGGTGTCCCTTTCAAATTTCAATATTGTCGACAGGAGGTCACCTATTTAGGTCACCTACTGTCGAAGGAGGGTCACAGTCTGACACCTGAACGCATAGCTGCTATTACTAATATGTCTGTTCATAAGACCCAATGCGAGGTTTATGTGTTCTTTGGTATAAATTCATATTGTCGTCACTGGATCCCTAACTATTCCTTACTAACAAAACCCCTCCTTTACCTGACCACCAAACATGTGCATGAACCCCTGCGTTGGACATCTGCATGCCAGCAAGCTTTTGAGCAATTAAAGGTTGTGCTTTGCTCGGCTCCTGTGCTTGGTACTCCTGATTACCGGAAGCCATTTGTTCTCTACGTACACGAGGCGGATGGTTGCGCGCTTTCTGTCCTAACAAAGGGGTTTAGTGGTAAGCTAATTTCTCTGCTATTCTCGATAACGTCGCCAGAGCTCTCCCAAGCTGCCTGAGACGAGCTGCCACGGCGGTGGCTGTTTCTATCAGACAATCGGCAGGGCTCGTCCTTGATACTGATCTCACAGTAATGGTACCTCATGCTGTGAATACACTATTGAATAAGACAAAGACGCAGCACCTTACTAGTGTGTGTCTTACTGGATATGATTTAACCTTGTTTGCTCCGCACATTACCATTAAACAATGTGCTACTCTGAGCCCAGCCATGTTGCTACCTCTCCCTTTGGAAGAAAAGGACAATGATGTCCATGATTGTTTATTTTGGACTGAGAAAAAAACGAAAGAACAGGTAGACCTGACTGATCTTCCCTTATCTGACCAACAAGGGGAACTACATGTCGATGGCTCTTGTTTCAAACCACCAGATGGCACTACCACTGCAGCCTATGCAATCACAACATTAAACACTGTAGTTGAGACATTCCGTATCCCATACCGATCGGCCCAAGCTGCAGAGTTGCTTGCCCTCCTTAGGGCTAGTGAGTTGAGTGAAGGACTGGCTGTTAATGTCTACACCGACAGCCAGTACGCCTTTGGGGTGACCCATAATTTCGGGCACCTCTGGGTGTGGAGAGGGTTCTTGAACTCGCATGGGCTGCAAATATAGCATGGTCCATTGATACTTAGACTGTTATCAGCATTGACACTTCCTTATAAGTTGACAATAATAAAATGTAGCACTCACAAAGCCTTCACAGACGATGTTGAGAGGGGAAATGCGTTCGCAGACCAGACAGCTAAGGAGACAGCTTGATCAAAGATGAAAAAGATGTTTGTGGCAGGTCCTGCTATGTGGGTCCGAGACAATGGTATGTTTGAGGACACATTGGAAAATGTCAGTGAAATTCAGGGTAAGGCAACCCTAAATGAATTGGCAATATGGGAAGAAAGTATGTGATGATGATCGGTGCTGGACTGATCTGTCTGGGAAGCAGAGATGGTTGCTGCCCAACGATTATGTACTCCCAGTTGTTACCATGGCCCACGGTCCAGCACACAGTAGTGCCAAAGGAATATGCAAGCTACTGGACCCAGTATGGCGAAACGATAATATCTCTAAGGTAGCCACACACCTAGTGAAAGACTGCATTATTTGTTTGAAGCATAATCCTGGGAAAGATACTCCTACACCTGCAGGTAACTTTGCATCACCTTCCTTTCGTTTCAAGGTTCTCCAGATGGATTTCATCACAATGGAAGGAGTTAACAATTTGAAGTATGTGCTCGTAGTGATTTGTGCATTCAGTTAATGGATTGAGGCTTATCCCACCAAAGAGAATACGGCTATGTCGATGGCGAAGGCACTCGTAAAAGAGTTCTTCCCGCGCTATGGTTTGCCTCGTGTGATTTAGAGTGACAACGGAAGTCACTTCAATTCAAAAGTAATTGAATTGGTGTGCAAAGGATTGCATATTAAGCAGAAGTTTCATGCAGCGAACCACCCCCAGTCAGCAGGCCTGGTTGAGAAGTACAATGGTACTCTCAAACTGAAACTAGCAAAGATTCAAGAAAGCACGGGATTGCAATGGCCAGATGCGTTACCTTTGCCTTCATTATCTACCAGGGTGACAGCGCATTCTAGAACAGTAAGTAATATGTTTATTGTACAGTTAATTAAAACCATTACAAAAATTGACCATCTCTTATTAACATGGAAAGTAAAAAAAGAAAAAGAAAAAGAAACAGCTGATTAAAAACACACATTTAAAATTGCAGAGAATATCCACTCCCCCTGCCTTGGTAGCCCATAATCTTATTTCTTCATTTCTATTGGGAATATTAGCAGCAGATCGTGAGGTAAAATTACCCCCCTAATCAGAGTCTTAACTGCATAATGATATCAGGCCGAGGAGTGCAGATTTAAAGTGCATATTTAAAGTGCATAGTGCCACCACAAGGAGGAAAGATGGCCATTTAAATGACCTTTTGATGATTTTCTTAGGGCATTTACTTGTGCAAAAAAAGCTTGAGGTAATGTGCTTAAAACACTGTTGCAGTACACTTATTTTTAAAACGAAGGCCAGCTACAGATACAAACTTTACTAGGCAACAGTTTAGTTGAATGTCTTCACCAGAGAAGTTTGCAAGCACCGCTTGTCTGCACGACCGTAATTGGTTTTTGTTAAAGATAGGTCTAAGTAGTAACCGGCGTTCTCGCATCAGCTCACGGCAAATCGTTATGATGTGAACTATGTCCTCCTCTCCTTCACCACAAAGACGGCACATTGCTGGTTTAGGAGGGCGCAGCCAAGGAGGCAGATGGTATGCCGTCGGTAATAGACCTAACCGAAATTTCAAGAACTTTTCTTTAATGGTTCTAGAGAAGTTAAAAAGGAGGTAGGCTTGAGGAGTTGCTTTCCTATAGGTTTGTATCGTAAGCCAGCCATGTGAGCATTTTATCAAGGTCGCTTTATCTTGTAAAATGAACTCTTTTTTGACTATGTTGTTTACAATTTTCTTGAAGCTAGCCATGGTCCCGGGCATTGCCCAGAGTTGCCGTAGCCCCAGCTGGTCCAGTGCAGTGTTCAAGTAACATCTGGCTGGGCAAGTTCCTATTGTTTCCACTTCTCTCCGCAAGTAAAAATTCAGCGTTCCTGGCTGCCCTTTTTTTTATCTTGAACCAGGTTTTAACAAAAGCTCCTTTTCTGGCTAGCTCCTGCCCTTGTATCCCAAATTCCAACCTCATTTGTGCCGGAGAGGTAAATCCAGGCAGCCCATAAATTATTCTCAGTGCTCTGGTGATGGTGCCATTTAATATTTCCGCATCCCTCCCTCTCATGGCTTCACTTCGATAGGTGATTGATGGTATCAGTTTGGCCTGAATCACCTTGGTCAGTGGGAGATAGCTTGGTCCAGCGGTTATATTCTTCAAGTTTCTTAAAGCTACTGCTGTTGTTAACCCCCTCTTTTTTTATTGCCTCGAACTGTGCTTTGTAATTGCCTTTGCTGTCGATAATAACCCCCAGATATTTGTAGTCTTGAATGACTTCAAGCTTGTATTTTGCCAGGTGCCAGTTGTATTTTGTTTTTATTTTCCGGTAATTTACACACATGACTTTTGTCTTGTCTTGGTTGATACTTAGTTTGTTGTTTTCTGAGTATTGAGATGTGATGTCCAGAAGGCGTTGTAATCCTATGGGTGTCCGACTGATGAGAACTAAATCATCCGCATATAGGAGTTAGATAGCTGGCATTCTAGAACAGGGTTGTCCCCGTATGAGTTGGTCTTTGGGTGCCCCGCCAATGTCTGGGATGTCCCAAGACCCGACAACTTTTCCGAGATAGAATACCCCTTCCTGATAGATTATCTGCATGAATTGTCTAAAGATCTTCGTTCTATCCACCAACTGATTCACGCCACACTGCAAACAGTACCAGAGTGGCCTGGGCATCAGCTACAGCCCGGGGATTTCATCCTTGTAAAGAATTTTCAACGGAAGAACTGCCTGGAGCCGTGGTGGAATGGGCCTCTGCTTGTCTTGCTAGCCACCTGCACCGCCGGGAAGCTTGAGGGCCGAAAGCGTTGGGTCCATGGGACTCACGTCAAAAAGGTGCCTCTCCCGCTTCCGTATGATAGGTGGGTTCTCAACAGCACTGCTGACCACTTTGTTCCCTTCTCTGATGCCCGATTGAGGTGGGCGCAGATGGACAAAGAAAGTGGCACAGCCTTGTTGGAGGCGGTCCCACCAGAGATAAGGGCCGCCCCGTATAACCCCCTTTCCAATACACCAGAATCTGAGTCTCCCCTTTTTGTTGACAAGGCAGTGCCTGGAGTTACCAGGTACAACTTGCGGCCCCAAAAGAAGGACGGTGCACCAGCAGAACAGTCCAGGAGTTAGGG
This sequence comes from Triturus cristatus, assembly GCF_964204655.1. Classification (NCBI taxonomy): domain Eukaryota; kingdom Metazoa; phylum Chordata; class Amphibia; order Caudata; family Salamandridae; genus Triturus; species Triturus cristatus. The sequence continues at coordinate 923,003,389 of NC_140593.1, read as the reverse complement.
AAGAATTTGAGCTTAGGGCGTAGGTGCCGTGCCTAAGGTGCCTGTATTAGATTAGAGTGAGCTACACTGGTGCACTGCCCTGGACACTGGACAATATTGTTGAGGGTACTTGCCCTGGAGGGAGGGTTCCCTATCCTGAAAGAAGAGGATTTGTTTTTCAGCAAGGACTGCGATTGCGCAGCTCTTCCATGGGAGTGCTTCAAACCACCATCATTGAATAACAATAGGAGCCTACCAGCGAGGCTTAAACGGAGACTGAGTGATTTGTGCCCCTCTGGTCGGTTGTATTTTTGTAGCTTCAATTCCTAAGGTTTCTTTCTATGTACCCATTTGGTCGTGCAGTCCCCTCCATTATAGCAGAATTGTCCTGTGTGGTCTAGTTGGTCTACTGGGAATAGGGTAGTAGTGGTAGTAGTCATCCTCATAGTAATGATAACACTATTTTGGGTGGTCTGGTATTTGGAAGAACAGTTTCCTGTGCACACTCTGGAGGGGACTACCCCGGTTCCATCTGAGCACTTGTTCATTACACTGGCCCCACATAAAGAGAGACATAGGCAGACTTATACCGAGAACGCTTTCCTACAGATGCTTCATCAGGTACACAGTACCACTAATGCCACAAATTGTTGGGTGTGTGGGTTACTCCCCTCCATTATGCACAATAATGATTTTCTGGTGTCATTGCCCCTGTCATATTTAGGTAGCTGTGATGCCTGGTTTCAATTGTTTTCTATGGTATACATGCACTATCATGCTGATGCTATGAAAATTATACAGTCTGATTACGAAGCAGTGTTGGAGTATATAGTGGTGAATCAAGGATATACCCCTGGGTCAGATGGCAAGGAGGGTACCCTACATCCAGAAGCTTGCATGAACGTTTTCGAAGCTAATGAGAATGTCACTTGGTTACAAAATGAAATGCTAGATTTCCAAGGATTCAATGTCACTGAATACTTTAAATGTTTCCAGGAACACAATGTCACTGAAGACAAAGCCATGGCCCTCGCTGTGATAAATGCAACAGCGAGTTTCTGTGTGGAAGGTTCAGGGAACATTCCAGTAGGACAGAGCAGTTGTAACTAGACATACCGATTGAACACTACTATTAACCCACCTTTGCTGACACCTCTGAATGTATACTTCATTTGTGGGGAACAGGCTTATACATGGCTTCCCATAGGATGGTCTGGCCGGTGTTATGTTTCCTTCCGCTTACCTCCCAATTACATTGCACCTTCCAATTATCACAAGGATCATAGGCTACAGCGTAGGAATCTCCATGTGCATCGAGTTAACAGAGTTGTCAATCCAGACAATGTAGATCAGACAGATACCTCCCTAAAGCAATTTACTGAAATACTGAAGGGCAGACTGCTGTTCTGGGGTCCAACGTTCAATAGTCGTAATATTTGTCACCTTGCCAGAGTAGTTGAGGGAGTTTTTAATACTACTGCAGGCATACTGACTAATATTACAGTCGAGCTTCAGGCTACGAGGCTCGATGCTCTTCAAAATCGTATGGTTTTAGACGTCATTTTTGCTGATAGGGGTGGAGCCTGCCGCGTCATCGGCAGCAGCTGCTGTGTGTACATTCCTGATAACGCCCCTAATATGTACTCCGCAATACAGAAATTACACAGACTTGCTTCAGAAATCCATCAGGATAATGGTCCATGGTCCCTCACAAGTTGGCTATGGGGTCTGCTGACATCATGGGATTGGAAGATACTACTTGTCCTAATAGCTATCGCAGGAGTCATCTTTACATGTTGCCTATGTATTAATTGCCTTCCTGCATGTTGCACCTATTGCATGAGCAAGCTCACCCCTACCCCTAACTTGTCAGGACGCGATAACAATATCTCTACTATGATGATGCAGGATATCCAGGACATAATACTTATGTGCTGCTTTATTCTCCCTTGTAACTTGAGTAACTATGCATTTACTTTCCCCCACTTAGAATTGCAAAGACCTTACCGGATAGCCTCAATAAAGCATTTAGCTACCCACGCTAAAAGGAGGGTCTGTTAGGTTTGAAAATCCCATTCCTGCAATGCACTCGTTTCATGCTATATTAGGTTAGCTGTGTGTGGCTAAACAGACACCATGTGTATTCACGTTCTGCAACCCACTGAGCTATCCACATAATGCGCAAAGCTTTAGTTAGCGAGTGTGACTCCATTTTGTATTTCGTAATCCCTATTAGGCTGCTTAGACTGTGCCTGAACTAGGTGTCATTACTCATATTGCTTGCCTCAGCAGAACACAGTATTTTGTTATTATTTTCTCTTCTGTTCAAGGCTGTTTCTCAACTTACTAATGAATAGGCCATTCTGCCATCGCATACCTATCCAAGTGTGTAGTCCTGCTCCCACGTTAGGAGACTCTGAGGCTCAGCATGGTAACCTTAAGTTGCAGATAGCATGTACCCATCCGGCAGGTGGTAGCTCATCCCTCTGTGCCCTCTTTGTTCATCTTCGGCCCAGGCTGGTAACTTTCCACTGTGGGCTTGGTTGGAGGCTCTTGGTAAGAATCACTATGTGTTGTAGACTGTTAGGGGGTCAGTCCCTCGGCAGACATCTTAGGGTGCAGGTCAATTTTGACTCCTCTGCAGAGTATTGCTAATAAATGTATGTTTGTATTCTCTACTGTCTGACCGACTCTTCATTACTGGGGAAGGCATAGCAGGTGGTTGTAAGTAACCCAGGTGGCCCCTATGGGCCACTTCCTTCACCATTATGGGCAGATGGCTGACACAAATTCTAAGAATCCTACTCCCTCCACAAAATAAAAAGGGTGGAGGTCCAGCAGTAAAATGTTTGCCAGCTACCCATTGTACAAACGTGCTTTTGGGTGGATCTGCTCGTTGGCCACCTCCTGCCCAAACATTCTCAGAACAGTAGCTTGTATTTCTTCTTTTCTGGGGCCACTGACACAGGCTTCTTTCGAGAAATAGATGGTGGAGGCAGGAACAATTATTTTCCCTTGCCTCACCTGTGGACTCCTGGACTCTGCCGGAGTCCACCCCATGTCCTTATTTTCATCGTCAGAAAGTTGTGCTTGTAGAAAGTGATGAAGTAGTACCCTTCTTTTCCTTGCTGGAGATCCTTGAGCCATTGATTCTAAAAGAGGAGGTTCTTTCTTGAAAGAAAGCTCAACCTCCTGTTCTGCTCCAACATCAGTAAAATGTACTATTGCTTGCTGTGACTGCTGTCTACTTTGCTCTGTTTCCTGAAGCAACTGTGGACTGTGTACTACTTTGCAAATGGGAGAATTCCAATTCAACGTCACTACTCGTCTGCGTCAACATGATTGGGCTGGCTGCCTCACTGACAGACATGGTCCTAGGCTTAGGTTGGGGTGGGGTGTTTTGCTTCCAGCTTTATCACCAGAGGCTGGTGCAGCAGGGATAAGTTTGCTAAAAACATTCTGGCCAGCATGCCAGTGGTGGAAATTTGCTATTGGCAGTTGCGCCAAGCTGCACATGCAGAAATGATTAGAGGGCTGGCAAGTGACTGCACAAGCCTTATGTTTGACAGTACTGCTGCCAATGTCTCTTTTCTTGTGCACCTTAAAGCAAACAAGCTAGAAATACATTCACTGTGAAACGTGGCATTGTTTGCAGTTTAGATTAGTACAAACAGAGGCACTATTAGTGTGGGAATGTTGTTAACTTAGGCAACCACTTTAAAGTCAAACCACACCACCATATCATAATTCCCCATCAGAATATAACACCCAATATACAGAATGATAGAGCTCTTGCCTTAATGTTCAACACATGCAGTCTTATAGCAAAAGCACACTGGCTGCCTATACAAAATGGATGCCAGCCATATGGCCACAGCAACAACCACCAAGAAGGCTTGCCCACAACAAAGAACACATGCAGGCTTATGGCAAAAGCACACTACCCACCTGCACAAAAAGGCTGCTAGCCGTATGGTCGCAGCAACAAAAACAACCAGCATGGAGGCATGGTCTCAACAACGAACACATGCAGGCCTATGGCAAAAGCACGCTGGCTGCCTACACAATATGGTCATATAGCTAAGACATTTTACAGCAACACACATCCTCAAATCAAATATAATTGCCCCACCTATACACTGTTTGCAGAAAAACAACATGAAATACCACCCAAAAACATATTTTGTAGTTTAATCCAATGTTGTCCATGGCTTAAATTATGTTTCAACTCAAAAGACACCACAGAAACAGCTGTTTCATGTACCCATAGCTACTACTGGGCCTACTGGTTGGGAAGACCCATTGGCAGACTAGACCACATAGTGAATTAAATGAATGCTGAAAATGTATTAAAACAACATGGAGAAAATGTACTGAACTGTGCATAGTTTTTCCTATACAAAAGAAGAAAATTTGCATGCAAAAATATAGCTTGGCCCCTACTGAAGCTGCAGGCCACCCACAATAATGCATTTTCAAAAAATCAGTTAAAGGTATAAATAAACTCTGGTTCATGCCCCCAATCAAACTAACAGCACACTTATACACCCGTTTTTTTCAAACTTACTTGTGAAATCTAAGCTATGAAGTCCTTAAATCCAATTGTATATATATGTAGCAGACAAGGAGAGTGATCCTTCCAGCTCTAAGTCTCAATCAGAACTGGGAGGAGCCTGATGGTACAGTAACAGCAAGTTGGAGTCTCTGGGGTTCTTTCTTCCTGTTGGAAAAAAAAGTTTAAAAAAAGGCTTCTCATAAAAAAAAAACAACTCCAACGGCCACTTGGAGAAGAAAATATACTTGAAAAGTCTCTCAGCTGCATCTCGAACAAAAAAGCTGCTTGAGCGCTCCATGTGCGATCGCAATCGGAACTACGTTGGTGCAGTCGCTGCCGGAAGTCGTGCAAGTGAGCACAAAGCCTCGTGGGAGCTCACTAGTGGTACGAGTGAGCGCAAAGTCTTGCATGCGCTCAAAAGTGGCCCGAGAGTATTGTGGCGCTCACAAGTGAGCACCAAATTACTTCTTGATCATGCAAGCCAATAAAAAAAAACACTTCGCATCTGAAAGGTGGAATTCAGGCACTCTGCGTGTCTCTGCGGAGTTTTATGCCCGGGCATACTGAAAATGTTATCATTTGCAATATAAAATTACCTCTATTTTTTGTTCTTTGCATTCTAAGTTGATCCTAAGCATCATGGAGTGTTCCAGGATATCATACACATTTTCCCTAAGTTTTATATTCACTTTTCCTCTGTAAATTACTTTTTCATCCCCTCACCTGTTCCCTAGATGTAAATTTCCAGGTCAGTTTCCAGTATAGTACAACTATAAGCTTTGAAGAGAAAATCCAGAGTGTTGTTGGTGAATAATAGTGAGGTTTCCTGAATACATTTTTAAAAATTAATAACAGGATATTTTTTCTTTAGTGTCAGAAACATCCTAAAGTTAATAATTATAGGACATAATTTATTGCACTCTACCAACATATGCTTTTAGGTTTACTTTTCTTTATTGCAACTGCAGAACTTTTCTTAAGCGGATAAGCATGCATTTAGGAAAGGCGTCATGGTTTGTGCATGGGATGCCTTTAGCATAGAATGAAGTGAAGATAACATTCATCAACAACATATCTGATGCTTTGAATTGTTGTAGGAACTTTGATCAGGAACAGACCTATGCTTGATACCATAGAGCATCTGCATGTAGGTACTGAGCCACCTTACCACCTCAGTGCCCATGAGCCAGAGTCTGACTAGCTATTGTTCCTCACCTGCCCTCCTATCCTTACTAGAGAAACAAGTGAATTGGCACCCCAGACCACAACCCTCTCAGGGATTGCAGTAACAGGACACAACCTTTTGCTCTCTCGCTCGTGCCCATCCACAATAAGATAACCAAGAGACATGATGGAAATTGAGAATATTTATTTAAACTATTGTGCTCTAAGATTTGTGCCATATACCATAAAAAGCCCTGTCATGTTATAGACAGATTAGCCTAAGCACCCCTCTTCCCACTGAAGCTAAATGATTATATAGCAAAGATCCCTGGAATTAGTAGCATACCGCATACCTTAGAGTACCTAAATGGACATTCTACATCTCAGCTGATGCAGTAATCTTGTCTCAGGACTAGGCCTGGGTGGAGAACTTTGCTCCCTTCGTGGAGTTTGCGGAGTTTTTTGCACTCCGCGGAGCTCGTGGAGTGCAGAAAACTCTGCTTCGCGGTGTGCAGGAGAGTTTTTTCCCTGCTCGCGATCGCCTATATAGTGTAGAATAATGCACTTGTTCACCCATAGCCTTCCTTGAATCACAGAATGGAAAGCTGGACCTTTGTCCGAGTGGAATGCACAGTAGACATACGTCCTGATGAAGACTTGCAAGTTTTTAATAATGGTGTGAGCGTCAGCTGAACCCTGTGGCCGAACCCAGAGAAATCTAGAGCAAGAATCAACTGCAACCAAGATAAATCTGAATGGAAATCTGAAATCAATGGACCACAATGATCCAGGTAAATGCAGCAAAAGGTTAATGAAAAATAAAAAGATATTTGTGGTGAACGAAATACAGTAGAATTGTTTTCTAATCTGTTGGCAGATATCACAACAGAGAACATAATTTCTAGTTTGCTGGTATAAACCCTGCCACCAATAACTTCGCTGTAAGAGCAAAATAATGGCATCGGAAGCTACACCTTCATTTGCGGCTACAATTAGACCATGTATGTGGTCTGTGTTGGGTATTACACGATCGCCAACACCTGGAATAGTAACAAAAGGAACTTTCTGGACAGAATATTTAGAAGGAAATCCCATGGGTAAAGGAGTGCCATTCTTAAAAGCATTCACAGCAGCCAAGATATCACTGTTGATACGAGTTTTAGAGCGGGTTACCACTGCTAATCCAGCTGTGGCCATTGTAGATTTGGCTGCTTCATCAGCCAGATACTTCCCTACAGTGTGTGCACCTACACATTGATAACTCAATGTATGTATAACATGAGTTTGTGCCAACCTATCCTTTAGATTTGCCACTTTAACCCAAAGCAGTTTATGCTTCAGTGTGCTAACCTTGTGCCAATGATGATGGCGCATGCAGAAGAGTACTGCTGCATAGAGCCTATAGCAGGTTGTGCTGAACTGTCAGTGTAAATAACATGTTTATAGGTATCGAGAGGCAGAACAGTAGAGGGCAAAGGATAGACACTCTCACACTGTAGAAATTTCTGCATTTGAAAAGAAGGATCGAAGACAAAATCTACATCTACAACTGGTTAAGGACATAGCCCATTGTATCCACTGAGGATGGAGGGCTTTTGCATTAGGAACACTGGCATTGGTGACAGCCTCTAAGACTGGTGCTGAAGAAATGACAATAACACGTTTTCTGTTAGCAAATGGCTGTTCCTTAAGGATGGTCATCTGCATGGGAGTCAGTATTTTCTTCAGTAGTAGCAAAGTGCAATTCTGCTGTGGAATAAAAATGTTAATTTAATCTTATTAGGTGCTCAGCTACCCAAGGGTTTACCAGTGCTGCCTGTAGAACACAGAAAAGAGAAGAAAGAGTAAGTAGATTCTACATATTAAACAGCCAGGTTTTAAGCACTTACAATAATTCTCATAGATGGTTTCAGTCCGAAGTGCCATCGGAAGGGAGTTCCACAGAGAGGGGCCAAGACAAGAGAAGGACCGACCACCCATGGGGGACAGCCTGATCCTAGGCACCGTGAATTTCACCTGAGTGGCAGAACGTAAGGAGCATGATGGAAGGTAAAGGTGAACTAGAGCATTCAGATATTGAGGCGCTTTACCACTTTTAATTTTGAACATATAGCTCAGGGTTTTGAACTTTATACTGTACTCAACCCTGAGCCAATGAAGATCACGGAGGGTGCCTGAAATGGAAGCTGCTTTAGGGACCTTACAGAGCAACCTGGCCGCCGCATTTTGTACCAGCTGTAACTTTCGTACCACATCCTTATTGGCTCCGAGATACAAAATGTTGCCATAGTCCAGCCTTGAAGTGACTAGAGAATGGACCACAGTGTGTTGTTTGGACAAAGGCATCATCCAAAGGATCTTTCTTAGCCATTTAAGGATAGTAAAACAAGTGGGCAACACTTTCACTGCTTGTTGCCTCATTGAAAGTTGGTCATCAATTATTACACCTAAGTTCCGGACCTGCTGATTGGGTTAGGGCAAGGCACCCATTTCACGTGGCCAATGGTTGGGGCCCCATAGATCTTTATTCTTGCCTAATATCAACACCTCTGTCTTATCACCATTGAGTTTCAGTTGGTTGGCTTTCATCCATCCTGCAATATTCCTCAATCCGGAATAAAGAGAAGATGGTTTGGATGCCCTGTCAGCAGTTAAGGAAGAGACAATCTGGGTGTCATCAGCGTAAGAAAAGAGGGACAACCCCAATTCTTCAGCGATCAGCACCAGATGCCTGACATAAATGTTGAATAATAAAGGGCTAAGGATCGAGCCTTGAGGAACGCCGTCGGGTGAAGAGTAAGTTTTGGAACTGGATGTGGGAGAAAAAAATCGGAACATGCGATCCGCCAGGAAATCTGTAAGCCAATTACGTGCCACACCAGTCACTCCCGAGGATTGCAAAGCTTGCAGGAGCAGAGAATGAGAAACTGTGTCAAACGCGGCACTTAAATCAAGAAGTATAAGAGCCACGGTCTCCCCGTCATCAACACAGTTACATAACATTTCTGTGACTCCAAGCAAGGTAATCACTGTTGAAAAACCTGGGCAGAAACCAGACTGTGAGCCAAGCAAGAATTTGTGGGATTCAGTGAAAGATGACAGTTGAATGTTGACATGTTTTTCCAGAATTTTAGAAAAGGCCGGGAGCAGAGAAATGGACCGGAAGTTAGACAGTTGTGCTGGGTCAAAGTTAACTTTTTTTTAAAAGCGGAAGAACCATTGCATACTTCCAAGCAGATGGTACCTTAGCTTCCATTAAGGAGGCATTAAGCAACTCAATAATTAACAACAGAGATGACATTTCAAGTTTCTGGAGCACCGAAATGGGGAAAGGGTCCATAGGAGAACCGGATTTAAGACTCTCCAAAATGCACCTAAAGCAGTTAATTTCTAACGGCACCCATGTTTATAGTTTGTTGATGGATGTCAAAGCTGTTCTAGCCTGAGGATCCATGCTTATAGTTGCCTGATCAGAATTCTTCATATGCTGTTGTCCGTTAGTTGGTTGGATTACATTCAGTGTGGCCTATATCCTTTCAACTTTACTGAGAAAGAACCTCGCAAGATCACATCACATTGTGATTCAGTGAGATCCGGAGATTTGAGTAGGCACGTAGCGCCTGATAATTCTTTAACAAGCTTGAACAATGTTTTAGCATTATTCTGTGGCTTTGAAATAGTAGAGGTCACATTCTCCGCACGCGCAGCTTTACGAAGTGCATGGTAGTTTCTTTTGGCCAACTTATAAGCTAATTTAGTCTCTGGACCATAGTTCTTTCTCCAGGGTTTCTCAGACGCTTTGTATTTACTTTTTTCAGCTTTTAAACTCTCAGAGAACCAAGGGGCCGGTGGTCGGTGATTGTTCACCTTCTTAGCCGAAAGTGGAAGGCAAACATCAATAGAATTGAGTAACCAATTATGTATTACATCCGCGTCTGTTACCGAGATAGGGCAGGGGATGGGGGCATTCTCAGATAGGGTCGTATTAAAGGTTTCAATATTTAATTTACCCCAGTTTCTTGAATTAGACTTATAGCCAGACATATTGGGGACTGGGCTGAAAAAGACTCTATTAACTCAAAAGCCCACCAGGAAGTGATTCAACCAGAGAACAGGAAGTGCTGGGGGCCAGCTAATGTTGGACAGATTGGAAAAGATGGGATCCGATAAATGTCCAGTAGCGTGAGTGAAACCAGAATTACACAGCAGGATATTCATAGCTGCTATATCTAAGATGATTGAAGCACTAGTGGCGCATGCAGGGTCATCAAAGTGTAGGTTGAGATCACCCAAAATGGTGAAATTAGCAGCGTCTAGGAGATAAGGAGCAACTAGATCAGGGAACGAGTCCGCCCATGCCCCAGAGGGTGGTAAAGCAGGATACCAGAAAAGGTAACCTGAGGGGTAATGATAAGTTTAAATAGTGCAGACTCACAGCCCATTAAGGATAAATCTTCGAATTTGCATATGTAGCAATCTTTGTAAATAATTGCAATAAAATGAGATTTATATGCTATAGGTATCATTTTACTTTCGTTAAAGATGGAATATGTAAATCCAATTGCAACCGGCACTACGTGGATGACTAAATTAGTGGATTTGACAAGCGTAGGATGATGATGATATATTTGTAAAGCGCACAATACCCTAGGGTGTCTAGGCGCTAGCAAAAAAAGCCGACGGGTTCCGTTAAGTTAGACTAGGCGGTTATGCCCAATCAGCCATGTTTTTAAGCCCTTCCTGAATCTTAACAGCTCGGTCTCTTGTTAGAGTGATGTTGGTAAGGAGTTCCACAGTTTGATTGTTGTATTGGAGAAGCTCTTGCCCCCCCCACTTGACCCTTTTTATTCTTGGGACGACAAAGTTCCCAAGCCCAGCAGATCTAAGGGTTCTTGCTGGGATGTAGGGTTTAAAAAGGTTAGCCAGTTGCATTGGCCCTAGACTATTCAGTAACTTGAAAGCGATGCAGAGGGATTTGAACTGGTTCCGCTTTGCTATTGGCAGCCAATGGAGGTGGACTAAGGCTTTGGTCAAAGAGTTGAATTTAGAGATTCCTAGTAGTACTCTAGCTGCGTTGTTTTGAACAGTTTGTAACTTCCGGATGCTGCGTTTGGAAGCGCTGGTGAGTAGAGCATTGCAATAGTCCAGCTTAGATGATATTAGAACAGATACCACAGTTTCTCTTAACTCCAGAGGAATCATGGGGACTATAAAAAAGCAGGCTGAAGTGGTGGAGTAAATCTGTGCTTCAAAAGAGAGCTTGGTATCTATGATGACTCCAAGGTTTTTTGCCTTAGGTACTGGTGTGGGCAGGAGGCCAAGTTGAACAGGCCACCAGTTGTTTGTTCAAATAGAAGGGTTGTTACCAAAAATGTGGACTTCCGTTTTCAAGGAGTTAGGTTTTAAACAATTGTCTGTCATCCAACTCCCTATATTGCTCATACAATCATGAAATCTGGTAGCTCTAGAGTTGATGAGCTACTTACTGAGACGATAATTTGAGTATCGTCTGCGTATGAAACGAGGTCAAGTGGTGTGTGTAAGTGGTGTGTTTCATGTGAGTCAGATTGTACAGATCTGAGGGTGTCAGTATGTTCCGACAGCCAATAGGAAGCAGAGAAATGTGGGTGTAATAAGGAACAAGGTGGTTTAATACGTTGTACAGAATCAGGTATGGATGTTTGGCCAACATTCAAAAATCCTAGCGGGCACTGTAAATTTTTAAGTGTGCTTGGAGGGTGCAATTGTGAACATTTCTCCACAAAATGAGGGGCAAGACTCTTTCCTTCAATAGTAAATTCATATCCTAAGAAAAGGACCCTAAGAAATGTAATGTTTGTTTTTTTTCAGTTAAACTTGTAGCCAAGTTTGGCAGCCTGCAGTGTTATGTGATGTCCTCTCACCAGGTGAGGGTTCAATTCATCGTCCGTCAGGTAGATGTCATCTCAAACGACAGAGCGTCCGGGTCAAGAATCGACATTGGATCCTCATAAACAGCAGCTGCCTTCTTGTGTTTTTGTCTAGGTGCTAATGCCTAACAAGGTGCATTATTATTTGACCTTGTCTATTGTGTTCAGACTAAGACCCAGAAAAAGAGCAGAACACAAAAACATATGCAGGTTTTGTGTAATTGTACAGTGCGACACAAAAGCAAGCAGGTTTATATAGTAAGGTGTGCAAATGAAAATCCGGCCTACAACGTTCCCAATTAGGCTAACATAGGGAAAACTACAGTGGGCCACACAAGAACACATGACAAAATAAAATTCTAAAGTCAGTCTGAAGTTGGGATAGTTGAAACTTTACAATACTATCAGCTTACCTGTCAAAGAAAATGGAGGATACAGACTTTAGGGCATAGGTTGAATGTGACATATTTGCTTGTTTAAGATCTGTAACTGACACAAAGGTTTGTACATCATCTTGATAATTCAATATACTTTGATAAACTCACTGATTTGTGATATTCTGCTTGTAGAAACTTATGAAATCTCATCAAAGGAGGACACCAAATATATTGGAAAAAATCAGGAAATTATTATAATTGCTTGTTAGGAAGTGGATTGTTGGTTGACTGGGGTGTGAGCCCTGGTCAAGGAGCAACCACAATCCTAGTCAGGGTGAGGCTTCAGCAAACCCCAAATTAACCTGTGCTCACCCCATGATAGCTTGTCAAAGAGCAGTCAGGCTGAACTTTACATCAATGTGTAAAGTATTTGAATCATACATCAAACAGTAACACACTGAAAACACCACACAAATGGATCCCAAACCAAGTTTAGAAAACTAGATTAGATTTTAATTAATAAAACAGGACCACTACTTTAACAATCCAATCAGTAGAACCAGAGATACTGATTTTTAATTTTTTAGGTCAAGTAGGACCAAAAGGCACAAAGTGCTAACAAGGGTTATCTGGTCGCACCTGATGGGGACATAGTCACAAGTTCAGGTCGACCATATTGGAGCATAGGCTGGCTACAGGTACCCAGTTAGGCTCACTGAACAGAGCACCTTAAATCCTGGTTGTGGATCATTGTGTGGATTCTGGCCAAAAAAGCGTTGCGCTGCTAAAGTCAAACGTCGGTTCTGAAATTGTGTGAGGTGCTGTTGCATTGAGTATCCTGTCAATGGGGCTTGCGATGTGAAGTCCTGAAGTGAAAAATTCAACATGCAGCTGGGAATGTGTCAGCTACGAAGAGGTGCAAGGCTGTTATTCAGAGGCTGTTGTTGTCGTCAAACTGCTGTTGACGAGAGTTGCGAGGACCTAAGTCGGAGATGCACCATGCCTTCGGCGATGCGTCAGTTCCAAGGACTGCGAGGGTGTTGGGGACCTTCTGCTCTGGGTCCAAGCAATGCAGCAGCAGTGATGCTTCAGTCCTGCTCAAGGATGAGCCACTCAGTCAAAGAGATTTGTCAGTTTAGCTCAAGGATCTGCCACTCAGCAGAGCAGAAGCATTGTTTCTTCTGGTGAGAACCTTAGGCCAACTTAGAAGGGCACAGGACTGGGGTGGCACCATTTGGCAGGGCAGACACACAGATGGCAGATTCCAGGTGCAAATGCAAGGTTGTTGGAATCTAGGTATTTTACTGAGGCTTCAAATCAGTAAGCCAGCCAATTAGCCTATGGAGTCACTCTCGGTTCTGGGGTTAAAAGATGCAGGTCAAATCCTTCTCACCCATGTGAGAGGGCAGCAGGTCATCACAGCAGGGCAGCAGTTCTTCCAGAGAACCAGTCCAGCAGAGTGGCAGTCCCTCCTGGCAGAGTATCTCCTGGTCCAGAAGTGAACTGAAGTGGTGGTGTCTGAGGTCTGATACTTATACCCAGTGGTGTCTTTGACGTGGAGGAGACTTCAAAGACATGCCTTTTGAAGTGAATGGATGTCCTCCCTTCCTGCCTTGGCTCCAGACTCACTACAAGTGGGTATGCAGCCCTTTTGTTTGTGGACAGAACACAACCTATTCAGGTGTCAGTGAGACTGTGCCCGTTTCTCTCTCCCATCCTGCCAGTATGGCCCATCAAGTCACACCTAAGCTTCCATTGTGTTTGGTTGTCTAGGTAGGAGGAATACACAAAGCCAAACTGCCAACTATGTGACTAGAGACAGGCTGCAGGCATCAAATGACTAAGGCCAAAAAAAGTGAACTTTCTAAAAGCAGCATTTTCAAAATAGTAATTTAAAATCCGACTTGACCACAGTTAGGATTTTAAATTAGGATTCCTGAGACACCAAACATGATCCAATTATGTCTTCCCATTTGAAAATTACGCTTATAAAATGTAATAAGTAAATCCCAATGTTATCCTTTCAGAGATATAGGTCTTGCAGGACTGAAAAACAAATTTATTTAAAAGTACATGTCCTGCATTTTAAATACAGTGCACCTTGCCCTCTGGGCTCTCCAGGACCTACCCTAGGGGTGACTAATATGTATAAAACTAAAGGTTTGGCCCTGGCAAGACGTTTAGCTTGCTAGGTTGACCTGGCAGTTTAAAACTACACACACACACGCTTTGCAATAGCAGGCCTGACACATGTTTACATGGCGACTTAAGTGGGTGGCACAGTCAGTGCAGCAGGCCCACTAGTAGCATTTCATTTACAGACCCTGGGCACATTTAGTGCACTATACTAGGGAATCACATGTACATTAAATATGCCAATTAGGTGTATTCCAATCAAACCATGTTTAGAGGAGAGAGCTCAAGCACTTCAGCACTGGTTAGCAGTGGGAAGGTGCACAGAGTCCTAAAGTCAACAAAATCAAATTCAGCAAAAAGGGGAGAAGAGTGGCAAAAAGTTTGGGAGTGACCTTGCAGAAAAAATCATTTCCAGCATTGCTAAACGTAAGTAGCTCAAAGATCTATACTGCTATACTCTGACGATTAACTTAATGCAAACCGTACATTCTGTTATTTTGTAAAGTGTTAAGAATGCAATCACCTTAAATTCAAGACAAGATGCTTGTGGGCTAATTTATAATTATTTATACTGGTCACCTAAATGTGAATTTTTCTGATTTACAGGAGAGACCATTGAACCTCCGAGCTTGGTGACTTTTAATCACTTTTCTCATTACATCCTGTCTGCGGGGTCGGACCCACATCCTGAAATTATGTGCACTCCTCCAAGCAGTGGTAGCAAAACATTCTTCTTTAATTAAGTGCAAGTATGATAGAGATAATAACTACTATTTAATAAAGTATTACATTCTAATTTCTCTCACAACTGATATCAATATTATGTTGCAAATTCCCAGTAAGGGGAATGCAATATCTTCAGGCACTGATAAGCTTCTACTACTTTCTATTTTAGAAATCAAATTTAGAATATGTCAAAATGATATGAAATATTTAGAACCTGAACTAAATTGCATGCTCTCAATGTTCCTAAGCAAGCGAAAGTTCTCATAAAAGTGTGCACGTATGCAAGAAAGGGTTTCTTAACTGACATATTCAAAAAGGAGGCTTGGTTTTCACCTGACAGAGAACAGCTAAAATCAAAAATGTGTTTTTCCATGAGAAGAGATTCTAAAACGCCAATGTTTCTGTTCTCTTGAAATGTGCATTGGAATACTTAAAAACATTTCACAGTATTTAATAATCAAACCCACGGTCCACCACGACTTGTGAATTTGTTTTTTTGCCAAAACTGTGATAAGTGTCTATTCATGTCCACTCTCAGCACCTAGAGCCCTCTCACATAAGGGGAGCACTAACAGAGGCCACAGTTTTGGGCCTACTAGTGTCTTAGATTGTTGAACAGCTGGAGCAGCACTATTTTACCAAGATAGAAAGTGGTAAATAGTTGCTTGTCACAGATATTGTCTAGAAATATGCAGTTTTTGATTCGGAATATAACTGTGTTTGTTGACATATCTAAAGTTAACAACAACATATAACACAAGCATACAAAAAGCACCATAACACCACAATTAAATCCTAACATGCCACATCACAAAACAACAGTCAAAACAAAACCAACAGCAAAAACTGCAGTACAACAAAACAGAATCATATTTGGAGTCACTTCACGAGTCTTCATGAGAAAATGTTTCATCCCCCTCAGTTCTTTCCTGAAAAGTTTCAGGGTGAACTGTCAAGCGAGGGTCAAGAAAAACGGGGTGGTCCCACAACTATTTTTCTCACACAGTGCTATAGTCAACACGGAATTACAATAAAATTGGCAGGAAGATAGCTATTGGTCTAGAAAGGGTGCTGTTCTTTTTTGGTGTAAATTTGTTGAGTAGTTTTTGAGAAATTAGGGTTCAAAATATTTGTATATTTCAAACCACGGAGGATCTGTACAACTGACAGATCAAAAGATATGATGTGATTGGCTGCCTCCACATCACCAAAGTTGTGGTGGTAGCCATTTTAGGACGCAGGGACTCAATCGCCTGTCCTATAAAAAGATTATTTAAAAATACAGTGGGGCATTGTAAGGATACTCTGTCCTCTAGGCTTGGTGAGCGACCCCCACAGGCAAAAGCATATGTTTTTTAATCAGTGTCACATATCTACGGAGGATTCAGGCAGAGCAAAAAGAATGCAGGCTCCTGCCATTTTTAAATATGAGCCCCCTGGGGTGGGCCAGGGACCTGTGCTTAGCCGAATATATTTTTTTAAGGGAGTTGGCATGCAGCCTACCTCCTGAGCCATTTTTAGATTCCATGACCACATCCCTTCAGGGCTGCTTCTTTATAAATGGGGGGGGGGGGGGGGTTGTGTGCAGCCCCACTCCCTGAGCTATTTTCAGGCCCTTTCCATCTCCCAGGACCAAGTTTCATATTTTGGGAAGGCGAGTGTGATCTTCCTCCCAGGTCAATGAACTGACCCTTAAGGCCCTATCCACCCAGGGCCCAATGAGTGCAGTGTCCCAGGGGACCCCATTCCCCAGGACGCTAGTGTGTTCTCTGCCTGGGAGAGTGCAGGCAGGCAATATTACCTTTATTCATCTTCTGGGCAGGGAGAACAACTATGCTGCTGCCGAGGAGGGAGCAGAGAAAAGCTGTTTCCACCTTGGAGGGAACAAAAGAAGAGATCTGGGTCTCACTGGCACCCCCATGGTCCCCAGCGGTTTGGATAAATGTGGATGCCCCAGCTGGGCACCAACTTAACAAAAATTGCAGGCGATCACTGGCACCCACTATGGGTGCTGCCTGAGGAGGCTGCTGGTTATGAAGAGGCCATGGGCGCAACCCCCCCTCAGCCCCCACCATATGCCATTCAGTGAGTGCCCTGGGTGAGCACCAGGACAAAAATAAAGAGAAAAAACAAATGAAATTGTGGCAGGTTATGCTCATTTATTATTCACTGCTCCTGCGCAGAGCGCCCAGTAATGCTCTATGAGGGCTTTTTTAAATTCAATGCTTTCTTCCTGATGGTGCCCATAAAATGAGCAGGGGCAGCAACAACCATTTTTTAAAATGATTCTGGAGGGCTGCAAGAAGTGCAGCAATGCCCCAGCACCATTAAAACACTAACAAAAATGTCTTCTGGGTTATTGATTGCATGACCCCAAGTGAGCTTCAAATTCTTTTTAGAACATTCCGACTAAGGCTGTATGCGATTCAGCAGGAGTGCAGGGACACCTTGTGGTTAGTCCTATGGCTGCACTTTGGGACTTACATTTTTTTTAAAGGCTCTAAGACAAGTTTAATGTTTTTTAAAAAAATGATATATTAAGAATACCATTATTAAACATTGCAATGTGTGCATGTATTAAATATACATTTGATCATAGTTATTGGTGACCTTTTGACTAAACCAATAGGTCTGCCTTGTATATGTTGATGTGCTGACCCCTTGATAAAGCCAATAGTCTGAGCCACTTTTATATATTGGTATTTTGAGTGTAGGAAACTGGACTATGTTTTGATGTAGGTGTTAGTCCTCACCATGTAATACTATCCCAATACTTGAAGTTGGCGTTTAAGTTCACACTAATAAATCCATAGCTCATTCCTGGGAAAAAGTCAAGGAACAATCAGGCTTTACTAGAGGAACATGTGTCGAGCATTTCAGAGTACCAACATGGGCGATAAGTAATTGACACAACTTGAAAGAAATCTGACACCAATTTATAGAGTGTATTTTATCTAAATTTAGACACCAAAAGGAACAGAATAGCATATGTATATCCGAAGTTTTTGATTTTTGAAACAATATTAAAGCAGTGAAAAATAATACATGGAAAATATAACATTATGGTCAATGTGAAAAACCACTAGTGATAATCATGTCCCTAGTACCTGCGAAAAAATGGCCTGTTTTAGATTTCTCAATATGTGGATTACTTTATCCAGGATTTTGTAGTGAAGTTACCATCTTAGATCAAAGATACTAGTAACTTTCTAATAAAGCTGTATGACATACCCTAGTCATTTTAATACATACTCATGACTATGGACATAATCTTCCTTTATAATAGCATCGACCACAGAGATGCTTCAAGGGCAGTGGATTTTCTGACAAATAGATTGATTAAACTGTATAATCACAACAATGTGCTATTAAATATGATTAGCTGGGGTTTGAACAGTAACTTTTTCTTGTTTGGACCAGCAGTTAAGGAGTGTTGCCTTGAGAGCCTGCTCCTCCCTCAGCTATGTGTGCTTACACGTGGGCTGGTGGGAGGAGCGGGTACTCATGGCAACTCACCACACAGATTAGGAAAAACATGTAATAAACTGGTTACGTTACATTGATGATGTGTTTGTAATTTGGAAGGGAACAAAGGAGAATGCAGTAGTCTTCGTAGAACGGATAAATATAAACAAACTAAATCTGGAGTTTACTGCAGACCTAGATGAGCATGCAATTGATTTTTTGGATGTTCATATATATGCCTCGCAAATGCACTGCAGGCAACTCCACATCACATGCGTCCAGCTTCCACCCTAGACATTTGATTAATAATATCCTCTATGGGGAGTTTCTGAGACTGCCCAAAATCTGAAGCTCAGATAAAGATCTGGCATATGCCAACAAGAAACCAAAGACAGATTTTTGGAGCACGGATATGATATTAGAACAATTGAACGGGCCATGACAAAAGCTAATGAAAAAAACAGCGAATCTATGTTCTTTCAAACACACACAAATACTGATTTAAACCATGACTTAAGTACATTGAGGCAAGGTGAAGAGACTAATCTTAGACTGATTACCACCTTTAGCCGGCAGGAAAGAAATTTTAGATCGATTATTAAAAATCAATGGCCCATAGTTCTAACTGATGCCACCTTGGGTCAAATCTTATCCAACTAACCTACCCTCACCTTTCAGCGAGCTCCCTCAATGAGAAATGCACTGGTCAAAATCAGCCTCAAAATAGATGTTAAGACTAAGGGTGGGCGTAGTGGGCGTAGTGGGGCTACGTGAAGCAGCACGTAGTGTGCCCGAATCTACGCACACTACGCGCTTCGCGTAGCCCCACTACGCGCCACCCGCCACCCACCCACCCTACTTTTAAAAGCTAAAATAAATTTGTAATAAAGCAAATTAAAGGCACTTACCTGACGCGAGAAATGCGCATGCGCGGGCGTCCGCGCTTGCGCATTTGTCAGGAAAATTGAAAACCAGGAAGAGGGAGCCCCGGGAGACGCCGCGCGTCAGGTAAGTGCCTTTAATTTGCTTTATTACAAATTTATTTTAGCTTTTAAAAGTAGGGCGGGCGGGAGGCGGGTGGTGGGCGGCAGGCAGCTACGCTTCGCCCTCGCGTGTGCGTAGGCGCTGCCTGCTTCGCCTACTTCGAAAACTGCGAAACAGGCAGCACTACGTACACTACGTGGGCGAAGCGTAGTGTCGCGCCCAGGGTTAGTTAAGACCAATTGGCTATCGCCTAAAAACGTTTTTTTATAAATGCAGTTCTTGCAGGGCCTGCCACTTTGAGGCATTCAGCTCAAAACCAGAAGAATTGAAGGGTTTCGATAACTGTAGAACTGAGTTTGCTGTGTATGTCCTTGAGTGCACCTGTGGGCTGCGATATGCGGGTAGCACTAAGCTGCAGGTGCACCTGAGGATATTGCAGCACCTTAGGGCAATTCGGACACACATACCCATTGACGCTCCATTTTAAAATAAAGCACAACAACAATCTTACTTGTTTGAAATATTATGTATTTGGTGCATTGCCAGCCCTGAGGAGATAGGGTAACAGGGAAAAAGTGCTCCTTCAGTTGGAGTGTAGGTTCATTATAGAACTAGATTCAAAAACACCAAATGTTCTTAACACAAGCCAGGATTTGCACAATTTTCTATAAGCCTAATGTGTACATATGATTTGGATCTCAATATTTACAGGAGTAGTGCCACTATAATCATGTAACATTTTGATATGTGTTACACGTATATATATTTATTCAGTATACAATATGCAAATATGTCTCAAATAGTTGCTAGATATCTTCCCTTTTTTAATACTGTATTGCACTAAGCACTTTTTTCGCACTATAACTTTACACAGTTAGCATATGTTTTAGAAAATTGGCAACAGTGGATTTAGAGCCAGGTGTACAACTTTTTTTTGCACATGCTAAAGGGATATTAGCCCATTTGCGACCGCAAAAAAAGGGTATGGCATGTACAAATGCTATTTTGCGAGTCACTGACACGCAAAATAGCGTTTGTGACTCCTTCTATTGGGAAGGGGCATCCCTTCCTAATAGCGAGACTTACTGCCATGTACTATTGTTTTGCAACCGCATTTGCAGCTGCAAAATACTCGCAGTTTACTACCTTCTTCAAGTAGGTGGTACACCAATCCCAAACTGGAAGGGGTCCCCAGGGGACCCCTTTCCTTTTGAGAGTGTGTGATAAAATATTGTTAAGGGCAGGCAGTGGCTGCCCTTGAAAAATGAAAATGAAAAGTTTCATTTTTCTTTTTTAAATGAATCCAGTTTTCCTTTAAGGAAAACAGGCTGCATTTAAAAAAAACTGCTCTATTTAAAAAGGAGTCCCAGAACTTGTGATATGCTGACCCCAGCATGACAAATCCCTGGGAGTGCTAGCCGTTCTCATTGGGGTGGCAAATTGCGCTTGCCTCATGAATATTGATGAGGCATGCAATTTGTCAGTGACATTGTTGTACATTGCGTTTAGCGGGTCGCAAATTGCGAGTCGCAAAGCTGCGCAATTTGTGAGTCGCAAAAGGGTCGTACATGAGCCATCGAGATTTAATCGGGGATGGTGTACTCCTTGTAGTGGAGAGGTTACCCAAGAAATTTCTTCCTGATAGCACGAAGGAAGGTTTCTAACCACTTATAACGGCGGTTCACCTTATTACTTGGAGCATCTCTCCACCACCAGGAGTACATCATCGATGGCTCATTTGCCAACTCCCATTTAAGGTGGGAGTGTATTAATTGTAACCCTACTCCTTTACAAAGGATTACCTCATTTAAGATGCAGGATCATATGGCATATTTGAATTCTGCCTTTAAAGCCCTGATGAAGTTCCAATGGCTTGTGTTTTTGAGAAATGAAACGCTTTGGCTGGTTTTATAAGCATATATTGATGTCAAAATAAAGGAAGAAAATAAAGAAATTACAACAAACTAAATGTGCTTTGTTCGGTGCACCTCCTTTTGTTAAATTTGCTTCACAAATCTGTAGCCAGTGGCACCAAAGGGTGACAGGTGCTGGAGTACTGTGCACGAACATTCTTAATAAGACAGCAGTGAGAAAGTGAGGCGCTACCTATTAGGTCCATCACCTTGCATCGTCTTTGGTTTAGCAATACATTTTTGCACCTCATCATTTGGAATCTGTGCCCGCTTCATCGAAGTTTTGGTATTTGGGATTGTTTTACCATAAATATAAATATATATGTATGCAACATGAGAAAAGTATAGAAGCAGTCAAATATTTTTATATACAAAATCAGCAAGCTTTTTACAACACCCAAATATGATTTTAGACTTGGTAGAGTTAGTGCTTCACAAAAGCTTTTTTTCTATACAGAAAAGATCTTTATCATCAGATTAGAGGGCCAGCTATGGGTTCCAGGTTTGCTCCCTCTTATGCATATCATTTTTTGGGTCTGTATGAGAGGGACATGTCTGGGGAACCAAAGACCAGTTGGAAGATAATCTAGTTTACTTGGCCCGTTATATTGATGACATTTTTCTAATTGGGAAAGGGAGTGAAGATGCACTTAAGACTTTTCATGTCAATATGAACAACAACCAATTTAATATTTGTCTCATCTTGGAATACAGTAGAAATAAAATTAGTTTTTTGGACTTAGAAATATATGTGGGGGATGGGATGTTTGATTCAAGTCTACACAGGAAGACAACATCAGTTAATTCAATTCTGCATGCGGACTCAGGGATAATATCCCATTTAGTGAATTACTACGTGCCAACTGTAGTGAAACGAAGGAATATGAAAAGGTGGCAGAAGATATCTCACTGAGATTCAAGAGACTGGTTTATAATCAGACAACCCTTGAGAATGCCAAAAGAAGATTTTAGAACATAGTCAGAGAAGAACTGCTAAAAGACAGGACAGGAAATAAATCTTCTGACAAGGATACTCCAAGATTTTTAACTGTGTTAAATGAAGGTAATAGAAAGGTCTACAGACCCTACAAAATCAATGGGAAGTTCTTAGTTTAGATTGAGATACAAATAAGGTTTCACCAGCAAAACTGGTGGTGGTATGCAGGAAAGCACTTACACTGAGAACTCTACTGAGTCCAGTGACACAGTATATTATGACTTAGAAATGAGAACTGAAGATGGCAGGAGTAGTGTCCTGCCAAAAGGTTCACATAGATGCAACAGTTGTATTTGTTGCAAACATATAATAGACCCAACTAAGATATTTACAGATTGTAGAAAATATGAGATTGCCTCCTTCAATAAATGCAATACTTGTAATTGGGTGTAAGCTATGAGGGGCAAATGTGGGAAACTTTATGTTCAATTTACAGTAAGGAAACTGAAAATTCACTGGATGGAACATTTGAGGGCTATCAAAAACTGTGATACTAAACATAAAGTAGCTACACATTTTCGTGATAATCACAAAATCATGGAAGTAGGAGGTTCATGCTTTATGGGGATAGAACATGTCAAAGTAGTTCAAAGAGGTGAGGATGTAGATAAATAAATTCCAAGCTTTAATATGGTCTCAATATAAATAGGAAATTAGTATAGGTAGGTAATTTAATGGGCCTAGCCTCTTCTGAAATGAATGTGAGAACTACAGGATGACTGAAAATGATAGGTAAGGATTAAAACAGTGTTCAATATAACTAGTGTGAGACTAGCATTATATATAACAACAAAGGTTGAGACCCCTCTTAGCAGATTGGAATAGCGTGCAACCATAAGGGCACTACACAATATGATTGATAACCAGCGAGAAAAGCAGAGGTTTCGAACGTGGGTGTGAAAACTTTAATTTAAAATGAGCCATGAAATCGTAATGAATGTCATAATAAGTTATCTGTTCACTCCTTCCCTTTCCTTTTCCCTTATTTGGTTTTGTTCTTTGCTTTTGGTTTCACAATAGAGATATATATGAATGCATACACATTGTGTTGAAAAGCAGAACTAAACATCATATATATTAGAGCAAATAGAGGAAAGAAGAAATTGGATAGCAGTAGCACAAGGGAAATTTCAATGACTATGAAAGATATGAGACATCACAGGTTAAATTCCCGATCAATGGTATTAAACAAGGATTTCTTTAATTAGAATATGATTTTAGTTTGAAGTGATGGATGAAAGAGTATTTAGACTTGTAAGGTCAGAAAGAGCAACATAAAAGTGCTCTAGTTTTTCCATAATAAAGATACATAGGGGTACAGACGCATAGTATAGGACCATGTAGAATTAAAAACTACATCAGAAGCAGTAAGAGAACAAGAAGAATCTCAATAGTGTAAGGGAAACTTGTACAAGGGAGAAATATAGGAGGTAACACAGGCTCGATTCCCGACATGGGGGTTGAATAAGAAATTAATTGTAATGTTTTCTTAGAATTGTTTTTAGGTTGAGCCTAGCAGCAGCGTGCATGCGCTGCTCACTCTGTGAGACTGCTGTAGTAGAGTTTGGGGGAGAAGCCGCGCCCACTCTCCACCCATATTTTTCATTGGCTAGTGTCATTGTCTTTTGTAAATGCTGCCTTCGGATTTGTTAATAGGATTGTTAGTCCCTCCTTAGTACAGCCTTGTCTTTATTTGTACCCTTCAATGGCGACTGGCCCTTTTACATCCGTTGTTACACGGGACCTGTTATTTAGTCTGTAAGCCCTATTTATTTTATTTAGTTTCTCTTACTGCAGGCCAGACATGCGCTGCTTCAGCTGAAACTGCTTGCGTTTTTTAAGCAGCACGGCCACCCCCATAACACGGGTGCCTGCTTTCAATCAATTTAACCCGGCATTATCTTGTGTCTGTTTTAATCCCCTAAGTGAAATGGATTTAGAAATAATTTGTGAATTAAGTCATGTGAATTCCAGGTAGCACATAATCCTCTGATAATGGGCTGAAGCTGACAACAGCATATCTGTGTTACAAGTCATACCACCACCACCAATACCACTACCATCAATACCACCACCTCCAAGAATACTACCACCAACAATACCGCCACCAATAAAACCACCAACACCGCCAACACCGCCAACACCACCATTACCACCATCACCACCAATACCACTACCATCAATTCCACCAACACCAATACCACCACCAATAACATCACCACTAATACCACCACCAAATTGACAAATCCCCAGCACACGTGATATGACATCAATTTCAAATGTTATTCGCATATGATTTAGGACAAACAATGAAGCCAAGTTATTTATTTGCCCTTTTATTCTTTCTTCGAGCTTTTGTTAGTGAACTGTTCCCAAGCCAACACGTGTTTCATCACCTCCGTACGCTGGTAGATGCGACCTTTTCAAGGCTAGGTAAAGATATGATATACAATCATTAATAAGGTCACATCGCTCAATATATCATTACAATGTCAATATTATGGCAAGCATTCCACCATGACACGTTTATAGCAGCCATAATTCACTGTATTGGTACATGCAAAAGAGTGCAAACATGGTTACCCAACCACACAGTATTGAGAAAAAATCCAAAGGGTCTGAGGATGCTCCATTACTGGACACCTGATAATGATATACATGTGAAGATATGTGCTTGAATATAGTTCTATTTGTATACTGCCTAAATACCAGTTAAGCACCAAAGTGTCACACAGTGACAGAAGATAGAATACTGGCACAACAACCACAAGTGTCAAACCAACAATTGTAAGGTAGGAAAAGAAAATGAACCAACCTCAAATATTTACTTTTAAGAAGTCTGCAACCCAAACAAAAGATAGCCAAAGAAGAAAAGACATTAGTATATGATAACCGCACTATATCCTTAAATAGTACTCTAAATTCAATGTCATAGACCAAATCAGATATTACAGATCGACTTACTTTAAGTGTGGTGAAAATTCCAGACCACACTGTCCTGTGGCGCGGGGTGCAAGTTACACTGCTGGACTTCAAGTATAAATTCCTGCCTTTTAATATCCTTGTTTACTGTCTGTAAGGGTAAACCAGAAAAACATCGTCTGAGCTAATGCTTCTATTTCAGAAAATTAATCCAGTTGCCAAATTCCCTAAGTACGGGTCCCAGTATCTATCCCTCTTTTTTACCTGAATATGAGCCTCCGATCGGCGTCTGCTCCCCTCACGCCGCGTATCTCGTGAACGAGAACCCGAAATCACGTGATCAGCGCTCTTAAGCTGTCATTGCGATCACGTGACTCCTCTAACTTTATATAGTAGTCGCGCTTTTCTCGTTTCCGCCGCCATCTTAATGTGTGCAAGGACGAATTCGAAATGTATCAAAACGCTATTTTATGAATAACAACGACCTGACCAACGATTTTAATATATTAAAAAGTGGCTAGTGATTAAATGCCATATTGTTCCCCGGTATTTAAAAACGATTACATAATATCAAATTTGAGATATGACATTCCCATTCCATAGCTGCCATGCTGTTCATAACATTGGGTATATCCTATAATAATAATAAGTTTACTCAAGTATTAAAAGACCTCTAGGTTTGCAACTCATACATATGCCATATTTGAACTAGAGGCCGCCATTTTGAAGTGCATCCACTATATATTTACACTCAGTGTTTCCTCAGATACAGATACTTCAGTCCACAAGCGCAATGTAAATTTGTCTGAAGGAGTCAATAATCACTTCTATTTCAAACATTATTGAGTCTATAAATCCACCTTCCTGTGGTCGCCCTTTCGATTCTAAAAGCTCCCACTGTGAGCACCAGGGGACTTATAACATTATTATCTAAATGTCATTATCTTATAGTTGGTCTACTGTGATGTGTATAAGTATTTATCCGTGTAAGGTTGCTCCACTGTTTACTCTATTTGCCCTAAGCTATTCATGTCAGTGTTATATCTGTTATTACTCCACATTTTACAACAAACACACGCCTCATTGACAGTATATTAAACTACAGCAGTTTATGCATACAATACTGACTTTTAGAAAGATACAGATTTTAATTCTGGTGCTCATTGTCCCAAAAAGTAGTACATCTCATGATCCACATAAAGACCCAGGTCAGTCGTACATAATATAAGAATCCATGAGGCTTCATTTCTCCGTAGCCTCAACTCTCTATTGCCTCCCCTGGGATGTCTCAAAGTCTGTTCTAGCCCATAAAATATAAAGTCTTTGTTCTTTCCTTGGAAAGGGCATTTTGAAATGTGTGTTGAGATTGAGTATGTGAGGTCGTCCTGTTAGACAGCCCTCATATGTTCCCCAATCCTCTCACGCAATGTTCTTATTGTTCTACCCACATATTTTTTGTTACATCTGCATTCGATTATGTATAAGACAAATTTCGTATTGCAATTGATGTTGGTGGTAATCTTGTAGGCCTGTTATCTGGACCTTTGAAGTCCACTTTCTTATTGCTAGCCCATTTGCAGGCTGTGCAATGTCCACAACAGTCAAACCCCACCATATGTGATGTGAGCCAGTTCATGTCAGTTCTGGGTGTCGGATAACTTGGATTTAACATATTTATGAGACACATTCATCTCTGTATGTTATTTCCGGTCTACTATTGATCGATCCGACCAATGACGGATCCTCACTTAAGAATTGACAGTGTCTGTTGAGACTTTTGACAAGTACACTATATAGATTATTGTAGAGTGACCATTCTTATTTTGTCATCACCTTTCTTTTTATTCATCCTATCTTTCAAAGTTTCTTATCTTTCAATTTTCTTGATCCTGGACTTTGCTCTCTCTAGGATATGTCTATCATACCCTCTCTGTTTGAAAAGTGTCATAATGGTTTCTGCGCATTCTTCAAATTCATACTCGTAACTACAGTTACGTCTTGCTCTAACAAGCTCTCCATATGGGATTGCATTAATCTGATGTATGGGGTGCGAGCTAGATGCGTGTAGGACTGAGTAGCATGCTGTAATCTTACGGTATAGACGGCTATGAATCTGATTGTCTCTGATGTATAATTCAATGTCTAAAAATGCAATTTTCTCTTTGCTGAATTCATTCGTAAATCTGATTTTAAAGGCCTTACTATTCAAATGTTCTACAAACTCAACCAGTTTACCAGTTTCTCCTGTCCATACCATAAGACAGTAATCAATATATCGACCCCAAAACAAGATGCAGTCATTCCATTTAGTGCCCATGGGACCCCAGATCCACATCTCCTCGAGCCAACCCATGAAAAGGTTGGCGTACGAGGGAGAAAATCTGGAGACCATGGCCACTCCCTGCTTCTGCCAGTACCAATTGTCTTTAACTAAAAAGACGATGTTGTCCAAAATCAGTTCTATCATAGTGACCAGCATCTCAGTATGTTCCCATATGCTTGCCGATCGTGTGCTGAGAATCTTTCTTATGGCTCTCAGACCACAATCTCTCTTAATGCTTGTATATAAAGCCGTCACGTCCAAAGTTACTAGCATCATGTTGTTCTCCCATGTAAGATCAGACAAAATTCTAGATTGCTCACCATGGGTTTCAGAAAGATATCCACATATTCAGATATTTTTTTTTCAGTGGGACCGTCATTACCCGAAATTATGGGCCTCCCCGGTGGAAAAGGAAGGTTCTTGTGAATCTTAAGGAGCGTATAGATGCAAGGGTATCTAGGCCTATCCACCTTTAGATAACAATACTCTTCTTCATCCAGAATATCCATCCCATGCCACTGTTTCAGGTGTCGGTTAATATGATCTGTTAACTTCCAAATTGGATTTCTAGCAATGGGTTCATAACATTCAGTGTCACTTAATTGGAATAATATTTGGTTTTCGTAATCTGTACTTGACATAATGACAATATTTCCCCCTTTATCAGCCTCTTTAATCATTATGCTATCGTCACTTCTCAAATTTCTTAAAGCTTGTCTATCCCCATATGTTAGGTTTTATGTGACCATGTGGGGTCGCTGTTTCTTTTGGTCAAATTTATCAAGATCTGTAAGTACTAATTTATGGAAGATGTCAATGTTGTTCCCTGTGTGTAAAGTGGGTGTCCATTTATATTTCTCCTTAAGACCGCTTGCAATTGACATATCACTCATCACATTCAAATCTTTCATGATGATATCAGCAGTAACCACTTCATCCTCACAATCAGTCAGTGACATTAACAGTCTGGTATCCATTATTTCTTGAATGGTGATTTCACTCAATTGATACCTTTGGTACTGTATATCAGTTCTTTTATTCACTTCATTATTCATCATAAAATGTTTCTTAATTTTCATTCGTCTCACAAATTTGTAGAGATCAATCTTTAACTCACATATGTTACCGTTACTTTTAGGGCAAAAGCTAAGTCCTTTTTTAGGAGAGAAACATCATCAGCAGATAGATTTTTTGTCGACAAATTGACTATATTGACATGTATTTTTTCTGGTTCCATGACCTTGTTCTCATTCCTAGTCTTTCTTCCCCTGCTGCCCCTCTTTTCCCCCTTCTTCTCTTGGGCCTGGTGAGGGACACCTGTTTTATTCCCTCTTCCCTCTCTTGATCCTTAGGACCTCCCTTAAAAAACAGTTGTCACTACTGGCTGTGTCTATCGAGCTATAGTCTTGTTCAGATTCCCCTCCACTGTAACTGGTGTATCAATTGATGTGGAACTTGAGCTAACAGAAGCTGATGCCTTGGCTGTATTCTGTTAATCCTTTGTAACTAGATTATCATATTTTTTTGCGAATGTAAAAACTCCACTGTTTAAGTAGTCAAATTTATCCCTCCTTAACTTCTTTGTCTTTCGCATTTTAATCTCAGATAGATGGCGTTTCATGACATCAATTAGGATACAACAGATTTTTTCGGTGGCTTCTGGAAGATTTTGTGATTTTATTTCCAGCTCAAGAGCCTCTATCTCTTTCTGGAGTCTTGCTGTCTTCCTGTCACATCTTTCTATTAGTATTTCCATCAGTTTATTGAAATTGTTGGTAAGTTCCTGTTCGCACGCAACCAATAAATCTGTGTCTAGTTTGTCATAGGTGGATATGATCTGGGATCGGAGACCCCTGGGAATCCTTTGCACCTTGATATACTGGTGCAAGGTGGCCCCGTCCCACCATTTAGACATTTCATTCCTGTGTAATCTTTCTAAGTGGATAAATGTATCTCTGAGACCCTCATGTGTTTTGGTATTTCTGCCTAGGGACATGGATGTAGATGGCATATTGTTAGTCATATTAATAAATAGATAATCTGCCTCTTTATGCCTGTTTCTCCTCTCATCATCAAATGTAGTCATAGTGTACCCTGGCTGCCCCCTATTTGGTCAATACAGTATATACAGAAATGGCGGTATAATGAATAGGAAATGGGCGCCTGAAAGGGTAATTCCACTAGAAATTTTAATAACTATCAACAATTGTTACGGTGTTGTAAGGTTGAGAGAACCACCAGCCTCTCTAAAAATTGTGGCCTAAGCAACAAAACAACATAATGACAAATCCCCAGCACACGTGATATATAAATGAAATCAATTTCAAATGTTATTCACATATGATTTAGGACAAACAATGAATCCAGGTTATTTCTTTGCCCTTTTATTCTTTCTTCGAGCTTTTGTTAGTGAACTGTTCCCAAGTCAACATGTGTTTTGTCGCCTCCGTATGGTTGTACATGTGATTTTTTCAAGGCTAGGTAAAGATATGATATACTATCACTAATAATGTCACATCGCTCATTATATAATTACAATGTCATTACTTTGGAAAGCATTCCACTGTGACACGTTTATAGTCAACCATAATTCGCTGTATTGGTACATGCAAAAGAGTGCAAACATGGTTTGTCATTATGTTGATTTGTTGCTTAGGCCACATTTTTTAGAGAGGCTGGTGGTTCTCTCAACCTTACAGCACCATAACAATTGTTGATAGTTCTTAAAATTTCTAGTGGAATTACCCTTCCAGGCGCCCATTTCCTATTAATTATACCGCCATTTCTGTATATACAATACCACCACCAATGCCATCACCACCAATACCACCACCACCAATACCACCACCACCAATACCACCACTGCCAATACCACCAGCACCAATACCACCACCATCAATACCACCACCATCAACCATTGCCAATACCACCACCACCAATACCACCACCAGCAATACCTCCACGACCAATACCACCGCTAATACCACCACCACCAATACCACCACCACCAATACCACCAGTGGCACAGAACCACCACCACCAATACCACAACCAATACCACCACCACCAATACCACCACCACCAATACCACCACCACAAATACCACCGCTGCCAATACCACCAGCACCAATACCACCATCATCAACCACTGCCAATACCACCACCACCAATACCACCACCACCAATACCAATACCACCACCACCAATACTTCCACCAATACAACCACCAATAACACCATCAATACCAGCATCACCACCAACACCACCAACAATACCACCACTAATACCATCACCACCAATACCACCACCATCAATACCACCAACACCTATACCACCACCAATACCACCGCACTAATACTACCACCACCAATACCACTACCACCAATACCACCACCACCAATATCACCACCAATACCACCACCACTCCCAATACTACCACCAAAACCACCACCAATACCATCACCACCAGCAATACCACTACCAATACCACCACCACCAATACCATCACCACCAATACCACCAATATCAATACCACCACCATCAATGCCACCACCAGTACCACCACCAATACCACCACCACCACCACCACCAACACCACCACCACCAGTATCACCACCAATACCACCAGTAGCACAGTACCATCACCACCAATACCACCACCACCAATACCACTACCACCAATACCACCACCACCAATCTCACCACCACCAATACCCCAACACCACCAATACCACCATCACCACCATTACCACCATCAGCAATACCACCAATACCACCACCAGCAATACCACCACCACCACCAATAACACCACCACCAATACCACTGCCATCACCAATTCTACCAATACTGCCACCAATACCACCACAAATACCACCACCAATGCCACCACCACTACCACTACCAATACCACTACCACCAATGCCACCACCATCAATACTACCAGCACCATCACCACTAATACCACCACCACCACCAATACCACCAATACCACCACCACCAATACCACTACCACCAATACCACCATCACCACTAATACCACCACCAATATCACTACCACCAATACCAATACCACTACCAACAACACCACCACCACCAATATGACCAATACTACTACCAATACAACCACCAATACGACCAGCAATACTAGGGGTGGGAGGAATTTGCGTAATAACATTACGCAAATCTTCTAGAAAATGCTAAAAATCTCCGCGAACACGTGGAAATATTGCGAAAACACTGAAGTTTTTGTCCCGCCTGTTCGCAATGTTTTTTGCGTGATCGCGTTGGAAATGTGTTGCCAACTTGCCTATGTGGTCGCTAATGTGCGCGGCCATCTTGTTTTCACTTGTTCCGCCTACTCGTGATGCTATTTCCTGTTCTGGGTCGCGCAATGCATGCTCGCGCCCGTTCGCGATAGGTATTTCCTGTACGGGAATGCGTATTTTTGATAGGATAGGACATACTACCACTGTTGTAGGGATTTTCCACATACAGAACTTTGCATAAGAAAATAGGATGATGGTGATCGGAAGTTGGACCTTCTTCACACCTCAATCAGAACAGAACCCACCACAATCCCCTGCCCGACTAGTTATAATAGTGTTTCATTACTATTAGCTCTCCGAACCCCCCCAAGATACCCAATGAGTAGACAACCCAGAACATAACACTCCCGACCTCTCAGTCGTGGAAGCAATACACATGTACAGTTTGCACACCCTTCCTTTCGCTCGCTGACTCGTGTAAGTCCATCCACACCAAATACCACCGAGTCTATGTAAGTTCAAAAGTTTTATTTGTAACTGACAAGCTCTGTACGTTGTTCTATAATGCAACACCAACAGCAAAATGCATAAGATTAAAACTATGAACATTGTTACACTTAGTTACACTTACAACAACCACAAGTCCATAGAACGAAGTAAAAAAAAAGTGAAATCTTGATAGCTGAACAGTGGTGGAAGCACCACCATCCCCTTTGTAGGAATATAGTTTATATAAAATTATAAATGAAGATCTCTGAGCAAAATCTGTGGACCCCTCACCTTAGTAGAACCTAGTACTGGTTACATCATAAGCTCTGCAAAGCTCTGGTTCGTAGAAAGGAATCTTCCATCTGTTAGGAGAAAAATGGTGCGCAGTCTTGCCAAAAAATGTAGCATTTTGGATAAGTAATATGGAATAACACCAGAACTCCATAACAAAGTGGCTTGTTTTGTTTGACCTTGTACGCAGTGCTTAGACAGTAGCAGTATGAGCTCATGTGGGCTCAAAGGCGACACTCTTTATACAACAAGTTGCGAGGAAACGATGCGTGTGCAAAAATAAAAGACACAAAGGTAAAATGGTTGCATGGCTCGAGCTAACTAAGCACAGGCTAGAATGACCCTAGGGACCATATAACTACTAGTGTCTACTCTACTACTACCTGATTTGTACTAGTGATTTATGTTGTATATGTATGTATAACTAATAACTAATTTTTTAATCTTGCTAGTAAAAAAGAGGAGGAGGTGTATATGACACCTAAAAAATGTGTAATGTGTAATGTTTTACCAACCACCAGTGTCGGGGCCAGCAGCGAAGGCGATGCAGCTACTGATGGAGGAGAGGATGTGGCAGTTGCAGGAGGAGCTGCATGGGGTGAGCCAGCAGCAGTGGCGGGTGGTGGTAAGTTAGATTCCTAATCCTTACTTATTGACATGACACTCACTGGAAGGGTGTACTGTATAATACTGTACAGTTGAGACTTATTAAGTAAGAAGTTGCTGTGAACGGTTGAAGACACCCTTTACTTAGCATTAGTAAAAGTATTGGCGGCGGGAGTGTTGAGTAACCAATGGCCTCTTCTATCTGATTTCAACTAAGCTGTGAAAGTTTTATGGAGAAGACTAAAAGTCAGATCAGATGACCTTGATGGATGGGTTGAACGAAAAGGGAAAGAAGAGTGGAAGGAAGAAGGACGGGCGAGATTTAATATTTATGACTGGCAGAGAATGATTTGTGGGATGCATGCAGCATGCATAGGTGGCTGATAGGAATCAGATGCATGGTTGGTTGGTTGCCTGAAACTCCCACAAATGTAAAAGTCCAAGAGAGTGGGAGGATAGATACATACCACAAATGTTATGTACTGTACTTGCTAGTGCTACTGTGACACTATGTGTAGAAATAATTTGTCTTACTGCTTTGCTAAGAGTATACTTTACAATAGTCTTGCTTTTTCTTCTTCATATATAGCTACTCTTTCGAAGGGGAAACCTGACAGGAAGGAGTTGGCAGCCAAGGCCCGGCGCTGGAAGCTGGAGGCCTTACAGACTGAATCTCGTCGGCTGGTGGTTCTGGAAGAGAAGGAGGCAGCAGCAGCTGCAGCCTCCTCCAATACCCAGGGCCCCAGACACCGCCCTCCACTGGTACGGTGCCACCATCTGGCAGCCGCCCGCCGCCGCCCCTCCATCAGTGCTGCGTCCCTGTGGATGCAACTGCCGTGCATTGAAATGGCGTGTTGCCTGCCTGGAGGAGCAAGTTTGTGTCCTCCAGAGTCAAGCCCGCTGAACTTAGACCCTGTTTATTGCCCCTTTTTTAATTATTCTTTGGGTGGGTGGGCATCGGGCATTGGGTTTTCTCTTTTCATTGGACAATTGGACATTTTCTTTATGGACATTGGTTGGGGTTAGGGAGAGGGGTGGGTCAGGTGTTGTGGGATTTTTTTACATAGTTTATTTTTGTTACAATATTAAATATTATATTTCTACTTTACATACGAGGTGGTTAATGCTTTCTGGGTGGGGTTACTGTTTTACATCACACTGTATCCTTCTTTCCTTGCTGGTGCAGGGCCGTCCACAGCCAGTGTTTGATTTTAATAATTGGATGACTTTGTAAGACAGAATCAGATAGATGCTGCACCCCTCACTGAATGACTTGTCCTACTAGTACTGTCAGTCTCTTCTACTATAGGCACTCTGCAACTGGACTCAAAGGGGTGTGTGAAATTAAATTAATGAAAACATGTCCATTATTAATTATACCTCCCTCAAACTTCTCTTACCTTTGTTTGATGTTTAACTTAGGCACAGCGATGGCTGCATGGTGATGATGGTTTTCTTTCCTAACATGCCATGGTTGTGGTGGTGGTACTAGTAGTAGTAGACACTGGCAGCAGCATTTGAAAAAAAAGAAAATGAGACAGTCAGTAGCCTGAGAGAGACTCTTCGAGGAGTAGTAGAATGAAGTACAGTACAGAACTTGCTGCCAAACAATAATATGCAAAAATACAACAAAACATAATGGTGGTGGGGATAGCCTAGTAGTACACAGAGTTATAAACTTTAGTTGTGTCGAGTGACTTGACTAGGCCTACAGTACACTGGACACAAGCTCTGTTAGTGCTGTGTAGGAGGATGACAACAAATGGAATCCATTAATCCAATCAATGCCGGCAATTAATGCTGATGTATTATGTTCCTTTGGTAAAAAAATTACCTCACAAATATACTGCTCATGGGTGGGAAAGCAGAAGAAGATCCCCGCCCTGCCTTGAAATTGAAGTACTGTTGCTTTTGCCACATCCGCCCCAGCAAGCATGTGATAAATTATTGTTGTACATTTAATGTAGTCATACCTCAATAAGTCACACAGCCCGGGGGAAAAGGGTTAGGGTTTGTTGAATGGTTGGGAAGGGAGGTTTGGGGAAAGGTTTGAGAAAGAAAAACAGTACGCATGGACAAACATCAAACGACAGAATATTTGTAGACTATGATTTCCATATCAATATGTTAAGGGAGAAAAATGAAATGCATGCATGATGATGATAAGGAGACCCGGATTACATACAGTTTGTGTTCAGTGCTACCCGGCTTACTTTTATAGATAGCAAAGAAAATTTTAAAATATCTGTAGGGATGAATTATAGACAGAGAGCAAACCTAATGATAATAATAATAATAACAACAAGAAAACACTGTTGTAATGATTGTAGACACAAAAAGGAATTGAATTATTTAAAAGATGATGAAAGTTGATACTGATACTGTGTTATCCTGGTCAAATGGGGAGTTTAATCTCGGCATTCCTCTTGGTCCTCCCTTCCATGGATGCTCAGTCCATCAATCTTGGGTGACGCCACTTCCTGCCTGGCAGATGTAGATTCATTGGTAAGGTAAGTGTGCATTGATTTCCCAAGTATAGCACAGGGTAAGGCCCGGCCTGTAATTGTAGATGGAAAAACAAAAGGGATATTGAGAAACCAATTTGAAAAAATGCACAAGTTATGGTGTAGTGCAACAAGAACACTTTCCGAGGCGGCATGGATGCATCATCTCTACTTTAGTCTGTTTCCAGCATTAACCTACAACACCAACAGGACAGAGCAGGCCCATGGTGACGGCACCCTTTGCACATCCTCCATTTAGCGTACATTTTTTGAAAGAGTTGGACAAAGCACATATCCAGCAACATAGCATTTTACAATTTAAGTGACTAAATCGATGCACCGCAGTCATACCACCGCTACACTTGACTCCACCGCTACACAGACATTTAGGTCTGCTGTGGTTGTTGTTTACTTGTTTACCTTTTATGCCACTCATGAAACACCCTGACTTATTCCATCAATCATCTCCGGTTCGTGTACTGAGTGACTGTGAAGATACTATGTCACTGTGGTCATCATGATGGTGTTGTTCAACTCAGTCTGCAGTGTACTGAGTGAGTCCCCTTCCTATATTCAAAATGCAATGTATCGGCCTGCAGTAGAAGTACAAATTTGTTATTAGAAATACAAGAAGGGAACATTGACTTGAGTTACTTTTAGTGTGTAGATTGTTACATAAAGTACACAATAAAGTAACTTCATGCACAACAAACAACAACAACATCACTCAGTCAGCGTCCAATGCATGGCATCATTCTTACCTGTTCCTTCTCATCTTCCGTTAATGGGCAGTCTCTCTTGGATCAGAAAGGAGGATAGCTATAGTAGTCATCATCAATCATGTTCCACTTCTTTTGGAGGGACTAGGAAATATTTTCTTTTTTCTTCTATTTTGCATCATCCAATCATCATCTGTCTTCTTGAGGGCAATGGATTTAGGGAGATTCAGGAGGATGGAGGAGCAGGATTCGAAGTAGTGTACTGTGATATGCAGACAGCCGAAACTTGTTTATGGCAATAAAACAATTAGAAGACGGTGGTAATGGATTTGTTGTGATTCAAAGTTTCTACCCAGAAAGACAGACACACAGATAAAAGAAAATAAGGGAGGAAGACAGTAAGAACTGGAAAGTGCAAGCCTAATTGTCAGGGAAGAATAGCTCGTCCTCAAACTCTGGGGATTCAACCAGAAGTAGGTAATCATCATCTAACACACCACTTCCGTCACCTGAGCCGCTGTGCTCATCTTCCTCCCTTGATTCATTTATTGTGTAATTTGGTGGTATAAAGTGCTGATTCATTTTGATCATGGTTAACCTCTCTAGGTTTTTGGGTGAGAGACTGGTCCTTCTCACTGTTACAATGGAACCAGCAGCACTGAAAACACTTGCGAAAGGGCAAGCCAGATAGTTTATCGCCAGCCTGCTGAGCAGGGGCCATTGGCCCCTTTTCCCATACCAATACCGCAATGGGTTTTGATCAATGTAAACCTCTGTTGGGTCGTCCAGATTAGGGGTGGGCGGAATTTGCGTAGTTGCGTTACGCAAATCTCCGCAAAATGGTTAAAAATCTCCGCGAACACGCAGAAATTCCGCGAACACGCGGAATTGCTTGTTCGCGATGCTTTTTTCCTGTTCGCGTCCGCTGTTTGCGTGCTCGGGGGGAAATATCTCGCGAACACGCATTTTGAGATCGCGAACAAGCAAAAAATTCCGCGAAGCCGCGGAAAGCAGAATTTTTGGCAATTCCGCGTTCTCCGCGGAACGCGAAATTACCTAAATTTCGCAAATTCCGCGAACGGAACGGAATTTACCGCCCAGGCCTAGTCCAGATAGGCCTGGACCATCCGCTCAATGTTCAGGGGTGCTAAACATTTTTCTGGCTCTTTTCTCGTTGCATCAGCACTGGACTTACCAATGCCTTGCTGTAAATACCAATCCTGTAACGATTTTACTGGGCCTGAAGATCCAGTTCTTGCTGTTGTCGATAGTGTTGGTGAGTGTACTGAGCCAAATGCACGCCCTCAGGCTCCGAAGTTGAACTTGACGCAGGATGCCCTGTTGCAGTACTTGTTGTGGGTTTATCTAGCGGGCTTTTAATTAGCAGCCGTTTATTTTCCAACATACTCGCTGACTCAGCTATCCAAGTTTTGTACCGGGCAACATCCATTTCTGAAAAAGGAATTAATGCCTTCAGTGCCCATTTTGTTTGTGGATTCAGAATTGTGGCACAAATGTAATGTTTTTGTGACTAAATCTTATTTTGCACCCTTGTATTGTCAGCTAAGCGACGGGCTAAGCTATCCACCAACTCATATGCTTCTTTTTTTTCCTCTACATCTTTGTATGCTTCAGACACCTCCTTCAGCTGATGCTCTAGCATTTGCAACAATGGGATAGCTTGGCAATGGATAAGATTTTAAATTTTATACGAGTCTTAACCGGAAGCCAATGCAGCGATCGCAAGTGTAAACGCACACTACATCTGCTGAAAAGGCCCAGCAGAAGACGGGCGGCAGCATTTTGATTCACCTGTAATTTATCCAACAGGTAACCCGGAATGCCAGCATACAAAGCATTGGCGTAATCAAGGCGCGAAAGGATTAGCGCACAAACCACAGTCTCCTTCGCAGCCTTGGGCAAAAGAGTAAGAAACTTCCTCAAAGCCCTAAGAATGCCAAAGCAGGAACCCGTTAGATTCTTTACCTGCGAGGAAAAAATCAGGTTCTCGCTGAACCAGACCCCAAGGTTCTTGACGGAATCACCCTTAGAACAAGGAAGGGGAAAACCAGGGGGCCATAATCTCCTTCTGAAGTCGTCAGGGAAAGCACCATACAAGAGGATCTCCGATTTCTCCTCATTGCATTTAAGCTGAGCCTGAGCGAGCCACCGAAAAACCGAAGAAAGGCAGTGTTGAGCAGGGAGGACCGAGTCCTCATCTCGTCCCCAGGAAAACAGCAATTTGGTGTCATCCGCATAGGCCATCACCTTAGCCCCCAAGGTTTCAGCCAGATAAACAAGCGGAGTAACATAGATGTTAAAAAGGAGGGGGATAAGGGATGACCCCTGTGGAACACCAGTGGCCACTATCCGTGAAGCCGAAGCACACGGGGGAAGCTAAACCTGCTGAGAACGGCTTTCTAAGAAAGACCTAATCCAGCCCTACACAGACCCAGAAATTCCGATCTCCCGGAGGCGATTGAGAAGCAGGGCATGAGGCACCGTATCGAAGGCCGCCGAGAGGTCCAGCATAACCAGCGCTGCCCTTCCACCGGCATCAAGGCACTCTCTAATCGCCTCAGACACCTCCAGTAAGGCAGACTCAGTACTGAAGGCCGCCCGAAACCCTGATTGTGCTGATGGAGCAGGCCAGAAGCCGCCACATACTCAGTAAGCTGATTAGTGACCACCTTTTCACAAACCTTGGCCAGGCTAGGAAGCAACGAAATATGACAGTAATTTCCAGGAGTGAAAGGGTCCAAAGATGGTTTCTTAAGAAGGGGAAGAATTTTGGCTTGCTTCCATGAAGTTGGAACACAGGCCTTCCGCAATGAGATATTAATGATCTGATTGACCTCCGGATTAACACAATCCGCAACAGAAGCCAAAAGTCTGGCCGCACAGGGATCTGTGGGCGAGCTTGATTTTAAAGCCATCAAAACTTTAAGAGAGGTAGAAAAATCAACCACAGAAAAGGAAGAAAAATTGTAGGAAGATTCAGCTGACAGAAAAACAGGGGTACAGGGGACAGGTGTGAAAGTGTTGATGGCAAAAGTGGCTTGAATGTCCAAAATGTTGTCCTGAAAAAACCTGGCCAGTATGTTACACCAATCCTCTGTAACAGGGGCGGGGCACACCAAAGCTAACGGGGACATAAAACTTTTCACAATTGAAAAGATTTCTTTAGAGTTATTATTAGCCTGATCAATGCATGATGTAAAGTATTGACTTTTAGCCACCGCAATCGATGCATAATAGCTCTTTTGTTTAGCTCTCAATGTGAGCTTTGCCAAAGGGCAATAGCCGCTCGAGCGCCAAGCCCTCTCCAACACCTTACACTCATGTTTCCGGTTTTTCAGCTCCGGCAGGAACCAAGGTTTAGAGGGCGATTCTCTGGTAAGCTTGGATGAGTGGGGCAGCGCAAGTGAGGACACTGCATCTGCAATCCACCTCGTAAACCCAGCCACACACCCCGCAAGATCATCCTGGCGAGGGGGCCTAGAGGCAGCCAGGGAAATCTTAAATTGCAAAGGGTCGATTTTAGAAAACGTCGGAGGGCGGGTAGAGCGCAAGGGCTGAACTGGCCAACTAATATCCCAGGATAAACAGATGAGGAAATGGTCTGACCAAGGGACCGGAGAAGGGTTGTCCACTACCACTGGAAAGTTAGAACAAATAGGGTCGAGAATGTGGCCACCCTGATGCGTGGGTAAAGAAACCCACTGAGAAAGGTGAGCAAGTTGGAGAGAATCAAGGAAATTCACCGACTCTTTTGTATCTTGTTGGTCAAGATGAAGATTCACATCACCTAAAGCCAAATAATGGGAAAAAAGTAATTCACCAGCTGGGCCAGGGGGGCGATAAATAAGAGAGCCACCCAATGTAAAATGATCCGAAAAATGAATGGTAAAATCCAGAACCTCACACCCATCCCATAGGCTAGAAATTTCACTATGAAATGTTAAGTTCTCTCTGTAGAGAAATGCTACACCACCTCCTCTGCCAGCAGGGCGGTCCACCCTACAAAATTTAAAACCAACAGGATTTTTGGTAAGAGCCGAGAGGAGCTCAGGATTAAGAACAAAGCCTCAGTCAGCACACGAACAATCAGCTCTAAAGGGTGGAAGCCTGCAACCAAGACAGGAGCAGGGGGGCGGCCGAAGTGATTTAATGAACTCACTTGACAGCTTGAGGTGGGCTCTGACAATAAGAGCAGAACGGGCAGCATAACTAGCCTCTGCCGCTGACTTGGCGCGGACGGGCGCAGACGGGTTTGCCTCAGTGTGATGGGCGAAAACGTCGAGGAGTTACACACACTCCAGAGAAGTAAAAAAATAAGCCAGCGTTTCGTTTTTAGAGCAGGAGATAAGGAAGCTCCAAATGGTTAAAAATAGCAGCACTTGTTTTCAGAATTACTTCCCCCAACTAAAAAATGGGCAAGTCCCCCAGCAACACGTAAAAACATTCACAATTCCCAGAGTACCTAACCCAGCAGCATAAAAATACATCCACTTCTTTAAAACAATATCTTAGAGAGTGAAAGAAAACCTTGTCAGGCGCTGCGCATCCGAGTCCAGCCCATTAAATAGGGTTAGAAATGGGCGCGTGCGAGAGCTAGAGCGCTACTCGCAAATAACAGACGGCACAAGCAAGATGGCCGCAACACCCTGTATGCAAATAGTGTGAAGGGCAAAAAAGACGAGGAGTTACACACACTCCAGAGAAGTAAAAAAATAAGCCAGCGTTTCGTTTTTAGAGCAAGAGATAAGGAAGCTCCAAATGGTTAAAAATAGCAGCACTTGTTTTCAGAATTACTTCCCCCAACTAAAAAATGGGCAAGTCCCCCAGCAACACGTAAAAACATTCACAATTCCCGACTACCTAACCCAATCCCCCAGCAGCATAAAAATACGTCCACCTATTTAAAACAATATCTTAGAGAGTGAAAGAAAACCTTGTCAGACGCTGAACGTCCGAGCCCAACATTCACAATTCCCAGACTTCCTAACCCAATCCCCCAGCAGCATAAAAATACGTCCACTTATTTAAAACAATATCTTAGAGAGTGAAAGAAAACCTTGTCAGGCTAAGTGCCAATTGACAGAGCTTGAAGATGGCCCCAAGGAAATGTGTTCCTGCCAAGAAAGTAGCCAGTGTGCAGAGAGAAAGCAGATTGGCACTACTGGTGTGCCACCCTCCACTTTTTTCAGGAAACGTTAGGTGCCTTACTCACCTTCCTCCAGGCAGCTAGCTGGAGCAGCACTCCCTGATCAATGACACCACCCTAACCTAAATCCAAGGTAACTTCTCCCAGGGAGGCAGCCACTGCAATTATGAATACAAGCAGTGAGTCTGAAATTGTATTTATCTCAGCCGCAAAGTACCCAATCATTGCAAGAAACTGAGCAAAGTGAACAATAGGAGCTGCCTCCAGCAACAGTTCTTCCTGAAGTAGGAGCAGAACAGGAGCAGAACAGGAGTACAGAAGAAGGACTGCCCTACTGCCACAAGGCTGCCCTGCTACTTGAAAGACTGCCTTACTCTCTGAAAGGAAGATTGGACCTTCTGGCCTCCATCCAATGCTACGCAGTGTAACTCTGGGGGTCAGAGCTATAGAGACACAACAAGCTTCACAGGACTCCCTGCAACCGCCCCGCTGACCTTCTGCAACTGGACCTGCCTTTGTTGGAAACTGGACCTACCCGAGCCCTGTTGCTGGCCTCTTGCTGGAGTGAGTCCTGCACCTGAGGAGGTGCGCCCCATTTCCTGGACCCTTGACTGGCATCAGAGACAACTTCTCCTTGCCTAACTGAAGGTTCCATAAAGTCTGATGCAAAGTGATGCAAAGCCCTGCAAAGCCTCACAACACAACTGAGAGCTTAATCAGAAACAATGCAGAGAGACGCAAAGCCCTGTAAAGCCTTGCAGCACAGCTGAGAGCTACATTAGAACCAATGTCAAGCGATGCAAAGCAATGCTGTACAGACCTCACACCAAGGACATAAGGTACAAATCCAAGAGGGTCAAAATCAGCCCTGTGCCTGGCCTTCACTCTCTCGCTTTTAGCCTGAACTTGTAACTTTGTCCCAGTCCAGTGCAACTGAATATCCTCCGTTAGCGCTTTGTGCTTTTTGGCACGATTTTTACCTACAACTGTTAAATTCAAAAGCTCTGATCATCCTGACAGTTCTTGTCATTCTTGTGACATTTTAGTGATTAAAAGTGACTCTATTTTCCTAAATTGGTTTGGGAAATTTTTTCTGTTGTATGTTTGCATTATTACTGTTTGTGTGCTGAATAAATGCTTGACAATTTGCCTCTAAGTTAAGCCCGCCTGCTTTTGTGGCAAGCTACCAGAGGGTTAAGCACAAGTTAATTTAGTAATTTATTGTGCCCCTCCCTGACAAGGATTGTGGTTGTTGCCAGAGTGCGGCTCCCACCCCTCAACCAAATTTCTGACAATATTGAAATCATTTTCTGCTTATTTTAAAATGCCCCCAAATAGTTGTCTTGAAAAATTCCGAGCCTGTACATACTAGTGACTCAGCTAAAAACCACTGATGCTTCAAACACACCGCAGAGTCTAAACTAGGAATAGACAAGAGTCTGACGTAATGGGCGACCTAAAACATTCCGACTGTAACGATCATCACTCGCACCTTCAAGAGAAAGGCAAAAGGAAGCCAGATACATAAGGGCCACTGTTCTGGCAAGTTGGCTTGGAGAACTACCACCTCAGCTCCCTCGATCCCTCAGTAGTTGACTATGATTGTCGCTATAATTGAACCAAAACTTCTTTTTTTAGCTTAATAGAAAGTTTATTGATACAAGATAAAATGCAATACAATATGAGAAAATGTTAACATAAGAATACTTTATATGCAGACTGATAAGGCAATAGAGATGAAAAAGGGGAAAGAGGAACAAAAAGAAATAAAGGGTAGAAAGTAGTCAATTGTCAGTATATCATAACTACTTTATAGATTTTAGCAAGATTTAAAGCTATAGAAATATAAAAGATATGGGGAAGCTGAGCAAAATGGCTAAATAGAGGCAACAATTAAAAATATATATGCATATACATTAAAAAAAGTATTACTCATGGAGGTTTATGAACTTCTTCAATTCGAGGGTCATGAGTTTGCGAGGCATGCGCAGATACATCAAGAAAATGGGTAATAGATAACCATAGGAGATCTCTTTTAATGGCAAGGGAGATGGGGTGAACATATGCTCTGTCTAACCTATGGTTATAGCAAACTCCATACCACCAAGCACGATAGGAAAGGTTGGGGTTATCTTTCCATGTCCTGGTAATCTGTTGGAAGGCAACTGTAAGGAGTAGATCAATGATATGAAAATCACGAGACTGATCATCGGAAAGACAACCTAAATATATGTTAACAAGAGAAAAAGGGGCTTGAATATATAAAATGGTATTAATCTGTGTCCAAACTTGTTTCCAAAAACTATGAACATGAGGACATAGGAAAAGCATATGTTTTAGGTCTGCTGGGTTTACATTACAAGACCAACAAGAGGTGGAAAGGGTAGGATTCATTTTGTGTAATGAGATGGGAGTAAATAAAAGTCTGTTGTAGATATAGAACAAAGTTTGGGTGGTATTGGCAGCTTGTGAAGATTTTCTAATTTTAATCCAAATCTAATTCCACGTAGAGGTAGAAAAGGAGGATTGAAGATCAGTCTCCCAGAGCATTTCCACTTCAGTTTTATCCCTAATGGGTGAAAAAGGTGATGGAGATTGGTAGAGTTGTGATGCTGATGGGGAGAGGGACAGGATGGATAAAGCATATGGAGGTGAAGAGGAGGGATGGGTAGTGGATGTCATGGTGTGATGGGATGTTTGGATTAGAGAAAGCAAGGAGGTATATTTGGAAAGATATGATGAAGGAAAGGAAAAGCGTGATTGAGGAGAAGAGAAGGATAGCCAAGTATCCTCATGACGGAGTTGATAAACCCAATGAAGACCCTTAAAATGCCAATCTTTCCAAAATAGAACTGTATTTAATTTAATATCCTTATTATACCATACGGAAGATTGAAGAAATTTGCCTGAAGGAGAAATATGGTTGGTAAATAAAGGTTTAAGAAGTTTGCAAGAGTTATTGAGAATAAGGAGAGAAAAA
Source organism: Triturus cristatus (assembly GCF_964204655.1). Taxonomy (NCBI): domain Eukaryota; kingdom Metazoa; phylum Chordata; class Amphibia; order Caudata; family Salamandridae; genus Triturus; species Triturus cristatus. Next base: position 922,958,917 of record NC_140593.1, on the reverse strand, counting down.
GAAATGGGTAGTTGAGAAAAGGATACCATTTCCTGAAAAGAAAAGGGCTGAAAAAAGGACTTTTCAACATCAACCCATAATGGTGGAGAACGGGAATCATCGTCCTCTAATAAGAATAATAAGACCTGCCTGAGAGAGAATGCATTGTGATAGATCTGGACGTCTGGGAAGTTAATGCCTCCTAAGAATTTAGGACATTTAAGTTTAAGCAAGGAGATGCGGGGTGTTTTGTTGTTCCATAAAAATGTAGATAATATGGAATATATAGTTTTAAAATGGGAGTTAGCAATAGTTGTAGGAAAATTGGAAAGATAAAAAAGAATAACAGGGACTAGCATCATTTTGATTGTGTCAATACGACCTCACCATGATAAAAACAAAGGATTCCATTTAGATGTAGCAGACTTCAAAAAGGATTGGAGTTCTTTTAAATTAGTTAAAATAGAATCTTAATAGAGGGTTTAAACCATATACCCAGATATTTAATTTTGTCAGCGTTCCATTTGAAACCAGATGTAGTGTAATCCGTAGAAAATCACAATTTATTTAATGGAAGAATTTCACATTTGTCAATATTTAACTTGTAGCCAGATACGGAGGTGAAAGATTCTACTTCTGATAAGAAAGCTGGGAGAGATGATTGCGGATGGGATAAAAAGAGCAAAATATCATCTGCGTAAACCAATAATTTAATTTGATTACAGCCATATTTAAAACCTGCGATTTGGGAATTTAAGCGGATCTTCATTAAGAAAGATTCCAAGGCAAGAATGAAGAGAAGTGGAGAAAGGGGACAACCTTGTCGTACTCCGTGGTGCAGTTGGAAATTTGATGAAAGAAGACCATTTGGGAGAACAGAAGTAACTGGGGAGGAATAGAGTAAGGAAAAATTATTTATAAATGTAGAACCAAAACCAAACCAGGATAAAGTAGAGAAAATAAAAGACCATCCCACTCTATCAGAGGATCAATCGGCATCAAGAGAGATGGCTGATAATGAATCTTTATAGGATCTAGCTTTAGAAAGGACATTGGAAAAGAGTCTAGTATTGTCAGAAAGGTGTCTGCCTTTAATAAAACCACATTGTTCATGACCAATTAACAAGGGTAAATATTTCTCTAAACGAAACGCTAGGATTTTTGCAAAAATCTTTTAATCAGGATTAATTATTGAAATAGGGCGATAATTCTTACACAGAGTATGAGCTTTGTCGTCTTTAGGTATTAAACATATTAGAGCTTATTGAAAAGATCCTCCCGATTTTTTAGAAGAAATAAAGAAGTGAAATAGTTGATACAGTTTGGGAATAAGGAAATGAGAAAAATGACAATAAAATTCAATGGTGAAACCATCAGGTCCTAGGGCTTTATCCCGTTTAATAGTACGTATAGCATTACTGATATCAGATTCGTTAATGTCATCATTTAATACCGAAAAGTCTAGGTCTGGAGAGGAAGGATGGGTAACAGAATAAAGATACTGAGAGTTTGCATCTGGAGAAACAGAAATGTCAGGGGTGTAGAGAGACTGAAAGAAATTAGTGAACTCTGACAAAATGTCTTCATTTTTATAAAGTACACGATTATAGGTGTCAAGAATAGAGCTGATCTTAGTACATTTTTTCTTAGTTTTTAAATAATTGGCTAGAAGTTTCCCTGCCTTATTCTGGCCGCCATAATACTTGGCTGAAGATTTAAGTAGAAATGAGTTGGCATTGTCTGTGGAAAGTTTGTTGAAGTGAAATTTAGCATGAACAAGTTCATTCAAAAAGATTTAGAGCCAGAGATAGCGAAGGAAGATTCTAAACATTTAATTTGTGTCATAAGATGTTGCAACTTAGAGAGGGAAGATTTCTTGTGATGGGATAAAAAAGAAATAATAAAGTCCCTGGAGGCTGCTTTGAAAGAGTCCCAAACAATTTGTGGAGATATAGAAGGGGATTTATTTTCAGTAAAGAAAGTAGTAGCAAATTACTCAAATTGTTTGGTAGAATTAGGTTCTAGAAGAAGAGAGTTATTAAATCTCATCCTTCTGGAACCTTGTGTAGGAGAAGAGATATCTAGACTTAAGATAACCGGTGCGTGATCAGAAATTAGGATAGAACCAATGTCAGATTGTAGAATATGTTGAGTGAATGATTGTGAGGTAAAAAGGCAGTCAATGTGAGAATGTGAGGAGTGTGCTGTGGAAAGAAAGTATACTCCAAAGGGGTAGGGTTAAATAAGTGCCAATAGTCTACTAATGACTGTTGTTGAATAGTTGAGGTAAATTGGGAGAACATAGTGGACGGAATGAATTTACAAGTGGATTTACAATCAATAATCAGATCCATAACCATGTTGCAGTCACCCCCAACTAATAAATAATCGTCTTGAAAGGACAATAATTTGGATAAAATAGTGGGCCAAAAAGTGATATCTGGAACAGTAGGAGCATAAAGGTTAAAAAGAGTCATGGGGATATTATTGAGGAAAAGTGAGACAGAAACCCATCTACCCGAGGTATCTTATTCTTGAGTAATAGTCGGCAAGTCAAGACGTTTATGCAAAAATGTTACTTACCCATAATCTTTTAAGTTTAAGAATTTCTTTCTCTACAACATGAGTCTCTTGTAATAAAGCTATATCACAATTCAAGTTAGATAAATGTGAAAGAACCCTCTGCCGCTTGATCGGGGAACCTAAACCTTTAACGTTCTATGAAACAACTTTAACGCCATTTATAAGAAATGGAACAATACAAACATTGCATAATAATCAATATAACAATTGAAACTTAGAGTACAGTAAAAAATATCAATGAATAGTACAGTAAATAAGCAGCTATACCAAATAATAGTAAATTGCTTAGTAAGAGATAAAGGAATGTAGTTATGAAGAGGAGTATAAAAACGAAGGAGAAAAGGAGAATAACAGAAAAAAGAAGAAAGAAAGAAGAAAAAAGAAAAGAAAAGAAAGGAGAGAAATAGAAAGAGGGAAAAAGAGAGGATAGTGAAGAAAAAGGCTTCATTGGAAACAAGGAGGTTCAGAAGTAAGAGAAGAAGGATGAAGAAAATACAATGAACAAAGAAATGTAAATACATTGAAGAAAGAAAGCAAGGCAGAAGATTCAAAAACATACTGACTTACTACAAATAACATAAAAGGATGAGGGTGGTGAAGCCACATAAGGAAAATGGCACAGCTGAAAAGGTGACTCAGGGCGGATCAGGGAAGGAGGACATCATCCAGAACAGACCAGAGATGACATAGATCATATACGCAAAATTACTGCACCTAGTGCATAAGAAAGATAGAGAATATGAACAAATGAGAAATACGTAGTGTGGTACATTAACACAACCTGAAATAGGCTGAGAGATGAAATATCAAAATGTTTAGATATAAAAAGCACAAAGAGACATAAGAGGACAACAATTAAGCAGGGACAAAACAAGATGTGTCCATATCATTTTTCACAGCATTGGTCCAAGAATCTCTGGAGCAGAGCAGGATCTTCATAAGTCATCGTTTTATTTCGGTATGTAACTTTGAAGAGGCGGGAGTGGAAAAGTCCATAATGAGCATTGAGAGTATGGAGAGCTGGTCGCATAGCAAGAAATTTCGTCCGACGTTCTGCTGATGTCTTGGCATAGTCTTGAGCAAAGAATAGGGTGGAGTTCTGCCAGGTAATACGATCTTTAGATTTAGCAGTTTGTAGTACCCTTAATAAGTCAGTATATTCTGAAAAATAGATATTGACTCCTCTGGGTTTGGATGAGGAGGATGCTGTAGTTGGATTCCAACCCAAACGGTGAGCTTGTTGGATGTTCAAAGCAGGAGACAACGGGAGACCACGGATCTGTGGAAGAAATGTTTTTTTTTAGTTCAAGAGATTTTTATTAAAAATAAAAACGTGTCATCGTACAAACATGTGAACAATCAAGAAACAGCGCATCATAAATATACTCCAGCATAAATACAAGAATAAGAATGAAAAAACGTAGAACATATTAAAGAAAGTGTAAAGCATATACAATACATAATAGCATAAAAATGAAGAAATGACCAAGGAGAACTACGGGGTTTTGGGTACCTCCTGCTGAGATGGTTTAGGCAAAGAGGACTGTTGTGCACAGATATCAAAGAATGTTGTAACGGGGAGCCATAACTGAGTTCTCTTCACAGCCAGTTGGAGAGGGTGTGTAGAAAATGTGTCCAAATGGTGGTGGTGGCAGACATCATACCACCCGGCTTTATAGGAATTTTTACTGAAGTCCTTCCAATTTCTCGTTATTTGCTGACATGCAACAGCCAATAATAGATCAACAACTTTGAAATTAAACTCACAATTATCCCAGGAGGACGAAAGACTACCCAAAAAAGTTTCTTTTGCACAGAATTGTACATTGGTGCCAAAAATTATATTACTTTGGGACCAAACAAGTTTCCAGAAGTGAGACACAGGAGAACAAGAAAAAAGCATGTGAAATAAGTCAGCCTCAGGAGAGTTACAAGACCAGCAAGTACTTTGTGAGAGAGGAAATCGTTTGTGAATCGCATGTGGAGACAACAAGAGTCTATTATAAATGTAAAATAAAGTTTGGGTTATGCTAGCAATTCTTGAAGTTTTGCGTATTTTAGTCCACATAGTGTTCCACAATGAGACGGGCCAAACCACATCAAAATCTTCCTCCCAAACCAGCTCAGTACTAGATTTTTATCGCGATAAATTGGTTGAGTGAAAGTATGCATAGATTTTAGATGCAGTAGGTTTAGTATGCAGAAGGGAGGACAAATCTGTATGCGTGTCACTTGTAGGGGATTTGTGAAGTCCACAACCAAATTGATTAAATACGTTAAGCACAGTATTACGAAGAATATGATATTTAGAAAGAAAAGAAGCAGGTAAATTGTATAACTGTCGGAGCAAGGAAATAGAAATAAACTCATCGTCTGACAACAATTGATGAATCCAAATTAAACCCCTTTGCCTCCAAGTTTTCCAATAAAAAGGTTTACTGTGTATCAATACAGTCTTATTGTGCCATATAGGTGAAGCTAGAAAAGATTCCAGCGTGTCATGCAATAAAGGGTAAATGGGACTGAGAAGCTTAGAGGTGAATTTAAAAAGAGGAGTAGATAATGTTTGGGGTTTGCGAGAGAAGGAGAGATATTCATGGAATGAAAAGGGAGTAACAAACGACCTCTCAACTGATATCCATAAAGTAAGTTCTTCCGTGGGATCAAACAACCAATATGAAGCCTGTCGCAATATAAACGCCCTGTGGTAAGCTGGAAAATTGGGAAAATTAACCCCACCTTCATGTTTGGGACTTACTAACTTAGAAATAGACATGCTGGACTTTTTAATATTCCATAAAAAGGATGATAGCATTGAGGTAAAAGATTTAAATAGTTTGGCAGGAATGGGAACCGGAATGTTAGATATGGTATATAAAAGTATAGCAGAAAGCATCATTTTTATTGTATCCAGATGACTCCACCAGGATAAATAAAGAGGATGCCATTTGGTAATAAGTTCCGAAATTTTCCGAAGGCAAGTATTCATTCATAAAGTAACTGTACCTTTAATTGTAGGCGTGAAATTTAAACCTAAGTATTTAATGTGAGAAGAATTCCAAGAGAAATTGGCTGAAGCAAAGTCAGCTTTAACAGTATATTTGGTTAAAGGTAAAATTTCACACATCACTGTTTAATTTATAACCTGAAATCAATGAAAAGGAGTGGACCTCTTTCAGAAAGGCAGGAATTGAGTCTTTGGGATTGGAAATAAGAAGTAAAATGTCATCAGCGTATGCTGCGAGTTTGACATTGGTTGTGGGAGACACAAATCCGTGTATTTGTGTAATTTGTTGAATTTTTGAAAGGAATGGTTCAAGAGCTAAATTAGGAAGAAAGGGAGACAAGGGACAGCACTGACGCACTCCTCTACCAAGGTCAAAAATGATGACATGAGACCATTGGCACAGACAGCAGCACGCGGGTTAGAGTATAAAAGCGAAATTAGGGAAGTAAATTTGGGACAAAACCCAAACCATTTAAGAGTATAGAAAAGATATTGCCATTCAACCCTGTCAAAATCTTTTTCAGCATCGAGCGCTATTGCTGCTAGGGAATGTTTCAAGTAGGGAGCCTTAGATAGAACATCAAAAAAAAGTTGCGTATTATCATTGATTACTCGACCTTTCACGAAACCAGATTGTTCCTTACCCAGTAAGCTTGGCAAAATAGGATTTAAACGTAAGGCTAGTGCTTTGGAAAAGATCTTATAATCTACGTTGACAAGTGAAATAGGCCTGTAATTTTTACAAAAGGTCTGATCCTTACCCTCTTTGGGTATGAGGCAAATATGGGCATCCGAAAAAGAACCCTTAGATTTCCCCGTCAAGAAGAAGGAATCAATTCAACAATATAATTTGGGCAGCAAAAGTTTAGAAAAATGAAGATAAAATTCAACTGTAAAACCGTCTGGTCCTGGTGCCTTATCTTTTTTGAGGTGTTGGAGTGCATCTAGAAGTTCATGTTGCGTAATCTCCGTCTCTAAGGTGGATACCTCAGGGCAACTCTGTGGAGTCTTATGCAATGTTGAAAAAAACTGAGAGAGTAACTGGTCTGTAAGATTCGGTTCTGACGAGTAGAGAGACTTGCAAAACAATGCAAATTCATTTAAAATTTCTGTGTCTTTGAATTTTAAGACAGAATGTTCATCAAAAATACAGTCAATGTTCAACCTATTCTGTTTAGTTTTTAAATAATTAGCTAATATCTTACCAGCCTTGTTCTTCCCCCCGTAAAATTTTGCACTGGATTTCAGTAGAAATAATGAAGCATTATCAGTAGATTCCTTATTAAACCATAATTTTGTTTGTACAAGTGCATTAAGAACAGAAGTAGGGTTTTGTTACGTTTACGAGCAATGGAACGTTTTTTAGCTATATAACTAATAATAAAGTCTCGTGCTGCAGCCTTAAAGGCATCCCAAATGGTTGAGAAAGGTAACAAGGTCGTATAATTAATAGAGAAATATTCCTCAAAAAAAAAAGTAAAAGAAGAGGAAAACGCAGGCTCCAAAAGGAGAGAGTTATTAAATCAACCAAGGTTTAGGGGCATTGACTTTAGGCAAAATTTCCAGGTCAATTAAAATGGGAGCATGGTCTGCTAATAATATGGGCCCTATTTCTGCAGACATAAGTGTCTGAGACAGACTATGGGATACAAAAAAATAATCTATCCGTGATTGGGAATGATGCACAGGAGAGTAAAAAGTATACTCTCTAGTAATCGGATCGCAGAGCCTCCAGGCGTCCAAAAGTTTGTGTTGTTTAATAGCATGAATAAAAGCCTTATGAGGTTTATTGGGTACGAATGTAACTTTGGAATTCTGGTCTATAAAAGGATCAAAAATTTGATTGCAATCTCCTGCAAAGATAAAATTATCTTCTATGCAGAGGGTGATTTGCTTGGCTATCGATGTCCAAAAGGAAAGATCGCCACCAGTGGGTGCATAGACATTAAAAAAGGAGACTGGAACATCCCTCACCAGCAGCTTAACATTATGCCATCGACCGTCAGTATCTGAAGTTTGGGATAAAAAATGTAATTTGGGCGATTTACGACAAAGCATCATAACACCATTACGCTTGCCTTCACCATTGGAGTAGAACACCTCCCCCACCCAGCCCCTCCTTAGTTTCAGTGATTCGCTTTCCGTAAGGTGGGTTTCTTGTAAGAATACTATGTCTGCATTTAGTTTAGCCAAATTAGTTAAAACCCTTTGTCGTTTAATTGGTGAGTTCAGCCCCCTAACATTCCAGGAAAATAATTTCAGCGACATGGCATGCAAAGAGTAAGAACAAACAAAGATAGTAAATAAAGGTAGTACAATTCAGTGAAAATGCCAGGAAGAAAGAAATAAAAAAAAGAAATAGGAGAAGACTAATAATGTAAACAAACTAATCAAGGTCAATATGAAAAGTAAAAAGTAAACAAATAGTAATGAAGTTAGAAAGCCAAAGTGATAATAAAAAAAACAGGAGTACGTGAGGATATAAAACTAGATCTGTAATGCCAAAAAGAGCAATGAAAAAACAGTAGTACAATGAGAACAGTAAGTAACAAAGAGAATCTGAAATGAATAACCACAATTCGATAAGTGAAAGAAGCATAAGAAGTAATAAAGTGAAATACGCTGAGGAGAAGATGACTAACGACAACCATAAGAGTATTAAAGAAAAGGTTTGGAAAGGAAAGAAGGATTGGGAGAAGGAGTAAAACTCAAACACAAATGTAGGAAGACAGCATACCTATGAGAGGAAACACCAAAGAGAGACGGGAGAGGGAGGTGAAGCCACATGGAATGGACAACACGATCAGGGCAGCTAAACGAAGCACGGGGAAGATGTCACACGAGAAGGATAGCGGATCTGTGGAGACGAAACACAACAGACAATAAGTGAAAATTAATGATGGTGCAAAAACCATAATTGCTAGAACAACAGTAAACCAAACCCTAGAAAGAGGGGTTTAGCAAAACCACAAAGAATGGAATAAGAACAAGTTAAACAAATCACCAGACATTGAACACAATAATGAGTGAGAAGAAACCAGAACAGTAAAATCAATAACAGCAATATCAAGCATTGAATGAAGTAGATGGACGGGAAAGGTCCATAGCAGACGTCTTGCATGAGTTAATGAAACTTTGCAAATGCAGAGGATCTTCATACGTAGTCGTTCTGTTATTGTAGGTGACCTTGAAAAGGCATGGATGAAAAAGACCATATCTGGCCCCCATTGAGCGGAGACCAGCTCGCAGATCCAAGAAAGCCTTGCGACGGTTAGCGGTAGCTTTGGCATAATCTTGTGCAAAGAACAAAGAGGAGCCAGACCATGTAAGTCTTGGAGATGCCTTGACCGCAGAGAGAACCTTCAACAAATCGGTATATTCCAGGAAATATAGAATAACACCTCTGGGTCTCTGTGAGAGCGATGCGGTAGATGGAGCACGACCCAGACGATGCGCCCGTTGAATATTAAGTGCTGTACTGTCTGGCATGCCAAAGTAATTTAGGTAGAAAGGATTTGAAGAAAGCAATAGAGTCAGTCCCTTCAAGGCCCTCCTCCAGGCCATAAATACATAAATTATTACGCCTGTTTCGATTCTCTAAATCTTCGACCTGTTTCTGAAGTGTAGAAATTTGAGAATGAAGGTGAGAAACACTGGCACAAGTCTCCGTCAGGGAAGAAACATTTTGCTCAACAGACGATACTCTTGTCTCAAGCTGCGACCAATTGTCTGTTAAAATTTGCAATTTGTTGTTGGTATCCTCCATAAAGGGCTTAAGAGCTCTAATTTCCTCGAGTAATAGCTCCAATGACACAGGAGATGATGATTTTGGTGGTGATGGAGGATCTTTTTTGAGTCGCTTAGTGTTGGACGTCCCCGGAGGTACAGGAAAAGGCTCCATGATTGACTCCAAGGTATGGGTAGGGAGCGCCAGAGAATCCTCTAATTTCGAAAACTGGGAAAAAATCTTAGAATTCTTTACAAAAATGTACTTAGGCTTAGACAGTGAGGAACTCATTGGTTTTATTCTTCCCATAAATCACATGCAGCAGACTCCAGCAAAAGTAGACGTCTTAAGGGATAAGGCGATGAAGTACAAACTGCCAGTGTATAGATGGAGAACTACAGAGGCAGAGACCAGGACGTCATGTATGGCTTAAAAGCAACTATGCTCCCATTGGAAATGCCAAAAAGCGACAAAAAGCAGCTGTCAGAATGAGGCAAAAGGTGTAAAGCTCACAAAATGCAGACAAGTAAGGTTCAATGGAAAGCAAGTGATCTTACAAAAGTGAAATTTGGCTCAGGAAATCGTATAAGCCAAGGATATGTAGTGAGGAAGCAGCTGGGTGCACAAAATGGCCGCCGAGGATATTGCTGTAGAAGAGTCCCGCAAAACATCCCACAAAGCAGTTGGGAAACCTTAAAAAAGCACAAAAAATAATATTCCTGGCATAACTACAGCATGGAGGAGGGTGGCAGAAGAATGGAACATCTTCATGGGATCCTTGAGGAAAAAACGTGCGGTTGCGCGATAAAAACAAAATGGCGGCAGCAGTAAAAAAAATCTGAAGAAAACTCACTGCCACTAAAAGATGTACATTTCACCCACAAGGAGAGTCCTCAGAGGTCGCCTGATGCTCCTAAACATATCCGCTGCTCGTGTGTGCCGCCATCCGCGATTAAAAACGGGAACGAAGCGCCGAGTCTCCCGGGTGAATCGGAAGCTTCACCCGTGCACGTCCATCCGTCTCGGGCTCCAAGCCACGCCCCTGGAAGAATTGTTTTAAAGAAACAGATGGGATCGGAACTCTCCAATCCTTCTGCCAGGTCATAAATGCGCAGGTTATTGCGACGGCTGCGATTTTTTAAATTTTCCACCTGTTTCTGGAGAGGGCACTTGGTTGAATACTTCTTGGACAGAATCTATTTGTCGCTCCATCAGAATGATCCTATTGTCCATAGTAGACCATTTGTCATCCAAGGATTGAAGACGTCTGTTTGTGTCTTCCATATATGGGCGAAGAGCTCGTATTTCTTCAAGCAACACCTCCATATTGCCTGGTGTAGGAGATGTGGTAGGTGTCGGAGGATTCATTTTAACTCGTTTACTAGTAGTGGTAAGTAATTTCAGAGTAAGAGTGGTTGAGGAGAGTGAGGGATTAGCAGATAATGCCAGAGCGTCCATATGAGGCGATGATGTAGGATTTTCAATTTTGTCCATATTTGTTGAGAGAATAGAATAGGGATTGTTGTCTGCCAAAGAGGAAAAAGGGATAGGAGGACCAACTACACTCCATCGAGATTTCTTTCTCTCCATACACTTTCGATTTGTAATGTAGCGCTGTCTGTCACAAGTAATGTTTCCTCAAAGAAACCATAATGTTCTCATATTTGAGGAGAACAAGAGGTTTGAGAAAAACAGGCAATCCACTGGCTAAGTGTAGAAAATATTAAGAGGAGGCAGTCCTGTGAAAAAAAACTCCAGCAAATATCACATTCCTGTCATAGGGTGCCAGTAGAAACAGACAGGCTACAAAAGCTCGTTTTCCAAATCAGAGGTCAAGTGAAAGTGTTAAGAATAGACCCAGTGTTAAAAATCATGCATTGGAGGATTACATGGCAGACACATGCCGCTGAAAACACTCCTCTTCAAAAAGGTGCTGAGGGGACGGGTGCCGTGAAGCACAAGCACAAAATGGCGGCCGTGAGATGAAGAAAAAACGCGTCGATCGTGTTTATCCTTAAAAATGCTCACCGAAGCCGTAGAAGGGTCTCAAATGGTGGCGGAATGCGTCGCATGATAGCTCCGGTCCACAAGGAGCAGCAAGGAGGGAAGGTCTGCCGGAACGTCCGCACTTCTCCCGAGCCGCCACGGAGGTCTCTCAGGCAGCGGCCATCTTCGGCTGTCGCCAAGCCACCTGAACCCAAACTTCTGAGTCTTTAGATTTAATTGTCCTAAAAGTTACACATGGCTATGGATGCAAGAGGTCATGATCTCATTCTATCTGTAATCAATCCACACCTTTGTACTGTGAGTTGCTACATCTTGGAGATGTATCAGAAGTGATGTAGTCTCTTCTTACGTATTCCGAATACCAACAAAAGAAGTTTTGATAGAAATAGGAAATACAACCATGTCCTATGACCACAGAAAACTGCAATGCTAGAATTACTGCCATACCTCAACTCTTTTCTCACCAGAATCTGTGAAAACAGAAGATGGATCACTGACACAATGTCATGGTAAACAATATTGTTGACAAAAATATTGTGTCAAAATTATCGTTTACCACAATATTGTGCTCCTATACTTACAACAGTAAGTGCAAAAATATTGGGATAAAAATGGTTGAACTGAATATCATCCACAAATAAACAAACATATCAATTTTCTATTATAAATATAGTTTAAAGTAGTAAATGTAAAATATTTTAATATGTCAATTCAATATAATGTAAATTAAATATATTCCACTCATATTCAATACTATGTAGAAATATATAATTATATAAACACATATATATGTGTTTGTATTTACATCAATATATATGTATATATTGTAACATAATTAATACAAACATGTATTTTACATTATAATAATTAAAAAAATGTAATTGTATTACTATAAAAAATAATATATATATGTACATATAGTCATAGAAAAACATTTGAAATATTAATAACATTGATATAAGATAAAATACATGTTTTTATTATATATGTGCATCTCTCTCTCTCTCTCCCTCTCTCCCTCACTATCTATATATATATATATTATCTACTGGCGGTCGCCAGTAGATAGTTATAGTTAGGATGGTGTTTCCATAGGAAATCTCAAAATTCTATTTTGAATAACTTTGGCGCCGGTTGACGAATCCTCGCAAAATTTTCAAAACTAATGGGGCGCTCCGCTCAGCTCCTACCCTGAAAGTCTCGGGGTGATTCGTCAAGGGGGAGCCGTTTAAAAAGGGGGGTCCCAAAACGCGTTTTCCCCATGCTTTTTTCCATAGGACCTTAAGTCCAAGGTACAGCCCGAACGGCTGAACAGAATTACTTGAAATTTGGCAGAGAGGTAGTCCTCAGGTCAGGGAAGTGCCTTTTGCAGGTCTGGTGTCAATCTGTTCAGTATTTCCTGAGAAAATAGCATTTAAAAGCATATAAATATCTATACGCGCGCACGGTGCCGTGCGCGAGCATAATTCTGATTGGTTGTTAGATGTCAGTCAACATTCGAATCAGTCGAAATCAGGAAGTGTCGGCCGCCATTTTGTCTGTCGCACTGAAAAGGAAAGGTGGAAAACGTGAAAAGGGGGCAGGGAAGAGAGTTCCTGACCCCCTAGCCTTTGTCAGGGGGTCACAGAAGGACCCCCAAGGGTGAAAAAAACATTTTATTTTTTTAAATCGCGGGATTGCGCGCACGGTGCGTGCAGCGCATCATGCGCCCAAAGCGCGCGCACGGTACGCGAAGGGCACGGTGCGCGCACGGTGCGCGCACGGTGAAAAACCTTGAAAAAAATATATTATATATATTAATAAATACATAACTTAGCATTAAAAAAACGTACAAATTAACTTAAAAAACCATAGGTTTCACACACGTTATAGTTAGGAATTAGCATTTAAAAAACCTTGTGAATTCTCTTAAAAAACCATAGGTTTCACACAGGTTATAGTTAGGTGGACATTTCACTCGTAAAAAACCAATGAAATTCCCCCGTTATAGTTAGTTGAGATAACTATAACTCGCGCGACCACCACTCTATCACAAGGATGATGTCATTAGTGATGTCATGAGTGATGCCACTGACATTGTCATGAGTGATGTAATATGTGACGTCATGAGCAGAGGATTGCGGGCGCGCGAGTTATAGTTATCTCAACTAACTATAACGGGGGAATTTCATTGGTTTTTTACGAGTGAAATGTCCACCTAACTATAACCTGTGTGAAACCTATGGTTTTTTAAGTGAATATACATATATATATATATATATATTCACTGAAAAAACCATAGGTTTCACACACGTTATAGTTAGGAATTAGCATTTAAAAAACCTTTCAAATTCACTGAAAAAACCATAGGTTTCACACACGTTATTGTTAGCTGGACATTTCACTCGAAAAAAAACATTGAAATTCCCCCGTTATAGTTAGTTCAGCTAACTATAACTCGCGCGCCCGCAATCCACTGCTGATGATGTCACATATTACATCACTCATGACATGGTCAGTGACATCACTGATGACATCACTCATGTCATCTCAAATGACATCACTGATGACATCGCTGATGACATCATCCAGTGACTGTGTGTTTCTGTAAAATTTAAATATGTTTCATATATTTATAGTGAAAGGCCTGTGGAAGAATGTGTGGCTGTAGAAGTGTGTGAATGGATGATTTTCTACGTGCGTAATTGACTGGAAAAGTGAGTCATTAAATGTATCTTACTGCAGACTAGTGACTAAACTGTGTGAATGTCTTCATGTTTCTGTCTGTTGGTGTATAAGTGGCTGCATGGTTTTGTGAATAGCTATATGAGTGTCTATATGGGTTATCGATTGGTTGTCTGAGTATCTGTATGGGTGCTTGAGTGTTTGTGTGGGTAGGCTGTGTGTGACTCTGTGCATAGATGTGTGAGTGGGTGATTCCATGGGTGCATGGTTTTAACAGTACATCTGTGATGGACTGTATGGTTGAGTGAGTGTATGTATGGGTGTGTTAGGGATTGAATGTATATCTCAGTGATACATTTGTGACTAACTACATATGTGAAAGGCAGTATATATGCGTGTAAGAGTATATAAGTAGGTATATCTGAGAGTGTGTGATTGTGAGAGTGGCTGTATGGATGAGTGTGTGCTTGTATCAATGATTGTATAAGAGCGTAAGAATGTGGTACTATTTTTATGATTAAGTGAATTTGTGTGTGTATAACTGTATAGGTGAGTACATGGGAGTGTGATTAATTATTTGCATGACTGACTAGGTGTGACAGTACCTCTATGGATGATTGGTGGTGTGTGAGTGTCTATGTAGGTGCATAAATGCATATGATAGTCTTGTACGGAGTGACTGTAAGTATGAGTGACTGTACATATGAATGAGTGGAGGTGTATGTAAACCTAAGAGTTAATAAGTGGGTATGTAGTTATTGGTATTGGAGTATCTATGGTTTTGAGAATGGTCGTCTGAAATTTTGAGTTTGTGTATCATCGGTTAAATTAGGGTGTGAGAAGATGCAGTAATTTATCACATTGATGATATCATCAGTGATGTCATCAGTGATGTCATTTGAGATGTCATCAGTGATGTCATCAGTGATGTCACTGACCATGTCATGAGTGATGTAATATGTGATGTCATCAGCAGTGGATTGCGGGCGCGCAAGTTATAGTTAGCTGAACTAACTATAACGGGGGAATTTCAATGGTTTTTTTCGAGTGAAATGTCCAGCTAACTATAACGTGTGTGAAACCTATGTTTTTTTCAGTGAATTTGCAAGGTTTTTTAAATGCTAATTCCTAACTATAACGTGTGTGAAACCTATGGTTTTTTCAGTGAATTTGTAAGGTTTTTTAAATGCTAATTCCTAACTATAATGTGTGTGAAATCTATGGTTTTTTCAGTGAATTTTCAAGGTTTTTCAAATGCTAATTCCTAACTATAACGTGTGTGAAACCTATGTTTTTTTCAGTGAATTTGTAAGGTTTTTTAAATGCTAACTCCTAACTTTAATGTGTGTGAAACCTATGGTTTTTTAAGTGAATTTGCAAGGTTTTTTAAATGCTAATTTATGAATGTTTTATTAGATTTTTGAATTATTTATTTTACAATAAGCTACCTATGTATATAATTATAGATTTACTGTATCCTGCAATATAGAATGGCTCAGTTTTTTTATTTTGGATATAGTTGAACAGCATAGTTAATATCTTCTATAAACCTCTAAACATATATTTTGTTTTTTTAAGGGTGTTTGACCGTGCGCGCACCGTACGGTGCGCGCACGGTGCTTGCATGTGTATGTGCTCTGTGTGCGCATGCGTACTTCATGCGTGATCCGTACACGCATGCTCCGTACGCGCATGCGCGCGTGCTCCTTTCGCGCATGCCTGCGTGCTCCGTACGCGCATGCGTGCGTGCTACGTACACGCATGTGCGCGTTCTCCATACACACGTGCGCGCGTGCTACGTACGCGCATGCGTGCATCCTCCGTACACACGTGCACGCGTGCTCTGTACACGCATGCGTGCTTGTACCGTGCGCACACCGTACGCGCTCGGTGCGCGCACAGCAAGTCATGTGATCAAGAAACAACACTTTTCATTGGTTTATAGTAGTTTCAGGTCATGTGATTAAGAAACAACACTTTTCATTGGTTTATAGTAGTTTCAGTTCCAGAAACTTCCAACACCACACCCACTCCCCTCATTATTACTTCTGATTCCCTGGGAGAAGGAGCTGAGCAGCTTTTCTAGTACTTCAGTACTTCAGAATGGCAGAGCAGCAGTCATCTTCTGGGAGTGAGCAGGAGACCCTTGTGAGACAGAGGAAACAGAAAGACTCTTTTATTTGGCAATTTTTTACATTTCCACTGGGGCAGAAGAAAGTGTATGCTCCCAAAGTCACCTGCACTCTTTGTGATCGTGTCTTATCAAGAGGAGATACATTTGTGACTAACTACATATGTGAAAGGCAGTATATATGCGTGTAAGAGTATATAAGTAGGTATATCTGAGAGTGTGTGATTGTGAGAGTGGCTGTATGGATGAGTGTGTGCTTGTATCAATGATTGTATAAGAGCGTAAGAATGTGGTACTATTTTTATGATTAAGTGAATTTGTGTGTGTATAACTGTATAGGTGAGTACATGGGAGTGTGATTAATTATTTGCATGACTGACTAGGTGTGACAGTACCTCTATGGATGATTGGTGGTGTGTGAGTGTCTATGTAGGTGCATAAATGCATATGATAGTCTTGTACGGAGTGACTGTAAGTATGAGTGACTGTACATATGAATGAGTGGAGGTGTATGTAAACCTAAGAGTTAATAAGTGGGTATGTAGTTATTGGTATTGGAGTATCTATGGTTTTGAGAATGGTCGTCTGAAATTTTGAGTTTGTGTATCATCGGTTAAATTAGGGTGTGAGAAGATGCAGTAATTTATCACATTGATGATATCATCAGTGATGTCATCAGTGATGTCATTTGAGATGTCATCAGTGATGTCATCAGTGATGTCACTGACCATGTCATGAGTGATGTAATATGTGATGTCATCAGCAGTGGATTGCGGGCGCGCGAGTTATAGTTAGCTGAACTAACTATAACGGGGGAATTTCAATGGTTTTTTTCGAGTGAAATGTCCAGCTAACTATAACGTGTGTGAAACCTATGTTTTTTTCAGTGAATTTGCAAGGTTTTTTAAATGCTAATTCCTAACTATAACGTGTGTGAAACCTATGGTTTTTTCAGTGAATTTGTAAGGTTTTTTAAATGCTAATTCCTAACTATAATGTGTGTGAAATCTATGGTTTTTTCAGTGAATTTTCAAGGTTTTTCAAATGCTAATTCCTAACTATAACGTGTGTGAAACCTATGGTTTTTTCAGTGAATTTGTAAGGTTTTTTAAATGCTAACTCCTAACTTTAATGTGTGTGAAACCTATGGTTTTTTAAGTGAATTTGCAAGGTTTTTTAAATGCTAATTTATGAATGTTTTATTAGATTTTTGAATGATTTATTTTACAATAAGCTACCTATGTATATAATTATAGATTTACTGTATCCTGCAATATAGAATGGCTCAGTTTTTTTATTTTGGATATAGTTGAACAGCATAGTTAATATCTTCTATAAACCTCTAAACATATATTTTGTTTTTTTAAGGGTGTTTGACCGTGCGCGCACCGTACGGTGCGCGCACTGTGCTTGCATGTGTATGTGCTCTGTGTGTGCATGCGTACGCGCTCCTCGTGCGCATGCGTACTTCATGCGTGATCCGTACGCGCATGCTCCGTACGCGCATGCGCGCGTGCTCCTTTCGTGCATGCCTGCGTGCTCCGTACGCGCATGCGTGCGTGCTACGTACACGCATGTGCGCGTTCTCCGTACACACGTGCGCGCGTGCTACGTACGCGCATGCGTGCATCCTCCGTACACACGTGCGCGCGTGCTCTGTACACGCATGCGTGCTTGTACCGTGCGCACACCGTACGCGCTCGGTGCGCGCACAGCAAGTCATGTGATCAAGAAACAACACTTTTCATTGGTTTATAGTAGTTTCAGGTCATGTGATTAAGAAACAACACTTTTCATTGGTTTATAGTAGTTTCAGTTCCAGAAACTTCCAACACCACACCCACTCCCCTCATTATTACTTCTGATTCCCTGGGAGAAGGAGCTGAGCAGCTTTTCTAGTACTTCAGTACTTCAGAATGGCAGAGCAGCAGTCATCTTCTGGGAGTGAGCAGGAGACCCTTGTGAGACAGAGGAAACAGAAAGACTCTTTTATTTGGCAATTTTTTACATTTCCACTGGGGCAGAAGAAAGTGAATGCTCCCAAAGTCACCTGCACTCTTTGTGATCGTGTCTTATCAAGAGGAGATCCTAAAAAGAAATACTCTTTTAGTATCTTCACTATGATCAGGCACATTAGAGATGTACATCCTGTGGCTTATGCTCGAGCTGCAAGAGAAAACCCTCCAGCAGCTCAGCCGAGCATATCCACAGCAGCTCAGCCGAGCACATCATCGGCAGCTCAGCAGAGCACTTCATCTGCGGCGGCAGCTTCACCTTCTTCGGTTCCTCTGGATATACACCCTCTGTTTGAGAGGGTGCATATGCGGTGCAATTCGTGTAATGCTCTTATTTCTTATGCGGACACCAGCATCCCGCAAATAGATAGGAAGATACAGCAGCACACGTGCAGCACCCTATAATTTTTGCCACGTCTTTTTTTTCCTCTGTCCCTCAATTAACACAACGGCTCTTTTTAGAGCCACCTAACATCTAAACACTTAAATTTGTTTTTTAATTCTATTTTTTTTATGTTTTTTTCCTGCCGTGCGCGCACCGTGC
This sequence comes from Triturus cristatus, assembly GCF_964204655.1. Classification (NCBI taxonomy): domain Eukaryota; kingdom Metazoa; phylum Chordata; class Amphibia; order Caudata; family Salamandridae; genus Triturus; species Triturus cristatus. The sequence continues at coordinate 922,940,260 of NC_140593.1, read as the reverse complement.
GCGCACATTAAGCGCACCCCGTGATTTTTTAATATAATAAAATGTTTTTTTCACCCTTCATGGTCCATCAGGGACCCCCTGACAAAAGCTAGGGGTCATGAACTCTGTACCCTGCCCCCTTTTCACGTTCTCCACCTTTCTTTTAAATGGAAACACACATTTCTTTTTTTTGCATATTTCAACCCTTTCCAAATGATTTCTACCCCCAACATGACTTCTGCCTGCTAGCATTGGAACACTGGTGTGAGCAGAGACGTCAGAAGTTCAGCACATAATGTTTCTAATCCAAAGAGCAAGATTGCTTAACTTTTCAAACCTAACAGCAAATCCAAAGTAATGTTCTGTTGGAACACATTTTTCTGGACCAATACAAAACATGCTTTTAAAAATTTAAACATACAGCCTAGTTTTTATTGTAAAATGGTCTGAAACAGCCAATGAGTTCTTTTTTTAAAAAAACAAGTATATAAGCCTCCATTTTACAACTACCTTTCTTTTCATTTTGTCATTCTACTGAAAGACACCTTCAGAGTGTATCCAGGTCTCCTCCTCACTCCCTGAAATACACTGCTGTTCTACCATTTTCAATTAAAATTGATTGCTGCTCAGCTCCTTGTCCCAGGTAATAAGAAGAAATAGTGAGGGGAGTGGCTATGGTGTATGAAGATTCTGGTAGAGAAACTACTATGAACCAATGCTTCTGAGTGCATCCATATGTCCTCCTCACTCCCTGAAGTAGAGTGCTCTTCTGCCATTTACAACTAAAATTGATACCTGTTCTGCTCCTTGTCCCACGAAATAAGAAGAAATAGTGAGGGAATTGGCAAGGCATTTATAGAGTAGACGGTGTACATTTCACAGATGAAGGGAACAGAGTCTTCCTCTTGATCTTTAGACTCTGCATCGATACTTACTTATAGGTACCAAAAAACACTCAATTAACACAATGGCTCTTTTTAGGGCCAACCAACAGACAAACACTTAAACTTTATTTTTAATTCTATTCTTTATACGATTTTTTGTCGCATCTCTATGCTTCCCCTGCGCAGGCGCACAAACTGCAGCCATGCGCCGGCGCAGGCTCCCTTGCACCATGGTTCAAGGATGCCTGCGTGGTGGGGAGATTGTTCTTGTGCAGGAAGATATCCCTTCCTGCACAAAAACAATCAAAAGATGCTTTTTCTTCTTTCAATGCGTGCTGTAGAATGGAGGACGCACTAATAGAGGAAAAAACGAGGAGAAATAAAAACATTTCTCCTCGTTGTTTGCCCCGCAACACCACCTCTAGGGTGGCGTAGCATTCACACGCATCTCCAGAGTTACGATTTCTCGTAAACCTAGAGATGCGTCTAGTTCTTTGTGTGTTGCGTGGGAACACCCACAACAACACCCATGGAACGCCCCTTTAACACACAGTGCTGCGTGTGAAGAGGCTGTATTTATGTGGAGAGGAAAAGTCACGCAGGGTGACTTTTCTTCTCCTTGTAAATATGGAGGAGCTCCCTGCGCCACCAGTACGTTATGAAAAGTGACGTAGTGGTGGCGCAGGGGCCTTGTTAATCTTCCCCAGAGATGTTAAGCAAATTAAGGGTAAGACAGACAAAGGGAAAGAGACAGAAACAGAGACAGAGAGCAAGGAACTTAGAAGGAGTAAGGCAGTTAGAATGACTGAGACACATGGAGACAGGGAGAGATACATGGTTGAAAAAGTAGTGATGGAGGCAGCAAACCTAGGGGAGTAGTATAGAAGGAGTGAGGGAGTTACGAAAGAGCAGTAAAGGAAGAAGAGAGAGAGAAGGGGAATGAGAAAAGCAGAGTGAGAAGTGAAGAAAAGGGAGCATGAAAGTGAAGGAGTGAGAAATACAGATATTTCAAACTTACCTGACCAACAAAATAACTTAATTATAAATAATGGGTTTTTTTAATTGCTAGAAAAAAGAATTACATTTCCTAAATTTTCTTTCTCGATCTGAAAAAAAAGAAAAAAGTAGTAATATTTAACAATACATTTTAGAATACAGTACACATATTTTCATATTTAACAAAGTAATTTTTTGCCCTTTTTTTGCTGTTTTCAGAATATATTGAATTTCACTGCAAATTGTGAAATCAATTGCATTCATCACTTAACAGCGGGCAAAAAAATTAACAATCTGAAAGATTGTTTAAAAAAAGCCCTGAATCTCTCCTCAGTAAAACATACCTTGATAGAAATGTAACATATATATTAAAAATATCATCTAAGAACAATAACTATTTGCAATAAATAACGTCTGAAAATCTTGTTGCTTAAGCTCATACACCAAAATATTATCTGTCAAAGAAGTCCACAATAGAAACAGTTACCTTTCCATGAGGCCAAGTGGTAATTTTTAAATTCTTTTTTGGTGAAATATCCAATGGTAATCCAATGGTAATCCTATAAAATCGAAATAATGGTTTCTTCAGATGCTGCAATTTGTATCTAAAATTTTGGTTTTAGAAAAATTAAGTAGAAATTTGGTAATTCTGCAGGCAAACGTTGCTTGAAAATCAATTGTGAATCATTACACAGTGTCCAGCCTTTTTCACATTTTAGATAAACTGTGTAATGACCAGAAGTTATAGAAGGTCCATCATGGAAAATTATTGCAACTGCAACAAAAGTTTTTCCTGATATTGATAATTGATTTCCTGTAAACTTCTTTATTAAAGTGTCCAATTTTGTTCCATCAGCTCTACAACGTTGCATCATTAAAATTACATACTGTCCATATTTCTTTAAAAATAACGTTGATAACATTTCTGATTTACATTGAGAACATTCCATGTTGTGATTTGCATCTTTAACTAATTTACTAACAGTCACTGATTTACTCTCTGGTAATGTTAAATATATGAACCTTTCAGAATCAACATTAGAGCTGCATGTGTTCAAACAGTTTTCACAACTATGTTCCCATTTATAAGACAGACCAAACATATTTTCTATTTCTACCCCTTCATCTCCCAGTACCATAAGCATATACAATAAGAATTCCTGTGCATCTTGCTGGACATTTTGAGTAAACTGTGTACATCCAGAACATACATCTAAAAGATTTCTAACATCGGAAGCACTTTCTATTTTATCATTACTCAGCTTCTCATAAAGGAAACTCAGCAGAGAACAGAATCTTTTTTTATGATTTAGTATTATCTGCTCTTTCAAACTTTCAAGATAAAATACAACATTCAGCACTTCATTAGCGTAGCAGTTGACACCAGAGCTATTTTCAAAATGACAACCAACAACCTCTTCAGCATTCTCCTTTTTCTTTTTGCTTGCAATCACATCAGTCACTATTTGTTTACTCTTCTGTACATCCTCATTACAGATATTCTCAATTCTCCTTTTAAGACAAACAACACATTTTTCAAACACAGGATACTGACCTAAATGAGGAGCATAGCTTCTTCTTAATCTATTATATTCCTTTAGTTTGCATCAGCACTAACTTTTGACTCATCAAAGTCTATCATGAATAAACCAGATATTTTTTTCACGCGTGACAAAGCAACATATGCCATACATTCTTTAAACACACTAGATCCAATGTTTACAAAAGCACTATCTACAGGTAATCCTTGAGATTTGTGAATAGTTAGAGCATATGCTAGAGAAAATGGAAACTGCTTCCTACGTACATATAAGTCTTTCACAAGCAAGAAACGAACTGAACAACGACTAATGTCTTTAACCTCTTCAATCTGATCAAATTTTATTTTTAAAAATTCAATTCCATATTTTTTCTGGTAACTAACAAAACCCACAACTTTACCCATAGCTCCATTCACTAAACCTTTTTCTACATCCAAATTACGTCTTAAAATTACTCGACAGTTCATACATACATAAAGATTCTTTTCTAAACCAGCTGTTTTTGATATGTTTTTCTCTAGAGAATCCAATTTAGTTGTCAATTTGCTTGTCAATATAATAGTTATTCCTTCATGCTGTATTTTATCCACAGCTTCCAGTTTTACAATCTCTTCATTTTCCAATTTCAAAAGTTCTTGATTGAATATAGAGCATGCATGTAGTGTTGGCATTAAGAAGATTACAGTATTTATTCCAGCAATTTTCTTTTATATTTTCTCTGGAACTATTTGTTCTGTTGCAAACAAATTACATAGTAATCGACTCTGTAAAGATTTTCTGCCATGTTCTGTGAGTAGTCCAATTCTGATATCTTTGAGAATACTTGCATAATCATCATCATTTGCTTGCCGCATATTGGTAATGAGTTCTTTGTACTCAAAGTATGTCCAAATATTCACATTACCTATACTTCCTAACGACTTTTTCGTGTCTTCATGTGTAAGAGTATGAAATACTGGTTGTCCTTTAACTGGAGTGAGCTGCAGTAGATCCCCAAAAACTATAACATGTTTTCCTCCAAATAGCACGTCATAGTTTGTCTTTAGAATTTGCTGCATTCTTAAATTCACAAAGGCAAGCATTAAGTTTGATACCATGCTTACCTCATCAATAATGAGAACTTTCATTTTTTTCAATACTCTTGAAACTTCAAAACATGCTTCTCCTGTTAGCTTGTGGTATTGTATTGTGTTCTCATGCTCTACTGGTAACATTAGCAAACGATGGAGGGTAATTCCTTTTATGTTATATGCTGCTAACCCAGTTGGAGCGGTAACAACACAAGACAAAGTTGAATCAGTTTTTTTCTGTAGGTAGCTTCTAATTACTTTAATTAACAAACTTTTTCCAGTTCCAGCTTGTCCACTCACATACATTCTGATTGGTTCAAATGATGTGCATGAGCACTCTTTATTTTCATGTAGTAATCCATGATCAATTTGTTTTGTGACTTCCTCATAAATTTGTTGTTGTTCATCATTCAGTTGCTGTTCCAAATTTGGTAAGTTTATTAAATCATCCTGAGCTTGATTCATAGCTGTTTCCACTTCATTCATGGCTATTGCAGCTTCATTTTCTATGGTTGGTTGTCCTAGGGGATCTTGACTGAGCGTCCCAGAACTTTGACTGTCTTGAGAACTGTCTCTAGCTACTTCAGCTGCAATTGTTGCTTCTTGTTCAATTTCTTCATTTAACATTTGTACATAAGTTGTGAAAGTACTGCATTCTATGGTATCTTTGCATGCATTAAAAGAATCTTCATAGCTTTGAAAATGTCCAAGTAATTCATCCTCTGAACGCCATGGTTTAAACAACTGTAAAAGTGCTAAGCGGTAAAATTCCTTCTTGTCAGTAGTGTCACAACTCAGCTTTCTGTGATTAATCACACTTCCTTTTGTTTGTTTTACCAAACATCCTTCCTCACCAATGACTTTATATTTTCCATTGTTGATGTCTTCTGTGGTATTCCGTTTAAAAATGTAGTTCTGCAGCACTTCATAGAGACGCATGTTCTCAAGATGATGACTTCTCTTTGGGTAATATGTGTCCAACATGTTTGTTCTTAAAATGTCTGTACTTTCTGGTTCGTACTCTGCTAAATATTCAATTTCTCCAATAGATTTCAATACCCGATTTTGCATTCCTGCAAGTCCTAAACTTACCCAAATTATTCTTCTGGATTTGGAGTACAGACTTGCAGATGATAACCTATCTGAGCATTCGTATGACCCAATTTCTCGATGCGATAACATCTTTAAACTGAAACTGTATAGCTTTTTACTGACAGTCTTCTTGTGAGAAATCTCTTCCCACATTTCTTTCAATTCCGTTTTCTCAGATTTAGTGATGTAAGATGTGACATACCGAGCAACAGCAATAGAATTGTCAGCTACATACTGAATATCCATGTTAGCATTCCACATGGATAAAATGACTGGGTTGTAGTCATTTATATATTTTGACTCTTCTTTTCTTCTTAGGTTGTAGGTATTTTTAGGCGATTTTCTTGTAATAGTATGTCGCACAGCTGACATAAAACTGTTTACTCTTCCTTTTGAAAGAACAGGTCGTGGAAATCCAAATCGACATTTTGTGTAGAATTTATCTTTACTCTTGTACTTTCGTCGACAGTATTTTCCACACTGATGACTTTGGAAACGTAGAACTTGCTCTTTTAAGTTTTTTTCTTCGGCGCTTTTAGGTATAGCACATGTTGCATATCCTTCAATGAAAGATAAAACTGCATCATCAGAATCTGTTCCAAATTTTGGGGCATCCTTGATCCACAACAGCATATGAATATGAGGAGCACCTCTTGCTTGGTACTCTTTTCTCCAAATGAAATCCACAACTTCTCCAAGAGGTGGATTTTTTTTATTGCAGATGAAGGATATCATAGCCTCAAATCTATGATTGAAATATCTGCAAACATTAACCGGATCCAATGAGCACAATTCTCCTGCTGTCTTTTATTGGATGTTTTCAATATTTGAATTTGCCTCTCGAAGAAAATCCAGTAAATCATCCCAAGCGTACTCAGCACAGCTTAGGGTAAGGAACCATGTAGGAGTTCCCAAATTCCGTAACATACATTTCAATTCTCCATGGCGTCGGTACCAATATTCATTAGTCCCACGCTGACAAGCCATCAGATTAATCAATTGAGATTCCAAATGATCATCTCGCTGTTGCACTATGTTCAAAAAATCCTTTGCAGACACATTATGTAGATGTACTCCAGTTTTCAAAATGTGATTAACTGCATAAGATAGTGCAGATAAGTCACTTTCAAATAAAAGATGGAACAAATAAGGAATACTTTGACGAAATCTTGGATCTTCTGCATATAATCTTGTAGTCCGATACTCAGAAGCAGGAATCTGTACTGGACGTTCATCATATCGTCCACCTTTTCCTGTAGGAAACAGCTGGGGAAAACAACAAGCTTCCAAGCTCTCCTCCCATACACTCACGGGAGTTCCTTTTGCTTTTTTCATCTGAAACAGATCAATAGTGTTTCCCATAACTTCTTTAGAATGAAGAGGATGTATGCTGAAATGTTCATAAATTTCTTCTTCTTTTGACTTATCCACTTTTTCAATTTGCCCAGTTGGAATTCCTGTGTCTGCTAGTAAAACTTCTTCATCTTCATTCATATAAATTGATTCATACCATTTATTATTTCTTTTCAAATATAAATTTGATCTTTGTACTTTTCGTACATCCACCAGCTCCTGCCAAATTTTCTTATTCTTTGTAGGTACACCATTAACCAGAATAACTAATGGTTCAGTTTCCAAACTATCTGCATCAATTGTTTCAATATTTTTTTTCAAATCTAATGGCAAATAGACAACTCTTCCTTTTAAACCTCTTTGTAAATCTAAAGGAGGTAATTTACCTGTTTTGGGCTCCATACGAACTATAGTCTGAAACGGATGGACACATTGAATGAGTATAGACTCATACTTATTTAAATCACTAAGTTCTGCAGGAATATCAACTAATTCTAAATTATTATGTACAGTTCTAGCTGGCATTTTATTTTCTTCTAACTTGTTATAACAGTATTTACAAATACGCCGATCTTCACCCAATTCAAAACAATTTTCCAGAAACAAATATGTAGCAAAATCCTTCCACTCATAATTATTTTCTTTTTCACTTTTTTTTATAGAGATCAACATTCCTTGTTTGAGTTTTATAATGGCTTCTCCGGCAACAAATACAAGTAATATTTGGTCTTTCATTAGAGATGATAGTAAATGTTGTCATTTGATCTTCAAATGTTTTACTAACAGTGGGTTCTACATTCTCTTCCACATTTTCTTCAATAACTGTGTCCTTTCCTGCACTTTCTTGCTCTGGACCAAAGTAACAAAACTCAATATCCTCACAAACCTTCTTCACATCTGATACAGATCCACGGAACAGAGCACTATTCAACTCATGTAACTTTAGTGCTGGACTTTTAGCAAAATACAATCTTCTCACAAACTTTCTCATTTCAGTATGATGAACTGCCAGCATCCTAAAATGGTGAAAAACACTTTGACAAACTTTCCTAGAAAGACAAGCCAGAGAATGTCCTTGCAAACGAGTATTCTCTCTCACTCTGCATAGATCTAGTCTTTGAAGCACCTTAATCTTCTGTTTAACACTTTTTTTACTATATTCTCTTAGAAAGTCACGAAATTTATCAATAGATTCCTGTCGTACAGTACAAATACTACTACAATTCCAAGTGTACACTGGGGCTTTAGGACGTCTCCCCATAACCTCATCAGCTAACACTTCTTCCTCATTTCTTGGAACCATTTTCTCCTTTTCCATTACACAACCATCCTTAACTTCATATGCTCGACCACTGGTGTCAACTGCATGCAGCAAACTATTACTTTGAAGATAACTCTCTTCATTAAAAAACGGTTCAGTACTTGAACTATGCTTCCATTCTCCTAAGAACACTTTACAAAAGTTTTTTTTTTCCACTTCTCTTTTTCTTTTGCTTTTTGACTTCATTACATTCACTAATTTATCTAATGTACGGATCCTGTTCAAAATTAAAATGAATAGTTTTCTTTTTAATTCCAAAGCCTTTGCAACAAATGATTCAATATGTTTCTTTTTCTTATAAAATTTGGCTTTCTTCCTATATTTTTTCACATCCTTTAGCAAATTGAACATCACTCTTCTCTAAAACATTTTTCTACGAATGTTTTTAAAATCTATCTTTCTTTTTAAGTCATTCTTTCTTACTTCTGATTGTACATTAGCATTTAGTATATTCTGTCGATTGTCTTGTTGTTTTCTACTTGAAACACTATTTCCAGTGGATATATTTTTTACATTTTTTCTTTACTTGAGGATATTTTTTTATAAAATCCTTAGTCTGCTTACCAGAAGGCTTTTTCTTTTTTCCAACATGAGGTTCTTCAACTAATTTTTGTTGTCCAGTTGTCTTCAAATATAGATGTTGTTGCTGTTCTTTTCTCTTTCTTGATTTTATAGGCATCTTTAATTTATTTCAGTCTTGTTCAGCAATACCTGAAAGAAACAAAAAAAAAATACCTTTATGTAATTTAAATATGTTACTATATTTTTTATGAGCCTTTAAAAACCTATCATATGAGCTGTCCCTTTCCTACGACTGCAAGTCTTACACAATAAAAGCTACACAAATTAAATCCCTGACAACAATTCCTGTGTGCACACAGACTCATGGTGTGATTCTAGGCAGAAAACGATGTTTGATTGGCAATTTCAAAGCACATTTACTACTGTGGTTTTGCAAGTGATAATTACTGTAACAGCCTGACACATTTTCCTTATAGTTTAGAGAGGCAGAAAAGAGCACATGTCCTAACAGCTACTTGAGAGCATGAACATGTGGAACCTGGGTGAGTGATTAGACTAGAGCAAAGGAAATGAGCCTTGGTGATGTTGAATGTGGTAGTGTTACACACTACTATCTAAAATACCACACAGTGCTGAATAGTAAGCATGGGAGTGCAGGAGAAGCAGCTGCCTGTGTGCTAAGAGTGTTTTTCTGGAGAGTGTGTATTGTGAGGTGCAAGAGAGATCTGCATGGATGCTTGCACAACTGCATGAAGACTGCAGAGATGTATGTAAGAGTACATGTATGGTAAGGGTTAATTGGAGTTTGGAACATGTAGAAACTACCTCACCCATGGCAGGAGTGGAAGGAAAATCTACCCATTTCAAATGTGTTTGCATTTGCCTCTCATCTGTGAGATAGTGATTTGTGCTGAATGCTAACCATCACAGTTCAAGAAAACAAGCTGCCCCTTTCCTACGAGTGCTAGTCGTACAGAAGCACAGCAACACGAATTAAATCTCTGACAACAATTCCTGTGTGCACACAGACTCATGGTGTGATTCTAGGCAGAAAACGATATTTGATTGGCAATTTCAAAGCACATTTATTACTGTGGTAGAGCAAGTGATAATTACTGTAACAGCCTGACACATTTTCCTTATAGTTTAGAGAAGCAGAAAAGAACACATGTCCTACCAGCTACTTGAGACTATGAGCATGTGTAACCTGGGTGAGTGATTAGACTACAGCAAAGGAAATGAGCCTTAGTGATATTGATTGTGTTAGCATTACTCACTGCTATCTGAAATACCACACACTGCTGAATAATAAGCATGAGAGTGCAGGAGAAGCAGCTGGCTGTGTGCTAAGAGCGTACTTCTGGAGACTGTGTATTGTCAGGTGCAAGAGAGATCTGCATGGACGCTTGCACAACTGCATGAAGACTGCACAGATGTATGTAACAGTACATGTGGGATAAGGGTTAATTGGAGTTTTGAACATGTAGGATCTACCTCACCCATTGCAGGAGTGTAAGCAAAATCTACCCTGTTGTTTTCAAATGTGTTAGCATTTGCCTCTCATTTGTGAGATATTGATTTGTGCTGAATGCTAGCCATCACAGTTCAAGAAAACAAGCTTCCCCTTTCCTATGAATGCAAGTCTTACAGAACCAGACCAACACAAATTAAATCTCTGACAACAATTCCTGTGTGCACACAGACTCATGGTGTGATTCTAGGCAGAAAACGATTTTTGATTGGCAATTTCAAAGCACATTTACCACTGTGGTTTTGCAAGTGACAATTACTGTAACAGCCTGACACATTTTCCTTATAGTTTAGAGAGGCAGAAAATAGCACATGTCCTAACAGCTACTTGAGAGCATGAGCATGTGGAACCTGGGTGAGTGATTAGACTAGAGCAAAGGAAATGAGCCTTGGTGATGTTGAATGTGGTAGCGTTACACACTACTATCTAAAATACCACACAGTGCTGAATACTTAGCATGGGAGTGCAGGAGAAGCTACTGCCTGTGTGCTAAAAGTATGTTTCTGGAGACTGTGTATTGTCAGGTGCAAGAGAGATCTGCATGGACGCTTGCACAACTGCATGAAGACTGCACAGATGTATGTAAGAGTACATGTGGGGTAAGGGTTAATTGGAGTTTTGAACATGTAGGATCTACCTCACCCATTGCAGGGGTGTAAGGAAAATCTACCCTGTTGTTTTCAAATGTGTTAGCATTTGCCTCTCATTTGTGAGATATTGATTTGTGCTGAATGCTAGCCATCACAGTTCAAGAAAACAAGCTGCCCCTTTCCTACGCATGCAAGTCTTACAGAACCAGACCAACACGAATTAAATCTCTGACAACAATTCCTGTGTGCACACAGACTCATGGTGTGATTCTAGGCAGAAAACGATATTTGATTGGCAATTTTAAAGCACATTTACCACTGTGGTTTTGCAAGTGATAATTACTGTAACAGCCTGACACATTTTCCTTATAGTTTAGAGAGGCAGAAAAGAGCACATGTCCTAACAGCTACTTGAGAGCATTAGCATGTGGAACCTGGGTGAGTGATTAGACTAGAGCAAAGGAAATGAGCCTTGGTGATGTTGAATGTGGTAGTGTTACACACTACTATCTAAAATACCACACAGTGCTGAATAGTAGCATGGGAGTGCAGGAGAAGCAGCTGCCTGTGTGCTAAGAGTGTGTTTCTGGAGACTGTGTATTGAGAGGTGCAAGAGAGATCTGCATGGACGCTTGCACAACTGCATGAAGAATGCAGAGATGTATGTAAGAGTACATGTATGGTAAGGGTTAATTGGAGTTTGTAACACGTAGGAACTACCTCACCCATTGCAGGAGTGGAAGGAAAATCTACCCTGTTGTTTTCAAATGTGATAGCATTTGCCTCTCATTTGTGAAATATTGATTTGTGCTGAATGCTAGCCATCACACTTCAAGAAAACAAGCTGCCCCTTTCCTACGAATGCAAGTCTTACAGAACCAGACCACCACGAATTAAATCTCTGACAACAATTCCTTTGTGCACACAGACTCATGGTGTGATTCTAGGCAGAAAACAGTATTCCTGGGTGATACCAGTACACCTTAACTTATGGTGAAGACATACTCCATAATATCTTACAAGTTCAAGGCAGTTAAATATCTTCCAAAACATAAAAAGTAAAACACAACTTTAAAACAAGAATCACATTTATATTTTTTATATCAAAATGCACCACACACACCCCCTCTCAAATTCATAACTCACCTTTAAAAGGAGTTAGTTGAGAAAGAAATGTGGCACTCACACAGCAGATTATCAGAGCCAGAATCTCTGAACTGTACACCTCTCAGCAGAACCAGTAAATGGCAATCTTTCCCACATTTTTTCAAATGGAAACACACATTTCTATTGGTTGCAAATTTCAACCCTTTCCAAATGATCCCTACCCCCAACATGACTTCTGCCTGCTACCATAGCAACAGGTCATTGAACACTGGTGTGAGCAGAGAGGTCAGAAGTTCAGCACAACATGTTTCAAATCCAAAGAGCAAGAGTGCTTGACTTTTCAAACCCAACAGCAAATCCATAGTAATGTTCTGTGGGAAAACATTTTTCTGAACCAATACAAAACATGCTTTTAAAAATTTAAACATACAGCCTAGTTTTTAGTGTAGAATGGTCTGAAACAGCCAATGAGCTCTTTTTATTAAAAAAAGTATGTAAGCCTCCATTTTACAACTATCTTTCTTTTCATATTGCCATTCTACTGAAAGACACCTTCTGAGTGCATCCAGATCTCCTTGAAAGATGTTCACAGTGTGGATTGTAGGTCATAGCTATGTCTTCTGGAGTGAAAAGTATGCAGAAGAAAGAGGTATTTTGAAAGACCTTGCTTTGCCAAATGTAGACATTAAATGGATTGGTCAGAGAGGGTTAAAGTGGCACCAATTAATGCCTTTGGTGAAATCCTTTCTACATCTCCCACAGCCTGATCTTATAATTGTGCACTGTGGTGGAAATGACCTAGGCACTTTAACTGGGGTAGGTCTGGAAATGCTTGTTAAGGACACCTTTGTGCAATTGATGTCACTTTTTCCACAAACTACCTTTGTATATTCTAATATATGCCAAAGGCAAAAGTGGAACTGGTCCAACCAATACTGTCCGCAGATTGACAAAGCAAGAAAGCACGTCAATAAGTCTGTTTCTGCTTTCCTCAGAGACTATGGTATGGGTTCTATATACCACATCAACTTGCGTTACAACATGCAAGGCATTTATAGAGGAGACGGTATTCCTTTCACAGATGAAGGCAACAGAGTCTTCCTCTTGAACTTTAGACTCTGCAGTGGTACTTACTTGTAGGTACAAAAAAACACTCCATGAACACAACGGCTCTTTTTAGAGCCAACCAACATCTAAACAATTAAACTTGATTTTTAATTCTATTTTTTTATGATTTTTTTGCTGCCGCGCGCGCACCGTGCGCGCACCCCGCGATTTTTTTTTTGTGACCTAAGGGGTCTTTCATGGTCCCCCTGAGAAGACCTAGGGGGTCAGGGACTCTCTACCCTGCCCCCTTTTCACGTTATCCACTTGTGTTTTTAGCTCTCTTCTGCCTCTAAAACTCAAAATGGCAGCTGGGGGATGCGCGCACCGTGTGCGCACCCCGCGATTTTTTGAAAAAAAAATAAAATGTTTTTTTCACCCTTCGGGGTCCTTCAGAGACCCCCTGACAAAGGCTAGGGGGTCAGGAACTCTCTACCCTGCCCCCTTTTCACATTTTCCACCTTTCTTTTTCCCTGTCATACGCACAACACACAAAATGGCGGCCGCCACTTCCTGATTTCGACCGATTCGAATGTTGACTGTCATGAATCCACCAATCAGAATTACGCTACCGCACGGCACCGTGTGCGCACGGTGCGCGTACGGTGTGCGGCTATAGATATTTATGTACTTTAACTGCAATTTTCTCAGGAACTACTGAACAGATTGACACCATATATGCAAAAGGCACATCCCTGACCTGAGGACTACCTCTTTGCCAAATTTCAAGTAATTCTGTTCAGCCGTTCGGGCTGTACCTTCGACTACAGGTCCTATGGGAAAATGCATGGGGAAAACGCGTTTTGGGACCCCCTTTTTTCTCAGCCCCCGCTTGACGAATCACCCGAGACTTTCAGGGTAGGAGCTGAGCGGAGTGCCCCATTAGTTTTGAAAATTTCGCGAGGATTCGTCAACCGGCGCCAAAGTTATTCAAAATAAATTTTTTAGATTTCCTATGGAAACACGGTCCTAACTATAACTATCTACTGGCGACCGCCAGTAGATAATATATATATATGTATATATATATTCAGTGAAAAAACCATAGGTTTCACACACGTTATAGTTAGCGGACATTTTACTCATAAAAAACCATTGAAATTCCCCCGTTATAGTTAGTGCAGGCAACTATAACTCACGCGACCGCAATCCTCTGCTGATGCTAATACTGTATTTAGACACTTATTTGCCCATGTCTTCTTCCATTAAATTTTTGCTATACATATATTACAAATATTTTTTTTTCATAAAGACACATATGTCATCAGCAGAGGATTGCGGTTGCGTGAGTTATAGTTGCCTGCACTAACTATAACGGGGGAATTTCAATGGTTTTTTATGAGTAAAATGTTCGCTAACTATAACGTGTGTGAAACCTATGGTTTTTTCACTGAATTTGCAAGGTTTTTTAAATGCTAAATCCTAACTATAACGTGTGTGAAACCTATGGTTTTTTCAGTGAATTTGTACAGATTTTTAAATGCTAAGTTACTTTACGCCGTTCGTGGCGTGCGCGCCCACTTCACGCAGTTCGTTCCGTGCGCGCACGGTGCGCTTCGTGCACCGTGCGCGCACAGTGAGCACGCAGTGCGCTTTGCGCACCGCGCGCCCACTTTACACAGTTAGTGCCGTGCACGCACGGTGGCCCACGGTGGCACCGCATGCCCACGTTACGCTGGATGGGCCATGTACGCACGATGCGCTACGCGCACCGTCCGCACAAGGACATATTATGCGCTTCGTTGTGAAAGGTTATCTATTATTTGGTCTGTTAGTGATAAATGCCATGCACAAAAGGTGCCCTTCAGGCACCTTTGGCACACGGGGTGGGGCAATTGTGGATATTGGTTTTTTTAGTTATTTATTTTTTACCGTACGCATACGGTAAGCGTAATCGGCGTTTTTTTTTTTTTTGCCTTGAGGGTTCTTTTGTGACACCCTAACCATGGCTATGTGGTTAGGAGCTGTCTAGCCTGCCCCTTTTCGTGTTTTCCAGCTTTGTTTTTCCTCCCCCCCTCAGAGTGCGAGAGAGAAAATGGCGGCCGACACTTCCTGGTTTCGACCGATTCGAATGTTTACTAAGATCGAACAGCCAATCAGAATCGCGCTCGCGCACGTCACCGCACGCGTACGGTAAGCTGACGGTAAGCGCACGGTAAGCGCACCGTAAGCTGCCACAGATATATATATTGATTTAAATGCTATTTTCTCAGGAACTACTGAACAGATTTACACAACACCTACAAAAGGCACTTCCTTGACCTGCGGACTTCCTCTCTGCCAAATTTCAAGTAACTCTGTTCAGCCGTTCGGGCTGTAGCTGTGTCTAAAGGTCCTATGGAAAAATGCATGGGGAAAACGCGTTTTGGGACCCCCCTTTTTTCTCAGCCCCTGCTTGACGAATCCCCCCGAGACTTTCAGGGTAGGAGCGGAGCGTAGCGCCCCATTAGTTTTGAAAATTTCGCGAGGATTCGTCGACCGGCGCCAAAGTTATTCAAAATAGAATGTTGCGCTTTTCCTATGGAAACAGGGTCCTAACTATAACTACCTACTGGCGACCGCCAGTAGGTAATATATATATATTCACTGAAAAAACCATAGGTTTCAGGGGCGTTATAGTTAGCTGGAGTTTTCACTCGTACAAAACCATTGAAATTCCCCCGTTATAGTTAGTTCAGCTAACTATAACTTGCGCGCCCGCAATGCACTGCTGATGACGTCGCATATTACATCACTCATGACATCACTGATGACATCTCAAATGACATCACTGATGACATCACTGATGACATCATCCAGTGAATGTGTGTTTTTCTGAAAATTACATATGTTTTATATATGTATATCTCAAGGTCGATGGAAGAACAATGTAAATATCTGTATCAGTCTCTCTCTTTGTGTATAAGTGGCTGCATGGGTTGGTGAGTAGCTACATGAGTGTCTATATAGGTTATTAGGTGTTTTTTTGAGTATCAGTATAAGTGTCTGAGTGTCTGTATGGTTCGGTGGGGGTATTACGTAGTGCATAGGTGCATGAATGAGTGACTCACTGTTTGTATGTGTTGAAGACAGCATGTGTGCAGGACTGTATGGGTGGATGAGCGTGTGCATGGGTGTGTTAGTGAGTGAATGACTGTCTCAATAGTGTCTTTATGAGAAACTACATATGTTTTAAACTAGTATATGTGACTATTGGTGTATAAAAGTGAGTATATGTGAGAGTGAGAGATTGGAAGGGGTTCCTGTATGAATAAGTATGTGTTTCTATAAGTGATTGTTTAAAAGACTAAGTATGTGTAAGTTTCTGTAGAAGTAAGTGTGGTGGTGTGTGTATAACTGTATATGCAAGTAAATGGATGTTTGATTCTTTATTAGCATGAGTGGCTATGTGTGTGAGTAACTCTATGGCTGAGTGGTGTTGTGTAACAGGATGTATAGGTGTATGAGTACATATGATGAGTGAGTACATGTATGAGTGACTGTATAGGACTGTTGGTGAATGAGTGGATGTGTATGTGGATCTAGAATTACTGAATAGGTTGTTGTAACTGGTATTGGTATGTCCATTGTTTTGAAAATGTTAGATTCTATTTTTGAATGTGTGTATCAAAGGTTATGTTAGGGGGAGAGGAGGTCTGCCACTCTATCACAAGGATGAGGTCACCAGTGATTTCATCAGTGATGTCATTTGAGATGTCATCAGTGATGTCATGAGTGATGTCACTGACCATGCCATGAGTGATGTAATATGTGACGTCATCAGCAGTGCATTGCGGGCGCGCGAGTTATAGTTAGCTGAACTAACTATAACGGGGGAATTTCAATGGTTTTGTACGAGTGAAAAGTCCAGCTAACTATAACGCCCCTGAAACCTATGGTTTTTTCAGTTAATTTTTAAGGTTTTTTAAATGCTAATTCCTAACTATAACGTGCCTGAAACCTATGGTTTTTTCAGTGAGTTTCAAAGGATTTTTAAATGCTAATTTCTAACTATGCCTACAGAGATAGGACATGTGAAGAAAGAAGAAAAAACGAACAGAAAGAAAAAAAAGAAATGCAGAAAGAAGCAACAGAAGTCCTCAAAGACGAAGAAAAGTGTGCAGGAAGAAGGATAACATGCAGAAAGAACAAACAGAAGAGCAGAAAGAAGCCTTGTTGCAAAATCATCCTGTACCCCCAACTTTTTCAGACGGATACTGGTGGTAACTGAGTCTGACTAACCAGTCCTAGAGCCAGTGCTATGTTAAAAGACACTCAGAATACAGTGAAAACACCTACATACACTAGGGAACACTATGCGTTGGGGTCACCCTGTGATTAGCATGACCTCCTCTGTAAGCCCCTAGTATATAATAGGGCAGGGGATTAAAACTACCTCTTAAAAGGCGCCACAGGACGTGTTTGCACAAGTCACCTCAGGCCCCGTCCCCTCCCTTTCCCACTGTGTAAACACACCCTGTGGCCTTTTTAAGTTGGGAGATTAAGTCCCCTTGAATCCTGAGGGTCCCTAGGGTCCAACTAGACCAC
The DNA here is from genome assembly GCF_964204655.1 of Triturus cristatus. Classification (NCBI taxonomy): domain Eukaryota; kingdom Metazoa; phylum Chordata; class Amphibia; order Caudata; family Salamandridae; genus Triturus; species Triturus cristatus. Next base: position 922,922,643 of record NC_140593.1, on the reverse strand, counting down.
TAGGTACGTCCAGTAAGCGCCATTGCAGAGAGGTGTAAAAAGGGGCACGGCCTGCACCACCTCTCTGCAACGCAGAGCAGTGGGGCTTACTGGACGCACCTGGTGGGCTAGTTGTTCCCCAGGGTCCCTCAGGATTGAAAGGGAATTATTTCCCCAACTTAAAACGCGCCACAGGGCGTGTTTGCACACGTCACCTCAGGCCCCGTCCCCTCCCTTCACCACTGTGTAAACGCGCCCTGTGGCCGTTCTAAGTTGAGAGATTAAGTCCCCTTGAATCCTAAGGGTCTCTAGGGTCAAACTAGCCCACTAGGTACCTCCAGTAAGCACCACAGAGCTGCGTTGCATAGAGGTGTAAAAAGGGACGTGGCCTCAGAACACCTGTCTGCAACGCAGCTACCTGGCACATACTGGAGATACCTGTTGGGCTAGTTGGCCCTCAGGGACCGTCGATATTGAAGGGGAATTATTTCCCCAACTTACAACAGGCCAGGGGGCGCGTTTGCAGAGTACTGCAAGGAGGGGGCGTGGCCTCCGGCGCGATGCCGGTCTTTTATTTATTTTATTTTTTTAAGAAGGAGGGCTATGTGGCCCCGCTTCTTTTTCTAATTTATTGGCCCTGGGGACCCCATCCCCCAGGGCCTGCAACCTAATTTTTTTTGTTGAAAAAAATTAATTTGGTAGAGGGCCGCGTGGCCCCCCTCCCAAGGCCTTAAAAGGCCCCGGCTACCCCAACCCCCGGGTCATGGCCTTTTTTTTTTATTCTTTAGGAGGGTGGCTGCGTTGCCCCCCTACTCAGGCCACTTATGGCCCCAGGGACCCCATCCCCCGGGGCCGGCCTTTCTTTTTTATTAGTTTAAAAAAATACATATTTATAGAAACACCTAGGACATGCTGGACAAACTGTATGTACCTATCACCATGACGATTTGCGTGATATTCATTAAAAGGCGACTATGCATGCAATGAATCCACGTGGAATGTATTTACACTGCTAGTGAAGCTCTAATGTGTCTGATGCCCTACCGTGCCTAATCCCGGCGCCCCCGTCGGTGGGTACTCTCTAGGGGTGGGCGGAATTTGCAAAAGTGACTTTCGCAAATTATCGCAAAAATGTTAAAAATCTCCGGAAACACGCGAAAATATCGCGAAGATGCGGAAGTTTTTTTCCCGCCAATTTGCGGTATTTTCTGCGTGGTCGCGGCTCGCCAACTTACCCATGCGGTTGCTCGTGGGTGCGGCCATCTTGTTTTCACTCTTCTCGCGGTGCATGATCGCGAGAAGAAAGACGTGATCGCGCGACCAATGACATTACTGATCGGGAAAACTTGTCGGCGAACGCGGGGATTCAGGTAAGGCGATCGCGCGCGTGCGAGAATGTATTATTTTACAGCGCGAGCAAGAAACAAATTATCGCTAAGCTGCAGAATGCGGAAATTTTGACATTTTCGCGCTCTCCGCGGAACGCGAAAATGTCAAATTATCGCAATTTCCGCGAGCGGAACGGAAATTTAGCCCAGGCCTAGTACTCTCCAAGTAGACACCCTTGTAGTTTATTTATACAAACATGGGTAGCTATTGACGCGCACATTTAATACACATGCACACCAAGGCATTCAAAGGGGATTCGACAAAAATTCGACCAAACTATGCAAGAAACCCCCCTCACGGTTAATAAAACACACATCCACCGCCGGATGTGTAATACTTTTTATTTTACTCTCTGGAAAGGAGACAAACCTCACTTGAGAGTCACAGCGTGCTCCTGGCTGAGCCCAATGCTGTGTTACACCCACCAGTGCCCGCCGAGTGCCACACACCTCTGTGTTGTATTCCACCAGCTAGTGCGTATGCTATGACACTCTCTAGCCCATGTGCACTGTAAGACCACCCCGTGAATATGTCATGCCATACTTGCCTTCGCACAGGTTATATTGCCCCATCTAACGTGCCTTCCTCGATGCCTTTGTGATAACGCACAGCGCTATGCCATACACATTACAATCTGGGATCCATATCTTTGTCACAGTGCATATGCAACGTTACACTCCCCAGCACATATTTATATTACAACTTTAGAGACTAATTAGGTTACACAACACTGCCCTGTGCATATTACACTCCAAGGCGCATATCGCATAGCACGCGCTAGTGCCTGTGCTATCTCGCGCTCTCCAATGAATCTGTCATTGCGCACAATGTATTGCATATTATATTTCACGCCCGGTTCATCTTAAATCACACTTTTTGGTGCATAGTTTATACCATATACTATATCTAGTTTTCATTTTCAATCGTGCTCTCAGGACTATGTTCTATATAACACTGCGTCCACCTACCCTTTTCACGGGCATTACATTTTGCGATGGGGGCTGGAGGGTCAGGGGGTGTTTCTGCCAAGTGAGCCCAGAGTCACAGTCACAAACGTCCTCTTCTTCCTGAATAAAAGTGAGATTATGCTGCATACTTGTTCATATTTTAAGTAGTTCGCACAGACACACATTTTAAAAACAATAAAGTTCCTAATACCCACCTTCTCTGAACAGTTAGCTTGCTGCCCCCATCCACCTCCTCCCTATCCTCTGTTGTCTGGTTGTCTGAATCCATGGACTAGCCTCCTCCCTCCTGCCATGCATGGTCTGATGGGCTGCCACTGCATTCCATTTAGCATGATGTACCAGTCCACTCCTCCTGCCCTCCATTGCCCAATTCTATGGCCCATCATTGACCTCCTGCTTAGCATCTGTGCTTAGCTTGCTGCCCCTATTCTCCTTCCCCCTGCTCTCTGATGTCTTTGTGCATGCCCCTGCTCCATACTTTTTGCCCACCATGTTCCATGGACCTGCCACTTCTATCTACTCTGAGTGTTCTGTTGAGCTGCCACTCCCCTCCCACCTGCCTAGCATTGTCAGATGACTGTAACATGTCCCTGCCACCTCCACCCTGCCTGTCCACATGTCATGCCCCTATCCCCTTCCTCCTGTCCTCCATGGTCCATTTTACTGCCACACCCTTCTGCCCTCCCTGGTCTGTTGTGCTGCAACTGCTACTCCTGCCTGCCCTGCACGGTCTGTTGTGAGGCCCCTTCCCCTGAACTCTCTTGTCTGTGCCCAGGTCCTGACCCTCCCTTCTATCCTCCATGGTCCTTTGTGCATGCCCCTGCACCCTCTTTCTTGCCCATCATAGCCATTGTACTGCCACTAACCCACCCGCTCGCCATGCATGGTCTTCTGTGCTGCCATGTCCCCTCCCACCTTCCCTATGTGGTCAGCTAGCTGCCCCTGACCCCCTCCCACCTTCCCTCCATGGTCTGTGTGTATGCCATCATAGTCTCACTATTGCTCTCCATGGTGTGTCTTGTTTCTAGTGCCCATCCTGCCTGACCTCCATTGTCATCTTGCTGCTCCTGCACTGCCCCCTTGCCCCCAGCCCTCTGTTTCCATATGCAGACCCCTATTCCCTCCCTCCTGACTTGTCTGTTCCATTGTAATGCCCCTGATCCGTCCCTCCTGCCCTTTATGGACTGTTATGTTGCAGCTTTCTCTCCTGTCTGTCCATTATGGTCAGCTAGCTACCATTGCCTCTTTCCCCTCTGTTCTCTGTTGTCCATGTGCATGGTCCTGTCCCCTCCCTATTGCTTTCTATGGATTGTTGTGCTGCACTCCCGTCCCGAATGCCCTGTGTGGTGTATTGTGCTGCTGCAAACCCTGATGCCTGCCCTGTAGGATCAGTTTGGTGCACCTCTCCATGTCCCTCCTGTCCTCTGTTATCCGAGTCCATGTCCCTACCCCAATTCCTCCTGCCTACCATGATCCAATGTACCATACTTGCGAACATTTTGAACTTGGTAAGAGGTAGATTTTGAAAAAAACTGGGGTATTGATTTTCCCCTTTGAGTTACATTGAAAAAGAGGAGATTGTAGACAGGAGACAGATCAAATAAAGCCCATTTGAGCTTAAAAACATTGGACGTTTCCTGGCTGAAACTGGTCTGTTGGCATGTATGGTTTTACTACCACTGCCTCTTCCTTCTGCCCACAATGGTCTATTATATTGCCACAGCCTCTCTTGCCAGTCCTGTAATGTTGGTTTGTTGCCCCTGCCCCCCTTTCCACTGCCCTCCATAATCTGTTGTGCTGCCACTGCCTTTCCTGCCTGCCCAGTGTGGTCAAATTGTTGCCTCTGCACCCATCCTACCTGCCTTCAATTTTCAGAGTCCGTGCCCCTGGCCTCTGCCTCTCAACAGTATCCCAATGAAGAACTAGATTGCTAACATTCTATATTTATTACAAAAGTGTGGAACACCTGACGTCATCTTGATGTAATCAAAACTGTAATACCTAGAGCATTTCCTTTACAAAAAAATGCATATATGAGAGGGTCTTATTTGCATCAAAATTATGGTTAGTGCTCTAAAAAACTAAACTGAGGACATATTTTCTGAGTTTTCAAATAGCGACAAAGAACTTTTAAATTATTTGTAATCTTTATGTTTGTTTATCCAGTTGACCACTTGATTAAATGTTGCACTTAGGGGAGAGGATGTGGTGTGACTTCCAGAGCTGCAGACTTTGCAACTGGGAAACCAGGTTGAGTTTCTGCTTCAGCTCAACATTCTGTGATTCTGGTCAAATCACTTCATCTCCCCATGTCTACAACCAAAATGAATTTGATCTTGTGTGATGTAACCAATGCTCATGTAAAGCACTCCAATACCTGACAAGTCTGCACTATATAAAACTGCAAATACACAAAAAATAAGTGTTTTCCACACTTCTGTCATTGGGCTACATGTGGTCTACATCTGGGTGATACTTGTGCTGCATTTGGGCTCTTTTGTCTCTGGTGGCCATCTTGAGAGATTTATTTGTTATGAAGTTTCATAATTTCCTCATTTACTGCAGTGTCCTCAGTAAGAAATGCTTTCAGTTTTTTACTTTGATTCCATCAAGAAGGTATTCAGATATGTCACACATTTGCCATACATTCTGAATGTTAGCACTCTAGTTGCTCATTAGATCACTGTAGAAAGCTACTGCTCACCACGGAAGTCTGCTGCTGGTATTGAAAGTGCATGTTTCATTCTGCATATCAGAATGTTTTAATGAAATAGAAGAAGATTTGAGAAGTCAAAATGTGCCCTAATTTTTCTTTCTGCAGCACTAATCATAATTTCTATGGCAAAATGAACCCCTTCATTGTGTTCCTTTTTAAATTAAATGTTTTAAGTGTTACCAGTTTATTCCAATCAAGATGGCTTCAGGTGTGTCATACTTTTGTCATAAGTAAGACAGTAAGCGCTCTAGTTGTTCTTAAGAACACTTTGGGACATTCTGTCATTGGGCTATACTTGGGCTACATCTGGGCGATATTTGGGCTACATTTGGGCTCTTTTGTCTCTGGTGGCCATCTTGGGAGATTTATTTGTTATGAAGTTTCCTAATTTCCTCATTTACTGAAGTTTCCTCAGTAGGAAATACTTTCAGTTTTTTACTTTGGTTCCATCTAGAAGGCATTCAGATGTGTCACACATTTGCCATAAATTCTGAATGTTAGCACTCTAGTTGCTTATTAGATCACTGTAGGAAAGCTACTGCTCACCAGGGAAGTCTGCTGCTGGTATTCAAAGTGCATGTTTCAGTCTGCATTTCAGAATGTTTTTATGAAAGAGAAGAGGATTTGAGAAGTCAAAATGTGCCCTAATTTTTCTTTCTGCAGCACTATTCATAATTTCTATGGCAAAATGAACCCCCTCATTTTGTTCCTTTCTAAATTAAATGTTTTAAGTGTTACCACTTTATTCCAATCAAGATGGCTTCAGGTGTGCCATACTTTTGTCATAAGTTGGACTGTTAGCGCTCTAGTTGTTCGTTAGAACACTCTGGGACATTCTGTCATTGGGCTATACTTGGGCTACATCTGGGTGATATTTGTGCTACATTTGGGCTCTTTTGTCTCTGGTGGCCATTTTGGGAGACTTATTTGTTATGAAGTTTCCTAATTTCCTCATTTACTACAGTCTCCTCAGTAGGAAATACTTTCCTTTTTTTACTTTGATTCCATCAAGAAGGCATTCAGATGTGTCACACATTTGCCATAAATTCAGAATGTTAGCACTCTAGTTGCTTATTAGATCACTGCAGTAAAGCTACTGCTCACCAGGGAAGTCTGCTGCTGGTATTGAAAGTGCATGTTTCAGTCTGCATGTCAGAATCTTTTAATGAAATAGAAGAGGATTTGAGAAGTCACTCAAAATGTGCCCTCATTTTTCTTTCTGCAGCACTAATCATACTTTCTATGGCAAAATGAACCCCCTCATTTTGTTCCTTTTTAAATTAAATGTTTTAAGAGTTACCACTTTATTCCAATCAAGATGGCTTCAGGTGTGCAATACGTTTGTCATAAGTAGGACTGTTAGCGCTCTAGTTGTTCTTTAGAACACTCTGGGAAGCTGCAGTAGAACACAAAGGAATCAGCTGACAGTCTCTGCCCTTGTTGGATGTACATGTTTTACTGAGTATGTCAGACTTCATTCTCACATGACTGAGAAAGATAATGTGAATTTACAGAAAATATGCTCTCAGTTTAGCTTATAGATCACCTTCCAAACCTCTGTGGGAAAAGCATGAGAAAATAGTTTTCTCTCAAACATGATTCATGCTATCACAGCAGAAGGCTTTTTCACATGGTAAAATCACCTTAGATCACACCACAATTCCTAAAATGAGGATGGTACCATCAACAAATGATTTATAATGTAACTAAAGTCTAAAACCTTCTATTAACTGCAATGTTTTTTAATGAGGGGCTATCATGTATATTGGTCCCAAGATGGCTGCCAACACTTCTTGGATGAAGTACTGACAGCCACTCAGATCTCACGATGAGATGTGTATTTAGGCTCCGCCCAGATATATCTATCTTTTTAACTCTAATTTTCTCAGGAACTACTGAACGGATTTACACCATTTAAGTCACGAGTCTGAACTGAGGACTACCTCTTTGCCAAATTTGGTGTAATTCCGTTCAGCAGTTCGGGCTGTAGCTGTGTCAACAGGTCCTATGGGAAAATGCATGGGGAAAACGCGTTTTGGGACCCCCCTTTTTTCTCAGCCCCCGCTTGACGAATCACCGTGAATTTTTCAGGATAGGAATGGACCGGAGCTGGCCAAAAGTTTGGAAAATATTGTGAAGATTAACTTAACGGCGCCAACGTTATTCCAAATAGAATGTTGCGGATGTCCTATGGAAAATAGGTCCTAACTATAACTACCTACATATATATAAATATAAATATAAATATATATATACATCCTTCAGTGTAGCTTTCTGTAGCCAATCAAGGCAAAGTTTCCCTACACTGCATGTTGTTACTACCCCTGGATGGTGTCTTTGAACATAGCGTGGGTCTGGCCTATTGATAGTGAAACCCTGTGTTTTGTTCAGGAATCGATCTTGACAGTTATTCATGTCTGTGGGCCAGAGCAACCATTGTTTCCAATCTGGATCTGATGTGTTGTGATGCAAAATATTATGTACGTCGACCTCCCCCCCATGTAGTGCTATTACTTGCAGGTATGGGTATGGTCGGTGTGTTCATGTCTTTGATCTTGGCTAACCCAAGGCAAGACGTTTGTTGGACAGTGTCATTCAAAAACATAATTTGCTCAGGGATGATACAGGCTCTAAACAAAGCTTCTACCCCCCTGTACTTGCCAATCTTCTGTACCCCAGACAGATTTTGTCTCTTTGTTGTCTTTCCAAAAGTCGAAACCCTGTCTAGACAGTTGGGCAATAAAGGCTGCAGAATAAATCGGTTTCGTATTGGTTAACATATTTTTCGTTCCTGTCTTGTTCACATTTTTAAAGTAAAATGTTTCTGGATTAGACAAATTGTAGCCTGAAAAATATGGAAATTTCATTGCAAACATTTTTGAACTACCCTTTGGAGGTGTAGGACAATGTTCCTATTGGTTATACATAAATACATTTCTAGGTGTTGCATATTTATGCAAGAATTGATGACCATAGTGGTTATAACAATACATTTGTTCATTCGATGATGAACCTTCTAAATATTCATGATTTGTGAATACTGTATACATCCCTAGATCAGACATCATGTTATTAACAGTCTCGAAGTCCCAATCATCAGAAAAGGTACTAGAGGTAATAAAGTCACTTAATGAAATCTTAAATAAATGTGGAATCTTCAAAAGCTCCGACGGGCCAAAAATGTAATATTCAGTTTTGTCCCAAACTATACCATCTGGTATAGGTACGGCTGTGATGTTCACTGCTGACAAGTCTCTTGCTTCACGATTGGATGATTTGTGTGGCTGGAGAAGTAAGTTCACTCTTTTACTTGCTGTGTCCTTTTGAATATATCTTCCATGTATCAGGATACCTAGAGTTATTACCAGAGCTAACCAAAGTAGAGAGAAGAATATTCCCAAAACAATCCATAGATCAATCCAAGGAGAAACCAGAAAAGTATTTTTCAGGAGATGAAAAAAGTCTGTTGCTAGTTCTTTGAAAGTTCTTTGTGCTGGCTTCATTTCAGGTTCGCTGGGATCCTCAGAAAACTTATCAAAGTTAAGCGGCAGTTCTGTCAATGGTTGGAATTGCATCAGGATTTGTTGAATTCGCTGGAACCTGTTGATCACTTGTTACTTCGTTGTAGACAAGTGTATCAGGATGAGCTAGTATTTGGGTTTCAAGAGGGACGAATTTCATAGCTTTGTTGCTTAGTCCTTCATTTCTCACTGTAGAATCTTCAAAGGTGATGAGTCTTTCAGGTTGAACCTCTTAGATTGTAGCTAGAGCAGTGCGTCTGCTACATTGGTGGAGTCCACTTGGCCTACTGCTTAGTATCGGCCCCATAGTGTGGGTTGATCAAGTCGATGGACATAAATCTTTTCTCCTTTTTACCAGCAAGGTTCGGCAGTAGTACTGTTCTCGATCCGTGGATTGCTAGGACAGGTACTGGTTTTCTGCAAGAATGCCCAAATTCCTCCTTGTCCGCGATCTTTTCTCTGACTAGATCACCAAGCTTTGGGATCCAGACAGGCCTTGCTGGGACGGCCGGTTTTTCCCCATTGATGGTTGGCTTCAGGAGCACGTTTCTTTGTTTAGTTCTTAGTTCATTTAAGTCCTGTAAAACAGCCAAACGATCTTTGATATCAAACTTTTTATTTTCCATCACTGTGCCTTGCATATCAAGGTCCGGAACCAACATTCTAGTTCCAAATAGAACTTCATATGGAGTGACACCCCCTAGAGAACTTCTTGGCGAGTTGTTAACTGCGCGCTGGACCCCAAAAAGGTGTTTAACCCACCCATCAACCAAACCTAATACCCTAGCTGTTATAGACTGCTTTATGTCCCAGTTTTTTCTTTCCACAACAGAATTTCCCTCAGGATGGAATGAAGAAGAATACCGCAATGCTACGCCCAAACTGGCCATGGCTTCTTTGTAAGCTAGAGAGCTAAATGCAGGACCCTGGTCAGAATGTAGTGTGCCAATTGCGTGTTTGCCGATAAAGACTCGCAAATCTTTTGTAATAGTTTGAGCGTCAGCCGAGCGCTGAGGCCACATCCATAGGAACCTTGATGTAGTGTTTGTGGGACTGCATTTGTCCAAGAGGACGCCTGCACGTAGATAGTCTAATGCTGTCTAATAATGGTGTCTGAACTGGGCTTGCTATGTTGTAGTCAGGTATCTGGTGGCATTCTGTACTGCGATCTCTATTACAGTCTATGCAGTTATTGATGAAGATATGAATCAGTGTATTCATTTCTGGCCACCAGTACATCTCTTTCAGTTCTAAAATTGTTTTAGAGATCCCCTGATGTGTCAGACCCTCTCCCAGATGTGCTTTGTAAATCAAAGCTGCTCTTCGTTCCATGTTTGGTATTACCCAATCCCCCACTCCAGGGATTCAAGCAAACGGAACATTGTTCGCATCAATTATATATGAGTATGTGAGTGGACATTTTTTAGGTCACGCTGCACCACTGCCTTTGCTTGAAGCATTGACAGCCAGCATTATTTCACTGTCTATTTTCATTTTTGAATGAGTGATTGCAGCTACAGAAGCCGTTTGCACAGCCCCTTTTGTGGCTTCATCAGCCAATGAATTCCCTTCAACGTGAACGCCATCACGTTGATGACTCAGCATGTGTATCACGTGAGTGTTTTGTAGTCTGTTTCGCAACTGAACTACTTGTTCCCAAAGCGTTTTATGCTTGATTGTGCCACCTTTTGCATCTTTGAAACCATTTTGAAGCCAATTCTGTAAATATTCATTGTAGGATTGAACACAGTAAAAAGAATCGCACACTAAGAGTGTGGGGAATTCGCGATCCATGTTTTCAAGTGCCATCTCGAATGCTTGTATTTCAGCTCACTGAGCTGTACAATCTCCAAGAGATTGCGTTTTTGTGACCATTGGTCTGAATTTGCCATCACGCATACGACCTTTCACTATCATGTATGCTGCACTGTGAGCTTGTTTACTCTCCGTAACTGGTTGTGCAGATCCGTCAGTATAAATTATAAATTCGTACTGATCAAGAGGGAGAATTTCAGTAGGCAGAGGACATTCATGTTCGTATTGCAGGAATGCTTGTGTTTTCAAATAAGGATCAAAAACATATTCAACATCAGTTGCATCAAGAGAATTAACCCATTGCATCCATCTTGGATGTAAAGCTTTTGCATTCAGAATGCTAGCTTTAGTAACTACCTCTAAGGCTGGTACAGGAGTCACAACCATAATGCGTTTCCCCTGTGCTAGGGCTCTTTCTTTTGCTACAGCGGTTTGAACTGCTGTCAGAATCTTTTCTGTAGAAGTGAATTTCATTTCTGCTTGTGTATACAAATGTGATTTGTATGCAATTGGTACTTTTTCACCTTTGTTAAAAGTTAAGTAGGTGAATCCGCATTGACCCGGAATAATTCGGATCACTAAGTTGCGCACGTTTACGCGTGTTTGTAAGTGTTGTGTTTCTAACTTGTCTGTTTGAAGTGAACGCAGAATTTCTGTGTGCTCTTGTGTCCAAGTTGTGACTTTGAAGTCAGGTTTGATTAATTTGTAGAGAGGTTTAACCCTCTCTGCGTAGTTTAGAATGCATATTCTTCCAAAATTCATGAAACCTAGAATCTGCTGTTAGTTTTTCAGAGTTTTTGAAGGTTGGAGCAGCGCACACTTTTCAAAAATTTGTCTGCCAGGCTTTTTCCTTCACTTGACAGTTCATATCCAAGGAAAAGGACGTTGAGATGGGCAATTCTGGACTTTTTAAAGATGAATTCATAGCCCTCAGAGGTGAAGCCAAGTATAATGGTGTTCTCCCTGTTCATGTGCATATACAGGTCATCGTCTGTCAGATAGATATCATCGACATATGACAATGCCTTGACATCATAAATTTGTAGTAACTCTGTTACTCTTGATGAGAATAACCCCGGGCTGTTCTTGAACCCCTGTGGAAGTCGACAAAATTGACGCTGCGTCCCCATTATTGAGAAAGCAGTCAAATATCTACTTTCAGGTGCAATATTTTGACAAAAGAAACCATTTGAAATGTCTAATGTGGTTTTGTACTTTTTACGCACAATGTTATTCATTAATGCTGTACTGTGTGAATTTTGCACTGCAAATGTTTTACAACAAGAGTTTAGATGTCTGTAATCCAAAACTAGACGATATGTATTGTCTGGTTTAGAGACAGGAAACAAAGGATTGTTCATTGATGAGGTGCATGTTTCAATCACCCCCTGGTATTCAAGTTGATCTGAGAGCTCCCTGACTTGTTTTTTAGCTTCTTGCTTAATTGGATACTGCCTTTGTGCAGTTGGTTGATTTTTTAACTGGATTTTGTGGTGAGGTGAGTCCTCATCCCATCCTACATGATTCTTATATAATGCTGGGGCCTGGGCCACTGCCCATTTCCTGGCATAAGTATATTTTAAATGTACTGGAACATGGTTAGAGAAGGCTGGCATAATAATGTCTTCGCCATGTGGGCACTCTCTGACAAATTCTGGTGGTCAGTCTTGCTCTGCTAGAAGTATATCATAACCCCTTGAAAGTCGCTCCCAAAAGAGTGCTTTCACTTTTCTCGGTATGTCTCCCTCCATCCGGAGTGTTATTTTATATAATCTATGCAGAGAACTGACCCTGGTATCTGCAGTTTCAACTTGAATGTCCTCATTCAAGTCCACTGTCTCCAGAAGCCTCTTCAGGTTCTGGCGAGCTACTGTAACTTCTGCTGCACTGCCCAACATTGTCTGAGCCCATTCTCCGTTCTTTAGTTGTGTTCTCAGAATCCACAGCATGTCATGTCTGGTCTTCAGACCTGCTACCTTCTTTCTGGAGAATTGAGGTTTTCGTTTGTTTTTCTGAACGTGTTGATTGTCTTTGGACTTCACACGTTCTTCTTTGTTCTCTGACCGTCCTCTTCTTTCAGATGTCTGTGATGATATCTGAAAGGTATGAGAGGAACATGTATCAGTATCTTGATACCTGTCAGATTTTCTCAAATTATCTCTATTCCTGAGGTTATACCTCCTTTCAGAGGGCTCCTTTTGTGGATACCTACCTCGGGATTGAGAATCTTTTTCTTTTGAATGTTGTTTGTTATTTTCCCACTTCTTTTTAAAAGAGGTAGGATTGTTTTTAGTAAAGGCCTTTTCAGGACTTTCAGATAGTTGTGGTTTAACTGTGTAATTCTATTAAATGTCCGGATAAGGTGTGTAGCTGGCTAAAATCGGCCATGTTGCTCCTGGTCTACCTAGTGGACCGAGCCTGGTAATGTGCTTATAATGTTTTAGGGTGCCTTTAAACCAGAGATCATGCTCCTGGTATGTGAGTGGAATTTCAATATCCTCGAAAGGAATATATTCCTCAGGTGGTTCATCTTCTTTATAGAAGTGAAACGTTTTAGTTACTGGATTTGATTCTGGGAATACTATCCATGAATAGAATACCTCTGTCTGGTGAGATTCATGTGCCTCTATCACAGAAACTGCTCTACCATCTCTTGGTGTTAGGCCATGTTTTATAAGTTTTAGAGTGATGGCTCTCCTTAAATTTGGAGCGATGATTTTTGCATTTTCATCAGTTTCATCAAAACATGTATAATCAAAAGCTGTTGTGACTTTGTCAGGTACAGCTCCACCAGTATCGGTGTTTGTTCCGTTTTCGGTCATTGTTTAATGAAAGTTTCAGAGCAAGTTTCAAGGGAACAAAGATAAGGTGCACAATATTTTGGAACACTGTATCCTTCAACATTGAACAAATCAAACAGCTAATACATAAGATTTTTGTCCTACTCAGCTATAGCGGATATTATCACTACCCACTCCAGACGTCTTATGGAAAAATATGAGTAGGGGTCTCTGAGAAAGCACGACTAAGTTGCTTCAGTATCTAGCGTAAAATGAGTGCCTTACCAAACCGTTGGGTGCCATGTAGTGTAGTTCCTATATCCCTGATAGGCTCTGCGCATTGGAATAATATACACTATAGTTTTGACATAGGACTGAGGTCAGTATATCTCTATCGAGATCATTAAACTTAATTACTTGTGTGTGCCAGCTAACTCAGAGGTCACTAGAAACTTATCGAATATGCAAGAAGGGATTAGTTTCTGGCAACCGCATAAACATGACAACTTTGTTTCCCTTAGAGTCGGAATAATCTCAGAACTGTGGAAACAATAGATAACAGTTTCACTCAGTCAATCGTGCATGCTTCGTTTTTACAGAGTTGCACAGAAATAGAGAGACGGGTGTTTCAATAAAAAGGGTTTATTGAACAGTCTTATTTCTCATGCAAGAGATATGAACTGCTACAATCGTAAGACAGGATGCGAAGTACAATACTTACAGTGTTAGCAGTAAGATAAAATAATACTGCAATAGCATGGTTTGTAGCTATGACATATATTCATAAAATACATACATAAATTATACAGGCTAAAATGTAAATACTCATCTGATGCTTCTAAATACTTCTACCCCAGTGTACCTAACCTATGTGTACTACGAGGTAAGAAGTAGGTGCTGTTTTCTAAAGTATAGCTAGTTATAGTTTTAGTATTGCCAAGAGTTGCCAAAAGTTTCTCTAAGTTCTAGTCTGCTTCATACCTTAGAATGTGTGAGGTTGGAATCTCTTTCCGGGACTCAATATCTAACACCCCACAAGGGGAGTCAGAAACACTGGAGCTGGATTCTCTGCGAGGATGATGACAGCGTCTGGTCAGTGCATCAGGCGGGAACCCGATCTCCTTCCAAACTTGGTGTGGCAAACCGCAAGTAGGCAGTCGAACTGGACCGTACCGGAACCGTGGTTTGCCAGGGCAAGTGCAGGTATATTTATACCTTGAAGTTGTTTAGGAATGCCTGTATTGATGTAAAAGTCAGGCATCGGAACTTCATGAATAAACCCCTAAGGAATAGATGTTCATGCATACTAAATGAGTTCTTGGAGAAAACAATATCCAAGCAAGGGAAATTCCTAAAGGCTTAAGAAGCTGGTATTCCAAGAACTCGTCTTGACATGTATTGACGGATGTAGGAGAACATGCCTGTATTTGGTTAGCATGGACAATGCCTAAATCAGGGTTGGATTTTCTATTCCTAAATAAGGGCAATATGAATTGTACCCATATAAGGGCATAATTCGGGAAACCTATACACGGAATCTAAATCTACACACAACAGTTGTGGGCACAGGATGAATTTACAACAAGGCCTCTTTCTGCTCCTCTGTTGGCTTTTTCTGCACATGTCTTGCTTCTTCCTGCACTTTTCTTCATCTTTGTGGAATCCTGTTGCTTCTTTCTGCATTGTTTTGTGCTTCTTTCTGTGTGTTTCTTCTTTCTTCACATGTCCTAACTCTGTAGGCACAGTTAGAAACTAGCATTTAAAAAACCTTAGAAATTCACTTTAAAAAACCATAGGTTTCAGGCATGTTATAGTTAGAAATTAGCATTTAAAAAACCTTTGAAATTCACTGAAAAAACCATAGGTATCAGTCACGTTATAGTTAGAAATTAGCATTTAAAAAACCTTTGAAATTCACTGAAAAAACCAAAGGTTTCATGCACGTTATAGTTAGAAATTAGCATTTAAAAAATCTTAGAAATTCACTGAAAAAACTGGGGCGTTATAGTTAGTTGGACATTTCACTCGTGCAAAACCAGTGAAATTCCCCCGTTATAGTTAGTTCAGCTAACTATAACTCGCGTCCCCGCAATGCACTGCTGATGACGTCACATAGTACATCACTCATGACATGGTCAGTGACATCACTGATGACATCTCTTCATGGGCAAACATCACAAGGAAATGGCAAGCGTGCAACTTTCAGAACATCCCCTTTATATACACGATTCACATCACAGTGAACAGTAGCGGACCCCCTCGGGTCCCGGGGTGGTTGAAAATTGTGAGGAAATGGTGGCGACCCACTGGGGAAAAATTATGAACATCCAGTCCCAGAATCCTAAGTGGCGATACTCACCTGATGTGAATCGTGTATATAAAGGGGATGTTCTGAAAGTTGCACACTTGCCATTTCCTTGTGATGTTTGCCCATGAAGAAGGGCGTTCAAAGCCCGAAACGCGTTGGCATTTTTAACACTGAGGAGTGTTTTTGTGGTGGACACTCTTCTTTCTACCAGCTGTGTGCTGTCAGCGAGTGCACCTCAATGAAGGGGTAACTTTTTTTGCAGTAATTAGTGGCCGGCCCTGGTCACAAGGATGCACCACCCCTGGACCCGAGGGGGTCCGCAGCTGTTCACTGTGACGGCATAGCGGAGCAGACGGAAGCTGCATAAATGGCAAGAGCTCTGGAGCGCAATATTAGTACTTCCATTGAAGAACTTTATTGAAAATTGTGAGGAAATGGTGGCGATCCACTGGGGAAAAATTATGAACTTCCAGTCCCAGAATCCTAAGTGGCGATACTCACCTGATGTGAATCGTGTATGTAAAGGGGATGTTCTGAAAGTTACATACTTGCCATTTCCTTGTGATGTTTGCCCATGAAGAAGGGCGTTCAAAGCCCAAAACGCGTTGGCATATTTAATACTGAGGAGTGTTTTTGTGCCGGACACTCTTGTTTCTACCGGCTGTGTGCAGTCAGCGAGTGCACCTCAACGGAGTGGTAACCTTTTTTTGCAGTAATCAGTGGCCGGCCTGGTCACTAGGATGCATCACCCCGGGACCCGAGGGGGTCCGCAGCTGTTCACCGTGATGGCGTAGTAGAGCAGACGGAAGCTGCATAAATGGCAAGAGCTCTGGAGCGCAATATTTGTACTTCCATTGAAGAACTTTATTGAAAATTGTGAGGAAATGGTGGCGACCCACTGGGGAAAAATTATGAACTTCCAGTCCCAGAATCCTAAGTGGCGATACTCACCTGATGTGAATCGTGTATATAAAGGGGATGTTCTGAAAGTTGCACGCTTGCCATTTCCTTGTGATGTTTGCCCATGAAGAAGGGCGTTCAAAGCCCGAAACGTGATGGCATTTTTAATACTGAGGAGAGTTTTTGTGCCGGACACTCTTGTTTCTACCAGCTGTGTGCCATCAGCGAGCGCACCTCAACGGAGGTGTAACCTTTTTGTGCAGTAATCGGTGGCTGGCCCTGGCCACGAGGATGCACCACCCCGGGACCCAAGGGGGTCCGCAGCTGTTCACTGTGACAGCGTAGCGGAGCAGAAGGAAGCTGCATGAATGGCAAGAGCTCTGGATTGCAATATTTGTACTTCCATTGAAGAACTTTATTGAAAACTGTGAGGAAATGGTGGCGACCCACTGGGGAAAAATTATGAACTTCCAGTCCCAGAATCCTAAGTGGCGATACTCACCTGATGTGAATCGTGTATATAAAGGAAAGTTCTGAAAGTTGCACGCTTGCCATTTCCTTGTGATGTTTCCCCATGAAGAAGGGCGTTCAAAGCCCGAAACGCATTGGCATTTTTAATACTGAGGAGTGTTTTTGTGCCGGACATTCTTGTTTCTACCAGCTGTGTGCCGTCAGCGAGTGCACCTCAACGGAGGGGTAACCAATTTTTGCCATATAGATAGATATATATATATATATATATATATAGATATATTCAGTAAAAAGAAATTACAGGGCCATTATAGTTAGGCTGAGAGTTCCCTCATACAAAACCGTAGAAATTCAGCAATCATAGTTACCTGGGCTAACTATAACTTATGTCCCCGCAATGCACTGCTTATAACCTCACATATTACTCATAACATGGTCAGTGACATCACTGATGACATCACGTGAATTTCTATGGTTTTGTAACTGATAGTTGTGTTTGCACAGTGTCAGTGTCAAAGGAATTGTGCTCAATTTCAGCAAGCTAGAGCATATTCACTGCTCTTGGTTGCTGAAGGCGAGCAATGTTTGCTATGGATTCTCCCTCTAACCACAGCAAACAGCTATGTCTCGGGGTGGGCACTCCGGGACATAGGAGCCGGTCCTCGGGGTAGCGGTCACCAGCGCCATCTTGGCTCCACAAGGGGGCAGTGCAGCCTCCCTCCTTTGTTTTATTTAGCCCTGGGGAGGTGGTTGTCCCCCTGGCTGGGGGTCCTCAATGGACCCCTTCGATTACATTATTTGAGCCCTGGGGAGGTGGTGGTTCTGTGGCTGCGGGTGGGCTGTGCGGCCTCCTCATTTCTATGTTTATTGCCCCGAGAGGTAGGGGTCCCCATTGCTGCAGGGGGCTGTGCAGGTCCCCCACATTACTTTGTTAAATTTCCTGGGGGGATGGCAGTCCCTAGGGCTGGGGAGTACGCACTGCCTCTATTAATGAAATCTAAAGCCCCGGGGAGAGAGGGGGGAGGTGGTGGTCCCCGGTGCTGCGGGGGACCACCTCCTCCCCGCTTTCATTAAACATTGAGTTTAAAGCCCCAGGGACTGCAGGGGATTTCAATATACATAAAGCCCCAAGGAGTTGACGGTCCCTGAGGCTGCGGGGGAAGCATTACTGGCCTACCTCATACTAATTTAACAAATAACCCTGAGGAGGTGGTGGTCCCAGGGGCTGTCTGGGGCCGTCTGAGCCCCCCACATCAGTTTAATTATGTTTTCCCTGGGGAGGCAGCGATCCCAGGGGTGCCACATGAGCACCCACGGCATTATTTAAAAACTGCCCCCAGGATACAGCCCACCTGGAGGCTTTATGAAAAAGACGAACAGGCACCCATGCATCTTATTTATTTTATTTTGCCCAGATCCACAGGTCATCCCGCAAATTCACAGCAAAATTCAATTTAACATTTTTTTTAAACCCCAGCAGAGTCCCTGTGGGACCACCCCCACCATATCTGGCGTGTCAAAGTATTCATACCCTACCCCTTTTTCTTTATTCGTAACCTTTTTTGTGGGACAAGGCTTCAAGCTGAGTCTCACGATTGCTGCCAACACTTCCTGGTTGAAGTGTTGGCAGCCAAAAAAATTTCAGTAGGATCCGCAAGTCCACTGCAAGTATTGCATGTCCCCAGATATCTATATTTTTCAACTTAAATATCTCAAAAACCACTGTACAGATTTACACCAAAAAGCACACTTTCTGGACCAACATCTAGCATTCTACCAAATTTGGTGTAATTCTGTTCAGCAGTTTGGGCTGTAGTTGTGTTAACAAAATGACAAATCCCCATAGACATAACATGGGGACCTCCCCTTTTTTCTCAGCCCCTGCTTGACAGACCACCCTGAAACTTTCAACACATCAGCTGAAACAAAAAGGGGACGTTTTGTCAAACTTTTGTACAGATTTGTCAAGCGGCGTCAAAGTTATTGAAAAACAAATAACAATTTTCCCATGGAAACTTTAGTCCTAGCTATAACTACATACTGGTGATTATATATACCTGCACTCAATGCTCCTCTGTTTGGGACCCTACAAGGTTGGGGCGTTCACGGCAAGGTCCCATCAATAACCAGGTTCACTCTCCTTTGACAGAAAACAGGCACACTCTGGTATACAAACAGTCATAGTTAGGCTCGAGTGGAAACAAATTTTAATCCAGTGCGATCAGAACTGCCACACAAACCAAAGGGCTGGACTTTGAAGGATTTAAATTTGCTATTCGCACTCCAAACAATGCAAAAGTAGCGAAAGCATTGTATTTTGGATGGGGGAAATTTGCTATTCCCGTTCCAATCTTGGCAACTGATTGGAAAGCGTTGGAGTTTGGTGGGGTGGAATTGACTATTCCCTCACCAAACAACACAATAGTAGGGAAAACATTGAGATTCAGAGAAGTTACATTTACTAATATTACTCCAAACAGGCGAACAGTAGGGAAAGCACTGGATTTCGGAGCGGTAAATTTTACTTTTCCCACTTTAAACAGCACATCAGTAGGGAAAGTGCTGTACTTTGGAGGAATACAATGTACTATTCCCATTCTAGTCAGTGTAACAGTAGAGAAAACATTAGATTTCTGAGGGATTGAAATTTACTATTCCCACTCTAGTACATAGAAAGAGAAAGCAGCCGGGTCACAGAAGACTGCACCACCAGAGTCAGTCACTAGTAGGATGCAATATTGCCCACCTCAAACGTTCTGCTGCCTGTAGAACGTGAATAAATACTTGAAAAATGAATTGAATGAGAGGCAATATAATAGCACAGATGAGTAAAATACAACACAGAACAGATCGAATAAAGATGTTTTGTATCTTCCGTCTTTTATTGTTCTTGTTGTACTTCGTAAAAAACAGCCAGCCAACGTGTTTCGCCCAAACATGGGCTTCTTCAGGGCTGAAATGGCATATAATACAAAACCCTTCTTAAAAAGCAAACAAAGTAATCAAAACAGACAATCATCCTAAAATACCAAATGTGCATGAATGATGAACTGAGAGGAAGAAGCGAAAAAACCAACCATCTTGACCATGTGGTTATAGAAATAAACCACGTTTCAGGAAAATGTGTGTTGTCAGAAAAAGACCCTTGTGCGAAAGTGCCACACCCGTGAAAAGAAAAAATGCTTGAGAAATGAGTGACCCCAAACCCACGCAATTCAAAAAATGACGTGAATACACCAAGAGAAGATAAAGAGAGGAATAAATGCCTGTAGCCTGAAGTAAGCATGGTTACAGGACAAATGCGATAATTACTCTAGCTTACCAAAATTATTGTGAGTATAGGATATTTCTTTTGATGATCAGCAAACAAAAAAACGTCAGATCCGTCAAGCTGTATTGGACAGAAAAGCCTTTCCTTAATGAGTAGCCAGTACTAAAATACCAAGAAAGGCACGAATTGTGATGCCAATATAAGCAAAATGAACATACCCAACTTGTAAAGACAATAAGACTCAAAGACCCAAGAGTAAACGATCTCTGTCTGAGTGAGGTCTGATCTGTAAGGAAAACAGTCTCAGATCAGTGGTCGTTCTCTCACAAATCATGGAACATTAAGCAGCTACAAATTGTGCATTCTGCCCTTCATGTTATCCAATAAAATGTCCTAAGGTATACCAATCACTCTGGTCGAATATCCTAACCCCATAATTTCGCAGAAAAAAAACACTGAATAACAATGAAAAAACAGAAGAGAAAAAAAAACAAAGCAGAAGAGAAAAAACAACAAAAAGCTACCTGCCACTGAGGTCGGGCTTCACAACAAGCGACGCTAATCCGAAACAACTTCTAACATATTTAAAACTGAACGAAAACAACACATTCACATCCAAAATGAACACTGTCATGCTGAGGTAACTGAATCACCAATGAACGGACACTGAATGGCACAATCACAAAAATAAGAAGAGCATCAACCAACAAATGGCACCCGTCTACTGTGTTGGCCTCCATACCATACAAAAGTTATTAACCAATAACGGGGAAAACGTAAGAAAAAAACACTGAAAAGAAAAACCACATTAATGTAGAATCGACCAGTCAAGGCCACATAATATTCACAACTCGGCAACCCGTTCGAAATAAAGCAAAGGGTTGTCCGAACTAAGATTCAATACGCACAACCTGCATGATAACTCACTGAATGGTGGTATTAGCCACATCCAAAGTAGAGTGTCCGAAGCCGTCTCCGTACGCCGCGTCCCGTACCAAGACTGGTAAGTAGTAAAGGGAGTGATTTGCCACAGAGGGGCTTTTAAAACATCAACCGTCACTAGACCGCCAACCCGGAAGTAATTACAACAAAGCACTTCCGGGATCAAATGGAGTAAAAAAGAGATAAACACTAGAACGAGAAACAAAGTCGCTCGCGAAACTACGCTTCCGGTTACATGCCCGTAATGATAATTAATCACCAGACACTAGTTTTGTATTAGTTTTAAAACGCCAAAGTCGCAAGGCAAACCATGCTGCAGGTTAAATGCTCGTGATACAAATATTAACCTCCATCTGTCAATCAACATCAGAGTAGCAAACGCCAGATAGAGGGTACAAGATATAAACAACCAAAACGTTATTGACCCAAAACAACACAATTACAAGCCCACAATAAAAGTTGGGCGCCAGATATCAGTCACCAACAGATTCGAGAACACCAAGTGAAAGATGCGAAATGTTGACTACATATAGCTTTATTAAAGCGACACACAAATGTCATCAAGCGTACAGATGACATAAGATTTTTCTTAAAAGCAATTAAGTTAATAATGCTAAGTGCATAAAGACGGTGAGATACCTAATAGTAACACATCCCTCAATAGGTGTGAGTGGAAAAAATGAGCGTCTTACTATAAGTATTACAATGTATTGAAGTCCATGTAACTTTAACAAAAACGACACAGGAGTGTCATCTGAAAGCCAATAACAAGGGATTTAAAAAAAATAAATAAATAAATTGGGTGAGTAGTTACGTTATACTCATGAAATGGCAAAATACCACATCCACACACATTCCTCACTGAGTGTTAGCAGCACAAAAGAGCGTCTTGTTGTGAGGAGTGCTGTCAAACAGAAGCAGAGCAAGAACTGCCCTCCACCCAAAAGAAGAGAAAGAGTAACCAGACTTAATAAGGTATACGAAAAAGGAGAGGAGACATAGAGAACAGATTGACAGATACATCGCATTTTGGGCATTGTCAATAATAGCGTTTTTGAAATAAGATATAACACAATATTTCAACTTTTAGTAGAATGATTAGGAGCAGGAACCACTGTTGTGCAATAATTCTCAAAACATTGGGTACAGCAAAGCCTAATACATGTATACTTAGAACAATCATTTTTGAAAATTCTAAAACTTGCCATGATGTCTGCATCAGAGATAAGCAAACAGAAGGACATAACCTAAAGACACAGTACACACAAGAAATGCACTACAGTGTAGCAAAAGACCCAGCTTTCAACAGGAACACAATATAGGTTGACAATATTCAAACATGAACCTTCGAACAATTGTCACGCACAGATCAACATTTATGTATGTACAAACAACAAAAGGAGACCAAACGATAAATTGTGTAAGGCCATGCATTATTCAAAGAAAGTAATGTAGTTCCCTATCAGCATTAAGGCCCTCAGTAGACGAACGCAAAGTACAAATCCATCTGGCCTCCAGTTGTCTTAACCTGAGTGCCCTATCTCCACCCCTGCTATTGCTGGTAACAGTGTCAATTCCGTGGAATGTGAACCGAGCCCGGTCCACACCCACTGTACATTCATGCGGGACTAGGCCATAAGAAAGGTCCCCATTTAAGACAGCTCTTCGATGCTCCTGTATTCGAATCTTAAGTTGTCTAGTCGTGCTGCCTACATAGATTTTGCCACAGCCACAAATAATGACATAAACAACATAAGTAGTGAGACAATTAATAAAGTGTGCAATCCTGTGTTTAGCCTTGCTATTGAAACTAAATGTTAGTGTTTTTTTGCATCCCAAGTGGCAGATGTTGCATGTACTGCATACATAAAATCCAATAGGTTTGCTCAACCATGATTGTGGTTTGGTGACCCCCTGTAGAGTATAGCTAGGGCATAATACATCTCTAATGGTTCTGCTGCGTCTAAATGTCATGGATGGTTTTTCAGTAAGCATGTTACCGATTCCTGGTGTCCCCTTGAGAAGCGCCCAATGTTTACCCAAGGACTTAAACACCTCATGGTTTAAAGTTGAATAGGTAGTAATGAACGACAATCTCTGGGAATATATGATCAATTTTCCTCTTATGGCAACTTAGCATAGATTCTCTCTTGATGTTCTGCACTTTACTAACTGCGGTCTTAAATAACTGTGCATGATATCCTCTCCTTTTCAGTCTATCTATAGTTTTGCTTGAGTGTTCAGCAAACTTACCATCTTCACTACAATTTCTGCGAATCCGCAGAAATTCCCCATACGGGATAGCTTTCTTTGTGGAAGGAGGATGTGAACTGCTGAAATGTAAAATGCTATTAACCGCTGTTTCTTTCCTATGTAAGGTGCTATGAATGGTATTCCCTTTAACATACAATTCCAGATCTAAGACTTGGATTCTCGTTTGGGACATTTCCAGAGTGAATCTGACATTTAAAGTGTTATCATTAAGGAAGTTATGATATTCCTTAAGTTCAGTCCCTGTACCAGTCCAAATGATAATAATATCATCGATGCAGCGACCCCAGAATTGGATATGTTTAGTCCAATCTGTCGCAGCTGCAGACCATGCATGAGTACGCTCCACCCACCCCATGAATGGGTTCGCGTATGATGGCGCAAATTTCGAACCCATAGCAGTACCCTGCTCTTGTTTGTACCAAGTGGTATTAAACATGAAGAAATTATTATCAAGGATTAGATCTATCATCCCTAAAATCATCAAATTGTGATCAAATAGACTGGCATGTCTGGAAGAAAGATAGGAATCTACGGCTAATTCACCAAGCTCTCGTTTTATACACGTGTATAGTGATTCCACATCCAATGTGGCAAACCACATGTTGTCATCCCAATCCAGATCTGTAAGTTTGTTTAGGAGATCAGTGCTGTCCCTAATGTATGAGGGCAAGTTAATGACTAACGGCTGTAAGAATGTATCAACAAACTGAGCCAGTGCCTCTGTCATGGAGCCAATACCCGAGATAATTGGTCGTCCCGGTGGAAATGGCATGTTCTTGTGCACCTTGGGAAGCAAATAGATACAAGGGAATCTAGGGTTACTTATAGACAAAAACCTGTATTCTGTATCTGATATGAGGCCCAAATCCTTCCAATGGGTTAGTTGCGTATTGATCTTAATAGTAGCAGCAATACAGGGGTTAAGAGTAAGCTTTGTATAGTGTGTAGTGTTATTCAGCTGTCTTTCAACCTCCTTCTCATAATCAGTCCTATTCATGATGACAACGTTGCCTCCCTTATCAGCCTCACGTATGATAATATTGTCATTCTTACGTAGATTCTGCATAGCTGTTCTTTCTGATGGAGTAAGATTGTCTTGTAAGTGTTTCTTATAGCTACTGCCATGTTTGTCTTCCAAATTATATAACTCTTTAGTGACCTGCTCATAAAAGACATCTAAAGAGCTTAAGTGTGCACCCTGAGGCATGAATTTACTGGAATTATGAAGACCACTATCACATGTATAATCTTGAGCAATGTTCAAACTAGCCAATACATGTTCGTAGGAGGAATCATTGTCAGAATCTAGTGATAATAATGTGGCTACACTTTTGACATGTGAGACAGTTACACCGGTACATACAGCAGGCACAGGCACGGTAGACCGTTCATAGTTGTTTAAAGAAAAATGATATTTGAGTTTGGCAAGCCTTACAAACTTGAATAGATCGACATGCAAGTCCATAAACAAACCCCCATACACGGGACAAAATCCAAGACCTTTATTCAGAACATTAAATTCATGTACATTCAAATTGTAGTCAACTTTAGACGTTGGGGCAAAATTATGTAACATATCATTATCATCTGCAGTATCCAATGAGTGTGTTCCGCTACCCCGAATGTCTAGCTCTACCGTTTGTTCATTTGACTTTTTTGAAATCTTGTCTAGTCAGCACAACAGTAGGGAAAGTGTCGGACTTCGGAGGGGTAACATTTACTATTTGCACTCCAGGCTCTGCAACAGTAGGAAAAGAGTTGCATTTTGGAGGGGTGAAATTAACTTTTACCACTCCAAACTCTGCCACAGTAGGAAAACTATTGAACTGTGAACAGGCTAATTTTACTATTCCTACTGCAGTCTAAGCAGGAGTAGGGAAAATACTTGATTTCAAACACATTACATATATATACATACACATCTATCAATGTGCATAGTTACTAGTCAAAACACATGTATTATCAATTAAAAAATCATTGTTATTTGGTTATTAATTAATTAACTTCCCAACCTGTACCACTACAAATGTAGCAGCCTTCACCGAAAATATAACTAAAAAAAATAACAATTCCATAGCTTACATATTCAAACTAAATTAAATAATGAATTAACAATAATTCATTGTTATTTAATTATTATTTAGCTAACTTTCTCCCCGATCATCCCACAACTAAAGTAAAACAAAATAACTAAATAAGTTTTCCACAATTTACACACTTAAAATTCAATTAAATATTTAATTTACAAATAATAAATAATGAATAAATTGCTACTTAATTAACTTCCCATCCTATACCTCTACATACATAGCATCTTGCATCTAAAATATAAGTAAAATAAATCTGAATTCCATATTTTACATAATTAAAAATCAATTATTAACAAATAATAATAAATAGTTAATTATTACTTAACTGCCCACCCTACACCCCTTTAAACCTAGCAGCCCACAACTAAATTATAGGTAAAATAAATAAGTATTCTATAAATTATGTAATTAAAAATCAATTAAATAACAATTAATAATTAGGTGTTCATTATTTAACACCTTCGGTGATCATGACCGAATGGTTCCGTCACAGGCACCAGTGCTCGTGTGCACATGATGGAACCATACCATCATGTGCACACTAGGACGAAATCCCTCTGCTGTAAACAGCAGAGGGATTTCCTTCTTTTATTTGTTTTCCACAGGAAGTGGAGAAAAGCTTCTCCAGCTTCCCGAAGCATTTTTTTTGTTTCCAATGTAATGACGATTGAGAGCATGGCGAGCTGACGTCATTACAGTACAGTTTCAGTGCTTGTGGGGCTAACTCAGCCCCATGGGCACCGAAACACATCAGAGAGGAATCATTGGAAAGAGGATTGGTAGGTTTCCTAGATGCCCACAGAGCCCGCGACCAAAAACGCAGGTGACTCCCTCGCAAAACCAAGTCTTTTTTTAAATCGATAATTTGGAGTCTCCACTGTACATTTTGGGCAATTTCCTGTCACAGGCACTAGCCCTAACCACACAAGTGAGGTACCATTTTTATCGAGAGACTGGGGGGAATGTTGGGTGGTGGAAGTTTGTGGCTCTCCATAGATTCTAAAATTTTCCATCACAGAAATGTGAGGAAAAAGTGGTGAAATACACACAAGTGACCCCATCCTGGCTTCCCCTGGGTGTCCTGTTTGCAAAAAGGTATATGTTTACTAGGTTTCCCTAGGTGTTGGCCGAGCTAGGGTCCAAAATCCACAGCTAGGCACATTGCAAAAAAGGGTCCATTTTCACAGGAAAAATGTGATCTGTCCACATTGTGTTCGGGCTGTTTCTTGTTGCAGGTATTAGGCCAACTCACAGAAGTGAGGTACCATTTTTATCAAGAGACTTAGGAGAACACAGAACAGTAGAACAAGTGTTATTACTCATTGACTTTCTTTGCATATCTGCCTTCCAAAGACAATGTGTTAACAAGAAGTCATTTTGAAAAATGTCCTCTAATTCACATGCTTTTATGGGTCCCACAATTTTGGAGAGGTGCAAATAACCACTGCTTCTAAACTGTATATTTTGTTCTCATTTTCTAAATATATAGGTGCTATATATACGGTACACCATGAAAAACATTGCAAGACACAGCTCAGTTATTGGCTCTAGGTATCTCGGGTTCTCGGTGAACCTACAATTCCTATACAGCCCACAACCAGAAGTGTCCAGCAGACACAACAGTATATTGATTTAAAAAAATCAAGCATACTTAGAAGAAGATACAGTTGAAAACGTTGGCACAAATGGCTGTTTTTTCCAACTCAATTTTAATTTTGTTTTCATTACAATTGTTAGTTTCTATGTACAAACCTTGAAGGATCTACACAAATGAACCCTTATTGAATTCAAAATTGTGTTTACTTTTCAGAAATGTATAGTTTTCTGAGATTCTTTATTGCTTTTCTATCCATTGCGACCACTAACTGGAAGGAGGCTGAAAGCACAAAAAATAGGGAAAATAGTCTATGTCTCAGTAAAATGCCAAAACTGTATAGAAAATGTTGGTTTTCTGACAAAAGTCTGCCTGTTCCTGAAAGCTGGGAAGATGGTGATTATAGCACCACAATACCTTTGTTAATACCTTTTGCAAGGAAAAAAACATATGCTTTCTTCTGCAGCACTTTTTTCCCATTTGCCCAGCAAAAATCAAAAATGTTATGTATTTTGGCCAATTTCTTTGTTCCCTCCTGGGAAATCCACAAACCCTGGCTACCATTAGAATCCTCAGGATGTTGGAAGAAAAGGACGCTAATGTGGCGTGGATACCTTATGTGGACAAAAAGTTACAGGGCCAAAGCACAAACTACCCCAAATTGCCAAAAAAAAAGTTTTAGCACAGGGTGGGGGAAGGCCTAGCAGCGGAAGGGTTAATTAACTTCCCAACCTATTCCTTTACAAACCTAACAGACTGCAAATAACATATAATGAAAATGAATCAGTATTACATAAATTGCATAATAAATATCTATCATATCATTAAATAAAGTGTATTAAATAGTTCTTAATTATTTATTACCAAGTTAATTTCCCACCCTTTTCCCCTACAAAACCAACAACTCACTACAAGACTATATTTGGAAATGAATAGAAAATTAAAAATCAATTAACAAGCAATATTTTAAAAACAATGAATAACATATATAAACATTAGCAACATAAAATATTATCATAACTAAAACACATTAAAATAATTAAATGATATTTTTATCCGCTATATTAGTAAAAACAAAATTAAAACCTTTGATATCGTGTATAATGATATTACCTCAAAACAACGATATTCTGTCAACAACATTTGTACATCACGATATTCGTGTGTCAGAAGATTTAATTTCCGATATATCTGACTCCTGATATTTTTAACACTAGATTTTGTCCAAAAACCTAGGTGTTGTAAGGATCAACCACTCAAAGGAGGGCGTACACAAAACTTCATCCAAACAGCCAAACTATCAATAGATACTAATCTCTCATCTATAGTACAGAAACCTAGGATGAAAGACATGCCGATAATATATATGCTTTTTCCTAAATTTAAAAGTTCAAAGAGTTTTAATGATGCTGGAGAGTGGAAACATTGTGTACCTCCATCAGCCCTATCTCCTCATTCAATAAGTTCTTAGTTCTAGAGAAATGAAATCCAAGAGAGTACTGTGCATGTCTTTCTTTCCAACACACATGAATGATCTAGTTGAAAGTTGTCATCATAGTACACTTAAACTTACCTGATCCATTGCTATATACCAATTCCAACGTAAATTTCAATTCACGCTCATTAAGAAAAAATACAGTGTCAACATTAATCACCTTTCACAATCTGTCCTGGTGATAGTCTCAATTATTAATTATGACAGAGATTAACACTTTAATGTGCAACCCATTTCTTGTTGCTTCATACAAGAAAGCTCCCAGACATTCACAACGTGAGCAAGTTTCTAAATGGTTGATTGATGTGGCAATTCTGTTCTAAAAGAGTGTACTAAGAACATGTGCGTCTTATCTCAAAGGACCTTTCCAAGACTTGCTGGCAGTACTAGATAAATTTGTACTGGTTGCCGGATAATTGTCACCCTCATCTTAAAAACATTCTTCTTGATGTAATTGAAATTATGGTTACATTAGATTTGTTTGTAATCTTTCTGAATTAAATGCCTTTTTGTTTATACGCCTTCCATAAATTATTTCAGTATTTTTTTGCTTGTTAGTTTGCTGGATGCGTATTATCAACCATTAAAATAAGTGATCATTAAGGGCCTCATTTATGAGGATTTGCCGTAGGGAAGCGCAGCAGGCCAACGCAGGCACCTTTGCACCATGGTGCAAGGGTGCCTGCGTTGCAGGGATGATTATTTTTGTACAGCAAGGGAAACCTTTCTGTACAAAAATAATCACAAGAGGCTTTTTCCTCTTTCTATGTGTGCTGCAAAATGCAGCACACATAGAAAAAGGAAAGAAGAGGAGAAATAAAGATATTTCTCCTTGTTGTGCCTCCCTTACGCCTCCCCTCGGGAGACGTAAGCTTTTGGTGCTGCCTCAGATTTACGATTTCTTGTAAATCTGGGGCAGTGTCAAAAGCCCATGGATGTTGCTGGGAACACCCCCAGCAACACCCATTGCACACCCCTTTAACACAGAAAACTGTGTTAAAGTGACTGATATTTATTAGGTAGCATTAAGCCAAAAAAAGTGGCTTAGTGTTGCCTGATAAATATCAGGAAGGCTTCTGCGCCACGGAACGTCACAAAAAGTGACGTTCCAGAGTCGCAAGGAGTCTCATAAATGAGGCCCTAAATTAATTTTTTTTAATGACCCTAGCCCCTTTTTTGTTCTTTATCTTATTTTGAATATATCCCCAAGCTCATAAGTGGGTATTGGGTTGTTTTGATGTCTTTTTTTCTCCCATCCATAGAAAGGCAATCTAATGAAGCAAGAGGCAGTCTTCATAAAACAGCAGGATGAGTTTATTGGCACACCCACCAGACAAATCCAGACCAGCAGCGGACGCTACAGCAGAGACTCCTCATCTCCAGGTCTCAGCGTTCCGCAGCTGACATATCTAGCATTCCCTAAAAGAACTAAGCAGTTAAAGGGCAAGTTACAACACAATCAAGACGCGCCACATTTAACATGACTCTTTGAGTAATATGATAGAAAAAATCAAAAGGCACATTTTTGGAATTCGATTTTTTTTTATCAGATATATCCAAATATCCTTGTTCATTAGCAAATACCACTTGGTGTAAGGTGTGTGTTTTATCCAAATAAACAAATACATTTAATTCAATTGATGAAGAAGTTTTCTGAATCCCCAGGTATATGAGCTAATGGAGACCCTTATTATAAGAAATTGAATTATTATTAAGGATGGGCGACTGCTCATCTTGAAGAAAAATCACAACTCTTGCCTGAGTGAAGCCTCAAAACCACTAAATTAACCAGAGTTAGCCCCCATGGTAGCTACAGCTCTGAGATGACAGGGCAAAGTGTAAAGTAATTGTTCAGTCTTAAAACTAGGCCTGGGCGAAGCACTACGCTACGCTCGCGTAGTTTGCGAAGTTCGCGCTACTTCGCGCTACGCGAACTGCACGTAGCACAGTGCGAACACGCGTAGCGTAGTGTTGCGTAGTGCTGCGGTCATTTTTTGCTTGCTCGCGGTCCTCAACGTCAAGTTGGCGACCGCGAGCAAGCAAAATGACATCCTGGCGAGACTTTTTCCTTGTTCGCGATCGCGAGCATGGAAAATAAACCTCCCGGCGAGATTCCCAACGCGAGAAGGTCAGGTTTCTCATTGCGAGGGGTCGCGTATGCTCGCGACCGCTCGCGATGAGAAACTACCAGTTCGCGTTGAGAAAGCTGCAGCTCGAGGAAAAATCTACTCGAGCAGCAGAAAACTACAGCTCGCACTGTGCAAGATGCCATTTTCAATGATTGCACAGTGCCGGTTGCTTGTCCGCACTGTGCAATCATTGAAAACAACATCTTGCACAGTGCGAACATGTTACTTCGCAGTTCGCGAAGTGCTACGCGTAGCTCGCATAGTGCGAACTTCACTTTGCGTAGCTTCGCGAAGTGCTACTTCGCGAACTACGCCCACCCTTACTTAAAACAGTAATAAAGGAAAAATACATAGCAATAAAAATCATAATCCAAATTTAAAAAATATGGTACAATTTAATAAACAAAATGGCGAAGTGGGGAACACCCACAGCAACACCCATGAACCGACCTTTTCACACAAAGTGCTGCGTGCAAAGTAGCCATATTTACAAGAACAGGAAAAGTCAAAAGGGTGGCTTTTCCTGTCCTTCTAAATATGGAGCACTAAATTGAACTCCCCTTGCATCCCAAAAAGTGATGCACCGGTGGTGTAAGGGGCTTGTAAATATGCCCCATTGTGTCCAGCAAAAAGGCGAAAATCTGTTGTGACCATGCAGAAAAGGCTGATTTCCTAACCTCAAAGATCAAATCACAAGGCTTTCTCAACCACTCCAAAATGGCATCCCTTATTAAGCTGCCAACTAAGCTCTCACTGCCGCAGCTCTGCATATCGTAGGCTAGAAGTCCACCAATCGCTCCAGGTCTTCAGAGAAGCTTCCTAGCTTAAAGTGAATTATTCTCTTTCCTCCTTTAAATCTCGCTGCTTTTCCCTATACAACTCTTGTGGAAGTGAGGTAATTGCTCTGCAGTTTCCTGATAAGGTGTATTTTGAGAGGATATGGAGAACATTAGAGCACTGATCTCTTGCTACATTTTTGCGAGCTATTCCCTCCTACGTTTCTGAAAATAGACCCTATTCACTCAAATAAGTTTGCCTATGAGCATTTCAAGTTTCCAGATACCTCCTACTGTGTTGTTTGAAAGAAGAAGAAAAATACAGCATGGAACATGAATATCCTCTCAAGCACGCATCTTCATTTCCATGTTGAAAACAATACTTTAAAGGTCATGCTCACCTTGCCAGCTTTTTGCACCAATCATCAAATCATTGCACACATTTCTAGAAAATGGTCGTACCTACTCTACCAGGCATATCGCCCTGATCTGTTCAGCATTTTAACATTGCTAACAATGAGTATATGAACTTTATTGTTGAAGGTGGAGCATATCACAGGTAAGGAGTGGGTTGAGAATGAGAAGCATAGAGGTAAGGGAGTTTTTATCCAACGATTCCTACTGTGCCATTTTAAGAACTTCCATTCCTGGCTTTTGATTTTAAATGAACTCCAATAAAGAGATACATTTATTAGTCTTCCTATTATGTTTTGATTACTATCATGTTTTTATTATTTAATAGCAAGCATGGAGGACGTTTGATTGGTGTTGCATATAAAATAATTATAATGATATAGTAAAATTACAACAATTATAAAGTGTAAATTATACTTGAAGAAAATCATGAATATAAGACGAAAGGTTTGCTTTTTAATTTGTTTATATATTCTGGTCGTCTTAATTGCAATTACTTCTCATTCAGTCACTTATTTAAAGATTAAAAGCTTTTAAATTTTAACTCGTAGATTTGTATTTTTTATGTAAAACTCAATTTAAAATATCAGTTAAATGTACATGTAATGTGTCAAGTAAAGAGAAATATCATGGACTTAATTAGTAACACATTTTATAGCGAAGGCAATTAACTGGCATAATGAATAGACTGGAATTGCTAACACCGTCATTAACGCGTTAAATTGCTAATGAACTTAATGTGCTCTGTGGCATGATGAACATGTCTATGAGCAATAGACTCATAGATAGTCTCTAACAGTAATGTGTGAACTTTTATATGTTATAAAAACCCTCATTACACTATTTCGAATTCCACAAGAACAGGAATGAATAATGGTTTTAATTAAGTTGAAATATCAAGACTAAACATAACCCAACATATTCGCGAAATAATGGCCAGTAACAGTAGCAGCCCGTGGTGGGAGTGCTGCCGGGCGCTGACGTGGGGCGTGGAGGGGCAGGGTGGGGGTAGTAAACTACAGATTGCGGCCGATTAGAGGTAAGTAAACATAGAAATAAACAAAACAAATTTCGTTGCGCGCGCTTCATCGATAATCCGTAGTTTACTACCCCCCACCCTGCCCCTTCCCCGCCCCACGTCAGCGCCCGGCAGCACTCCCACCACGGGCCGCTAATGGTCAGTAACCTATCTATTTCACATCGCTTCTCCACTGTCTCCCTCTCCCCCTGTGCCTTTCCACCACTGCTTTGCTTCTTTTCCTCTTTAAAGTAGATTTACTTCAGCTGATGATCAATGCTTGGTAATCCAGCATTTCAGATAAGAGACATCATTAAAGACATTCTGCATTAGCAACAAGGGAGATTTCTAAAAATAATCCTGTCATAAGAGCGGTGAAAACAAAATTAGGAAACAGACAGCGACCACTTCCTGGGTGAAATCCATAACTCGCACCAAAAATCCATTGATCAATATTTCGCCCATGTTGTGAAAGATAACGTGTTTATTCTTATTTACTCTGTAATTTTGCATAGACCCAACAAGATCGAAGTGAGGGGAGAGAACTTTACATCAATAATTGAAGTAGGATAATGATTGACATAACCCCCTCATGTGTATTACTGAATAATGATTATGGGTATCTGTTAAAAACATATAAAGTGTAAGTCCAGAGGGTCTTAGGGAGACCATCCCAAGTCAATACTCGGTTAATCTTATCATTAGTTTTATTCATTACTAGGATTGGCGATGTTGAAGTAGTAGGGTTTTCAGTTCTCTTGTGGTAACAGGAGATTGTAGATCACAAAAAGAAAACAATCACCTTATATATATTATTTTTCAGGTCCCTATTAACATCCTCAAATTTAGAAAAAATATATTTTTATCTTTTGAATGGTCGCTCACAAATGCTGAATATGTGTGGCATGCTTCATCCTTGACTCATCATCCAATCGTCTAATAACCCGGGATGATCTCAAACCTTACTTTTGAACTTGGCTGTCTCCATAGTGTAATTCCCAGTGTTTTTGCCTTCACTCCTCTTGTTCTTCTGAATTCATTTTTGTTGGACTTAGGACTGCGCACTTTACAAATGCTAACCAGTGCGAAAGTGCTTGCGCTCTCTCCTTTCAACAACATGGCAATATTGGTTCACACCCAATTGAACATTTAATTTATTTATTTGTTTCTAGTGAAGTGGTTCTATATGTACCCAGGACATGTAAATGATATGCTACAAGTGGGCCTGCAGCACTCATAGTGCCATTCACTTAAGTAGCCATCTAAACATGTCTCAGGCCTGCCATTGCAGCCTGTGTGTGTGCAGTTTTAAACTTTTTGCCAAGCCTAAACCTTCCTTTTTAATACATATGTCACCCTTAGTGTAGGCCCTAAACAGCCCGTAGGGCAGGGTGTATTGTGTCCTAGTAGTTTTTCACAACTGTAAGACCTACCTCTCCCATAGGATAACATTGGGCTACCTTATTTATTACATTTAATAAGTGATAACTTTTGATTGAGAGCAGGTAGGAAAGTCATGTTTGGTGTCTGAGTAATTGTGAAATAAAATGTAATTACGATAATGCTACTTTTAGAAAGTTGTCATTTTCTTGTCCTAAACATTTGGTGCTGGTAATCATTCTGGCTCACATAACTCGGAGTAGTTGATAGCTGGCCTTTGTGCCTTACTCCCAGGAAGCATCACAATAGAGGGTCTGGATGTTGGAAGGATGGGCTGTCCCAGCTCAATGGGGGAGTGAAGTTGTCACCTACCAAACTTGTACTTCAAAGACACTGGTCCAGCTCACACAAAGGACTTTACACTGGCTTATTATGCCCCCCCAAAGAGTGCAACCAGGGCAGGAAGGCAGGAAATTC
The DNA here is from genome assembly GCF_964204655.1 of Triturus cristatus. Lineage (NCBI taxonomy): Eukaryota > Metazoa > Chordata > Amphibia > Caudata > Salamandridae > Triturus > Triturus cristatus. The sequence goes on along the minus strand of NC_140593.1, from coordinate 922,887,936 downwards.
CAGATAGCTCTGCAGGGGGGAACTCAAGAAGTTTTTTCAATTTCAAAGTGGGCACCAGTTATAAAAAGGGAACCCTCAGACCCACTCTTCAGTACATTTCTTGTTCTGTGGATCCTATAGAAGAAAGATGCCTCGCTGCCCTGATGCTTGAGGCCTGCCCTGCATGCCGAGAAAGAAGAGTGGACCTGTCCCCTTCATCTCAAGCTGAGAGACTCAGTGGGTCAGTTGGCTGCCCTCGTTTTGAGCTAGAGGTACATACCAAGCTATGCCTGCTGACATGCTGCCTGAACCTGCAACTGGAACTGCCTGAGCCATCTGGCCTCTGCAAGAGTGAGTCCCTGATCGTAAAGAGGTGCCTCAACAGGTCCTATACCCTTGGCTGACAGCAGAATGCACTCTTCTGGATCAAGAAAGAGAAACCTTGACGTTTTAGGCTCATCGTGACTACAAACAGGCTCGTGCATGCAAAGGTTTTTCCACCCATCAAACTGTCAACATGAAGCTCCAGTTAATCTGACTCTTTGTGCTGCAGCGATGACCAGTGACGACCAGCAATGTGAGATCTGCACTTAATGCTTCAGCATTGATCGCCTACGCAAATCTCCAAGAACGATCATCTGCGGCGCCTGTCAGGATCTTCGCTCTAAAGCAACAACCATCGGTGGCACCTCGCCTGCTCTTCTCACTACAACGGCATCCATATGGAATGCTTCCCCTGCTCATCCCAGCCTCCTCCACCATGAACAAATGGTTTTGTACTGGATTTTAGAAGGTAATTTTTACTGCTGGACAAACCAGGTCCCTATATCCACCCCCTGCTCTATCATGGGGAGCCCGAGCTTGTGACTTTCACGTGGTCTTGAATGACCAGATAACCACATGTGTTGTTTTGTTCTTTAAGACACTATACTTACCTTAAATTTTTGAAATTGCATATCTCAGTTCTACTGATTGGAATTTTGTTGTTTTGAAGTAAAAAAGTTTACTCTATTTTTCTGAATTGGTGTGTAAGTTTTCTTGTGTTGTGTTTTTACTTTATTACTTTTTGTGTGCTGCATACATACTTTACACATTGCCTCTAAGTTAAGCCTGGCTATGTTTGTGCCAAGCTACCTGAGGGTTAAGTACAGGTTAATTTAGTGACTTTTTTGGTTCACCTTGACAGGGACTGTGGCTGTTGCTTGAGAAGGTCTTACATCCCCCTAAGCCAATAACTCAATTTCCCACACTCACCCTTTTGTGAGTGGGTAGGGGGGCTCTTTGGTCATCTTCAGTATACTTGTGATCCTATTTTATAAATAAAATGGCCTCTAAGTCCCTACATAAAATCACACAGTTCTAAGGGCTTTAAATTACATTGAAAACAGAAGGAGACATACCTGGAGAATACAATTTCCCCAATGTTTAAAGTGGTCAGCATGTTCCATTCAGTTCCTTGGGTCACCCGGCTTTCTTCAGGACCAGTTGTATTCCTATACAAATGATTCACTTGTATATCATTGATGATTTGCCAGTGTGTTCCACATTCATTCTATGCCAAGCATAATCATCCATATAAACCGGGTTTTTGGTTGGTGTTTCATTTCAGCCGCTCTCGAACTACCCGAGGTTTCAGTCTGTAGAAAAAGCTCACAACATCAGCATTTAGTTGGCCAGTTTTTGATGTGTACCAAAGAGACCCTCATCTGTTATCACTACACAATATGCTATGTGTCTTGGTCTTACTGGATCACATTTGTCCACAAAGTACCTCCACCTCATACCATTATCACAACCCTTTCAGTGTGATGCCACTTTTACAGTATAGGTGTGTTTACATTGATTAAGTCTCATGTAATGTGTGTTTGTATCAAACCATGCATGTTATTCAGCTGTGATATTATGGAGTCACACCCACAATATCAGTCCAGATACTGAAAAGGAGACTTAGTGCTAAGTGTTTTTAATTAGCAAGTTTTGTCCATTGGCCACAACTCATATCTATGCACACATTTGATGCAATTGTGAATCAATGTTTGAACAGTATCTATGTTTATTCTGATAGATCAGTGCCCCAAAGGGAGAGCACAGAATGTGAGAATAAATCAATATAAATGCACCAATACTGTGAAACTAGTTGTAGTTCTTGGTTTTAGAATAGGGACAAAAAATATTTTTGTATGATGATGTTGATACCTATTTTTTCTTTCTGTGTTTTCATAAGGCTGGAGTGAATTACCAAGTCATAGGCTGTGGAGGGGTCAAGTGGATCGATGAGTCAGGAATCTCCTTTATTTAGCAGGAGCAGCGCAACATCCATAATTTTTAGGAAATCAATCTCTGTGATACAGACCTCTTTAAATCTGGGCAGGTTGAAGAGGGGCTATATATGAGGAGGCACAGACTGCTTTCCATTACAATTTTTCTTGCAAGTGTAATGAGGTCATTAAAGAACAGATGCATGCGATGGGTATTTTGTATTTCCTAAATAAAGACTCCTTAGAAATCACTATTTATGGTACATGCATAAATAGATATTCCCTAATAGAGATTCCTACACAGTAGGAATCGCTATTAGGAATTCGCTCTTTAGGTAATAGCAAACCATTTTTTCCTAAAGGCCCATAGGTACAAATGATTTTGCATTTCGTAACTTTTGAATTCCTAATAGGAAGCAAGGGTTACGTTCAGCTTAATGCCCCTTTGTTGCACCCCGTAAAAAGTGGTGCCAATGTAAAGTGCACAAATGCCCTAGGGCCATGTGTGTGCTTTCTTGCACGTTAAAAAAAAGCATTTTGGCATGCTTTTTTAAATTGCACGTGGTACCATCTACTTTGAGTTGATGGTAATAGCAATTCCTCAATACCCAATTTGCATTTAGAAAAAGCTTTGTACATGTGCATAGAAAATCTCAAATAGGGATTCCCTATGTTTATTTACTATTTGGGTGTCACAAAATTGCCATATGACCTTTGTACTTGCCAAAAGGCTATTTAGGATGTCTTAACAGGATGAAATAGCAATTCGGCCCATTAAGAAATGCCAATTCACTTTATGCATTTGGCCCTAAATCCAGTAATGTTTGATCCACAGGAATGTAAAATTTTCTGTATGACCACTTGTGAATTCATCTCTATGTATCTCACCAAAATTGTCTTCTGTGGAGGAAAATGAAAAAAGGCACATCCTTGACAGTAATGTTATGCAAAATTATCAGGCCACCTGCATAATGTGAACAGGGACCTCTGAGTCTTCCATATCTTACTTATATTCATTGGCCTTGAGCTGAAGGTTTAGCTCCCCCCCACACTGCAGGGGCCTGTGGTACTCCTGATCTTTGGTTTGATTTAGTTTAGAGAATGCCAACATTATAAGAAGCAAGATGCCTGAGAATCTATAAGAAAACAAGAGATGAAGCTACCCTGACTGAGAAAAAGAGAGAGTGAGAACACACCAGGTAGCACAACCTACTCAAGGCAGCCATGACAAGAGATGCAGGGTTATCTCAGTTTTTAAAACTCCCCAATGTATTTTTAGACATTTTCTCAGTGCTTCGTCTGCTAAATCCAGAGCTGGGTCTTCGTATGATGGGGCAAAAGCATCCCATATGGTGAGTTCCTTCGGGCTGGAAGGAACTGCAGCTCTGATACTGATTTTACAAAGGAGTGTGAATGCATGACGGCCAGATTTTTGGATAGGGGCTACAATGCCAAATCCATCAGTATGGCATGCACCAAAGCCATGAATTTGGAAAGAGAATTGTTGCTAGCTCAAATGTTGAGGAAGACAGTACCATCAGATATGTGACTACATATAATTCAAGTTCACAAGCACTGAGTAAATGTTTAAAAAAACATTGGGGAGTTTTAAAAACTGAGACAACCCAAGAGAGAGTGTTGAATGATGCACCTACCATAACATTTAGAAAGGCCGTACATACGCGAGGAATGGGGTACGCCTGGGGTACGGTGCAGACATACGCGGGTGGGAGGGTGCGCCTGGGGTACGGTGTGGACATACGTGGGTAGGGGGTACGCCTGGGGTATGGTGCGGACATACGGTGGTGGGGGGTACAGTCCGTACATATGGGGGTGGGGGGTACGGTACGTACATACGGGGGTGGAGGGTACGGTCCATACATATGGGGGTGGGGGTGGGGGTACGGTCCGTACATACGGGGGTGGGGGGTATGGTCCGTACATATGGGGGTGGGGGGTACGGTGCAGACATACGTGGGAGGTGTGGGAGGCTGGGGGGGCTGTACGACTCGTACCCCGGGCACAAGTGTACTCGGGGTAGGGGCCGTACAAAGTTCGCTCTGTACGGGACCTTTTCCATGTGCTTGTGTTTTCGGACGGGCGGTACGGATTGCACTTGCGCACTCAGACTTCAGTTTTACGATTTGTAAGTAAAACTGTCCGGGGACGTCTCGTAGACTTTTCCCGAGGCGATTCGTATGTATTTTTCATGTACGAATCGTACTTCGCCGTTTGTACGGGACTTGTACTATTCGTACGTAAAAAAATACGGATACGAGTCGTACGGTAAGTTTTTTTTAACGGATCGGAATCGGCACCTAAGTCTCTAGTGCACTAATGTTCTAAGGAAATAAATCTCCACTGGGGTATAATATAAATTGTGTACATTAAATAATTGTTATCTTATACTGAACAAGAAATGACATTGTGTAAATTGTCATTCAGGGTAGAAACCGTCACGCCTTAGCGCATTTTATTTCACAACTGTTAATGGCAATTGAGTTATGTTAAAAAAGATGGTACAACTCATAGATATGGTATCTGGGTTTAGGAATTCTGGCAAGGACACAGGATGAAGAAAAATGAGAAAATTAAAAAAACAAAAAAAAACTAGTAAAAAAACTAGAGAGAAAATGAACCAGAACAAAAACCAGAAATCGAATTAACTAAAGAGAAAGAATATGTAATATACTTTCCCTTTGATAAAGACATCTCATATTTTCTTTTCTTTTCCTTCCTTTATGTCTCTTTCTTTTCCTTTCTTTTCATATTACAAAAGTTCTATCGTTAAATTTCCTTAAAAATGGATATTGGAATATATACTTCTTAATAAATGGAGATTATTTCCCCATAAGATGTCCAAAGAAATAGAACATATTTAGAAAGGTTTAAGAAAACTGCTATTTAATGGCAGTATATGTGAAGAAAACCCATTACATCATGGCCGACAATTAGAAGGTCTTTTTGCTTGTTATGTAGTCCACTGTTTGTTTTCACTGAAGGCACCCTTCACATGACTTGTCATTGTTTGTATATATGCATAAATAATTTTTTACCCACGATCAAGGTGTTGTACGCCGACACGCGTTGGGTTTTGTGGCTTGAAAATAAAGATCCTTTCCAAGCACCTGGATTCATGACTTCGTGGCAATAATTTACCCTGGAAGGAGTGTGCGCACGTGTAAAGTGCACTGGTTTGGAGTTTATACGAGGTTTCTTCAAACCTCGGCGTGCACCGCTGCGCTGTGTCCCGGCTGATAAAAACGAGGTGGTGGCAAGGTATATATATATATATATATGCGCAGAGGATTCCTGCCACTCTGGTTTTGCAGTTGTCAAATGTTTATTTGCAGCAGAAAATATGACGCGTTTCGATCTCAGCCGAGATCTTATACACAATATATATGTGTGTGTGTATATATACATTATCTACTGGCGGTCGCCAGTAGATAGTTATAGTTAGGACCGAGTTTCCATAGGAAATCTGAAAATTCTATTTTGAATAACTTTGGCGCCGGTTGACGAATCCTCGCGAAATTTTAAAAAATAATGGGGCGCTCCGCTCAGCTCCTACCCTGAAAGTCTTGGGGTGATTCGTCGAGCGGGGGCCGAGAAAAAAGGGGGGTCCCAAAACGCGTTTTTTCCATGCATTTTCCCATAGGACCTTTAGTCGAAGGTACAGCCCGAACGGCTGAACAGAATTACTTGAAATTTGGCAAAGAGGTAGTCCTCAGGTCAGGCATGTGCCTTTTGCATATATGGTGTCAATCTGTTCAGTAGTTCCTGAGAAAATTGCAGTTAAAAGTACCTAAATATCTATAGGCGCGCACCGTGTGCGCACGGTGCACGCACGGTGCGCGCACCATAACGTGCGTCAGCGTAATTCTGATTGGTGGTTACATGTCAGTCAACATTCGAATCGGTCGAAATCAGGAAGTGTCGCCGCCATTTTGTGTGTGACAGTGAAAAAGAAAGGTGGAGAACGTGAAAAGGGGGCAGGGTAGAGAGTTCCTGACCCCCTAGCCTTTGTCAGGGGGTCCCTGAAGGACCCCGAAGGGTGAAAAAAACATTTTATTTTTTTTCAAAAAATTGCGGGGTGCGCGCACCGTGGGAAAAAATTCATTAAAAAAATTACAACACAGTATATTAGAAATATAGCTCTCTTGGAGAAGTGAAGTGAGTTCTGAAAATAACTGTTGTTTTTTGTCGAGCAGCAAAAAAAAAAATGCAAAAAAAAATAAATGAAAAACTGTTCACCAGGAACAAAAAAAAAAAAAAGGAAAAAAATTAGGGGGTGGAGCATGTGTGCTGCTGTATCTTGTTCTCTATTAGGTTAATGCTGCTCTCACCATAACAGAGAACAGCATTGCACATATTGCACCGTATATGCACCTTCTCCAACAGAGGGTGCATATCCAGAGGTCTGGAAGCAGGTGAAGCTGCGGCTGCAGATGATGTGCTCGGCTGAGCTGCAGATGCAGATGATGTGCTCTGCTGAACTGCTGGAGGGTTGTCTCTTGCAGCCCGAGCATAAGCCACAGGATGCATTGCTTTAAAGTGCCTTATCATGGAGTAAATACTAAAGGAGTATTTTTTTTAGGGTGTCCTCTAGATAAGACCACTCCACAAACAGTGCTGGTGACTTTAGGAGCATTCACCTTCTTCTGACCCTCTGGAAAAGTAAAAAATTGCCAAATAAATAAGACCTTTTGTTTCCTCCGCCTTGGGAGTACAAAGGTCTCCTCCTCACTCCCTGAAGAAGTCTCCTGTTCTGCCATTTTCAGGTGCAGGAAAAGCTGTTCATCTCCTTCTCCCAGGAAATAAGAAGTATTAATGAGGGGAGTGGGTGTGGTGTTGGAAGATTCTGGAACTGAAACTACTTTGAACCAATGAAAAGTGTTGTTTCATAATCACATGACTTGCCGTGCGCACATCGTGCGCGCACAGTGCGCGCAAGGAGCACGCGCGCATGCGCGTACGGAGCACGCGTGCAAGGAGCGTGCACGGAGCACGCACGGAGCATGCACGCATGCGCACATGGAGCACGTATGCATGCGCACACGGAGCACGTGCGCATGTGCGTACGGAGCACGTACGCCTGCGCACATGGAGCACGCGTGCATGCGCGTACGGAGCACGCGCGCACGGAGCACGCACGGAGCATGCACGGAGCACGCACGCATGCGCACACGGAGCACGCACGCATGCGCACACGGAGACGGTGCGCGCACCGTGAAAAACTTTTTTAAAAAAAATGTTTATAAGTTTATGGAAGAGATAGGTTTCCCACTTAGGAATTAGCATTTTAAAAACCTTGCAAATTCACTGAAAAAACCATAGGTTTCACACACGTTATAGTTAGGAATTACCTTTTAAAAAACCTTGCAAATTCACTGAACAAACCATAGGTTTCACACATGTTATAGTTAGCTGGAAATTTCACTCGTAAAAAAACATTGAAATTCCCCCGTTATAGTTAGTTCAGCTAACTATAACTCGCGCGACCCCAAGCCACTGCTGATGACGTAACATAGTTAGAAATTAGCATTTAAAAAAACCTTTGAAATTCACAGAAAAAACCATAGGTTTCAGGCAGTGTATTGTTAGCAATTAGCATTTAAAAAACCTTAGAAATTCACTGAAAAAACCATAGGTTTCAGGGGCGCTCTAGTTAGCTGGACTTTTCACTCGTACAAAACCATTGAAATTCCCAAGTTATAGTTATAGTCATTGGAGATGTCATCAGTGATGTCATGAGTGATGTCACTGACCATGTCATGAGTGATGTAATATGTGACGTCATCAGCAGTGGATTGCGGTCGCGCGAGTTATAGTTAGCTGAACTAACTATAACGGGGGAATTTCAATGGTTTTTTATGAGTGAAATGTCCAGCTAACTATAACATGTGTGAAACCTATGGTTTTTTCAGTGAATATTACCTACTGGCGGTCGCCAGTAGGTAGTTATAGTTAGGACCACGTTTCCATAGGAAATCCGCAACATTCTATTTTGAATAACTTTGGCGCCGGTCGACGAATCTTCGCGAATTTCTCAAAATAGGTGGGGCGCTACGCTCCGCTCCTACCCTGAAAGTCTCGGGGGGATCCGTCCAGCGGGGGCTGAGATAAAAGGGGGGTCCCAAAACGCGTTTTTCCCATGCATTTTTCCATAGGACCTTTAGAACGAGCTACAGCCCGAATGGCTGAACAGAATTACTGGAAATTTGGCAGAGAGGTAGTCCTCAGGTCAAGGAAGTGCCTTTTGTAGGTTTGGTGTAAATCTGTTCAGTAGATTCTGAGAAAATAGCCTTTAAATCAATATATATATCTGAGCCAGCTTACGGTACGCTTACGGTACGCTTACCGTAAGCGTACGGTGGCGTGCGCGAGCGTGATTCTGATTGGCTGTTAGATCTTAGTAAACATTCGAATCGGCCGAAACCAGGAAGCGGCGGCCGCCATTTTGTGTATTTCACTCTGAAAAAAAAGAGTGAAAACAAGAAAAGGGGGCAATGAGGAGAGTTACAGACCCCCTAACATTTGTAAGGGGGTCAAAGAAGGACAGAAAAGTACAAAAAAAACATTTATTGATTTTTTTAAAAAATCACGGGGTACGCGTACGGTAAGCGTACGGTAACAAAAAAAATAAAATAAAAGAAATGAAATTCAGATTTAAGTGTTTAGATATTAGGGGGCTCTAAAAAGAGCCGTTGTGTTAATGAAGTCATTTTTTTAGTGGTACCTACAAGTAAGTACCGATGCAGAGTCTAAGGTTCAAAAGGAAGACTCTGTTCCCTTCATCATTGAAGTGCACACCATCTCCTCTATAAATGTCTTGCATGTCATAACGCAAGTTGTTGTGGTAAATGGCACCCATACCATAGTCACGGAGGAAAGCAGAAACAGATTTGTTGACGTGCTTTCTTGCTTTGTCAATCTGCGGACAGAAATGATTGGACCAGTTCCATTTTTGCCTTTGGCATATGTTGGAAAACACAAAGGCAGTTTTAGGGAAAAGTGAAAACAGTTGTGCAAAGGTGTCCTTCATAAGCATTTCCAGACCTACCCCAGTCAAAGTGCCTAGGTCATTGCCACCACAGTGCACTATTATGAGGTCAGGGTGTTGGATTTGCATGAAGGATTTCACCAATGGCATCAATTGGTGCCACTTTAACCCTCTCTGACCAATCCATTTAATGTCTACATTTGGCAAAGCAAGGTCTCTCACCATATCTGTTTTCTCTGCAAACTTTTCACTCCAGAAGACATAGCTGTGTCCTACAATCCACACTGTGAACATCTTCAAAGGAGAACTGGATGCACTCAGGAGGTGTCTTTCAGTAGAATGGCAAAATGAAAAGAAAGACAGTTTGGAAATGGAGGCATACATATTTTTTTCAAAACAAAAAGAACTGATTGGCTGTTTCATACCATTCTAGAATAAAAACTAGGCTTTATGTGTAAATTAATAGAAGCATGTTTTGTATTGGTACAAAAAAATGTGTAACCAAAGAACAGTACTATGGATTTGCTGTTAGGTTTGAAAAGTCAAGCACTCTTGCTCTGTGGAATTGAAACATTGTGTGGCGAACTTCTGACCTAACTCTACACAGCAGTGTTCCATGAGCTGTTGCTATGGTAGCAGGCAGAAGTCAAGTTGGGGGAAGGGTACTAGGCAGAAGTCAAGTTGGGGGAGGGGTACTTTTGGAAAAGGGTTGGTTTTCAACCAATAGAAATGTGTGATTACACTTGAAAAAAAGGGGGAAGCACTGAGATTTGAAACTTACATGTATATGTGTGGAAAAATAGAGGGAAAGTTTGCCATTATCTGGTTCTGCTGAGAGGAGAGAGGTGAACACAACAGAGATCCTGGCTCTGATAATCTGCTGTTTGAGTGCCACATTTCTTTCACAACTAACTAATTTTAAAGGTGAGTTTAGAGTTTGAGAGGGGATGTATGTGGTAACTTAAGAAATGAATAATAGAAATGGAAATTCTTTTTGTTGTAGTTGCGTTTATCATTTTCTGTTTTGGGAGAAATTTAAATGTGAGGAACATGTAAAATAATATGGAGTATGTTTTCACAATAAATTAAGGTGTACTGGAAAAAAAAGAATAGTTTAAGGGTTTGAGGTTGGACTCAGTAATGCAAATACATTCAGCATCACTAAGGCTGGTTGCCCTTGCTGGAGTGTAGGCAGCCACCCAGGTTACACATGGAGGTGGTCTGAAAAAGAAGTTTGGACATGTGCATTTAAGAAAATCAAAAAAAGTGGTTTCATAATGTGTCAGTCTGTAAAAGTGATTTTCACTTGCCCGAAAAAAAAAGAGCAGTAAGTGTGCTTTCAAATTGGCAAAGAAATTTCGTTTTGGGACTAATGTGAAAACATGACTCTGTGTGCAAAGAGGAATTATAGGCAGAGATTTATTGCGTATTGCTCTGGTGATTTCACAGTTGCATTAGATGGAAAGGGGGAGCGATTTTTGGGGGGAAGAAGCAGACTCTTAGCACACACCCATGTGCTTGCCATGTATAATCATGCACAGTATTTACAAGCGAGTGGGGTTTTCAGGTTTCAGTCTGTAATGCAAATACATTCAGCATCACTAAGGCTGGTTGCCCTTGCTGGAGTGTAGGCAGCCACCCCGGTTACACATGGAGGTGGTCTGAAAAAGAAGTTTGGACATGTGCATTTAAGAAAATCAAAAAAGTGGTTTCATAATGTGTCAGTCTGTAAAAGTGATTTTTATACTTCTGAAACAAACATATCAGACGGTATTTTAAAGAATGTTATGTTTATGCAAAAAGAGATTGTGGGCTTTTTTAATACAATCTTTGTTATTTTTTTTGCCCGCTGTAAAATGATGAATGCAATTGCTTTCACAATTTATAGTGAAATGCAATATATTCTGAAAACAGCAAAAATAAGGCAAAAATATTTTTGGGAAAAAAATGTAAATATGTGTACTGTATTATAAAATGTTTTAAAAATATTAATACTTTTTTCTTTTTTTTCAGATTGATATAGAAAAATTTCGAAAACTACAACCATTTTTAAAACTATTTTTTTTAAAAACAAATGAATAAATATGTTTTTTGAGTGAGTATGGTAAGTCAATAATAATAATTGTAGTCTCTCAAGGACCTTGTAATGTGATAATTGATTTTTAGTGTTTTTTTTTTAAAATAAAAAAAAAAGTACGCGCACCGTACGCGTACGGTAAAAAAAAAGTTTTTAAAAACATCAATAAAAAAAGATGAAAGATAAGGTTGGCTCTTACAAGAGCCGTTGTGTTCATGCAGGGAGAGAGGAAAGAAAGAATGGGAAAATTAGTCTCTGTGACAAGTGTGCTGATCTATTTTGTTGTTTACTAGGGAAACACTGGTCTCCCTATGACAAATTAGATCACGACACGAGGCACATCGAATATCAACCCTCCGAAATCGAGGGTTCATTTCCAGAGGGCCAGCAAAAGGAGATTCTCCCCCCACAGATGAAGGGCTCACCTGACCTGCAGAAGAAGGAGTGAGCTCTGCAGATGATGGTCCAGGCTGAGCTGCTGTGGATGTATTTGCTTGTCTTTCTGAAGAGTTACCTCCAAAAAGATGACCATGTGTCCTTCTGTGTACATCCTGGAGGTGTCTCTTCATGGTGTGATTCCCAAAGGAATACTTCCTGTCAGGATTACCTCTAGAAAGTACACGCTTACACAGCTTGCAAGTTACTAAGGGTGCATTCACCTTTTGCTGGCCTTCAGGAAAAGTAAAATAATCCCATACATAAGAGGGCTTTTGTTTCCTCGCTCTCTGCCTCAAGACAGTGCTGCTAGTGCTAGCCTCACTCTCAGAAGAGCTCTGCTGTTCTGCCATCGTATCCCAAAGACAACCCAGCTCCTTCTCCCAAGGGATCACAAGCAGAAATGAGGGGAATGGGTGTGGTGTAGGAGAGTTCTAGAACTGAAAGTAGTTTCAACCAATCAAAAGTTGTGTTTCATGATCACATGACCTACCGTACGCTTACGGTACGCTTACGGTACGCTTACGGCAAAAGTGCGCATGCGCGTAAAAAAGACACGCGCTTGCGCGCATGCGCATAACAGTCACTACCCGACACTTCCGCGTAACGTGCGCGTGTGGCGTAAGCGCGCACGCGTCCCACGCGGAGTACGCGCGGCTACGTAAATTGCGTAACTATACGCAAGCAGCGTAGATAAATTACGGACGTTGCCTAAACCGTACGCTTACCGTGAGCTTACGGTACGCGTACTAAAAAAAAATGAAAAAATAGACAAAAAGTACTGCTAAAAAATTATACATGTTTATTTAAAAAATTATATTAAAAAAAAATTCAAGAATTTTTAAAATTTAATCATAGTCTTTATAAAAGGTAAGAAAATTTAAAAAAAAATATGTTAGAAAAAATAGAAGAAAAAAAAAAAATTAGCATTTAAAAAACCTTGCAAATTCACTGAAAAAACCATGGGTTTCACACACGTTATAGTTAGGACTTAGCATTTAAAAAACCTTAGAAATTCAGTGAAAAAACCATAGGTTTCACACACGTTATAGTTAGGAATTAGCATTTAAAAAACCTTAGAAATTCAGTGAAAAAAACCATAGGTTTCACACATGTTATAGTTAACTGGACATTTTACTCGTAAAAAACCATTGAAATTGCCCCGTTATAGTTAGTTCAGCTAACTATAACTCGCGCGCCCGCAATGGACTGCTGATGATGTCACATATTACATCACTCATGACATGGTCAGTGACATCACTCATGACATCACTGATGACATCTCAAATGACATCACTGATGACATCACTGATGACATCATCCAGTGAATGTGTGTTTTTCTGAAAATTAAATATGTTTTATATATGTATATCTCAAGGTCGATGGAAGAATAAATGGGTATATTACTGTCTAAATGGATGAATTGTTTTTGAAAAATTGATTGTATTACTGACTGATTAAGTGTATCTTAGTGAATACATGGCTTAGTGAGTAATGTTTAAATATGTAAATATCTGTATCAGTCTCTCACTTTGTGTATAAGTGGCTGCATGGGTTGGTGTGTAGCTACATGAGTGTCTAAATAGGTTATTAGTAGATTTTTTGAGTATCAGTATGAGTGTGAGTGTCTGGTTCGGTGAGGGGTATTACGTAGTGCATAGGTGCATGAATGAGTGACTCATTGTTTGTATGTGTTGAAGACAGCATGTGTGCAGGACTGTATGGGTGGATGAGTGTATGTATGGGTGTGAGTGAATGACTGTCTCAATAGTGTCTTAATGAGTAACTACATATCTATTAAACTAGTATATGTGACTATTGGTGTATATAAGTGAGTATATGTGAGAGTGAGAGATTGAAAGAGTTCCTGTATGAATAAGTATGTGTTTCTATAAGTGATTGTTTAAAAGACTAAGTATGTGTAAGTTTCCGTAGAAGTAAGTGTGGTGGTGTGTGTATAACTGTATATGCAAGTAAATGTATGTTTGATTCTTTATTAGCATGACTGACTATGTGTGTGAGTACCTCTATGGATGAGTGGCATTGTGTAACAGGATGTATACGTGTATGAGTACATATGATGAGTGAGTACATGTATGAGTGACTGTATAGGACTGTTGGTGAATGAGTGGATGTGTATTTGGATCTTAGAATTACTGTATAGGTTGTTGTAACTGGTATTGGTATGTCCATTGTTTTTAAAATTTTAATTTCTATTTTTGATTGTGTGTATCAAAGGTTATATTAGGGGAAGAGGAGGTCTGCCACTCTATCACAAGGATGATGTCATCAGTGATGTCATCAGTGATGTCATTTGAGATGTCATCAGTGATGTCATGAGTGATGTCACTGACCATGTCATGAGTGATGTAATATGTGACGTCATCAGCAGTGCATTGCGGGCGCGTGAGTTATAGTTAGCTGAAACTAACTATAACGGGGCAATTTCAATGGTTTTTTACGAGTAAAATGTCCAGTTAACTATAACATGTGTGAAACCTATGGTTTTTTTCACTGAATTTCTAAGGTTTTTTAAATGCTAATTCCTAACTATAACGTGTGTGAAACCTATGGTTTTTTCACTGAATATATATATATATACATACATTTTTAATTACAAATATTGTTATGTTCTTCTTGAAAATAGTTAAATATATATACCTTCTTTATTTTTTATGGGGGTGTTGAAGAATCAGTGGTTGGCCATGTGTAATGATGGACTTACTACAAAGGTGCGAGTTACTACAAAAGTGTAAGTCAAAGACAAAATATATTTTATTCGACAGCTAGGAGTCATAAAAGCACAGTTCATTTCAAGACATTGGTACTTAAAACCTTAAAAACATTAAAAAATTATATTCTAAAGATACTATATGCAGAAAAGATAAAAAGGTATCCCAAATTGCTAATTCATCAAACATCTATAGATATACAAACAAAGCAGCAATATAAGGTACAAACATACAATGAATAAATGACCAGAATATATTGAATCTATCTCATGAAATACACATTAAGTAACCGAACACACAGACTCTGGAGCCGACAAAGCTTTTCCTGTATCTAATGGCTGCTATTAAAAAGCTTGCAACCCCCAGACAAACTATGGGAGAAGGTAGCATTTGAAGACAGGTCAAAGCCGGCCTCACTTGAACAAACTGTCGATCTTTAAACAGTGGTAAAAATGTGGAGCTGCGCTGAGGTTCGTAAAAAGTGGAAAAAAACATAAAATGTAATGTATCCTAGTCTGAGAAATTGTCGCAGTGGCATGGTTTGAGCGAATCAGGCTTTGAGTAGCCTAGGGGAAATGCCAAGAGCCAAGGGACCAGATTCAGATGAAATCTAGTCAATACAAAGGGATGATATGCTTTGTTAACATAAGTTAAATAAGGCTGCATCTGCATCTGTGGGCCCATACTCAATATAACAAAACTCCTCACAGACGGTTTAACTACTTCCACCTCCTTCCTAAGCATCTGCCGCTTGTCCAAAAACTGCTTTTTAAAAGTGTAAGTCTCTTCAAACGAATAAGATACTATGAAGTGCATTTTGTGAATACCAAAAAGTAGTAAAAGTATTCAACAGTGGAAACTTTCTCAAAAGTGCAGTTTGTGAATCAGGCCAAATGCATATAGTATTTATACTCTTCTTAAACAGTAATAACGTTGAAAAACAAAACAATAAGAATCCCAAAATGAATTGGAAGAAAATATAGTAAAATGTAATAAACAAAATCACACCACAATGACAAGAAATCAATAAGATGAACTGGAGGGATGAATTTCTAAAATTGTAAGTAGAATTAGCCCCAAGAGGAACGAATTGCCAATGATAGTCAATGGGCACGACTTGACCGTGACCGAGACAAAGCGTGGGTTGGATTCCCTAATCAGGTTAGCCCTCGTCAAAAATGTTACCTTCTGTCTTTAGTCTTTTAAGTACCAATGCAACACAGAAGTACAGTTGTAAAGTCCTTCAGGACCTCAGGGGAGGCACTAAGGGCCACATGCATCAATGAGAAAACTGGTCGCAAACGGGCAGATTAGCAGAATCTGCCCCTTTGCGACCGGTATTTTTGCATTTGGGATGCATCATCCCAAATGCAAAAATCGCAATTTAAGGAATCTCTAAATAGCGATTGCTTAAATTGCGATTGCATTTAAGGAATCCCAAATTGAGATTCCTTAAATGCAATGCATTAAAGTAAAAAAATTAGCGATTTCGCTAATAGGGGGAGCAAATTACCATGAAGTTGAACTTCATGGTAATTTTCAAAAACTTTGAAAAATGCACTTTTGTGCATTTTTCAAAGTTTCATGTTGCGCACACACATGCCCTTAGAGCATGTGTGTGTGCAACATATGTGCACAGATCAATTTCAGGGGTGCAATAGGGTGTCATTTTGACACCCTTGCACCCTTGAAATTGCATGAGCAGTTTGCGAGTACCTACTGGTACTCGCAAATTGCTCATGCAATCTCCAATTCATTCCTATGGGCCTGGAGGCCCATAGGAATGATTGGGACGGCATTCCTTAATTGCGACTCGCAATTTGCGAGTCGCAATTAAGGAATTTGTAGGAATCGCTATTTTTATAGCGATTCCTACATGCATAGGCTTTTGCAATTCCTTAATTGCGATTCCTTAAAAATCGCAATTTACGAATCGCAAAAGTCTTTGTTGATGCATGTGCCAGTAAGAGTCTAACTGGGTGGCAGGCAGAGGCCAACATGAGAGTCTAGTCCAACCTCCGACACAGACGTCTGTTAGAACAAAGCTGAGTTTGCAGCAGCCAGACATTGGATACACAAGGATTGTTTTGGAATATTGCCAACACCCAGTGATGTGCTTCCCAAATGTTGTGTGTAAACCCAGCAGACCTGTCAAACAGGCTGTGAACTGTAATTTGAAAACGAGGCCCACCATGGCTAGGGCCTAACTGACTGCAGGGGGACAAAAGAAAGGCCCTGCCCAAGTGTCAGGTAACATTTGCCTGTGACAGGTCTAGGCCTCTTTGAAGTGTGCCCCAAGTGTCATATAAAAACTCAGAGCAAACCTGTCAAGCAGCATGTTACATTGAAGCAGAACTTGACACTTTAATGTAAAAATATTATACTTTTAGCCCCCTTGCATATTAAGTCAGGTTCTGATGGGTCATCTCTGCCTGTTCAGGCCAGCCGATTGTTTGCTCCTTGAAGCAAGTTCACCGATAATTCATGCCTTTTCAAATGCTAATTCTGCTAATTACTGGATGGAATAGCTTGGAGAGTAAAATGCATATTTAGCTTCCAGGGACTTCAAGAAGGGCAAAGACAATGTTCTAAAAGGCACTGCTCCATAATTTTAAGAAGAGATCCAACTTCAGCATTGATTTGGATTTTTAGTAACTATTAAAATAGTTGTTTAAATTGTTTTCTAGCTAGTCCCATTCCTGAGAGATAGCATTAGTATGTAATATTATACCCCAGTCTTTTTCTATGAAATAGCCAGCTTTGCTACAGTGAAAATAGTTTTGTGGGGCTAGTCACTGTTAGGACATGTTTAATATTAAACTTTTACATATAAAATACTAAATACTATGCACACTGCCTTATGGGCATTATGTCCCAGCTATGGGTGACGTAAACATTTAAAAGGCATGTTTATGCAGGTTAAAAGGGATTATTTTGACAGGTCAAATTTGAAGTTAACACACACACAGTAAGGCTACTGATGGCAAGTCTGCAGTCATGTTTACTGTATCACTGTAATGGATGGCATAATGGGAACAGCAGTACACTTGTGACATTGAACTTTCAGATCCTGTGTACACTTGATACTGTATACTAGGGACTTATAGGTAAGTTAAATATGCAAGTCATGGGTTTACCAATCTCATCATGTTAAAAGGAGGAGCACAGGCACTTTGCCACTAGTTAGCCAGGGTTAAGTGCACAGGGTTCAATAGCAAGCAAAAATACGGTTAGGCAAAAAGGTAGAAAATTCAGGGTGATCCTGCTAAAAATTGCCAAGTTACAACATACACCATGAAAATAATGACATAGTGCAACTGGGGTGTCCAACTGGGAAAAACACATGGTCAGTCCCAGGAACATAGGCATGCACCAAAGTTGCTCACGGGCTTGTTTTTTTCTATATATGTTTGTCCAGTAGTGGAGTTTCGAAGCACTAGCATTAGACATGGTCCACTCTGGAGTGGTATCAAAATCGCAACCCTCCTTTTTGCAAATAGTGACCTATTGGTCTCAATGATGCCAAGTGGCCTGCAAAACATTCTGGAGAAATTTAAGGAATTCTGTGGATTAAACACCTCTGAAACAAAGTTGATGACTTTTAGATTACACAGAGGCTTCAGGAATATTTTTAAGTTGGACATCTCTCTTCTCTATCAAGTTCAAGATACTGTGTATTTGATCCCAAAAGATCAATGACCCTAAAATGGAAATATTGTGTTATGAGGTTTAGGAATCTCCTGCTACAGCACATAATGATAAACACACACTTTACTGTGGACTATGATGGATAGTTGGTGTCTTCTCTGCTAGAAGTTTACAAAAAACAGGGAAAAATATTTCAAGCTATGGAGATATCTGGGGCTGTGGTAATGTTTCATCATTGTCAACTTCTGAGAATGGTTTTCTGAAATGTCTTTTGTGCTTCCCACACAGTACATCTCTGTTGATAGAACTCAGTATTGTTGAAATATCTTCCTTAACTAAGCTCATGATCCTCCATCACTGGGTCAGAATTTGGAGCACCCCTAATTTAAGCTGTTATTGAGAGTGCATGATAGTGTGCTGGATTCAGTCTGTGACAGGTCACTAGGTTAGTTTCGTTATTTTTACAAATGTGCGAGGCAGATAGGCTTGATCTTACTACGGTCATCCCCAGAGACCATTTCTATTGATATGGTAGGTGAAGTTAAAACTATGGAGAAGCTATAGTTGCAGAAATAAATTGGTTGTACATACCATCCAAATGTCTTTAACACATGCATTTTTATGAGGCCTAGGCAACATTTTAATCAAGCATAAGCAATTGGAGTCATTTCTATAATTTTGTGTTACTCTTGTGATGCAAAATTATCAACAATTACACAATTAAACCTGCTCTCATAATTAAGAGTAATTTGAAGCAAAAATGCTTATTGCAAGAGCACAGGATCAGAAAGTAAATGGATGCTAGCTTCTGCTTTTCTGTTGCCTATAACATTATTTTCTTTTGTGCAAAATGCATCTTCGGTCCATTTTGGATGCAAGGGTGAATTTTATGCTAACAAAATCGCACTTCATGCAGGGTTACACTCCTCCTGTATATCTGCCGTCATTTTGAATATTTACGCTACAGCAAATTATATCAGTTGACGTCCACCCCTAACTTTTATTTTAGCTTAGCATACCTTGATTGGAGGCCCATGTTGGTGAAGTTGAGCCTGCACTAGGAAATACTTTCTATATTAAAGGCAGGTTTGGAACTTTGACTTTGAACAATTTACTTATAGATGGGGCTCTTCTTAAGACCAAGCTATGCATGGATCTGGTCGGGAATGAGAATAATTGCTTGTCCGGTGTCTAATGTTATCTCGACGGCCAAGTGGTTTTGTCATTTGATGAAAAATTCAATGCAACTTGTAGAGCTATATAAAATGGGTACCTCAGAGATGAGGTCTTTGCTGTGTGTCTCTTTGTTGGCTGCTTGGACAATAAGGCATATGTCATATTCATTGTTGACTGCATGATTATGATGAACGATTTAAATTATTAACAAACCTCTTTATTGCACTTTACGTGTTTAATCGGATGATATCTGAAACCAACTCTTTTTTGACTGACTGACAGAGCTGGTTTACAAACATGTACATTTTTTAGGGACAACAAATGCAAATTCAGTGAACCATAAACAAACTGTTTTGCTGTCTCTTAAAAAAAAAAAGCACTCACACATTAAGAGTAGCTGCACCTAATCTGTACTTGTACTAGGGTCCAATGAGAACAAAAGCAATCTGACTGAACCCTCCTCTGCACCTTTCCCCTTTGCTAGTTGTCACCACACCATGCTCAATCACACCCCACCTCCCTTTGCCCACCCAAACAAGTCACCCTTGTGCCCACCACTGCTCTGCCAAGCTCAACGCAGCTATTATGTGCATTTTCATGAACTATTCAAAGTCTAGGTTCTTGTTGAAAATGTCAAATTGTGAGTACAGGAATAATATCCATAAGAAACTTCACATTTCATATCAACAATGTCATAATACTTAGGGTAAGTTTCTTCGAGTAATGTTGTAACCAACATTTGTTTTTTAGTTTTGAAAATAGAAATGTTCTTGAAAAGAAAGAATGAAGAAGAGGGGGGGTTAAGGAAGAGGAATATATAGCAAAAATGCATACATATTACATCTTTGAAACCTTAAAAATACATAAATAAGAAATCCTATAACAATGTAAAGAGGGTACATAAATATAGAATGCAAATCTGATCAAAAATCTAAAAATTGAAAAATACAGTGAAAGTGTCAATATAAACAGTAGTAAAAATAATAACAATAACAAAACAGAATGTCAAGGAGGTTTCAACACTTCGGTGCCGATTCCGATCCTGGAAAAATTTTCCCCGTACGACTCGTATCCGGTCTTTTTACCGTACGAATCGTACAAGTAGCGTACAAACTGCCAAGTACGATTCGTATGGGAAAAAGTCCATACGAATCGCATTGGGAAAATTTCCCCACACGTCCTCGGGTCGGAAAAAGTGTCCGACACATCCCCGGACGATTTTACATACAAATGTGAAAAGTGAAGTCCGAGCGCGCAAGTACGATCCGTCCCGTGCGTCCGATGTTACAACCGTATGGAAAATGCACCGTACGGACCGAACTCCCATAGCAACCATGGAGACATGTGCCCGCATATGCGCCGAACCCCCCCCAGCCCCTGTGAGTACGCGCCGTACCCCCCCAGCCCCCATGAGTACGCACCGTACCCCCCAGCCCCCGTGCGTACGCGCAGAGCCCTCCCCAGCCCCCGTGAGTACGCGCCGAACCCCCCCAGCCCCCGTGAGAACGCGCTGAACCCCCCCAGCCCCCGTGAGTACGCGCCAAACCCCCCCCAGCCCCCGTGAGTACACGCCGAACCCCCCCAGCCCCCTTGAGTATGCACCAAACCCCCCCAGCTCCCGTGAGTATGCGCCGAACCCCCCCCAGCCCCCGTGAGTACACACCGTACCCCCACCCGTGTATGTATACCCGTGTACGTATGAGTCGTACCCCCACCCGTGTATGTACACCCGTGTACGTGCGGACCGTACCCCCACCCGTGTATGTACACCCGTGTACGTATGAGTCGTACCCCCACCCGTGTATGTACACCCATGTACGTGCGGACCGTACCCCCACCCGTGTATGTACACCCGTGTACGTACGAGTCGTACCCCCACCCGTGTATGTACACCCGTGTACGTGCGGACCGTACCCTCACCTGTGTATGTACACCCGTGTACGTACGAGTCGTACCCCCACCCGTGTATGTACGGTGCGTACGCCCAGTGCTACGCGCTGGGGGTATGCACCGTACATACACGGGTGGGGGTACGACTCGTACGTACATGGGTATACATACACGGGTGGGGGTACGGTCCGCACTTACACGGGTGTACATACATGGGTGGTGGTACGACTCGTACGTACACGGGTGTACATACACGGGTGGGGGTACGGTGCGTACTCACGGGGGCTGGGGGGGTTCGGCGCGTACTCACGGGGGCTGGGGGGGTTCGGCGCGTACTCACGGGGGCTGGGGGGGGGGTTCGGCGCGTACTCACGGGGGCTGGGGGGGTTCGGCGCGTACTCACGGGGCGGGGGGGTTCAGCGCGTACTCACGGGGGCTGGGGGGGGTACGGCGCGTACCGGGCCCCCTAATCTGGTCGTTTCGCGGCGTACTTCGCTTTTCCGGCACTTTTTGGGTGCCGTAAAAATATTGCCGTTCGGACTGCTGTCGGTTCGAATCGTACTTCCTGGTTCGTGAAACACTGCCTGAATGCGTCCCGACGTCACGTCGGTGCTTTCCCGGATCACTTTGGTATGTATATTTTCGTCGGACGGTGTTTTTTACGATTCGTACGGAAATGGTGTTTCCGTGCGAATCGTACTTGCATGTTTGTAATTTTTTTTCCCGGGTACGAGTCGGACGGAGAAAATGCTCCGACCGACGGTTCTTACCCGGTTTTTCCAGGATCGGAATCGGCACCTTCTTGTTCAGAGACTTTACGCACATAAGGAAGCTTAGCATGACAATCAATAAAATTTGTAACTGGAGACCATAAAAGAGAGCGTTTAAGAGCTAAAGATAATGGGAATACTTCAACTGTATCTAATCTGTGATTATAACACACATCGCACCACCAAGCCCGGAAGGATAGGTCAGACAGATTTTTCCTATGTTTGGTGATCTGCTGAAATGCTACTCCCAAAAGCAGGTCCAAAATCTGTAAAAACAAGGGACATCCCAACCAATCTTCAGAAAGAGAGCCTAAAAAAATGTTAACAAATGAGAAGGGGACTATTTGATGAAAAATTTGAGTAATTTGTTTCCAAATCCTCTTCCAGACGTCTTGTACGAAAGGGCAAAAAAAAAAGTAAATGTTTTAAATCAGCATTTAGCAGAGGAACAGAACCAACAAGTATCAGGGAGTTCAGCATGAATCTTATGCAAATGTGAAGGGGAAAGGAGTAGTCTGTTATATATAAAAAAAAGTGTCTTTGTAGTGTTAGCTGCCCTAGATGTTTTCCTGATGTTAAGCCAAATATTATTCCATACTTGAACGGACCTTTCAACCTGAAGTTCATGCTCCCAATCCAGTTCTACTTTAGTTTTGTCTCTAACAAGAGTTTGGTCACATAAGTGATTATAAATGGCTGAGGCTTTAGGACCAGTACTTAAAAAATTTGAGAAGTAGTAGAGGTGATACTCGCTTGACATGTAACCAACATTTTGTCAAAATAAATCTCTAGTAGTGTGTGCTATGTGTTCAGGAAAATTGTTCTAGACTGCTTCACACATTACAATTTAGCGAAGAATGCCTTAATAATTGTGTTCTCGACGCCATACAGATTGTGCTGAGTACTTGTTAAACATTAGTAATCACAATTCAAATTTTCCTAATTGAAAAAGTCTGGTCTGGTGTGAAATGTTCAAACAGTATCATTCATAACCCATTTCAGCTGCTTTTTTCCGGGTACTTGCATCAGTGGAGGAGTTTGAAAATGTGAAAAGTACAAATTCTAGATTACAAAGCCTTTAGGCCCCAAAAAAGCAGAAGTAGCTGTGCAGGACACCCGCCCACACATTGTAATATATAAAGCAAGCTCTCTTAATAACATGCAATACAATGAACCCGCGGAGGATGTTAACTGTTGAAGCTTATTTTATTGGGTTTAATCATGCATAATTGTGTTTACTTTCAAAACACACCGACTTCATTTAGATGAAACACTATAGTTATTTCTAAGAGAATTCATGCACCATTAAGTACAGTTGTTTCTTTGCTCCAACATGAGCAAAACAAAAAAAAACATGTGGAACTAATTAATAACTTTGAACACCACTGCTCAGCAGGGAAGGACCCTTTTCTTTTACGCCTGCAAATTAATATATTTATTGTGCTGCCTATTTTTCACGCCAGACTTCACATGAAACTCAAACTTTTGCAACTCTGGATTTATGTGCAGATCTCCCAATAGGAGTGCACACAAGTTGCACACAATCGGGTGAGATTTTCTCTGAGTTTCAGGTTTGCACTTCCACCTGGCATTGTGTCCTTGTGCTTGTTGCTGAAAGGAGGCACACACACACACACCCAATGTGATTGAGTGACAAGACACAAAAGAAATGGATTTGAAATGCCCGCTTAAAATTCTATAGTGTCTTGGTAAAGTGCCGCCTGTAGAAAAAAAAAACACAAATCTGCCTGGTTTTGCAACACACTGATTTCAATCACGTTAAATATTTTTGATAGATCCTACAAAGCACTTCTAAAACTGTTAATAGTATAATTTAGGTATTAAATAACTCTTTCTTCCAAGTTGATTGTAAGTACTTTAAACAATTTATTTTAGGAATGCAAAAAAACAAAACAAATTGCAGCGAGAGTAAAATGAAAAAGAAAATTCTCTCGGGCAACTAGCTCCTTATACAGTTCACATACAAATGTCCATAATTCTAGCTGACTGCAGATACAACCAAAAGCAAGGCCTAAATTAAATTCCGAATGGTGGCCCACCCCTGTACATTGAATGAGGTTATAAACCCAGCCCCTGTTAATTATGGAAATGTCGCAAGCCTTTAAATGATGTACTACTCCACGTGTACACCTCTCTTATTCCACATTTGCCTTGGCAACCGTTCAACTTCCTGCGAGATTTACCATTTGAAAATCATTAAAAAAATGTACAGTAAAGGAAGATGTGGCCTAACGGCTAGAGCGACCGAGTTTGGAGCTGAGAAGCTAAGACTGGGTCACGGGGTCGACTCAACACATTCTGTTTCTGGGTGAATCTGTTAATCGCCGTCTCTAAAAGTAAAGATATTTGGCCTTGTGTAATTTAACTCGGAGCCAATGTTTATCCCTCCAGTGCCGTTCGGTCAAATTTCTGCTATAAAAAACTGCAAAAAATGGTGTACTCCGGCTATTTTGTACCCGCTGTATTTTTACTTTACTTTATTGGGTTAGAGTAAACCATAAAAGTACAACACGATGTGCAAAATAATAATTATATTCTGCAGTCAGAGGGTTCACTTAACAATTACGTGCCAATAAAAACCTTAAGTTCTGATCCACTATGTACAGGAATGTTCAGTGCCACCAATAAAATAGTCTTAAAAGTACAGCATCACACATACAAAAATACAGAGTAATAAATGACAGTTCATAAAAAGATAATAAAAATAGAATATGTTAAAAAAAGTAAAGGATTAGAAATCTAAAACAAGAATGTTTGCTTACACTGGAGAGTGAGTTTAAGAAAAGTAACATCTACTCATATCTATCTCGGGTGTGGGAAGCATCGGCAAATATAGAGGTGCAAGGATATGTCTGGTCAGCAAGTCGCCTCTAACAAGTGGGATTAATAACCTTTTAGAATAACTACGATAAAAGCTACAAAAAAATACAAACTGCCCCAGTGTTTGCAGGGAATGGTGATCATGGGGATAGACAAAAATGGCTTTAGGGTCAAACTGGTAAAAAAACAAGTCTTCCTTTGGTACCTCGATAACAAACTACTCGTATCAATTCACCCAAACCACTAGAATCAAAACCAATCACACTTTTGTAAAAAAGGAACTATAAGCCCAAACAGTGGATCAAAAAAGTGCATAAGTAGTAGGAAATTTACACATTTTATTGGATAAAATGTTCTTGTTTTTACAAGAAACTATTTTATCCAATAAAATGTGTACATTTCCTACTACTTATGCAATTTTGTGATCTACTGTTTAGGGTTATAGTTCCTTTTTTACAAAAGTGTGATTGGTTTTGATTCTAGTGTTTTGGGTGAATTGATACAAGTGGTGTTTATTTTCGAGGTACCAAAGGAAGGCTTATGTTTTACTTGTTGATAGTACCCTATTCCTTTGGTAAGGGAGAGGGGTCCCTCTCTTGATATTTTGATTTAGGGTCAAACTGACCCAAGGGAAATGAGAGCGGACTCCTAATCTGACCAAGCCTAAATCTTATCAATAAAACCATATACAAAGCATTGAGCATAATCTCACGATACGGATCCATCCCTGGTGTATTTTGAATCATCAGGTACTCTATTAGTAGGCTTCCTCAGTTCAGTCAGCTCTCTTTCCCCTCCCATGTGCTCCATAAAAATAGTTTCAACACACCTTTTGTCCCTCAAAGATAAATTGTCAGGCTTGGACAAAATAGAAGGTCTTCCTAACTTGGTACACGTGTCCTTAATATACTTTAACCAGGGGATATGGTGACCCTCATCATATAGGATAAAAGCCATGATAATCTCCTTGTTCAAAGTGGCCTTCAGGGTCTTTTATATAGGATAGTACAAGTACATTGTGGATCGCATACATCAGTGACCTGGGGAAAACACCTATGATGCACCTGTATACTCTATTTATCTCATTTTGTAGACATTTAGGGACTTTATAACCCCACAACAACCTATAGCCTACGTTTAAACAGGTATGCTCTTTCTTTTATAGCTTTCTATAAAAGGGGCAGAGGGATTTTTCCCAATTTTGAAGGCCAGGATGAATAAATAAGTGATTGAGTCACAAAATTCTAGCCTTCTTTCTTTCATGCAAGGGGTTCAAGCCCCCTGAGAGTCTAATGTAACCCCAAGTACGGCTATTGGATGCACTGGAGCATGCAAAATCGCAACTTCAAATTCTTGAAGCCACATGGCATGACAACGTTTTTGGCTAGGTTCCTGGCTAAGCCTAGGCCATCCATGAATCTAACAAAAGCATCTAAAAGAAATTGGCGACTATTAGATGTTCTCAACATTGTAACAGCATTATCTGCATATAAAAGGAAAGGGACAGGCCAGCCATTCAAGGTTGGCATGTCCCTGCCCTTACTAACTAGAGTAAAATCCAACCTGTTAATATATATTTTAAATAAAATAGATGCCAGAACATATCCCTGCCGGACACCTCATACCAGGCCAATCCTCTATGTGCAGTCACCATTGGGCCCACATCTAGCAGTACCTATAGATCTAAATGAAAGGCGTGTCAGAAAGACACCGGGCTGTTTTTGACCCCCATTGATTCTAGCATGTCCCATAATTTGGATCTAACCACACTCTCAACAGGACTATCTTTCACTATTGTAAATTTACTAATTAGCAAATGCAAATTGAGACACTGTTGCTGTGTGCTCAGTCTGGCTCTAACGCCATATTCAGGAGGGAAAATTACTTATAACAACTGGAGCTTGCATGTTCCAGTTTTTTTTGCAAACAGGGGTGATGATGGGCTAGTGCCAAGACTCAGGCAAAGCCACACTTGCAGACTGAATTAGCATAATTTGTTAGAAGGGGTGCCCATAAGTCCACCTCCTATAAATCTATAGGTACCGGATTGGGCCCTGGAGATTTCACGTATGGCTTCCTCCACTTCTTCCACAGTGAATTCGATACCAAGGGGAAACATTGGCACCCCATGCTCCGAGGCATCACTGACTATATCAGATGTTTGGTAAACATTTCTGAAATAAGTCACCCATACATCTGCAATAATGGTGGCACACACCAAATTATAGAAGGCTTTAAAAAGTTTATTATAATTAACAGTGTGCGAAAACATACCAGTATTTCTGGTCCTACGGGAGGTAGCCAAAGTGGTCCATACTTCATCCCTTAGCTCGCCCTCCTTCCTGCTAATAGCAAGCTTGTATACTCTTCTGCAGGTAGCAACTGTCTCGGAGTCCCTTGGAGTAACCCTCAAGGCACTTGGCAGACATCTATGAGCTTCCCTACATGCCTTGTCAAACCATGAGTGATCAGCCATATTGAAACTTGCTTTGGGCATTAAAAAGTAAGATTTAATATTGTGTCCCAGTGACACAATGGTATCAGAACTGCAGGGTCAGCCTGGAGTTGGATGAAGACAGTCATACAACATACAGAAATAATTGGCACAAAGCAGGACATCACTCAGATTAGCAGTCCTTCATACTAGCATTAAGCCGCCTTCCCTAGGGTGCATGTTCACACTACCTACAGAAATGTCCTGAGAGCATTCTAGAGGCATTCTAAGGTAACAGAGAGTGGATTGTAGTCACTATAAATAATGGGACAGATAGCCCTATCATCAATGCAATTAAGAAAATTCCTACTGGAAAAAATGTAATCAATTATTGATGTACCTACCTATTCCATTACAGGTAGAAATCATTAAACATTGTGGTGCAACCAGTTCAAACACAGGGCCTCATTTATGGCATTTTGGCATAGGGCAGCACTGCAAGGCACATTGCTGTACTGCCCTATGCCAAAGTGGAAGGGCCTGAATGCACCTTCTGTAAGCAATGTGGGGCATTCCTGCCCTTTCCGTCTGCGCTGCTTTGGAAACCTGGCACCATGGTGCAAGGGTGCCTCCATTGCAGGCAGGATTCTTTTTGTGCAGGAAGGGGCACCTTCAGGCACAAAAACATCCATTCAAGGCATTTTCCTCATACACATGGAAAGAGGAAAAAACAAGGAGAAATAAACATATTTCTCCACAGTATTCCTTACCTCGGGAGGCATATGGATTTGGCGCTTCCCCAGGTTTACATGTTTGTGTAAATCTGGGACAGCATCAAATTCCATGGGTGTTGCATGGGGCAACCCACAGCAACGCCCATGAAACCCACCCAGGCACAGAGTAAGGTGACGCAGAGATTTGCTCTGCGTTGCCTTAGTCATGATTTATGAGGCCACTCAAAGCCATGCAGGGTGGCTTTGTGTGTCTTCGTAAACCTTTATGTGAAACCTGCGTTACACATGTACACCTTTAGGTGGTGCAGAAGTGATGCAAGGCTCTCATAAATAAGCTCCACATTACAGAGGTCAAACTTAACCAGATAGGGGTTCAACATCATTCCTGTATGGTCCCTAGTACAAACAGGGAGAACCAAGAAGTCAGGTTTGAATATGTTTTCTTATGAGCATTCCGCCTCGTAACCGAGGTTTGCATGAAAATCCCCTGCAAGGATGATATTCATGCCAGTATCCTTATTTGTGAGCCTGTGCTCAAGATCACCAATAAAATCAAAAAGGGAATGCAAACTTAGGGTTCTCATTAGTTGAAAAAATATTGTTATAAAATTAATAAGAAAAAGACTGTAAGCTTTAGGCCATTTGACTTGCAACGCATGGATTAGCCCATTGTTCTTAGGCACGTGCATTATAGTACAATCAAGGGTGGCTTTAAACCAAATGCCTAAGCCTGCATGTGCCCTTCCCACCCAGAGGGTAAGGCAGAGATGAAGACACATATGAATACATCACAAAATATAAAATATATTCTTTGGTGCACGTCCCCTTCCGTATGACTATGTCATATGAAGTGATAAACTCAGCCCAGCTCTTCATTCGGAGTATAGTAGCAAGCCTTGCAATATTTCTCAGCAACTTAATCCTTTCATCTAGATGGGATGATACCAATTGGAGCTATGCTATGGGACAGTTATCTACCTACATAGTCATGGTATTGGCAGAAGGCCTAGTGGTCACCCTGCCAATAGTATTGATCTCACTATTGGTTTCAGCTGTGGGGAATGAGGTTGGGATTTTGTGTCAAACGTTACTGCATTCCTAGCAAAGGACAGAAAAACGATTGTTAGTGGGCATGGAGTTGGACACAGACCTCTTTCCCAAATTTCTATGAAAGCATCCTAATGGTAATTCTTTCACTTAGCTTTGCCCGCTGAGACCCAAGTAAGATGACTTTATCAATTACCCCGCAACAAAAGGGTTGGTAAAATTGACAATTCTACAATCCCCTTCATGTTCCTTTGCCATGGGTTCCACCCATTCTACTTGTGGGGCAAACAAATGTCGGAAAGTAAGCAGTATTTGCATCAGACAGGCTTTGCGTCAGACATTGGAGTGTTACCTATGAGTGAACTTATTCATGAAGTGTTCAGTACTGGAAGTCACCTGGGGTTATAACCTGGGGACGTTAGTTAGAAAAACAATATAAGGGCATACAGTAAGTGATAAATGACACACGGATGAGCTACCCCTAGTACTATCCAGGGCTGGCGTATTCCGATAATCAGGTAGATAATCAAAGGGAGAATGGATCACTTTTACTTGTAGTATCAGGGTCAAGTGTGGTAACGAATTTAAAAACCCTCATTCACATACAGGAGTGGTTGAGCGGTATATCTTGGTTTTCCGCTTCTCTTGGGATGTGTAAGCATCATCATTGGGTCTTCATTTGACAGTATGCTTTCCTCCACCTGGAGGTAGACCAACTGCTAGTATTAGTAGTGATCAGTGATAATAGGAGTAAAATTAGTTAAAATGGTTACGCGCTCCTTCCCCAAACACACTGTATTCAGTTGGAGAGGCAGCAAGGTTAAAAAAGATACGGAGGTGCAATTGTAGAAGCGTTACTATTCTACAGCACTTTATTGTCCAAGTGAAATGTTGACATGTTTCAGAACTTTTCAATGCCCAGGAGGGTCGGAAGGCTTTCTTCAGGACCTCTAGAGAGTGTCAAGATGCTAATTGTAAGCACCCTGTTAAGGTAAGAAATTAACTCACCCTTCTTCTTACTGACAGGTCAAAAGTACCCGTCTTAATCCCAATTAGGGCTTCCTTGGGGGGGGGGGGGGGGCGGGCTGAGTAACCTTGGATTCCAGATTCTCCGGCTTGTGCTCGCTCCTATGATGGTGCCCTGGTGATAATCAGCAGACTATTAGTTAGTATTCAGGACTACTACTCTGAGCCCCTCTTGTTGATGCAGGTAAGTCTATCAGAGTAGTATATAGGGACAGATCAAGGCTGTCAACAGCAAGTAACCACTGTGGCTCCGCGAGCTGTATTTCTTAATTTATGACTCCTACTGCCTGCTCGATGAAGCCATCCTGGGAAATAGTTTGCAACTTTAATTATATTTGATGTCTCCAACTTCTTACACTTAAGTTGATCAAGATCTGGGTGTATGTAGTCACAAATAAACTGTCGCCCCACTAGCTATGATAGTACAAGGCAATGGAAAGCATTATGTGTGAGCTCAACGAGGATACTAATCCCAACATATCAGGTGAAGGATAAACTTATGACATGGCCAAAAGATGCTGAAGCACGAAGGTGGGCCCAACTCCTCCAGTCAATGACGGGTGAAGTCGGGCCCGCGCTTGGTCCTACGCAGCAAGTATACAGAAAGTGCTTATAGCACTGCAGGACACCAAAGCTTTCTCCTTCCACCCTGTCCTTGTGCTCAAGGGTTTCTGGGATCAGTAGTCCCTTGTTGGAGTGCGTTAAGGGCATGCCATGCAGCAGTTAGATAGAAAAACTTTATAGCACTGCAGGACCCTGTGGCCACATCCTTTCACCCCATCCTTGCCCTCAAGGGCTTCTGAGATCAGCTTTCCTTTGCTGTAGTGCGTGATGGGCGTCCCGCACAGCAGGTAGATAGAAAGCACTTTATAGCACTGCAGGCTGCCGGGCCTCCTCCTTCCACCTCCCTCCTTCTCCTCAAGAGTTTCTAGGACCAGTAGTCGCTTGCTGGAGTGCATTATGGCCATCCACTCGTATTTATAATGAGATGAGCAACACTGCATGCATAGCGGGCACATTTTGCATATTCATGCCTTATATGCTACTCCAGTGCATTTTTTTTTCTTTAAATTCTGGGACTTGAAAACCTGTTTTATAATTAATTGAACAAGACTTAAAACAGACTGGTGCAGCACATCACACATGGGCCTGGGAAACTTGGCAGGGTTGTCAACATGTGTTTGCTTATTCTACTGTGGGGGATAGTCTCAAGAACGTGTGATAATCTTCGCAAAGTTAGCCTAACACAACTTTGCACATTGCAGTCTATTGCGGGAAAATAACACCGCGGTAACGTGGTATTCTCAAGCCGGCGGTACCATGCGATAGGCTCACGATAACGCGTCAAATGTCCGCAATAAAGTCAAGGCGACCGCAGGCAACTCCACTCACGACGACGGCTTCAGCCTCGTGGCGGGGTGAGAGGCGCTACCCTGGCAGAGACATTGGGCATTCTGGAAGAGAACCACGCCCAGGGCTACTTCCATTTTATTCACACCTCTCTGCTGGCCTGGCGTACGCAGGGCCAGCCCACTCCGCTCACGCTTACATGGGGGGACGTAACAATCTACATTCCAGCAAACTTCTCCACTGGCTGGGGTGACATGGTGTGTCCACTGTCTACTACACTCCATACACCAGTGGTGTATATCGACATGAATATGGGTGTGGTCTGCATACTGCAGTCTGGCCATCATATCCACGCCACACTTGGCACTGTGTACATTCTCATTCATGGGTCACTTGCCTCCTTCGCACATGCCTGGTTCCACCTCTCCCCACAATCTGCTATTGTGTGTCTGATGTGCCATGCCGTTGAAGGCTCATGTACATGGCTAGCCCAGGTTGCCACAGTGAGTTGTGCTGTTGTGTCTGGTGGGTGGGCATGTTGTTGGACATGTTGTATGTGAGTTTGTAACATGTGCATTCCCAGTGTTGTGAGTTGCATGGTTGTGGAGTTGAGGTGTTTGGTGTGTTCATTTGGTACTTACCAACGAGCAGTGCATTTCCATGGGTGCCATCCTGGTAGCACTGGTTGATGATGGCCTGTTGGTAGAAGTGGAATCATGCACACTGCCTGGGTAGTTGGCGACGACGTTGGTGGCAATTCCCCAGTGGTCAACTGTTGTCTACACATTGATGGAATGCGTGTGCTTTCCGTTGAGGTTATTGTGTGCAGTGTCACCAGGGGGCACAAGTAGGAAATGTATATATGTATGTATGTATTGAAAACTTATATGGCGAGAACTGTCACCCTACGGGTATCCTGGCGCTTAGACTTGAAGATAGCCACCAGAGGAGCAGGCCAGATTATCAATGGGAATGCCTAATGTTCAACCCTTGGGAACAGCCAGGTTTTCATACTCTTCCTAAAGCAGGTCAGGGAATTGGCCTGTCTAATATTCTGGGGCAACTCGTTCCATAGGCGTGCGGCAGACATACCAAAAGCTCTGCCCCCCCATCCTGGATCTCTTAAATCTGGTAATCATTAACAGATTTGCATTAGAGGAGCAAAGCTGCATTTGGGATTATACCAGGTAAACTTCTCCTGCAGTGGAACTGGGCCCAAATCATGTACTGCTCTGTACACAATACAGAGAGATTTAAAACAGACTCTTTCCTTAATAGGCAACCAGTGAAGATCTCTCAGGGCCAGTGTCATAGAAGATCTACGCTGCCTATTTAACGCCAGCTTTGCTGCCATGGACTGGACTCTCTGCAACCCCTGTAAGATATATTGTGGTGCTCCCAAATACAGGGAGTTGCAGTAGTTCAGTCTGCTCAAAATTATACTCCTTACTACAAGAGATTGAGTGTCCTTAGGCAGTAACGGAAGATTCTGCCGTAGCATGTGCAGCAGGGAAAAGCAGACGCTGGCAGTTTTGTTGGCCTGTGACTCCATTTGGAGATTATCATCCACCAAGACCCCCAAATTGTGCACCGTCTTGACTGGAGCCAGGGGTTCATCCTCGGGGGTAAGCTTGAACTCCAAAGGTAGATGTTGGTAGATGTTGAGACATTCTGGTAGTGGAACAGTATGCCACCTCATGTGTGCTGTAGATTGCCCCCAACTTGTGCGTGAATTTAGCTATGGCGTATAAGCCTTGCTTGATCTCTAGCTGTTCCTGCGCATTGTGGGGATGTATAGGTACTGGGGTACCAGGCTGATGATGGCATCCAGGACAGGTGTGAGTGACTTGGAAGGGGCTGGCTGTGAGACTCATCCGACTCTAGTGGTTGCTGGTTGGGAGGTACCAGAAGCCAAGAGGTGCAGCACAACCAGCAGCTTTGTGTGAGGTGGGATGTTGGTTGTCCGCTGTGTTGGTGCCGTCAGCCTGTTGGGCGATGATGGTCAGGATGCGTAGGATTGTTGTCCTTTTGAGCCTGTAGTGGGCAATGACATTGTCTGGTGTTAGGTCTGTGAGGCTGGTGCGTTTCCTGAGGGTCCGCTGTCTTTGTCCGCACTGCCTCTGTGGTGGTCCAGGGAGGGGTCTGTGGGGGTGGCGGTGGTGGAGGTGGGTGTTGTGGCCCTGTTGGGGCTCCAAGCTGCATGATCAGTGGCTCCATGGCATCTGTTGGTCTTCAGGTGTGGCTGTGGTCTGGGCTCCCTTGTGTGGTGCCGGTTGTCGTCTGACTTTGCACCAGTTCAGAGCAGGTGTTAATTTCCTGCTGCTAACGCACCTTATCGCCTGTTTTGTGATCTTATTGCCGATCTGGCTGGTCGTTGACAATGTTGAGGTGTGGTGTTGTCGCGGCTTTTTGCTTGGGGACGCCTTCTCTGCATCTCATTAGCGATAGTTGTCGGGGTCATCTGTGGCGATGTTTTATGAGGAGGCTATCGCCGGAAAACTGGTGATTTTGGCTGTTTGCACCAGCTTGTGAATGGGGCGATAAAGTGCAGATAACTCAGCGAGAGGTCCTTGAGAATATGCCCGTGTGTTTTTTGTTTTTTGTTCTTGTTCTACCTTTAGTAGTTTAACTTCATATTTCAATCTGACACAGTGTGTCATCATATATCAATGTAGCTTTTCCGTCAGGAGCACTCTTTTGTAATGATAATTTGCCT
This sequence comes from Triturus cristatus, assembly GCF_964204655.1. NCBI lineage: Eukaryota > Metazoa > Chordata > Amphibia > Caudata > Salamandridae > Triturus > Triturus cristatus. The sequence continues at coordinate 922,853,817 of NC_140593.1, read as the reverse complement.
TGAGAGAGCCTTTCAAAGAATGCTGGAAACCAGAAACAACCAGCGAAATGTTTAGCAATGCTGTCAACACTGCAAGTTCTTTGGCATTTGTTGGAAATTACCATAATTTGTGTGACATTTCCCTAGATTTGTGCCTTCTTTCATGGAACCCGTTTTTGGTGGCCCCAGGACTTTACACCAGTTGTAAAAAGCTTGTGCTCTGCCTCTTAAACATGGTAAAATTGGTATACACCTAGTTAGCACAAGAAATGTGCTTATATGTCCATAGTATATAGTACTACGTGTACAAAGGGCCAGTAAATTAAATATTACAAGTGACCTGCAGCACTCATTGTACCACCTGCTAAATTTTCACTGAAAAACTTGTTTCCAGGCCTTCCCTGGCAGCCTGTGTGGGCAGTTTTTAACTGCTGTTTTGACCTAGCAAAATAAACCTTATCACAAGTAGGTAGAAACCTTCCTTTTTGTTACTTATAAGTCACCCCTAAGGTAGGTGCTAAATGTCTACAGGGCAGGGTGCATGGCATCTAAAATGAAGGGGTGGGTGGAATTCAAGCAGTTTGACTCCACAGAATTCCGCAGAGTTACACAAAAGCTCTATGATATTCCATGTAGTTCCCCCAAAGTGGCAGAATTAGGCATGTTGCGCTGCTTGCACTATGATTGAGTCCCAGGAGCACGTTTTGTGCTACTTAAGCTGATTTTGCTGCTGCTCCAGTAGATTCTGTAGTTGAGCAGCAGCTTTCTGACCGTGAAGGGTTTTGACTGCCAGCAACCACCCATGTTAGAAACCTTTTGCCGGATGCCCTCCTAGCAATCGGAAATCGCATTCGAAGACGGCAAATGTCACTCACTAACTTACCGTTCCGGAGATGCGCGTGAGAAACAAATCCACCATGAGGCAATTGGTGGAATTTGACCCGAACTATTGTAAAGTGAAGCACCAAAATTCCACCAATTCTGGCAGAGAAACCTAATATATTCCCCAACCCTATTAAAAAGCAGAGCATGTATAATGAAAGTTTTACATGTCTTGACAGTGAAACCCCATGAAAGTCATTATCACTGTAACAAGGCTGGTTCTCCTATAGGAAAACACTGGGTTACACCATAGCAACTTGTAATGCTTCATTTTTGTTTAGGAGCAGCCAGGCTAATGATTCAAGGACTCCTTTGATAGTAATTTAAATCCAACTTAATGGTAAAGTAGGATTTTATATTACCATTTTGAAAATTACACTTTTAGAAAGTTGAAATCTTCGTGCCTAAGCCAATTGTCCCTTTCTGCCAGTGTCCAGTGTCACCTGATGGACTAATGACTCCCTTATGATACGATGGGTATTGCTGCCAGACAGTGGGCAAAAGGCTTTGGCGAGGAGAGGAGTTTTTCTGCCTTGAGCAGGATGACCTGTGGGGGGTGTGCATAACCTCTTCCTGAGTTTCAAAGAGTGCTTGCCGTGACCCTGGCAGATGTAGCTCACCCCAAGATCTTCATCCCTTTGTTTTCTTAGTCAGCTTGGCTGCAAATGCAGTGGGAGCTGGGATCTGTCCCAGAACTGGTTTTGAGTGATTACATGGGAAGGTTTGCCCATTATTCTAGCCACACCTCTGGGTGTGTGCAGGGAGCTATGACCAGATCAAGAAGTGTTCTGTCGTGTTGGATTTAAATAGAGAGGGTTAGTCTGGGATAGCTTAAAGCACAACACACAGTAAAAGATGCAAAAGTTGGTAGGAATGCTCCTGGGCACTTTTACGCCATTGTTTAGGGAGTGTCCAGGAATTTCCCCCACCTATAGGTTGGCACTGGGCATATATGTGGCATCCTCAGTACCCTCCTCGGAAGACTTCTGGACCTGTGAAGGATCTGAAAATGGACTGCTCTGCTGTCTGAAGAACCTGAAGGAACAATGGGCCTGCTTGCCTTGAACCCAGGACCTCATAAGGGACTCCAAGGGGCAGATGACTGACTTCCCATTTGAGCTACAGGGACACAACAAGCTTCCAGGGGTCTTTCCTGGTGATACCCAGATGACAAGTTTCAACTGTACCTGCCCTGGACCCTTCTGCTGACCTCTGCTGCAGTGATACTTGAACCCCCCCAAGTGCTGTCCCTGGCTGGTGTCAATGTGGACTCCTTCTAAAGTTTCCTGAAACCTTGGACATGGAACCGTTTGCCTGATTTTTGCTCTGAGATGAAAAGGGCGACTGGGACCAACCTCCCCAACCGATCTGATGAAGGTTGTTTCGCCACTGGGACAAAGATTCAGGTTCCTCCCACTATGTTCTTCTATGCTGAGGCAAATCTGATCCTGTGGGGCTCCGCAGAGAAGATGTCCGGCCTTCTGGTGCTTTCTTCAGTAATAGCCTGCAGCCATGCCCCACTGGAAGAATTCAAGCTTGAAAAAAGTGACTAAGTCTAAAGGTCTAAAGGTAAACTCTCCACCAGACAAAGGCTTGAAAAGTGTCCGACTGGCGAGGGACCTTCTCTGAGGGTGAAATTCAAATTTCTCCCACTCTAAGGTTTCCGACCAAATGTCAACGCCTTTACTGAGACCACGGGCGGCGACTATCTGATGATGTAGAGCCCTCTTCTGCCATGGCCTACATCTTGCCCCGCTGAAACATCAGACATTAATCTTTTCACTGGGATAAACCTGCTCCCTGTATCAACCTGTGCTCCATCATGGTCGGTCTTAAATCTTATCCATGCCCTATTGAAGTGCAATCAGAGCACCACAGTTGGTGCTTAGTGCTTTTGTAGCACTATTTTGAACCTTAGACTTTTAAAGATCATAACTCCAGTTCTACTTATTGAATTTTAAATTAAAAATATTCTCTATTTTTATGAGTTGGTTTGGGATTTTTCTAGTGTTGTTTTCTCTTTATTACTGTTTGAGTACTGCATCAATAAGTTACACATTGCCTTTAAGTTAAGCCTGACTGCTTTTGTGCCTAGCTGCCAATGGGTAGAGCGCAGGTTTATTTAGTGACTTTTGTGGCTCACTCGGACAAGGATTGTGATATTATTTGAGGTGGATACTCGCCAACATGAATTTCAATTTCTTACCTCATTCCTCACCTGATAGAGTTCAAGTCTAAGCTAGTGAAATACAAGCCCCAATCCAACTTTTTTCCAGTGGGTGGTGTTTTGTGTTTCATTTGGTCATTGTAGAGAACAGGAAAGTTTCCCTTCTTAACGTGTGAGTAGTTCAACGAGTCTGGGTTTTTCGTTTACATTCTAGTTCTTTTAGTTGCAGTATTTTGGAGAGTGAAGTGATATAAATGGTTTTGCAAATTAATCAGTGCATTTAATGCAGGACTACAAAAGAAGTAGTAAAATAAGCTTTGCCAAAGAATACAACCATTATTAAACAAAGGCATACCTGTTTTAAGAATCATAAAAGTGGTGCGTCATTCGGAAAGAATGACAACCTGGATAAATGTTGCTCAATTCCCATGACAATTGATCCTAGTTCAGAATAACAGAATCCAAAGTCTAAAATGTAAAGATAGAAAATGAGAGATAAACAATCCTATAAATATATATGATTCGATAATAATAATAGAACTATAAAGGTGATATTTTGAATCTGGTGCGAACATAACTGAGATTCACACCCCTCGGCTCTGATTGGCTAAGCAAAGCCCATGAGTAGGAGCTCACGCTTTATGCATATTGATCTCTGAGTCACCCACCTGGAAGATGAAGGCGTTAACATGCAAATGAAAAGTAAGGAGACTGCCTTATCTGTGCTAAATGAAAAAACAAGCAGTGGCAGCACACAGGATTCTTCAGGTACGGTACCAGGACCAGGCTACTTCGCAGAGCTCTGAATAACACGTGTCTTGGACTTCCTGATTTTTGTCTTTCCACCCTGGGGCACTCTACTGCATCACATTCCTAATGCTCCTGATATGGGTGCCAGTAGTTTTGAATTGAAAGACGTGCACAGGTCGTAACATATCAGAATCCTATCGTGAGATGGCCATGCCAACCCGGGCGGTTAATTCGGTGCTGTGCTGCCTAGGTTGTGTCAGGGACCTACCCAATGCTGCTGGGCACACGTGGAGTCACTCTGCACTCACTGGCAGAATGCCACTCCCACCAGATATGAGTAACAGCTAGAGAATTCATCACATAAAGTGAAAAATCAGATACATTCAGCCTGTTGCAACTGACCGGTTTGTTACCCAGGAGAAATCTGGATGCCACTGCGCACTTTTTTATTGGACGAGGCTGTGCACCATTAGTCTCTGAATATTAGGAAAATCATGAATTGTATGCCGGCCGTTATGCTTGCTACTAGGATAATCCATCTGGTATGGCATTTACTTCAAAGTGGTTGGTGATGCTGCAGGTAATGTCAAGAATGGATTAGGAATCGTAAATTCAGATACAGCGCCAGTCAGTTTGAGGAAAACACATCTTGTTTCTAGGCACAAATGTCGTGACAATAAGTGACCATCCGCTCCACAAGCATCTTTTCATTTGTGTGCATCCATTCAGGTTTTAGCCTTCATCTGTTTTTTCTTAGTCTAACCCCTAGCTCAGTCAGTTTAAACAACATGTTTATAGGAACTATAACCCATCAAACATTCAAAAGGAACTTGATTAAATATCAACAATGCAATTACAAATTAATAGAATATCCAATAATCTTAAAGAGCTGATTTTTAAAGAGCATGGTTTTCTCTCCCTCCAGAAATTGCATCTCCACGTATACTGACCAGCCGTACAAGTGTAAGTAAAAGTACCATATCTTAAACATAGTGGAGAAAGTTTACAAGAAACTGACGCATTTTCATACGTCATTTTCTTTGCGCCAGCGTCAAATGTCCTTGCGCTGCCATGTATGCGCTGTATTTACAATACAGTGCTCCATGACGCAAGGATTAACAGATGCGTCAGAAATTTTGACGCATCTGTTGGCCTAAAAGTCACGGATTAATGGAGTTGTGTCATTAGCACAACACAACTTCAGCAATGTATTTTGAGGCCTATACTTACTATTGGGAACGCCGGATTCTTGTTCTATCCAATTATCTACAAGAACCCACTCAGGTCGCCAGGATCTTTTTATTTGCCAAATAGCGTAGAGGGAAGAAACACAATTATCAAATCGTATTTACCGCAATTTGACATTTCAGAAATAAAACTCATAATCTTGGAGGTTGACCTTTTATTATCAGCAAAAACATCTGAATATATAGGCACCTCAATACAAGGCACAAAAGATAAATGGGGCCTAACACAAATGCTACTCTACGAAGTATCCGCATACGACTAAAGATAAACAGGATTACAGCTTCCAAAAGCATCAAGTACCCTATAGCAATCGTGATATCAAAATTTAAAGTCATGAATCAAATCATTTCTGTCCCTACTCTTGTCAGGAGAAACACGAGCGATGCAGGGCTGGTTCCGCACCTTGTGCAAACCCCAGATAAGCGCTCCATTTGCTTTCTTTTATTATAAAAAACCCGCCCCTTTCCCGTGCTCCTGCACCTCATTATTGTGGTTATGTATCTAAAGGTGCATTTAGTTACAGGACTTGTTTTTATTTGCATTGGGGGGCTTGTTAGTATATTTGTGAATGGTAATTGCATGTGTATATTAACGAAGTCCTTCATTCATTTAGATCACATTATGCTGTAGGTTTCGCGTTATATGGCATTGAGGTAAGAGGCTTCTTATCTTTGTAATCACATTGCTCGCGTTGCTTGTTTACTCAGAGATGCTCCCTGTGCGCTCGCATTGCCCGTCTGGGCGTAACGGAGCGTGCAAGCCCAGAGGGTGTGAACGCTTGGGTGCGGTTGCCTATGTAAACCGCACCCAGCGTTCTAGAAGACGCTTTGCCTTCCGCTTGTCATCTGCTAAGGTTCGTGTTGGAGTTCTCCCTACGAGTCATACTTACCCGTCTTCAGTGCAAGTCGTCACAGTCTTCAATCTTCATTCTGGAGAGACGGTCATCAACTCACGATGGAATTCTGGCAGAAAGACAAAAGGAAAGAGATAAGTGAAATTTCAAAGTATGTTCTAGGCGCCCAACGCAAGAAAGGCCACTTGCAATTCTTATGAATACAAAGACAATTTTTGGAACCTTTTTTTTATGTAAAGGACATTACAGTTAAAAAACTTTGCGCTTGAACTTGGTATGTGTTTCTACATAGTAGGACACACAAGGAATAATGTTATCATTGATAATTTGATTTAGTGGATTTCATCATTGTATTTGAAAGTGTATTGTATGTAAACACCTGTTAAATAGCAGAAGAAAGAATGCTGGGACATTTTGGCTGGGGTATAGGAATCTATAAACATCACGCTGCGCAGTAAAGAGTGAGTACTAGAGGGACAGGGAAGTCAATCCTTGTAATTCATGTAAAGCCTGATTTTTTGAATTGTTTCGTTTATTTCTCTGTTAGTAACAGACTTTCATTCAAGACAAAGAAAGAACGCAGGAACTAAACATCACAGCCCAGTCGACTTGCCACACATCTCAACCCAGTCAATCATCCACAAGACAATACTAGGACGTGAGCCAGTCAAGAGTTGATCGCAGGTAGGCATTTCAGCATTAAAAGAAAAGACAAATGAATTAAAAGGCCCAGTGACTGAATGATGTTTTTTACTAAAACATCTGTGTAGTAGATTTAGCAGTTCTGCACTTGTATTTTACAGGTCGACAACGGAACACGTCAGCACGTCCAGTATCCGGCCCTCCTCCCAAAAGGCTGTTTTAAATCTTGTAGTATTTAAATTCATACAAGTTATAAATTAGTTATTAGGGAAGTTGGTCCCTTGCGTCCCTGCAAAATCGTACTAGGTCTCAGAAAACGTCTCAAGGTAAGGAACGACGTAGTGTCTTGACAGAAGGCAAAGCCCACGGAGACTATTTTGCCCGGACGCAATGGACCCTAACACTCAAGTGTCCTTACAGGACATAGCAGCCATATTAAACGATTTAAAAGCAGAAAATGCGGCTTTGCGCAGAGACATTTCTGTTTTACAGAGCGCTGTGCAACAGAAACCTCTGCTTAAACCAGCAACTTTTCAGAAAGCATTTTCTGATTCAGCCTCTTCTTCCTCAAGCATCCCTACACTCAGATTCAAGTGGTCACTCCGGTTCCCATCCCTCTTGCGCAACCCGAGAGATTCTATGGAGATAGCAGTAAATTCGCTATCTTTATGAACCAATGCCATTTGCATTTCTTAGCTAAGTCCACAGCCTTTCCTGATGACTCGCCAAAGGTAGCCTTTGTATTATCATATTTAGGGGGTGATGCTGCCCTTTGGTCTGTTCCTCTTGTAGAAAGTAATGATGCAGTGCTGTATAACTTCAAGAATTTTGAACGTGCAATGAAAAAGATTTTTGCAAAACATGTTTTTGTTCAGTCTGCGGACAATGAACTTTTAAATTTAAAGCAAGGGTCTTCAGATTTGCTTCATTATATTTCTGTATTCCAGAGATTGGTGTTTGAAGCTAAGTGGCCAGAAGAGAAACAAGTCTCCCTCTTTTACAGAGGTTTAAAGGATGATTTAAAGGATATTGTAACTCAAATTTTGGAACCGCCTGAGGATATTCACGAGTTTATAGATCTAGTTGTAAAATTAAACCATAGATTGTCTGAACGAAGAGGTGAGAGGCGAAAGTCTGATCACAAGATGATCCTTTTTAAGGACAAACCTATTGCTTTCAAAGAAACCCCTGCTAAAACAGAGGTTGCGGAACCTATGCAAATAGGCACAATTCGAGGCCCTCTTTCTAGAGAGGAAAAAGAAAAGAGGAGAAAATTGAATCAATGTCTTTATTGCGGCAAAAGCGGACATTTCATTAAAGAATGTCCTAATCGTCCCAATAAACCAAAGACTAAAGGTTCTGAAGTGGACCTAGCTCAAGTACAGTCGGAAAACTAGAACACTCGATAAAAGACGAGGTCACTTTGTCGAGTGATTGCTCTTGTTTGGCCTCTACCATACAGCCTATGGGATATCGTCACCTTTGTATTAAGGTTAAGTTGACCGCTTTATCCCATTCAGATTGTTCTTGGGATATTGATGCTCTCATAGATTCCGGAGCCACTGGAAATTTTATAGACACACTTTTTTTGTCTAAATTAGGCTTTAAATCTGAATACAAGAGTTGTCCAGAAATAGTGAGAGCTGTTGACGGGAAAGAACTCTCGTCCGGCCCTATTTTAAAACAGACTGAATTGTTAGACATGAGGTGTTCCCCTTTACACAAAGAAAGAATCACCTTTGATGTTATTGACGCACCACAGTTTCAGTTAATTTTGGGGATTCCCTGGCTGATTCTTCACAATCCGGTAATTGATTGGGTATTAAAGACCGTCACCTTTAAATCAGCTCAGTGTCATGATCAATGTTTCTCAGAAAGCTGTGAAGAAAACGTGGTGCAAGGATTTGATTTCATTAACAAGTCATCTAACATTTTACTCCTAGAAGGAGTCCCATCTCATTATTCCGACCTCACTGATGTCTTTGATAAGAAAAAAGCAAATACTCTCCCCCCTCACAGGGATTTTGATTGTAGGATTGATCTTCTACCTCAGTGGTTCCCAAACTGGGGTCCGGGGACCCCCAAGGGTCCGTGACACATTCCCAGGGGGTCCGCGGTCAGCAGTTTCAAAAGCACTGCAAAGTTCCTTGTATAATGAGCAGTTTTTGGGCAGCAATAAAAGTGTCATGGTAACTTCAGTGATTAATCTACATGCTTGAGAGAGATGGGGGTTTTGTCCAGTGGCAGCTTTGATTCATCTAAGGAAGTGTAGATGTTTAAAATGCCTGCTGCAAACAATGTCTACCATGCATTAAAATACCAGTATTTTGTTTTGTGCATAGCTCAGTGGGTTCCTGCTTTTGCCACGAAGATTAATTTGTTATTGTGCAGTTCACAAGTTCCAATCATAATCTAGCACAGTGAGCTATAAACTGACGTCAAAGAGCTGCATGCAAACTGCATGGTTCAAGTTAGTAAGTTATGCTTTTTCCCAGTCTTTCATGATCTCGATGCTGCTAAAAAGGTTTGCTTGGGTAGAAAAAAATCATTATTATTAAAGTCAACGCTAACCCCTGTGTTATATTCTGAATCCCGAGTTTGTGCTTCACCAGAGCAAGCACTCTTAAAAATACGCCTACCAGTATGGATGACATGCGAATCCTACACCTTGTAGTCCCCTTAGCCTTATGTAACATTTTCTATTAACTGATCTACACATGTATGATTCATTGTCTCTGTATGTGTGTGATGTAAAGTGCTCTGACACCCTACAGTGGTATGAGAGGTGCTATAAAATAAATTAAATACATGTGCTATGGTGAGATGAGAGGCACTGTTGGAGGGTAGTATTGAGGGAATCATTGAAGATTGTCAATCATTGAAAATTGTCAATCATTGAAGATTGACAAAAGATTGTTGTATCCTGGTGCATAGTAAGGTCATTATTTACTATGCTTTAAAACCTAATACAATTCAATATATAATGACAAATGTCTTGTAAAATGCACCATTTTCCCTCAAATTGTTTATGGGGAGAGCCCCTTTAAGCCCCCTTTGTAGTGGTTAGGCTCACTCGCAGCACTTGGTGTGCACTGTACAGGGACTGGTCTGACAACATTTGCCAGTGCAACGTTAGGTTTCCAGTCCAGCCTTGGCAGGAGGAGCAGTTTCGGGCAGCGAAATAAAACCAAACAATGAAAAGTTAGTCGCTAGATGCAGCACCATCCTTCTCATTAAGATTTTTTTATTTTTGCAAATATTTTTAATATAAAAATACTAAAATCTTTAGTAGTTCAAGTTCAAAACAACTTTATTTCGATTCATAACGAATCATAAAAAGCACGTAGACATAAAAAACATAATTAAGGGGTACAGTTACATCGGGTAGCAGTCACTATAAAAATAGAGCAATTAAAATATTTACAAAATTTTTTAAAAAATGCGGAAATTTATCGATAATTACATCGGGTGTTGTCAAAACTGTTAAGTTATCTATTTCCAGAACGTTTTTTAAGGCGAAAGGCAGCTACCAGAAAGTTAGCAACACTAAACATAGTTAGTGGTGAATCTAACTTTTTAAAATAAAATAGTGCAGGCTTGATTTGCACGAACCCCTTGTTCTTGAGCAATGGAACAATATACTTTTTCCTGGGCAGATCGTATATACCACAGAAGAACAAAAAATGAGCAGTGTCCTGCAGAGAAAAGCCATCACATTTACAGGCCGCTAAGTCCTCTGGCTTGGCCCATACCTTCGAGTCATTTAACAGAAAGTGAATCTGGTTAAGTCTTAGTTTGGTTAATAACCAGCGATGTAATGGAATCGACACTACTGTTAAATACGGTTCAATGGCCGGTGTAGTTTTGGAAATATAATGCTCCCTCACAGTAAATTTCGCAAGCTCACAGCTCTCCCGCTCCATTTCTCTCGCTTGGGAAAAAGTCACTTTGAACCATTCCAGGTCATTCTTAACGATGCAGTCTGGTTTATGAAAGAGATCTGGGCGGCCCAGGGAAGTTAATGTTTTTTTAATATATGCTAGCCACGGGATATTTTTCATATTGTCCAGAAGTAGGCAGTCTCTCATAATTGTGTGGTTCAGAGTTAAATTGGAATTCAGCCATGTTTTTAACCACATCAAGATAGGGGATTGTTTGTTGGTGTCACTAATGTACCCCTGGCCTAGTTCCATATGGACAGAAAAGGTGGCTGTGGATTGAGGTAATCCTAAAAGCATACGTAAAAATCTGTTTTCTTCCGTCTGTATTGGTTCTATATTGTTGGAATAACCCCAAATGGAAGCCCCGTACCTTACTACTGAGATTGATTTTGCTCTGTAGAGTGCCAGCATCGCTTCCGTTGGCTTTCCATCCAGACGACAATGGCGGCTGCTGTTCTTTTCATGGCGTTAGTTTTAATGGATATTTGAGGTGCCCATGTGCCCTTTTTGTCATATACTACCCCCAGGTAGGTGAAAGTTCTCACATAAGAAATAGAAGTATTAGCACAGTAGAAGGTCTTCAAGTCCTTATTTTTTCTGCCGCCTACAGCCATAACATGGGACTTGTCTGTGTTGATTTTTAAGTCAAGGGAGGTCATAAAGACATCGAAGGATGTCAGTAGTCTTTGTAGCCCAAGAGGAGTACGTGCCACGAGTACCGCGTCGTCCGCGTAAAGGAGGACCGGGGTGGTCAGTCCGCCAAAACGCGGGACGTCGAGTGTTGCCAGCTCCAGTGTGGATTCGAGGTGGTTGATATAGAGTGTAAATAGCATTGGGGCGAGAATACACCCCTGTCGCACCCCTCTGGTAGACTTGAATCCAGCTGTGCAGACTCCTTCCGGCATCATCCTAATGGACGCCTCTAGGTCCCGATGAGCCTCAGCCAGAAAATGAACCAAGGTAGGGTCCATCCCCAGTTCCAGGAGGATGTCCCACAGCCTGGACCTATTCACTAGGTCGAAGGCAGTGGACAAGTCCATGAACCCCAAGTAGATTGATCCACTAGATGCCACTGTGTATTTGCCTAGGATCAGATGTAAGTTGAGGCACTGGTCCTCCGTCCCTCTCCCCTTACGAAACCCGTATTGGGCATTTGATAAGATGTTATTGCTGGCAGCCCACTCGTCAATCCTTGCCAGTATCACTTTCCCCAAGATTTTGAAAGACGAGTCGATTAGTGAGATGGGGCGGTAGCACCTCGGGTCTCCCCTCTGGCCTTTCTTGAAGATTGGAATGATGGTGGCATGTGACCAGGAGACAGGCAAGCTATGTTTCATGGCGGCATTGAAGACGTTGGTCAAGATGTTAGCCCAGAAAGAGACATTTGCCTTGAACATATCTGCTGGGACGCCATCTGGGCCTGGCGCTTTCTTCCCTACTGTGTTGGTTATGGCTTTTTCAACTTCTTCCGTATTAAAGGAGAGTGCTGGCTTAGGGGAGTTAGAATTGAGGATAGTAGGTGTTTCGCATATTTGATCACTCCCCTAGATGATTTTGAAATGAGCTAGCCAGTCCTCCTCACTGATGTTGGCCTCTAGGGTATCATTAGCTTCTCCAGAGAACAGGGGATTGTTTATAATGGCCCAGAAGCTGGAGCTATCTCTTAAGGTGGCCTTTTCCATTAGTGAGGACCAGGCATCCTTTTTAAGAACTTCTTTACGTTCATGAATAATATTATAGTATTCTTGTCTTAGTCTGGCAACTTCCCCTCTGTCCCTTGGTGATTTTTTTAGTTCATTCAGGAGGCGAGTGTGTGCTTTCGAGCAGGCTTTGTTGAAACAGCCCTTGGTCAGTTGAGTCTTTTTCCTGGATTTAACTGTAAGTTCATCAGAAATTACAACACACAAAGTATCAAAGGCGGTGATTACATCCTCCCCCTGTTTGGAGTTGTCTTGGCAAATGTCTAATTCATTGCGGGCTTTGCTGCTTAGAGTCTTGAAGAACTCAGTTGGAACTACTTTGGACCACTTCAGCCTTCTACCTTGGTCCGTGGGCCGCACGGCCAGCTCAGGCATTTTGATTGTCCCCTCCTTGAGTAGGCCCGCAGAACTGGCAAGCTCAAGGATGACTGGGTTATGGTCACTAAACGCAGCCACAACTGCATTGTAAAAGACGACCCAACTTAATAATCCAGGGGAAACAAAGATGTAATCAATGATCGATTCGGAATTTCTAGCACTGTATGTCATAACCCTTTCACTGTAGGCGTTAAACCCCGGTTCGTATAGGTCCACGTCCACAAGGAGGTTTTCTAGTGCCAGTCCTTTAGTATTGTGTTCAAAGTGTTGGTAATCGCCTGAGGTAGGGCAGTCAGTGTCTTCAATGTGGCAGGAAAGCCTGCAGAGATGTGTGTTAAAATCCCCCATAATTATAGTGTGCAACAAAGTGGTTTGGCGTTCTTTAAAATTAATCAGAAAAGACTGTAGAGAACAGAGATGCTCAGTGGAGTGTCCGTCTGCTACAGAGTTATAAAAATTTATAAGAATATATTTATGACCATTGGCTAAGCTGATCTCTAGACACAAGAAATTGGGGGAGTTAGTGGTTATTTGTTTAATGGTTCCCGCCAATTGGACAGTAATCAAGATCATAAGGCCCCCTTTGTCCCTTCCACTGGAAGATCCAGTAGCTGGGACAAAGTAAGATGTAAACCCAGGAACCCAGAAATCGCCATTGCAGTCCCAGGTTTCTTGTAGGGCTATAATGTCATGTTGGTTCAGAAGGTTCAGCCAGACACTGTCCTCCCTTTTTGAGCGAAGGCCGGCTATGTTCCAGCTTATGAGTTTAGGCCTTCTGTTGGGAGCTCCTAGAGGGGGACAGTTCCCTGTAGGTTGTCTGGGCATAGGGGTATTGGTGACTGGGCGTCAATCTTGTTCATCCGCCTGAGTCAAGGGCATGAATCTATTATGCAGGGTTAAAGTGCTATTGAGGGACATTGGAATGTGTGTGACCGCCTTATGATTACTCAACCTATTAATCGTGGACCAGCTATAGTCTGGTTCTGGTTGAGTATTATCGAGATGGGAGGGCAAGCTAGGTGTCCTATCGAATCCCCTGCCTTGGTCATAACCCAAGTTCGAAAAAGGGTGAGGTCTAGGTTTGGGATAGAAGAAGCCCAGGGGTACGGCACGGGGCCCAGCAATTAAGCCCTCTAAGGGTGAAGCATCCCAGAGTAATCTACGGGCCTCTCCCGGATTATTGAAGTTGATTATCAAGCAGTCTCCCTCAGTTGTTTTATTGGTTCGCCCGATCCAGCCCACCCGCCGAACAGAGATAATGGCATTGGAAACTTCGTTGTCTCCTGAGCAGGTCGAATTTGCCCAAGATTTAGCCCTGGCTAGCAATTGGGGCAGAGGTTAATAAAAGGTTGACGAACAGGTTTGGGTGGGCTAGGTAGGTTCTGTTGACCTGTAGTAGCAGGAGCTGCAGGCTTATTTGTTACTCCTGTTATACTAGGGATGTCTTTCGTGGTAGTTGCTGGTCTAGAGGACGAGTTGGATGCAACACTCCTGGCAACTGAGAAATCTTCCCTTGGTCTTTTAGTACCAAAGTTTGGTTGAGGACATTTAGAACCTAGGTCCGCCGGTGTATTGCCTTTAAAAACAAAAGTTGCTGGGTCGGCTATTTTGTGGTGTTCGTTTAGTCGTTCACATTTCCTTAAGATGCCATCGACGCACTGATGTAAGACGTCTATGATGTCTGAGGCTATTTTTGTAAGTGTGGGCTCTATCTTGTCAGTGATTGCTTTTTCCACCATGTCTCTGATAGCCTTTTCAAGTGAACCCACTGTGCCCTTTCCTCCCTTGAGATTCTGCGTATTCCTTTTTTTATACTGTCTTTTTGCCTGCTTTGTGCTTGATGTTCTGCGTACTCGAGCTGAGCTAGGAGGTTTGGGGGTAGCCCCATTAGAGTCAGCAGTAGTAGGGTGAGGAGGTAACGCAGACACCTCGGGCGGGGCGATAACAATTTTTGGTTCAAGGGGAACAGATGTGATACCGAGTTGTGGATGGCTTGTACTCTCCTTGCTGTTCAGCGATGGTTCTAGCCCCAATTTGCGTTCGGTTCTTGCAATTTCGGTAGTCAACTTCCCCACCTCCGAGGTTAGAAAAGAGAGAATGCTATTAGATTTCCTGGGGACTTTCTCCTTGGGTGTACCACCCACAGTGGGGGAGGGTAGCTTTCTCTTACCCATTTGAGCCTGAGTCCTGGATCCTGGGCGTAAGGTGGGTGGCCCGTCCCGTCCCTCGTCGTCCCTAGACGGCCACAGATGGCCCGCCCTCTGCCCGGGCTCCGCCCGGCTCCGTCCGCGTGCGTCCGCGACGCGGAGGAAGCTGTTCCCTTTTATGAGCCTCCTGGCGCTTTCCCACAGGAAGAGGAAGCGGTGATGAAGCAGAGCAAGCTGGGAGCTGTAGTCCAGTCACAGCGTCAGGAACCCAGCGGCGCTGCGTGGTTGAGCCTGGCAGGTTAGTGCAGCGTGCAGCATGCAGTGTAGCGTTATGACCCCTCCTGGAGCTGGTATGCGCTAGCGGTGTCCCCCGCTCCTCTGTGGGAGCTGTTCCCTTTTATGAGCCTCCTGGCGCTTTCCCACAGGAAGAGGAAGCGGTGATGAAGCAGAGCAAGCTGGGAGCTGTAGTCCAGTCACAGCGTCAGGAACCCAGCGGCGCTGCGTGGTTGAGCCTGGCAGGTTAGTGCAGCGTGCAGCATGCAGTGTAGCGCTATGACCCCTCCTGGAGCCGGTATGCGCTAGCGGTGTCCCCCGCTCCTCTGTGGGAGCTGTTCCCTTTTATGAGCCTCCTGGCGCTTTCCCACAGGAAGAGAAAGCGGTGATGAAGCAGAGCAAGCTGGGAGCTGTAGTCCAGTCACAGCGTCAGGAACCCAGCGGTGCTGCGTGGTTGAGCCTGGCAGGTTAGTGCAGCGTGCAGCATTTAGTGTAGCGCTATGACCCCTCCTGGAGCCGGTATGCGCTAGCGGTGTCCCCCGCTCCTCTGTGGGAGCTGTTCCCTTTTATGAGCCTCCTGGCGCTTTCCTACAGGAAGAGGAAGCGGTGATGAAGCAGAGCAAGCTGGGAGCTGTAGTCCAGTCACAGCGTCAGGAACCCAGCGGCGCTGCGTGGTTGAGCCTGGCAGGTTAGTGCAGCGTGCAGCATGCAGTGTAGCGCTATGACCCCTCCTGGAGCCGGTATGCGCTAGTCTAGTCTAGTTTTTGTTTGATGTGCACACGTGTGTTTATTTTTTTCGAATTACAGATTTAATGATTGACATTTAAATCATAAAATTGCTTGGGCGTCCCCGGCTTCCAGCAGTGACTCAATGGGGGTCCTCAGGAGTGAAAAGTTTGGGAACCACTGTTCTACCTGGAGCAACTTTACCATGCAGTAGAATTTATGCTCTTACAGAGAAGGAAAACGAACACTTGCGGCAATATCTAGATGAATATTTAGCCAATGGGTTCATTCGCCATTCTAAATCTCCTGTATCTTCAGCTCTATTTTTCATTCTGAAGAAAGGGGGGGAGTTGCGCACGTGCATCGACTATCGAGCACTGAATAACATCACAATTAAGAATCGGTATCCTTTGCCTCTTATTCCTACATTGTTGGATCAAGTAAAACAAGCAACCATTTATACTAAACTGGATTTGCGCGGAGCGTACCATCTTGTAAGAGTTCGAAAGGGCGATGAATGGAAGACTGCGTTTCGCACCAAATTTGGCCTATTTGAATATCAAGTAATGCCCTTCGGACTCTGTAACGCTCCAGCTGCATTCCAGTTTTTTATAAATGAGGTCTTGCATGAGCTTATAGATGTTTGTTGTGTTGTCTACATTGATGACATCCTCATTTATTCTAACTCCACAGAAGAACATGTAAAACAAGTTTGTGCCATTCTCCAAAAATTGCTTGCAAATTCCTTGTATGTAAAGTTGGAAAAGAGTCTGTTCCATGTTTCTAGGGTGGACTTTCTAGGGTATAACATTAGTCCCTCTGGTATCGAAATGGATCCAAAGAAAATTGAGGCAGTATGGTCTTGGCCAAGTCCAACTACGGTTAAACAAGTGCAAAGTTTTTTAGGCTTTGCGAATATTTACCGTAGATTTATTCAGAACTTTTCTCAAATAATCACTCCTATAACAAGATTGTTAAGGAAGGGTGTAACATTTGATTGGTCAGCTTCTGCAGAAGAAGCATTTCAAAGCTTAAAAGAGAAATTTACGTCAGCTCCAATACTAAGTCATCCCGATTCTACACAGCCCTTTATAGTAGAAGCGGATGCTTCCCAGTTTGCTCTTGGAGGAGTGTTGTCCCAACACGATCAAGAATCCGGACAGATGCATCCAATTGCTTATTATTCCAGAAAGCTTGCATCTGCAGAACAAAATTATGCCATAGCTGATAAAGAATTATTGGCAATAAAAGCAGTTTTTGTGGAATGGCGCCATTACTTGTTAGGAGCTCGTCATCCAATCACGATATACTCTGATCATAGAAACTTACAAGCTTTAAGATCTGTAAAAGCTTTGTCTGCTAGACAATTATGATGGTCTCTATTTTTTAATGATTATAACTTTGTAATCACATATCGACCAGGGAAAGAAAATCAGAAAGCTGATGCTTTATCTCGCATCGGTGAAAATGAGATTGAAAACAAGAATGTTGTTAAACCAGTAATACCTACAACCTGTTTTCAGGCTAGTATTGTGGCATGTGACCTAGTTACAGAAGTAAGAAAGGTTTTTGAATCCAAGGAGTTGAAGGAATGGAAGAAAGACTATCCTTTAGCTCAGGAACGTGATAACTTATTGTATGTCCATGATCAACTTGTGGTACCTTCCCCAGATGTTCAACAATCTGTAATGAAGATACATCATGAAACCCTTTTAGCAGCTCATCCTGGAATTGCCAAAACATATGAGCTTATCAAAAGAAAATTTTGGTGGCCTTCCATGTTCAAGGATATACAAACTTTTGTTGAGACATGTAGCGTGTGCTGTCAAAACAAGAGTTCTCATCAAGCTCCAAGTGGACTTTTAAGACCACTACCAATTCCACCCCAACCCTGGCACACTATTTCTTTAGATTTTGTGGTTGAACTTCCTAAAACTAAAGAGGGGTTTTCCATCATTTTAACTATAGTAGACCAGTTTTCTCGTATGGCCCATTTCATTCCTTTGAAGAAATTACCGACGGCAATGGAATTGGCACAAGTGCTTATGTCAAATATAATTCGGCTACATGGAATTCCTTCGGTGGTTATTTCCGATAGGGGGTCCCAATTTATTTCTCACGTCTGGCAGAAGTTAAGTGAGTTCTTGAACATGGAAGTGCGATTATCCTCCAGTTATCACCCTCAAACTGATGGGTTAACTGAACGCACAAATCAAACCATAGAACAACTTCTTCGTTGTACTATAGGTTCTTTTGATGATGACTGGTCAACCCTATTATGTGCTTTAGAATTCGCTTACAACAATACAGAACATTCATCTCTTCAAATGTCTCCATTTTTTTGTACTTACGGTTTCCATCCCAAAAACATTCCTGAAGATATAATCATGTCTGACACTGTACCATCTATTCACGACTATATAACTAAACTAACCTCCATTCATTCGCAAGCTCAGGATCATTTGGCAAGAGCAAAAGAAAGTCAAAAAGAAGCAGCAGATAAACATCGAACTGTTCAACCCTTGTATTCCAAAGGAGATAAAGTTTGGTTGAACACCAGAAACTTGAAACTTAAGGGAAGCAAGAAATTCAATCCAAGATTCATCGGACCCTTTAGTGTGGAAAAAGTACTAAATCCAGTTTGTGTCCGTTTAACACTCCCTTCTTCATACCGTTGTCATCCAGTTTTTCATGTATCCTTAATAAAACCATTTCATCCTGATACCCGAATTATTCGACCTCCTCCTCCTATTGTAGTGGAAGGACATCCAGAATTTGAGGTTAAGACAATTCTAGACTCAAAAAGAGTTCGAGGAAGACTGTTCTATCTGATAGACTGGAAAGGTTATGGCCCAGAAGAACGAACTTGGGAGCCATTCACTCATGTTAAAAATGCTCCAAAAGAAATCAAAGCGTTCCATAGAAGATGTCCTAATAAACCTAAACCAATTGCAAGAGTTTTAGGGGGGCTCTTGAGAGGGGAGTACTGTCAGGAGAAACATGAGCGATGCAGGGCTGGTTCCGCACCTTGTGCAAACCCCAGATAAGCGCTCCATTTGCTTTCTTTTATTATAAAAAACCCGCCCCTTTCCCGTGCTCCTGCACCTCGTTATTGTGGTTATGTATCTAAAGGTGCATTTAGTTACAGGACTTGTTTTTATTTGCATTGGGGGGCTTGTTAGTATATTTGTGAATGGTAATTGCATGTGTATATTAACGAAGGCCTGTATTCATTTAGATCACATTATGTTGTAGGTTTCGCGTTATATGGCATTGAGGTAAGAGGCTTCTTATCTTTGTAATCGCGTTTACTCAGAGATGCTCCCTGTGCGCTCGCATTGCCCGTCTGGGCGTAACGGAGCGTGCAAGCGCAGAGGGTGTGAACGCTTGGGTGCGGTTGCCTATGTAAACCGCACCCAGCGTTCTAGAAGACGCTTTGCCTTCCGCTTGTCATCTGCTAAGGTTCGTGTCGGAGTTCTCCCTACGAGTCATACTTACCCGTCTTCAGTGCAAGTCGTCACAGTCTTCGATCTTCATTCTGGAGAGACGGTCATCAACTCACGATGGAATTCTGGCAGAAAGACAAAAGGAAAGAGATAAGTGAAATTTCAAAGTATGTTCTAGGCGCCCAACGCAAGAAAGGCCACTTGCAATTCTTATGAATACAAAGACAATTTTTGGAACCTTTTTTTTATGTAAAGGACATTACAGTTAAAAAACTTTGCGCTTGAACTTGGTATGTGTTTCTACATAGTAGGACACACAAGGAATAATGTTATCATTGATAATTTGATTTCGTGGATTTCATCATTGTATTTGAAAGTGTATTGTATGTAAACACCTGTTAAATAGCAGAAGAAAGAATGCTGGGACATTTTGGCTGGGGTATAGGAATCTATAAACATCACGCTGCGCAGTAAAGAGTGAGTACTAGAGGGACAGGGAAGTCAATCCTTGTAATTCATGTGAAGCCTGATTTTTTGAATTGTTTCGTTTATTTCTCTGTTAGTAACAGACTTTCATTCAAGACAAAGAAAGAACGCAGGAACTAAACATCACAGCCCAGTCGACTTGCCACACATCTCAACCCAGTCAATCATCCACAAGACAATACTAGGACGTGAGCCAGTCAAGAGTTGATCGCAGGTAGGCATTTCAGCATTAAAAGAAAAGACGAATGAATTAAAAGGCCCAGTGACTGAATGATGTTTTTTAATAAAACATCTGTGTAGTAGATTTAGCAGTTCTGCACTTGTATTTTACAGGTCGACAACTGAACACATCAGCACGTCCAGTATCCGGCCCTCCTCCCAAAAGGCTATTTTAAATCTTGTAGTATTTAAATTCATACAAGTTATAAATTAGTTATTAGGGAAGTTGGTCCCTTGCATCCCTGCAAAATTGTACTACGTCTCAGAAAATGTCTCAAGGTAAGGAACGACGTAGTGTCTTGACAACTCTATTCTAAGGTGACATCCCTACACAACATTCCCTTCCAGGTGAGAATCGCATAAAAAGGTGTCAGCAGTGAAACTTCCTAAGAAGTCTTCACTATATGAGAGCTCGATCTATAGTGCTCCCTTCAGTCCCTCTCCTAAGTCTCGTCTGCCCAACCCACGGAGCTCTGTCCCTAATACAAAACCCCAAAAAGCTGTACACGCCTTCAGCACACCCCTTCAGGCAGATTCTTCCTCCAGTAGATTTCCATTAGGATCCTTTCATCTTCCTTTTCATAAATTCGTCCTTGGGTCCCAGGCCTCTTCTGTACCAGGAGTTGCAACTTCACATTCCAATTCACTCCCTTCCTGTCTACTCCTTCTGTCTCCATTCCATTTGAACAAAGGCTTATTCTAACTAACGAGCTACATGGCCTTGTACCTGTAGCCAAATGATGAACGGAAAAAAACCCTAACATCAGGAAGTTTCACAATTCACTGCAATTTAAGCTTTGCTAAAATCCTGTCGACCTAATAAAACATGGCTAAAATAAGAACGAAGGCCTTCACTTTACATACATGATTAGGCCTCAAACTATACATACTACCATTACTAATTCAATTTATTCGTCTCATACTTGTAAGAGAACTACCTTCTTCATTCTTCTAACATGACCTAATGTCTCTTAATGCATGACATTACTACAAACTAAACATTACACATACACAAATGCATTTCTTAATAACTGGTGGCCTTTTCTCTTCTCTCGAGGCCTGTTCACATTTCTACTTTTCTATTTCAACGAATATATTTCTGTTACTCTTTAAACATTCTTATTTTATGTGCGGGTGCTGACTAACAATGAATATGGTACACCCCTACAATTTTTTGCATCAGTAACGCTCTATCGGTTCCCCCCTTTGATGACAACTTGTCATCACACAAATCCATTTATACAGAAGTGGTAACCATCCTATTCTGTC
The DNA here is from genome assembly GCF_964204655.1 of Triturus cristatus. Taxonomy (NCBI): domain Eukaryota; kingdom Metazoa; phylum Chordata; class Amphibia; order Caudata; family Salamandridae; genus Triturus; species Triturus cristatus. Next base: position 922,832,711 of record NC_140593.1, on the reverse strand, counting down.
GGAAACCCTCCATTCTTTTTAGGTCCTGATATTGATTATCTTGCATATGGGCCATTCGTCTTTCATATCCCCTGAGAATCCTCTCAGCTCTGTTTCCTCTGTACCACTTGTACGCTCTTACAAGTCCCCACAAACAGATCACACAAATCACCACAATCAAGATTGGTTTCAGCACATATCCGAAAACTCCTTTCCCTAAATCTGCAAACCAATTTCCCACATGTCCAAATCCTTTTCCAATCTTCTCCCACACATTCTCTTCTGCCAACATTGCAGCCTCTTCGTGAAGCGTGGTAATGTTGACTATATATTTCCTCAGCTCCTTGCTGTTGTCTGGAATATACGTGCAACACTCTTGAACCTTCAACAATTTACAGACTCCGCCCTCTTTTGCCAATAATACGTCTAATGCAAGACGATTTTGTAAAACCATTGTCCTGATCGATAACATTTCTCCATCCACCAACAACAATGACTTCCCCGTGTTCATTGACAACTCATCGACTGCAGTTGCTAGCTTTCGTATTTTCACATCATTCAAAACCACACCCAGACTGGGTATCATTGCTCCAAAGATATCACCAATCACAACTCCTGCACTTGCATCCCTCCGTGCTCTAGAATGGTGTCCTGTTTCTAGCAGAGCCAAATCCTCGGCATGGTATATCTTCGGGAAAATAACAGCCAAATAACAAGTCCCGTACCACTGCTCAGGCAACCTCACGTATGCATTCCTTCCACACACATAATACACTGTCGGGATGACTTGTATCTGACCCTGTAAGAAGTTCCTAGCTGAATCTTCCATAGTAAAGGTATGAGCACATGTGCTATGTCCTACCCAGATTTTGTCCTTGTCCGACTGCGGACGAGCAACACACAGATTTCCCCTCTGTACTTGATCTAAAGCTATGGGTCCATAACTTCCCCTTGACTTATGTAGTTTCTCTTCATCTGTCCAATCTGTTGACTTCTTTCCCCCATCCTTATCTTGGGGTAATTTTCTATATCTGTCTTCAACTTGGCCAATGAATTTCTTTTCAGTGTCTGATAATGAACAAGTCAAATTATGTCTATGTGCATAAGCAGTATCCAAACTTGTAGTCGGTATGAAATAAGTCCGAAGTCTTTCTTCTGACTTATAATAATCATACTTATTCAAATGCTTAAACGCTGGTAGGTCAGGAAGTACTGTGTCATAATTAGAGAAATAATACTCAAACTGTTTCCTTTCGTAAAACAGACTAAGCAATAAACTGCAAGAAATCCCATATGTCAATGGAAGGTGATGGTATCTAATACCCTCATCTACAGAAGCAGGCAACTGCATGCACACATAGCAATCTTTCGCACCCATCGCATCAACGTACTCATACAACAATTTCGCATACGCATTAAGTTTGAAATCACTTCTCGACAAATCTATGTGAAACCTACGGCTTTCTTCTAGCATCATCGCCTTTTTATCTCCTGAAATATCCTTCTTCGTACTGGGAGTGACAGATGTAGGTGTTCCCAGCATCTCCCCCTCCTGCCTGTGGGCCACTGCATAAGAAGTTACGACTACTGCGAATATAACAGCTATAACTACTCCTAAAAGTGTACCTATCACTATCTTCGCCCTACGGTGTGAATTTCTAGCCTCCGCCATCTTTCCTCCGTGCTCAGAATCCAGTTCAATAACAATGGGCGAGAGTCTCTTCCTCTTTCAGGCTTGTATCTCAATGCAACAATTATCCTCTGTAGCTAATGTTTTCTTCTAGCGTTTCAGTTCTCCACTTTATTTCTGATCAGCAAAGGCTTCCTTCCCCCTTTCGATACCTCCAACTGAGATGTCACAAAATTTTTCTTCTTCCATTCGGGCCTAGGTTAACTTCTTTTCGCTCTTATACGACAAAGTTCATCGCTAATCCAAAATAACTGCCGGTCCCAACAACTCTAGGACCCCCTGCAAAATTTCAAGTTTGAGAGTTTTCAGTTCTTGGGGAGAAGGTACAACAGCAAAGGTCGGAAAGGCCAATGTATCCAAGATCAGACCATGAATGTTACTCAGGAGCGGCGGATCTGGAATATGGAGAGTCAATATTCCCTCGATCTCCAATCCTGGAATCTTCAGTAACACTTCCGCCCTCAGAGCCGGAGGACCGCTGACAAGAGTAATCGACCTCAGCCTCCCCGTACTCATCGGTCCTAGCATTCGTCGCTACGTACGTCCACTCAGGGGAAGCATACCTGTGACACGGCACTCTTGCTCTCCTCGACCTTCTCGGAGCTTCCGGATCTTGATCTTCCTCACTCTGTTCTGACTCTGTCACCTCAGATACTGGGGCAAGATCTCTTCTCGGTGTCCCTCTCGAATTTACCCGTTTCTGACTCACGGGCCAAACTCTTTCTGCTTCTGAGACACCCCTGCTCTCCCTTCTGATACCCTGTGCACTGCTTTCTTCCTCAGCAGAATTAGGCTCAACTCCGCCTACTGCACCTTCTTCCGCTTCTGATTCTGTTTCGGAGTTTCTTTCACTTTCGCTTTCAGCTTGTTCCAGTGCACAACCAGCTGCGTCAGTCACCCTTACAGCTTGACTTGCCCTCTCAGATGGCCCTGACACCTCAGCTGGGTTTTCGTTCACGAGAGGGGCTGTATCTTCCAAGGGTGCTGGAACTCTACGGGTATGGGAGGCATGCACCCAGTTCGGTAGTCCCCCACACTTCACTGCCGTATTTGTAACCAGAATAATCTGGTACGGGCCTCTCCAGCGAACATCCAAGCAACTCTTCCTCACGTGTTTTCGTACCAACACCCAGTCCCCTGGGCACAGGTCGTGGCACAGATCACTTGCGGCTGGAACAGCTACCGCCTACACCTGCTGGGACACAGAATGAACCACATCAGCCAGGCCTTTACAGTAGTCGAGAATTACATCATCAGTGATATTTATCAATGCAGAGGCGGGTATTGCTGGCACACGGATCGCTCTCCCCATCAATATTTCATGGGGTGACAATCCAGTTCTCCTATCAGGCACACTCAGGAGACTCATGAGAACCAAAGGTAAGGCATCTGGCCACTTCAGAGGAGTTGAGGAGCACACTTTTGCCATTCGGGCCTTCAATGTTCCATTAACTTGTTTTACTATCCCAGAAGCCTCTGGTCGATAACTGCAATGTAACCTTTGGTCTATGTTCAAGGCAGCACAGAGCAATTTCATTATTTCACTGTGGAAATGCGTTCCTCTGTCCGATTCCAGAGAGGTCGGGAATCCGAACCTCGGGATGAGCCCTCTCAATAGTAACTTAGCTACAGTTAGTGTATCACACCTGCGTGTTGGGTAAGCCTCCACCCATCTAGAAAAGACACACACTACGACTAATATGTACCTCAACCCATTACACTTTGGCATCTCAATGAAATCTAACTGCATCCTGTTGAAAGGGCCACCTGACCTCCCTATGTGACTCATTGTCACAGCTGTTCTCTTCCCTACGTTCATTTGTTGACAAGTGACACATCTTTGACATACAGCTTCGGCTGCTGCCCGAAACTTCGTATTGTACCATGTTTGACGAAACACTCGTACCATCGCATCCCTGCCAAGATGCACAGCACCATGTATCAATCGTGCCATTGGATTCAACAGACATTCCGGTAACACCGCTCTTCCATCACTTGAAACCCAAACATCTACATCTCCCTTCTCACATCCAGCTCGCTCCCAACTATCCCGTTCCTGGTCAGACACCTCGTCTTGCAATTGTTTTAACTCTTCCCATGTATCTGCCATCGCCAGCATCACACTGAGGTCAGTTGTCTCTTCCTTTCCCCCTATATGTCGTTCCGTGAAGTTACATCCCTGTTCTGCACAAGATCGAGCAACCTCATCTGCATAATTATTTCCAAGTGACACAAAATCATTTCCTTTCGTATGGGCAGAACACTTTACCACTGCGATTTCATCTGGGCCTTGCAATGCTTCTAACAATTGTCTCACATAATCCCCATTTCTAATGGGCGACCCAGACGATGTCATGAATCCTCTCTGGGCCCATAACCCAGAGGTCGATGGATCGAAACTATCCTCTGCTACCAACTGGGAACGCCGGATTCTTGTTCTATCCAATTATCTACAAGAACCCACTCAGGTCGCCAGGATCTTATGCTTGCTACTAGGATAATCCATCTGGTATGACATTTACTTCAAAGTGGTTGGTGATGCTGCAGGTAATGTCAAGAATGGATTAGGAATCGTAAATTCAGATACAGCGCCAGTCAGTTTGAGGAAAACACATCTTGTTTCTAGGCACAAATGTCGTGACAATAAGTGACCATCCGCTCCACAAGCATCTTTTCATTTGTGTGCATCCATTCAGGTTTTAGCCTTCATCTGTTTTTTCTTAGTCTAACCCCTAGCTCAGTCAGTTTAAACAACATGTTTATAGGAACTATAACCCATCAAACATTCAAAAGGAACTTGATTAAATATCAACAATACAATTACAAATTAATAGAATATCCAATAATCTTAAAGAGCTGATTTTTAAAGAGCATGGTTTTCTCTCCCTCCAGAAATTGCATCTCCACGTATACTGACCAGCCGTACAAGTGTAAGTAAAAGTACCATATCTTAAACATAGTGGAGAAAGTTTACAAGAAACTGACGCATTTTCATACGTCATTTTCTTTGCGCCAGCGTCAAATGTCCTTGCGCTGCCATGTATGCGCTGTATTTACAATACAGTGCTCCATGGCGCAAGGATTAACAGATGCGTCAGAAATTTTGACGCATCTGTTGGCCTAAAAGTCACGGATTAATGGAGTTGTGTCATTAGCACAACACAACTTCAGCAATGTATTTTGAGGCCTATACTTACTATTGGGAACGCCGGATTCTTGTTCTATCCAATTATCTACAAGAACCCACTCAGGTCGCCAGGATCTTTTTATTTGCCAAATAGCGTAGAGGGAAGAAACACAATTATCAAATCTTATTTACCGCAATTTGACATTTCAGAAATAAAACTCATAATCTTGGAGGTTGACCTTTTATTATCAGCAAAAACATCTGAATATATAGGCACCTCAATACAAGGCACAAAAGATAAATGGGGACTAACACAAATGCTACTCTACGAAGTATCCGCATACGACAAAAGATAAACAGGATTACAGCTTCCAAAAGCATCAAGTGCCCTATAGCAATCGTGATATCAAATTTTTAAGTCATGAATCAAATAATTTCTGTCCCTACTCTATTCTAAGGTGACATCCCTACACAACATTCCCTTCCAGGTGAGAATCGCATAAAAAGGTGTCAGCAGTGAAACTTCCTAAGAAGTCTTCACTATATGAGAGCTCGATCTATAGTGCTCCCTTCAGTCCCTCTCCTAAGTCTCGTCTGCCCAACCCACGGGGCTCTGTCCCTAATACAAAACCCCAAAAAGCTGTACACGCCTTCAGCACACCCCTTCAAGCAGATTCTTCCTCCAGTAGATTTCCATTAGGATCCTTTCATCTTCCTTTTCATAAATTCGATCTTGGGTCCCAGGCCTCTTCTGTACCAGGGGTTGCAACTTCACATTCCAATTCACTCCCTTCCTGTCTACTCCTTCTGTCCCCCTTCCATTTGAACAAAGACGTATTCTAACTAACGAGCTACATGGCCTTGTACCTGTAGCCAAATGATGAACGGAAAAAAACCCTAACATCAGGAAGTTTCACAATTCACTGCAATTTAAGCTTTGCTAAACTCCTGTCGACCTAATAAAACATGGCTAAAATAAGAACGAAGGCCTTCAATTTACATACATGATTAGGCCTCAAACTAAACATACTTCCATTACTAATTCAATTTATTCGTCTCATACTTGTAAGAGAACTACCTTCTTCATTCTTCTAACATGACCTAATGTCTCTTAATGCATGACATTACTACAAACTAAACATTACACATACACAAATGCATTTCTTAATAACTGGTGACCTTTTCTCTTCTCTCGAGGCCTGTTCACATTTCTACTTTTCCATTTCAACGGATATATTTCTGTTACTCTTTAAACATTCTTATTTTATATGTGGGTGCTGACTAACAATGAATATGGTGCACCCCTACAGTTTTTTGCATCAGTAACGCTCTATCACTATACTGCGTCACTCCTTACGCCTGCTTTAAGTTTTTGATGAAGTGGCGTCCCAAAAGTGGCGCAGTAAAATCTTGTCTTTTACTAGGCCTTCCTGCGTTGGAACTCCCACCCTGCATACGCAAGTATAATGTGACGCAAGGCTTTACAGCGTGACGCATCTCCTTGATGCGTCACATTGTAAGCAGGCCGCATTGTTGGCGTCGCCATTGCGTCAAAAAAAGTGACGCAATGGCGGCGCAAGGAGGTGCAAGAGGCTTGTAAATCTGCCCCACTGAACGTAAATTAAAAAAACAATAGACAGGCAATCAACTGATGTATCAAATCATAAATCCTATGTATATTGCAGATCCTGGACACAGATTTCAGTATTTACTGCGAGCAAATTACAAAATGTTGCTTTCGCCCCGAGCTCAGCAATTTCACATCCCACGCTGCTCGCCAAAGCACACTATTATAACTACAGGGATACTCACATAGGAGAGCATGCATAATTGGGTCAAACACAGTAATGGATTGATAAACTATGGAATAAATATCCACCAGCCTCTAGTGTTGAATGGGTGCTGGTTGACATTAAGAAGTAAGGCATTCTTAGTGTATATTTCCTTCATTAAATCGAGTGAAATAATCTTCACTTGCTACAGCATCAATTTCAGAAAATCGACGACTTGTATATATTCAAGGACACTATCAATGGATAAAGTGCAGATTGGCTGTTCTTTGATTCCACATCTAAGTACATTGAAGATACGTCTATATGTCGTCAAGGTACTTAGATGTTTAGTTAAGAATGGTAAATCTATACCTACCTGTAACCTTAAGCTGATGATATGACATTCACTATTCTGCACTCCATGGGCCTGATTGAGATCTCAGCGGACGGGTAACTTCATCACAACAGTGACGGATATCCCATCTGCCAAAATATAAATGCCATAGGATAGCATTGAATTTATATTTCAGTGGACGGGATATCTGTCACTGTTGTGACGGAGTAACCCGTCTGCGGAGATCTAAATCAGGCCCTATATCAGCAGTTCTCACATGCTTTACATTTTGACCCCACTTAAGAAATTTCTACGATTTGAATCTCAAAAAGAATACACAAAAATACAGAAACAAGTTTAAATTAAACAACTCACATACAAAAAATATGCAACAATATGCCTTTGCGAGGCATGGTGGATGCTGGAAGGGGATCTCGTACACATCCATGCTGCTGAACATGGTGTCTATTGTGTGGGGGGCTCTTAAGGTGGAAGCAGCGGACAGCACCTTCCCAACCAGGTATTGAAATGGGTCATAAAGATGCAGTAAATATACTAATGATTGCTGTAATGTGTTTATCATTTGCCTTGTAATATTTTTGAGTTGGTAGGTGTTTACATAACATATGTTTTATAGATATGGTGCATGTGATTTGCATAAACTATAACAATACTTTATAGTATTGAATATACTGCTGCATTAGGTATATGAAAGGGGACTCCCTGAGGTGTTCCTAAATTGTAATTAGGGGTAACAAAATGTGCTTATTTGTCATACATCTTGACAGTCACTTGTTAAGGGGACCCAGGAAGCACTGTGCTTCCTTTGTCACAGTGGGAAGTATCTGTTTCACCTCTAAGTGCCCCTTGAAAAACTGTGTAAGCTACATTCCTTACCAGCAGAATGTAAAACTGGTTCTTTGAACAGGTGTACATCCACAACTGTAATGCAAACATTCTTACCCAGCTATGTTCCTTAAAATCCTGCATGAAAAATTGACCTTCAATGAAACTTTTACTTACTTCCATCCCTTATTTTGTTTAATGCAGCTCTGCTTCCCCTCTACCTGCCTCTTCTTCTGACATGAATCACTCTAAATGTTTTGCCTATCTGTCTAAGCTCTTTTGGAAACCATAACAATATCTATTATTACAACAAGCAATTGCTTCTCACAATAGCTGCCTATTATGATTACATCTATGTCAATAATGTACCACAAATAAACTGGAGATAATGCATGGAATGAGCATACTTCTTTAACCCCAATAACTAATGGACTGACCTCTAACTTTGAGATCCTGGGTAGAGTGCTACTCTCTGTAAAGTGCTTCAAAGCCTCATCAGAGGTAGTAAGCACTATATAAATGCAATTTAAACACTCTTTTACACAATCAACATTTTAACTGTAATATGAAAGTTGGAACTTTTAAAAACAGAGTTTTATTTCTAAAAGACAAAGCAATATGCCACACTTTATCATATCACAGTTATTTTGCTCCTTATGCATGCTCTCTTTATGTCAGACCACATCAGTGTTATAATTGAGGCTACCAATTATCCATACTACCAGGTTATCAGTGGTACTAGCGAGAGGACAGATTGATGGCCACCCCTCAGAGGCTAAACAGACTCAAAGTGCCAAAAGCCACCTCCCTCACCCCTATGCAAGACCCAACTAAAGTAAGAAAACACAGATGGTAGTTTAGTGTAAAGGTAAAAAAAAATCAGTTTCAAGTTGAAAACGTTAAAGTAGGAAAAGTTTTCAGTTGCAAAATTTAGAACTGTTAAGAGTTAACGATTTGTTTTATGAGGAAATATTAAAAGTGTTACATTATAAAAAGTAGAGTGAGAAGTAGGTGTAGATTAGAAGTAAGCATTTCTGGAGGATAGCTAAGCAGCATTAAGCATGACCTGAAATCTCACTGGAACAGGAGACACAATGATGTGGGGCAGGGAGATAGAGGTTGGGGGGAGGTCAAATATTGGTACTCTCACTGAGGAATGAGACAAACACCCAGAATAAGAGACATAGTAACAGTTATAGACAGTTACAAAAGAATAGCCGCAATTGAAAAAGATGTGTTTCTGAATGCCTACATGGCAGTCACATCCTAAAATTGTGGGTGGGCTCAGCGACTACTTGTCAGCTAGTCCCAATCCTGTAAATATGCCAGTTGGGCACTCATCTAACAGTTATCGTAATGACGCCCTCAGGTATTAAAATGTACAACAGTGTTTGGGGTTGGCTTAACTAAACAGAGTGCATTTCCACCCAAAAATAACGTTTGTTAGCAACAATAAGTTAAGGAAAGAGCAGTAAAAAACATAACATTCTAATCTATACCAAGTAGTTTGCTTTCAGCTCATTGATGAAAGGTCATTGGTCACTGTGCTGTATTAGAATTGTAACTTATGAACTTCAAGTAACAAAAGAATCTCTGTGACAAAAGCGGTAAATCTCTGAACTATCCACATAAAATACAGTTCATTGATCTGCAAGATTGGTGCATGTTCTTTGTAGCATGCATGTTAACCTTCTGTGCTGCTTTATGATGTGGTAAATAATTTCATTACCGGGACTTAATTTGATACAGAAACATAATAAAATAGCTCAGTAAATAAGAGGCAGAATCCGTGGTATTAGAGGTTCGGAATGGGCTTTATTCAAATGGTCGATTATAATCGGTTGCTCCAAGTTCCATCACCACGAAGGTTCAGGAAGTGAAGTACATACGTTATTGACAATCAATCACTTTTATACAATAGGCATTACAGTGAAGCAAATACAAGAGGCGTAACAATTGATAGTATGGATAATATATTCGTGCGTAGCAAAAATAGGCGTAACTGGGAGTGATGAAGGAACGTCATTAGATGTGATGTCATAATAGGGTGGTTCTATGAAAGAATTTCGCAATGTCAGCAGAAATACTTGGCAGAAATGCGCGCGCAGCAGCATGACGTGTAATTGACGTGCAACTAGGGGGTGAAGGGGACTTGACATTTAGCTCTACATGTGGTGACAGAAGTCTGGAGGGTCAAGTCAACCTAATCCCAAATCATATCTAACATCCCATGTTTAAAGAACTATGTTATCCAAAAGAGAGGTCTCTTCGAGTAGAATCTTATTCTATACTGACTATACTGACTGTTAGTGCGTGTACAAGCGTCTAAGTGTCTACACTAGATGCGAGGGCGGAAATCTTCCATAGTAATAGGGCTATGAATTACTTGCATAAAGACAGAGAAGCCGGGCCTTTGCTCGGTAGCTGGAAGAATGTTTACTTAAACTACTAGACAGGAATGCATCGGGCAGGGAACGGAGCAGATAATTTCGAAGGTGAAATACAGTTTTTGGCAGAGAATAGGCTGATGTCAGGCTTCGTGAGCCGCGCAGAGAATGAGACAAAGTTCATGGTCACAGATGCAGGCTCAGACTGGAGCTTTCAGAGGCAGAAGGCAAGAAGAGTTCGATGACAAAGTCAGGGCCTACTTGCCTGGACTGTAAAATGGCATAAGTGAACCATATAAAGCCGGTGGCCTTTCATACTTAGGAATGGAATATCCGGCCTATTCATGGCGGGTCTGAAAGAGGACAGGTTGACGGTGGACGCACATGTGTTTGCGTCTTCATAACTGGAACTGGAGGAAACATACATGTACTTGTGATTCATACATGGAACCGTTGGGGTCCAAGATAGGGGACATAACTGATAAGAAAAATCCATATTTCCACATTCCCTCCTTGTCCCCTACTTGCCCGTTAAGAGATATCAATCTTCATCAATCCATTGATCTGTTCATATAGCATCATTTGTTCTTCTTTCTTCTTCCGTGATGAATGAAATCCTGGTGGTGGAATACACGATGTGGCACACAGACCACAGATCGCTGGTCCACATTGTAGACATAGACAGCAACTGAATAGTATGAGAAGGCCAATACCTAGGAAAGATAGGACCTTCCATCCAAAGGTAGATAATACACTCCAAAACCAACCGGACCAAGTCCAGGTGCCTGGGTTCTGGTGTATCTGGCTTACAATCTTATGAAGGCGAGTTATGGCTTTATATACAGATGGCGAATTTTCTGGTATGAAAATGCAACAGCTTGATCCGATGACCCTACAAGCTCCGCCCCTATCGGCCAGGATGACGTCAAGGACAAGACGATTTTGAAGCACAACAATCCGCATAGCAGACTGCTCTTCTGTTAAATTGCCTAAGGCGGAAATAGTTTCGTTCACTACTGCTTCAAGGGTTCTAGTTAATCTACGTATCAGCTTACTATTAGTAACGGTACCTATATAGGGAAAGAGACCTTTATTGAAATCTGTGTATTTTTCCCATGCTGTTTCAGTGTAATCGACTATTGGGAGATCTCTCCTTACTCTATTATATACTAAATGAGTATTTCTGTGATAATCAGGAGGAGCTAGGAAAACAGGTGGCAAAAGGAATCCAATATAGCAAGTACCATCCCAATCTAGAGGCAAACGTACATATGCCGTCTGACCACATATGAAATAGGAATGGCGGGAAGCTCTAAATGTAGACTTGCCTTGATCACTAAATTCTACTACAGTGGTGCATCTACTATGGCCCATATGTATGGAACCATTTTTTCTTACACATAGTTCACCCTTTACTGGAAATATTGACATAGCGGGCAAAATTGGAGTAGCTTCGGATTCGACATTTAGGATCATAACATTAAGCGTAAAATTACCTAATCCATACACTTCATTTTCTAGATCAGTTCCTGTTCTCTGGGGAAGTCCCTCCTTGTTACGGTAGCAGACCTTAAGCAAAACTAAGTTCAAATTTCCCCATACCCAGTTATCTTGATAAACTGCAGAATTCGAATCTAGAGAATTAATTAAACTAAACCATGCTCCACAGGAGCCGTTGTGTGTGAACGGGTATGGAAAGAGAGGTAGAATTCCTTTATAATTCTGATAGGGAGGGAGTCGGCCACATATCCAACAATTTGTAGCATTGCTAACCTGATGGGAATGATGCAACATACTGATAAACGTGTTATTGCGCAGCGCAAATCTATAAGACAACTCAAGCGGAGGTAATTCACTAAAAGAATGTTCAGCAGTAATATTATAAACATGTCTAGAAATAGGATAATATATGTGCAACAATATACTTGCAGTAATTATTAAAAGACTTAAGAAAAACAAAATTAATAACGTCACTATGCAATGACTACGCAGTGATTTACAGTACGCCTGTCGTTTCAACATTTTTCGGGTGTGGTTTCTATTCAGGTCCAAGGGATACATGTCAGAGACAATTCAACCGCTTCACCTTGGAGAGGACTTAAACAATCAAATTGCTTGACTGATTGGACCTGAGCTTTAGTTTATAATGTTCGGAATTACTCTTTTCAACAAAAGGAAGTTTTGAGTCAATGGGTGAAGACACACGAGGTGTGGTATTCACATCCGCTGGTAGTCCATGAAATTTCTTGATATGACTTGAATGAATCCAGCCTTTCCTGCCCTCGATCTTCACGGCTGTCCTTGTGGTGAGCAAAACCAGCTGCGGCGACTTCCACCTAGGATCCAGCTGAGTCTTTCGATCAAAGTTCCTCACTTAGGACCAGGTCGCCTGGAATTACGTCATGGGGCTTCACCTCAGTGTTGTCAGGAAAAGCTGCAGCTACCTGTGAACGACAAGATTGTAGTGCAGACATCAAGGAAGCCAAGTAATCTGTCAGCATATTACAGTCAATATCAGTTATTTTGCGTGGTATAGGCGTCCCCCACATATTTGGTGGTCTGCCGAAGATCACCTCATACGGGGATAGCCCTGTTCGAGAGTGTGCTACCATTCTCGTGTAAAAGAGTGCAACTGGTAATGCTACTACCCAGTCGACACCTTTCTCTCTGCATATTTTGGACAATCTAATTTTCAGGGTCTGATTATGTCTTTCTACGAGACCTGCTGCCTCGGGGTGCCGAACACAGTGGAATTTCCACTGATAGCCTAACAAAAGTGAAACGTGTTTCATTAATTCGGATGAGAACGGCTGGCCGTTATCTGAATAAACAACACGTGGTAAACCGTACCGTGGGAAGAATTCTCGAACCAACTGTTTGGCAGTAGTCGGGGCAGTGTAATCTGAAACCGGGTATGCCTCCGTCCAACGGGAAAGAGCACAAACAACTACGAGAACATATTTGAATCCTCGACATCGTTCCATCTGGATATAATCCATCTGGAGGGCTTCAAAAGGGTGATCAGGAGGCTGAAATCCACCCTGTTCTACGGGAACGCTTTTTCCTGGGTTGAACTGACAACAGATCATACAGGTACGAACTTTTCGTTTAGCTGCTGTTCATAAATGTTTATTGAACCAAATGTGTTGAATGCTATCTAGCATAGCTTTTTCTCCTAGATGTGCTGGACTATGTATAGTGTTAATTATAACTTGGACCATTGAATCAGGAAGGAACCACACAGACTTTTCCTTCATCATCCATCCTTGATCCGTTTGAATCCCTCCTGATTCAGTCCATTTCTTTATTTCGTCTGGTGTAGCATGTGTCTGTATGTCAATTACGTCAAGAGTAGGATCTTTAACCGTCATACAATGTGTTGATGTCGGGACTATTGTCTTTGTCATGTCGGGTGTAAGCTTCCTTTGAGCAGTCTGTTTAGCTGTTCTGTCAGCTAGATCATTGCCTTGAGAAATGATATCAGTAACTTTCGTATGAGCTTTACATTTCATGATTGATATTGCAGTGGGTAGATGTATTGCATCTAATAAGGCATGAATGAGGGGTCCGTGCTGAATGTGGGCACCGTGGGAAGTTAAATAACCTCTCTCTCGCCACAGCACGCCGAAGTCATGTACAACTCCGAATGCATAACGTGAATCCGTGTATATGTTGACTTTTTTATTTGTGGCTTGAATACAGGCTTGTGTCAGAGCGATGAGCTCTGCGGCTTGAGCTGACAAGGTATTTATACAATTTGTTTCAATGATTTCAGTGTCTGTTGTGACTGCGTAAGCGGCCACTAACTCTCCTGTACCTGTTCTCATACATGAACCATCTACATACAACGTCAGGTCTGGGTCTGACAATGGGACATCGGTTAAGTCTTGTCTGGGTTTCGTCGTGATTGTAATGACTTCAATACAGTCATGGGCTAGTGGGTCTGTTCCGATTACTGGCAAAAGTGTGGCAGGATTCAATGTGTTACAACGTCTGATTTCTATATGTGGCTGAAACAATGTTAACTCGTACCCTGTAAGTCGCGCTATAGTCAAGTGTTGTGTTTGCGTTCTATTCACAAGAACCTCTACTGCATGTGGTACTTGAACTGTCAATGGATGTCCTAACACTATGGCATCGCTTTGTCTGATTGCTAAAGCTGTTGCTGCCACTGATTTCAGGCACGCAGGCAAAGCCTGAGCTACGGGATCTAATGTACTAGAAAAATAAGCACATGGTTTGTGTGATCCTGCTTGTTCCTGTGTGAGTACTGACAAGGCAGTACCTTCGCGTTCTGTAACAAAGAGTGTAAACTGTTTACTGTAACATGGCGTTGCTAAGACAGGTGCTTGACATAAAGCTTTCTTTAAGCTTTCAAAAGCTTGTGTATGTTCCTGAGTCCAAGGGAGAACAGTCGATGTGGCTGCCTCCTGTGTTGTCAATTGAATGAGTGGTTTTGCTAGAAATGCATACTGAGGGATCCACTGTCTACAATATGAAGTGAGGCCTATGAAAGCCCGCACCTCCTTTTGTGTCTTTGGTATTGGCATGTTAGCTATTAACTGAATGCGGTCGGGTGTAAGCTGCCTTCCCTCCTTGGACAGCGAGTGTCCAAGATAAACAACTCGCTGGACACAGAATTGCAGCTTAGAAGGGGACACCTTGTGCCCCTTTTCGGCTAGAAATTGTAAAACTGTCAGTGATGCTTTCTCACATTCGGGTTCGCTTCTAGCGGTGATCAGCAGATCATCGACATATTGAAGCAAGGCAGTGTTAACTGGCATGTGGATACTGTCGAGTTCTCGTTTCAGTGCTTGACTATAGATGCTGGGGCTTTCCGTAAATCCTTGAGGTGCGCGTGAGAATTTAAAGCTACGTCCATTTAAACTAAATCCGAACAAATATTGGCTTTCCGGATCTATTGGGACGCTGAAAAAGGCATTCTTGAGATCAATTACAGTAAAGAATGTTGCTTCGGAATCAATAGCTGTCAGTAATGACGAGATATCTGGGACCACAGGGAATTGTGGCACTATGCATTTGTTTAATTCGCGCAGATCAATAACCAATCGATATACTGGCGGGGCCTTCGGATCTGTTCGTTTAAGAATCGGAATTATCGGGGAATTACATACTTTGGAGTCTGTTTCCACAACCACTCCTTGGGCAATGAGTTCGTCAATGATTTGCAGTAAAGCCACTACAGCATCTGGTGGTAACTTGTATTGTCTCATTCGTGGTAGTACCACTCCTGCCTTTAGTGTGACTCGATATGGTGTAATATTCATGCAACCAACGTCAGTAGGGCCTTGTGCCCATAGATGTATAGGTAAAGTCTGCAGTCGGGGATCCATGTCTCTAGACACATAGTGACCTTTAAAATCACGTAAAAACAATCTTACTCCTTCCGGAGAACAACATATTATAGCTCCTAGAGCTTTCAGTGTTTTTATTCCTAACAAGTTTTCTGGACATGATTTAGTAAGCAATAAATCTGTAGTTCGGGTCAAAGGTCCTATCGTAAGTGGAAGAGGTTGTGACACTTCATTAACAATAGGTTTTCCTGAAAAACCAAGGGAAATATTCTGTGAGCCTGAGAGGGGTGCCCCTGGAACTTCACTACGTTTTATAGTTGTTCGACTTGCCCCTGTATCGAGTAAAAATTTTCTGTCTTGGCCTAATAATTCACTATGTACATAAGGTCCTTCTTGGTCTACAGGGACCTCGATAAGGGGTAAGTCTACTTCCCTCTCTAGGCTTGTTCATGCGTATCGTTGATAATCAGGATAGTCGTACTGTGCGGTCTGGTACAGTTGTCGTGTCGTGGTTTGGGTGGCAGCAACAGGCAGCGCTGGTGCAGCCGGCACAAACTGTATAGACTGTGGTGGAGCTGGCATGGACTGTGCATGCTGCGGGGCTCCTTGTTCATTCTGATCCTGTCTAGGTGGCCGTGGTCTTTCTTTTGTATTACCTATGGCGATATTATGTTTCAAAACTGGACAATCGTGTACGTAATGACCTGGCTTTTTACAATAATTGCATGTCCCTTTTACAGGTCCTGTTGAATCACTGGAATGTGTCGTACCCTTTTTATGTCCTTCAGCTGGAACTGTCTGGGAGACTAGCATTTTCATTTTCGTGTCTTTCATGCGTCTTTGTTCATGTTCTTGTTCCTCTCTAATTCTATTGTGATGGTACTGTAACATTTGTAACATTTGTGATGGAGTGTTACCTTGCCAGGTACTCTCGAATTTTAATACTCTGTTCTTCACTTGAGGCAAGGCATTTTCTACTAATTTTGTCACAAACAGATGTGGGTATGATTCGCTACTTGCTTTTATGCCACTATTTATACCAAAACATTTTTCAAATCTGGCATAGAAATCACTAGTGTCTTCATCTTGCTTCTGTTTACAGGCTGAAATTGTACCCCAATCTTCCTTTTTCGTAGTTAATAAACGTGGCAGTACCTGTACTAGTAAACCTGGTAGTGCTTTAGTTTTATCCCCAAGTCCTGCTCCTGCAGTTCGGGCCTTTTCTTCTGCTTCTAATGCTGACCATTCTATCTTTTGGTCTCCTACCTCCCACTCTTTTTCCCTGAGTTTTTCATAAATGCCAGCAGGCATCAATACCTTTAATATTGTCATAATGTCGGGATAGGTATACTCTCCCATGAGTAACATGTCTTTAATTTCTCGGTGAAAACCCGCTGGGTCTTTGTCATGACTGGGTACCACTTTCTTCATTTCTAATAATTCTATTTTTGATATGGGCGTATATACAAATACACGTTTAAACTCATTGTCCTCGCCCTTTATTGGGTGTACTTCTCGTAAGGGATTCTGTCTGTCCATGTAATACGTGGTTCTTTCCTTGATGGGCAATGAGACATGTTCTGGGCCTACAAAAAGAATGTACTGTTTTCTTGATTCTAGTATTTCCTTAATTAATTTGGTACCTGAACCTCTCCATCTATTCATGAGTAATTCAGTCAATATATCAGGCAAGGGACCAGGATCCGAATGCTGGCTCTGATATAGTATAAGGAGTTGTTGAATCATATAAATCCCAGCTAAACGCTGTTCATCTGGGGTGAGATTCAAAAATGTGTGTGCTACTGTATCATCACCATACTTTCCGGGACTGGCAACCCAATGGACGGCTGACCTGGCTAATTCTTGTTCATCCATAGAATCGAGAAAATGATAACCCCTTCGTTCTCGGAGTAATTTGTCAGCGGCTTGGAACGAATGCTCGTTAGACCTTATATTAATTATAGGTGTTTGGAAATTCCTGTTATTATCTGGACATATCGGACGTATCGGGTCAATAAGACATCTAGTACTATTACAAGATCTTCCTCTACCTACATAGGCTATGGTGTCTGACTGTCCTGTGGGCAGTCCTGATCCTTCCTCCTCGCCTTGTTCGAACTGGTCTACCGCTAATCTTTCTTCATGTAAACGTTCTATTTCTTTACGGATCTTTCGGCACATGGCTATTATACAATTTTGCTTATCATGTCTCCCTTCTGATATATTCTGGCTCCATCTGGTAAGAATTTGCATTGCTTCCGGGTCTACCCCCGGTCGGTCTTGATTTCTGATCACACAATTTATGAGGAAACGTAACAGTTCCCCCTGTATCTCCACTTTCTGGTATTCCATAGCTCTGTTAATACATTCAGAATCTCGCCCTGTTTGAACAAAATGATATATATTGTCTAGATGCGTAGTCATTCCTGGTAACTTCCCTAAATACACTGCCGCTCGTCTGATACGTAATGATGCCATGATCATTTCGTCCTCTTTGCCGGGCACAGGGTCATATCTACAATCTATAAGAAGTTCCTTAAGCGTACGGGCATTTATGAGTTTGGGGGTACGTGAATGTGCTGACTCTTGAAAGGTAAGTTTATTTATTCTGGGTGGCGTAGAAAAAATGTTGGTAGCACCTCCCGTAGCCCCGTCTGGGGTATCGGGCGTGAAAGGATTCGTTGAACGCGATACAGCAACTATAGGTGTGGACACGGCTATAGAAGTAGCTGTAGGAACAGATGTAGAAACAGATGTGCTTGCCGGAACTTGTGTCAGGATTTGTTGCTGTAGAGGTACAGATACTGGATCTTGGCGTTGAACCTCCCTGGCAGGCGGTCTATGTGGGGCGGAATTAGCATACTCGGGAGCTGCGTCATCTAAATATGAGGAAAGAAAAACGTCTTCTGCGGTTCTAGGATGCCCCTTAGGATGTGCTTTTATTGGAAACAATGGGGTTGGCAAGTCTTTTGGTATCTCCGGAGTAGCCTTAGGTAATCCTTCGGCCAGAAGGGGATACATACCATTCATAAGGGCATTTCTTTGTCTGTCTACTTGTTCTGATTTCACTCGTGTACCTTCTTCAATTAATAGATTTTCTCGGACTTTATTTGAACTCTCTTTATTTTTCTCTTCCTGTCGGAGTGCCTTTTCTGTACGTCTATGAGATTCTTTACGCCATAACTCAACGGCGTCTTTCTGTGACTGTCTGACTTTCCTTTTCCATAACTCTTCCTCTACTTTCATGATGCACTCTGCATCCCAGGTCCCAGCTGCGGGCCACCTCTGACTTTCTGGTAATTCCTTGGTGTAGTCTACCCATAAATCAAGAAATAATATAGCGTCTAAGCCATGTTTATGATACATGAAGTACCCTGGAGTGTCCCTAGGAGGAATAGGGACGGCTTCTTCGAGTACCCCTTTTCTTGTTGTGATCTGCCTTAATTTCGAAAAGAGCGGCATATTGAGAACTGATCTGATACTTGATTTTGAACAAACTTAATACAGTAAACACGATAATGAACAGTCATTCACACCACAATATGCAGAACGTACTTAAAACATTTAACATTTAACATTTAACTGAGCAACAATAATGATGACGATCTAAGGAAAACTTAATCACTAAACATAATACTCGACATTAACTGAATTATTCTGAATTTATATACTGATATACTAGATATACTGCTAAACAGTACAGATACACTGCTGAAACAGTGCAGACCGGATTTGTGTACCCAAACCCGTCTTGACCGGCACAACCTATGTGCACGTCAGAACGCCTCCCCAGTAATGGTACTCACCGGGTAGCTCGGAAACGGAAGGCCTCGGAAACTGAACTGAACTTGAACCGGACTGGACTTGACTCGAACACTTCGGAAACTGGACTCGACTCGGGACTTCGGAAACTGGTGGGCCTCTGTATACCTCGGATCTTGCTCTCTCAGCTAGGCTCTGGTCGGGATACTTCGCACTTCTCACCGCCTCGTCTGGGTGTTGATCGCAGCCTCAGTCGCCCCCGCTTGACCGGAGGGAGATACAGGAAATCCTGCTGGTACGCGTTGTTGTCCGTCCAGCTGTGGCAGGAGACCGGGCCTGCAACTCACCGCCGGCGCGTGAGATGAGAAAGTGTCCCTATTCGGGCGCCATTCATGTGGTAAATAATTTCATTACCGGGACTTAATTTGATACAGAAACATAATAAAATAGCTCAGTAAATAAGAGGCAGAATCCGTGGTATTAGAGGTTCGGAATGGGCTTTATTCAAATGGTCGATTATAATCGGTTGCTCCAAGTTCCATCACCACGAAGGTTCAGGAAGTGAAGTACATACGTTATTGACAATCAATCACTTTTATACAATAGGCATTACAGTGAAGCAAATACAAGAGGCGTAACAATTGATAGTATGGATAATATATTCGTGCGTAGCAAAAATAGGCGTAACTGGGAGTGATGAAGGAACGTCATTAGATGTGATGTCATAATAGGGTGGTTCTATGAAAGAATTTCGCAATGTCAGCAGAAATACTTGGCAGAAATGCGCGCGCAGCAGCATGACGTGTAATTGACGTGCAACTAGGGGGTGAAGGGGACTTGACATTTAGCTCTACATGTGGCGACAGAAGTCTGGAGGGTCAAGTCAACCTAATCCCAAATCATATCTAACATCCCATGTTTAAAGAACTATGTTATCCAAAAGAGAGGTCTCTTCGAGTAGAATCTTATTCTATACTGACTATACTGACTGTTAGTGCGTGTACAAGCGTCTAAGTGTCTACACTAGATGCGAGGGCGGAAATCTTCCATAGTAATAGGGCTATGAATTACTTGCATAAAGACAGAGAAGCCGGGCCTTTGCTCGGTAGCTGGAAGAATGTTTACTTAAACTACTAGACAGGAATGCATCGGGCAGGGAACGGAGCAGATAATTTCGAAGGTGAAATACAGTTTTTGGCAGAGAATAGGCTGATGTCAGGCTTCGTGAGCCGCGCAGAGAATGAGACAAAGTTCATGGTCACAGATGCAGGCTCAGACTGGAGCTTTCAGAGGCAGAAGGCAAGAAGAGTTCGATGACAAAGTCAGGGCCTACTTGCCTGGACTGTAAAATGGCATAAGTGAACCATATAAAGCCGGTGGCCTTTCATACTTAGGAATGGAATATCCGGCCTATTCATGGCGGATCTGAAAGAGGACAGGTTGACGGTGGACGCACATGTGTTTGCGTCTTCATAACTGGAACTGGAGGAAACATACATGTACTTGTGATTCATACATGGAACCGTTGGGGTCCAGGATAGGGGACATAACTGATCAGAAAAATCCATATTTCCACATTATGATGAGCCAAAACTGCCACGTTTCAAAACTCAGTCTCGTCCTAACAGGCACATTAATCACCAGAGTTATCTTGAAATTTGTACTGTTGCATGAAAACAGCTGGACACACAAGGAACCCTGCAGCAGGTGCTTTTAAACCCATGTTATTTCTAAAGACACCCCCCCCCCCCAGAACTCAATGCCAGATGTGGCTGTATTGGTCACACTGCCCTTAAGCTGGCCCTCCAGTGGCAATCTTTAACATTGCCAGTACGTTTATGGTATCTCGACACGGCTGGTAAAGCAGCACAGGGACAGGTTTGCAATGGTTTTTTTTTAACTTTCAGCTCCACCATATACCTATATGGTCTGGGTTCTCACTTCATTCTCTTTCCTGCGTGGTAGGCAGGATTCAAGTTCACCAAAGGATGAAGGCTTTTGGACATATTCCATAAGTATGATGTTGATTATCTATACAGTAGATAAAAATAATACCTGCTATAATATTACTCAGTAAAATTTGTTTTTATTCTGGACCAATTTTAATTAATTATTGAAGAGAAATCAAGGGAACTAGTGTTCATTTGTAAAAGAATGAGTGACGGTGCATAAAGCTCTGCCCAGAAGCCGCGACTGATGCTATTGAATGTTGGCATGCCATCTACCCAGGCTGTAAATTCAGGAATCCACCTCGTGACTCTTTATACCACTCAGCCTCACCATGCCCCTTTATCCCACACTTGTAGATTCCTGATCATTTCTGTTTTTTCCGCTTTCTTTTCCTTTCCCCTTTGTTTTTCCCTCTCTTGCTCTCGAGAAATGACTGATGAGGGAAAATAAGCACTGGTCCTCAAAAATGAGTGCCGAGGGCCGTATCAGCAACCACCAGCTCAAATTAAGTACTGCAGGGAGTTCCTGAACTTTGGTCATTGTAGCTTCCACTACAATAACAGTCATTGAATATCCAATCCTTACAGTTCCTCGGCAACATTTAGTTATACAGGTTAGTTGGAGTCAGGTGGTTTTGCATTTCCACCTGCTAACAATAGAGACCTGACCTGACCTTACACCAGGGCTGATAGGAGGGTGGGGGGAGTTGAACACGACGATATTGATTATTGTAGTATAATGAACTGAGGTCCTTTTAAAAGGCAGACTGAATTGGACATGCAATAAACCAGCTGTAATGCTCTTTCGCATTTTATAACCCAGTCCGTTCACGGGAGTGGTTTTAGTCGTAGAATTACTCAGTTATTTAATTGGGTGTGATAGAGCGGTGCTGATTCGAAAATTGTAGGGGTGCACCATATCCTTTGTTAGTCAGCACCCACATATATATGAACATGTTACCCAAGTATAATGGAAATGTATTCAAGGGAATAGAAAAGTAGAAATGTAAACAGGCCTCGAGGGAAGAGAAGGGCCTTCAGTTATTTTGATATTGATGTGTATATGTACTCCTTAGTATAAAATGTTGTGCATTAAGTGACATAAAGCCATGTTAGAGGGATGAAGAACGTAAACCTCTTAAGTATAGAACGAATAATTAGAGTTACTAATGATAGAGTGTTTAGTTTGAGGCCTAACCAAGAGTGTAAAGTGAAGGCATCGTTTATTTTAGCCATGTTTATTAAGGTGGCAGGATGCTAGCAGAGCTTAAAATACAGTGCATTGTGAAACCTCATGATGTTAGGGGTTTTTTCTTATTCAGCATTTGGCTGCAGGTACAAGGCCATGTAGCTCGTTAGTTAGAAAGAGCCTTTGTTCAAATGGAATGGAGACAGAAGGAGTACACATGAAGGGAGTGGATTGGAATGTAAAGTTGCAACTCCTGGTACAGAGAAGGCCTGGGACCCAAGGTCGAATTCGTGGAAGGAAGAAGAAAGGACCCAAATGGAAATTTACTGAAGAAAGAGGCTGCTTGAAGGGGTGTGCTGAAGGGCGTGTACCGCTTTTTGGGGTTTTGTATTAGGGACATAGCCCCGTGGGTGGAGCAGACGAGACTTAGGCGAGGGACGGAAAGGAGCAATATAGATCGAGCTCTCATATGGTGAAGAATTCTTAGGAAGCTTCACTGCTGACACCTTTTATGCGATCCTCACCTGGAAGGGAATGTTAAGTAGGTATGTCACCTTAGAGTAGAGTAGGGACAGAAATGATTGATTGATGACTTTAAATTTTGATATCACGATTGCCATAGGGTATTTGATGCTCTTAGAAGCTGTAATCCTGTCCATTTTCAGTCGTATGCGAATACTTCGCAGACTAGCATTTGTATTAATCCCCATATATCTTTTGTGTTTGGTATTGAGGTGCCTATATATTCAGATGTTTTTGCTGATAATAAAAGGTCAACCTCCCAGATTATGAGTCTTCTTTCCTGAGATGTCCAATTGCGGTAAATACGACCTGATAATTGTGTTTCTTCCCTCTACGCTATTCTGCAAGTAAAAAGATCCTGGCGACCTGTGTAGGTTCTTGTAGTTAATTAGGCGAGGTCAAGAACCGGCATTCCCAGTTGGTAGCAAACGAGGATGGTTTCTTTCTGATAGCGAGGGAAGATCAAGAATAGGATAAGTGCTCCTTGAGGCCCATCCATGATAGGTGAGGTTGAATCATCGGAGGGCGAGCGGCAGAAGACCTGGCAGACGGAAGTAGATGGCGAGTAGCAGTGCGACAGCAAGCAGAAGCTCGAAGAGTGAGTATGAACAGGATACGATGTTGTAGATTGCGGTGTTGTATTGTATGACATGTTTTGCGGAGTTGGTGTTAGTGTTGTGTGACTGTGAGATCAGGCTGTGAGCGCGCGCAGCCCGGGAAAGTCTTAGGCGATGAGAAGCCTGAGCAAGAGGGTGTAGAAGACACCCCTGGTAGATTTTGTTGACCACCGATCGTGAGGTACCATCGATCAATAGGACCGAGATAGGGGGAACGAGTGTATGAGTGTGTGGCAACCTGACGCCGGTCGTGGGTTGTAGTATGTGGAATTGAGTAATTGAAACCTATCAGAGGCGATCTGTCTGCCCGAAAGGGACGGACAGTAACCAACCGAGGTCGACAATTTCGAGAGACTGTGGACGGACAGTCAGAGGAGTAATTTGTTTGGGATCAAACGGTTATTTCAGCGTGTGAATAGGACGAATGCAAGGGTGAGACGAGCGGTGTGAAGGAGGGGAACTGCTGCGAGCGGAGGAACTGTGACGCCAGACGGTGTCGCGCTGCGACAGGCTGGTTAGTGTAGTTCGCGCTGTCATTGGCGGACGGAAACCAGGAAGTAAATAGAGGTTGTGTGCGTTTAGTATTTGGTCATGATGAAATGTTTTAAAGTTTTTAGGGAATTGTGCCGGGGGGATGAACCTGTGGTTACTCGGGAGGGTGCGGAGGCCCCTCCGGAGGATTCGCCAGAACACTACATGGCAAGAAATGTAGGGTTGCATACTATAGTTTGGATTGAAAATTGGCACAAGGTGACTCAGGGAGAAGGAGAGTTAGCGTTCCCACGGTATGGTTCATTCAGACTAGCAGTGTTGTATCAGCTAAAAACTGTGATGGCAGCTTTATGACCTATGCCGAGGCCCACACAATTTGAAGCACTACATGCGTGGATACGAGCAGCGCATGATAAAGAGAGAGGTAGAAATCAAGAAAGGGTGAAGAGGTCGGTTCAGGCGTTACAGGATGCTAGATGGGATGCCGCGGAGAAAAGATGGAGAAAGCAGGCCATAGAGGGACATAAATTGTATCCCTTGTTAGAGACGACAGGAAAACCAAAGGAAAAGACAGTAGATGGAGAGGAAGACAGTGACACGGATGATAGCCTGGTAGAAAGGTTGTTATCCGAGAGACCCCCTCCATACAATCCAGATGCCTCAGAAGGCAACGAGACGAAAGAAGAAGAGTGTAGGGGAACGGTACCTCGATCAGAAGTAAGAGTAGAAGGAAAGATCTCTATGGGAACCGAGAATATTAGGTATAAGTCTGTCAGCAGCTCGGAGGTGGAGAAAGGAGTGAGGCTACCAGATGCGTTGAAAATACCAGTTATCATCGGACCTATTGAGTCGATGTATGAGCTTGAGCCGGAAACAGCAGGGAGTTCAGAACGGTCAGAGGGCAGGACAAGAAATGAGATGGAGGCAAGTGGCTCGGTGAGGAGAAGGGAGAGGGCTCCGCAGCCTATAGAATGGAGTACGCCGATGCCAGCTACAGCGGACTCTTCAGGAGGACAGGGAGAATCGAGACCAATTAGACCAAAGTCGTTAGTGGAGTCAAGATCCAACTTGAGAATGTGGACTCCACCAGTGAGAACTCAAAGTCAGGGTGTTTTAGATGCAGAAAGGGATCGAGGAGCGGTTGTAAATCGCTCGATTCCTATGGGCGGATCAGGAGAGAGTAGGTCGCAAGAAAGAGAATGTGGATATAATGACAGGGATGGTACAGCTTGTCGAGAAGTCCTGAGGGGAGCATTGAGAGGAAAAAAGTTGGATGTTGTAAGACTAAAGGCCGAATTGGATGAGATAATAGGTGGAAATCTACCCCTAGAAAGAATACAGACTTACGAACAAGATGAGTTACTCTTTTTAGCGAAAGATGTGACTCGCAAGGCACGCACAGCTCATGAGAAATTGGCGGAGATGGCAAAAAGATATGGGGTGGATCTGTCCAAAACTAAAACGTTGCAAGGTGACCACCGATTACAGTATAGTGATCAGGAACTGGAAGATAAGAGACTCATGGGATTAAGAACCCATGTCAAGGACCTGATTATAGCAATGCGAGCATGGATAATGCTCGATAAATGGGAAGAAAGATGGTCCAAGAAGAAAAGTTCTAGAGGAGTAATGGGAGAGACGCCACCTCGATGGCGATAGGGGGTTTCCATTTAAGGGAAGTACAGAATGGAGGATACGTGCATGTACCCTGGAGTAGAGGGGACTTGGCTGCGTTCACAAATGATTTTCCCAGGCTAAGGGAAAAACCTGTGGAGTGGTACAAACAGGTTGACCGTTTTGTCAAGATCTCGAAAGTATTGTGGATTGATTTGAATACTTTGTTTGACATTGTGATCCCGGGGGATTTGTGGTCGGCATGTAAGGTTGCGATTGAATGGCCGGCCTCAGAGCCCGACAGAGATTTGCTTACACATGGCCCGTCGCCGATACTGATGAAAAAGTTCGAGCAGGTAATCACTTGGTTGAAATCGAAGGTCTCGCCTCAAGATACCGATTGGGTGAAGATAGATAGGACAGTACAGGAGCCCAAGGAGACAGTGCATGAATTCTATGAGAGGCTTTTGCAAGATTTTAAACAGTACAGTGGTTTGGAGGCATTGGATACCAAGGATATGGGGCAGTTTGTGTCTAAGTTTGTGTTGGGATTGAGGCCAGAGGTTAGCCTAATGATACAGCAACATTTGATTTGTTGGCAGAATAAGCCTGTGGATGAGATTCTCCGATATGCTAGATATTGCAGTGATGAAATCGAATCTAAGCACAAGAAATTGAAAGACAATCTGTTATTGGTACAGATGCAGACCGCAGTACAGGGACAGTCTACTGGAGGAACGTTGGGAAGGAGACAGGGAAGTTACCAAGGAGGAGCACAGAATGCTCAAGGACTGGGGAGGCCGAGAGGAGTAGATCCTAAGACCGGAATAGATGTGACAGTATTGAAAAAGACCACAGCTTGTCACCTTTGCCATCAGATTGGACACTGGAGACGCGAGTGTCCGTTTAATCCATTAAATCAGATACAGCAGGAAGAAGAGTTGACCCATGTTCCAGTAGCAGACACACTCCCTGTAGTGACGCCACCTAGAATGACAAAGGGGGGGACGAACGTTCCGCAGGTACAAGTTCCCCGACCGCCTAGAATACAGAATATGCAGCAGGGAGCTCGGACGTATGTACAGATGCCTCTATTCGAAGTGAATGGGGAAGGCGATTCCGATCCAGCCACAAGATCGTACTGGAGAGGAGATGATGACTGTGCGCTTAGAGCAGTCCTAGAAGTAGACCAAAGGGGACCATTTGTAGAAGCAGAGATTGATGGCCACCCTACGACCTTTTTGGTTGATACGGGGGCTACAAGGTCGACTGTAAGGTCTGCAGTGATCCCGTATCTACCCCTCTCTGGTCAAACAATCCAAGTTGTTGGAGTAGCGAACAGGCAATTGACTAGCCCACTGACGGAACCAATCCCGATCAGGATCGGGAACTTCAGTGATAGACACCAGTTCGTGGTGTGCGATTCTAGCCCAGTCTGTTTGTTAGGAAGAGACCTATTGTGTAAACTTAATTGTACCATCTATTGCACCCCGAATGGAGTGGAAGTCCAGACAAGAGATGATGATGCGACCTTTAAGGTTGCGAATCAGCTTTGGTGCGTGGAAATGTATCCTGCACTTACAGTGGAGGAACTCCCCTTAGATCTAAGGGAGTCTGTGTCAGTTGAAGTATGGGACCTTAGTGGGGAAGAGATCGGATTAGTAAAGGGTGTAGATCCAGTGAAAATAAGAGTCAAAACGAATGTGGAATACCCGAGAACTCCCCAGTACAAATTGTCACCGGAAACTATTGAGGGGATCAAACCTGTAATTGAGTCCATGCTGAGGCAGGGGATTCTGAGAGAAATCAGAGGTAGTCCGTGTAATTCGCCCATAATGGGATTGCAGAAGCCGAGTGGGAAGTTTAGGATTGTGCAAGATTTGCGAAGGATTAATGAAATCGTAATCCCATGTTGTCCTGTGGTACCGAATCCATCCGTGATCCTGTTCCAAATCCCATGTGATGCGGAATGGTTCACCGTGATCGACTTGTGTCAAGCTTTTTTCTCAATACCTCTGCATGAGGAGAGCCAATTTCTTTTCGCGTTCAGGCTGGAAAATCGTGTGTTAACATGGTGTCGTATCCCACAGGGGTACACTGAGAGCCCATCTATTTTCAACCAGATTTTGAAAAAGAACCTGGAAGGTCTAGTGCTTCCCCAGGAGTCCGTTCTCGTCCAGTACATAGATGATTTGTTAGTGGCGTCAAAAACTGAGGACGCCTGCAGGATTGATACGGTGGCACTGTTGAATTTCCTGGGAGAGAATGGGCATAAAGTGTCTCCAAATAAATTGCAGTACTGTTTGAGTGAAGTACAGTATTTGGGTCACAGGATCGAGAAGGGCAAGAGGAAAATATCCCCAGATCGCATAGAGGCGATCTTGAGAATGCCCGTCCCTACGACTCAGAGGGCAGTTCGAATGTTTTTGGGAATGGTTGGCTACTGTCGCCAATGGATCCCAAACTTCTCCTTTGAGGCAAAGCCCTTACAGAAGCTGACGCACAAAGATGTGAGTGATCCGGTACCATGGGATGAAGACTGCTTAAGGGCATTTCTGAAGTTAAGAGAAGCCTTGTGCTTTGCACCAGCATTGGGAATGCCTGATTATAAGAAGGCATTCGCATTGTTTTGCTGTGAAAAAGAAGGTTGCGCATTGGCAGTGTTAACTCAGGTCCATGGGAATGTCCGTAGACCAGTTGCTTATTTTTCGGCTACACTAGATCCAGTAGCCTCTGCGTTGCCCGGATGTCTCAGATCCGTTGCTGCAACAGGTGTCAGTATCGAGAGATGTGAGAGCATTGTAATGGGTCATCCGCTTACTGTGCATGTGCCACATTCGGTTGAACTGTTGATGATCAGGACTAAGACACAACACCTCACGAATAATAGATTGACACGTTATGAACAAGTCATACTAGCTGCTGAAAATGTAACATTGAAGAGGTGTTCTGTTTTAAATCCTGCTACACTGTTGCCAATCCCAAATATTGTTGATGAAGATTGTGAGGATCATGACTGCCTCGATGTGACTGAATTGTGCACCAAACCCAGACCTGATATTGTAGATGAACCACTTTCCAAACCTGATGAAATATTCTTTGTAGACGGTTCATGTTTAAGAGACAATATGGGTCAGTTGAAAGCAGCCTTTGCTGTGTGTACCATCACTGGGGTGGTCGAAGCCGCTTGTTTAGAAGGAGTATACTCCGCACAGGTGGCCGAGCTCATTGCTTTAACTCGCGCCTGTGTGGCCGCAACCCAGATCCGTGTAACGATTTATACGGACAGCCAGTACGGGTTTGGTGTTGTTCACGACTTCGGACAGTTATGGTCCCAGAGGGGGTTCATGACATCATCTGGGTCACCCATTAGAAATGGAGAATATGTGAGACAACTGTTGGAGGCGTTGCAAGGCCCCGATGAGATTGCAGTAGTGAAGTGTGCTGCTCATACGAGAGGAAATGATTTTGTATCTCTTGGAAATAGCTATGCCGACGAAGTGGCCCGATTTTGTGCAGAGCAGGGGTGCAATTTTACAGAGCGACACATGAGGGGAAATGAGGAGACCACTGATCTCAGTATGATGTTGGCGATGGCCGATACATGGGAGGAGTTGAAACAGTTGCAAGATGAGGTGTCTGAAGAAGAACGAGATAGTTGGGTATGAGCTGGGTGTGAAAAGGGAGATGTGGATGTTTGGGTTTCAAATGATGGAAGAGCGGTGTTACCAGAATGTTTGTTAAATCCAATGGCGCGATTGATACATGGTGCTGTGCATCTTGGCAGGGACGCGATGGTGCGAGTGTTTCGACAGACATGGTACAATACGAAGTTTCGGGCAGCAGCAGAAGCTGTATGCCAGAGATGTGTCACCTGTCAACAAATGAATGTAGGGAAAAGGACAGCTGTGACGATGAGTCATATAGGGAGGTCAGGTGGCCCTTTCAACAGGATGCAGTTAGATTTCATTGAGATGCCAAGGTGTAATGGGTTGAGGTACATATTAGTCGTGGTGTGTGTCTTTTCCAGGTGGGTGGAGGCTTACCCGACACGCAGGTGTGACACTCTAACTGTAGCTAAGTTGCTGTTGAGAGAGCTCATCCCGAGGTTCGGGGTCCCGACCTCTTTGGAATCGGACAGAGGAACGCATTTCCACAGTGAATTGATGAAGTTGCTATGTGCTGCCTTGAACATAGATCAAAGGTTGCATTGCAGTTATAGACCAGAGGCTTCTGGGATAGTCGAACAAGTTAATGGGACGTTGAAGGCCCGAATGGCAAAAGTGTGCTCCTCTACTCCCCTGAAGTGGCCAGACGCGCTACCCCTGGTACTAATGAGTCTCCGAAGTGTGCCAGATAGGAGGACTGGATTATCGCCCCATGAGATATTGATGGGGAGAGCGATGCGTGTGCCAGCAATACCAGCCTCTGCATTAATAAATATCACTGATGATGTTATTCTGGACTACTGTAAAGGCCTGGCTGATGTGGTTCATTCTGTGTCCCAGCAGGTGCAGGCGGTAGCTGTCCCAGCTGCAAGTGATCTGTGCCACGACCTGTGCCCAGGCGACTGGGTATTAGTGCGGAAACACGTGAGGAAGAGTTGCTTGGATGTTCGCTGGAGAGGTCCCTACCCAATCATCTTAGTCACGAACACTGCAGTGAAGTGTGGGGGACTACCGAACTGGGTGCATGCCTCCCATACCCGTAGAGTTCCAGCACCCTCGGAAGATACAGCCCCTCTTGTAAGTGAAAACCCAGCTGAGGTGGCAGGGCCATCTGAGAGGGCAAGTCAAGCTGTAAGGGTGGCTGACGCAGCTGGTTGTGCACTGGAACAAGCTGTAAGCGAAGAAGAGAGAAATTCTGAATCAGAATCAGAAGAAGGTGCATTCGGCGGGGAAGAGCCAAATCTTCCTGGAGCAAGAGATAGTGCACAGGGTATCGGAAGGGAGAGCAGAGGTGTCTCAGAAGCAGAAAGAGTTTGGCCCGTAAATCGGAGACGGGAAAATTCAAGAGGGACACCGAGAAGAGATCTTGCCCCAGTGTCGGAGGTGCAGGAGTTGGAGCAGAGCGAGGAAGAACAAGATCCTGAAGCCCCAAGGAGGTCAAGGAGAGCCAGAGTACCGTGTCACAGGTACGCTTCGCCTGAGTGGACGTACGTAGCAACGAATGCTAGGACCGATGAGTACAGGGAGGCTGAGATCGATCACGCTTGTCAGTGGTCCACCGAATTTGAGGGCAGAAGTGTTGTTGAAGGTTCCAGGATTGGAAATCGAGGGGGTATTGACTCTTTTCATTCCAGACCCTCCACTCCTGAGTAACATTCGTGTTCTGATTTTGGATACATTGGCCTTCCCGAACTTTGCAGTTGTACCTTCTCCCCAAGAACTGAAAGCACTTCAGCTTGAAATATTGCAAGGGGTCCTGGAGGTGTTGGGACCCGCAGTCATTTTAGATTGAAGTTGACTTTTGCTAGGAGGGAGATAAAGGAAGGGAGCCTTTGCGAATCCGAAAAAGAAGGTAGAGAACTGAACACTTAGATATTAGACTGAATGAGAAGGAGACTCTCGCCCATTGTTATAGAACTAGATTCGGTGTGTGGAGGAAAGATGGCAGAACCTAGAAGTTCACACCGTAGGGCGAAGAAAGTGATAGGTACACTCTTAGGAGTAGTCATAGCTGTTATTTTTGCAGTGGTCATAACTTCATATGTAGTGGCTCACAGAGAGGAGGGAAAGATGTTAGGGACACCTACACCTGTTACCATCAGTACAGAGAAAGATATCTCAGGAGATAAAAGAGCGATGATGATAGAAGAAAGTCGTAGGCTACACATGGATTTGTCGAGAGGTGATTTCAAGCTCAATGCATATGCGAAACTATTGTATGAGTACGTGGACGCGATGAATGCGAAGGATTGCTATGTATGCATGCAGTTACCTGCTTCTGTAGATGAGGGTATTAGATACCATCACCTTCCGTTGACTTATGGGATCTCTTGCAGTCTATTGCTTAGCCTGTTTTATGAAAGGAAGCAGTTTGAGTACTACTTCTCAAATTATGATACAGTACTTCCCGATGTACCAGCGTTCAAGCATTTGAATAAGTATGATTATTATAAGTCGCACGAAAGACTTCGGTCTTATTTTATCCCGACTCAAAGTTTGGATACTGCCTATGCACATAGAAATAATTTGACATGTTCGGTGTCAGACACTGAAAAGAAATTTATTGATCAAGTCGAGGACAGATATAGAAAATTAACCCAAGATAAAGATGGGGGAAAGAAGTCAACTGATTGGACAGAGGAAGAGAGGCTGCATAAGTCAAGGGGAAGTTATGGACCCATAGCTTTAGACCAAGTTCAGAGAGGAAATCTGTGTGTTGCTCGTCCACAGTTGGACAAGGATAAGATCTGGGTGGGACATAGCACATGTTCCCACACCTTTACTATAGAAGATTCAGCTAGGAACTTTTTGCAGGGTCAGATACAGGTAATCCCAACGGTGTATTATGTGTGTGGGAGGAATGCATACGTGAGATTGCTTGAGCAGTGGTACGGGGCTTGTTATTTGGCTGTTATTTTCCCGAAGATATACCATGCCGAGGATTTGACCCTGCTAGAGACAGGACACCACTCCAGAGCACGCAGGGATGCTAGTGCAGGAGCTGTGATTGGTGATATCTTTGGAGCAATCATACCTGGTTTGGGTGTGATTTTAAATGACGTGAAAATACGAAAATTAGCAACTGTGGTGGATGAGTTGTCAATGAACACAGCGAAGTCATTGTTGCTGGTGGATGGAGAGATGTTATCGATCAGGACAATGGTTTTACAAAACCGTCTTGCTTTGGACGTATTGTTAGCCAAAGAGGGCGGAGTCTGTAAGACATTGAAAGTTCAGGAATGTTGCACATATATTCCAGACAACAGCAAAGAGCTGAGGAAATATATAGTCAACATTACCACACTTCATGAAGAAACTGCAATATTAGCAGAAGAGAATGTGTGGGAAAAGATTGGAAAAGGATTTGGGCACGTAGGAAGCTGGTTTGCAGATTTGGGAAAGGGAATTCTTGGATATGTGCTGAAGCCAATTTTGATTGTGGTGGTTTGTGTGGTTTGTCTGTGGGGACTTGTGAGAGCATACAAGTGGCATCGAGGAAACCGAGCTGAGAGGATTCTCAGGGGACATGAAAGACGAATGGCACATATGCAAGATAATCAGTACCAAGAGCTGAAAAGAATGGAAGGTTTCCGACAGAATGGAATGGTTACCACTTCTATGTAGATAGATTTGTGTGATGACAAGTTGTCATCAAAGGGGGGGACTGATAGAGCGGTGCTGATGCGAAAATTGTAGGGGTGCACCATATCCTTTGTTAGTCAGCACCCACATATATATGAACATGTTACCCAAGTATAATGGAAATGTATTCAAGGGAATAGAAAAGTAGAAATGTAAACAGGCCTCGAGGGAAGAGAAGGGCCTTCAGTTATTTTGATATTGATGTGTATATGTAATGCTTAGTATAAAATGTTGTGCATTAAGTGACATAAAGCCATGTTAGAGGGATGAAGAACGTAAACCTCTTAAGTATAGAACGAATAATTAGAGTTACTAATGATAGAGTGTTTAGTTTGAGGCCTAACCAAGAGTGTAAAGTGAAGGCCTCGTTTATTTTAGCCATGTTTATTAAGGTGGCAGGATGCTAGCAGAGCTTAAAATACAGTGCATTGTGAAACCTCATGATGTTAGGGGTTTTTTCTTATTCAGCATTTGGCTGCAGGTACAAGGCCATGTAGCTCGTTAGTTAGAAAGAGCCTTTGTTCAAATGGAATGGAGACAGAAGGAGTAGACATGAAGGGAGTGGATTGGAATGTAAAGTTGCAACTCCTGGTACAGAGAAGGCCTGGGACCCAAGGTCGAATTCGTGGAAGGAAGAAGAAAGGACCCAAATGGAAATTTACTGAAGAAAGAGGCTGCTTGAAGGGGTGTGCTGAAGGGCGTGTACCGCTTTTTGGGGTTTTGTATTAGGGACAGAGCCCCGTGGGTGGAGCAGACGAGACTTAGGCGAGGGACGGAAAGGAGCAATATAGATCGAGCTCTCATATGGTGAAGAATTCTTAGGAAGCTTCACTGCTGACACCTTTTATGCGATCCTCACCTGGAAGGGAATGTTAAGTAGGTATGTCACCTTAGAGTAGAGTAGGGACAGAAATGATTGATTGATGACTTTAAATTTTGATATCACGATTGCCATAGGGTATTTGATGCTCTTAGAAGCTGTAATCCTGTTCATTTTCAGTCGTATGCAAATACTTCGCAGACTAGCATTTGTATTAATCCCCATATATCTTTTGTGTTTGGTATTGAGGTGCCTATATATTCAGATGTTTTTGCTGATAATAAAAGGTCAACCTCCCAGATTATGATTCTTCTTTCCTGAGATGTCCAATTGCGGTAAATACGACCTGAAAATTGTGTTTCTTCCCTCTACGCTATTCTGCAAGTAAAAAGATCCTGGCGACCTGTGTAGGTTCTTGTAGTTAATTAGGCGAGGTCAAGAACCGGCGTTCCCAGGTGCATCCGACGACCGTAGTGACAATTAAACTTACAATAAGTTAAAAATAATGTGCTGCTTAGTTTCTGCTACTTGGACATCCGGGACTTAAGTTCATAACAATATTATGCCTTTCAATATATTTCTTTATTTTAATTAAAATGCACTGCAGATATGGATTCTATTGTATTTAGTTACTGCTACCTTTTGGCATTTATTTGCCTGAACTATGGCCGCGGGCTGTGAACTGCGCCTGACTGCCCACGATAATGAAATAGGAAGACAACACGTGCATAAAACCTCGGAATTGAAGCCATTTCCTCTGCTAATCACATTTTTCTAACTGACATGTGCCGCATTGTCATATCCTATGTGGGATACAGGCACCGGCCTGGGAATAGGCCAGCATCTGCTACCAAGGGCCGTTAAGCAAATGTAGACTTCCGAAAGAACACAGTACACCGTGGAGAACTGCACGCGAGTTGACAGTCTGGCTGCAACCACCTGTCTGGTCATCCTGAACTGTGAGTGAACTGAAGGCTTCAATCCACATGGCATTTAAAGGAAAATGGTCATTTTGAAGTCATGCAATTTTCTACTTATATTGGAACGAATTCACCTATAAAGTGTATTTCTCCAAAAGCACAGAGCAATTTCAAGTATCGATTAGTATAGATGTGAAGTGAAACCCTGTAGCCCATAAGCAGAGGAGTTGTAGTATTTTAAGGTGAACTCTGGCATTTTCATCACAGACTGGACTGCATAGCGCAATGGAAGAGCCCTTGGGGCGCTGCTGAAATAGTCAATAAGGAGGCATTCTTTGCACATACACAACATAGTTTTAAATAATTATTTTCTATTTGACATCTTTCAATGTAATATTAATGAAACATACTTTTCTCTAACAATTTAAGTGCACGGGGGGCAGATTTATGTTCCCTGGCGCATCCCTGCAAATCAGCATGGATGCGCCAGGGAAGATGCGTCACGCAAGTTTGCCCTTGCGCCACCGCAGATGCCCTGCATTTACAATGCAGCGCATCGTGGCGCAAGGACAAGCAGATGCGTGACGCATCTGCCGGCGTAAGGTTGGTGCATTGCTGGAGTTGCGTCGCAACCGCGACGCAGCTCCAGCAAGGCTCGAGGTGCCCCTATCCCTAACATGCTGCGTCAATTCTTACGCCTGCTTCAAGCAGGCGCAGGGTTTTGACGCAGCATGGCCGGAAAAATGACTGAGTGAAATCTTGTAGATTTCACTCAGCCACTTTTTGGAGGCGTTCCTGCGCCGGAACGCCCCCCCCCCCTGTGCAGATAAGCCCACATGTAGCGCAAGCTTTACAACGTGACGCATCTCCCTAGATGCGTCACGTTGTAAATAGCCCGCAGCATGGCGCTTGCTTTGCGCCGTCGCTGCGTCACAAAAGTGACGCAACAGCTGCGCAAAAGTGGCGCACGGGGTTTATAAATCTGCCCCACTGTGTTTAGTGTCACAAAGTAACAGGCGTGCATTCATGTAAATAATGCGAGTAAAAATGGAAAACATAAACAATTCAGTGCTTGTCTGGATTTTAAATTTGGTGGTCATGTGCTATGTGGAGCTTCGTTATCAATTGATGTAAAAGAATGTGAGGAGGATCTTTTAGTAAAGCAAAGGTAGTTTGTGAAATCCCAGATTTCTTACAACTGCAATTAAAATATTTCTTTGCCTTAGCCAGATTAATCAAATAATATACATAATATATCATGATTAATAGCACCATTGAGCAAAATAATGTCATGTGTAACATATCAATATTAGGACATAAAAAACAACTGACCTTCATTGTTCCCTAATCCTGGACAACAAATCAAACTGCACCTCGAGGTTAAGATGCAAGTGTCAGTGCTAACACATCCAAAAGCGTAGATGTAGGTGTGGCGGCTGAATCGGGTCCTCAATAAATTGTATTTTTAAACTAGAGAGTCCTAAATGAGTTATTTTGTATCCATAGTTGGTCGTGGGAAAATTTCATGGCATTTCAGGAACACATTATCCACAAATTGAACACACTGTATGGGAGGATGCCCCATGTTTACATTGTTTCCATTCGAGCTTATCACAACCACTCAGAAAAGAAACCACATCGTTATTGCAATTAGGAGCGGTGAAAAACAAGCTCTTTTTTATTTTTTTTTACTATTTCAGGGTTTTTCTAGAGATAGAAAAGCACGAAACATAGTAATAGAAACTCTGCTGCAAAACATTTGGCAAGACCCAAACATTTGCTTATAGCACCTGGTCTACTGAGGCAAAACGCTCTACTATTCCAAACTCCAGTCAAAGCCTCCTCGAAGAAGATGCTGTACAAATCAAGGCCAGTTTTACTATACTACACTCCAGTCAGAGCCTACTCGGCTAAGGTGCTGGACACTGAAGGGGGCAGATTTACTATTCCTAACTCCATCAAAGACTATTCAAGGAAGACGCTGGACACTGAAGGGGGTCAATTATTCTTCTAAACTCCAGCCGGAGACAACTCGGGAAAGCTGCTCCACTCAGGAGGGGTAGACTTACTATTCCAAACTCCCGTCAAAGCCAACTCAAGGAAGGTGCTGGAGACTCAAGGGGGCAGATTTAATATTCTAAGCTCCAGTCATAGCCAAGTTGGGGAAGGTGCTGGATACAGAAGGGGCCACATTTAGGGCCTCATGTAGGAAGCCAAATACCGGTCGGTAACGGACGAAATTCGGTAAATATCCCGTTACCGACCGGTATTTAGGCATTTGCTATGTAGGGGGCTGATTTCTGGATTCGGTATTTACCGAATCGGAAATTAAGAAATCGGTAAAATACCGATTCGGTAAATACCGAATCCAGAAATCAAATGTAGGGAGCACTCTAAAGAGTGAAAATTAGTATTAGAAATTCGTTATTTACCACCAAATACAGGTTGGTGATACATAACGAATACCTTGCAAAAAGCAATATTTTGCAGATTTAAGAGTGCCATGTGGCAGACATACATGCCCTTAGGGCATGTATGTGTGCCACATGTGCACACATGCAAGATTCAGGGGTGCAACAGGGTGTCAATGTGACACCCTGCCACCCTTGTATATGCTCCCCCCATTACCGAATCGGTATTTACCGAATCGGTAATGAGGCATACCTTCCCATTGATTCCTATGGGCCTCCAGGCCCATAGGAATCAATGGGAAGATATGCCTCATTACCGAATCGCTAAATACCGATTCATAATTTCCGAATTTTTCCGATTCGGTAAACTTTACCGAATCATTACCTACATCACATTTACCGATTCATAAATACCGAATCGGTAAAATTCGGTATTTATGAATCGGTAAATGTGAGGCTACCTACATATGGCCCTTAGTAATTTAAACTTCAGTCAAAATCTACTCAGAGAAGTTGCTGGGCAATGAAAAGAGTCATCAGACGTATTATTCCTAAATCCAGTCAAAGCCTTTTCAAGGAAGGAGCCAGACACTCAAGTGGCAGATTTACTATTCTAAACTCCAATCAGAGCCAACTCAGGAAGGTCGCTGTACACTGAAGGGTGCAGATTTACCATTCTAGACTCCAGTCACAGCCAACTTAGGAAAGGTGCTGGCCCCTAAAGGGGGAAGATTTACTATTCCTAATCGAAGTCTAAGCCTAATTGAGGAAAGCACTGGACACAGGAGGGGGCAGATTTACTATTCTTAACTCCAGTAAAAGCAGAATTGGGGTGGATGCTGTACCCAAGAGGGTTAGGTTTACTATTATAAGAACAAAGGCCCTTATTATACGTTTGGCAGTGTGGCAGCGAACCACCATGCCAGGACCCTGCTGCCACACTGCCAAACTCGTCTACCCATCAGATTACGAGTTCATTCGTGGTGTGGCAGGCAGTGCTTTGGCGGTGTCTTTCAAAGACTCATACCTGAGCCTTAGAAAGGCACTACAATAGGTGCACCAAAGCATGTTCCTGAAGTCCATGCCGTGCAGGAAAAGGGGATGCATACCTGCAGGGGGGCACAACATGTGCCCCCTGCATGCACCCCCAGGCCCTGAGGCAACAGGGGGCACGCAGGCCCCCCTCAGTTTCCTCACCCTCACACTTTTCATTGTGGTCTCACATCCATGAAAACTGTGGCGGTGATAAAACTGGTAATATGCTTGCTGGTGCCACTGTGGCACCCACAGCATATTGCAGCCTCAGACTGCACAATCACAGCGGGATCATGGATCCTGTGGCGGTACTACTGCCCAAGTGAGAATAGGGCGGGTGGACCACCAATCTGGCGGCCCACGAACAGCCACTGTGACTACAGCAGTCCTCTGGATCGCCATAATCGTAAAAAGGCCCCAAATCTTTAAAAAACGTTTTTTCTTCTGAAATGAAATCAGACCAAACCTTTAATTGATTAATGTCTACATACATTTTTGTCTTTATCTTCTAGATGCAAAACTCACTATCCAGAAAAACCAAGAAAATTCCAATCAAGAAAGCAAAACAATATTCTCTAAAAATAGTAATTCTCAAAGCCATCAGGTAAACTTCACTAAAATGACCAACATTGTTTGCATTTAACAGGATGAAGCTGACCATACAAACAGTATATAAACATTTGAACATGTTTTTTTTTGGTATTTTGACTAAATATCTAGTTTTTAATATCAGGAGCCAGAAATATTGGGGGAAAAAATGTGACACAAAAATATTGTGAATCAGAAATATTGTTGTCAAGAATATGGTTTTTTAGATAAGTAATATCGTTGTCAAGAATATCTTTGTTTTTAATATCGTTTTCATTATTATAGTTGATAAAATATCGTTTTTAATTATTTTAATGTGTTTTAGTGCATATATTAATTTTATGTATTATTTTTGTTTGTATAGTTGTTATTCATTTTTTTAAATATAGTTTGTCATGTCAAGTGATTTATATTTTTTAATGTAATTGCTAAATGTACTGTTTATAGTGTCATAGTGGGTTGTTAGGTTTGTGGGGGGCAGGGTGGCAAGTTAATTACAAAATATTATCTTTATACTGGGTGAGTAGGTGTGTCAATGGTGCATGGGTTAGTGATTGTGTATGTCAGAGGCATGTAAAGGTGAGTGATGGGGTGTGTGAGTTGCTGTATGGGTGACTGAGTGGTTGCA
This sequence comes from Triturus cristatus, assembly GCF_964204655.1. Taxonomy (NCBI): domain Eukaryota; kingdom Metazoa; phylum Chordata; class Amphibia; order Caudata; family Salamandridae; genus Triturus; species Triturus cristatus. The sequence continues at coordinate 922,793,404 of NC_140593.1, read as the reverse complement.
TCAGTGACTGTATGGGTGAGTGACTGATGTGAGAGTTGCTCTATGGTTAAGTGTGTCATTTTATCAGTGATTATATAGTTGAGTGTGTGCATGTGTTAGTATCTGTATGGGTGAGTGAGTAGGTGTGCGAGTAACTGTATGGGTGAGTAAATGGCTAATCTGACTGACTGTATGGGTGAGTGAGTAGGCATGTGAGTAGCTGTATGGATGACTGACTCAGTGTGCAAGCACTTTTATGGGTTTGTGAGTGGGTGTGTTATTGTCTGTATGTCTACATGACCCGGATGTGTGAGTGACTATTGATGAGTGAGTGGATGCATCAGTGGCTGTATGGGTGAGTTAGTGGTTGTGTGAGTGGATTTGTGAGTGGCTCTATGAATCAGTGAGTGGGTATGTGAGTACTTGTCTGGGTCTGTGAATGGGTTTATGAGTGATTCTGTGGGAGTACATGTATGTGAGGATGTATGGGATGTGAGTGGGTATTTGAGTGGTTCTGTGGATTATGTAATCAGTGATGTAATTTGTGATGTCATCAGTGGTGTCATCAGTGATGTCAACGACTATGAGTAATGTAATGTGTAAGATCTTAAGCAGTGCATGGCAGAGGTGTACCTATAGTTAACTCAGGTAACTATAACTGCTGAATTTTAATCGTTTTGTTTGAGTGAAATCTGAGCCTAACTACAACTTCCCTGTAAACTTAAGTTTTTCAGTTAATTTCTACGTTTCTTTAAAATTCTATTTTCTGACTATAACTTCCAAGTAACCCATGGTATTTTCAGTGAAGGTGAGAGTGAGTGTGTGAGTGAGTGCATGCATGTCTCAGTGGGTCTGTGAGTGAGTGAGTGTATGAGTGACTGAATGGGTGTGTGAGTGGGTGTGTGAGTATCTGAGTGTGCCTGATACAGGCTGTATAAGTGCCTCACTGAGTGTGTGAGTGGGTGCACACACCCTCCTCTTACCTCCAGTAAGTCCCACACAGCAGGATCACTGACAGCTCAGCAGAGGCCCTGTCCCCCTTCTCCACCACTCTGCAGACATGCCTCCTGGCACACTACTGGCCGGGGGATGAAGTCCCATTGGGTGCTGAGGGTGCTTGGGAGCCAAGAACCCCTCCTGTTGCCACCAGTATGTCCCACACAGCAGGACGCTGGGATTTAATTGGAGGACCCCCATTGCCCAGCATTCTGCAAACACACCTCCTGCCCCCGTAATACAATAATAAGCCTCGGAGTGGTGGTTCCTGGGAAAATACTAAGCCCTAAGAGAGGTGCACCTTGTCCTCTCCTTTTTCTGAAAAAGCCCACATGCCCCCAGGCACTAGCCCACCAGGAGCTGTATTCAAAATAAGCACAGGAGCCTGTGCTTGTTTTTTTGCCACAGATTCGCAGCTCCGTTGCATTTCTGTAGTACATTTTTTAAAGTGCTTTTTAGCCATGACCAGAGCTAAAAGGTCAGGGTATTCCTCCCCTGCTCCCTTTTCTGTTTTTTTAAAAACTTTTTTTGTCTTTTGTTGGACTTAGGTGAAGCCATGTCCCAAGGTGGCTGCCAACACTTCCTGGTTGAAGTGTTAGTAGCCAATCAGATCTCAGCAGGATATCGGGAGGGTTGTGTCTCTATATATACACATTTAAATCTTCTTTAATATATCCAAAACTACTGAATGGATTTACACAAATTTACAAAAAGGTCTCATTGCAGATCAGCAGCCTTCGTTCTGCCAAATTTGGTGTAATTCCATTGAGCGGTTTGGGCTGTAGTAGAGTCTAACATTCCTATAAGAATTAACTTGAGAAACACATGTTTTGTGGCCCCCCCTTTTCTTGGCCCCCACTTGACGGATCGCCTTGACATTTTCCATGCTCAAACAAAATCACCAGGGCACATTTTTGAGATAATTTTGTGAAGTTTTGGCAACTGGCGCCAAAGACATAGGCAAGTCAAAAAACGCTTTCACTATAGAAACATGGTCCTAACTATAACTACCTACTGGCGACCGCCAGTAGTCTATCTATCTATCTATCTATCTATCTATCTATCTATCTATCTATCTATCTATCTATCTATCTATCTATCTATCTATCTATCTATCTATCTATCTATCTATCTATCTATCTATCTATCTATCTATCTATCTATCTATCTATCTATCTATCTATCTATCTATCTATCTATCTATCTATCTATCTATCTATCTATCTATCTATCTATCTATATATATATATATATATTATGTATATATGTTCACAGAAAAAAACAGTGCTTACAGGAAAATTATAGTTAGGCTGCCATTTCACTTGTACAAAACCAGAGAAATGCAGCTGTTATAGTTAGCTGAGCTAACTATAACTCGCACTCCCGCAATGCACTGCTTATGACGTCACATATTACAACACTCATGACATGGTCATTGACATGACTGATAACATGACTGATGATATCTCAAATGACATCACTAATGACATCATCCAGTGACTGTGACTGTTTCTAAAAGGTTTATGAGTGTTAAATATATGTATACCAAATAGATCAGCACTCACTATTAATTGTTTCACCAAATATTGTCTTTTCTGGTCAAAACAAAATTAATCACTTGCAACTTTGAATTTTGAAGTAATTTACACCCATATTTCACAAATTCATTCAAAGTCGTTCAGGCTTGTCGTGTGATGAAAAATTATTTATTAAGAATATGCAACATATTCACACCAACATAGCCAATGCATTTCATCCCTTCTCTCAAGACTTCTGCAGGGCTACAAGACACAGATAACATAGACACTTTTTTCAAAAACATATTTACACAATAAGCTTAAAACACAGAGCATACTGCTCCTAAGTAATATTACAACACAAGGTGTACTTATCTAAACGTATTTCACAGATGTGCAAAACATAACCCAGAGATGCATTCCTATGTACATTTTCCCAACAAAGTAACCTAAATACATTTTTCTTGAGATTATTTCCTATTCCTCTATTTACATAAAAATTATTTGTATTTAATTAAGAACAAGTTTCACTGATATTAGGTACAAGCCTTAAAAAGACCTATAACCCTTATTATTTTCCCAACAGTTTAACATTTATCCTTTCTCAGAGATATTTCTCAGTCATCTGTTCACTTTACATAGTCCAAAGGGTCCTAGAAAAGGTATAACTAGTATTGTCTCAATACTCTATTTTCATATGATTAGATGTACTTACAATATTTATATATCACTGGTTTGCCCAAACATACCTTAATTAATCAAATAGAAGTCTTCATGTTTAAAACGGGAATGTTCTGATTCAGTAAATGAATAGTTTTAGCTCATGTTGGCCTCTGAACCTGATGCAAACATAGATGAAAAGTAAGTATATATAGCGTAGCAATGCTGCATTTTATTTCTAATCCTAGTCATATCAGTTAATTAACATAGACTTTTGCGCGTGGCCACTGCCTTGGCCAGTCAATCAGTATGCAGCGGAAACTAAGCAAGAATTATTAGATATGGAATCTCAGATCCGGCAACTTGACAATGCTCATGGGTTGGAGGCTAACTCTGCTGGGCATTTGCAAGAGGCCCACGCTAGATACAGCGAAGCACTAAAACAGTTGAGGTGCCATAGTTATCGAGAAAATCTTGACAGGATGCAGAGGGAGGAGGAAAGAGCCGGCCGCCTGTTAGCGTGGTTGATTAAGCCCGAAAACAGGGGAGCAACGATCATGCAGGTTCAGACAGACACCGGGGAGTTGCTTCATGACCCTGATGGGGTTAATAAACAGTTTAGAACTTTCTACGAGAAGATATATTCTAGTCCCGTGCCGGTCTTTCACTCCGACATTCAGGAATTTCTGAAGGAGCTGCCATTGCACACTCTGCAAGAGCAGGTGCAGAAGGACTTGGGGAGCCCAGTGACTCTACATGAGGTTAGGGCTGCTATTGTGGCCATGGCAAAGGGGAAGACACTCGGTCAAGATGGACTTCCAGCGGAGTTTTACGATTTTATGTGGATTAATTGGCGCCCAGACTGTTGACCCTATATGCAAAATCTCTACACCAGGGTGCCCTCCCTGAATGGACCCAGTGCGCGCTGGTAATACCTCTACCTAAATCTAGGGAGGTTCACGCCCCAGTAACAGATTATAGACCACTCTCGATGCTCAATCTCGATTTCAAGGTCCTTAGTAAAATACTGGTGGTCCAGTTACTCCTGCATATGCACACCATTATTCATATGGATCAGAACGGCTTTATTCCCTCACATAATACCGCTCGCTGCCTTGATCGTGGGACGCTGTGGACTCGGTCCCTTGCCTGTTTGAGCTACTTGTGCGAAGGGGACGCTGCGCTGAGCTGGGAGGCCGTCACAGAGGCTAGAATCGCCGGGACTGCGAGGACCAGGGTGCTTGCTGCTCAGTTTACCCTGCACACATGCATCCTCTTCCTGGCCCCGCCTCCATCTACTACTTCACCTCTCGCGGCCCCCGCTCCGCGGGCGCCGCTCGCTGCCTTGATCGTGGGACGCTGTGGACTCGGTCCCTTGCCTGTTTGAGCTACTTGTGCGAAGGGGACGCTGCGCTGAACTGGGAGGCCGTCACAGAGGCTAGAATCGCCGGGACTGCGAGGACCAGGGTGCTTGCTGCTCAGTTTACCCTGCACACCTGCATCCTCTTCCTGGCCCGCCTCCTTTCTCCCGGTCCTCCCACTTTCCACCTATATCAAGGGTCCCGCCCACACGCGCCAGCGGGACGCGCGCGGGACGTAGCCCGGGGCGAAGACCGGGCAAAGAGCGGGCCGGTTGAGGCCGTTCGAGCAAGGGCGACCAAGGGCCTGGGCCCCTTTGAGCTGTCTGTCGCCCTCGCTACACCTGGACCTGTGTGTAAGCATGTCAACCAGACAAACCCGGAGTAAGAGCGCCTTAGCGACAGGGAGGACGAATGGAACTCTTGACACGTACTTTGCCAAAGCTGGTTCCCTCCTTGTCGATGAGATCACCATCTTGGAAAGGCGAATCTCTCAAGAAATTGACTGGGTGAGGAGATCTTCCTTGGGTCCTCTTGCACGTGCTATGACTCCTGATAAGTCTCTAGATTGTACATCTTTAGTAGTAGGGGGGGAAATGGTATGGATGGAATACCAATTACACCTGCAACAAATTGCTCTGCCATTTCTTTCGTTGATTGTGATAATTCAGGAAATGCTGAGCTCAGTATATTGCCTCCATCGCCCTGTAAGGCCTCAATACCCCAGCCCTCTGCCGAAGGGACGGCTCCTACACAGAAAGCATGTAGTAATGGGGAGTTGAAACAACACGCCCAGGGTGAGAGGGAGGGAGCAATTCCGAAAAATCCAACTAGGGCCCACTCAACGGGGGGCAAACATGTCAAAGTTGCTAAATCCAGCTCCAGGCCCAAGGGAATCCAAAAGGAATTAGTGAGCAAAGGGTCAAAGCCATCATGTAGAACGGGTGTATTGCACCATCAAATTCCGGCTAAAACTCTTCCAAGCCACCACAATTCAGCTGAGGGGGAGGAGGTCACTCTTTTGGCCCTCCGTACTCTACTGAGGGAACTGCTTATACCCCTGGAAGAACGTTTGGCCAATATGGAAATTTGTTTAATGGATCTGCGCAAGGGACTTTTGGGTTTAGCTTTAAGCCGAAGAACGGCCGAACATGGCGTAGTTGGGAACTTTGTTGGTACATCCAATTTGCCCGCAAACCCTGTCATCTCGTCTTCTCAATTACCTATACCTACCCAAATAGATAATACTACTATAGCTCCCTTGGTAAAATCTCCCCCCAACAACACTGTGCAGCCAACAACAACCTCTGACCGCAAACCCTAGTAAGTTGAGCTCAGCCGGGCCGTTATATACACTGGCTGAGGAGAAAGTAATAAATAATGTAATCCACCCTCCAGCTAGGCAAGCTAGTTCCCAAAATTGGTGCAAAGTGGTACATCTCCCCCCAGAGGCGGCAGTATATTCAGTTGTCTTGAAGGGGGTCCCTATGCTACGTGGAAACGCGGTGGAATCGTACGACTCCCTGCATAATAAGGTCACTAGTTGGCTAAATACTCACAGGCCACTACCATCTAGCCTTGATGGCAAAATTCTCTTTGTAAGAAGGGTCCCATGGATTGGTCATACTGATAAGAATAATGTTGGGGATTGCATAATTGTAAATTTTAGGAGCCCTAACATTGTGCCATACATTTGTAACTGGTCTGGTAATACAGGATTGACATCCAGTGAAGTGGCCCATCTGTCATATTTTTATCCTAATAGTAGTAATCTAAATTTGAATAATGATGACGGTTGGTCCAGGGTTGGTCCTGACGTTGATGGATCCAGACACAGACTTAGGTCCAGTCGCAATGTTCCTCCCAATTATGCCAACTACATACATCCCAATAGATATAGCTGCCTTGAACAGGTAGATTGACGCTATCTGCGACAAAAGCCTGTAAGTGCCAAAATAGAGACCACCCTTCGAGAATCCCGCGTATTACAATGGGAGTCTTTGTCATCTACTAACCCCCAGGGTCTAGCAATCCATTCACCCAAGAGAGCACAGGGCCCTAACAACAATAATAATAACTGTTGGACAGGCCTCACAGACGGCTTGCTCCCTCCCCGCACGACAGGGCCCGAACTCCGGCCCACCTGGCATATCCCCGCGACAAGCACCCGTACTCCGTCTCCCGACGGACCCTCTGCCCTCGGACCCCTACTCATCACGGGGTCCAGCCCCACCGGCTTCCCCGGCCGGGTCAAGCCGCCCTCTTGGGCCCTGCACCATGCGGCCGCATGGCCTCACCTCGACCCTAACCCCGGGCCTGGCCGGCCCCGACATCCCGACACCACCATCCACCCAGGAGGTGAGCGGACCACTTGGCAGGTCAATGGGAGAACGAAGTGTCAAGGGCTCTCCCCCACCAGGTGCCGATCGCCCCCAGCTCCCCCAGGCACTGGCTCCACCCCCTGCTGGGTGTCTGGACACCTTCATCCCGGACCCTCCGACCTCCAAGTGTGAGGGTCCGGACATCAAAGGGCACCAGCCCTATAACTGAGGCAGCTCCGGAGCAGGAAGGCAGTTGTATCCTGGAGTCGAGAGACACCGAGTGAACTCAACCTTGACGGTCTACTGGCGCTGCCGTAGCCGCTCTTGTGAACCATCGTCCTGCCTGCTGGCGCTGCCGCGGCCTTCTGCAACATTCATCTTCCTGGGACCTGCTGGCGCTGCCGCGGCCCGTTGTAACGACCATCCTCACCGGGACCTGCTGGCGCTGCCGCGGCCTTCTGCAACCTTCATCTTCCTGGGACCTGCTGGCGCTGCCGCGGCCCGTTGTAACGACCATCCGCACCGGGACCTGCTGGCGCTGCCGCGGACCGTACATCTTCCGGGGACCTGCTGGCGCTGCCGCGGCCCGTTGTATCGACCACCCGCACCGGGACCTGCTGGCGCTGCCGCGGACCGTACCACCTAACCACCAAGCTCGAGGATTGTGAGCTCATCATCATCTCATCCGAACTACCTGATTGGTAAATAGACTGTCCCGCTACCCCCTTCCCTACCTTGCGAGACTCTAATCGAGGGGACCCCTGAGTCCAGACCTCCTTGTACCATTCAACCGTATCTTAAATAAGTGCTTATAAAGAACACTGAACCTTATCCGTGTGTGATATCTGTCTGTGGGGGGGGAAGTTACTTGTCTGTACGATCGCTGGAGACGGCTCTCCCCGGAGACCTCTCCCCCTGACCCCGGCCGGCCCTCCCGGTCCGTCTACCTTTTCTAACAATAACCAAAGTTCGATTACCTCACCCACTCCTAATGTTTCTACTAATTCTCCATTGACCCTCGAAACATCATCGCATGCACCTCCATCCCCAACTATAGATGTTATAACGGAGGAAAATGGCGAATGTGGATTAGAAGTGCCTGATAACGTCTTGAAGGTCCTTTCTTGGAATGTCGCTGGCATTACCAATAAAATAGATACGAGTGACTGGGACTCTTTAGTAAGTAACAGTGATATTTGTCTCTTTCAGGAGACTTGGGCTAGGGAACCCTTGTCCAGAGCGGGTTATGCAGTCTTTGAAGTAACTGCAATTTGGTCTGGCAGGGGGAGGCCATCTGGAGGACTGGCGATTTGGGTAGCTAGTCACATTGGGTGTAATGCGGAGAGTCTACCGACTCTCTCGCCGGACATACAGTGTGTTCTACTCAAGTGGCCTAATGGTTCCAAATTAGCAGTCCTTAATGTGTACTCCCGCCCCATTGGTATTACTATGGAATCCCATTACTAGATGATCTTGCACGCTTTCTAGAATCCCTTCCTATCAACTATAAGATAGTGCTGGGCGGTGATTTTAACTGCCACTTTGAGCCCTTGGAAGGCTTAAAGGAAGGTGCACTTACGGCAGAAGATGATCTCTGGGGTGTCCCCCCCTGCCAATCCCCATACGCTAAATCCTGGTCCCCCTTGGCTGTGCAAATCATGTCCCTAACACTAAATTTCTCTCTAAGGGCATGTAACGGACGCACTATCTCTGATACCCCTTCTGCATGCACGTTTAACAGGAAGAACCATGAATCCAGGTTGGACTATATTTTTGTAGATATTAGCCTATGGCCAAAGGTCTTGGACTTTAAAGTCACTGTTAGATCGGACAGTGACCACAATGCACTTATAATGGAGATGGTGCATCCTGTGGCTGCTGTGCGATCTTCCTCTGCTGAGCTTGGTCATGATCCTGGGAACCTGGTACTTAGCTCAAACAGACGCAGGGTCAAGTGGGGGAAACTGGAGAACTCAGAGGAGTCTATAAGTAACATCTACAGGATAGCACTCCCAAAGCTACAAGAACTGGATTTGCTAATTATGCAGCCTAAAGATCTGCATTTTAACGAGAAGTTGGCCTTAATCCATGACGACCTAGTGGGTGCACTGGGTGAGGTTTTCTACCCAGTGTTACCGCAGAGGAAAAATAAAACACGTACCCCAACATGGTATAATTCATCCTGTAGAAAGATTAAGACAGAATTAATATATACACTCAAAATAGGTTTGGATAAAACTAAAATTTCTGAGCTTAGACGAAACTACAGGAGAGCTATGGCAGTGGCACGGTCAGAATGGGATTGGAACAGATGGCAGGATCTCATATTTGCACTTGAAACAAGGGATATGAGAAAATTTTGGTCTCTGGTAAATGCCGGCACGGCAGAACCCAAAGCCGCAGTGGAGTCAAACATTGCAGCATCTATATGGGAGGCCCATTTTGGACAGCTTTATCAAGAACCGTTTCGATGTGATGATGAGGGGTATGTGGCTCCTACAATTGTCCATGACCCTACATCTGAACTGGAATTCACTCTTGTTGAGGTGGTTAACGCAATCGGGGGTTTGGCGAAGGGCAAGGCACCGGGTCTTGATAGGCTGCCTGGCGACCTTTTTCGTCTCCATCCAGACATTTGGGGTCCTTATTTCCTCATACTTTTTAATTCTATTCTGGGTGGGATGGAGATCCCCTGTACTTGGCTGGGGGCGGAGATAGTTCCTATTTTTAAAAAGGGCTCCCCTCTTCTCCCAGCCAACTACAGGCCAATAAGTCTCATAGATGTCCCTCAAAAATTATATTCTCGCCTCCTCTTGAACCACCTCTCGGAGTGGATGGAGGACAATAAAATTCTTAGTCCTCTCCAGGCTGGCTTCAGGAAAAAAACGTCCACCATGGACCAGATCTTCCGCCTCGTTCTCCTTTATTGGAAAACTGTAACCATCGAGAGGGGAAGGCTGTACATGGTGTTCGTGGACCTGAGGTCAGCATTCGACCTAGTTCCCAGGAAAAAATTATGGCAGACTTTAAAGGAGTTAGGCGTTCCGACCCACATATTAAATGCCATTATCAGGCTACATGAGAATAATTATGCACAGGTCAGGCATGGGAGGTTGGGAGCACTATCATCAAAATTCCCGGTCCTCAGAGGGGTCAGGCAGGGCTGTGTCCTTGCACCTACCCTGTTCTGCCTTTATGTTAACAGAGTCATAGCACATCTTGACACTGTTGTCGACAATGATGCCCCCTGTTTGGGCAGCAGGAGGGTACCCGCCATCATGTTTGCGGATGACACCCTCCTGCTGTCAAAATCTCCGATGGGGATCCAACGGATCCTAGATGGATTTGGCCTTTTCTGCAAGCAACATGGTCTAGAAATTAATACAGGAAAGACCAAGTTTATGATATTTAATCCATCATCTAAAACCAGACCTAATCCTTCTCTGAGCACTGAAAGATTGGAGAGGGTGAATACCTTCCAGTATCTGGGGGTAACTCTCCATGAGAATTTATCTTGGGAACCTCAGGTGACTAGAAGCCGGCTCAAGCTTTCTCAACTGTCAGGGGGAATTCTGAAAGTGGCAAATTCCTCTACATACAAACCCATTAGTCCGGCAGTTGAGATGTATAAGACGCAAGCAAAAGCCGCCGCATCCTATGGTGGAGAACTTTGGGGGTACAAAGCGGGTTTAGGAATTGTAAAAGTAGAGAACAATTTCATAAGGCGCCTTTTGGCCCTTCCTCGTGGCACACCCCTTCTCCCCCTAAGATTAGACTTGGGTCTACCCTCCATAAGAGAAGACCTGGAATTAATGCCACTGAGATTCTGGCATAGGCTTTGGTCCACTGCTGAGCTCGAACATTACAGGTAAGAGCTCGCCCATGTCATGAATTATAATCTCTGTGATAAAATGCCGTGGCTGGTTTTTATAAAGAAAGAACTTTACCGACTAGGTCTTCACGAATTATGGGATTCCCCTGAACAAGGCTGCTTCAGGGTGCCACGCAAACGCCTTGTGGGTATTTATAGGGAGAAAAGTTTTGCCTCCCTTGTTTCTGCCACCAATAAAGGTATTTTGACTGCTAGATTTTTGGATTTTAAGGATTTATACCAATTCGAAGGGTTTATGGACATCATTTTCCCCATACTAGCTAGAAAATTGTTTATCCAATGGAGGCTAGGGACACTTCCCATTAAAATATTTACTTACAACTGGGCAAAAAGGACGGATAAAATTTGCCCAGGTTGTTGCATTCATGATGAGGAAGAATCCCATATTATGTTTTTCTGCCCTGCATACAATCGACCCAGAAAATACTGGTTAGCTCCTCTATGCAGAAATTTGGGCTTAAGGAGCTATCTCCACTCGCTTAGAATATTGAAAACGAGCACAGCACCCCACATAGTATTTGCAGTTGCTAAATTTTTAATGGCCATGTGGCAGTTAAGGTCAAAATATCTTAAAGACTGATCCTTTTGGCTATGAATCTTAACGCCTCTTGCAATCAGAAATTCTTTTTATACTATGATGGTTTTATGTATTATCATGTTCTTATATTAATGTGGATGCATTTTAATGATACTGTTTTCGTATCTTTTATGGCCTAATTGGCCGAAATAAAGAATTTGATTGATTGATTGAATACCTCCTACAACCTGTACAGGCTGTATTATGTTTTGTTCCATGAGGAGACGAGATCCCTGCCGTCGGTGGCTGCGCTGTCAGTTGACCTGGAAAAGGCTTTTGACACGGTTGGCTGGTAGTATCTTTTTGAGACTATGCTGTGGCTGAGCCTCGGGGAGGGGTGGGTGAAGTGGGTTCAACTGCTGTATACCTCACCAACTGCAAGGATCAAGGTCGGTAAATCAGTATCCTCCCAATATCATATACAGCGGGGGACTCGGCAGGGGTGCCCCCTTTTACCCCTATTGTTTGCACTGGCGATCGAACTCCTTGCAGAATTAATTTGACAAGGTGGGGCAGGCCTGGGTATTAAACTAGACGGGCAGATCCATACGATCTCATTGTATGCTGATGATCTATTGGTGTACCTGCAGGCGGTAGCGCCTGGTACAGTAACAGCGCTTACACTCCTGTAGCGCTTTGAGGCGTTGTTGGGCTTGAATGTTAACAAGAAAAAGACCGACTTGTTCCCTTTAGTTGGTCCAACGCCTCAGCCAGTGTGCTTACCAGCTGACACTCATTTAAATATCTTGGGATACAGGTCTTTCATTCCCTGGACGATCTGAGGAGTGGGAACCTGGACAGAGCATTATGGTCTCTCAGAACATGCATGCATTTCTGGTGCACTTTTCAGCTGCCTATCATGGCGAGAGTTTCTTTACTGAAGATGATTATGCTGCAGAGATTTCTGTACTTTGTTAATTTGCCGACCCTGATGCCCCAGAGATGGTTCGGTCCTCTGAATGCCCTGGTGAGGGACCTGATCTGGGGGGATGATAGACGCTGGGTTTCTCTACAGACGTTACAGCCCCCGATGGAACAGGGAAGCCTGGGGATGTCAGATTTTGAGCTGTATATGCTGGTTGTCCAGTTGCAATGGCTGGCGCAGTGGATGGTGGGTGTGAATTTGGAGGGGACCTGGCTAATGGAACCTGACTGTGACCCAACTTTCTTGCTGTCCAAATTGTTGAGACCGGCGCTCGGTGTTCCATACAAGTCTGAGTTGCAGCTTACAGCCATACAAACCTGGAAACGCTGCGTGCGCATGTTGGGTGGGATCCCGTGGTACTCCCCCAACGCTATCATTGGTTGGGCTCCCTCATGGGGACCAACTGACGGTGTTTACGGCGGGCCAGCTGCAGGTGTGGACAGAGGCGGGTATAGATTCGGTGGGTGACTGCAATCAAGTTGGCTCGCTAGTCCCGTTTACAGACGTAATGGATGCCTTCTCTCTCCCGGTCGGTTTCTGGAGTATGAAGCTTTAGTTTGCACCTTTGGACAGTTATGGGGAAGAGGGGGGGATGAGCCTGCGACTCACCTGGTATTACATGCATTGAATATATTGGGAACGGCGGTGCACCAAGTGAAATGGTACCATGAAGCATGACAAATCTCCGGAGTAAGTGGTAAAGAGCAATAGACAGGGAATTTACATATAGTGAATGGGGTAAGGTACTGAGATCTCACAAGAACATTTCACAGAACACCAGACTTAAATACACGCAATTCAACTATATACATATGGTGTATATGACACCTCATAGATTAAATGTTACATACGGGGGTGAGATGTGGAAATGCCCAAGGTGTGCCTATGTGGATGCCAGTTTCATACACATGACATGGAGTTGAGGCGTAGTACGATTGTACTGGGAGGGAATTTTGGCCAGGATCAAAGCTGCATTGGGGAGGGACCTGGCGCTGTCTGTGGAGGTATGTTTATTGAAGCTTTTCCCACGTCCTCCTAAGCGGAAAGTGGGGAATCGATTTATAGACCTGTCTTTGAGCTTAGCTAAGAGATGGATTGCTCTGATGTAGAAATCCGCTACTGGACCACAGGTAGCTAGTTGGGACAGTGAGGTTATCAGTTGGGCGGGAGCGAAGGCCAGAGCTTTTAGTTGAGAGGAGGCGAGGGGCATCAGGAGAAGACTGATTACAGATTTATGGAAAGAAGTGCTGGTGAACTGGGAAAACCCGGAGCAAACCAGTAATGCCAGTGTAGAGGAGGTGAGTGGCAGCGAATGATTTGCCCTTGTCTGCACGGGTGGGCCTGGTGGTAGAAGACTTGACAATACCCAGCCTCCCCCCCCCCTTGGAGTAGGGCCGGGTGACGCCGGTCCTGGGAAATCATGAGTAGTGGATGTGGGATCAAGCCCTGTGGAATGGGGGCTCATCGTCTCCTCTTTTTCTACTCCCCTTCCCCTCACCCCCTACCCCCTCCCCTCTTTGGATGACACAAGCAAGGTACAGCATATATTGCATAGCTGTTGCATCACATGACTGCACTCCCAGAAACAGGTGCACCCTTTGTACCCCCTTAGCATGCCATGTTCTCTTTGTTCCCTTCCTTTTTTGTTTCTTTGGTTAAATTCTCATATTACTGGAGTGTGTGCTTAAGTCCAATAGGTTGAGTGAATGATGACTGAGGACGCTGCCCGATCTGGGCATGAAAAACAGAGTTGCCCAGCGAGACAGGGTGTGGAAGCAGCGTTAGACTGGGATTATGATAGTCATTTACTGGGGCAGAGGGATATTGTGCAAGCAAGGATAAGCTGATACTAGTCTCGAATAGAAGATTACTGTTGATACGTCCTACCCCAGGATTGCCGTTGTAATGTGTAATAGTATCTAGTATGATAAATGAACACTACATTGAAATGTTGTTGTTACAAATAATGTGCAGTGTAAATGCGGAAAAACCATAAATGTTAATAAAAATATGTTTAAAAAAATAACAAATAACATGGACTGTGTTGCAATAAAATTCATAGTGATTAGTGGTTTTGTCCCTAATAAGGATTGAGGCAATTTCACCCTTGTCCAAACTATCACTTTAAGTAATTCGATAATAGTACAGTGCATATTAACCCTAGTACCATATGAACATATTTATATTGACACACACTATCTCATTTATGTATTGTATTAATAACATCATCAAGATTTAGCTCTAGTGACCACTCTGTGTAGCTAGTACTAAGAATGATATTCCTGGTGTAGTTGAGCTAGGTACGATGGAGGGGGAAATTAATATGCCTTTGTATAAGACAAAAATGTAACCATATGCCATTAAAATCGCATTCCGACATTCAACCAAAATTGGGTCAGGGAGCTATTCCACATGTGCATGATTGATAGAGTCCAGTTATATGTACATATTAATAAAAATTGGTTGTCACACGCAGCATTATTAGTCATTGTATATCCCTGTACCAAAATAACTTTTAATTCAACAGTCTGGGAGTTATTTAAGTGCAGACACATGGTAGCACAAAAGTTGAATACGTATAATATAGGAATTCAAATGTGATTCAACTGCCCCCACAGACCATGTTACTAGAGCCACCATGTTTGAATGTGGCTGTTCACATGCAAACAACACATTCGTTGCATTAATAACCACTTGTGTGCATATAAAGTGCCATCCCTAAAACAGCAACTCCGCCGACAATTATTTTTGTATTATTTCAAAGTCAGGGTATTGTATTAGTGTGAATACATTATATCCCAGAATTTAAAATCCCTTGTAATGTGGGGATACAAATGTGACTACAAGGTACCAGACAATCCGTGTTACTGGAGCCGCCATGTTTGAATATTACTGTCATCATACAGGCTGCCTCTGTTCACTATATTGATAAACATTTGGTGCCAAACTCTTCATGTACCAAGTGCAAAAGGGATATTTATATGCATGTAAAATGCTATCCTTAAATATAGTATTAAATATTAGTGAAATGTATTTAATTTACATTATATTCAAGTTATAAATTGAAACATTTAACATTTAGGACTTTAAAATCTTTATTGAAAAATCTATATTTTTGTAAATTGTTTAATGCTATTATTGGCAAATACATTTTTTATGATATTTTCGTACTTATCATCATAAGGATAGGGGCACAATATTTAGTTATTATTTACACAATATTTGTGCCAAACAATATTGTTTACCTTGATATTGTGTCAGTGATCCATTTTTTTCAGACCAACAGCCATCTAGGTGATATAGTTAGCATACAAAATAATCAAAAGAAATTCCCTTCAAAAATTCCATATAAAAATCAGATCAAAGAGCCATACTCAAGAATCAAGACCAAGAGGTAAACTATTTCACAATTCATGCAGAAAGAAACGTCAATCAATTTTCCAAGTTCAAACAGGGATATAACAACCAATTTTATCTTTCCTCAACACTATGACGTGATGTTAAAAATTAACAACATTTTCTTCCTTTTAACAGGATTAGCCACAGCATTTAAAACCGTTTTTTCCCTTTTAAGTAAATTCCCTCAAATCAGAAAACTTGGCAAAGGTGCTGAAAAGTACCCAACAACCCACAAGGGCCAAGGGCCAGGACCCCACCTCTCTAAATCCAAGGAGGATTTGTAATTCCACTGAGGCATTGAAAGGCCTTATGAGGGGTTCAAACAAACTTGCCATGCCTCACTGGATCTCACTTGCTCCAATATGCCATCACATTCTGAAACCACCCAGCCCCAATAGATGGGGAGAGCCAAATAATGCTACCATGGAACCAGTTCATGAATGTAAACTGTTTTCAATAAATTGTAGATCCCTCCCCAAATATAAACTAGAACTTTTCATCCTTCTAGAGGAACAACAGCTTAAAGCCATTTTCCTGATGGAAACCTGGCTTAAGAAGGACTTTCACCCTGATTTAGCTACAGCCCTTCCCCCTGGCTATTTAATTTTTAGAAATGATAGGGCTCACAAGATTGGATGAGACGTGGCTATCATTTCTAAAAAAAAATTGTGAATGTAGATCCTCTCATGGGCAAGTTCCAGGATGTGAAAGAATGGTCATTTGAATCACATGTTCATCCACTTATATTTTTTCAGGCATGCTTGTCTATCACCCTCTTGGACCAGCCTCAGAATTTGCCTTTGTTGCATTAGATATCATAGCTTACCATAGCCTTGAAACATCACATTTCACGCTATTGGGCAATTTCAATTTACCTTCGGAAGGCAAGGGCTGCACATCAGGCATGAATCTCCTTCTGGACTTATCAACTCTCCAACTGCCCCAACAAATGGAGTCCCCTGCACACAATAAAGGCCACATATCGGACACTATTTTTTCAAATATTCACAAATTAAGAACAGAGTCCCCTTTGCCAGTCAGTTGGTCTGATCACTTTTTAACCCATTTTGCCATCTTAAAATCAGGAACACATTTTCTGAATAAATTGGATAAGAGGCTGACCCGGCAATGTTCCAAATCGGACTGACAGGACTAGGAATTGTCCTTGTGGAATTCGGCCCCTGAGCTAGATGGAGATGTCACAACTTCATATCTAGCATTTACTAATTGGATTAACTCTAGCCTAGATAGGTTTGTTCCTTTAAGAATAAACAAGAAGCGCAGATCCTGCTTTCAATACCACTGGTTCTCTACAGAGCTGATTTAATTATAGAAAGCATGTAAGAGATCTGAAAGGAAGTGGAGAGACCACTATAGTGATATTGATAAACAGACCTATAGACAGGCACTGAAAGCATATCAATACGCTTTATGGAGAGCTTGGCTGAATAATTTTGCTAACAGGATCAGTCAGGCTGAGAACTCCTCTAAGGAACTCTATACGATTGTGAATTATTTTTTTTAGGTAAAGTCAGTCTTATTTACAATGCTTTGTCGAACGTAGTGGAATGTGACAATATGAATTCTGCAAGCACCATTGTCAATCAAGAAAATTCTAAACATGAAATGTTTCCTCCAATGGGAAAAAAATAAATCCTTGAAATTGCTGGGCTGATCAAATTGGGCTCCCCGCTGTACCCTGCCCCATTAGATATCCTCCTGAAAGGAGGGGATGCCATTGTTACAGCTATGGCATATATCTATTACGCATCCCTGGATAGTGGGGTGGTCCTGGATGCATAGAAGCATGCTATTAAACGCCCATAGCTCATGAAAACATTTTTAGACCCAGAACAGATATATAATAAGAGACCTATTTTACTCCTTCCAGGCATTAGTGAAATTCTGGAGAAAGCGAGTAATAGATATATTGAAGATTTTTTGGAAGTAAACAACATTTTTAACCCCATACAAACAGGTTTCATTCAGAGTCATAGTACAGAAACTGCAATGGCCACAGAAGACCTAAAGCAATCCTAACATCAGAGTGGGTCAGCTTTTCATATCCTGTTGGACTTAAGCACAGCCTTTGATACTGTATCACACTCTGTTCTCCTTTGCAAACTGGAAAAAGATTGGCATCACAGGCATTGCTTTAAAATGGCTAGCATAATTTGTAACCAATAGCAGATTTCAAGTTAGTGAAGGACCATTTTACTACAGCATACATCATTTAAAATCGATTTGCCACAAGGATCTTCCCTCAGCCCCACGCTTTTTAATGTATTTGCCTATCCACTATCGGACATTATATGATCTTTTGGTTTCACTATGCTCTCTTACGCTGATGACAACAAGATAGTTGTCTCGCTCTCTCTCGTAATGGTGAGCCAATTTCCCACAAACTTAACAGCTGCTGAGAGCGAGTCACCAAGTGGGTGTTAGAGAGTTGCCTCAAGTTAAATGGGGAGAAAAAAGAGGTAATGGTGTTTGGAAATAACCCATCTTTAGGGGACCAGCTTACATGGCCTCCATCCTTGGGTGATCACCCTTCCCCTGATCAGAGGTGAAAAGTCTGGCTGGACAGCCGGCTTTCCATGGTTCTGCAAGCGAAAAGATTAGTAGCCACCTGCTTCAGTCTGCTTAGAGCTTTGAGGAAAACCATCAAATGGCTCCCTTTGGAGCTACGAAGAGTTGTGGTACATGGACTTATGTTATTATGCCTTGATTATGGTAACTCTCTGTTTTTAGGCAGCCCTATTTCAGTGACCAACATGCTGAAAATTATCCAGAACATGGCAGCCCAACTGTTATTGGCGTACCTCGATTCCAGGCAGCTCTCCCAGCACTGGCCCCAATGCACTGACTGCCAATATGCAGAAGAGTACAATTCAAGGCACTATGTATGGCTCTCGGTGCAAAACATGGATCTAGTCCACAGATTCTTAATCATTTTATCAAACCCTACCAGGCAAATAGAAATCTTAAATCTGACAAGCTAGGGGACATATTCTCAAGGAGCTATCGCCGAGTTAACAGCACTTTAGCGCAGCCCAAGTCACGATAAATCTATTGCACCGCTCACAAGCTGGTGCTAACAGCCCATATCACCAGTTTATCAGCGATAGCAGTCGCAGAAAACATCGCCACAGATGACCCCGGCAACTAACGCTAATGAGATGCAGAGTAGGCGTTCCCGTGCAAAAGCTCGCGACAACACCACTCCACAACATTCTCAATGACCAGCCAGATCGACGATGAGATCACAAAGCATGCGATAAGGTGCGTTAGCAGTAGAAAACTAACACCTGCTCTGACCTGGGCTAAAGTCGGATGACAAACTGCACCATCAAAGAGAGCCCAGCCCACAGCCCAACCTGAAGACCAACAGATGCCATGGAGTCACTGATCCTGCAGTTCGGACACCCTTGAGGGCCACAACACCAACCGCTATTACCCCAGGCCCGCAACCCCCCCATGCCCTACCCCCAGCACTTCCCCCCGGACATCTCACATCAACCCTACGTAAACATGTACCAAGCAATTGGCATGATGTTGCACATTGACCAAAAAGAACATTCCATTGTGGACAGACAACGGAGAAGCATACAACCAAATTCAAATGCAACGTAAATCGTTTATTAAAAACAAACTCAAATCAAAAATTTGGCAAAGTCATGGCAGGTCTTCACTGGACGATCTGTAAGTCACAGCCTGCAAGACAAAAACCAAGACAAGAATGTGTGTCATGCGCACATCAAAGGACAGAGAGAGAGAGGAAGCGAGAGAGAGAGAGAGAGAGGGAGAGAGAAAGGGAGATAGAGAGTGAGAGAGAAAGGGAGAGAGAAAGGGAGAGAGAAAGGGAGAGAGAAAGGGAGAGAGAAAGAGGGGGAGAGAAAGGGAGAGAGAGAGGGAGAGAGGGAGAGAGAGAGGGAGAAAGGGAGAGAGAAAGGGAGAGAGGGAGAGAGAAAGAGGGAGAAAGGGAGAGAGAAAGGGAGAGAGAGGGAGAGAGAAGGGGAGAGAGAGTGCTGATACCGCCGAACCAGGCCACACTGCTCACCTACTGCCACCGGTGTGTCTCCAACCACGTGCTGGTATACACTGCAGTCCCCCAGGTCTCTCATCTGCAACAGTTCACAGAGACATGAATGGCAGAGTCCACCATTGCTTGCCCGCCCCTGCGCACACACGCTGCCGCACCCCAGCCCCTTCCTCCACAGAGCGGTGATTGCCCACCTCAGCTTAACCAAGCCTCACTGCTCACCTTCCAACACCGTCATGTCTCCAAGAGGGCACACCACGTGCCGGTGGGAGCATCAAGCCTGGGGCCCAAGACCATGCAGCCCCGTTGTCCTACAGGTCACACATTTGAGTCTGGGTCTTGATCACGCAATGGCAGAGACCATATCAGTGCACACAGCATCATCACAGGCTGCACACCCGCTCAGCCCTATAGGTGCCACTAACTCTGTGAACCCCTAGGCAAGTCCACGTGGCAAGAGGCCCGCACTGCCCGCTGGCTCAGGCCTACACTGCGGTCAAGCAGGGTGCAAACTAATCCTCACCAGTCTGGACCGCCAGGACGGAGCATCATCGCAGGCTTCACACCCGCTCAGCACTTAAGGTGCCCTACCTCAGTGCACTGAAAGACACCGTCCCTTGGCGGGTTGCCTGTGCCTGCCGCAGTGTATCCGGTGCCACCAAGTCTGTGCACCGCAAGCCATGGACCCTGTATGATTAGGTCTTTTAGTGCAGACGCCATCATGTCACCCCCGGCACTGGGCAATGTGAGGTGGCTGGGCCCCAGGCCCTCAAGCAGAAATGAGAACCACATGGAGACACCCACTTACAGAGTGGAAATGGCATCCAGGACGTGTGCCAGGCCCTTTGTATTGGCAGGGTCACATGTCCTGTGACAGCTGTGCTGGATGGGTGTGGTGTGGGTGTAAACCAGCTGTGAGGGACTGGCTGTGGCATGCTAACAACTAGACCTGTGAGCAGCAGATCGCAACAGGGAAGAGCTGGGACATGTAGAGTTGTTGTCCTCCCTTGTGAGCATAAGCCGAGTGGGCTGGCCTGGCATATGCCAGTCCAGTGTAAGGGTGTGAACAATGACCCCGGAGCGCTGGGTGTGGTTCCATCCTGGGCTGGACAAGGAAGTAACTAATGCATGTGTCCACGCTGTGGTGTCGGCGCCACCCGTGCCGCAATCGGCAATGTGTCACCCGTGACCCAAGTCCCTCAACATGAGCTACATGGATATAAGGGGCAATCACTGACCTGACATTCATCCATACTCCCACACTTGAAAGATCATAGGTATTACACATCGGTGGGACCACAAATGTTTATTGCACAATCAGTGGAGTTGTGAAGCCGGAGCAATACAGGGCCATGCAAAGTAACCCCACTTCACATTAATGGCCTGTGTAGGGCCAGCCAGAGTCCTTCAGGGAATAACAAGTACATCAGAAGAGGAGGAGTTCAGTCCGTAGTCTGATAGCTGTGTCAGTGGTGACAAAACAGAATATGGCAGTCCATGTCGAGGTCTAAAGTGAGTGTTGCAGAGTGCATTGGGGGACAGTGGAAGGTGATGATGCAGAGGGCAGAACCAAGCAGGAACAGGCCATATAGCGGAGATGAATGCTACTGCGTCCTTCTGACCACGGAGGCAGATTCATCCGCATCTACGTCCTCTGCTGTTGCATGTGCCTCACATGTGGGTGGGTGTGTGCTTTCCCCAGCACTGTGTGGCAGTGACACCTCAGGGGCCGGAGATGTAGACATAGTGGTAGCAGCAGCATGCATCAGTGCCAGGACATGTGGCAGCAATGCCATGAGGAAGGTCTTTATGGCATTGAGGGACACAGCTACCTCTTGTTGGTGTGCAGCCGTGGCAGCCGCTCTTTCTGCCTGCATCCGCTCCATGTTCTCCATGAGCCTCCGGGGCAAGTTCGCTGGAGGCACTCTCACTGGACAGTCGTTCTTGTCGCAGAGTCAAGACTCTAGCGATCTCAGCCATGGTTCGTTGGATAGCATGGAGTAGACTGTTGGTGTCTGTTAGGACTGTGAGTGGTCCCTGATGGGACTTAGACACTCACATATGGAGTCTAGTTTGGCTGCCATGTGGTCGAACCCCACCCGCACCTGTTCAGCCAGCTGCTCCTGGCACCCCAACACATGGCATTGGAAGGCCATGTGTTTCTTCGTGGGGGTCCTGGGAGGCAGCCGTGGTGGTGGGTGTTGCCTGCTGTGTGTTCTGTGCAGGGGGTGGGTTCTCCTCGTAGCAGCTGGGCTGCCCTTCTCCTGGAGGTGGGGTGCGGAGGCACTCCACGAGCTGTTGGAGGGAGTCGGAGTCGAAGTGGTGGTGGTCCTCTTCGTCATCAGAGAAGAGAGGTTGGGACTGCTCTGCAGGAGGTGTTTGATTTCTCCCTGCAATGTGAAGGGGAGATGCAGTTTAACACTGTTCACTGCATATGTTGACGCATTGTACATGTTTACATTCAGGCTAAATGAAAGTGTACATTGTGACTGTTTGTGGGGTGCTGCCGATATGATGCAGGACAGTGGACATTTCAACAACATGACGGATTTGTGTTTGTACTTGTACATTGTCAGGTCAGATTTCCCTGCGATGCCATATGTGATTGACCATTTTCTGCACACATGCGGCACCAGTTGTGTCCTCTGTTCTGTTGTGGACGTGTTGCGGATTGTGCCACATCGTTGTCAATGTTGATGTGCTCTACATGTGATGTGTTTGTGCCGCTTTTTGGGGGAGTCGTCCCTGCAGCTCTTATTTGGCTGCCCCTTATCCCTTACATGCATGTGCCTCTGGCTTCTGTGCTCATTCAGTGCTGACATGTTGCATACTTGGGTGCATTGGTCTCTTGGAGGGAGTTGGGGGTCTGGGGCATGGTTTGTCCGTAGATGTGCTATGCTTACTTGTGCATGTGTGCCATTGTGCCCATCTCCCCCCATCCCCCGAGTCCCTGGTCATTAATCACCCTGTTGCTGTTGTGTCTGGTCATGTTGAGAAGTGTCTGAGCCCCCAACTTCTGCCACCGTCTCCCAACTGATGACTGTGGTCACGATTTCTTCCATCTCGTCCAGCTCCTCCTGTGGCGCAGGACTCCCACCTCCAGTCTGCATTGCTGCCTTCTTGTTGTTTGCGAGTTTCTGCTTGGTTTTGCGCTTAACATCATTCCAGCGCCTCTTGACCTCTTCCATTGACCTCTTCAGCACTCCGACTGCATTCACCTTGTCCACGATGGTCTGCCATTTTCCATTTTTAGTTCCCAGTGACACAGTGGAGGTGACGAGCAGTAGTTGATGGTGTTCTATCACCTCTGTGATCAGGATCCTGTTTTCCTGCGGACTGAACTGCTTTTTCCTACTCTTCTTGTCCTTGCTCTTCCCTGACCCCGAAGTCCCAGGCTGGTCCTCCGGGGTGCTTGTGGGATTCTGGTTGTCCTCTGCACTTGCTCCGGCTACCTTCATTGTGCTTCGCTGTTGTTTGGATTTTGTCTGTGTTTTTTCTCAACTTTTATGGTGCATTTTCCCGCATGACGCATAGGATTTACAGGCCTGGTTTTCACTGATTTTTGTATCGCGATTTGCCTCATTGCAGCTTTTTTTGCGTTCGTTTTTTGCATTTTTGCAGCGTCGCTTTGACTTTATCATGGACATTTGACGCATTATCGTGAGCCTATCGCATGGTACCACAGGGTTGAGAATACCACGTTGCCACAGAGTTATTTTCCCCGATAGACTGCGATGTGAAGAGTTGCGTAAAGCTAAATTTGCGATGATTATCACACGTTCTTGAGAATATCCCCCGAGTGTAGTGAAGGCAGCGTTTTAGATACATACATTGCTATGTTAGCATAAGTGCCTTAGACGTTAGAAACGCCATCTTGCCACTTCTGCTGCTTTTGCACACGACACTGCAGGTACATGTTATTATTTGAAAGTTGCTTGCTTGCCTTTTCTTCACATGAGAACTGTCTGCTGTTCACATCCCTGACGTGCACTGCGACCTTGGTCTGAACATTGTGTGCAGAAACAGTCTGAGCCACCAAACAATGTATGTTTTTGAGTTCAGGTTGATCGGCCCACGCTCTAGCCATAACACGCACACAGCTGCAAATATCTGAAAGTCGAGAGCCTTTAATATTGCAATTTGCATGCATTAGACACACATTCTGGAGAAGAACTTTTCCAGGCGCAGAGCAAAGCTGATCCTGTGATGTGATTCACCTAAGCTGATCTTTATGGTATGGGGTTCCCCATTCAAGCCTAGAGACCTTCTATTAGTATAATAATATTAGCTTACTAGCGAAGGGAGGGTGGTTGTATTCCACGGTCATTTGTAATATGATTTCTCCCTTCATTTTCTATGGTATTGTAACAATGCTGATGGTTTTAATTTTAATCATTTGTCTGCTTATGTTAGCCAAAGTACTGCATCTTAGGACACGTAGTTTATAAAATAAACATTTTAAACTTTACCGTGTCTCTGATTACACTTGTTGTGGACTGATATGAGAATAATAACAAACAGGTATTTCTGATTCCCACCATTCCTGAGAGTACTCTAAGTCGCTTGTTCTGGGTTGTCTATACATTGGGACCTCCGAGAGAATACGGATAACCAATGGGACACTGATGCTAGTCGGATTGGGGTTCTGGGTACTGAGGTGAGTTTTTGGTGCACCACAATTCACTGAGGTCCTGGTTTCCTGCACATAGTTCTGTGCATGAGCAGAATCCCTGCAACATGGCGCACCTAACGTTTGGTCTACTGATTTGAAACACCTTAGTAGTGCTTATATTATTCCACGGCGCCCTCACTCTTGTTTCCGGATAGCGGGAGTGTCAGTTTTAACCTACCTGTTTGTGCGATAGGTTCCCTCAAGCTTGATAATTAAAAAGGTTTTTATATTTCTGAACCTTTGTGCTACTGTAATATCCATTGTTGTTCTTCTCTGTGTCCTTATGACGGTCGATATTGCAGCGCATAGACATACACCTCTGCAGCGTCATTTGACGCAGTTTGGGGTGACGGACGATGGGATGGCTGTTATTTTTGTGGTGAGTGCCGATCCGTCCTACCCCTTTGAGTTGTTTTACTCTTGGGTGACGATGCCGGCAGTAAATGCGGATGATGATACGTTTCACTCCTATACTCCCACACGGCTCCCAGAAAACTACACGCCATATAGGACGCAAGAAATTCCTATTTCAGCTTGGCAGCATCGCATTTGGTTTAACGGCGCCCTTCCCCATACGGTTACACCGGTTAGACTGGGCCCTTTGTCAATTCCAGGGGCCACTTGGCCGGTGCTGGACAGATTTACGCCTCATCCTCATTATTTGAATGTTGCGGTGGATGAGTTGCGTGTCCTCCAAACAGCCCTAATTACTGTGTATAGGGCTTTAGTGCAATACGTTTCGCGCAACGTGCAGGTGGGGGCACCTGCTGTTGGGGGACAGCCAGCTTGCCAGGCCGGGGTTGTTATTAGTCCCGTCATGGTTAATTCGGTTATGGGCAAGCGCCCCCAAAATAAGGACAATTTGCCTTATTGGCTTGCTGAGAAATTTGACCAGCTGGAAGCAGCATTTCCGCACTCTACTCCTGTGGAGAAACACAGGATCCTCACCATTAGTTTGCAGAAAGACTTAGCCCCGGAGGTGTCCGATTGTGACAACTGGGGTAAGGTTTTTGCAGCGGTCTACTCAAAGTGCTTCGGCACCCCATCTATGGCCGTGCTTCCCTCCGTCATCAAACGTGTTCAAGATAAACACGGTCCGGAGGCGGCAGTCGAGTTGGGAATGCGGCGTGTCAGTGTGTTCGACGTAGTTGCCACTCTCGTCCTTGGTAATCTCAAGGGAGATGCGGTACAATTTCAAGTGGCTAATGGCTTAGCCTGTGTTGATGAGCTCGACAAGCCCCGAGAGTTGCCTAAAATTATTGCGGAAGTTTATAGAACTATTGGCCGCAGTAGTTTAGGGATTAAGCCAACTATTGTCATTCCAGACTTAATACAGCAAACTAAGGTGAGTTCGTCTGTCAAAGACGATCATCCAACTTTTCCTAAACAAAATTGGCGAACCAAGAAACAGGAGAAGCAGCAGCAGAAACAGGGGTCTTGTCCTGCGTCTCTAGTACAGGTGACTGGTGAACGCACATACGATTTGCGCAACCGCACTAGTATTAGGTCACCTGATAGATTTCAGGTTACTGAACAACGTTCTCCTCGTTCTTCACAGCAAACATCGGTCTCACAGTCCGGTGGCGGAGAACGTGGCAAAGGTCGGGGTGCCCAACAAGGACGTGTTTGCACGTCAATGTCCCCCATTTCAGAAGAAGAAAGTTGCTGCGTTAACAGCGAGGTATGCCACAGATAGTGAGAACGCAGCTTCGGAACTTGACATGGGCACTAACACTGCTCGAAAGCACAGCGGAGGTTTCAGTAGTGCGGCAAGCACTGCGTAGATAGCTGGAGGCGACAGCAACTGACACGTTCATTACTGTAGAAACTGCTGATACCAGAGTGGCTCCCCCTGACAGACTATATGACATAGTCCTCTTAATTGAAGGTGACATACAACGTACAATACAAGGGATTTTTTGGGATAATCTGACCTCTTCATATGACATTCTCTTAGCAGAGGAGGACTGGCCCCCGGCTTTCATTTTGGATGCTCCAAGAGGGGAGGAGGTAATCCTCCTGTCCTTTGCGCACACTGTGCCACAGGAGCACGCTGAAAGGCTTGCCGAAAAGTGGGCTCAGATGCTTGCTCCGGAGTTGTACCGTACTCAGGTTGGGTGGGATAAATTGTCTTCAAGCCATGAGATTCCTTTACGGTCTATGCCCCAGCCACAGCCCCAATATCCCATGCGCCGCGAAGCTAGATCTCACGTTGCAGAAATCCTTGAGCAATTGGAATATCAGGGTGTTATTGAAACCTGTGTGTCACCAATGAATAATCCTTTATTCACTGTAACGAAGCCTGATGAGACGTACCGCCTAGTTTTGGGTTACCGGCATTTGAACTCTCATTGTCGGACATGTGCTGTAGAGAATACCCACAGTTCTGCCCTTGTTGATAGTCTTGTGAGAAAAAGGTTTAAGACCAGACAGATCCAATGGCTTTTATAGCCATAACCTGTCCTCTATTAGTAGTCAGTGGACAGGGTTTACTTCTGGTGGCAAACAAAACAGTTTAAGAGATTGGCCATGGGCTATAAAAACAGCCCTGGCATCTTTGCAGCATGTGTTGTCTCTCTGTTAGAGAGCATTGACCCTGATGCGTACTCGTATGTTGATGATATCTATCTCACGGACGACGAGTTGTGGCCGCATCTGTGTCGCGTTGATCGAATCACTGTTATGTTTGCAGACTTCGGTTACAAATTTAACTTTGCGAAGTCTCACATTGCAGAGTATACAGTGTTGTTTTTGGGCTAAGAGCTCACCAATGAAGGTCGAGGATTAGCTCCTCACTTTCTGGAGAAGTGCGCATGCTTGCGTGCTCCTAGGACACTGAAAAAATTGCAGTCTTTGCTGGGCTTTCTGAATTTCGGTCGCACTTACATTCCCGATTATGCCCAGCGTATCAAGCCGCTATATGCCTTGGTACAACCTACTTTTTCCAAATCGAGCTGGCTGCCAGAACATTCAGCTATTTTGCAATTTTTACAGGCTGATCTTCTTGCTTCGAAATACTTACTGACACGTGATAACCACACTAACCTGGTAATAAGAATTGTGCCGGGCGCAGTGGGTTTCACGTACTTAACGTTCAATGAGGGCGACACCGTCCCCATTGCCTACAAATCACACCTGTACACTTCGGCTGAACTGCACTTTTCCACAGTCGAAAATATTTTGAATGCGGTGCAGATGGCGATTCTTAAAGAACGAGCGCTGTCGCAAGGAAAATGCATTTTGGTGATTACACCATATCCTGCTCTATAGGCAGTGACAAAAGCCAGTGTACCTAATTCTAAAGCTTTGCATCCGCGTTGGATACAATGGGCCACTTCTTTGACATCACCAGATGTCACCTATATCTTTGATGCCTCATTGCAGACTCAGGAGTACTTGCAGTATGAATTCGTTCATCCAGCTCCTCTGTCTTTGCGCCTGCTTGAAGATTACCATTGTGTCATTTACACTGACGGTTCGGTGCAACCGGCGACGGAATCGAAGCACGCCTATTCAGCAGCCTGCTCAATTGTGGCGGGTACTTTCGTGAATGGAGAATTCAAATCTGATGTCGTGCATACACAGTCATTGGGTGATTGTACCGCACAGTTGGCAGAGCTCCGTGCTCTGGTGCTTGCACTGGAGTTTGCTGATCCTCGGGTTACTACTCTTATAGTGAGTGACTCGTTTTACTGTGTTCAGTCTTTCAACGACAATCTATTCTTTTGGTCTCAGAATGAATATCATGACTCCAAAGGTAGCACAATTAAGCATAAAATACTTTGGGTTCGAGTGGCAGAACTTAAACAGCATCTGCCTCTTGTGAATGTAATTCACACTCTTGCTCACCAGCGAGTTGGTGTCCACGCTGTCGGCAACAGCTTAGCTGATGAGGCAGCGAAAACAGCAGTGGCGACATATCTAGTAGCAGCAGATACAAGATCCAAAAGTAAGATCGATGATGACATCTTGGCAGCTATTGCTGCTACAGAGAAGGGAAGTAATTACCCGAGAGGTTTCCCTTCTCGGTACCATTATCACTTAAGTCCTGATAACGTCCCGTATGTGAGAATTAACGATGTTGGTGACAGATTGACTCCCAACGCGGACTGCAGACCGTCCTTGATAACAGCGGCACAGGAGGGTATGGCCTCTGCCCACGCCGGCATGTCAGCTACTGTTACTCAATTACAACAGCGAATGAACCGTGACTTAAAGCAATCCTTGACAGCCAGGGTTTTAGGCACTGGCCGGAACTGGTTAGCCCATCTGTATAACGTACAACGTGCACTTAATAATCTCCCTAGAAGGTCTCTGGGTGGGCGGATCCCATACATGATGCTCTTTGGCATAAAAATGTTTGTCCCGGACCTTTATGGTCTAGACATGGCGGCGTCTGCCGCACCCTTTGACGTAGATGATCACTGTACTGTATTACAGAGTCTACAAGTGACCAGAGACAGTCTCGCAAAAGAACACTTGCCCTCCACATCTGATGCTGCGCTTCAGATTCTGGTAGTCGGCTGGCTAACTCGAGTTGGAGACCTGGTCCGTGAGAAGGTGGAGAACAAGAAGGAGTTTGGCCTCTCTTATCGTGCCCCGGTTCCAGTGCTTGGCGTGCAGGGTACAAGAACAGTCATTTTACCTCCACTTCCTGGTCGCAAGGATAACAGGTACATCTCCATTGACAATGTCAAACTACAGCGAGTGGCCGATTCTTCTTAGTATGACTCCAGCGGTTTCTTGCCCTGCGATGCTGAGAAATTCTGTTTTGGCTCCGACTCCTACCACCTTGCCTGATATTGCCATCGAGATGCTTACAGTTGCTGATCCTTTGTCTGCCACCACCGGCTGGTGGTCCGTCTGAAGATACTGAGTATGCTTATCCCACAGAAGTGTCATTGCCTGTTTTACAATCTACCGCAGTTAACCAGTCACGTTTCTCCTTTGACACTAACTCTATGACTTCCAGAGCTCCATCAAAAGTTTCTATTTTTGCTGTTTGGTTTAAAAGACATTTTTTGATTCCCCCTTGGACTTACATTTGGCTGATGCTCATATGTATCTTTTTGTTTAAGTCCATTGGAATTGTGGTGGTATTTTTTTGTCTTGTAAATGGACACTAACTAAAAGAAAGATGTACAATTAGACTAATTGATGGAACTTTGGCCCCCCATTCCTCATCACAAATTATGAAGAGGGACCAGACTTATGTGAATATTACTGCCTGGCCTGTGTTAGATGGGATTGTGTGGGATGCTGTTAAATTTCCAATTCATGGACCCACTGAGGTTATTAATGTTCCGAATGTTCTTCGTGTTTCTATGGGTGATGTTGTAAAACAAAACATCCGCTCTGATGATTGGGATGTTCAGGCCATAGAGGCATTATTTTCTGATTTGAAATATTATGCCGCATTTGATGCTGAAGATTTGTATTTAGACACTGCTAATTATGGGGAACTGTTTTGCTATCAACATTATGGCAATCATTTCCTACATAAGGCCAATACTTTTCGAAATTTTGTAAATTATACGCAATGGGAACATTGTCCGACGCCAATGCAAGGCAGCTCCAACACACTGGTGAACAAATTTGCATATTTTACTGATTTCAGTGTTTCGGAACCTGACGCTTTTTATTTTAAAGTGGCAGCGGAGTCAGCCTCAAAGGTTAGGCTGACAGACACTAAATTATTGTATTCCAAATCCTTTATGGATGATTTGGCGGTCAGGGGTTATGATCTGTGGAAAGCTACTATTGATCTTAAATCAGTTTGGGGTTCTAAAACATGGCAGGTACAAGGAACAGAAGCTTTGCATCATGCCTGCCTCATCCCAAACCACATATTATTTTTTAATATAACTATTTTTCAGACCACCTTCTTTGGATTGGCTACCTCTAAAAAATTGAATTCTCCCTCTATTCCGGATCTGGGTGCTTATTGAAATTGGGATAATCATACAAATCTGTCCCTTGATGCGTTGCAGTCATACATCACTAATACATCCATCAATATTTCCAAATTAGATCCTGAAGGACGTTAACGTGGCAGACGAGCTCAGATTACTGTCAGTATTGTTTTCTGGGTCTGCAACCGGGGTATACGCAGGTTCGCATAGACCCCCACTTTGAATCTCCCACTCAGTTACTACCTACTCTGTAGGGAAGTTATGTCAGAACTGGCTGCAACATTCCACCTTGGCATCTGTTAAACTTCTTTTATCTAAATTAAATGACAAAATAGATTTGAACGATTTTGTTAACGGTCCTGTGGGTGGCAGGTCCAAAAGATGGGTGTATGCTGTTTCCCATGCAATTCTTGCAAGAATTGCAACAACATGATTAAAGGCAAGGAGATTACATATTTGGGAATCTCACATAAATTAAAGAGTCAACTGTAGGACCAAAGACATTATCTACCTGATAATATGTCCATGCAACAAAGGTTATATTGGTGAAACGTCACGTGAAATAAGGACTAGGATAACAGAACACAAATCAGCCATTAGGACTAAGAAAAAAACGGCACCTTTGGTAGAACACTGGATTGAGCATAACCACACTGTGGAAGATCTCAAAAGGTGTGGAATAGAGATCACACAAGTAAACGCACGTGGCGGGAATCATGAAATAAAGAGGAAGAAACGTGAACAATTCTACATGTCCCGATTCAACACCTATAAAACTGGGCTGAACAACAAAGAAGAATGGGAGAGACTTAGCTGAGTATAATAAACTTAAAAACCACTTAAATAATAATGATTTTAGCCGTTTCTACCCGGGCGGCTTTGCTTTCATCTTATCTTCCCAAAAATGAAGTAACAAGTTAAAATCTGAAATTGTTCAATAACTCTGTGATTTCAAATTATACATAATGTAGACCTATGATTAGGAACAAGAAACATATACATCTTGTTATCTCCTTACCCTAACCATAAATAGTATTTTCTTAGATTTTATAAAAATCGATTTCAAACCATGGAGAATCACTAAATGGCATGTGATAAGGTGATAACGATAACCTTCTAAAGTTACCCTAACCATAAATAGTGTCTTCTTATATTTTATAAAAACCATTTTCAAACAATATAGAATCACTATATAGCTCGCTATAAAGTGATAACGATAACCATCTAAAGATGGCCGCAAAATACATTATGTTGCTAAATGGACCAATGAGTATAACTATAACTCGGTAAGATTTCATCAAAATGTTTGTCAGTGATAATTTTCTTTTCTTTTAATCAATAGATGAACGCTTTATACTAACATTGCCTATGTTAAATATTTAACAATGCCCAGTTACAAGATGTAAACGATAACCATTCAAAGATGGCCGCCCAATTTATCATGACATTAAGTGACCGTATAAGTAAAATTCTAATTCTGTACAGAATAAGACTTTAAGTCAACATCAACATCATTCTATAAAAAAAAATTTAAGTGAAGGGTAATACATATGTCTCCCATTGAATATACCTAATATGATGCTACCTTTTACACCGCTACTAACCAGATGGATATTATCACCGTCTTAAGATGGCCCCCATCTTTTGTATAATGGTGACAAAAATTAAACATATGAAATTACGCGAGCGAGTTAAATACCCAGTTGTAAGAACAGTATATCCCTAATTGAAAGTGATATGAGAAAAAGTTCCATAAGAGGAGTTATATAACTTGAGTGATTGAATTAATGACGTCAGGACCGGGTATGCTAAATGATATAAAAAGCCCGGTGCTCCGGAAGTTCATCACAAGAACATTTCCGGAAATCCGTTGGAGCAGGGAGGCCGCAGAAATCTTATCGGGTAAGTCCATGGAAAATCCAGTCGAAATTAGTGAGCACTCTATTGCGGTAGCTTTATAAGTCATGTGTGGAAATACTGCCCTGTAAATAAGTGCTCGAGAGCAGTAGAAACTAATTGCACCATGATTAAAAAACATGGTAGCTTTAAGAGCTACATTATGTGTGGATATAGTTATGCAAGCGGTAGCTTTAAGAGCTACATTATGTGTAGATACCGTCATGCAAAAAGTGCCTGAGAGATGCAGTAATGATCCATTTTAAATTTTACACGTGTTTAACAACATTCTGAACAAACCGGAAATCAGATTAGGGACAAATACGAGGGAAAGGAATGAAGTTTTCTCAATATCCCGTTGTCATAAGAAGTTCCCTGACTGTTCAACAAACTAGCCCGGTACTGCAGTCTGTGAATGTCGCACCCCAAGTCGCTGTTAAGATACCTGATCCTGTTATTGCCAGTAGGCAAACTACAAATCTCCCTATTAACAGTATACCCACCTCTCATCAAAGCACTAAAGCGCCACACAACCTAATTCAGGGAACTAGTGACTGTGTGACTTGCAATAAGATTCGCACATGCTTTGATACGAGGGGTATTAGGGACGTTAATAGGCCTTTGGATCACACTACTTAATCCTCTGATGGCACTCTGATAAATAATATGACAACTACCACCAATGTATCCATAAACATACATAACAATGATAGTTTGGCTAAAACTCTGCAAGAGGCCGATATAAATTCAAGGCTCATAAACCATACTGAGGGTAACAACGAGGTGTTAAATTTGCCCCCTGAGGCGTGCCCTTATGTTGTAATTTTAGCAGGTGTTCCTCCCTTAAGAAAAGATCAGACAGAGTCTTGGGAGCAATTACGCTGTAAGTGCGTTGATTGGCTCACCAAACACAGGAGATTTAGACCCTCACTTTTTGAGAATATCATTATGGTACGACGAGTGGGTTGGTTGGGGCATATCCCCCAAAGTTATTAAGGGGGATTGCATAATCATTATTTTCGGAGACAATCGGTGGCAAAAACTATTTTAACACCTCGGATGGAACAGAATGATCATAATACTAGTATATGGGCTTTACCCTTAGGTTATTTTTATAAACCTACATTTGAAACACCACCCTGCAACATGTACAATTTTATCCCAACTTTTAATAGATTCACTTCGCTGTCTGGTTTGGATTGTCAAGATTGACTGCCCACCCATGCAGCGAAGGAAGTAAGGACTGATGTAATAAATTTAGCACCAATCCAAGTAAGCCCCCAAGTTCTTATACCGGATACACCAACTATAAGGAAGGACAATCAGACACTCAAAATATTGAGTTGGAATATAGCCGGTTTGGCTTCTAAGCTAAATTTAACGCATTGGAAAGAATTAATTAATCACCAGGATACTGTCATGTTCTAGGAGACGTGGGCAACCCAGGAGTTGCATATGGAGGGCTTCGAATGCTTTAACATCTTGTCCCCCACACCTATATCAGGTAGACCTACCGGTGGTCTTTCAATTTGGATTAACATTAAGGCAGGTGGCCGTTTTAGAATTTTGCCTACAAACAGTGATAAATTCCAAGTAATTCTCTACACTAGGGGGGACTCAATCTATTTGATCAATTTGTATAATGATGATTTTAGAACTGTGCCCAATATGAACTTTTCCTTGTTGTTTAATTTTATCTTAAAATTACAATCTGACAATTGTGGTGCCCAAATTAAGGGTATATGTTTGGGTGGTGACTTTAATGTCAAGATCCCAAGGGACACTTTTTCTGTTATTCGACTTGTCACCCAAGTATCACTGAGTAAAAGAGGGGAACAACTAGTGAACCTTTTAAGTTCACATCATTTTTTGAATGTTATGCAGATCGCAGCTGCCCCCCTTTCTGATGGCTCCATAATTCCAACTTATAGAAGCCGAGGCTCCACCTCTACCATCGATTCTATTTTTGTAACCGCCTCCTTAGAAAGCTATGTATTAAGGGCTGAGGTAATCCCAACAATACAAGGTGATCATAACCCCATTAGTACCACCCTAAGTTTTTCATGTCGCCCAGCGTACGATCGTACGCTTGGTGCACAAGATGTGATGGTATCTACTGATAAACTTAGAATTGTTTGGCGTAACATTAATAATAATGCCCTATTTGAAAAAATGATAAAGTCTCACTCAAATCTGGTTAATACCTGTTTAACGTTTTGCCTATGTAATACAAAGGTAGTTGATGCCTTTTCAGGGTTATGCTCTGGCATTAAAAAAATACTGTCTAAACCGACAAGGGTGTTAAATCCTGATCCTGGTTGGTTTAACGCGGACTGCTCCATGGCTAATAGAGCGCTAAGAAAGGCCCTTGCAAGCAAACCCAGAGTAATTTCCCTTGTATCATTACTCAGAGGAAATTACAAAAAAGCTCTTAAATGTAGAAAGGAAGAGCTTACTAACAATTACTGGGCAAATCTTATGCAGGCAAACGTGTTAAAAAATGGTAAGAACTTTTGGAAGGCGGTCAAAGATTTGAAATCTGTGGGCAACACTTCCTCACCAATTGTCTGTAACATCTTGAGTGAATTTTGGGAGGACCATTTTAGTAAGATCTATGCTGCCCCGATTGCTAATGAATTTGAAAAAGAATATATATATACCAGTGGGATACAGATCGAATTATCTGAGGTTGAAGAAGCAATAACCCAAAGTCTCGGGGGTAAAGCCCCCGGACCAGACGGTCTTCCAATCGACCTCATTAAAAGCAAACCCGATATCTGGGCACCACTCCTCACGAATGTTTTTAATAATCTTACTAACTCATCTATCCCTGATACATGGTCATTTAGTACTATAGTCCCAATTTTTAAGAAGGGGGACCGATCAAATCCGAGTTGTTATAGGCCAATCTCATTGATTGACAACACCCTAAAAATTTTGGGCAGGGTGATATTCAATAGGATTAACCTGTGGGCCGAGGATAATAAGGTCTTGCATCCGTCTTAGTTGGGTTTCAGGAGTAAGGTTGGCACAGTGGAACAGTGCCTAAACCTCCACCTGATTGTTAGTAAATACACTATAGCCAAGAAAACACCAATGTATCTGGCATTTATGGACCTTACGTCAGCCTTTGATTTTGTAAATAGATCACGGCTGAGGCAAACCCTTTCAAACCTTGGCCTAGACGACTCACTAGTCTCTTTCTTGGCATATCTGCACAGAGACTTAAGAGCCAGGGTGCGCATAGGTAGGAATGGAGAGATTTCTAAGCCCATTGAAATTGGAAGGGGGGTCAGACAGGGCTGTGTACTGGCCCCCCTCTTATTCATACTATACATCAATGACTTAACTAAATCTCTACTGTTCACAACTGAGGGCGTCCCAAACATTAGTGGCAATAAGATCCCTGCGTTGCTCTACGCTGATGACGCTGTGTTAATGGGGCGTACCCCTAAAGCCTTGCGCGCCCTGGTTCATGGCTTTGTGGAATTTATGGCAACATTGGACCTATGTACTAATTTTAAGAAATCATTTTTAATGTCATGTGGGTCCAAGAAGCATTTTAATCTGTCAATTGTTTCCAATTCCACTCGATTATCAAGCACTCGCACTTTCCCGTATCTTGGGCTGGTATTTGCATTCAACGGTGTATGGAACGACCATATCGTTCACTGTAAAAGGAAATTCACTAACTCTATTAACACAATTCTTAGGCTTCCTAAGCCTAAAAATATAGAGATAGTCCCTTCTATTATCAAAATATACAGATTACAATGCATACCAACTGTTACATATACGGTGCAGAGGTATGGGGGAACACTACCAGTATACCTATTCAGTGCGAAGAGAACAGGTTCTGTCGTAAAATTTTGGGTGCCCCATTTTTCTCCTCTACATATGCTTGCCATAGCGAGCTTCATCTACCTTATGTAGAGGATTTTATTAAGGCTCGCCCGATATTGTTTTGGCTAAGAATCTGGAAGAACTCGGCCACGCAACTGACTAGGGAAATTATTTTGGACTGTTTAAAATGTGATAGAGGGATGGCTATACCATGGTTGGCAGGAGTCCACAAAAGTCTAAACAGCTTGAATTTGGAACACCTTTTCTCAAATCCTTTAGTCCACAGCCCTACCAGTATTAAAACCTTGGAAAAACTACTCTATGAATCTTATAAAGAAACAAGACTAGCAGCTGAACGTAATAAAACCTCAGTCGCTAGATATATGCAAATAGAGCATGTAATCCCAGTTATGCCCAAATATCTTTTAAAACCTGTTGGCTGTTGGGAAAGGGGCCTATTTTTCAGGTTAAGGTCAGAGACTATGAAATATCTGTTGTCATTTCCCACTGGTTATTCTGTAAACCTTGATCTTTCCCTCTGTCCATGTAGTCACAATTTAAAACAATCAATGCTACATTTTTTATTTTTCTGTTCCTTCTACTTACCACTCACTAAAAAATTTCTGATCCCGTATTTTAAATCACGATGTGTTACTGACTACAAGATAGCTAACGGGATCGTGCTAGCTATTGACAATGATTAATTATGCTTTCGAGTTGGATCCTTTTTAAAAATGGCAGTACGTATTCACAATACCATGTATCCGGATTAATTTTTACTATGTGATATTTGTAAATATTTGTATTTTTAATTGTACTTTTATGGATATGCTGTTTTTATCCGAATAAAGTACATATTGATATTGATTGATTTAAGAATATAACTATGGAATGTGGAATATACTTAAGACGAGTATCTATACTAAAAATGCTCGAACATAGCCTCCAATGTAGCCTAGTAGGTTAACTAATAGAGCACAGATGAGGTATCAGGTCTATAGTGACTAACAGCGATGTAAAATTAATCCCACAGACAATATCAAAACGAAATCATTGTTACTTCAAGTACCAAAGCGCCAATTGAGAAAGCGCACACAGACAAGAACACAGATAAGAACCTAGTGGGAATCTTGAAAGAAGAACCAACTTTGGGCAATCTGATCTGTATCCAGGAACTAAGGGTAAGGAGTGGTAAATATATCTAGAGCATTGTAGAGCAAACTCACAATATAAGTAATTATATTAAGCTCTTCCCCATTTTCTTTAAAATAAACACAGGAACATAAATGAAGAGATATATAGATGACTGATGTCGAAGAGTTAATATATCCAAAAATACAGAATCCATTAATTGAGAGGAATTCAATCGGTGGCTCCAACAAATTCAAATAGATATTACAGGAATACAAGGTATGTACTCCAACTATATCAAGGGGAATCTTATTACTTCTGACTAGAATCTATAAACAACTAAGCAGATCCATATAATTTTGTATCAATAACAGAGAAAGATACATACGGTGGTAGCGGAGCACAGATATATTACGTACACGCTATCCCAAATAAGAGAGAACCTCTAAAGACAGAAAGGTATTGTGTTTTTATTATATATAAAACAGCGATAAATGAGTAGTTATGTCCTCTAAATTTGTTTAATATAAATTTAATGCATAAAAATTAGAAGTCTAACAAATGACTGGTATAAGGACAGTTGAAAAACTGATAATTCCTATTATAGAAAGAGCAGTCATTGATACACGAAGAAAATAATACTGAAGAATCTAGATTAAAATATGTAGACCTCAGAAATATGTTAGGCCCAGAGAACGAAGCAAGACAAAGTAGCAATTGTTTTATAAGTATAAATAAAAAAAATATTTCATGAATGGTAACTAATTGAAGAATTTCTTTATGTTTAATGTTGTTAGTCCTGAAGAAGGTGCTAAAAATAAAGAAATCACCGAAATGCTGCGTCGACACTTTTTAACAACCCTACAGACAAGAATAAAATAACTGTATAACTGTATTGATTTTCATTTTGTGTACTGATTGGATATTGTATTGGTTTTATTGTTTTTAAACACTTGTATTGACTACACCAAGTAGAAGTACGGTCTGTTTCTTTTCGACAATTATGAGAAGTCAATGAAATTTAGATTGTAACCGATTACAGGAGGGAGAGGAAGACATCTTCCTAAACATAAAGTGGCCAATATTAAAAATTGTTATCATTTATCTTCAATACATTTTTAATACCTTTTATATATTTGGGGTCCTTTGCTTGCTTGTTCTCTAATGATACAATCTGAACTAGAGGGTGATACTTGAATTTAAACAAACTGTACTCTAGGAGCCTTTTGCTTCCTCCTGCATGTAAGAAATCAATAGGGACTCTATTGTTTTTAGTAGTATAACGAAGTTTGGAAATTATCTCAAATTGAAGCGGCTTCCAGATTGAGAGCCATTGATCAAGCCAATTTGGAAAAAGTACTAGCTGTTATCGCTAATAGCATTAACACCCTTTCTTCCAGAATTTACACATTAGATAATATTGTTTCATCTGTTGTTGATATAGTGCAGGATGATATGTCTGTTTTGTATCATGGTCAAAATCAATTACGTTCTATAATGCAGTTTGCATGGACTTTGCAAATGTTAAAGGCTGGGAAAGTCCCCTGGGACTACATGAACATTTCATCCTTATTCCTTCCCTTTAATGTAACTGCGAAACAACAATTCATGTCCATGAAAGATGCCACATACTCATTACTGCATATTGAAAAGTTAGAACCTTTACCTTTCTCTGTGGCCGAATTGAACTCTGCTGTGTGGCTTATCCACAGGTTAATCACGTTACCATTTCCTTTGTTTAAATTCAGTTTGTGCATGAAACATTATGCCCTAGGCAGATATGAACCGTTGGGTACTGCTTTCCTGCATGAAGTTTGGTCACTCCCATTTACATATAGGTGCATGCGAGAAGGTAAAGAAGTTTATTTGAAGGGTGAAGAATGCACTTCCACACCTGATCACTCTGCAGTCTGTAGGCACATCCAATTACATGGCACGTGCAATGTCCATGCACCTAATTTAGCATGCGTCCTGACAGGGATTCCAGTACCAGCTATTACACCGTCTTTCACTTTGCTAGCTAACGGTAGTTATTTGCTTTTAAATAACGAGGCTTGCTGCGGGATGCTAGTGGGAATTCCCTACATAGTGACCGTTTCACAGAGAGTAGTCTGCTGTAAAAATGTCCTTTTCCCACCCCCGCATGGGCGGCTGGATGTATCCATCTGGCCTTCCATTCCAACCTTGAAAGCAGAGTTCAACAAGATGAGTAGAATAAGGGCTTTATTGTCTCAAAAAGGAGTCGCTCTGACTGCATCCCGTGAAACATTTGTCCTTCACGTAGCGAACACCCGCACAGAGGTGCATGCGCTTTTAAATACTGATCTCCCACTGCATTTCGGTGCCCTGATTCAAACTATATTCAATGCCTCGTCCACAACTGGCTTGGCGCATTTTTACAAAATTGTGGGCACCGGCCTCGTGACTTCCTTCCAAACTATTTTTGGTGTGACACCGGCATTTTTTCATTCTATTTTTTCCAGCGTCTTTGGCGGGCTCCCGTTGATTCTCGCCCTCACGGCTGGTGTGCTGTTGTTGGTCTGCTTACTGCGCAATGGCTGCTCAATTTGTGTCACAAGACAGCCTGTCCCGGCTGCTCCATCTTCGTAAACGGATGCTTGAATACTATGGAACATTACCACTGGCCACCCTGAGCATAGCCTATGGATTGTCCTTCCGGTTTTCCTACTTTACTTGCATACAACCTGTTTTTCATTGCCTAGATTGTCCATTAGAATGGGCTCTGGATTTGTGCTTGTCAAACTCGGTATCACGTGCCCCGGATTATGATCGACTGATGAGTCCCTTAGTGGCTCATGAGTTGGACTGTTCTGGTGTCAGGATTATGGCCTGTGGAGCGGCACATGGAGTCCTAGGGAATTGGGACATCTGTACGGCAGCGTATGACTTCCTGGCAGGAAGTTATCTTAAAGAACACGCCAGTTGTCCTCTGATTGTGCTAGAGGGCCCAGTTGTCGAGGAACATGTATGTTCGTTTACCTTGTTAGCATGGATGGCGGAAACTTTTACAGAACATTCCAATGACTTCCTCTTGGAAGCTGTCGCTACTTACTGTGCTTACACATTGATGGATTAACTTGGATGTCGTCCAAACTTTCCTTGTACGACCCAACACATTTTTTCCTCTCTTTTTTCTTCAACATTTTGACTCGCAGAAGCCTTTGCGAGATGTTAAGTTTTTCCATTTCCTTTTTTTCCCTTCACGTTGTTTTTTTTAACGTTTTTTTTCTTCGAACTTTCACTCCCCTTTATTTGGATTTCCAATACATGCACTTGGTTCCGCTCTGTCGAACTTGAACTCTGCGTTCTTTTAATTGTATCCCTATTAGTTTGTGGTCCGATCAAGGGAGGGTGTAGTGAAGGCAGCGTTTTAGATACATACATTGCTATGTTAGCATAAGCGGCTTAGACGTTAGAAACGCCATCTTGCCACTTCTGCTGCTTTTGCACACGACACTGCAGGTCCACGTTATTATTTGAAAACTGCTTGCTTGCCTTTTCTTCACATGAGAACTGTCTGCTGTTCACATCCCTAGACGTGCACTGCAACCTTGGTCTGAACATTGTGTGCAGAAACAGTCTGAGCCACCAAACAATGTATGTTTTTGAGTTCAGGTTGATCGGCCCACGCTCTAGCCATAACACGCACACAGCTGCAAATATCTGAAAGTCGAGAGCCTTTAATATTGCAGTTTGCATTCATTAGACACACATTCTGGAGAAGAACTTTTCCAGGCGCAGAGCAAAGCTGATCCTGTGATGTGATTCACCTAAGCTGATCTTTACGGTATGGGGTTCCCCATTCAAGCCTAGAGACCTTCTATTAGTATAATAATACTAGCTTACTAGCGAAGGGTGGGTGGTTGTATTCCACGGTCATTTGTAATATGATTTCTCCCTTCATTTTCTATGGTATTGTAACAATGCTGAAGGTTTTAATTTTAATCATGTGTCTTCTTATGTTAGCCAAAGTACTGAATCTTAGGACACGTAGTTTATAAAATAAACATTTTAAACTTTACCGTGTCTCTGATTACACTTGTTGTGGACTGATATGAGAATAATAACGAACAGGTATTTCTGATTCCCACTATTCCTGAGAGTACTCTAAGTCGCTTGTTCTGGGTTGTCTATTCATTGGGACCTCCGAGAGAATACGGATAACGAATGGGACACTGATGCTAGTCGGATTGGGGTTCTGGGTACTGAGGTGAGTTTATGGTACACCACAATTCACTGAGGTCCTGGTTTCCTGTGCATAGGTCTGTGCATGAGCAAAATCCCTGCAACACTAGGTCTTCTCACCGTTCCAAGAGTTAAAAGGTCCAGAAGTGGCGGCCGGTCATTTGCCTATCTGGCTCCCAATCTGTGGAACTCTCTGCCTTTCAATCTTTGGCTGAATGACAACCTGTCTAGCATTATAAAGCAACAAAACACTGACTTGTTTATTGTAATAGGCATGGTGTCCAGAAAGGGTGGCTAGCGCTGGGAAGCCTGTTATGGGTAGCAATGTGCTTAATAAATACTTCTAATAAATAATAATAATCAAGGCAAATGTACTATTCCAGCATCCATCCAGGGTGTACTCGGGGATGGTGCTTGACACTGAAGTGGGCAGATTTACTATACTAATTTTCAGTCAGAGACAACTCAGGGATGGTGCTGGACATTAAACAGGGGGGCCGATTTTATATTCTTAACTCCAGTCACGGTGCACTTGGGAAGGTGCTAGATGTGGAATGGGGCAGATTTGCGATTCTAAGACCCAGTCAGGGCAAACTTGGTGAAGGTGCTTGACATTAAAGGGGGAAGATTTACTACTCTAACTCCAGTCAGAGCCTAATAGGGGATAGTGTTGGACACTGAAAGGGAGCAGATTTACTATTCCTAACTTCAGACAAGGTCTACCCAAGGAAGATGCTGGCCAAATCAGGGCCAGATTTGCTATTCTAAATTCCAGGCAGAGTCAACTCAGGGAAGGTGCTAGTCACTGAAGGAGGCAGAGTAACTAATCTAAACTCCAGTCAGAGCCAACTCAGGGACGGTGCTTGTCACTGAAGGAGGCTGATTCACCATTCTAAACTCCAGTCATAGCCAAGTTTTGGGAAGGTGCTGGACATAGAAGGGGCAGATTTACTATTCTATACTCCTGTCAGAGCCAACTCGGGGAAGGTGCTGGACACAAAACGGGACAGATTTACTATTCCTAACTTCAGTTAATGCCTACTTGAGGAAGGTGCTGGACACTTAAGGGGGCAGATTTGCTATTCTAAACTCCAGTCAGAGCCAACTCGGGGAAGGTGCTGGACACAAAACGGGGCAGATGTACTATTTCAAAACAAACTGCAATAACAAAAACTTTAAAAACCATTGTATCTTCTGAAACAAAATCAGTTTAAACATTTAAATAATGAATGTCCACATTACTTTTTGCCTTCTTCCTCTAAATTCAAAATTCACCATCCAGAAAAACAAAATTCCATTGAAGAAAGCAAAGCAATATTCTCAACAAAGAGCAAATCCGAAAGACATCAGGTGAACAACTTCATATTAAATCCCTTTAAAAATGTTAATCAATTTTCCAAATCCAAGGAATAACTAAAAAATGTCCTAATTACTATTCTTTCCTTTCTTCCAAAGGAATGGAAAAAAATAACAGTTTGTAAAAAAAATGGTGTTTAAAATGGCCAACTTTTTTGAGTTTAACAGGATGAAGCTGAACAGTATATACACATATTAATATGATATTCAAATCACATTTTATTTGTTCAGGTCATCAGTCATCTAGGTGATGAAGTCACCATATATAAAAACCAAAAGAAATTCAAAATAAAAATCAGAGCAAAGATCAGTACACACAACTCAAGACCAACAGGTAAACAACATCATAATTCCTACAGAACAAAACATGAATCAATTTTCCAAGTGCCAACAGGGGAACTACTTTTTTTAGCTTTCCTCCAACAAAATTCAGGGCAATAGCATTAGTAGTTTCATTAGGAGCTGTTGTTACAAATTAACATTTACTTTTGATTAAGCGCAGCATACAGGACAGATTATACTTTTTTTCATGATAAGTACTTTTTTTCAGATCAACGAAACATGGGAAATCAACACCAGACGCATAATATCAAATCCAAATATCAAATCCAAATAAGGAAATAGCGAGCTAAAATATGATGGGTATTTTCTAGTGTGAGGAGAGACTTACTGAGCCCAGGAATCATTGGAGGTATGTAGACTATTTCCCAAATATTTGATTTTCCATCTCTATTATTATTCTAAAAGGTAATAGGAATTGTTAAAACATTCAAATGGTGGTGGGAAAAAGAAGTGAACCTGGTTTCAATTTTCTTAGCTTGCCCATTACTAAGCTCCCAGTTACAGTAACGTAGCAAGGGGGGTGTGGTATGGCAGGAGTTTTGGGATCAGTGGCCTCCCCTATCCCTCCCTTGCTCTTACAGGCATCTGCCACAGGCGGCAAAGTGGCTAGCTATGCCACTGCCCAGTTATCAGGTTTTAGTGAATAGATTGCGATAATCTAGTCAAGTAACACATAGCTAAACAGGCTTTGTCTGGGTCTTAAAGAACCACCGATTAACGGCATGGAGAAGCGAAATGTGTGTGATGCAACAATGTTAGTACGAATACAAGAGAAGTGTCTTTCGATTGGTGATGCTGTTTTACCAAATAATGAATGGAAAGCAAAGATGAAAACAGATATGAGGTTTAATTGAGAAGGGGATTACAAATAAAGGGAAATCCATAGTATATGGAGCTGCAAGCGAACACAGGCTGCTTATGCTGACATTCTTGAAGGAAGATTCAATTGATATGAGTGTCTGAGATGGACCTGCTTTCTGGAGGCTAGATTCACTTAATCTGCATAATAACAAGCCGGCAACGTTCAGACTGCCTGGGGCTTTGTTTATATGTACTTGAATGTTTGGCAGGGACATGATGGTTGGGCCCTGGACTCAGTTGCATGATGTTTTAAGTAAAGGAAGATAGGATAGTCTGCAAGGATAATAAGGTGCACTCCAGTAGGTGAGTCAGGGTTAAACATCTGTGGGTGGAAACCCAAACCACCATTGAATAAAGCCTGCTTTTGTGCACTGACATCCTTTAATGGGGCAAAAGATCACCCCACTTAAGCCATTGAAGACTTTCACTGTCAGTGACACAGTAGTTCCTTTCAGTACCAGGAGCTACTATGGAAAGATATTTTTTTAGCACAAAATTTATTTTTGCTTTTAATCATTTGTATTTTATTTTGTTTGATAGACCTGGCAGTTTCGCGGA
Organism: Triturus cristatus; assembly: GCF_964204655.1. Classification (NCBI taxonomy): domain Eukaryota; kingdom Metazoa; phylum Chordata; class Amphibia; order Caudata; family Salamandridae; genus Triturus; species Triturus cristatus. The sequence continues at coordinate 922,748,961 of NC_140593.1, read as the reverse complement.
CAACTGAGTTTTATAAAACTGCCAGCCAGCAACAGACCTGTTGGCTTTGCCAATGCTAGTTTTCACAGTGATTGTGTATGCTAATTCTTTTAACTACAGCAATTAAGCTTCAATGGAGTGCCAAATGCGGAAGTGACTGGTAGTTGGACAGAGAGCGATAGAAGGCTTTGGCTAATGAATGGCCAATGCCTTTTTACTTTTTAGAGCTCGCAATTACACCAACCAATCTCTCAGAACTCAAATAGGCACACATTAGATGTCACACTTACCTTAGAAAAAGAGTAGGGCAAAGGGATGGGAGTTTTCACTTCAAAATGCTCCATTGTCTACATCCTACAGGTACCTCTCCCTACCTTTCATATCCATTCTGTGGCCTTGTAGAGAAACACGGTACTCTATTCACTAACAAGCCAACTCAAACCTCACCTACACATGCTTTAAAATGCTCCAGTGCTCTGTCCACTGGACCTCTGCTTTACACGTTGTCTCCACAGACACATCACTCTCCCTCACTTTCCTTTAGCAGTGCAAGCTCATGAAATATTAGGGGTTCATGCCTTGTGCCCGTCCATTTAACTTGAAAGCATCCCATATGCAAGATCATGACCTCTTTTGTCCATACCTCATGAAACTAAGTATATTGGCTCCAGCACGCCGTCAACATGGGAACGCTGCGACATCATTCAGTTCTTTCCTGTAATCTTAACCATGGCCCATAATTCTCCATACCACTTACTAGTATGTACCAACTGTTCTGGTACACACCTCTCGAGTCCTTGATCACCCTATTCCACAAATTGAGCTCTGCTAACATTGTTTAAAGGATTTTTTATTACACATAGTTCTTCTGCTAAATTAGGGCCCGTAATTCCATTATGTTCCATTGGATATAATGGAAATCGTAATATAGCGGATGGGATATCCTTCAGGTTTGTGATGGAGTCACCCATACGCCAAACTCGTAAACAGGCCCTAAGTGTCAAAGAGAACCACAATAACAAGAGGAAACTAGCCAGAGAGGTTTGACTATGTTTATCTGTTGAGAGGATGGTTTACCACCTTGAAAATTGACTCCAAACAATAAAACAGTATGTTTGTTTTTCTTTTAGACCAAAACTGCTCCATATTTGTCAAAACAGATATCTGAACATCAGGACTGCATAACAAGCCCCATGCAGAGCAACACTTGCTTGGCCTGATGGCAGGCTTTGAAAGTAATCTACCATTATGTCTACCAGACTCTTCTGATCGCTGAGGTTTATAGTGTTTGTTGGTTGTCTGAAAACATGAGCCATCAACCAGAGCCTTATGATGATTTTTCATTGTGTACCAGCCATATATCACTTCATAAGGAAAAATATTATGAATAAAAAATGTGTTAAAGGAAAGCTATACATGTTTTGAATGTGCCTAAGAATCTGAATTTAGTAACTGTGGTTATTCCTATGACTCAGAGGCTGAGGTTACCCATAATAACGGATGATAGAAAGGGGTTTTGCAACATGTATTCTTTCCTGCACACAGACTTATTTTTGGAATAGATAACAAATCCATTACTAATCTGTGTTCCCCCTCTTCTGTAAATAAAAAGAACATCACCACTTTTTGGATGAACCTATCTCTCAACACACAAAAGGCCCTAGAGACCTAGTGGACACATAAAGATTTTTCCTGGGAGTTTCAATCTTTCTGGAAATGTAGGTCACTGCTGGATTTGGGTCCATGGTCATCCAGCACCAGGGGAATCCTACCAACTGTAGAACATTCTGGGGCGTGGCCATGCCGCGGGCTGAGATGGCCGCGCGGCGTTGAAGCTCCGCCGTCGGCCCAGCACATTCACAGATGTCCCCAGCCTGCTGAATCGGGTGCTGGATGAGGGGCGCTGCCATTCCTCCCCCTGACCCCCCGGAGCACGACGTGCAGCCGATGGGGCCCCGTGTGACTCGACTGCAGCCAGCGGAGGGATTGGACCCGGCGGCCTGAGGCTCCAAGATGGCGGCCTGGATCGGCAATCGGGAGTGGTGTTAGGAGCGGCGGCGGCCGGTGCGGAGGCAGGTACCTTGGGGGGGCTGTGAGGGGGTTTTGAGCTCCTGGGTGCGGTCGGGCGGGGGTCTGCCTTGCTCCCCGCGCTGGGGCCGACCTCGTGCTCGGCGTTGGTCCGGCGCTGCGGGTACGGCCTCGCTCGTCTTCCTCCCTCGGACCCCTCGCTAACTCGGGCGGGGGGGCTGGGAGGGACGCGGGACGGCCTGTTGGCGGTGGGGGGGTCGGGGGGGCCTCCAGTCTGGGCCGAGCGCCCGGGCTGCTTCTGCCCCTGCTTTCGGGCCTTCGCTGAGGGGGTCCTGTGCTCTGCGTGCTGTGCTGGCTGCCCTCCTCTACCCTACCCTCCAACACCAGGCGGAGGCTGCTGCGCCACAGCGGCTGGAGGTGACATTGTGGATTGCTCCCCTGCCCTGCCGGGGTCCTGAGGCACCGTGCAGGTGCTCCCTGGTCCAGTTCTTGGGTATGTCGCCGTGCGGCTTGGTCTGGTCACAACTGCGGTTCTTTCCCGGAGTACTGCGGAGTCGGGGCAGGATTGGCGCCACTGAAGGGGCTGAGCCATTCGAAGAGCTGTTCAGAGCGATTGTGGTTTGGGCCGCCTTGTTGAACTGACGCTGCACCGACTTGGGGCCACAGTTGCTCTGAGGGGAGCTGGCTGGTGTCCAGTCGGTCGTTTGGGGGCATGGGTCGCAAGGACCCGAAGCAGAAAACGCTGCCATTTGGAAAGCTTGCTGAGCAACCGGCTGAGAGGCACCCCGACATGGCGGCGCATGCTGATGGCGCGTCCGGCGGGCCGGCGGCTCGTGCCCCATCCCCAGACTGGTTGCAGGAGATGAGAGCTGGGTTCAGGTCCATTGATGGTCACTTCGATGCTCTAGATAAAACGCTGGAGACAATGGGGGCTAAGATCCAGGCCCATGACAAGCGTTTGGTTGAGGCAGAGGCCAGGATTTTAGCCATAGAGGATGGCGCTGTGCAAGAAACTAAGCGCATAGATAGAATGGAACGCATCATGAAAGAGGTGGCCATCAAGAACGAGGACTTGGAATCGCGCAGTCGGCGCAATAACGTGCGAATTACTGGGGTCCTGGAGTCCACGGCTATGGGCCGCCTGGACGTATTTGTGGAAAAACTGTTGTCAGACATTTTTGGGAGAGACTCCTTCACACCTGGCTTTGTGGTTGAGAGGGCGCACCGCTCCCTGGGTCCGAGGCCTAACCCGGGGCTCCCGCCTCGCCCGCTGATAACCCGCATCATGAACTTCCAGGACCGTGACACGGCCCTGCGTCTGGCTAGGGAGAAAGGTGATATAACCTGGCAAGGCTCGAGACTCTCGTTCTACCCTGATTTCACTGCTATGGTCCAGGAGGCCCGACGGAAGTACGTGGGGGCGAGGGCTGCGCTCCGCAATCTCGGCCTAAAGTATGGCATGCTCTACCCGGCCCGGCTGCGGGTTGAGATTGACGGCCAGGTTAGACTCTTTGACAATCCTACTGAGGTGCAGGAATTCTGCCGCACGTACAAGCCACATAAAAGCCCTCCCTGGGGAGATGGGGGTGGGCAGTCTACCCCACGCAGTGGATCAGCGGCCAGCCAGGACCTGTTTGCGGGCTCTGGGGTTGGGTGAGATGGCGCCTACGTCCAGCTTCATTCCTCCTAAACTCTTGCTACATGGGGACTATGGAATACTTTTTGTACAACTGTTATGTAGTGCTGGGTTGATGTCAGGTCGTTGTCACCCCCCTTTGGTGGATACCGCTGGGATTACTTTTGGTTATGATGCTCCGCTTGTTACTGTTTGATTGCAACTGGCGATGCTGTTTGGAGCTGTTCTTTTTGCTTGCAGGTTTGGGTTCGCCTCACGTTTTCGTGATCTGGCTGGGTGGGGGGAGGGGGGTAGGGGTAGGTTCTTTTGATCTCATTAACATTGATTGGTGTGTGTTGAACTTGCTGATATATGATGATACAACTGATTTCTGTCTCCTACTGCTTGCTCTGCGGTTTCAATGGCTCAAATAGGTTTGAATGAAAACCCCATCAACCTATCGTTAATGTCTTGGAACGTTAGGGGCCTGAATAACCAGCGTAAATGCAAACAGGTGATACATTATTTAAATCGGCACCGAGTGGACATTGCCTTTATTCAAGAGACACACTTGCACTCCTCAACCAACGCCCGCTTTGCGGCATCCTGGGGCGCACACAGGTACTTTTCCAATTTCAGTAATTATTCTAGGGGTGCTGCAGTGTTGATTCATAAGAGAGTCCCGTTTCATTGCCAGCAGTTTCTAGGGGACAGAGAGGGGCGATACTGCATAGTGAGAGGGGTGTTGATGGGCCACGGGATTATTCTTGTGTGTGTGTATGCTCCTAACACTGATTCCCCAGAGTTTTTCCATGCGCTTGCCGCCCAGCTCGCAACCCTTGAACCGGCTAGGCTCCTAATTGGCGGCGATTTCAACCTATTGCTAGATGTGGGGTTGGACAGTACCTCGGAGGCCACTGACTCTAAGCCTAGGGCGCGGCGTGCTCTCTTAGACCTCTGCCACCAATTTTCCCTGACGGACATATGGCGCAGGCCTAACCCAGGCACCACTGATTACACTCACTTCTCGGGTCAACACAACACTTGGACCAGGATTGACTACTGGCTCCTTTCCCCGGGCCTGTCCCCCTGGTTTCGCACGCTGAAGACTTTCCCTAGTCTTACTATGTTTGGACGTTCCACGGCCCGAAGGTTTTGAGCGACAGTGGCGATTCCCCGGGAGAGCGCTTCTAGACGATCTCTTCGTCCACGAGGTTTCCGAAGCGATTGAGGACTATTTTACGATTAACACCGGTTCGGTAGACTCTTGGGCCGTGCTTTGGGAGGTGTTTAAGGCATACATTAGGGGGATTTGCATAGCTAAACATGCTGGGGTCCTAAAGGCGTTGCGCACGACAATCGCTCAGCTGGAGGTCCAGCTAGACTCGGTCGACGCTGAGGCGAAGCGGGCTCCGTCTGGCGACGTGTTTACTAGGCGTCTGCGCCTCCTGTCTGACTACCGGGAGGCCGCAGACAGGGAGATCCTGTACCTAGGAAAATACCACACCGCACGCAGATACGGTGAGGGGGACAGACCGGGGCGCACGTTGGCGCAGGCTCTGCGACCGCCGTATAATAAGTCCTATATAGCTGAGGTTCGGGGCGAGGACGGCACACTCCGCACGACGCCCGCCGAGATTCGGGACGAGTTCCTGGCCTACTTCTCGGCATTATACACAACCAGGCAGGGCGGTGCCTCGGCTTCTCGGGAGGCCTACTTATCGGAAATCGCGCTAGTATTCCTTGACAAGGGAATGCAGGAATTCATGGCGGAACCCATAACGGTGACTGAGGTTCGAGGGGCGATTAAGGCACTTCGGAGCTCCTTGGCCCCGGGCCTCGATGGTTTATCCGGGGATTTTTACAAGGCCTTTTCCGATCTCCTGGCGCCCAAGCTCATTGAGGTGTATGCGGAGGCCTTGCAGCTGGAGACCCTCCCGCCTACCCTTAGTGAGGCGGTCATAGTTCTGCTCCCAAAACCGAACAAGGACCCTGCGTTGTGTGGATCATATAGGCCCCTCTCCCTATTAAACATCGATTTATAAGATTCTTGCCAAAATAGTGGCCAACAGACTTTCACAATTGATGGAATTTATCATAGCGCCCGCCCAATCTGGCTTCATACCCCATCGTTCGACATCATTAAATTTGCGGACGCTATTCACAGTATTGCACAGAATAAATCCTGACACACCCGCGGCGGCTATTCTCCTCGACACCGAAAAAGCCTTCGACTCCTTAGAATGGCCTTTTTTTCTTTCCGTAATGCATCGAATGGGCATGCCTGCTGGCTTCATCGCCACCACGTGGCTCCTCTATAGCCGTCCCACGGCACGCCTGCGTATTAACAACACCCTGTCCCACCCATTCGCTCTTACCCGCGGCACGCGCCAGGGCTGTCCGCTATCGCCACTGTTGTTCATACTTGCCATGGACCCTCTAATCAGGCACTTTCAGGAGCGGCATCTCCACAGGGGTCTCCAGTTTCGGACGGGACCCTTGCTGGTCTCCCTCTATGCGGATGACACCATACTGTATGTCAGGGAGCCGCAGGCAAACCTTGCCCCTCTGATACAGGAAATTCTTCGCTTTGGTAGCCATTCGGGGTTGGGCGTCAACTGGCATAAGTCTATAATTTTCCCGCTGACTAGCAGCACCTCCCCGTGGCAGTGTGAGTTTCCGCTGGAGTGGTGCTCCCACTCGGTACGATATTTGGGCATACATATACACCTGAGCACGGACGAAATTATCCGCCTCAACTATGGCTGCGCGGTTGCGAAGCTTGAGGCGCAGGTGGACGGGTGGCTGCGGCTTCCGCTCTCCATGGTGGCCAGAATCGCCATTATCAAAATGATAGTGCTTCCTAAATTTTTGTATCTTTTTAATAATATCCCCATTCCCCTCACCCAAACCTTTTTCGCCACCCTACGGTCCCATTTGATTCGACTGGTCTGGGGCGGAAAACACCCCCAGATCCGTTGGAAGATTCTCACGCTTCCGCATGACAGGGGCGGCTTTGGAGTACCGGATTTGTATTTATACTATCTGGTCGCTCAGTGTGCACACACCTATGCTTGGTACCACCCTGACGCACGGATCCCATTTCTTCCTCCGGAGGCGGATTTTGTTCTCCCGAGTCGCTTGTCGGCTGTGTTGCCCAAGAGTGTCCCCAGGAGTCCAGTGGATATTCAAACGGTGTCCACCACCAGCTGGGCCTGGAACAGACTTTCGCGCTACTTGGACCAGCCCTTTCTATATTCCTCTTCTCTCGCGCTTCCCAATGCAGGTTGGTTGCCGGGCACTGGCGAGAAACTTGTGCAACGCACTTTAACGAAGTTTAACCTAACCAAGATTGGGGATTTATACCTGGGGGGGCACATATTCTCGGTATCGGAAGAGGCACGATTCAGCGAGGCCACTTTCATGGACAAATTCATCCTCAACCGGCTTTACTTTACGGTTAGGTCGGAAATTAAGGGATTCCCCCTCGAGCCGGCTTCCTTTGAACCCCTCACTCTCCTCATTGACAAGGATACAGGGGCACACATTATTTCTAAACTGTACAGGACATGTGCTGCACTGGTTCCTTGCGCGGATGACCAGTTGAGGGCGGCTTGGGAGGCGGACTTGGGTAGGCCTATTACGGACGAACAGTGGTCCGCTTGCTGCAAGGTCACTAACATGATATCGCTCAATAGTCGTCATAAACTTCTGCACTATAAGTTTCTCCGCCGCAGCTACATGACCCTGGATAGACTCCATTCCATTGATCCCACGCGGCCTCAGACATGCTGGAAATGCACTGCACCTCATGCTGACTTTGCACACATGACATGGACATGTCCGAGATTGCAATCATACTGGACGCAGGTGCACAAAATTCTAGAGGAGATGTTGGGTCTTGCGTTGGTTTCCACTCCTGAGGTTGCGCTGCTGGGCTATACTGTAAATTTCCCCAAGATAGTTCGGAGGCTTGTGTCTCTGGGCTTTCTGTTAGCCAAGCGGGAAATTGCTAGGCGTTGGGGAGATAGAACAGCTCCCACGGCTAAGGCATGGCTTACGGCCATGGCTTTCTGCAACACGAACAGCGAGATTTACTCCAGTCTCCTCCCCACAGTGGCCCGTCCCAAAGACATCTGGGGCCCATATAAAACATACATCGCAAATCTGCCGAGCCCCTCTCAATCACACTCCAGCTCGGGGATAGTGCCCACAGGGGTTGGATAGGTTATACGCTGTGGAGTTGCGCATTCGGGGAGGCCATGGGGTGGGTACAGCGCCGTGGGTCTCCTCGCTTCGGGTCCGGAGTCGTGGGCTGCACATGGATTGGCTATTGCAAATATGAAGGTCACAGTTATGGGTGGCATAGAGGAGCGAGTGGAGGGTCATTGTTCTAAGGTATTCCTGTTGGGGTTCGGACGGGTGGGATTGCTGTGATGCTTGGTGGGTCCTTGCTGCCTGGAGCCTTGCTTATGTGTTATTCATGGTCTAAGGAACGGAATTGTCGTAATGTATATCTCACACTGAAGTCTATTGTACACACTGCTGAGATCACTGTATTGTTTTTTCTTTCAAACATAAATAAATTTTTAAAAAAACAAAAGAAACTGTAGAACATTCTGGAAAGTAGGCACCAGGCCCCTCAAGTGTGGCATGCCTTGAGTGGATCTCATTGTTTTTCTCGCAGTCGATGCCCAGCAAAAATCACAGATTTTTCTGAAGTTCCATAACATGTGGGAATTGACAAAAGTCATACCAGCAGTGTTATCACATTCTCAATAAAACGATACATCATTTGTGTGAATGATCCTATCACCCATAACCGGAACCAGACAAAACTTGGATTGTGTGAATTCAATGTATTATCCATATTATTCACATGGTAACAGTTTTGTTCCATTCCTATTATATGCGTCAAGCCCACTTCCAAATGGGACAATGTTTGTAGCAATATAATTGCTGAAATGTAGGATAGTAAGCCTTGGTCCACCTGTGGCAAATGCCCAAGAATTAAATCCCACAAATATGGAAAAAAAAGTGTTTTTGACCCATATTTGTAGGGCATTAGCAATAAAACATGGCACAGAAATACTGCTGGTGCTCAGTGTAGTGCCTGAGGCCAAGATGGTCCATAACCCATCACATTAAGTTTTTCACATTTTTCATGGTAGTTTGTTGGAAATTAAGCCCCCTGGATGAGCCGATTGAGGTGCTATGCCTTAGCTGCCCATTCAAGGGTTACGAGGAGGCTGGCTCAGAAAGCCAGCGAGACTATCTTGAAAAAAGTGAAAAACAGAAAGTGTTGTTGGGCTCCTCCGTCCTGGCATTGGATTGCAGCTCCCTATCCCAGGGTAAGCAGACTGTATTTCTGCTCCCTTCTTGGGGAAAATTGAAGTGTTCATCTCGTCCGTTCCTGCCCAGGGACAAAAAAAACAAATAGACACCAAGGATTGGTGTCCAAAAAAGAAATAGTGTGGTGTGCTGTCCTGTCTGTGAATTGAGCCCTACCCCGCAGGGCAGAAGATAGCCCTTCCGTTTGGCTTTAAGATGGGACATACAGACCAATGACAGGACAGACAGGCGACCAACTCTCACTTTTTTTTCTTTCCATCCCTGGAGTCTAATGTGTTTTTTGCCCCAGTACTTCAATACTGTGGTAGAGCATCAATCATTCATCATATGCTTCCTTTGGGTTTCATTTGATTTCAATTGGTTCTCATTGATTTTATTCTTGCTTATATGCCATTTAAGCTCTGCATAGCGTTTAGACCTGTCAGCTTTAGGGTGGTCTTAGGACTCTGTGCACTTTATCACTGCTAACCAGTGCTAAAGTCCTGTTACTCATTCCCATTTAAACATGGTTACATTGGCTTATACCCAATTGGCATATTTAATTTACTTGAAAGTCCCTTGTAGAGTGGTATACCATATACCCAGGGCCTGTAAACTAAATGCTACTGGTGGGTCTTCAGCACTTATTGTGCCACACACTTAAGTAGTACTTTAAACCATGTCTCAGTTCTGCCGTTGCAGCCTGAATGCAGTTTTAAACTGCCAAGCTGACTTGGCATTTAAGTCCCCTTACCAACAACTTCCCTATTATTGCATACACGTCACCCTAAAGTAGGCCCTAGTCTGTCCATAGGGCAGAGTGCTGTGTAATTAAAGAGTTGGGCATCTACTTATAGGTTTTACATGTCCTGATAATGAACAACCCCTAAAAAAAACAATTCACTACTGGGGGGGCTACCCCTCCTATAGGATAACATTGGGGATTCTTTATTATATTTATTAATCTGCACTTTCCAACAGGGAGCTGGTAGCTATGTCATGTTTGTTTTTTTTGGAATTACGTTGAAGATCCCAATGTAATGGTAAAGTCAGCTTTTTGATATTAATTATAAAAATCCTGCCATAGAAAGTTGCCATTTGTCTGCTCTGTTATTTTGTGCCAATAGTCTGGCCTGGGTCACATACCTGGGTATAACTGACAGACTTCGTGAATTCCTCCCAGACAGTCACACAATAGAGGGATTAGGTGTGCCTAAATGAGCCGTCTGATGACAGAATTAGGGGGTAGAGCTGAGCACAACCCCACTTACAACTGAATTGCCTGTGCTCTGCCTTCACACAAAGGGCCTAACGACTCTGCATTGTCACTTCAGACAATTTGGAGCCAGGCAGGGGATTCAGGAAATTACATGCACTTTAAAGCCAATGCCTAGAAGTTTCTCTCATCTTCCAGAACCAGGGCACCAGGGTGTAAAAGTAGGAGCTCAGACACCAACTTTTCACCACAAGTCTGAACCTGTGGATACTCTGCCGGGAAGAAGGACTGATATGCTTCTGTAAACACTGCCACTCTGCTGGATTGCTACTCTGAAGGAGCTTCTGTTCTGCTGTGCTACCATGCTGCCTTCTGCACTCTTGCCTGGGGAAGAAGAACTGGACCAGCAACTTCACCTTGAACCCAGGAGCTCAGAGTGGCTCCAAGGTCTAGTTTTCTGGCCTCCTGATCTGATCCTCAGGGACTTAAAAAGCTCCCCAACCAGCTCCTGGATCTAGCTGCTGCAAGTTCCTGACCCCCAAGTGGTGCCTCACAGGTCTTGAACCCTTGGTGTCTCTCAAAGGCTCTTAAGTCAAGCTTTTGGGCTCTTCATGACAGCAAACGGTCCTATTTGCACTGAGACAGCGTCGCTCACACCGAAAACCAACGCGAGCCACTAGCAGCTAGTCACTTCACACAGCAGGCATCAATTGCCCAGGGGGGACCGCCAACATGAAGCTCCAGCCTGCCCATCCGTGATGCCCAGCCTGCTCTTCACAACACACCAACCGCTGTCTGCTATGCTCTCCTTATGATTCTATCCGATGCAAAAGGGACACTTGGTATAAAACTTGAGAAGGTAAAATTTCAGTGGGACTAATTTGGGACTGTATCCAGCCTGCTCTCCACCATTGTCATCCTGAACATTTGACTTTGACTCAGCCCAGCACTTTTAGGCACTGTTACACACTTTATTGTTTAAAAAGGTATAACTCTGGTTATTCTGAGTTTTGTTGTTTTAGTCTCATTTAATTTATTCAATTTTCTCCATTTTTCTAACCTGTTGTGGCATCTTTTTGTGTGGCTTTTTTCACTGTTGTACTATTTGAAGTGCTGCACAAGTACTTTACACAATGCCTCTAAGATAAGCCTGGTTTTTACCTGTGTCATGCTACCAGGGCGTTGAGCACAGGTTCATTTGGGGTTTGCTTGGGCCTTACCCTGATTAGGATTGTGGTTGCTGCTTGACCAGGCTCACACCCAGTCAACCAGTAACACAATTTCTAACAATACCTCTCCTGAGCTAAATTATTCTGCTGGGTTGAAGCCCAAAAATGTTTGAGGCATTCTGTACGACATATAACCTAGTTGATGATCCCTAACACCAACTGGTCTGAAGTATAGTAGAATTGTGGTTGTTAGTGTATGTACTTTCAATACATATGAGGTACCCAGTAATAAGTAAGGCTATTTCACTTAAAACTGGTCTACAATGCTGTCTTTTCTGTTGGCTCAGTGATGATGGGAATCAGTCATTAACCAGACTGACCTTTCCTCTGTTTGGAATACTTACAAAGTTTTTACAAGGTGTTCATAAAGGGGGCTCCTGCAGTGTTCTGAAATTGTGTCTTTAACTAATAAGCCTCTATATGGAGATTGTCTACCTGTTCCAGAGCCATAACTATTTAGAAATAGCTGTAACTCCATTAAAGATCATGGGCCTCATTTATGAAAACTGTTGCATCGCTATGATAAAACAACAATGCAACAGTTTTCAGTGCACCCTCCTTGTGACACAATCGATGCACCGTATTTCATGTCCGGCGCTCTATTTTGCAAGGAATGACAGATACGTCAGGAATCCTGACGTATCTGTTGGCGCAAAAGTCACGCATTTCTCGAGTTAGGTCACAAGCATGATGCAACTCCAGCAAAGCATCAGGTAGGCCTGTGCCTATGGAACTGCATCACTCTTACGCCTGCCATGAGGCAGGAGTAAGGTTTTGACGCAGTGGCGTCCTAAAAGGCAGACTTGCTTTTGGTTTTTTTTCAACTTATTGCGAACTGTAGCAAAATATTCACCCAGCTCTGTAGGTCTGCAGTGGAGGCCAAAGTGAATCTCTAGCCTTGAAAGAATGCATTACCAGTAGAAGGAGCAGCAATTTCTGACAGCAGAAGACCCTAAATTGGCTGAAAAGTAAAACAATACTTCCTGAGGATGTATTTTCCCGAGTCCACATTCTGGAGTCTTTTCATAGCAGGAAGATGAAGAAACCCCTCCTGAACAACAAGAGCTACTCAAAAGAGGTTAAGAGGTGACCTGTTGGTTTAATATAAAACACAAATCGTGTGACACATAGGAGGAATTATTTCATCATCAGCACTTACCCTTACCTTTCACCTTGATCTACCAAGGCAGCACTTCAAATGCACTTCGAATAATGCCCCTATATAAAATAGATGGTGAGAAAGGCAGCGAGATTAAGACAAAGCAAATGGGAAAACGACTTCCTATTCCAGCTGCCACATTAAGTTACGCATTAAGCACAACATGGGCCACCACCATGAAAAGTCAACTCACATGACACCAGAACCTCAGCATCCTCGACATCTCACACATCAGTGGGTGGGTGCTAGGCCTGGACGAAAATTTCATTCCGTTCGCAGAAATTGCGATAATTTGACATTTTCGCGTTCCGCGGAGAGCGTGAAAATGTCAAAATTTCCGCATTCCGCAGCTTGGCGATAATTTGTTTCTTGGTCGCGCTGTAAAATAATACATTCTCGCGCGCGCGCGTTCGCCTTACCTGAATCCCTGCGTTCGCCGACAAGTTTTTTCGATCCGGTCGCGTTCTCCATGAGATGCTGTATTGTTTTTAGCCATTTGCGCTGTCTCGCGACAGTTCGCGCCCGCAGTGACGTCATGCGTCGCGCGATCACTTCTTTCTTCTCGCGATCATGCACCGCTAGACAACTGAAAACAAGATTGCCGCGCCCGCGAGCAACCACATGGGTAAGTTGGCGAGCCGCAACCATGCAGAAAATCTCGCGAACATGCGGGAAAAAAACTTCCGCATCTTCACGATATTTCTGCTTGTTTGCGATAATTTTAAACATTTTCGCGATAATGTGCGAAAGTGGATTTCGCAAATTCCGCCCACCCCTAGTGGGTGCACATGTTGATTCCAATGGATTACACACTTTGAACTTCTAGAACACATACATCATCCAGAGTGATAAGGAAGAACTATTTATGAGCACAAGTGATGGCGGGTACAATAGTGAGTAAAGAAAATATTTTTTTCATGTATTAGAACATTATGGGGTCCCTTCTCGGTGTGTGATCAACCCCATCTTTACAATGACTATGAAGAGAGAGGAGTTGCATGTGAGGATGTACTGCACACCTACTCAGAAATCAAGTGCATGTTTGCATACCATGGTAATGGTAATGGGTCACTGTGAAAAAGAAGCAGTAAAGAAATATAGAATTTTGCAGGTGGCAAATACTTTGCAAGTAAACATAAGAAGTTTAAATGTATGCTGTTTCAATTTGATGCTGATGTTAATTGCCAGTAATACAACCAATAACAAGGCACAGTGAGTGGTCAGTGTTACAGTTTAATTCTTAATTCTGTCATGCTCTTAATGAAACATTAGGGCCTCTTCGACTTGGTGTTCATCAATCAATTGGGAACACAAATTATTTTTTTCCTGTTGTCAAGGTTTTCTATCTCAGAAATGAGGAGCATTATTGTTAATAAATAGACCAATCAAAAAGACTAAGTACATGTTTATTTATCTTGTTTTTGGAGGCATAGTTACATATTTTGTTTCTACCCATTAACCCAAAACGTCTCAGTATAAAATGACATATTCGACACTGTGTTGTTGCCCTTGACCTTGAAATAGGTTAAATGCAGCCATACAGCTGTGGTGTCGTGAGGATCGCGTATGGCGCAACCTCACGGGGCAATCACTTCGGCCTTCACTAAGGGCCGTGACACACTAATGAACACAGGAGCCGCTATTGTTGGTCTGTGGCCATACTCGCCGTTCGCCTTACTGGCGTAAGTATGTGCAGACCTTTTTTTATTAAACACGGGTCGCATGACCCAACGTGGCATGCTTGTTACGTCACAGGCACGACATTACATTCCTCCCCAAAAAGCATAAAACCAATGAGACAATATTAATTTCAACACCACCAGTTCAAAGTTCGTCCTTCTCCATTAACTCTCTAGAATTAACATTTCACCCCATAAATGAGAACAGTCTTACGTGAAGTAGTCCCTCAGCCGGCGAATGGGCTCAGTATTCTCTCGCAGACGATACCGGACCTGGCTGCGTCCCTCAGCCTCTCAGACAGCTCCATCAGCCGGCAGGACACCGGTTCCGTTGGCAGCGGTGCCTGTCTCATCTTCAGAGGTGTCATTTCTGGAATCACACTCCATAGCAGGATTACCCTCCGGTTCTCCATTCTGACCACTGGGGGACTCTGACCCAGTACTGAGGTCCCTACGGGGAGCTGTGGGTGTCATTCCTTGCCAGTCTGGATCGCCATATCTGGCCTCCGACGGTGAGAGCGGAGGCTGGTACTTCTTGAAGAAGGATATGTTTCTATTCACATTCTCTCCTCCTCGCCTGGCAGTAATCCTTTACCTTTGACGCCCACGATATTCCAGGGACTCTTTTCATAGGGCAGGTGGGATTTGCCACTCATTACCCGGTTTCTGAGCAGCACCAGATCCCCACAGGCCAGCCATCTAGCTTTCGCACGTCGTTTCTCACTAGCCTGAGCGTGAGCTTGGAAGCGTCTAGCATCCACTTGACTATCAACAGGAACGTCAGGGCGCCACTGAGGGTGATGGCGGATGGAATCATGAACGACTCTACCCATGATCAAATGCGCCGGAGCCACTCCCATGGTGGTGTGGGGCGTCTGATGGTAACTCCGTAGGAATGAGAAGATCGCGAGTTCTATGGACTGTCCTTCGTCTGACGCAATCCTTATTACCTTGTTCAAGGTTCGCATGAACCTTTCGACTTCCCCATTGGCCTGTGGCCATCTTGGGGTGATCCTCCAGTGTCGAATGTTCAATGATTTGAGGTACACTATCAGCTCTTGCCCTTGAAAAGGGGGTCCATTATCTGTCCTCAACTCCTGAATGAGGCCATGGGTAGCCATTACCTTTTTCGAGCTTGGGAATTACCTCAGCAGCACTGAGGGATGACACAATTTCGACCTCCGGATATTTGGAATGGTCATAAATAAGTACAAATAGGTGTCGGCCATCAGGTAGGCTGCCGAAATCCAGACTGACACATGTCCAGGGCGTCAATGGCCGGGGTTCCGTAATAATGGGAGCAGGGCGGGGAGTATCCCCCGTCACTTGGCATGACAGGCAAGACCGAACTGTGGCCTCTACCAGCTCGTCCATGAGAGGAAACCATACCTTGGTTCTGAGTCTGGACTTAGTTTTGACCATCCCCTGAACAACTAGCTGGACAACCCTGTCCGTAAGGGTGGTCGGAATCACCAGCCGGTGTCCCCTCAATAGGCACCCTGAGGAATCCTCTGTAAGCTCTTCTCGAACATGATATAAATTGTCCATAATCCGCTGGGCCTCCACAGTCAGAATTTTCCACTCCTCTTTGGCTCTATGCCAGTGTCCATGCCTCAATGCCACCTTTGCCCGTTGCAGACAGTCGTCTTTCTCTGTCTCAATTCTCAGGTCATTCATGGAAAGAGGACTAGGGCAGGATCGAGCCATGACGCACCTCACGTACTCCTCCGTGTCCACAGCCTCTTCCTGTTCTTGAGCCGTGGCAGCTCGGGGATGCCGCAACAAGTAATCCGCAGGATTCCGGGACCCTGGCTGATACTCCACCCTGCAGTTGTAGTTTTGAAGCTGCAACATCCATTTCTCAATGAGAGGCGGCGGCTTGGAAGATGTCCCGGAGAAGAGAGCGACAAGAGGTTTATGGTCAGTCGCGACTACAACAAAGGGCTTGCCATACACATATAAATGAAAATGACGGCACCCCCAGTGTATTGCTATGGCTTCCTTTTCGATTTGCGTGTATCTTTCTTCCATGTCTGTGAGAGACCTACTGGCAAAAGCCACGGGGCCCAGTCTTCTTCCGGGCCTCGTCGTTGTAGAAGTACAGCCCCCAACCCTGTGGGGCCAGCATCCACAGCGATCTGAGTCACTTTCCTAAGATCGAAGAACGCTAGGGTTGTTGCTTCTGACAGCGCTTCTTTAATGTCCTTGAAAGCTTTGGCTTGTTCCTGGTCCCACTTCCACGGCATGGAATCTTTCGTGAGTTCCCTCAATGGCTGGGTGAGTGTGGTGAGGTCACGAATGAAGCGCCCACAATAGTTTACCATTCCGGGAAAGCTTCGGACTTTCGTTACATTGGTGGGGGCCACCTCATCCTTGATGTCACAAACCTTTTCTGGATCGGGATTTACACCTTCTGCCGAGAAAGTATATCCAAAGAACAGTAGTTTGGTTTTTAAAAAGTCGCACTTCTCCCGGTGAAGTGTCAGCCCAGCATCCTGAATACGATGAAGCACCTGAGTTAGCCCGACATTGTGCTCTGGTATTGTTTTGGCATGCACCATGATGTCATCACTGACATTTATGACTCCTGGTATGTCCATGATCAGTTCATGTATCGTGTTTTGGAATACCTCCGCCACGCTTGATACCCCAAAACTCAGGCGTTTATATCACCGTAGGCCCACATGAGTTGAGAAGGTGGTTATATTATGAGAGGAGTCGTCCAGTACGAGTTGGTGATACCCTGACCTTAGGTCTAATTTGGAGAACCAACAGGCTCCCGCCATTTCCCCAATGAGGTCCTCTATAGTCGGGGTAATATGTTGTTCCCTCTTAATGGCGGCATTTGGTAGCCTCATGTCCACGCAGATCCTCACTGCACCCGGTTGCTTTGGTTTTCTGGTGACAACGATTGGGGAGACCCACAGTGTGGGCCCCGAGACCTTCTCAATTATGCCTGCTGCTTCTAACTTTTTTAGTTCTTCCTCCACCAGAGGACGTATATAGAAGGCTATCCGCCTGTGGGGTCAATGCGGGGTCAATGTATAAATGCACCTCTTTGCCTTTGAATTTGCCAATTCCTTCAAACACACTTGCAAATTCCTTTAATATGTGATGCACGGACTCCTGGTGTACTCCAAATGCAAACTTGACGACCCCCGGGTCCTCAGCGGCCCAGCATCCTAAGAGCATGCCCTGTCCATCTTCAGTGACATATACATTGGCAGTGATTGAGCGAATCCCATAAGCTATCAGAGTCTGAAACTTGCCTCTCATCTTCAGGGGTGAGTCTTGACCGTAGGCAAACACTGCAATGCCTGTGTGACTAATTGGGGGTGCTGACTGCAAAGTTTCATACATTGCAGAAGCCATAATGTTGATGGTAGCCCCAGTGTCCACCACCGCTAGCACATCCTGAGTGCCCATCTGGATAGGACATTGAGGTAGCCGTCGCGCTTTCCAGGTAGCAGTTCCGATCATATGTACTTTGTGGACTACTCGTTCTTCGTCCTCATCATCGTCCATATCACTGAGCCCTTTTTTGACCATGTTTACCACTTGCTGAGGTTTCTGATATCGCTTTCTGCATACTTTTTCGAAGTGGTTGAATCGCCCACACACTGAGCACCTTTTCCCATTTGCTGGACAGTCCGCTGCCCTGTGGGGTGGTCCTCCGCAGTAGCCACATGTCTTCATCTGCCCTTGGGGTGCTGCGCCCACGTCTTTTCTCATCCAGCGATTTGTCGGTTTTGCCGCTACGACATTCACTGGTTCCGCCTTGACTGGAGATTGGAGAGCCGCTTCCATGTGTGCCGCCCGAGCCTTAGATAGTTCCTTTGTGTACCCTAGTGTTAGTATGTCCTGTAGGGGCTTTCCCGATTCCTCCAGGATTCTTTCACGGAGCTTGGCAGATGCACAACCCTGGATGATCTGTCCCCGAATCTCCTCCGTCTCATCGCGGACGCCACACGTCACCGCCAAGTTCTTAAGACGGGCGTGGAACGTGTCAAGGAACTCCTCTGGGAGTTGACACTCCTGTCGGAAAATGAACCGCTCATAGTTCTGATTGGCCACCGGCTCAAAATGGCCATTGAGAGCATTTATCAGGGTGTTGTGGGTCTTTGGCGTGGCTTCATTGAGAGTCTTGGTGATGTGTATATCTTTACCGCCGAGATGTAGCAGCATAGCTCTTTTCTGACCTCTGTGTACCTTGGTGGCTTCAAAGAAAATCAGCAGCCGTTCCATTTAGGGGCGAGCGAAGACGTGGAGCCTTCTACAATGAAAGGTTCTATTGGGGGAATTGTGGACATGGTGTCCTGCAGTGACTAATGACGGTGGTTTATGTTGCCTGTGGCGTGGTGGCGGCACTCTGGTGGGGGCACTCACCTGACTGCTGGCGTTGCTGTCCCCCCTCACTTGACTTTCCGTTTAAGTCCCCTGCTGCTTCACAGCGATCAGTTGTCTGTGGTGCTTTTCTTCTCCCAAACTGATTTATCAGGGGTCACTGGCATTACCACCCTGCTATTCTGTCTTTCCTTTGGCTGATTCAATAGTATTCGGAGCCCCCCGACCTGCAGTTAATTCTCTGCCCTTTTGCTGTAGCAGTCACTGCTATGCAGACCTCTACTGTGCCTGTGTGTTTCTCTTTCGTTTTTTCTTGTTTTGTTTCAGTGTGTTGTGTGCATTGCAGGGCTCTGTAAGCTGCACAACGCTCTCTCTCATGTGCGAGCCTCACAGCGCCGGGGAAACCAGCTGATGTAATGCCGGGTGTAGCACACGTGGGCGAGTGCGCGCGTGTGCACCGATGCGTGCTGGAACATGGTGGGGAGCGGAGCAGTTCACTCACGTCGGGATACTTCACCGGCGGCTGACCTCCTCGCCAGGCCCAGCGTGCGGTGCCGTCCTCACCAGAAGCACTTGCGCACCGTGGCACGAGTACCGTAGGGCAGGTAGGACACCCTCGCGGTCACCACTCGGTGCAAGCGCGGGGCACACCCACCCCTCGTCGCCAATGTGGTGTTGTGAGGATTGTGTATGAAGCGACCTCACGAGGGCAATCACTTCGGCCTTCACTAAGGGCTGTGACACACTAATGAACACAGGAGCCACTTTTGTTGGTCAGTGGTCGTACTCGCCGTTCACCTGACTGGCGTACGTACGTGCAGACCTTTTTTATTAAACACGGGTCACATGACCCAACGTGGCGTGTCTGTTACGTCACAGGCACGACATTACAACAGCCATAGAATTATCTTGCCAAACAGTTCTATTTTATTAATAGCGAAGTTTTCCCTCCATTAAGGAAGAAGTTAAATAGATTACAATGGAATAAAATAAGAATTAAACTATATACCACATTTACATACCAAACAAATTAAACTTGCTTTTTCTACACTGATGGAGGACACATATTTTTGTGGTAATTCACCTAAGGGGAGCAAAATAAAGGGGGGCGGGGCGCTGTCACCAAACACGTTTTTCTCTATTCATTTTCAATGGACTTTTTGGACAGATGTAGCAAAACAGCTGAAGAGATCGGCATGAAATTTGGCAGGGTTATACAATATGGTGTGCATATGAACCTTTGGTGTAGTGCAGGTAAGTATTGTAAATATGCTGTAAGTTATAAAGCATTTTAACCTTAACTTAATGACCTCTGTAGTCGCAGTGCTTTCACAAAATGTTGTGGTATCTCTTGAAAGTACCGCAGTACATAGCGAAGGCAAGGCAATACATGATTGGCTAATGACTACATTTACAAAAGTTGAAGGCAGCCATGTTGTTTTTAGGGATACTTTGGCTGTGTTCCACGTTACACATTCAGGTGTAGGTAAATATTAAGTTTGATATTGTTTCCCAACCGATTACCACTTTATTAAGGTGATAATAGGTAGGGAAAAATATTTAAGTATCCATATTTTTTATTTTTTATTCAGAGTACCGTGGTACTGCCTCTGGAGTACTGTGGTACTCAAAATAAAGTTTTGTAAATGTAAAAAAAAAAAAATCGACTATAATAAACTATATTTTACAAATATAGTCTACTTCAGTGTCTTTCATTTTTACCATATTTAAATATGCACAGAAAGGTCTACAGCGGTCTATGGTAATACCTACAAATGCCCGCACAACTTACAATTGTTTTTACAAAATGTTCAGTTCTCTCTAAACTGCTGTAAAGATATATAGAAATTTATAAATATAATTCTCTATCTACTAACACTTGAATAAAGTGGTATTATGTAGAGAACAACAATAAAACCTACTGCCCTCCCATATCTAAGAGAGTAACTCAAACTGTGCTAAAAACTGCATGGCTGCCTTTTGCCTTTGCTAAACACAGCCATTAACCAATGAGAGTCTGACTATTTATCTACTTGTACCAAATGTACTGCGGTATAATGCAAACTTGTCATGGAATAACATGGCCCAAGTTGCAACTAAGTTTTTAAAAACTAAAAACTTTAACACTACTTACACTATTCACAGAATACTTTACCATTTACACCTCATAATGCACATTCTTGACACATTACATCTACATCTGTACAAACACTTTCATGCTACATCTGTTTTAAGCACCACACTACACTCTACACCACTCCACTCTACGTCACTCCACTCTACACTATTATACTCTAAACCATTTGTAGGAAAGTAGAATCTGATTTCATGGTCATCCACACATTTTTGCTGGTGTCATTATGTTTTACTGACTAGTTTGACTGGGATCTTGCTAATTAGGACCCAAGTCTCTGTACTTCTTCCGTAAATTTGACATAGTGAGTACTTAGGTACCCCCAGATTGGCTACTGATGTACCTTTTTAAGTCTCTACTATGTGGTACTAAGGTACAAAGGGCGTAGGTATACCAGGGTCCCCATGGATTGAAGCATGTATTTGCCACCCATGGGAGACCGCTCCAATTATGACTACAGGCCTGCCATTGCAGCCTGTGTAAGCTGGTGCTAGCACCACTTACAACAGATATGTGTTCTTATATCTGGGGTCACTGCACTTAAAATTTATAAGTAACCCCTAATCCAAGCCTTTCAATCTTGAAAGCAGGGTGCTCAGTTGTGAGTGTGAGGGTGCCCCTACATGAGCAGGACACCGCTACAATCCACAGAGCCCATTATGCCAGGTTGTAAGTGCATCAGCCATTATGATATATAGAGGGGCCAAGCGTCTTTACGCAATGGCTAACTCTAAACTGGCTGTAACCAACCCAGTCATGTTTGGTATCAAACATGTTGGAATCATACCCCAACACCGCATTCCCCAACACCGTAAACGGTATTGGAGGAATGTTTCCATGCATTGTAAAGCTCCTCCGGGAGGCCCTCAGAGCTCCCAGTACCAGGAATCTAGACCCAGACAGCAAACTATGGCTACTCTTACCAGAGGCACGAATCTGCCCTCCTGGTGCGGAGCCAAGCTCTCGCAGGGGAAGGCAGGACAATAGGTTTCCTGTCACAAGGAGGTGGGATTACCTCTCAGACAGGACTTTGTGTATTGGGACAGAGTAGGGTGCACTTGCCAGCCCACTCTACACCAGTACACTGTATGCGACTCTACTCTATGCCACTTCACTCTACCCCACTCCACTCAATGTGATTCCACTCTATACTAGTCTATTCTACCATACTGCACTCTACTCCACTGCACTGTATACCACTCCAATCTATGCCACTACGCTCTATGCTGCTTCACTGTACGACACTCCAATCTATGCCACTACACTGTATTCCAATACACTGTACGCCAATCCACTCTATACTATGCCATTGTACACAACTCAATTGTACACAACTCCACTCTATGCTATCTCAATGGTAAACAACGCTTACCAAAAATCTTTTTCCCCGCAGGGAATCACAACGCGGTTGTTACAACGACCGCGTTGTGATTCTGCATACCATTACTCCGCAAGTCAGAACAACGACTTGTGGGGGGGTGTTGGATTTAAAATCCAACACCTTCCCTATTGTCCGCACAGACTGGAGTTGGAATTGTAATTTATACTATTCCAACATCCAGCGCCCTCCCTCGCAAGTCGTTGTTCCGACTTGCGGAGTAATGGTATGCGGAATCACAACGCGGTCGTTGTAACGACCGTGTTGTGATTCCCTGCGGGGAAAAAGACTGCGGGATAAGAACATACATTCATCTCAATTTATACCACTCAACTTTATGCCTCTCTACTATATGCCATTTCTTTGTATACCACTCCACTGTACCCCACTTCACTCTATGCCTCTCTACCCCACTCCACTCTGTGACACCCCACTGGATGCCACTCCACACTATACTACTCTGCTCTATGCCACTCCACTTTGTGCTACTCCACTATATGCTACTCCGCTCTACATTTCTCCACTCTGCCAATCCACTGTACACAACTCCACTAAACGACACTCCACTCTACACCAAAACACTATACGATATTCCATTCTATGCCACGCTACTCTATGATGCTCCACTCAATGCTATTCTACTGTATGCCACTATAATGTACCTCTCTCCACTGTGCATTGCTCTACTCTATGCTGCCCCACTATATGCCACTCCACTCTATGCAATTCTACTGTGTGCCACTCAACTGTACATTATTCAACTCTATGCAACTCTATTGTACCCCATTCCACTCTTCGCCACTTCAGTATCCACTACTTTTCTCTAAATAACTACCATCTAAGCCAATATTCTCTATGCTTTTCTACTCTATGTCATTCCATTCTAGCTCACTATCCTGTAGTTACTCCACTCCCTGCCATTCCACTGTATGGTACTGCACTGTACTCTTCTCCACTATATGCAACACCACTGTACACCACTACACTCCATGGTACACTATTCCAATCTATGTCACTCTGGTGTATGCTACTCCAGTGTACGTCACTCCATGGTGTGCTACTCCACTCTACAAGCCTCCTCTGTACACCACTGCACAGTACACTATTATGCTGCACATCACTACAGTGTACCACACTACATTCTACCCTGTTCCACCCTACAAATCTCCACTATACGGTATTCCACTCTACAACACCCCACTCTACATGACAATAATCTACGCCACTCCACTCTATGCCACTCCATTCTATGCTATTCCACTATGCACCACTACACAGTATCTCACTCCACTTGACTCTACACTACTCCAGTACATGCTACTCCACACTTCAGTATTCCACTCTGTGCCACTTCACTTTAGCCCACACCAGTGTTTGCTATTCTGCTGTCTGCGACACCACTGTATGCTGCTCATATCGACGCCACTTCAGTCTATGCAATTCTACTTTATACCACTACATTTTATCTCCCTCACCTCTAACACAAGTCCACTGTTCTCCACTACACTGTGACCATTCTAATCTATGCCACTCCACTCTACGCCACTTCACTCTACACTATTCCACTGTATGACAGTCTATTCTACCGCATTTCATTCTACCCCACTTCAATGCACACCACTCCACTGTACAGTATTCCACTGTATGCTGCTCCACTGTACGACACTCCAGTCTACGCCACTATTCTGTATGACAATACACTGTATGCTAATCCACTCTACACTATTCCACTGTATGACACCCCCCTCTATTCTATCTCACTCGATGCTTTTCCACTCGCTGCCTCTCTACTCTATGCTATTTCTTTATAAGTAACTCCACTGTACCCCGCTCCTCTCTAAGCCACTCCACTCCCACCTATACAATACAATGTACGCCACTCCACTGTATTGCACTACACTGTTCGCTACTCCACTGTATGGTACTCCATTCTATGCTACTCCAATCTACGCTGTTCCACTGTACGCAACTTTACTCTACATTATTCCACTCTATGCCACTCCAATCTATGTCACTTCACTATACGCCACTCCACTATACACTATTCCACTCTACACCACTCCACTCTATGATGCTGCACTCCACACAATTCTACTGTATGTCACTATAGTGTACCACACTCCACTGTACACCACTCCACTCTACACCACTGAACTCTACCCTACTACACTATATGCTATTATACACTACTAGGTCTGGTGGCTTAGTGGACTAATGCAACCCCTGTAGTGACCTGAGTGTGACCTCATGGTCACAGGTTCAAATCCCAGCGAATCCACTCGGCATTACATAATTCTGAGGTCAATAAAATGATTACCATTGAGTTGGATAACAATAAACATCTGTTTTTCAATGCCAAAATACTCTTGGTTGAATGTGCACTTTACAAATATACATGTTATGTTAACACACTCCATTCTCCACCTCTCCACTGCGTGCTGTTCTACTGTGCGCCACTCCACTCTACAAAACTCCACTGTACACTATTCCACTCTATGGCAGTCCATTTTATGTCAACCCACGCTAAGCCACTCCATTGTACCTCAATCCACTCTACACCACTCCACTATACAGTATTCCACTGTGCGCAACTACACCCTACGCCACTGAACTCTACACTATACAATTCTATGCAATTCCATTCTACCCCAATCCACTGTACTCCAATCCACTGCATGCTATTCCACTGTACCATACTCCACAGCACTGGGCCCCACTCCAGCCTACAGCACTCCATTGTGCACCACTGCACCCTACACTACTCCAGGGTCTGCTATTCCAATCTATGCCACTCTACCATATTCTTCTCCAGTGTGTGCCATGCGCTGTATGCCAATCCACTGTAAGCGACTCCATTGTATGCTATTTCAATGTATGCTACTCTGATGTACACTATTCTACTGAATGTCACTCCACTTTTCACTCTACACAACTCCCCTGTATGCTCATACACTATGCAGTATTCAACTGTATGCCACTCCACTCTACACCACTCCAGTCTACACCACTCCAGTCTATGCCACTCCACTCGACTTCACGCCACTCCCTGGCATGCTACTCCACTATATACTATCCCATTGTATACTACTCCACTCTATGCCACTCCACTGTTCTATAATCAACAGTACGCCACTCTAGTCTATGTCACTCCACTGTACACTACTCAACTGTATGCCAATGTAATCTATCCCATCTCACTATATGCATATGCACTATACACTGTCCACTATGTTTTCCCACGCTACCATACTCTGCTGTATGGCACTACAGTGTATGCCACTCAACTGTATGCTACTTCACTGTACGCTATTCCACTCTATGGCAGTGTACGGTACGCCACTCCAATCTATGCTATTCCACTGTGTGCAACTCCACTCTTCTCAACTTGGCAATATGCTATTCCACTTCCTGGCACTCCACCTTACGCTAGTCTGCAGTACCCCTCTCCACTATAGGCAATTTCACTCTACCCCACTCAAAGTATGCCAATCCAGTCAATCACACTCAACTAAATATAATTTCCCTGTAAACTACTCTATCCTATGCCACTCCAGTGTATGCCACTCCATTGAACGCTATTCTACTGTATCCCATTGCAATATATGGCACTACACTCTACAACACTCCACTGTGTGCCACCACTCCACTTTATGCCTATCTACTTTAAGCCACTCCGCTGTACACCACTCCACTCCACGACACTCCACTATACAGTGTTCCACTGTATGCAACTACACTCTATGCCAATGAAAATTACACTGTTTGGCTTAATGTCACACCACTCTACCTCCACTCCACTGTACTCCAATCTACCATAAACTATTCCACTGTACGCTACTCCACTGTATACCACTCGACTCTACGCCACTCCTGTGTATGCTATTCCAATCTTTGCCACTTTACTGTATACCATTCCAGTGTATGCAATTCCACTATAAGCTACTCCACTGTATGCTATTTCAGTGTGTGCTACTCTAATGTGCACTATTCTACCATATGCAACTCCACTCTACACCACCCCCCCTGTACGTGACGTGCAATAGAGTGGTGTAGAGTGGAGTGGTGTACACTGAAATATTGTATAGTGCAGTGAAGTACTCTGAGATGGCGTACAGTGGAGTGGCATGGAGTACAATAGCTTGAACTTTAGTGTCACAGAGTGGACTTGCATAAAGTGGAATAGCATAGATATATCAGTTCACAGTACATTCACTGTACTACCATGGAGTACCACGGTACTGAAAGCTTGAACACATGCAATCTGATTGGCTGACTGAAACATGAACAGAAGGCATTGGCCAACATTTTATGACTCTGGAACCCATACCCTGTGTCATATAAAACAAATACAAATAAGAAATAAGGGGGCAGGGTAGGGGTGCCATGGCCTGCTTGCCTGTGGGCTGTACGGCGCATTCAGGTGAAGACCATGTGCGGCAGTGGGTTGGTCGTCTGCAGGGAAAAGGGTGCAGGGTAAGAGCAATGCATGGTGGGGATTGACAGCCCAAGGTGGGTTGGTTGCAGGGCCTGCCCAAGAGCCAGGCCCTGCTGCCAACCCCATGACTTGCACACCTTAGGCCTAGTTAGGTGTGTTAATAAAATAATTATTTATGTTACAAAACCGTAGAGATTCACTTAAAAAAAAAAAAGGTAAAATTATGTTACAGTTAGAAAAGGTTATAATATCTTACATTAGCTGAAAAAAAGAGAAAATCACCGAAAAATACAAAGGTTAAAGTGATGTTATAGTTAGATGAAAATATCTGTTAAAACATTACATTTGAAACTAAAAAACACACTGAAATTCACTAGTTATAGTTACCTGAAGTAAGTATAACTCATGCGATCACAGTGCACTGCTTATTACATCACTCATGACATGTTCAATGACTTAATTGATGACATCACTTATGACATCTTCGACCATTCATTTATTATTAGTTTTTGGCCACTTTTTTCCATTTTGGGTGCCCGGTCCCACCCAGTACACCCACTATTTATATTATTGTTGGGGCAGAGGCAGGAGCACCAAGGCCCTCAGCGAGCCTAATGCTTCCTTGCAAGCAGCCCTTGTCCTATGGGGTCACGTATGAGCTGACAACATTTGCTGTGTGCTCACTGGGTGGGAGCAGCTTTTTGTCTTGGCTCCTGCCAGAGACAGCAGAGCTTTGTTTCCCTTCAAGAGCAGGCAGGGACCATAACTCTGTGCTGGGGATGTTATCCCTTGGGTAGCGTTGCATTGGGTCTTGATGGGCCTTCAGCAGGGCCCTTCAGGGCCAAACCTCAGCTTGGGGAGATAAATTATTAAAGGCTGTCCCCTGGACTATAGAAAACAAAATGTGGCATCTCTCATGGTATTGTGTTGGCAGCCAGTCCTGTTTGAAACTCATTATGGATATTGCATGGAGAAACTGTCTTTTTGAATCCCTGCCTTTTTCTTAGCCATCAATTGAGGGATCACACTAAATCTTTCAGGGGAGGAGCTGAGGTGGAAGCCATTTTTATTTTGAAAGTCTTGTGAAGATTCAAAAAATGCTCCAACAATATCAGCAAACCAAAAAACCTATTTCTTATTGAACAATGGTCCTAACTGTAACTGCACAGTGGCATCTGCCACTGTTTTTTATATATATCTATATGCATATTAATTTTATTAATAATCCAAATGTTTTACCACCAATACATGTACATTTAGATCTCAAAACAATACCCTTTCTGGCATAGAGTGCCACATAAATTATACGAAAAAGAAACAGGGAACTGTGGGAAGTTCCAAGTTTAGGAGGATAGCAACACATGTATAGAGCAACCTATAACACCATGACACTCTGAGTTTGCTCACTTCAAATGTCTGCTTTTCTATCAAAGTTTTTAAGCATAGGATTATCACAGTGCCATCCTCATCGAGATAGAAAAGGACAAGGTATTTTGCTATTTGAACAGCCAAGTCTTTAAGCAAAGGATTCGCGCAGTGCCATCCACGTAGAGCTGTAAAATGACAAAACCCTTTTAACACTCCTGGCAAAATATTACAGCTCTGGAATGGTAAGATACCATCCAAGGCAACCCGGAATGAATAAAAGCAATCCCTGACATTTTTTTTGCTATCATTATAGCTCTTCAAAGAGGTTTAGCATTGTGCAGACACAAGGGAGGACACCGTATAGGTCAAAACAATTCCCTTTTAGTCATAGAATGCTGCATAAATTACAAATACATTCCCCTGCCCATTGGACAACGTTTGTTTGTCAGTGAAAGGGGACTACATTTCCCTCCCAAACTGAGCCAATATGCATACACAATCACAGTGAGCCTAATTTGAGCATTAGTTCATAATGTTGAAAGACTTAAGAGTGCTTTTAAAATCATGCACAAGTTGAAAGCTCCTCATTGATTTGTTAGTTAAACAGCACTTCTTGAAAAAAGAAATACAAACTGACACTACTCACCAGAATTTAAAAAGGCAGTGTGCCGAAATATATATATATATGTATATATTCACTGAAAAAACCATAGGTTTCAGGGGCGTTATAGTTAGTTGGACATTTCTCTCGTACAAAACTATAGAAATTCCCCTGTTATAGTTAGTTCAGCTAACTATAACTCGCACGTCCGCAATGCACTGTTGATGACGTCACATATGACCCTAAACCCTAAAACACGACCCCCTATACTACACAAACACCACGGCACTACCCTAAACCCTAAAACACTAGAACCCAGCATGACCCCCTACAGGACACAAACACCACTTCACTACCCTAACCCCTAAAACACTAAAACACTACCCCTTAAAAAACACAAACACCACTGCACTACCCTACACCCTAAAACACTACCCCAGCACTACCCCTCGCATGCCTTTACAACACATTTTGTTGTAAAGGTATGTATGGTAAATTACCATGCGTTCTAAAAAACATGTAGACGATCCACGTTGTTGTAAGGAAACAGAGGCTGTTCCGTTTCCTCACGACGATGTGCACCGCCCCTCAGAGACGACATGAAGCAGGAACCACGAGGAAAGAGGAACCACAAGGAGTGAGAGATAAGGGGGATTGGGCATGGGGTGTGTTTTTTCCCTAGAGTTTAGGGTAGTGCAGTGGTGTTTGGGTAGTGTTTTAGGGTTTAGGGTAGTGCAGTGGTGTTTGGGTAGTGAAGGGGGTCATGCTGGGGGTAGTGTTTTAGGGTTTAGGATAGTGCAGTTGTGTTTAGGTAGTGAAGGGGGTCATGCTGAGGATAGTGGTTTAGGGTTTAGGGTAGTGCAGTGGTGTTTGTGTAGTGTATGGGTCATGCTGGGGGTAGATTTAGTGTTTAGGGTAGTGCAGTAGTGTTTGTGTAGTGTAGGGGGTCGTGGTGGGGTAGTGTTTTAGGGTTTAAGGCAGTGCAGTGGTGTTTGTGTGGGGAAGGAGGTCATGCTGGGGGTAGTGTTTTAGGGTTTAGGGTAGTGCAGTGGTGTTTGGGTAGTGGAGGGTGTAGTGTTTTAGGGTTTAGGGTAGTGCGCCCAACCAGTCACAATATCCGTGGACAAAGGGGATCCTGACTCTTTTGAATGCTCCGCCAATTGAATAAGTTGGGTCAAGGGCCCTACCACATCCAAGACCTATCAATTCCTTTCTTGGGGTCCCTCATATACTTGGAGAAAAAGGTACATAGTTTCTCATCAATTTCAGGTGTGTGTGCCACCTTCCCCTTCAGTGACGGCCTGGGGCATTCTCCCCTCATCCTATTCCTGACCTCCCTTTCAAGGGGTTGATGGATTTTCCCCATCACATACTCTGCCACTTTGGTGTCAGGTGTCCACTCCACCGACCTAGGATGGTAAATTTGGGATTGCTCGAACATGTCCGAGTGGACCCCGTCCCCAACCTGGTACTGAGAGGAGTGGGACTCTGGATGCCAGGGACGCCCGAGTCCTTATCCTCATCGGAGCAGAAATTGTCCTCCGATACACCCTCTCCCTCTAAGGGAAACCCGCCGTCGGGGTCTACAATAGTGATGACAGCATCGCAATCTTCTCCGGACTCCTCCTCCCGGCAGGGTGCATGTTTTAGCGTTTGCGCATTCTTGAGGAAGGTCTCCGTAAGTTTATCAAATCCTTCCAAGTGCCCCGCGTTATGCTTAACGGCCCTTTTATTCCCCATCTGGGAGCTACTGGGACCCGCCACCATGAGATCTGGGTCACTGAACACTCCAGAGATGCTTTTCACCAGCTTATCAACCTGATCCCTAAGAGGAGCCAGCACCCTAGAAATAGCCAGAGAGAGGGCTTGGTCCACTGCTGGAGGGAGAAGTTGGGGGTTCATTCCTCCACTTCCTGGTAGGAGGAGTAAAAATTGTCTTCTGGAGAAGACATGATAGCAGAGGGTGTGAGCACAGAACAAATGCTCTTAAAATCCTTAAGGCAGCCCCCTCGCCAGTACTCCAACAGCTGGGTTTTCCCCAAAGCTGTTATAAGAATAGACTGAGGCGCAATACCAATTACCACCACCAGGTGGTGCTGGTCACTAACGTGGCCATGTGGGGAAATCACCGCGTAGCGGTATCAAAATTAGGTGAGGGTTGGTCCGGAATCAAGCGGACACTAAAGGAGTGTCCGGCTTCCCAAACGCGCATAAAGACCAATGGGAGCGCTCAACGGAGCTGCCTTGCTCAGACCAGATGTGCCTGACAGGATCTCACCGCGCACAGAGTGCACAGTGGGAGAAACTGCGAGGGGGAGAACGCAAGAGCCTGCTGTGCAGGAATATGAAACAATACCAAGGCAATAATGCTAATAACGTCCACAAGAAACCGCTATACAAACAGCAACAACATCAGATTAGGACAAGAATGTAAGGAATGCACTTAACTGACGAGCAGTGAAGAAAGAGGAAGCGGAATGGACGTCATGATATTATATAAGATGGACTGTGATATGATTGGAGTATAGTTGCCTTGGAGACTACCCCCCTAATGGTTCATGGGCTGTGTAGTCTTTTGTTTAATGATTGTTGTGTTACGTTTTGTTCGAACTGCTATGCAAATAAAGTGAGGAAAGATATGCATAATCCGCGCCTCCATCCTGCCATAGAATTCATTAAACTTTATTCGATCGGATTTAGAAACGTAGATTATAAAAGTGTACGTAAAAACAGTAAATCCTCTTTCCTAATACAATACAGTGAGAATTAATTAAAACCAGTAGGTAAAAACGGGTGTTACAAAGCCCGGTTCAGAGCAACTTCAGGTTAACAGAATCGTAAAGTTCAATGTTTCGCAAGGTCAATCTCATGTACTTTGTGCAAAATACGCAATAAGGGGTCCAAGTAAGATGTAACGCTCCAATACCTGACCAGTCTGCACTATATAAAGCTGCAGAAAAACTAAAAATAAAAAGTGTTTTGCACACTTCTGTCATTGGACTATATGTGGGCTACATCTGGGTGATATTTGTGCTACATTTTGGGCTCTTTTTTCTCTGGTGGCCATCTTGGGAGACTTATTTGTTATGAAGTTTCCTAATTTCCTCATTTACTGCAGGAAATGCTTTCAGTTTTTTACTTTGTTTCCATCAAGAAGGCATTCAGATGTGTCACACATTTGCCATAAATTCAGAATGTTAGCACTCTAGTTGTTCCTTATATCACTGTAGTAAAGCTACTGCTCACCAGGGAGTTAACTGGAAGTCAACCGCTGGTATTGAAAGTGATTGTTTCAGTCTGCATGTCAGAACTTTCTAATGAAATAGAAGAGGATTTGAGATCTCACTTAAACCATGCCCTAAATTTTCTTTCTGCAGCACTTACCATAGTTTCTATGGCAAAATGAACCCCCTAATTTTGTTCCTTTTTAAATTAAATGTTTTAAGTGTTACCAGTCTATTCCAATCAAGATGGTATCAGGTTTGCCATACTTTTGTCATAAGTAAGGCTGTTAGTACTCTAGTTGCTCTTTAGAACACTCTGGGAAGCTGCAGTAGAACACAAAGGCATCAACTGACAGGCTGCTCCTGTTGAAATATAACAGGAAGATATTTGAGATCACACTTGAAATATGTCCTAATTTGTCTTTCTACAGCACTAACCATAATTTCTATGACAAAATGAACCCCATCATTGTGTTCCTTTTTTAACTAAATGTTTTAAGTGTTACCAGTTTCTTCCAATCAAGATGGCTTCAGGTGTACCATACTTTTGTTATAAGTAAGGCTGTTAGCGCTCTAGTTGTTCTTTAGAACACTCTGGGAAGCTGCAGTAGAACACAAAGGAATTAACTGACAGTCTCTGCCCTTGTTGGATGTACATGATTTACTGAGAATGACAGACTTCAGTCAGTCAGTCAGTCAAAATTACTTTATTCGGCTCATATCAAGAACCATAAAAGTGCAAAACATCACATATATATACAATAAATAACATTTAAAATAGACATTTACACATAATTTTAAAACACTCCTTAAAATAAGACTAGGTCAAGTTTAGTCAAAATTCACAATTAATTTAAACAACACTATGTCCACTTGATTTTTTTCCTTAATCTCATCGCAATAGCCAAAAAATTTGCTATATTAAAAATCTCCCAAGTAGTACCTAGCAGCTGAAGATACAAAAGAGCAGGTTTGACTTGTCTAAATCCTTTGTTCTTAATGAGTGGGATGATGAACTTTTTGCGGAGAGGGGACAAATGTTTACAAAAGAAAAGAAAGTGAGCAGTATCCTTGAGGGAGAATCTGTCGCAAGAACAGATCTCCAGGTCCCTGTCCTTCATCCAACCATCAGAATCAGTGAGCAAAAGATGGTATTTGTTCAGTCTAAACCTTGTCAATAAAAAGCGATGATTCATGTTATTCACTATGGTCAAATAGGGTTCTATGCTGCCTGTAGTTATTAATAACTGATGGGCCTTTACTGTGGGTTTTGTTAACTCCTTTTCTTCTCTAGCTAAAGTGGTTCTAAGCTTGTATGTATCTTTTACCCATTTAAAGTCTCCCTTTGATATATTGTTAGGAGTATCAAATAAGTCTGGGCGACCTATATCGTCACTTAGGTTCTTGACATAGCGCAGCCAGGGAATAGCCTTTCCGTACTCGAGCGATAAGCAATCTATTATAATTTCACGATTTAGCTCAAGTTCCGGATTTTGCCAGATTGATAACCATTTTAATAGGGGGGCTAGTGCTATCCGGTCAGTTAAATAACCAACCCCACATTCTTGATGTACAATGTAACCAGAGGTTGCCTGGGGAAGTGATAGGATGGATTTTAGGAACTTATCCTCTACCACCTGAAGTTCCTTCACATTTTTAAATCCCCACAGGTCCGCACCATACTGTGGTAAATAAAAATACCGGACTGAATTTCATACGGAATCTTAAAATAAAGTAAATAGCTCAAAATAACAAGAGGCAGAATCCGTGGTATAAGAGGTTTTCTAAGTGGGCTTTATTCCATTCAAAATGGCCGACTCGAGTCGCGGCCTTCAGGTTCCGTCACCACGAGGGTTCAGGAAGTGAAGTACAATAATTTATTAACAGACATGTATTTTTATAATAAGTACATTACAATGAAACGAATGTAGAAGGCGTAACATTTGATAAGAAAAGTGACAAAACAGTGACATAATCGAAACTAGGCGTAATAAGGAATAAAAGAAACATGATTGGTTAGAATTATCAGACATAGGTGGATCTATAAGATAATACTTGGCATAGATGCGCGCGCGGCAGCATGACGTGTAATTGACGTGCAACTAGGGGGTGAAGGGGACTTGACATTTAGCTCTACATGTGGAGACGAGAAGTCTGGGGGTCAAGTCAACCTAATCCCAAATCATATCTAACATCCTATGTTTAAAGAACTATGTTATCCACAAGGAAGAGACTCTCGGACAGAATCTATTCTATACTGACTGTGTACGTGTACAAGCGTCTAAGTGTCTATATGAGATGCGAGGGATAGAAAACTTTCCATGGCAGCAGGGCTATGAATCACTTGCAGGAGGACGGAAAGGCTGAGTCCTTTGCTTGTGAGCTAAAGGAAATGTTTACCTAAATCACTGGACAGGAATGCATCGGCTGAAGAGCAAAATAGATAATTCGAAGGTGAAATACAACTTCTTGGCAGACAGGCGAAAACTGGCCGAGGCAGGCACCGTTAGCTGCACAGGGAGTAGGACAAAGTTCATGGATACAGATGCGAGCTCAAGCTGAAGCTGTCAGAGACAGAGAGCAGGGAAAGGCTTTGAGGACAGAATCGGGCCTACTCGCCTGAACTGTAAAAATGGAGTAACTTAGCCATATAAAGTCGGTGGCCTGTCACACCTAGGAATCGAATATCCAGCCCATTGATGGCGGATCTGACAGAGAACATGTTGACGGTAGACACACATATGTTTGCGTCTTAGAAACTGGAACTGGAGGGAACATACATGTACTTGTAACATGTATATAGAACCGTTGGGGTCCAAGATAGGGGACATAACTGATCAGGAAAATCCACATTTCCACATTCCCTCCTTGTCCCCTACTTGCCCTTCAAGAGATATCAATCTTCATCATTCCATCGATTTGCTCATGGAGCATCATTTCTTCTTCCTTCTTCTTCCGGTATTTTGAACGAGAACTGTGATATGGAATGCATGATGTGGCACACAGACCACAAATCGCTGGTCCACATTGTAGGCATAAACAACAACTGAAGAGCATAAGAAGGCCAATACCTAGGAAGGATAGAACTCTCCATCCCCAGGCTGATATCACACTCCAAAACCACCCGGACCACGTCCAAGTGCCTGGATTCTCGTGTATCTGGCTTACAATCTTATGAAGGCGTGTTATAGCTTTATATACAGATGGCGAATTTTCTGGTATGAATATGCAGCAGCTGGATCCGATGACCCTGCAAGCTCCGCCCCTATCGGCCAGGATGACGTCAAGGACAAGACGATTCTGGAGAACAACAATTCTCATCACTGATTGTTCCTCTGTCAGATTGCCTAGGGCGGCTATAGTCTCGTTTACTACAGCTTCAAGAGTCTTGGTGAGTCTGCGTATCAGCTTACTATTTGATATTGTACCTATATAGGGAAAGATACCTTTATTGAAATCTACATACTTGTCCCATGCTGTCTCAGTATAATCGACAACTGGGAGATCTCTTTGCTCTCTATTGTGTACTAAATGAACATTTCGATAATAATCAGGGGGAGCTAGGAAAACAGGTGGCAAAAGGAATGCTATGTAACAGGTACCATCCCAATCTAGAGGCAGACGCATATATGCCGTCTGACCACATATGAAGTAAGAATGGCGAGAAGCTCTAAATGAAGATTTACCTTGATCACTATATTCTACTGTAGTAACGCATTGGCTATGGCCCATATGTATGGAACCAACTTTTCTTACACATAATTCACCCTTTACTGGGAATACTGACATAGTGGGCAGAATTAGTTCAACTTCGGATTTGACATTCAAAATCATAAGATTAGGCGTAAAATTACCTAATTTATACACTTCATTTTCTAAATCAGTTCCTGTTCTACTGGGGTGACCCTCCTTATTAGGGTGACAGACTTTGAATAAAACTAGATTCAGATTTCCCCATATCCAATGTTGTTGATAAACTGCTGTGTCTGGGTCTATGGAATTTAATAAACTAAACCATGCTCCACAGGAGCCATTGTGTGTGAATGGATGTGGAAAGAAAGGCAGAACTCCTTTGTTATTCTGATAGGGAGGAAGTCGGCCACACACCCAACAATTGGTCGCATTACTAGTCTGATGGGAATGATGTAACATACTAATGAAGGTGTTATTGCGCAGCGCAAGTCTATAGGATAACTCATGTGGGGGTAGGTCACTAAAAGAATGTTCTGCAGCAACATTATAAACATGTCTAGAGATAGGATGATATATGTGCAAAATCACACTCGTAATAATTACTAAAATACTCAATAAAAACAAAATTAATAATGTCCTCATACAGTAGCTACGCAGTGATTTACAATACGCCTGTCGTTTCAACATTTCTCGGGTATTTTCTCTACTCAGGTCCAAGGGATACATGTCGGAGACAATTCAACCGCTTCACCTTGGAGAGGACTTAAACAATCAAATTGCTCGACTGTTTGGGCCTAAGCTTTAATTTATAGCACTGAGAGTCATTCTGTTCAACAAAAGGAAGTTTTGAATCAGTCTGTGAGGGAGTGCAGGGCACAGTGTCTATATCTGAAGGTAGTCCATGAAATTTTTTGACGTGACTTGAATGAATCCACCCTTTACGTCCCTCGATCTTCACGGCTGTTCTTGTGGTCAACAGGACCAACTTGGGTGCTTTCCACCTGGGCTCCAGTTGACTTTTCCTGTCGAAATTTCTCACAAAGACAAGATTACCCGGAACAACGTCATGGGGTTTCGCCTCAGTGTTGTCGGGAAAGGCTGCAGCTACCTGTGAACGAGAAGATTGTAGTGCAGACATCAAGGAAGCCAAGTAATCTGTCAGCATGTTACAGTCAATGTCAGTTATTTTGCGTGGTATAGGCGTCCCCCACATATTCGGTGGTCTACCAAAGATCACCTCATACGGGGATAGCCCTGTTCTAGAGTGTGCTACCATTCTCATGTAAAAGAGTGCAACTGGTAATGCTACTATCCAGTCGACACCTTTCTCTCTACATATTTTGGACAGTCTGATTTTCAGTGTCTGGTTATGTCTTTCTACGAGACCTGCTGCCTCGGGGTGTCGGACACAGTGGAATTTCCACTGATATCCCAACAAGAGTGAGACATGTTTCATTAATTCGGATGAGAAAGGCTGACCGTTATCTGAATATACAACACGTGGTAAACCGTACCGTGGGAAGAATTCTCGAACTAGCTGCTTGGCAGTAGTCGGGGCAGTGTAATCTGATACGGGATACGCCTCTGTCCAACGGGAGAGAGCGCAGACAACTACGAGAACATATTTGAATCCTCGACAACGTTCCATCTGAATATAATCCATCTGGAGGACTTCAAAAGGATGGTCAGGAGGCTGAAATCCACCCTGCTCTACGGGAACACTCTTTCCTGGATTAAACTGACAACATATCATACAGGTACGAACTTTTTGTTTAGCTGCTGCTCGTAAATGTTTGTTGAACCAAATGTGCTGAATGCTGTCTAGCATAGCCTTCTCTCCTAAATGTGCTGGACTGTGAACTGTAGCTATAATGGCTTGAACCATGGAATCAGGGAGAAACCATACAGATTTCTCCTTCGTCATCCATCCTTGATCTGTCTGGATCCCTCCTAGTTCAGTCCACTTCTTTATTTCTTCTGCTGTGGCATGTGTCTGTATGTCAATTACGTCAAGTGCGGGATCCTTAATTGTCATACACTGTGTTGGTGTCTGAACTATTGGCTTTGTCATGTCTAATGTGCGATTCTGAGCAGTCTGTTTAGCTGTTCTGTCAGCTAAATCATTTCCTTGAGAAATGGTATCAGTAACCTTCGTGTGTGCTTTACATTTCATAATCGATATAGCAGTGGGTAGATGTATTGCGTCTAACAAAGCATGAATGAGGGGCCCGTGCTGAATGTGGGCACCATGGGACGTTAAATAACCTCTCTCTCGCCACAGCACGCCGAAGTCGTGTACAACTCCGAATGCATAACGTGAGTCAGTGTATACATTAACTTTCTTATTTGTGGCTTGAATACAGGCTTGCGTTAGAGCAATAAGTTCTGCTGCTTGGGCTGACAGAGTATCTATACAATGTGTCTCAATAACTTCAGTGTCTGTTGTGACTGCATACGCGGCCACTAAATCTCCTGTACTTGCTCTCATGCATGATCCGTCTACATACAACGTCAGGTCTGGATCTAACAATGGAACGTCTGTCAAGTCTTGTCTAGGTTTCGTCTTTATTTCAATGATTTCAACACAATCATGAGCTAGTGGGTCTGTTCCAATTACAGGTAATAGTGTAGCAGGATTCAATGTATTACACCGTCGGATCTCTATGTGTGGTTGAAACAATGTCAGTTCATAACCGGTAAGTCTTGCTATGGTCAAGTGTTGTGTTTGTGTTCGGTTCACAAGAACCTCTACTGCATGTGGTACTTGAACTGTCAATGGGTGTCCTAATACTATGGCATCGCTTTGTCTGATTGCTAAAGCTGTCGCTGCCACTGATTTCAGGCATGCAGGCAAAGCCTGAGCTACGGGATCTAATGTACTGGAAAAATAAGCACATGGCTTGCGTGATCCTGCTTGATCCTGAGTGAGTACTGACAAGGCAGTACCTTCGCGTTCTGTAACAAAGAGTGTAAAAGGTTTGCTATAACATGGTGTTGCTAAAACAGGTGCTTGACATAAAGCTTCCTTTAGGCTTTCAAAAGCTTGTGTATGTTCCTGAGTCCAAGGGAGAACAGTCGATGTGGCTGCCTCCTGTGTGGTTAACTGAATGAGTGGTTTTGCTAGAAATGCGTACTGAGGGATCCACTGCCTACAATATGAAGTGAGGCCTATGAAAGCCCGCACCTCCTTTTGTGTCTGGGGTATTGACATGTTAGCAATTAACTGGATGCGATCTGGTGTAAGCTGCCTTCCCTCCTTGGACAGCGAGTGACCAAGATAAATAACTCGCTGAACACAGAATTGCAGCTTAGAAGGGGACACCTTGTGCCCCTTGTCGGCTAGGAAATGTAAAACTGTCAGAGAAGCTTTTTCACATTCTGACTCGCTTCTCGCGGTGATCAGCAGATCATCGACATATTGAAGCAGTGCAGTATTGACTGGCATGTGGATACTGTCAAGTTCTCGTTTCAGTGCTTGGCTGTAGATGCTGGGGCTTTCTGTAAATCCTTGAGGAGCGCGTGAGAATTTAAAGCTGCGCCCATTTAAACTGAATCCGAACAAGTATTGGCTTTCCGGATCTATTGGGACGCTGAAAAAGGCATTCTTGAGATCAATTACAGTAAAAAATGTTGCTTCGGAATCAATTGCTGTCAACAATGATGATATATCAGGGACCACAGGGAATTGTGGTACAATACACTTGTTTAGTTCACGCAAATCAATAACCAATCGGTACACTGGTGGGGCAGTAGGATCAGTTCGTTTAAGAATCGGAATTATCGGTGAATTACATACATTGGAGTCTGTTTCTACAACTACTCCCTGGGCAATCAGCTCATCAATGATTTTCAACAAAGCCACTACAGCATCATGCGGTAACTTGTATTGTCGCATTCGTGGTAGTACCACTCCTGCTTTCAATGTAACTCGATAGGGTGTAATGTTCATGCAGCCAACATCCGTAGGGCCTTGTGCCCATAGATGTACTGGTAAAGTCTGTAGTCGGGGATCCATGTCTCTAGACACATAGTGACCTTTAAAATCACGCAAAAACAACCTTACTCCTTCCGGAGAACAACATATTATGGCTCCTAGTGCTTTCAGAGTTTTAATTCCTAACAGATTTTCTGGGCATGATTTAGTAAGCAATAAATCTGTAGTTCGTGTCAAAGGTCCTATCGTAAGTGGTAGAGGCTGTGATACTTCATTAACAATAGGTTTTCCTGAAAAACCAAGGGAAACATTTTGAGAGCCTGAGAGGGGTGCCCCTGGAACTTCACTACGTTTTATGGTTGTTCGACTTGCCCCTGTATCGAGTAAGAATTTTCTATCTTGACCTAATAATTCACTATGTACATAAGGTCCTTCTTGATCTACAGGAATCTCGATAAGCGGTAAGTCAACTTCCCTCTCTAGGCTGGTTCATGCGTAACGCTGATACTCAGGGTATTCATACTGTGCAGTCTGATACATTTGTCGTGTTGTGGTTTGTGTGGCAGTAGCAGGCAACGGTGGTGCAGCTGGCACAAACTGTATGGGTTGCTGTGAGGCTGGCATAGACTGTTGCTGAACTGGCATGGACTGTCCATGCTGCATAGCTCCTTGTTCATTCTGATCTTGTCTAACTAATCGTGGTCTCTCTTTTGCAATACCTGTAGCTATATTTCGTTTCAGGACTTGACAATCATGTACATAATGGCCTAGTTGTTTACAGTAATTGCAGGTTCCTTTTACAGGAACTGCAGAATCACCAGAATGTGTCACACCCTTTTTGTGACCATCTGCTGGTACTGTCTGAGAAACTAGCATTTTCATTTTTGTATCCTTCATGCGTCTATGCTCGTGTTCTTGTTCATCCCTAATTCTATTGTGATGATACTGTAACATTTGTAGCATTTGCGACGGAGTGTTACTTTGCCAGGTACTCTCGAATTTCAATATTCTATTCTTTACTGGAGGTAATGCATTTTCCACTAATTTTGTCACAAATAAATGTGGATATGAATCACTACTTGCTTTTATACCACTATTTATACCAAAACATTTTTCAAATCGAGCATAATAATCGCTTGTGTCTTCATCTTGCTTTTGTTTACAGGCTGTGATTGCACCCCAATCTTCCTTTTTTGTAGTTAATAAACGTGGTAGTACCTGTACTAGTAAACCTGGTAATAGTTTAACTTTATCCCCGAGCCCCGAACCTGCAGCTCGGCTCCTTTCTTCCTCTGCTAATGCTGTCCAGTCTATCTTTTGGTCTCCCACTTCCCACTCTTTTTCTTTCAGTTTTTCATAAATGCCAGCAGGCAAAAGCACCTTTAATATCGTCATAATATCAGGAAAGGTGTACTCTCCCATCAGTAACATGTCTTTAATTTCTCGGTGGAAACCCGCTGGGTCTTTGTCATGACTAGGTACTACTTTTTTCATTTCTAATAATTCCATTTTTGATATGGGAGTGTAAACAAATACACGGTGAAACTCATTGTCTTCGCCTTTTATTGGGTGCACTTCCCGTAAAGGATTTTGTCTATCCATGTAGTACGGTGCTCTTTCTCTGGGGGGCAAGGAGAGGGAATGTGGATTTACAAAAAGGACGTACTGCTTACGTGACACTAATATCTCTTTAATTAGCTTGTTACTAGAACCTCTCCATCTGTTCGTGAGTAGTTCCGTTAATATATCAGGTAAAGGACCAGGGTCAGTATGTTGGCTCTTATATAATATGAGGAGTTGCTGAATCATATAGATTCCAGCTAAACGTTGTTCATCTGTACTGAGGTTGAGAAACGTGTGTGCTACGGTCTCATCACCGTATTTTTCAGGACTAACAATCCAGTGAACGGCTGATCTGGCTAATTCTTGCTCATCCATGGAATCGAGGAGGTGGTAACCTCTTCGTTCTCGTAGTATTTTATCTGCGGCTTGAAACGAATGTTCAGGAGATTTCAGATTTATTACAGGCGTCGGATACGTTCTGCTATTATTTGGACATACAGAGTGTATGGGATCAGAAAAACATCTAGTATTTTCACAGTATCTTCCTTTGCCTACATAGGCTATGGTCTCTGACTGTCTTGCGGAATTCCCTGATTCGGACACTTCATCTTGCTCAAACTCGTCTGTTCCCAATCTCTCTTCATGAATACGCTCTATTTCTTTACGTATTTTTCGGCACATGGCTATTATACAATTTT
Organism: Triturus cristatus; assembly: GCF_964204655.1. Taxonomy (NCBI): domain Eukaryota; kingdom Metazoa; phylum Chordata; class Amphibia; order Caudata; family Salamandridae; genus Triturus; species Triturus cristatus. Next base: position 922,707,353 of record NC_140593.1, on the reverse strand, counting down.
GCTTATCGTGTCTCCCTTCTGATATATTCTGACTCCATTTTGTAAGAATAAGCATTGCATTCGGGTCTACCCCCGGACGATCTTGATTTCTGATTACACAGTTTATGAGGAAACGTAACAGTTCCCCCTGTATCTCTACTTTCTGGAATTCCATAGCTCTGTTAATACATCCTGGATCTCGTCCTGTTTGAACAAAATGATATATGTTATCCAGATGCGTAGTCATTCCTGGTAACCTTGCTAAATACTCTGCGGCTCGTCTGATACGTAATGATGCCAGGACCATTTCGTCCTCTTTACCGACCACGGGGTCATATCTACAATTTACAAGGAGTTCCTTAAGCGTACGTTCATTTACGAATTTTGGTGTACGTGAATGTGTTGACTCTTGAAAGACAAGTTTATTTATTCTAGGTGGTGTAAAAGTACTGCTAGCACCTCCCGTGGCCCCATCTGGGGCGTCGGGTGTGAATGGATTCGTTGAACGTGACACAGCAACTATGGGTGTCGATACCCCTATAGGATCGACTGCGGAGACAGATGCGGAAACAGATGTGCTTGCCGAAGCTTGTATCGGGACTTGCTGTTGCACGGGGACAGATACCTGATCCTGACGTTGAACCCCTCCGCCAGACGGTCTATGTGGTGTGGCGTTAGCATACTCGGGAGCTGCATCGTCTAGATATGAGGAAAGAAAAACATCTTCTGCGGTTCTGGGATGCCCCTTTGGATGTACCTTAATTGGAAATAATGGGGGTGGCAAGTCTTTTGGTATCTCTGGAGCAGCCTTAGGTAATCCTTCGGCTAGTAGGGGATACATACCATTCATAAGAGCATTTCTTTGTCTATTTACTTGTTCTGATCTCACTCGGATACCTTCCTCAATTAATAGATTTTCTTGAACTTTATTTGAACTTTCTTTACTCCTCTCTTCTTGTCTACGTGCTTTTTCTGTTCGTCTATGAGATTCTTTACGCCATAACTCAACAGCGTCTTTCTGTGACTGTCTGACCTTTCTTTTCCATAACTCTTCCTCCACTTTCATGATGCACTCTGCATCCCAGGTTCCCGCTATGGGCCACCTTTGACTTTCCGGTAACCCCTTGGTATAATCTACCCATAGATCAAGAAACAATATGGCATCTAAGCCATGCTTATGGTACATGAAATGTCCTGGAGTGTCTCTAGGAGGAATAGGAACTGCTTCTTCAAGCACCCCTTTTCTGGTAGTAATCTGTCTTAACTTCGAGAAGAGCGGCATATTGACAACTGATCTGATACTTACTCTTGAATTTTCTTAATACGAAAAACACCATAAATGAACAGTGAACAATGAACAGTCATTCATACCACAATATGCAAGACATTTCTGAATACTTTAAACATTAAACATTAAACATTATAACAATGATCGACAATGATGACAGTCTGCCTAACTAATCACCACGCTGAATTCTTGACAATAACTGAATACTTCGGAATACTTGATATACTGCTAAACAGTACATATACACTGCTAAACAGTGCAGACCGGATTTGTGTACCCAAATCCGTCTTGACCGGCACAACCTATGTGCGCGTCAACACGCCTCCCCGGCGATGGTACTCACCGAGTAGCTCCTTGAAACGGAAGGCCTCAGAGAATGGACAGGACTCGATAACTGCGGACATCGGACCCTCTGGACGTCGGGATTTCGGAAAACCTGGTGGGCCTCTGTATACCTCGGATCTTGCTCTCTCAGCTAGGCTCTGGTCGGGATACTTCGCACTTCTCACCGCCTCGTCTGGGTTGATCGCAGCCTCAGTCGCCCCCGCTTGACCGGAGGGAGCTTACAGGAAATCCTGCTGGTACGCGTTTATGGTCCGTCCAGCTGTGGCAGGAGACCGGGCCTGCAACGCACCGCCGGCGCGTGAGATGAGAAAGTGTCCCTGTTCGGGCGCCATTATGCGGTAAATAAAAATACCGGACTGAATTTCATACGGAATCTTAAAATAAAGTAAATAGCTCAAAATAACAAGAGGCAGAATCCGTGGTATAAGAGGTTTTCTAAGTGGGCTTTATTCCATTCAAAATGGCCGACTCGAGTCGCGGCCTTCAGGTTCCGTCACCACGAGGGTTCAGGAAGTGAAGTACAATAATTTATTAACAGACATGTATTTTTATAATAAGTACATTACAATGAAACGAATGTAGAAGGCGTAACATTTGATAAGAAAAGTGACAAAACAGTGACATAATCGAAACTAGGCGTAATAAGGAATAAAAGAAACATGATTGGTTAGAATTATCAGACATAGGTGGATCTATAAGATAATACTTGGCATAGATGCGCGCGCGGCAGCATGACGTGTAATTGACGTGCAACTAGGGGGTGAAGGGGACTTGACATTTAGCTCTACATGTGGAGACGAGAAGTCTGGGGGTCAAGTCAACCTAATCCCAAATCATATCTAACATCCTATGTTTAAAGAACTATGTTATCCACAAGGAAGAGACTCTCGGACAGAATCTATTCTATACTGACTGTGTACGTGTACAAGCGTCTAAGTGTCTATATGAGATGCGAGGGATAGAAAACTTTCCATGGCAGCAGGGCTATGAATCACTTGCAGGAGGACGGAAAGGCTGAGTCCTTTGCTTGTGAGCTAAAGGAAATGTTTACCTAAATCACTGGACAGGAATGCATCGGCTGAAGAGCAAAATAGATAATTCGAAGGTGAAATACAACTTCTTGGCAGACAGGCGAAAACTGGCCGAGGCAGGCACCGTTAGCTGCACAGGGAGTAGGACAAAGTTCATGGATACAGATGCGAGCTCAAGCTGAAGCTGTCAGAGACAGAGAGCAGGGAAAGGCTTTGAGGACAGAATCGGGCCTACTCGCCTGAACTGTAAAAATGGAGTAACTTAGCCATATAAAGTCGGTGGCCTGTCACACCTAGGAATCGAATATCCAGCCCATTGATGGCGGATCTGACAGAGAACATGTTGACGGTAGACACACATATGTTTGCGTCTTAGAAACTGGAACTGGAGGGAACATACATGTACTTGTAACATGTATATAGAACCGTTGGGGTCCAAGATAGGGGACATAACTGATCAGGAAAATCCACATTTCCACAATACGTAGCTATAGAGATACATTTAGCTGCATAAATGTTCAATATAGCTTGCATGGGTTTCACCCCCAGTTTGCGAGCAAAGTCTAACACCCCTATGATTGATCTGGCAAAGGCATTTCGTTTTGCAGCTAATTGAGGAACCCATGATGACTTATCATCGAAAATAACCCCCAGGTAAGGAAAACTGGTGATTCTAGATAAGACGTGGCCCTCACAGAGCATAGTCTTGGTTTTCTTGGGTTTACAACCTACAGTCATAACGTGAGATTTTGCAAAATTCACGCTTAAATCAAGTCTTTTCATAAAATCGGCAAATGTGTCTAAAAGACTTTGGAGCCCTACTGCTGTACGCGCTAACAGTGCAGCATCGTCTGCATATAATAATGCTGGAATATGGTGCTTCCCTGCCCTAGGAATATCCTTACATGACTCAGTTAAGGCAGTGGCTAGGTCGTTGATATAAAGTGTAAAAAGCAGGGGGGCTAAGATACAGCCCTGCCTGACACCATTTGAGATTCCGATCTTGCCTGTGCAGTTACCCAATCGGTCGAATCTAACAGTAGCAGAGAGATCTCTATGAAGATCTGCTAAAAAATAGACAATGTTTTCATCTACTCCCTGCTTGAGAAGAAGTTCCCACAGTTTCGACCGGTTCACTCGATCGAAGGCCGAGGATAAGTCCATAAAGGCAAGGTATAACGTCCCTTTCTTAGCTATGGTGTATTTACCTATTAAAAGGTAAAGATTCAAGCTTTGGTCTATGGTGCCCCGGCCCTTACGAAACCCATATTGTAGGCACGAAAGGGTGTTGGTATCCTCCAACCATTCTGTTAATTTACCCAAGACTACTCGGCCCAGGACTTTTACAGCGGAATCAATGAGTGAGATAGGGCGGTAACAACATGGGTCCCCTCTATCACCCTTTTTAAAAATAGGTATGATCACGGACTCGGACCAGGTGTCCGGAATGCCTGCGACACAGACCCTGTTAAAAATATTCGTTAAAACTGTAGACCAAGTCTCAATATCTGATTTAAAAAGGTCCGATGGGACGCCATCGGGTCCTGGAGCCTTATTGCTCGTCATCTTGCCGATGGCCTCAACCACCTCGCCCTTGGTTACGAATAAAGTATATTGTTTCACAGTGGGAAGAGGGGGATTCAATCCACCATTCATACCCACTTCGTAGACTGATTTGAAGTGAGAATACCACTGGTGTACCCCAATGCCGCAATCTAATTGATTATTACAGGGATCACGAAAGAAGGGTTTATTGACGACAGACCAGAACTTTGCACTATTACGAAGGACGTCAACGGAAGAAAGTTCTTCCCACGCGTCCTCCCGGATCTCCTTTTTCCTGGTTTCCAGGGTTTTAGTATATTCTTTCCTGAGTTGGGCTATGTTAGACCGATTCAGAGGGTTACTGCTCAAGGCCGCCCTCAACTTTCTGTTGGCCAATGAACAGTTTTTGTCAAACCAACCCAACTCTGTCTTGTCCGTTGTTTTAACTGGACACCGAAGATCTGCTGAGATCTGGGAGCAGATTACGGAATACGCCCCTAGTACTTCCACGTTCCCTGCTTCTGGGTCAAGGCACATGGTCAACTCGGGGCCAACCTTCTTTTTCAAATTAGCAAAAAAATCATCAGGAATTATTTTGTTCCATCTGATCCTGCGATCCTGATCTGTGGAGCGAATGTGAGATTTGTCCGTTCTATCAGGGGCCGTAACAGGTTGTGAAAAGAGATCGGACAAAATGAGGACCACAGGATTATGGTCACTAAAATATGTCCAGGCTGCTGAATATTCAATAGTCCTGTCCTTCAGTGCTGTACTGATGAAAATATAATCAATCACAGAGTATTTCCCGTTCCCTTTGAATGTTGGGGTATTCTCATCCACCATGGCGGGAAGTAGCAGGCCATGGTCGACAAGGATTACTTCCAACAGAGCACCCTGAAGTGAGTGCTCAAAATGGGCCTCCTGTGATTCTATTGGACCTAGGGGATCCGTCAAAGGACATTTCTCTGGGCATCTATGGATATTAAAATCGCCCATGATAATGATGGGACAAATTATCTCGGTTTCCTCCTTAAATTTAACCAAAAAACAATTTAATGCGGTTAGGTGATCAACCGTGGTATCTCTGTGGTAAGAATTATAAAAATTAACAATTAAAAAATTACTACCCCCGTTGAGGGAAATTTGGACTGCCAGACAATTGCATGAACCTGTATCAAGTTGAGTCAGCGAGCCAGAGATGCTAGCAGAAATCAAGGTAACCAACCCCCCCTTAGCCCTCCCCATATTAGACGGTACAGCAGAAGCAAAAAAGCTTTTATATCCATCTATACACAGGGTGTTATCCGTATCCCAAGTCTCTTGGAGACAGATTACTTCGCCTGAGCAGATGAGATCTCTCCAGGCTGGGTCATCTGACTTATTTCTCAGCCCAGCTATGTTCCAGGTGACCAATTTAGTTAAAGGACCCGTGGGTCCGTGACTAGGGCCATTGACTATCAATGGCACTATATCTGGAACTGCCGGCTGAGTTTCAGGCACTATAGTTAATTCTTGCTGCCCTAGTCACTCATTTTCGTCCAAGGTGGATAGGGCAGAGTATCTATTAGAGATAGGGACAGCATAATCAAGGGGGGCACGACTCTTTGGGAAGTTATTGGTTATCCTCATATCAAAAGCTGGGGGATAGAAAAAACCCAAAGGGAGGACATTAACATAATCATGGTGAATTCTAGCAGAACCTGCCTGCCTCAAAATGTCCTCAACCAACCTGGGGGATCTGAAACTTATGACAATACAGTCACCATCAAAACACTTGTTAATCTTACCCACCCAAGGAACTCGTCTTATCATCAAAAAATTACTATGTAAGTGTTGCCCCAAAACTGTTTTGTTCGATAAGTAGTGGAGGGCTTTGTTTTTTAATGAAGACCAGTGTTCCCTATTCCCATCCACAAGCTTTGGGACATTGGCTAAGATGATAGAGTAGGGGCAGGCCTCTGGTGGTAAGTGTAGAGTCGAATCCCTCCCTAGGGGCCGATCAGGAGAAGAGAACCTCCCCCTTGCGTTCTGCTTATGCGTTTCCCTACCCTGAGCTATTTCTACAACAGTTGGGGGTCGGGATGAGGTAATAGGACCTATAGCCGGGGTGGTGCAGGGAAATGTTGGTTGTTGGTGTATAGTGATCATAGAATCCAACATATTATCAACTGTAGCTGTACACGCAATTAGAGAATCAACTACCGCGGAGCTTGGCTCAACGTTTAAGACCTTAGTTTGAAGGTGTAACTCGATTTTAGTAATGCGATCCTCTATTCGTTTCAATGTAGCCATTAGCGGTACAGTCAGTAACTTAAGACGGGCATCGATGATTGTCGCTATTTCTAGCCCTATACTTTTATTACCAATATCGGGGCCCTGAGTTATACAGTTATTTGTTTCCCCACACGTTGACTCACCAGCTAAATGGGGGACACTAGGATTACCCTGAGCCAACCCCTGAGTGAAATTGCTCTTTCTAGGGATTTTTGCCTGTTTCCGTGCTCCCATGTGGTTATTTGCCTTTCTTTTACCAGCCATGGTTTTGCCCCCGTGTGATGGCTGATTTGAAATGCCTCTTGATTGTCTTGTTCTAACAGCCACAGGAGAGGGGGCAGAACTCGAATTAGATAGCAAGGCAGGTGTAACTATGGAAGTCTCCACGGTTCCTGACCCATTTTGGGACATACGAGAATTGGCAACATCGGGGGGTGCACCAACAGCAATGGTCGTGGGAGGGGTACAAGACACAGCTAGCCTAGGTGGTTCAAGTGATAGTCTACGTTCCACTGACGCAATTTCTTTAACAATTGCAGATTCAGCATGTTTCAAGTAGCTGTCAAGAGTCCCCAAACCCATGGTCCTTTTGCATGTCTTAGAATTCATTTTCTACTGAGATAATGTACAATAACGTGCCGTGGGAAACACAACCAACCCCCTGAAATCACCACTTCAATAATAACAGTGAAACTGACTCAGTGTTACCCACTTCGTTTGGTCCATTCTCAATTGTCAGATGGTGTCCCAATGTCACACGCCAAAGAGACAGGTCCCAGCCCAGCCTCACTCGGCCTCTGAGGGCCTAAGAGGGCCCGCCCTTTGCCCGGGCTTAGCCCGGCGCCGCCCGCGCGCGTCCCGCGACGCGGGAGGAGCGCCGGAGCTTTATACGCGCTCGTGCGTGTGTGCGGCGCTAGGCAGTGTGGGTAATGAAGTCTCCAGCCGCAAGGGCAGCGACTTCATTCTCACATGACTGAGAAAGATAATGTGAATTTACAGAAAATATGCTCTCATTTTAGCTTCAGTTTTCTCTCAAACATGATTCATGATATCCCAGCAGAAGGTTTTTCACAGGGTAAAATCACCTTAGAACACACCACAATTCCTGATGATTCAAACATCACCCGTGAAAACTGGGTGGAAAATTGACCGGCTGCAGGCTCATTCCAGCCCGGTTCCCCGACGGAAAGAGCGGTGTTCACTCCTGAGCGGTTGCCAGGTGGAGGTCAATTTTCCACCCAGTTTTCACGGGTGATGTTTGAATCATTAAGGAGACGTACACCCTACAAGCAAATTTGGGGTGTCCACGGTATCCTTTGATACGTAATTCTTTCCTTTTTTGCAGTAGCTAACCAGGTCCTGAAGAAAGCCGAGCCTAGTTAGGCGCCTTGGCTGAAACATGTCGACCATTGTCTTATTTAATGCACCATTAGTTATATTGAACTAGTGGGGCTCTCACTTTTTTAATCTAGCATCGGCACGGCGGTGTTCAAAGAGATTCCTCCTTGCCGTCCCGTAACTAGTTTTAACACACTCTTACTGCACTATTATTTCATCAGCACTGCACCCCCTACTCACACCCAGCTCTTCATATGTGGATTTAGTCCACCCTTCAGTGCAAAACATAAACATTGTTGAGCTCCTACCTCTCGTAGAGGGGCTTGCGGCCCCCAGAGAGACTGAGATTTTTCTTTGGGATGAAAATCCCATGTGATGGGGCGTGTTACCCAGGGTGAGTGAGTAATTACGTTCCTAAGGGATTTCCCTTTCACTTCGTGCATTGGGCTTTTGTCTCTCATTTCACACACCACCTTTTCATCTTCCTTTCTTTGCTATTCCAGACCTCAGGGTTTTTAGTGTCTTTAATACTTTGTTTGGGGATACAATCCTGTGCGTTCTTTAAACAAATGTTCCCTTCGACCCTCCGGTATCTAACCGTTTTGTTATAGAACAACACTGTAAGCCTTGGCAACAAAAAAACAATTACTCACCGCAAGACAATTGCACAATTTATAATTTTGTGTGTGTTTGATGCATGCTGGGGCTTTGTGGTTCGTAGTTAGTCACAATAATCTCCCTCCAGTGGGTTGTACCAATGTTTTTACTGTATCAACACAAAGTTTATGATTCCCATTCAGTATTACTTCATAGGCAGTCCTATTTTTGAGGCTTCTAAGATCCATGCCGTATTCAGTATATGGAGGCAACCATTACCCATTGTCGTTTTCACGAGGTATCGAAGGTTGGTTCTGGGTTGGGTAAATACGGCGCACTGCTGGCGGTGTATTGTTTTGAGGCGGAACCAAGCCGTTAAACATTAAAACACTTCTTCCTTTCTGGAAAGATGAAGCCGCACTCGTAATACTGACAGTTTGTGTTTTTTGTAATGGTGAACTACAATGGCAATCCTGACGTGTTTTGGTCAACCATGACCTTTTTCAAAGGTAAGGCTTGGCAACAAAAACCTAATTACTAACCACAAGACAATTGCACATTGAATAGATATATATATTTTTCACTGTAATTGTTGCAGGGGTGTTATAGTTAGGCTCAGTGAAATTCAGCACGCTCCCATAATGCACTGCTTATAACCTCACATATTACATCACTCATGACATGGTCACTGATGACATCTCAAATTACATTACTGATGACATCATCCACAGATTCACTGCCACAGCCACTTATACCCCCATACAACCTCTCGTACACCCACTCACACACCCACATACTACTAACATACCTATTCACAGACCCATACCAGTACTTACACAACCACTGACTCACCCACACAGCTACTCCTATACCTACGTATACACCAATACAGCTAATCATACACCCACTGACACATCTATACAGCCACTCACATGTCACTGACCATGTCTTGAGCAATGTAATATATGAGGTCATAAGCAGTGCATTACAAGGGTGTAAGTTATATTTAGTCAACTGTCAGTTAGTCAATTGCAAAATTTCACTGGTTTTGTTCAAATAAAATCTGCACCTAACTGTAATGTTCCTGTAACCTTTGTTTTATTCAGTAAATTTCTAAATTTAAAAATACAATTATTTTTCCTAACTATAATGTCCCTGTAACCTTTGCTTTTTTAAGTGTATTTCTACGGGTTTATAACAAGTACTTGCTTTTGCAGAGTGGTGGAGAAAGGGGGGCCTATGACCAGTTCTCTAGAATTGCGCTGTATGGGACTTACTGGAGATAAGAGGAGAGCTTCTTGGCCCCCAAGGTCTCTCAGCATCCAAAACGACTTCATCTGCCAACCAAAGGCATGTTTGTAGAGTGGTGGAAAAAGGGTGCATGGCCTCCAAAATCTCTCAATAATCCAGCTGTGTGGGACTTTCTGGAGTAAAAAGAGTGGTTGTTGGGCTCCAAGGACCCTCAGCAGCCAAGGGTAATTCATCCCCCAACCTGTTGTGCACCAGGAGGGGCATTTGCAGAGTGGTGGAGAAAGGGGGAATAACCTCTGACAATCTCTTAGCAATCAAGCTGTATGGGACTTACTGGAGGTAACAAGAGGGGTAGTTGACTCCAAGGACCCCCAAGGACCCTCAATAGCCAAGGGAACTTCATCCCCCAACAAGTAGTGCACCATGAGGCGCATTTGTAGAGTAGTGGAGAAAGGGGGCATGGCCACCAACAACCTCTCAGCAATCCCACTATGCAGGACTTACTAAAGGTAACAGGAGGGGTAGTCGGCCCCCAAGGACCCTCAGTAGTAAAGTGGACTTCATTCCCCAACAAGTATTGCACCAGGAGGCATGTTTGCAGAGTGGTGCAAAAAGGGGGTGGAGTCTCTGATCAGCTCACAGCAATCACACTGTGAAGGACTTACTGGAGGTAACAGGAGGGGTTTTGGCCTCCAATACCCTCTGCAGCCAAGTAAACTTCATCCCCAACCAGTTATGCGCCAGGAGGCATGTTTGCAGAGTGGTGGTAAAAGGGGGCGTGGTCTCCAGCAAATTCCTGATCCGACTTGTTGTTTTAAATAGTTTTGATAAATTAGGAGAAGGGGACAGAGTTTCCCCCCTTTCATGGGATGATTTCAGCCCTGGGACCCAATCCTCCGGGGCCTGGCCTTTTCATTTTGATTTCTTCTTTTGAATTAAAGGGAAGAAGGCTGAGCGGACCCCCCTCCTGGGCCAATTTCATCCCTGGGGACCCCAATCCCTTAGCCTGACCTCTAGTCTGGGTGTTCTGATCCCACCCAGGGTACCTTCTCACAATTGTTGTGGACTGAGGGGGTAGCCTTAATATCCACAAGGTCTGTGTTGGCTCCCTACCTCCTGTTGGAGCCAGCATTGCTTTCACATACAGGGAGCTACTAAAAACACAGCTCTCTGGTTGTGAAAGCAATTTTTCTCCACTTCTATCTAGTGAGACCATTTTTAATGCTCTTGTTTGCTGGAAGTGGAGAGTTTTTGTGGCTTGGCTGGAGCGGTAAAGCTCCTGCCAAGCCACATGAAACAGCTATGTCCTGGGGGTGGTCACACTGGGACATAGCAGGAGCCGGAATTTTCAGGGGTGGTGGCCCCAAAGGCCATCTATGGCTTGAGGAGGAAGCCACGCAGCCCCCTCCCTTTCTAAATTGTAGGACCTTCTCCTGGAAGGTGGCGGTCCCCAGGGCCAAGAACAGAACTGAAGCGGGAAGGCAAGGCCCCCTACCCGATTATTTTGACCCTGGGGAGGTGGTGGTCCGCAGTATCCGTGGGATCCCTGATGCGCCCCATACAAATTCATTTTTGCCCTAGGGAGGTTGTGGTCGACAGGGCTAGGGGGGATCCGAGAGGTCACTGATAAAAATATAATAGCCCCAGGGCAGTGGTGATCCCCAGGGCACTGCGGTCCAAGTGTCCTCCCTGTTTGCCTTGTGGCATGTGACCTAGGGGAGGTGGTGGTCCCTGGGGCCTAGAGGAGTCCAAGAGGCCCCCCTGTTTATAAATCAATAAGCCCTAGGGAGAATGTTGTCCCCGGGGCAAAATTAAGCCCCAGGAGCGGGGGCCTTTGAGCCCTCCTCCTTTATAACCAAAATACCCCTGGTACCTATGTCACCTAGGGGCCGATAACTAATGAAGTGTGTGAGCCTGTGCTTCATTTTTCAAAATGTTTCAACGGGGACCCAAGAGGCCTAAGAGATGAGGTTGTCACTAACCTGTCCGCTTTTCTTTTTTTAACATTTTTTCTTGTCAATCGCTTCAACTGAGTCACAAGATGGCTGCCAACACTTCCTGGTTTGGAGTGTTGGTAGCCAATCAAATACCAGCACAAGATAGGGAGGGGTCACGGGTCCACCGTGCCCCTATATGTAAAATTGGAAATTTCTTTAAATTTCTCAGCAACTACTGAACAGATTTACACCATATAAGAAAAAGAGTACTTTCAGGACCTTTCGCTAACTTTCTGCCAAATTTGGTGTCATTTCGTTCAGCAGCTCAAGCTGTAGCTGTGTGTAAAGTTTCCTACAGAAATTAACATGGAGTGAAAGCATTTTTGGATACCCCCTTTTTTTCATCCCCTGCTTGGTGGATCACCATAACATTTTCAAGACAGCAGCTGAGATGAGTGGGGTATTAGTTTTGAAAATTTCACAATGATTCGTAAAGTGCCCCCAAAGTTATTGGCAAAAAAACAAACACTTTGCCTCTGGAAATTAGGTCCTAACTATAACTACCTACTGGCGGTATACATACTTACACACACACACATGTATGGTTTGACATAGACGTTTGGTTGAAACGCGTCAGCAGAAATATATTATTCTGGATGTCCATGGAGTGCAGCAATCTTTACACTCCAGGTATATTTATGTGACTCCCTACTTGGGACGATTTTGTCCCAGAGGAACCGAGCCCCACAAGGCCCAGCCTTATTTAAAATGTTAATTTTAAATTAGAAGAGGGGAGCTGATTTTGGCCCCTGGGGACCGCATTTGCAGGGGCCCAGCCTTTTTTAATTTTAAACTAATGGGAGGGGGGCTGCGTGGTCCTCTTCCCTTTTTAATTACTGCCCCGGGAACCCCAACCCTTAGGACCCTGCTTGTAGTATGGATACCCAGGGCACCCACTTTGCAAAGGTTATTGTCCACGTGAAGGGGGAGCCTGAATGCTCCCATGGTCCCTGCCGGCTCACCCCATACTGTAGGAGCCGGTATTGCTTACTAATAGATGGAGCTGCTGAAGATGCAGCTCCCTCTGTCCAAAAGCAATTATGCTCCGCTTTTAGCAAGCGAGAGCATTTTTTCTGCAGAGCAACATTTTTTATTGTTTGACAGGAGCAGTGCCCCAGGGAGATGGTAGCTCCCTGAGTTGGGGTGTCCATGCGGCCCCCACAATATTTTAAGATGAAGCCCCAGGTAGGCGGTAGTCCCCATGGCTAGGGGGGTTCGAGAGGCACAAACATCCAAGAAATAAATAAGCCCGGGGACGTGGGGGAGGTTGTACGGGCCTCCTGCGCATTTATTTGAAAAAAACCCGAGGGAAGTGGTGGTCACTGGGGTATCAATGAGACCCAGGAGGATCCCCCCTCTTTTGTTACAATGCCCGTGAGACCTGGCAGTAGGTAAACTATGCCCAAACTAGGGTGGACTTATACAAGTTTATCCGAAAACTGAAACATAAATAATTTCTCGCATTGAAACCTAAAACAGGACAGTCCCTGCCAACAGAGAGATATGAACAAGACATTATACAAGTGGCAGATTTGCAATATTTGAGAGACCTAATTTCCCTAGAGTAAGGTAACATTGAAACACAGGAAGAAATTAATAACACCCAATTGATAGAGCAAGCAGGCATTGACATAGAGGAAGGTGGAAATACACTGTTCCGAGCAAAATCTAAATGTATTCCTCCCCAAATGAATGATGGTATAAAGGTATTTTCAGACCTAATGTCCACAGAACTCAGGAAAATACAACTCAGGTCAAATGTAGGGGTGGGCGGAATTTGCGAAATCCACTTTCGCAAATTATCGCGAAAATGTTTAAAATTATCGCAAACAAGCGGAAATATCGCGAAGATGCGGAATTTTTTTTCCCGCATGTTCGCGAGATTTTCTGCATGGTTGCGGGTCGCCAACTTACCCATGTGGTTGCTCGCGGACGCGGCCATCTTGTTTTGAGTTGTCTCGCGGTGCATGATCGCGAGAAGAAAGACGTGATCGCGCGACGCATGACGTCACTGCGGGCGCGAACTGTCGCGAGACAGCGCAAATGGATAAAAACAATCCAACATCTCATGGAGAACGCGACCGGATCAAGAAAACTTGTCGGCGAACGCAGGGATTCAGGTAAGGCGATCGCGCGCGCGCGAAAATGTATTATATTACAGCGCGAGAAAGAAACAAATTATCGCCAAGCTGCGGAAAGCGGAAATTTTGACATTTTTGCGCTCTCCGCGGAACGCGAAAATGTCAAATTATCGCAATTTCCGCGAACGGAACAAAATTTTCGCCCAGGCCTAGTCAAATGTAAAATTAAGAAAGGCGAAAACACAAAACCATACATTCAGACAAGTGATGAGTAAGTATGAAGAATGTATGGTGAGGCCATCAGATAAAAAGGGAAACATAGTTCTTTAGGACAATACAATGTACATGAGAGAAGCTTACTTACAACTTAGTAACATAGAATGCTGTACCAGAATAGCCAAAGTAGAGTATCAAAGCATAAAAGAAACCTTTTATAATCAATTAACAGAGTTGAGAAATAATGAATTGATTAACTGGGATGAATGGAAATTTTTGATGAAGACAGAAACTGTGTTTTATCTGATTCTGAAAATTTACAAAAACAAAGAAAATCCACCAGAGAGGCCTATAGTGGCAGCATTAGATAGTTTATTTGAGAACACGTCTACCTATATAGACTATTTTCTACAACCACCGGTACAAAATCTTCCGTCTTACATGTCAGACACCACAAAAAAAAAAATTAAATTGTGTTTGATGTAGTATGGGAGGAGGATATGCTAATGCTCTTAATAGATGTGACATCCCTCTATACGAGTATAAGACACAGGGATGGGCTAAAAGCCACAAAACACTTTCTAAGAGCAAGGGCAATGAAATTTTACAAAACCATGGAATGATGTTTGAGTCACCATATTTTTCCTGTTTAATGGAGAACTCTTCCAACAGCAAAGAGAGACTTCTATGGGTACCTGCTTAACTCCCAGCTATGCAAATCTGCATATGGGCTAGTGGAAGGAGCAGGTACTCAATGGGCCAGAACTGAAAAAATGGATAGATGAGATAGTCCTGTGGGTACGTTATATTTATGATGTCTTTGCACTATGGAAAGAAGAACAGAAAGCAAACCAGGCTTTTGTGGAAAACATTAACCAAAAGTCTATAAATCTCAACTTTACCAGTGAAATAAGTAAGACTGTGATGCATTTCTTGGATGTACAAATCATTGTGAAAGATTCAAAGTCAACTACTGTTATGTTATGTTATGTTATGTTATGTTATGTTATGTTATGTTATGTTATGTTAACTTGAATTTGTAGAGCGCTTAATACCGACAGGTCTCTACCATCTTTAGAAAACCCACTGCAGGCAACAACATCTTACATGTCAGGAGTTTTCACCCATTCAAATTTGAGCATAGTATTCCATATGGGCATTACTTAAGAGTAATGCGAAATTGGAGTACAGAGGAAGAATTTCAGGAAACACAATCTAGCATGATGGAAAGGGTAAGACAGAGTGCCAGTACTTGAAGAAGCCCAGAAGAAAGTTGTAAAACTGAGAAGGGAGGATATTCTATTCAGTTATAAAACTAAGCAGAAAAAAGTAGTGATAAGGAGGGAGTGAGGTCCATCACTACATATAATGATAAACATGCAATACGTGGGAAAGTTTTATCAATGAATTGGTACCTAATCAAGAGAGATCTTATCAGAAGAAACAGAATTTCTGACAAACCACAGGTAACATACAGAAAAGCAAGATCTATGAGAGACCAATTAGTCAAAAGTGAAGTGGTATCTACAGCCCACACTTGGCTCAGACCTAAGCATTTACAAGTTTACTAAATGTGAAGCATACAAGAATGGCAGACATTTGAGAGAACTAAAAACCCCATTTGGTCAGACCATAAAAATGAAGAAAAATGTGACTTGCAAAACAGAATTTGCTATTTATGCCTTTTTATGCCACTGCCGAATTCTACAACATCTCAGAGCTATAAAAAATAATGAGAGCAGCTATCTAGTGGCATGTTACTTTCACAAAATACATGAAGGTGACCATAAAGATTTCAACATATGTAATTGACAGTGTGCCTAAGAAAGCTGGAGACGGGGCAGAGAGAAACAGCTGAGAAGGCTCAAATCATGTTACATTTTAGAAATGGACTGAAAGGAACCATTAGGTTTGAATATTGATGAGGAGCTATCTGTCCACCTATAACCATATAAATTGATATTATCTATGACCTTATGCTGCTAGTTAGGAGACTATGTAAACGATTTTAAACTTGAGTCCTTGATGATAATGTTTTTTTTTAATGAATCGTTTGGTATTTCTCTTTCATATTTCAGGAAGACAAGCTGCTTCTGTAGCAGAACAAATTCCTGTAGTGGCTAAATTATAGAGACTACTTCTACAGGAAAGTCGCAGCAACGGTGCTGGTTGGATAAAAGTTAAAATTAGCAAATTATGTTTACAACTATGTTTTAAATAATTGGTTAAAGCAAGGACATATGCTAAACAAGTACCAAATAACAGAACTCAGATGCTAAATACATTACAACTTTGGGCCAAGACCATATGGTTATTGGATAACATATGATATGAGGCCAAGCTCGCTTGGGCAGAGCTGCGAAAAGAAAGTTTATATATGGCCCCCATGTATAAGTGTGAAACCTTTTCTACTGTAAACTAAAATATAGATATTATTAGAGATCAGTTTATCACTTGTGAATGAACATTATCACGCATATGATTTTTGAATATTAATTAACTAATTTAATTTATTTTTTCAGTCAATGACAATACTGTTAGCCACTCCAAGATGTTGATCGAGTATTTGGATATTATGTTTATGAAATGTATTTAAAATTAAGAATTGTGAAACATGGTCAGCCTCGTGACCAAGGTGCATGTGAGCAATGAAACGCGTTGGCGTTAATATCTGTGCCATAACAGATTAACAAATCATTTTCCTGCCCCAGAATGCCATGGATTCCTTTTGGTGATAAGGAGCTGTTTCAAAAATATTTTAGGTCAGTGCGTGGCAAAGAGCTGCACTGCAGCACCACCAGCAATCAGGTAGCTTGGGGAGAACTCACCGAAAAACAGAGTGGAGATATAGATATATATGGTGGTACAAGCAGTAAGGGTACTACAAAACAAATATCACCAGCTACACCATTCAAACACACTTCAACTTTCATCCCAATATTGGTACGGGACTCTATAGATATATTTAACGAGAATGTCATCTCTCAGATTAAAGAGTTACATAAGAAAAACAGTCACAAGAAACCTAGATTTGATATGAGGAACAAACAATATGAGTCATTGATCAACAAATTGAGCAAGGATATGAAAACTATTGTTCGGGGCAGTGACAAAGGTGGCAACATCGTACTAATGACAAAAACAATGTATGACCAAGAGGCCTATTCCCAGCTCAACAATAGAGAGCACTATGAACGAAGCAATGCATCCAAGGTGAAAACGATGCAAGCCGAATACCATAAAAAACTATCCAACTGGAGAAACAAGGAAATGCTGACCGACGATGAATACAAGTTTTTGAGAAATGATCATCCAAATTACTTAGATTTAAGTGATTGTGTAATTTTGAGAAATGTGTAGCACTCGCTAAGGTGCAGAGACGACTGGAGGCTCAACGCAGACGCAGACACTGACCGAAAGTATCGGTCCATTCCTCTGCCGGACTACTCCATGGGGCATGTTTGGCAACAAGCCAACTAATGCTCTAATAGGGAATCCCCCTCTCACATGTAAAGCACCTTAGCGAGTGCTACACGTTTCTCAAAATTACACAATCACTTAAATCTAAGTAATTTGCACCTACACACTTTGGTCCTGAGGAAAGCCATTTTTAATTATAAAGGCCTGGCTGAAACATGTAGACCACACCTGGATGTAGGAAACCCTAAATACTCCAATACCAATAACTACATACCCACTTATTGACTCTTAGATCTATACACACATCCACTCACTCACCTGTACAGTCACTCATACTTACAGTCACTCAGTACAGGACTATCATATGCATTTATACACCTACATAGACACTCACACACCACCAATCATGCATAGAGGTACTCTCACACCTAGTCAGTCATGCAAATAATTAATCACACTCCCATTTACTCACCTATGCAGTTATACACACACACAAGTTCACTTACTCATAAAAATAGTACCATGTTCTTGCGCTCTTCTACAATCACTGATACAAGCACACACTCATCCATACAGTCACTCTCACAATCACACACTCTCACATATACCCACTTATATACTCTTACACACATACATACTGCCTTTCACATATGTAGTTACTCACACATGTACCACTGAGATATACATTCAATCACTAACACACCCATACATACACTCACCCAACCATACAGTCCATCACAGATGCACTCTTAAAACCATGCACCCATAGAATCACCCACTCACACATGTATGCACAGAGTCACACACACCCCACCCACACAAACACTCAGGCACCCAAACAGATACTCAGACAACCAATCAATAACCCTTAGAGACACTCATATAGCTATTCACAAAACCATGCAGCCGCTTATACACCAACAGACAGACAGATACAAACATTCACACAGTTTAGTAACTAGTCTGCAGTAAGAAATGTTTAATGACTCACTTATACAGTCAGTCACGCACCTACTAAATCATCCATTCACACACTTATACACCCACTCATTCTTCCATAGGTTTTCCCCTATATATATATTAAACATATTTAAAATGTACAGAAACACACACTCACTAGATGACGTCATCAGTGATGTCATCAGTAATGTCATTTCAGATGTCATCAGTGATGTCATCCACTGACCATGTCATGAGTGATGTAATATGTGACGTCATCCGCAGTGCATTGCGGGGGCACGAGTTATAGTTAGCTGAACTAATTATAACAGGGGAGTTTCTAGGGTTTTGTATGAGGGAAATGTCCAGCTAACTATAACGCCCCTGAAACCTATGGTTTTTTCAGTGAATTTCTAAGGTTTTTTAAATGCCAATTCCTAGCTATAACGCCCCTGAAACCTATGTTTTTTTCAGTGCATATATATACATATATAAACATATAAATATAATCTGCATATCTATATAAATATAAATGCATGCAAACATATACATATATGCATACATATGCATGGTATGTACATGAAAGTTTGAAAAACTCTAATACAAGCAAAGCTAAAAAGCCACCTAATTACAAACAGAATTGCTTTAACTTAAACAAGGGCGAGACCTACTGCCTTTTCAATGCTTGTTTACTTTGATTCCATCAAGAAGGCATTCAGATGTGTTACACATTTTCGATAAATTCTGAATGGTAGCACTCTAGCTCCTCATTAGATCACTGTAGTAAAGCTACTGCTCACCAGGGAAGTCTGCTGCTGGTATTCAAAGTGCATATTTCAGTTTGCATGTCAGAACTTTTTAATGAAATAGAAGAGGATTTGAGAAGTCAAAATGTGCCCTAATCTTTTTTTCTGCAGCACTAATCATAATTTCTATGGCAAAATGAACCCCCTCATTTTGTTCCTTTGCAAATTAAATGTTTTAAGTGTTACCACTTTATTCCAATGAAGATGGCTTCAGGTGTGCCATACTTTTGTCATAAGTAAGACTGTTAGTGCTCTAGTTGTTCTTTAAAACACTCTGGGATTTCTGTCATTGGGCTATACTTGGGATACATCTCGGTGATATTTGTGCTACATTTGGGATCTTTTGTCTCTGGTGGCCATCTTGGGAGACTTGTTATGAAGTTTCCTAATTTCCTCATTTATTACAGTCTCCTCAGTAGGCATACTGTCAGTTTTTTACTTTGATTCAATGAAGAAGGCATTCAGATGTGTCACACATTTGCCATAAATTCAGAATGTTAGCACTCTAGTTGCTCATTAGATCACTGTAGTAAAGTTACTGCTCACCAGGGAAGTCTGCTGCTGGTATTGAAAGTGCATGTTTCAGTCTGCATGTCAGAATTCTTTAATGAAATAGAAGAGGATTTGAGAAGTCACTCAAAATGTGCCCTAATTTTTCTTTCTGCAGCACTAATCATACAGTCTATGGCAAAATGAACCCCCTCATTTTGTTCCTTTTTAATTTAAATGTTTTAAGAGTTACCACTTTATTCCAATCAAGATGGCTTCAGGTGTGCCATACGTTTATCATAAGTAGGAGTGTTAGCGCTCTAGTTGTTCTTTGGAACACTCTGGGAAGCTGCAGTAGAACACAAAGCAATCAACTGACAGTCTCTGCCCTTGTTGGATGTACATGTTTTACTGAGAATATCAGACTTCATTCTCACATGACTAAGAAAGATAATGTGAATTTACAGAAAATATGCTCTCAGTTTAGCTTATAGATCACCTTCCAAACCTCTGTGGGATAAGCATGTGAAAATAGTTTTCTCTCAAACATGATTCATGATATCCCAGCAGAAGGCTTTTTCACATGGTAAAATCACCTTAGAACATACCACAATTCCTAAAATGAGTATGGTACCATCAACAAATGATTTATAATGTAACTAAAGTCTTAAAACCTTCTATTAACTGCAATGCTTCTTAATGAGGTGCTATCATGTATATTGGTCCCAAGATGGCTGCCAACACTTCTTGGATGAAGTGCTGACAGCCAATCAGATCTCACGATGAGATGTGTGGTTAGGCTCCGCCCAGATATATATGTGATTTTACTTTTGATTATCTCAGGAACTACTGAACAGATTTACACCATTTGGTGTAATTCCGTTCAGCAGTTCGGGCTGTAGCTGCGTCAACATGTCCTATGGGAAATTGCATAGGGAAAATGCATTGTGGGACCCCCCTTTTTTCTCAGCCCCCGCTTGACGAATCACCATGAACCTTTCAGGATAGGAGCGGACCGGAGCTGGCCAAAAGTTTTGAAAATTTTGCCAAGATTCGTCAACCAGCGCCAGACTTATTGGGAATAGAATGTTGCAGATTTCCTATGGAAAATAGGTCCTAACTATAACTACCTTCTGGCGACCGCCAGTAGGTAATATATATATATATATATATATTTATATATATATATATATCAATTATTATGTTCGATCCAGGCAGACTACTATTGCCATAACACCAAGGCTACATTGTAATTTACAAATTTAGTAATGCCAGGGGTCTTGTAGAGTGCCATATTGTGTCGCTTTACTGTGTTCAGCATCAGTTGGTGGAATTACGTGTGTTCGATTTCCAGGTTGTAATAGAAATTAAAAAATTTGCTATATGTTTCATGCTTTGAATTCTACAATGAAACATTAGTGTTTTTTATAATTTCATATTCACTTTTTCGAGAAATGCATGCATGAGTATGTTTTCTATTGCCACTACTTGTCTGACACTCACCTGTGATATTTAAGGCTTGAATCATGTCGGCCGCGCTATGTGATCAAGGTGGCTGTGTCCACCGGAACGCGCCACCTACAAGTGTTTTTGCCTAACTAAACACTTCTCCCATATTCTGTGTTGCCGGTGTCTGCTTTAAAGATTGAAGAAGAGCGGGTTTGAATATATATTATCTACTGGCGGTCGCCAGTAGATAGTTATAGTTAGGATCGTGTTTCCATAGGAAATCTGAAAATTCTATTTTGAATAACTTTGGCGCCGGTTGACGAATCCTCGCGAAATTTTCAAAACTAATGGGGCGCTCCGCTCAGCTCCTACCCTGAAAGTCTCGGGGTGATTCGTCAAGCGGGGGCCGAGAAAAAAGAGGGGTCCCAAAATGCATTTTCCCCATGCATTTTCCCATAGGACCTTTAGTCGAAGGTACAGCCCGAACGGGTGAACAGAATTACTTGAAATTTGGCAAAGAGGTAGTCCTCAGGTCAGGGAAGTGCCTTTTGCATATATGGAGTCAATCTGTTCAGTATTTCCTGAGAAAATTGCATTTAAAAGCATATAAATACCTATAGGCGCGCACCGTGCGCGCACCGTGCCGTGCATGAGCGTAAATCTGATTGGTGGTTAGATGTCAGTCAACGTTCGAATCGGTCGAAATCAGGAAGTGTCGGCCGCCATTTTGTGTGTGACTTGTGTGAGAGAGAAAAACAAAGGTGGAGAACGTGAAAAGGGGGCAGGGTAGAGAGTTTCTGAACCCCTAGCCTTTGTCTGGGGGTCCCTGAAGGACCCCGAAGGGTGAAAAAAACATTTTATTTTATTTTCAAAAAATCACGGGGTGCGCGCACGGTGAAAAACCTTAAAAAAAAAAAAACATTTTAGATGAGCCATTCCATATTAAAGGATACAGTCAATCTATAACTATATACATAGGTAGTTTATTGTAAAATAAATATATAAAAAATATAATAATACATACATAACTTAGCATTTAACAAACCTTACAAATTCACTTAAAAAACCATAGGTTTCACACACGTTATAGTTAGGAATTAGCATTTAAAAAACCTTGCAAATTCACTTAAAAAACCATAGGTTTCACACATGTTATAGTTAGCGGGACATTTCACTCGTAAAAAACCATTGAAATTCCCCCGTAATAGTTAATTCAGATAACTAAAACTCGCGCGACCGCCACTCTATCACAAGGATGATGTCATCAGTGATGTCATGAGTGATGCCACCGACCATGTCATGAGTGATGTAATATGTGACGTCATGAGCAGTGGATT
Source organism: Triturus cristatus (assembly GCF_964204655.1). Taxonomy (NCBI): domain Eukaryota; kingdom Metazoa; phylum Chordata; class Amphibia; order Caudata; family Salamandridae; genus Triturus; species Triturus cristatus. The sequence goes on along the minus strand of NC_140593.1, from coordinate 922,684,971 downwards.
GCGGGCGCGCGAGTTATAGTTATCTGAATTAACTATAACGGGGGAATTTCAATGGTTTTTCACGAGTGAAATGTCCAGCTAACTATAACATGTGTGAAACCTATGTTTTTTTAAGTGAATATATATATATATATGACCTACTGGCTGTCGCCAGTAGGTATTTATAGTTAGGACCTTGTTTCTATTCAAAAAGCGTTTTTTCTTTTCCCAATAACTTTGGCGCCGGTTGACGAATCTTCGCGAAATTTTCAAAACATTGGTCCGCTCTGGTCAACTCCTATCCTGAAAGATTTGGGGTGATTCGCCAAGCGGGAGCCGAGAAAAAAGGGGGGTCCCAAAACGCTTTTTCTCCATGGTATTTTTCATAGGAACTTTATTACAGGCTACAGCCCGAGCTGCTGAACGAAATTACACCAAATTTGGGAAAAAGGTAGGTCTTAGTTTAGAGTGCACCCTTTTTGCTAAATGGTGTAAATCCATTCAGTAGTTACTGAGAAATTTAAAAAACAAAAATATCGATATCTGAGCACTGAGGAGGGTTCGCGAATCCTCCCTGGCATGAGCTTTACTCTGATTGGCTGCCAACATTCCAAACCAGGAAGTGTTGGCAGCCATCTTGTGACTCAGTAACTGAGTCACAAGAAAAAGGGTGAAACAAATAAAAAAATTAAGAAAAGAGGGCAGGGTAGAAACGCCCCGATCCCCTAGGCCTGCTCAGGGGGTCCCACAAGGACCACCAGGCCAAAAAAAGCATTTGTTTTTTTGACAAAATTCAGCCAAATTTGCACTGGGGTCACAAATCCGGCTGTGCAAAGTAAAAAAATGAAGTGCAGGCTCCCATGTTCGTTATTGTTAAGCCCCCGGGTGGGCCAGGTCCTGGGGGCATGCCCAAATTATATAGCGGAGGTGCAATGGGCCCCTGCAGACCCGGGTACCGCCACCTCCCGTGGCTTTGTTGCAGGGGGCACACTGCCCCCCCCCACAGCCTCGAGGACCACCACCTTCCCGGGACTCTGTTTGTTTTATTTTTTTTAAATGTCTGTGGGGGGCTCGAGCCCCTCCAAACGCTCCGTGGACCACCACCTCTCCAGGGCTCTAAATTTTCAAATTTGAGGGTCCGTTACGGACTCCCGGCCCCAGGGACGACCACCTCCCTGGGGTTTTGCAAACATGGGGAGGGGAGCCACGCGGCCTCCTTCCTTGAGCCCTTAATGGCCCTGGGGACCGCTACCTGTTGTTTGCTATGGCAAGGCAGTAGCACAGCTCACGCCCTGCCGTAGCAAACGCAGCTCAATGAAGCAAAGCAGGATTGCTTTTGAGCAAGGGGAGCTGCATGTTAGCAGCTCCCAATGCTCAAAAGCAATGCCCACAGAACCGTGGGGGCATTGGGACTCACCCCACGGTCCCAATCACAGAGGCCAGGCCCTGGGGATGGGGTCCCAGTAGCCAGAAGTGGCCCGGGAGGGGGCCACATGGCCCCCCTCTCCGGGATATTTTTAAAAAAGGAAAGGGCAGCCCCGGAGGATTGGGTCCCCGGGGTCATAATTGGCCTGAGGAGGGGGGCCACGCATCCCCCTCCAAAGTATAAATAAACTTTAAAAAAAAGACTGGCCATGCCCTGGGGGATTGGGTCCCCGGGGCCAAAATTGGCCTTGTGAGGGGAGCCACATGGCCCGTCCCGATTTTTTTTTAAAAAAATGGAAAAATTGTTCAGGCCCTGGGGTTGGGGTTATCAGGGCCCCAAAAGAGTTTTAAAAAGGGGGGCCACACAGCCCACCTTGTTAAAAGAAAAGAGAAAAAAAGCCAGCATCTCACCGAAGGCCATGCCCCCTTTCTCCACCACTCTGCAAACAAAGCCCCTGGTGCGTTTGTTAGTTGGGGAATTTATTCCCCTTGAAAAACTGAGGGTCCCTGGGGGGCACCTAACCCAACAGGTACCTCCAGTAAGTGCCACAGAGCTGCGTTGCAGAGAGGTGGTCTGAGGCCACACCCCTTTTTACACCACTCTGTAAACGTGGCGTCAGGGGCACTGGTGGTGGAACGATGAGGTCCTCTTGTGTCCTGAGGACTTCAAGACACAAGTGGACTTCATCCACCGAGCAGCAATGCACCAGGAGCTGTGCTTGCAACGTGGTGTAAAAAGGGGAGTGGCCTCAGAACACCTCTCTGCAACGCAGCTCTGTGGCGCTTACTGAAGGTACCTGGTGGGCAAGTTGGCCCCCAGGGACCCTCAGGATTCAAGGGGACTTAATCTGCCAACTTACAATGCACCAGGGGGCATGTTTGCACAGTGGTGCAGGTGGGGGGGCGAACCTGATATAACAAGTTGCAATCCTGCTGTGTGGGACTTACTGGAGGTAATAAAGGGGGTAGTTGGCCCCCAAGGTTGACATTGGGGGCTTACTGCCCCTCCTGTTATATCCAGTAAATCCCACACAGTGGGATTACTAAAAGGTGTTTGGAGGCATTGCTCATCTTTCTCCACTACTCTGCAAACGCGACTGCTATGTTATAGTTAGAAATTAGCATTTAAAAACCCTTTGAAATTCACTGAAAAAAAAATAGGTTTCAGGGGCGTTATAGTTAGAAATTAGCATTTCAAAAACCTTTGAAATTCACTGAAAAAAACATTGGTTTCAGGGACGTTATAGTTAGAAATTAGCATTTAAAAAACCTTAGAAATTCACTGAACAAAACACAGGTTTCAGGGACGTTATAGTTAGTTGGACATTTCACTCGTACAAAACCAGTGAAATTCAGCCGTTATAGTTAGTTGAGCTAACTAAAAGTCAAGCCCCGGCAATGCACTGCTGATGACGTCACATATTAGATCATTCCTGACATGGTCAGTGACATCACTGATGACATCACTGAAGACATCTAAAATGACATCACTTATGACATCATCCAGTGAATGTATGTTTCTGTATGTTTTATAACCTACTGGGGGTAGTTATAGTTAGAACCTAGTTTCCATAGGAAAAGCATTTTTTGATTTGCTAATAACTTTGGCATCATTTGACGAATCTTTGCAAAATTCTACCCCAAAAAAAGTCTATCCAGGTCAGCTCCTATCCTGAAAGTTTGGGGGTGATTTGTCAAGTGGGTCTGAGAAAAAAGGGGGTCCCAAAAAACATTTTTCATGTGTTAATTTCCATAGGAAATTTTGAGACAGGCTACAGCCCGAATTGCTGAACGGAATTATACCAAATTTGGTAGAAAGGTAGCTCTTGGTTCAGAAAGTTACCTTTTTTTTTAAAACGGTGTAAATACATTCAGTAGTTGCTGAGAAATTGAAAAAATAGGAGTCAAAAAATAATTTGCCCATAGGAAACTTCAGGCAAGGCTACAGTCCAAACTGCTGAACGGAATTACCCAAAATTTGGCAAAAACATAGTGCTTGGTTCAGAAAGGGATTTTTTTTTAAAATGGTGTAAATCCGTTCAGTAGTTGCTGAGAAATTAAAAAAATTAAAGTTTCGATATCTATGGCCGTGGTGGGTTTGTGATCCCTCCCAACCACGCGCTTCATTTTAATTGGCTGCCAACACTAAAAACCAGAATGTGTTGGCAGCCATTTTCTGACTCAGTTACCCGGTCAGAATAAAGGAGGTAAAAGTAAAGATGAAAATGAAGAAAAGGGGGCAGGGTACAAACACCCTACCCCCTTGGCATGTTTAGGGGGTCCCACAAGGGCCCCCAGGGCAAAAACAGCATTTGTTTTTTAAAACGGCAGAAGTCGCACAGGGGTCGTGGATACTGCTGAGAAATAAAAAAAATAGGCACTTTCTTTGGAAAAGTCCCTGGGTGGATCAGGTCCCGGGGGCATTCGCAAAATAATTTGCAGGGGCCCGTGGGGGCACCCGCAGCACCGGGGAGTGCCACCTCCCCGGGGCACAAATTTAACTTAATGGGGGGCCTTACGGGACCACTCCCAAGCCCCGGGGTCCACCACCTTCCCGGGGCTATAAATAAAAATGTGTGGAGGGCACTTAATATTAATATTTAAATTTGGGGGTTCGTTATGGACCCCTGTGCCCCGGGGACCGCCACCTCCTCAGATATTTTGGGAGGGGGGCCAAGCGGCCCCCTCCTGGAGCTCTTAATGGCCCTGGGGACCACCACACCCAGGGCCAGCTCCTGCAGTGCCCCGAGGTGCCCACCCCTGGGAGACTGCTATTTGCTATGGTAGGGCGGGAATACAGCTCCCACCCTACCATAGCAAACTCTGCTTTGGATTTTGGAAGTGGGAGCACGGAAACCTGCTCTCTCTTTCAAAATCCAAAGCAGAATTGCTTTTCCACATGGGGAGCTGCATGTCAGCAGCTCCTTGTGTGGAAAAGCAATATCAGCTCCTGCAGGAGGCGGGCAGCTGGCAGGGACCGTGGGGGCATTGGGGCTCCCCCCATGGTCCCCAATGAAAAGGCCAGGCCCCAGTATGTTTGCAGCACTGTCATCATTCAGTCACTACACACGTACTCATGCAATGGTCCAGGCACTAACATATGCACTGCTACAAATCCTCTGTGCACTATCCATGCAGACTTTTAACCAACTACATACTACTGATGCACTTCTCCAATTACCCAGGTAGTACCTATGCAGTCCAGCAATCTCCCTGTCACTGCCCATGCACTCTTACAATGACCCAGTCAGCACTATGTACTTATGTAATCACTGTGCCAATACACAAGCACTTATAAATTCACCATGCACTCTCTCCAGTTCCTAGTCATGTACTTATGCAATGGCCTAGGTAGTAACACAAGCACAGATACAATACTCTGCACTATCCATGCAGACCTCTAACCAGCTACATACTACTGATTCACTCTTCTAATTTCCTAGGTAGTACCCATGCAAACCTCCTTTCAGTCCCCAAGCACTTCTCCAATCACCCATCGGGCACAATCTACTTATCCAATCACTCCGCCAATACCTAAGCAGTTATAAATTCACCATGCTCTGTCTTTGCTGCACTGTAATCATCCATTTACTAGTCACATACTCATACAATGGCCCATACACTAACACAAGCACTGCTACAATACTCCGTGCACTATCCATGCAGACCTCTAACCAGCTACATACTATTGATTCACTCCTCCAAATACCCAGGGTAATTGCCCAATGATACTCTTTTGGCATCCAAAACTCCTATGGGTCTCCAGAAGCTTCTGAACCATTTTAAGGCCTTCTGTGATGGGAGGGGCTTGGTTATTAACACTACCAAAACAAAGTTGATGATAATGAACCCTTGCAAAAAAGTTTAACGGAATTTGGTCTTAGATAATGTCCCATTGGAGAGGGTTAGCTCCAAATAAATAAAGAACTTTGGGGAACATTGTCATTTTCAAAACATTAACCCTTCCTATCAATGAAAGATGTAAAGCATCAATTCTTTTTAAGTCTTTTTCTATAGATTGACTCAGTGGACCAAAATTCTCATCAATAATCTTGACTATTGAAGCATTAATTCTAACCCCTAGATATATAGCCGATTCTACAAATCTTGCATCTGTTTTGGTAATATTTTTGGAGCATATGATTTGCGTTTTAGATTCGTTTAATAAATAGCCTGAGTATTCACCAAAGTCCTTTGCCATTCGTATCAGCTCAGGGAATGCCTGGTGCGGATCAATCGTGATCACGGCCAGGTCATCTGCATACGCCAGGATCTTCGTTTCGTGCCCCTCCCGTATCACAGGTCTAATTCTTGGACAACCTAATATCCTTTGAATAAGCGGATCTATATATAAAGCAAAGAGAATTGGGGAACAGGGGCAACCTTGACGCGTACCACGACTTATTGTTATAGTATCAGAGCTCTGACCCATAACCACGACTCGGGCGACTGGATTAACATACATTGCCATAAGTGCCCTTATAGCTTTCTCTCCAAATCCTCTTCCTGCTAGGATCCCCCAGAGAAAATTCCAGACCACCCGGTCGAAGGCCTTCTCTGCATCGAGCAGGATCATGGCCATCTCGTCTCCCACGACAGACTGAGCATCAAACAAAGTAATTGCCATTTCGAGCCATACCCCTCTATATAGAAGAAAAAATAATTAAAGGTCTGGAATCTATTTTTATAAAATTTGTATGGCAGTACGGAAGAGTCAGGCGCTCTACTAACCTTTTGTCTCTTCCTAGGGATAGGGGCGGCTTGGTATTACCGAATTTGAGGCTGTATCAATGGTCTTGTTTATTGATTCATATGTCTATTCTTTTTCGGACAGAGTCACAAATCTCTCAGGAATTTCATGGCAGCCAGACTCTTCCCACAATTTACGAGTTATTAGATGGGAGAAAAGCTATCGGTCTTTTAATGCGGGAAATTGACCGTAGATATTATAGGAAGGCTCGATTTAAGGTTTTGGGAGGTGCTTGGGGGGTTTGGAGAGCCATTTCAAAGTTTTGCAGAATCCCGAAGATACATCGATATTTACATTTATATAATTCTAGACTATTCCCGCAGATGGTAGCAGACAGGAATCTGCAAGTCTGGGAAGAATTAGGAGTTAAGACGCTGGGAGACATAATGAGGGGAGATCAGATTCTTGGATTTGAGGCGCTTCAAACTAGATTTGGTATTTCTTTAAGTCACTGGCTACTGTATAATAAAGCCATTAGCTGGCTGAAGGCTGTAAGACCAAGGAGTTTAATATCAGTTGAATTTCCTATTATCGACCAGCTGGTTAAAGGGAGTGAGAAGATCAGGGTATTTTATAATCTACTATGTGGGGAAATACAGGATGATTTAGAAAAAACAGAAGAAGCTCTGGCTTTAAAATTGGGAAATTCCGACATAGATTTAGACCTAGCCCTCCTATTAAATAAGAAAATATTTCGTTCAACCAATTTGAGGGCACAGCACTACAAAACGCTGTTTAATTTATATTACACACCTGCAAAGTTGTTTGCTTGGGGAATAAGGGAGGATGATACGTGTCCCAGATGTAAGTTAGGCGAGGCAGACCAACTTCATATGTTTTTTGAATGTGAGTCTCTGCTAGGAATACGGAGGGAGATAGAAAAATTTTGGGAGATGTTGTTAGGGAAAAAAATACCTCTGTCATCTACTCTAATGGTTTTAGGCACGGACAACAGATTAAAAGTAGGGAGAACGGAGGCAGCTCTGGTGTTTATTTCTGTGGCTGTGTTCCGGTTATTAATTTCTGCAGGTTGGAAAGATCCAGTACCCCCCTCCTTTCAAATGTGGCTTTCCAGATTATTAGGTATGCATAATATTGAGATTTCTTTGTATGCACAGAAAGGGAAAAAAGTACGGGATTTCGGGGAAAGCATTTGGGCTCCTGTCACAAAGTGGAGAGAGGCTAGTCTTGTGGGGAATTAGATTTGATTTGATTTTTTCTGGACCAGATAGGGAGGTGGTTCTATTTTTGTATGTGATAAATTGGAAATTTGAATCTTTGCACTGATATTTAATGTCGAAGTGATGTTAATTTACTGCAACCAATAAAAATAATAAAAAAAAAAAGGAGAGGGTTAGCTCCTTTGAGTACCTGGGCATAGTGTTATCTGATAGCATGACTTGGAATAATCATCTGAATAAGGCGTCCCTAAAATTCTCTCAGCTATCAGGGGCCTTGCAGCGTGAGATTTGTTTATCATATACCAAGCCCGTAGCCCCAGCCCTTAAACTATATAGCTCAAAGGTTGTGAGTAGTGTGCTCTATGGGGCAGAACTGTAGTGTTCAGTGGATGTGAGGAAATTAACAACAATCGAAAATAAGTTTCTTAGGAGTCTTGTAGCCCTACCTCAAAGCACCCCCCTCCTCCCGTTGAAACTGGACTTGGGAGTTAGGTCTATACACGACCAAGCGAGTCTGCACCCCTTGCTTTTTTAGTATATGTTGGTCACCACTCCCGACCTGGCCCCTTATGTTGCTTCTTTTAATGAAGTGTCTGCCCTTGACAGGAACAAAAAAATTGGGTGGATAAAATATATCAACACTGTTCGGGCAGCAATTGGCCTCCCAAATGAGCCTGTTATCTCCCCACCACTGTATTCAAAGGACCTCATAAAGTGTCAATATTGGCTATGGGTAGAGCAGACCACCTACTCGAGGATTCGTCATGGTTGTTTAACCGATGTCTTTCTAGATATAAAATCCTCTAAACATCTTGAGAAATATTTTGATATCATCAAAGTGCCTGGGGACACGAAAATGTATACGTAGTTTAGGTTTGGCTGTTTACCTATCAATGCTTTTCTCAATCTTTGGCTAAACAAAATCAGCCAGTCTAAGGGATGCCCCCCCTGCCCAGACCCAAATGAAACCGTGGGCCATGTTTTCTTTGCATGTCCAGCTTATGACAGACCAAGAAGGAATTGGTTGGTTCCATTATGTAGACTTTTGGGGACTCATAGGCACCTTGACGCCTTACGGATTTTAAGATCAAATACGAGACCATCTTTTGTATATGCCGTTGCAAAATTTCTTGGTCAGTTTTGGGCCGTTAGGAGAAGGCTTCTGTCTATTCTTCCGTGCGCTAGGGACTAGCTGCAGCAAAAACTCTATGATTTGAGGGTGCTCTAATTTCAAGGAATCCTGTTTTTAACTCCCTTTTTAAAAGTTCTTATCAAAACTTTTTTGTAATTTTTACTTAAATTTACAAAGGCAATAGGGTCTCTGACTCTCGATTGAAAGCTTCAGAGTGAAAACTGTGGAGATCGTTAGTCATTAATGCACTTGCACTTTATTCTTGTTTTATCTGTTGAATTTGGCTCTAATTGAGTATACACATAGCTAACAATGTATCTAAGACATGTCTTTTGTGTTTACAAACTACATTATGAGATACTTGACTATTAGGACCTGGTGTATAAAATACTTTTTACTGTCACAACTGTATCGTGGGTTCCACTGTCAAGGAAGAATATGTCTGTGTCTTTTATGGTTTTACAACCGAAATAAAGATTTTAAATGAGTTATATATGTGAATATTTTTATATAATTATTTGAATTGTATTAAATTGTTTTCAAAACTTTTCTTTTTTTGCTGATATTTTGCATAATTATTAAGACAGAGTTACAATGACAAGAAAACAGGAAAAACAAATAGCAAAAGAGCAATTAGATCAAATACATCATGGATCGTTAAAGAAAAAGCCTTCTGGTAAGAGAAGTAAAGATTTTTTTTTTAAACTTTTAAAGAGTATTTCAAAAATAAAGAAGAGAGAGATAGAACAAGTACAGTGAAACGAAAGGAAAAGAAAAACATACAAAAAAATGCAAAATTGGATTATTAGAAAAAGAATTATGTTGGAAGCAGGAAGAAACACTTTTTAGAAATTCGAAAAAGATTGTATAAAAGTAGAGTACTCCAAAATGTACTAACAAAATGTAAAAAATATAAAAGGCGATCAGCATTTTACAAACAAAAATAGGAGATTCTAAGTGTCATTGAAAAATCATTTGAATTGAAAAGAAAATTGTTTATCTTTAATTTTAAAAATATTGAAAACTTTAAATACAATAATGCAGTCTATGAAGGACAATTGTAAAAGAAAAAGAATTATAAATAGAACTAACCTCTGTAAAATATTTTCTGGGGAATGGAAGCATACTTCTAGTATGGAACCTTTCTTTAATGAAGAAAGCTATTTTCAACAAAATACATTAGTTCATGCAGTTGATACCTGTGGTTGTTCTTACAAACTGAAAAATGGTTGTGCAATTGAAAAAGAAAAGATGGTTCCTAGAAATGTGGAATAAGTAATAGCTGAGGAAGTTCACGGGAGACGTACCCAGGCTCCAGTGTTTACATGGGATTGTAGTAGCATTTGTAGTATACAAACGGAATCTATTGATATCTTACTAAATTTCTTAAGAGAATATGGAAGAAAAACTGTGAAACAGAAGAGTAAGATATTACAAGGACTGGATCCTTGCAAAGTGAGAAAAAATACAGGGTAGCAAGGTCCTTCTCAGGCTTGTCTTTCTAGGAAAGTGTGTCAAAGTTGTTTTCATCATTTAAGAATGTTAGCAGTACATCATTTCGAAATGCGGAAGTTAGTAAGAAGATTATTATATGTGAAAAGTCCTGCATTATGTCTAAATGAAATTAACACAGCTCTTTTGCATGGTTCAGTGTTGGATGTAAAAAAAGTTTGTGATGATATAGAGATACGTTTCTTTGCTGGTCAAGAGGAGTGTAGAGAAAGTGAGAGTTTGATAAGTATAGGTGTAGAAGAAGAGATGGAAGATACTACTGATGTGAAGTTTGAAAAAGAAATAGCAAAGTTTAAAGTAGTTTCTGGTGAAAATCCCAACTCTATTTGTATTTGTTGTTGAAGTATTCACTATAAAATTCAAACTAGGAATGTAGATGTGTTTTTAAAAAGTGAAAAGGAAAACAATGATAAATGGAGGGAATTTGCTGCTTATTTGTTTGTGGAAGGTCATTTTGAGTTAGGTACTGTACAATGTATTTGTAAATATTGTTAAAATAAATTAGACGAGAACAAAATGCCAGCTAGAGCTGTCAATAATGACCTAGAATTAGTAGCTGTACCTCCAGAACTTAAAGATTTAAATACATACGAGTCCATCCTTATTCAATTTGTGCACCCGTTTCAGACTATAATTCGTATGGAGCCTAAAAAAGGTAAACTGCCTCCAACAGATCTACAAAGAGGTTTAAAAGGAAGAGTTGTGTATTTACCGTTAGATTTTAAGAAACATGTTGAAACTGTTGTTTTAGAAAGAGAGGTTACTGAACCTGTAGTCATTCTTGTTAATGGTGCACCTACAAAGAGTAGGAAAAAATGTTAAGAGTTAGTAGATGTTACGAAAGTCCAAAAGGCTACAATATATCTGGTGCTTTAAGTGAAGACAGTGCTTTGGTAAATATCGGAAGTTCTGTGTTTAAAGAGGGTATGGCATATGTTGCATTGTCTCGAGTAAGAACATTATCCAGATTGTATTTGACTGATTTTGATGAGCAAAAGGTTAGTGCAGATGTAAGTTGTGTAAAAGAGTACAATAGGTTAAGAAGACTCTATGCTCCTAGCTTAGGTGAATATCCTATTTATGAAAAACGTTTGATACGTCCAAAACGAAAATATGATAAACATTTTAGTGAAGTTGCAAAGAAGAAAAGAATAATAAGTCTGAAATGAAAATGGAAGTGGACACGGTTGCTAATATTGTAGGATATCAATTAGAAAATAGTTCAGGTATCAACTGCTATGCTAATGTGATCGTGAATGTTATGTTTTTTTTAGAAAATCTACAGCATGCAATTAGGGAAACTGATTAAATGAAAATCCATACTGCTTCTGGTGCGCAGCATCTTTTGGATATATGTACTGGTTCTTCACAATTTACGCTTAATGTACAGCAAGATGCTCAAGAATTTCTTATGTTTATGCTTGCAGTATTGGAAGATGAAGGAATACAAATTGAAAATCTGTTTGGACTACGTTATAAATGGGATCATACATGTGACAGCTGTTCATTTTCATCTACCGCTAAAATAGACACTGAATGATTCGTATATTCAACAATACCAGATTGCAAAACAGTGTCTCTTAACAAATTAGTGAAATCAGCTACTCAAAACATGGAGTGTAGCCAAAGCAAATCGGAAATGTTGTCAACATTATTTATAGAAAGATTTAGACAATATATCATTTTAATGCTGCAACGTTGTAGAGCAGATGGAACAAAATTGGAAACCAAAATCAAAAATGTTGTGGCAGGTCAAGTGTCAATTTCAGGAAGAACTTTTAAAACAGTGGCTATTGTTTTCCTCGATGGACCTACTTCAACATCTGGACACTATACTGTGTATTTAAAATGCAATAAAGGATGGACACTATGTAATGATGCACATTTAGAGATCAAATATTGGTTGCCTAATGAATTACCAAATTCATATCTAATATTTTTTATGTCAAAATTCTGAGAAGATGTCAACATTAATTAATGAGTATATTTGGGATATTTTCACTACAAATAATTTCAGAAACATCATTCGGCCTATCGGAAAGATGTGAATACGAATTTAGAAGTCTATCTTGGATATCCTCAATGCAAATGTTTTCAGAAACATCATTCGGCCTATTGGGAAGATGTTGATAATTACGGTTTGAATTATTGATTCTGTTCTTTGATATTACATTTGGAAAACTGTGCTCAAAAGAAGGTGGTCATATATTTGATCTTTGTATTATATAGTATGTTACTAAGGATGTTCATTTGTGAAAATGTAAATACAGAGTTCAGTTTGTTGTAGATATTGTGAAGACAAATATGTTTTTTTAACAATCTTATTGATTGTATTTTTTTGCCCGCTGTCACCTGATGATCAATATTGAAATCACTGTGTATGGGGCGTGGCTTGGGCGCCGATGGTGATGGTCGCCTGAGAGCTCGGCTCCGGGACTGAGCCCGTGATTATCCTGTAATTCGGCGGCTGCGGGGCACCCCAGCCCCCGCATTTTGAGGACCGGCCCGACGGAAACCTGCCGGGGCCCCTGGCGTGATCGGCACGAGCGGTGACCCGGCGACAATCGCAGTCCGGGGTACCGCGCAGTGCGACCCAACATGGCGCCCGGACTTCTTTGTCCCCCTGGCCAGATCCATTAGACTGGAGGAATGTTGTTGGCGGCGGTGCATCCCCTGCTCTGCCGGCTCCCGGTGGGGGTCGGAGCTGGACATCGGTCAGAGCGGTCTCTTTTAACGGGGATCGCACTCGAATGAACGGAGGCCCACACCCTAGCGGATCCCACGCGGGGACGGCGGGAGGCCCCGTCGGTGGCCCCACTCCCTACACCGCACTTGGCCACTTTCTCCGGGCCGACCCACTTCCATGGGAGGCGCAACCTTCTGGGGCCGCGAATCGTCCGGTGGAGCGGGTGACATCCACTCCGGGACTCTATCGGCAGTGTGGGCCTGCCCGACCTGGCGACGGCTGCCTCCGCCTCCTCCTCGGTGCCCCCGGACTCCGTGTTGGTGGCGTGAGCCAAGGTTGAGACGATCCAACGGGCCCTGGAGACGGGGATCTCCGGCATTCGACCTGAGGCCTGGCGCTCGAGGGAGTCACAGCCGGGGCCTGAACTCGGAGGCGCCTGCTCCGAGACCTGCACGGAGAGCGGCCGGCGACATGGGGAAACCTAGTGGAGCCAACGGGACTGCCCCGGCTGTCTCGGACTCGGAGGCCCGGGACGGGGAGGAGCGCGGGGGCCCCGAGGATGCCGGCGGTGCACCACTGCAGCAGCAATTTGACCGAGTCCTAGAGGCAATAGAGACCACGCGCTCGGCCCTCCAGCGGGACATTGCCCAGGTAGCGACGAGCCTGGGTCTCCTTAGAGCGGACCACAACAAACTTTCGGACCGGGTCAGGGAAGTGGAGGGCTCGGTGAAAACCTTGGAGCCGGCACAGCGGACCTTGGCCGCGGATATGAAGGATGCCTTATCCCGGATTACGGTCCTGGAGCAGAGGGCGGAGGACGCGGAAGGCCGTAACAGGAGGAACAACATCCGCGTGGTCGGCCTGCCAGAAAAGATTGAGGATGGCGACATGGTGGCATATCTGGAGGCCTGGCTCCGAGACACGGTGGCCCCGGAGGGTCTATCCTCCTTCTACACCCTGGAGCGGGCCCATCGGGTCCCGGCGAGGCCACCGCAGCAGGGACGTGCCCCACGACCGGTGGTGGCGCGATTATTGCACTTCAGGGACAGAGACTTCATCCTCAATGTAGCCAGACATAATGGGCCATTTAAAGTGGCAAACAGCCAGGTGAACATCTTCCCGGATTACACCTATGAAACTCAACGCAGACGGTTCTCCTTCCCGGCGGTCAAGCGCGAGCTCCGGAGCGAGGGTATCCAATACTCGCTCTTCTATCCTGCGAGGCTCCGCATAATTGTCGATGACAAAACTCAGTTCTTCGATACCCCAGAGGATGTTTGTCACTGGCTCGAACTATATAGAGCGGGGAAAGGTGGATCCGGCTCTTCGCCTCGACAGGTGGCGGAGCCGGAGCAGAGACGGAGATCCAGGAGGATTCGGGGTCGCCGTGGCCGCTCGGGGGGTCCCTCAACTGTAGAGACATCGACGGAGCGGAAGGGAGTACTAGAGGTGCTATCAGCGCTGTCTGGTTCACGGGACGCTACCATTGCGGAGGAAGCGGTCCCTGAGGACGAGGGGGGTCCAACGGACTCCGAGGAATCCGTGCCTGACAGTGACCATACGCCGGTGATCACACCGCAATCGGCGGAGGACCTTCTGGATGGGCAGGGGTAACGGGGTGCGCTTCTTCACTTTGGGTGGGGGCCCGGCGAGGGGGTGGCGGGTGTCGAACAGAGATGCTGACTATCGGGGTAGGGAGGGTGGGGTGCCCTGGATTTGCCCCGAGGGGGTTTATTTGTGACACTGTCTTGGGCTTCGGTTAGTCCTGGTGGCCTGAGCGTCGAGGGCCCACTGCCTCCGCCCGGCCTGCACCTGGCCCTTAAGGCCTTCCTGCGGTGGCGACTGCAAGATTAGTAGGGTATAGTTGTAGAATATGGTTTGGATGGGAACTAGATGGTGCTATTTGGGTCCTGTTCTGGGGAGGGTGGATGGGGAGTTGATTCATATTTGGGTTGCTAAGTTATGGTTGGGGAAAATGGCCGCCATCAGTGCTATGAGGATCGATGTCCTGTTATTGTTGGGATCCGGATGGGGAGACTTTGCGAGAACAATATGGGACAATGGCTGAGATAGCTAATCTGAAATGTGTTACTTGGAACGTACGGGGGCTTCACACTATGTCCAGGCGCCACAAGGTCCATGCTTACTTAGTGCATAGGGGAATACAAATGGCGCTGCTGCAGGAGACTCATCTGAACAAGGCGGAAGGGGCGGCCTTACAGCGTAGGTGGAGGGGGCAGGTCTTTTGCACTTCATACTCTGCGTATGCCAGAGGGGCGCTGATCTGGGTTAGGGCTGGGGTTCCCTTCCAGGTCACAAACACAGTGATAGATCCAGAGGGGCGTTATGTGGCTATTTCGGGGACTTTGGGAGGGAGAGACCTAAACGTTTGCTGTGTGTATGCTCCTAATGTAGACCAGTCTGCCTTCCTTTCCAGGTTATCGGGCTCGTTGGCCCATTGCCTCTCCGGACCCCTCCTGCTCGGTGGAGATTTCAACTCAGTAGTGGATGTAGATATGGACCGCTCGCATCCACCCCTCCCCGATTCTCCGGTTCGTCGATTGGCTAGGGATCGTCGGGACTGGCAGACTCACTGGGGTCTAACGGATATTTGGAGGGCGCAACACCCCACAACCAGGGATTACTCCTACTTCTCGAGCCTCCATGAACTGCACGTTCGACTGGACGGATTTCTTGGCTCGCCCGAACTGGTTTCAGCAGCGGTCCGATCTGAATATTTGACCAGGACCATTTCTGACCATAACCCCCTCCTGTTGGACCTTGGCTGGTTTCCCGGGGTACCGGCGGTGCCCACCTGGAAATTACGGCCCGAGATCCTTGAGGACAGTGTCTTCAAGGCGGACCTAGGTGATACGATTTCAGAGTACTTTGCGTCCAACCGTGGCACCGCGAGCTCGAGAGCGCTGGAGTGGGACGCTTTTAAGGTGGTGGTGAGGGGGTACTGCATCTCTAAACAGGTCGGCGTGAGGCGAAGTATCCTCGCCGACCTAGAGGCAGCGGATCGAAAACTCCGCGAGTTGGATTTACGCCGCCCCGGGCGCCCCGAGCTGCAGGCGCGCACGGCGGAGGCGAAGGAGGCGGTGGCGGCGGAGGTCGAACGGCTTCGCTGTTTTGACTATAAGGCCTAAACGGTTCGGTCCATCGCAGAGGGGGATAGGTCGAGCGCGCTGTTGGCATGGCTGGCCAACCCTACGCGGCAGTCCTCACTGACGACGTCCATGCGCAGGGCAGACGGAACCCAGGTGTACACCCAGCCTGCGATTCTGAGCTGCTACCGGCAATATTACGAGCGCTTATACCGCAGTCGCTCGGTCCGAGACCCTGACCTGCTCGATAACTATTTGCGGCCTTTAGAGATCCGAACAATGGAGCGGGACGTGGCGAAAGCCTTGGGGTCCGACATAGAATTGGGAGAGATCCGTAGTGCCATCAAAAAGATGGCGAGAAATAAGACCCCGGGCCTGGACGGTCTTCCTGTGGAGTTCTATGCGGCCTATGCCGATCTCCTAGCCCCTAGATTGTTGGTAGTATACAGGGAGGCGAAGAGGCTTGGGCGTCTCCCAGGCTCGATGTGTGAGGCATTGGTGGTCCCGCTCCTCAAGCCTGGAAGGGATTCCTCCGATCCGGGGTCGTACCGTCCCTTATCGATGCTGACGGTGGATTATAAAATACTGAGCAGCATCCTGGCCTCGAGGCTGCTCGGCCACATGAGCTCCTTGGTACATGAGGACCAGGCTGACTTTATCCCCAGGCGTAACACGACCATGAACATTCGCCGGTTGTTCCGCTTGCTAGGGGAACCGCTTGTGGACGCCCCGTGCCCGGTTGTCCTCTCAGTGGATTTAGAGAAGGCTTTTGATAGCCTGGAATGGGACTACCTTTGTACTGTGTTGCGGAGGTTCGGCCTCGGGGAGGGCTTCATCAGGTGGACCAGGGTTCTGTACGCCTCGGCGTCGGCCAGGGTTCGGGCGGGACCGCTGATTTCCTCACAATATCCGGTGGAACGGGGCACGAGGCAGGGATGCTCGTTATCCCCATTGCTCTTTGCGCTGGCGGTGGAACCTCTTGTGCTGCATCTCCGGTCGGGAGCCTATTACACGGGCCTGTGGACTCCTCCGGGCCCGCATTACATCTCACTGTATGCAGACGACCTGTTGCTCTTCCTAGAAGACCCGCTGGATGCCCTACATGGGGCTGCGACGGCGCTCACGGAGTTTGGGGAGGTCTCGGGCCTCCGAGTGAATTGGACTAAGACCTGTCTTTTCCCGGTCCGCAGGGGCACCCCTACCCCTACTCTGAGTAGGGAGATTAGATGGGAACCCGACTGCTTTAAGTATCTAGGGGTGTATGTCTATCATGAACCTTCTGGCCTCCTGGATGGGAACATTGCCCGGGGCATTCGAGCACTTCGAGGCAGTATGGGCTTTTGGGCCACACTACCGCTCTCGGTGGCTGGGAGGATTGCTTTGCTTAAAATGGTGGCGCTCCCCCGGTTGCTATATTATTTCCGGACACTACCGATCTGGGTCCCACCGACCACGTTTCGACTTTTACGATCCATGATTGTCGGATTCCTTTGGGGGTCGGGCCGCCGGCGGGTGGCCCTCAAGACCCTACTGAGGCCGAAGGAGGAGGGTGGGCTTGCGGTGCCGGACTTCGAAAAGTATTATTTGGCGGCGCAGCTCCAGGCCTTCACCCAGGAGATCGCCCGGGAGTTCCGGGGCCCCGAAGAAAAGAGGGGAACGGGCATGGCCAGGCATGTTCTCTCCTTCATAGCGATGAGACAACGGTTGGCCTTGCAGGACTTGTCAATGGAGGAGCGGACTCTCCGCCTGTGCTGGAACCGAGCTCACGCCCGGGGCCACCTGCGAACACCGTACGCGCCCGAAATACCGCTGGGGATGCTAACAGCTCTGCCCCATGGGGGGTGATTGGTCGCGGCTGGCGATCTGGGAGGACGCCGGTTTGCAGCTAATCGGGGATCTATACGAGGACGGGTCGCTCTTGCCCTTTCAGGAGCTCATCGAGCGCTTCGGGATTCCCCGCGGCGACTTTTTGCTGCACTCGGCCCTTGTTCGAGCGATCCAGGCGCACTGGAGACGCGGGCAGGAGGAACCTCCTTTATCCCCAGTATGCCAATACGTGATGATGTCTGCGGGCACGGTGAAGGCGGTCACTTGCCTTTACGGCAGACTGATCAATGAGGGGATAGCTCCCCTCACCACTTTGAGAAACCGCTGGGAGGAGGACATTGGCAGGGAGATCCCGGAGACGACCTGGGCCCAGCTAGTGCGGAGGGCCTGGAAGGGCACACGCCACGCCCGCTTTCAATTGGTCCACTACTACGTGCTCCATAGAGCCTATTTGACCCCGGTGAAAATCAGGCGATATTTTGGTACGACTTCGGCGGAATGCCCCAGGTGCCCGGCCCAGGAGGCGGACCTCCTCCATATGCTGTGGACCTGCCCGGGATTGTCATCCTATTGGGAGGAAGTGGGGAAGACCCTGGAGGAGACGACGGGGAGATCTTTATCGCTTGACGCGGCGGTGGGTCTCCTGCACTGGTTCCCTCATACCCCCAAAAATAAAATTTCTAGCAAGTTCATTGATCTGGGGCTGCTCCTTGCTAAACGGGAGGTGACCAGGAACTAAAAGGCACGAGCTGGTCCGACGGGAAGCCGGTGGCGCAGCGAATTTTTGAAGTGGGCGGCGGGGGAGAGTACGCTCAGATACCAGCTAGCTTGGAGGCAGCGTAATGAGAAGGCACAGGAGGCAGCGCTGGAATGGGAGATGTTAGTGCAGGCCCTTAGGGATTATGGCGCCCCCAGCGACCCTGAGCTTGAGGAAGAGGCTTGCCCTGAGTCCCGATAGACGATTGCACTTTTCAGATCAATTGCTTTCCCTGTGGGTTCTTTTGGAGATCCTGTGGCGGTTGGTGCCGCGCGCTGATGGCGGGGGGGGGGGGGGGAGGGTTTACTTGGGTTTGGGGTGTTTTAAGAGTGGGGTGTTATTTTGGGTTTATGGGTTTGTTTGGAAAAGCAGATGACGGACAGCGGGTTCTCCGGGCCAGCTTCGACATCCTCCTGAGCCCCCATTGAATTTCGCCGCCCGACCCTAGGGTTGTGGGCTGAATGGCTGTGTAAGTAACTTACGGTGGGGGAACGGAGGGTTGCATCTCATTGATCGGGCGTGATATATAATGTTGGCCGATTATGTAACGATTTACTGATTCCTGCAATAAAAATATTTTAAACAAAAAAAAAAAACAAATCACTGTGTATAGTAAAATTCAATAGAATCTGAAGACAGCAAAAAAGGCAAATTGAATATGTGATGTAATTGTATAATTATGTTGTGTTCTTAATACTATAAAATTATAAGTAATGGCAGATTTTTTTTCTTCTTTTTTACAGACCCTACTACTAAAGCTTAAAATACTTTAAATGTACATAACAAAAAAAATAAGTGAAAAATTGTTTCAATTAATTTAATAACTACTTGAAAACAGGTAAGATTAACTCACCCAAGCACTACCCATGCACTGGTACAATCACCTGTGCACTATCTATAAAATACTCTAACCACCCAAACACTACTTATTTACACCTCCAAATTACTCAGGTAGTACCCATGCAGTCCAGTAATAACACTGTCACTCCCTATGTACTCCTGCTATCACCCATCCAGCACAATGTACTTATCCAATCACTCCACCATTACTCAAACACTTATAAATTCACCATGCACTCCCCTTGCAGTACTCTAATCATTCAGTCACTACCCATGTACTCATGCAATGACCCAGACACTAACACATGCAGTGCTACAATCACATGTGCACTATCAATGTACTCCTCTAACCACCTACACGCTACTCATTCACACATTCATTTTCCCAGGTGCTACCCATGCAGACCAGCAATCACCCTGTCACTCCCCATGCACTCCTTCAGTCACCCAGCCAGTACATATACTAATCCAATCAGTCCATTAATACTCACGCACTTGCAAATTCACCATACACTCTCCTTGCAGTACTCTAATCATCCAGTCACTACCCATGTACTCATGCAATGACCCAGGCACTTACACATGCCCTGCTACAATAGCATGTGCACTATCCATGCAGTCCTCTAACCACCTACACGCTACTCATTCACACCTTCATTTTCCCAGGTACTACCCATGCAGTCCAGCAAACACACTGTCACCCCCATGCACACCTCCAATCACCCAGCCAGTACCATATACTAACCCAATCTCTCCACCAATACCCAAGCACTTATAAATTCACCATACACTCTCCTTGCAGTACTGTAATCATCCAGTCACTACCCATGTATTCATGAAATGACCCAGACACTAACACATGCAGTGCTACAATCATATGTGCACTATCTATGTACTCCTCTAACCACCTACACACTGCTCATTCACACCTTCATTTTCCCAGGTACTACCCATGCAGTCCAGCAATCACCCTGTCACTCCCCATGCACTCCTCCAGTCACCCAGCCTGGACCATATACTAATCCAATCAGTCCATTAATACTCAAGCACTTGCAAATTCACCGTACACTCTCCTTGCAGTACTCTAATCATCCAGTCACTACCCATGTACTCATGCAATGACCCAGGAATTAACACATGCACTGATACAATAACATGTGCACTATCCATGCAGTGCTCTAACCACCTACACGCTACTCATTCACACCTTCATTTTCCCAGGTACTACCCATGCAGTCCAGAAATCACCCTGTCACTCCCCATGCACACATCCAATCACCCAGCCAGTACCATATACTAATCCAATCTCTCCACCAATACCCAAGCACTTATAAATTCACCATACACTCTCCTTGCAGTACTCTAATCATCCAGCCACTACCCATGTACTCATGCAATGACCCAGACACTAACACACACACTGCTACAATCACGTGTGTACTGTCCATGCAGTCCTCTAATAACCCACACGCTACTTATTCACACCTTCAATTTTCCAGCTACTACCCATGCAGTCCAGCAAACACACTGTCACCCCCATGCACACCTCTAATCACCCAGCCAGTACCATATACTAATCCAGTCTCTCCACCAATACCCAAGCACTTATAAATTCACCATACACTCTCCTTGCAGTACTCTAATCATCCAGTCACTACCCATGTACTCATGCAATGACCCAGACACTAACACATGCACTGCTACAATAACATGTGCACTATCCATGCAGTCCTCTAACCACCTACACGCTACTCATTCACTCCTTCATTTTCCCAGGTACTACCCATGCAGTCCAGCAAACAAACTGTCACTCCCCATGCACACCTCCAATCACCCAGCCAGTACCATATACTAATCCAATCTCTCCACCAATACTCAAGCACTTTCACCATCCAGTCTCCTTGCAGTACTTTAATCATCCAGTGACTACCCATGGACTCATACAATGACCCAGGCAGTAACTCATGCACTGATACAATCCTCCATATTCTGCTCATGCAGACCTCTAACCATCTACACACTAGCGATTCACTCCTCAATTACTCAGCTAGTACATATGCAGACCAGTAATTCACCTCTCACTTCCCAGGCACTTCTCCAATCACCCATCCAGCACCATGTGCTTATCCAATCACTCCACCAATACTGAAACACTTATACATTCACCATGAACTCTGATTACAACACTCTAATCATCCAGTCAGTAGCCATATACTTATCTAAGGACCGAGGCAATATCTGTCTACAACTACAATCACATGTGCACTACACATTCACTCATCTAGTCACTTACACAGTACTCATGCACTCCTCCCATTACCCTGCTATTATCCATGAACTCATTCAGTCACGTTGCCACTTCTAAACATTCGTAAAATAACCATGCACTACACTTGCATTTCTCCAATCACCCACACACTGTCGATACTCTCATGCAATCACTCTGGTAATTTTTCTTTTTTTAACCAGTAGATGTGGTTCCGTAAGAACCGTTTATATGGATTTTTTTTGAAAAATGTAAAAAAAGTTGTATTTTTCTAACCTTTTTTTACTTTTTTGCGTGTTTTTTATTTTAAAAATAACAGAGAAAAACGAAGATCAGGAAATGTTCTCTTGAAGAAAAAGAAAAGTGTGTTATAAAAAAACAAACATTTGTGCACCTTAAGAGCAGCAGAGATCACATCTATGCATTTTTCACCAACACAGAGCTCCGTGGCACACTTAATGCAGCTAACAGATGCATTTAAAAACTCAGGCATGATGTGATGATTTGGTGCAGATGGATTTGCAGAAGTTGAAGGTGTACTTGGGTCCTGTTGAGTACCAGCATCCAAATTTCTCTTATTTCCTCTCTTGCGAGGTGCACAGGGTGGATGGTTTCCCAATGTTTTTCATGCTACTTGTTCCACATGAGTACTTCTTATCAGACCCTTTGGACAGCACTCTTTTACAAGTGATGCATGTTACTTTTGTACCATTGACCTTTTTCTCTCCCTCCGGAACACTAAAAAAGGCCCAAACAACGCTCTCCTTTCCCTTCCTCTTCTGCTGCACTCTCTGATCTTCCTCCTGTACTGCAAGTTCAACCACTTCAGCAAAATTTGAAGCTATAGTTGGATTCAAAATAAAGAAACACACAAAAAACTATTACTATGAAGAGAATAAACAAACAGGTCTTCTCTCTATGAAGCTCAAAGAATAAGGGAAATATCGGAAGGATGAATCCTCCCTCTGTCATAATTAAATTGATTTGAACCAATCAGATTCCTTTTTTCTTCTGCTGACATGAAGTTGCGTAGAGTGCGCACATCTGTCGTGCACCCTTCGCGCACCCACGAACATCAGATATATCATTATATATTATAAATGGAAATTTCTATAAAACGTTAATAGGTATGTTAGCAAAACTGTTCAGTGTAATATCATATTCTAACTTTCTATAATCATTTTTTCAACATTAAAAATACGCCAAAGTCGCAACATCGGCGCGATCACGGCACGACCCCGGAAATACGAAGGTTGTGCACAGTAAGCGACTACACCGTGGATTTTGTAACTTTACTTTCGTCAAAATTATATTAACAATAATACTTTATAAATTTAGACAAACACTTAAAGGAAATCTTTTATTTATAATTAATTTAAACATATTTCATACGTTACAAATTACGCGAAAGTCACGCCCCAGCGCGACGTTTCAAAATTTACCAAAATCCACATAGCCATCGTGTAGGATGCGCGAAGTGTACGTGACTTTTGTGTAACATAAAAAAAAAGAATATATATTTAATTTTCATAACTAAAAATTATTCACTATTTTTTATAAAATATAGATATATGTATATATATAGAAAAAATAAAAAACAGGATTCAGGTACACTAGATTAAGAAATTTCTTTTGAAAAACTTTTGAAATTCACTGAAAAAAAAACATAGGTTTCAGGCACGTTATAGTTAGAAATAAGCATTTAAAAAAACCTTTGAAATTCACTGAAAAAACCATAGGTTTCAGGCACGTTATAGTTAGAAATTAGCATTTAAAAAACCATAGAAATTAACAGAAAAAACCATAGGTTTCAGGAACGTTATAGTTAGTTGGACCTTTCACTCGTACAAAACCATAGAAATTCCGGCTTTGTAGTTAGTTCAGCTAACTATAACTCGCGCCCCCGCAATGCACTGCTGATGACATCACATATAACATTATTCATGACATGGTCAGTGATATCACTAATGACATCACTGATGACATCTCAAATGTTATCAGCGGGCGGATTAGCATGCATACCCATTAAAAGCTTTTTGACAGAGCACTGGTGTTCGAGTGCTCCTTGCCTGACCGGGCACTTCTTCAGCAGCGATATCAGGCGGCAGCCCAGCCGCCGAGGAGCAACACCCCGTGAGGAATGGGGACCACGAAGACCGGTATCGACCGGCCTGTTATGTGGAAGCATCGGTAACGGGATTGAGCATGCAGCCGTCAGCGGAGGCCCATTTGAGGGCTTTTAAATTGCTTGTAGCATTATAACCAGCGTTTTAATTGAGCAAGATTATTAAGTGACACTACAATACCCATAAAGCTTTTGGTTTTATGAAGCAGCCAAAGAATCCATTCAGGACTTTGCATCCAGCATTGAGGGGTAGTGTCACGTGCACATTTAACTGCCATAACCTTTGAGGAAGGAATATAATTGACTCCGAAATGCGTCAGGACTTTCTATGGCAGTGCTGAAATGTTATCTGCGGGCGGATTAGCATGCATACCCATTAAAAGCTTTTTGACAGAGCACTGGTGTTCGAGTGCTCCTTGCCTGACCGGGCACTTTTTGAGTAGTGATATATATATATATATATATATATATATATATATATATATTGCGATACTCCTTCTGTTGTTTTACAAACAAGAACGGAACGGACTCCACTTATTTCGTGCATATAATTATTTATTTCTTGCTTCTGCCGCCATTACGCGTTTCGGGCCACCCAGAGCCCTTGATCACAAGCCATGTATTCACTATGATACACTTAATCAGTCAGTTACACAATCAATGTTTAAAAAACAAATCATCCATTTAGACACTTATATACCCATTTATTCTTCCATTGACCTTGAGATATACATATATAAAACATATTTAATTTTCAGAAAAACAGACATTCACTGGATGATGTCATCAGTGATGTCATCAGTGATGTCATTGGAGATGTCATCAGTGATGTCATGAGTGATGTCACTGACCATGTCATGAGTGATGTAATATGTGACGTCATCAGCAGTGCATTACGGGCGCGCAAGTTATAGTTAGCTACGGGGGAATTTCAATGGTTTTGTACAAGTGAAAAGTCCAGCTAACTATAACACCCCTGAAACCTATGTTTTTTTCAGTGAATTTCTGAGGTTTTTTTTAATGCTAATTCCTAACTATAACGTGCCTGAAACCTATGGTTTTTTCTGTGAATTTCAAAGGTTTTTTAAATGCTAATTTCTACCTATGCCTACAGAGATAGGACATGTGAAGAAAGAAGAAAAAATGCACAGAAAGAAAAAAAAGAAGTGCAGAAAGAAGCAACAGAAGTCCTCAAAGACGAAGAAAAGTGCAGGAAGAAGGATAACGTGCAGAAAGAACAAAAAGAAGAGCAGAAAGAATCCTTGTTGCAACATTAATCTGTACCCTCAACTTTTTCAGACGAATACTGGTGGTAACTGAGTCTGACTAACCAGTCCTAGAGCCAGTGCTATGTTAAAAAACACTTAGAATACAGTGAAAACACCTACATACACTAGGGAACATTATGCGTTGGGGTCCCCCTGTGATTAGCATGACCTCCTCTGTAAGCCCCTAGTATATAATAGGGCAGGGGGATTAAAACTACCTCTTAAAACAGGCCACAGAGCGTTTTTGCACACGTTAACTCAGGCCCAGTCCCCTCCCTTCACCACTGTGTAAACACGCCCTGTGTCCGTTTTTAGTTGGGAGATTAAGTTCATTTGAATCCTGAGGGTCCCTAGGGTCCAACTAGCCCACTAGGTACCTCCAGTAAGTGCCACAGAGTTGCGTTGCAGAGAGGTGTAAAAAGTGGCACAGCCTGGACCACCTCTCTGCAATGCAGCTCAGTGGCGCTTACTGGAAGCACTTGGTGGGCTAGTTAGCCCCCAGGGGCCCTCAGTATTGAAGGGAAATTATATCCCCAATTTAAAACGTGCCATAGTGCGTGTTTGCACACGTCACCTCAGGCCCCGTCCCCTCCCTTCACCACTGTGTAAACGCGCCCTGTGGCTGTTCTAAGTTGAGAGATTAAGTCCCCTTGAATCCTAAGGGTCCCTAGGGTCAAACTAGACCACTATGTACCTCCAGTAAGCGCCACAGAGCTGCGTTGCAGAGAGGTGTAAAAAGGGGCTTGGCCTCAGAACACCTGTCTGCAGCGCAGCTCCCTGGCGCATACTGGAGATGCCTGTTGGGCTAGTTGGCCCTCAGAGACCCTCAGTATTGAAGAGGAATTAATTCCCCAACTTACAACTCGCCAGGGGGCGCGTTTGCAGAGTGCTGCAAGGAGGGGTCGTGGCCTCCGACACGATGCCAGTCTTTTATTTATTTTAATTTTTTAAGAAGGGGGACTGTGTGGTTTCCCTTCTTATTCTAATTTATTGGCCCTGATGATCCCATCCCCCAGGGCCTGTCTCCTAATTATATTTTTTTGACCCCAATCCCCAGGGCCGGCCACTGTTTTTTATTATTTTTAAAAAATATATATTTATAGACACACCTAGGACATGCTGGACAAACCGTACGTACCTATCACCATGACGATTTGAGTGAAATTCATTAAAAGGCGACTATGCATACAATGAATCCACGTGGAATGTATTTACACCACTAGTGAAGCTCTGACATGTCTGATGCCCTACCGTGCCTAATCCCGGTAGACACCCTTGTCGTTTATTTATACAAACATGGATAGCTATTGACGGGCACATTTAATACACATGCACACCAAGCCATTCAAAGGGGATTCGACAAAAATTCGACCAAAACTATGTAAGAAACCCCCCTCACGGTTAATAAAACACACATCCACTGCCAGATGTGTGATACTTTTTATTTTACTCTCTAGAAAGGGGACGAACATCACTTGAGAGTCACAGCGCGCTCCTGGCAGAGCCCAATGCTGTGTTACACCCACCATTGCCTGCCGAGTGCCACACACCTCTGTGTTGTATTCCACCAGCTAGTGCATATGCTATGACACTCTCTAGCCCATGTGCACTGTAACACCACCCCGTGAATATGTCATGCCACACTTGTCTTCGCACGGGTTATATTGCCCCATCTAACGTGCCTTCCTCGATGCCTATGTTATAACGCACAGTGCTATGCCATACATATTACAATCTGGGATCCATATCTTTGTCACAGTGCATATGCAACGTTACACTCCCCAGCACATATTTTATATTACAACTTTAGAGATTAGTTAGGTTACACAACACTGCCCTGTGCATATTACACTCCAAGGCGCACATCGCATAGCACGCGCTAGTGCCTGTGCTATCTCGCGCTCTCCAATGAATCTGTCATTGCGCACAATGTATTGCATATTATATTTCACGCCCGGTTCATCTTATATCACACTTTTTGGTGCATAGTTTATACCATACACTATATCTAGTTTTCATTTTCAATCGTGCTCTCAGGACTATGTTCTATATAACACTGTGTTCACCTACCCTTTTCACGGGCATTACATTTTGCGATAGGGGGTGGAGGGTCAGGGGGTGTTTCTGCCAAGTGAGCCCGGAGTCACAGTCACAAACGTCCTCTTCTTCCTGAATAAAAGTGAGATTATGCTGCATACTTGTTCATATTTTAAGTAGTTCGCACAGACACACGTTTTAAAAACAATAAAGTTCCTAATACCCGCCTTCTCTGAACAGTTAGCTTGCTGCCCCATTCCCCTCCTCCCTATCCTCTGTTGTGTGAATCCATGGACTAGCCTCCTCCCTCCTGCCATGCATGGTCTGATGTGCTGCCACTGCCCTCAATTTAGTATGATGTACCAGTCCCCTCCTCCTGCCCTCCATTGCCCAATTCTATGCCCCTTCATTGACCGCCTGCTTAAACTGTGTGCATAGCTTGCAGCCCCTATTCTCCTTCCCCCTGCTCTCCGATGTCTTTGTGGATGCCCCTGCTCCATCCTTTTTGCCCACCATGTTCCATGGACCTGCCACTCCTATCTACTCTGAGTGTTCTGTTGAGCTGCCACTCCCCTCCCACCTGCCTAGCATTGTCAGATGACTGTAACCTGTCCCTGCCACCTCCACCCTGCCTGTCCACATGCCATGCCCCTATCCTCTTCCTCCTGTCCTACATGGTCCATTGTACTGCCACACCCTTCTGCCCTCCCTGGTCTGTTGTGCTGCAACTGCTCCACCTGCCTGCCCCGTGCGGTCTGTTGTGAGGCCCCTTCCCCTGAACTTTCTTGTCTGTGCACAGGTCCTGACCATCCCTTCTATCCTCCATCGTCCTTTGTGCATGCCCCTGCACCCTCCTTCTTGCCCATCATAGCCACTGTGCTGCTACTAACCCTCCCACTTGCCATGCATGGTCTTCTGTGCTGCCATGGCCCCTCCCACCTTCCCTGTGTGGTCTGTTAGCTGCCCCTGACCCCCTCCCACCTTCCCTCCATGGTCTGTGTGTATGCCATCACAGTCTCACTGTTGCTCTTCATGGTGTGTCTTGCTTCTAGTGCCCATCCTGCCTGACCTCCATGGCTATCTTGCTGCTCCTGCCCTGCCCCCTTGCCCCCAGCCCTCTGTTTACATGTGCAGACCCCTACTCCCTCCCTCCTGGCTTGTCTGTTCCATTGTAATGCCCCTGATCCGTCCCTCCTGCCCTTTATGGTCTGTTATGCTGCAGCTTTCTCTCCTGTCTGTCCATTATGGTCAGCTAGCTACCATTGCCTCTTGCCCCTCTGTTCTCTGTTGTCCATGTGCATGGTCCTGTCCCCTCCCTCTTGCTTTCTATGGATTGTTGTGCTGCACTCCCGTCCTGCATGCCCTGTGTGGTGTATTGTGCTGCTGCAAACCCTGATGCCTGCCCTGCAGGGTCAGTTTGGTGCACCTCTCCATGTCCCTCCTGTCCTCTGTTATCCAAGTCCATGTCCCTACCCCATTTCCATCCATGATCCAAAGTACCATACTTGCGAACATTTTGAACTTGGTAAGAGGGAGATTTTGAAAAAAAACTGGGGTATTGATTTTCCCCTTTGAGTTACATTGAAAAAGAGGAGATTGTAGACAGGAGACAGATCAAATAAAGCCCATTTGAGCTTAAAAACATTGGATGTTTCCTGGCTGAATCGGGTCTGTTGGCATGTATGGTTGTACTACCATTGCCTCTTCCTTCTGCCCACAATGGTCTATTACATTGCCACAGCCTCTCTTGCAAGTCCTGTATTGTTGGTTTGTTGCCCCTGCCCCCCCTTTCCACTGCCCTCCATAGTCTATTGTGCTGCCACGGCCCTTCCTGCCTGCTCAGTGTGGTTAAATTGTTGCCTTTGCACCCTCCTACCCACCTTCAATTTTCAGAGTCCGTGCCCCTGGCCTCTGCCTCTCAACAGTATCCTAATGAACAACTAGATTGCTAACATTCTATATTTATTACAAAAGTGTGGAACGCCTGACGTCATCTTGATGTAATCAAAACTGTAATACTTAGAGCATTTCCTTTAGAAATTACATATATGAGAGGGTCTTATTGGCATCAAAATTATGGTTAGTGCTCTAAAAGACTAAAATAAGGACATATTTTCTGAGTTTTCAAATAGCGACGAAGCACTTTTAAATTATTTGTTATCTTTATGTTTTTTTATCCAGTTGACCACTTGATTAAATGTTGCACTTAGGGGAGAGGATGTGGTGTTTCTTCCAGAACTGCAGACTTTGCAACTGGGGAACCAGGTAGGAGTTTCTGCTTCAGCTCGACATTCTGTGATTCTGGTCAAATCACATGGGGGCATATTATCAAGGACGGCGTTAAAAATTATCGCCGGTTTAGCGGCAGAAAACTGCCGCAAAACCGGCGATAATGGGCTTGATAATATGCTCTATGGAATTTCCATAGAAACCCATGTTCTGGTGTGAACATGAGCTTCTATGGGAATTCTCCAGAGCATATTATCAAGCCCATTATCGCCAGTTTAGCGGCAGTTTTCTGCCGCTAAACCGGCGATAATGTTAACGTCATCCTTGATAATATGCCCCTTAGTCTCCCCATGTCTACAACCAAAATGAATTTGTTCTTGTGTGATGTAACCAATGCTCATGTAAAGCACTCCAATACCTGACAAGTCTGCACTATATAACACTGCAAAAACACAAAAAAATAAGTGTTTTGCACACTTCTGTCATTGGGCTATATTTGGGCTACATCTGGGTGATTTTGGGCTACATTTGGGCTCTTTTGTCTCCGGTGGCCATCTTGGGAGATTTATTTGTTATGAAGTTTCCTAATTTCCTCATGTACTGCAGTCTCCTCAGTAGGAAATGCTTTCAGTTTTGTACTTTGATTCCATCATGAAGGTATTCAGATATGTCACACATTTGCCATAAATTCTGAAAGTTAGCACTCTAGTTGCTCATTAGATCACTGTAGTAAAACTACTGTTCACCATGGAAGTCTGCTCCTGGTATTAAAAGTGCATGTTTCAGTCTACATGTCAGAATTTTTTAATGAAATAGAAGAGGATTTGAGAAGTCACTCAAAATGTGCCCTCATTTTCTTTCTTCAGCATTAATCATAATTTCTATGGCAAAATGAACCCCCTCATTGTGTTCCTTTTTAAATTAAATGTTTTAAGTGTTACCAGTTTATTCCAATCAAGATGGCTTCAGGTGTGCTATACTTTTGTCATAATGAAGACAGTAAGCGCTCTAGTTTTTTTTAAGAACACTCTGGGACATTCTGTCATTGAGCTATACTTGGGCTACATCTGGGTGATATTTGGGCTACATTTGGGCTCTTTTGTCTCTAGTGGCCATCTTGGGAGACTTATTTGTTATGAAGTTTCCTAATTTCCTCATTTACTGCAGTCTCCTCAGTAGGAAATACTTTCAGTTTTTTACTTTGATTCCATCAAGAAGGCATTCAGATGTGTCACACATTTGCCATAAATTCAGAATGTTAGCACTCTTTTTGCTCATTAGATCACTGTAGTAAAGCTACTGCTCACCAGGGAAAACTGCTGCTGGTATTGAAAGTGCATGTTTCAGTCTGCATGTCCGAAGTTTTTTAATGTAATAAAAGAGGATTTCAGAAGTCAAAATGTGCCCTAGTTTTTCTTTCTGCAGCACTAATCATACTTGTTATGGAAAAATGAACCCCCTCATTTTGTTCCTTTTTAAATTAAATGTTTTAAGCGTTACCACTTTAATCCAAGCAAGATGGCTTCAGGTGTGCCATATGTTTATCATAAGTAGGACTGTTAGCGCTCTAGTTGTTCTTTGGAACACTCTGGGAAGCTGCAGTAGAACACAAAGGAATCAACTGACAGTCTCTGCCCTTGTTGGATGTGCATGTTTTACTGAGAATGGCAGACTTCATTCTCACATGACTGAGAAAGATAATGTGAATTTACAGAAAATAAGCTCTCAGTTTAGCTTATAGATCACCTTCCAAACCTCTGTGGGAAAAGCATGAGAAAATATTTTTTCTCTCAATCATGATATCCCAGCAGAAGGCTTTTTCACATGGTGAAATCACCTTAGAACATACCACAATTCCTAAAATGAGTATGGTACCATCAACAAATGATTTATAATGTAACTAAAGTCTTAAAACCTTCTATTAACTGCAATGCTTTTTAATGAGGTGCTATCATGTATATTGGTCCCAAGATGGCTGCCAACACTTCTTGGATGAAGTGCTGACAGCCAATCAGATCTCAGGATGAGATGTGTGGTTAGGCTCCGCCCACATATATATATGATTTTACTTTTGATTTTCTCAGGAACTACTGAACAGATTGACACCAGACCAGCAAAAGGCACTTCGCTGAGCTGAGGACTACCTCTCCGCCAAATTTCAAGTAATTCTGTTCAGCTGTTCGGGCTGTACCTTGGACTAAAGGTCCCTATGGAAAATTGCATGGGGAAAACGCGTTTTGGGACCCCCTTTTTTCTCAGCCCCCGCTTGACGAATTCCCCCGAGACTTTCAGGGTGGGAGCGGAGCGGAGCGCCCCACCTATTTTGAAAATTTCGCGAGGATTCGTCAACCGGCGCCAAAGTTATTCCAAATAGAATGTTGCGGATTTCCTATGGAAACACGGTCCTAACTATAACTATCTACTGGCGACCGCCAGTAGATAATATATATATATAATATATATATATATATATATATATATATATATATATATATATATATATATATATATGTATGCCAAGGTGTATTGAAGAATGAGTGGGTATATACGTGTCTGAATGGATGATTTAGTAGGTGTGTGACTGATTGTATAAGTGACTAAACAATATAAATGTCTGTATCAGTCTGTCAGTTGGTGTATAAGTGGCTTCATGGGTTGGTGAGTAGCTACATGACTGTCTATTTGAGTTATTTATTGGTTATCTGAGTATCTGTATGGGTGCCTGAGTGTCTTTGTGAGATGGTGGGGGTAGGTGACTCTGTGCACAGATGTGTGAGTGGGTGATTCACTGGGTGTATGGGTTCAAGAGTGCATCTGTGAAGAGCTGTATGGGTGGGTGAGTGTGTGTATGGGTGTGTTGGTAGGTGAATGGATGTCTCAGTGGTACATGTGAGAGTAAGTGCATATGTGAAAGGCAGTATATATGAGTGTTGGAGTATATAAATGACTATACATGAGCGTGAGTGATTATGAGAGTGGCTGTATAGATGAGTGTGTGCTTGTATCATTGATTGTATAAGAGAGTAAGTGTGTGTTATCTGTATGAATAAGTGAGGTGGTGTGTGTATAACTGTATAGGTGAGTAAATGGGAGTGTGATTGATTCTTTGCATGACTGGCTAGGTGTGTGAGTAACTCTATGGATGAGTGACAGTGGGTGAGTGTCTATATAGGTGTATAAGTGCAAATGATAGTGCTGTATGGATGAGTGACTGCATGTGTGAGTGACTGTATGGGTGAATAAGTGGACATGTGTGTAGACCTAAGAATCAGTAACTAGGTATGTATTAACTGGTATTGGTGTGTTTATGGTTTCGAAAATGGTAGTCTGTATTTTAGAGTAGGTTTATCAAAGGTTATATTAGAGTGCGAGTAGATGCATCAGATTATCACGTGCATGATGTCATCAGTGATGTCATTTGAGATGTCATCAGTGATGTCATCAGTGATGTCACTGACCATGTCATTTATGATGTAACATGTGATGACATCAGCAGTGCATTGTGGGGGTGTGAGTTATAGTAAGCTCAACTAACTACAGCGGACGAATTTCACTAGTTTTGTACGAGTGAAATGTCCAACTAACTATAACTTCCCTGAAACATTTTTGTTTTTTTCAGTGAATATATATATATAGATAGATAGATAGATAGATAGATAGATAGATAGATAGATAGATAGACAGACAGACAGACAGACAGATAGATAGATAGATAGATAGATAGATAGATAGATAGATAGATAGATAGATAGATAGATAGATAGATAGATAGATAGATAGATAGATAGATAGATACACATATAGATATATAAATACAAATTCAAACACACTTTGTTCCAGACAGAATCCCGAAACCAGTCCAAGAAAATAATAAAATGTTAGCCAAATTTGTTTGGTATGCGAATATTTTGTCTACTTTTAGAATTATTTTAAAACGTTGTACGCTATTTAATTTCTTCCTTATCTAGAAGGAAAACTCCACTATCTATGAAATACAACTTATTGGCATTAAATAACATGATAATTATAAAACTGGATTTACCGTATTTAGATGGCAGGGGCAACCACTCAATATTGGATACGTCATTTTATACTGAAACTTTTTTAATTAATGAGAGAAAGTAAAAATGCCAATATTCCTATAAAAGAAATATGTACTTAGTGTTTTTTGATTGATCTTTTTATTAACAGTAATGCACCTCACTTCTGAGAAGGAACACCTGCTTATCAACATGTGACATTCAAACTGAGGGCTAAGAATGATTCATTTGTGTTTGGAATTGATTGATGAATGTCAAGTTGAACAATCTCTGATGTTTCATTAAGAGCATGACAGAATTAAACTATAACAGTGATAACCATTTATTGTTCGTATTACTGACAATTAACATCAGCAATAAATGGAAACTGTTTGCACTAAAACAGCTTACATTTACTTGCAAAGTGTTTGTCAGCTGCAAAATTAAATATTCTTTACTGCTTCTTTCTCACAGAAACCTGTTACCATGCTAGACAAACAGGCAATTGATTTATGAATAGGTGTGCATTACCTCCTCATATGCAAGTGCTCTCTCTTCATAGTCATTGTAAAGATGGGGCGGATCACACTCTTTCCCATGAATAGTTCTTGCGTTTTTCTTGTCAATGTGTGATCATTGAAATTCTAAGTGTGTAATACATTGGAACCAACTTGTGCACCCACCCAGTGATGTGTGATGTAGGTGATCCTTGAGTTTCTGGTGGCATGTGAGTTGACTGTTTAAGGTGGATTTTTGAGGTGGTGGTCCTTGCTGTGCTAGGTACGTAACTTTCCATAGCATAGTGCCGCAGAACAACTGGAATAGGGGGTAGTTTTCCCATTAACTCTATCTCTCTCTTCTTTTCCTGATTTAGGATCATATTTTGAAGTGCATTCAAATTGTTGCCAAAGTGGCTGAAGGTGAAAGGTACATCTAAGCATTGATGATGACAGAATTCCTCCTATGAGTCAGTACTTTTTTAAATTAAACTATCAGGTCACCTTCTAATCACTTTGAAGTGACACACAATGCAAAAGGCTGTAGAGGTATTGAATATGACTTTGAAGCTCAATGTCAAATGTGATGCAAAGTAAAGACAGGTCAACAGAATGCTTAAGATGGATGGGTGTGGTGTACTAAATGTGAAGGTTTCTGATTTTTTCAGGCAATTTGAAGTCTGCAAGCCTCTATAAAATGTCAAACAGTGCCAAAGTTATTAACAACAAAAATCAATTTCGCACGGCAAGTTGGCCCTAACTATAACTACACAGTGTCGATCGCCACTGTGTAATTTGCGTACTCTTGCACACGAAATAAATAAATATATATAAATATATCTTACAGAGTGGTGGTAGCACCTTAATAGTTGTAGTTGTAGCTTGGATTCTGGGAGACAGGATTCCCTCATATTTTTGCTCACAAATACCTTTGCGCCTGTTTGAGAAATCTACATTAAACTTTGCAGACGTATTGTTTTTTGTCTAATGCGATATATGCTATATAAAAGGCAGCCTTGTTGTTTTTACCATTGTTTGGCTGTGTTCTGGGTTAGTGCCTTAGATATAGGCAAGTATTAGGTTTTATACTTTTCGCCTATCTATTTCCACTTTAACAAAAAATATTTATATGTCTCTATATATTTAAAAAACGTTTATGGAAAACCGCTGAACAACCTAAATAAAATTTAAAATAAATAAATATGGAAAAAAAAGTAAGAATGCACTGCACTACAATACATTTAAAAAATATAGTGTACTACATTGGTTTTTATATTTTTTACACATATATATGTATTCTTTTAAATGTAACCAATACCATGGTAATACCTAGAAACTACCATGATAGTTAAAGAAATTAAATATTTAAAACATTTTAAAAACACTGTACTACACTATATTTTCACTTACAACCAGCAACACACGTTAAGTGTGGTGTTAGCTTTATTTCTCACTTTCAATTTTGGAAGTAAAAAATACTATTTACATCACACTTAGGGTCTATTACGGCGACACCATTGCAGAATCAGGACCGGCACATAGGGTGGTCGCATACTCCCATTGCTCTATGGGAGCTTGCGCTGCAGCCATAAACAGGCCGTAGCACAAGCTTCCATAGAGAAATGCGAGACTCTGTTCATCCCTGCACACGTGGCAGGCACTCAGGGTCCTGCCACATGGTGCTGATATTAACAGGGGGGACTATAGGTGCCCCTCGACCCCCAACCAGAGGCTGCAGGGTGAAGGGAGCCCTGCTAGGGGCCCCCAATGTTGTTCTCTGACAGGCTTTCCATTTTGAAAAGCCCAACATGGAAAGCCTTTTGCAAACCAACATCATAATCCCTCCGGCGGAAACGCCATCCATAGGGATTACAGGCAGACCTCCGAATGACCGACAGGCCCCTTGAGCCCATCAGACTCCACCCGGAAGGACCGGCTGATTTCACTTTTGAACGCCTGCATTGTAATAGGCCGAAAGTGAAACTCATGATGAGTCTTGGAAAGCCTCCGACTAGTTGTCAGAGGTTTTATGAATCTCATCGTAATTAGGCCCTTAGTCTGCATTCTAGGTTTTAAGGGGAAATATAGTGTAATACAAAATACTTTAAAACATTTTAAAAAAACTGTACTACATTATATTTACCATTACAACCCACAACCCACACTAAGGCCCTCATTACGATGGCTGGTGGACCGCCATCGGCAGGATGTCACCACAGGGTTTAAGACTGCCATCTCCGACAGGATCAAAGGTCCCGTTGGGAGGAGGTCAGACTGCTAACCCTACAATGGAGGTGGTGCCTGCTCAGTCACTGCCATAGGATTAGGATATCCCTTTACGACTGCCTGTTCTTGGCATTCCCACTGCCATGAACCGGCAGATGGAAACGGACTTTGGGGCCCAAGCAGGGCCTCCATCCCCCGTAGGCCACTGCTAAGTGGCCTGTGGGGCACATGTAGTGGCCCCCACACATCCATGCACCATTTACAAGTGGCAATTGAGGATGAGCATCCTTTATGGCCCCATCAGGAAACAATTAGCCTGAGATTGCTTTCCACTTGAACAGTCTGGTGCAGCCACCCGCCCATGCTCTCTGATCTGCACCTGTATGCTGCCGTGGACTGACACAGTCTGTTCGGCCTCCGGAGCCTGAACAAAGTATGTGGCCCATTAGCCTCACTGTACCTGCTTGGCAACCTGAAAAAAGCCTGCCACCATGTCTGCCTCAGTGGTTCTGCCCAGCTCCTCAGGAGTGCTGGCACTTTCTCACTGCTGCAGAATCTCTCTCTATCTCTCAAGACCAGAGTCGAAGAAACTGAATTAATCCTCACCAGAAGACCAATAGATCTGAGCCATGCTGGGTCATAATGAGTGAAAGAAGAGGTAGCGGATGCACTGAAAGGCACCCCCCTGCACCAATAGCCAGCAGGCATGCCAAGATGCACAGCACCATCATGCGGTACTATGATTTGGAGGTTCATGCACCTGCCAAGTGACCCCTCCAGCGAAGTTCTAAACCAACCCGACGCAGCGCCACCTCACCATAGGTGAGTAACCCTAACCAAGGCCTATTCGAGCCATGACCCCTGACTAACAGAATCAATACAGAGATAAAGATAAGGACATATTCCTGGTGTCCTTCATGAGAAAAGGCAATGACAAACAATGACCCCAACTGATTTGTGACATAAATATCATGGATACCATTATGAAGGTGCTGATTGACACAAGTCTGTTTGTTAATGTTATTAATATGAAGCAACACCAAGTACTAACATGCTTACAAGTACTCAGACCTATGCAAATAGAGGCCATTGACCACTACTATTTTGAGGCATACTGTAAGCAATGGTGCAGATTGGAAGCAGCAAGACCGAAGTCCAATTCCATTTTATCTCAGAGTGAGGTGGAAAGTTGCTAGTGTGTCACTGAGGAAAGACCTAGGCCTCGTCGTCACTTGACAAGTACATCAGTGTCTGGTTGAGAACATTATCAAGGACTTTCAAGGTGTATTTCAGGGGGTTTGGGTGCCTAAAAGGCCCCTCTATCAAAATCAACATTGAAAAGACAGTGACACCTGCAGACCTCGGTCATAGACACATATCATTTCACCTGCCCCCTTTGGTAAAAAAAGAATTGGAATGACTGGAACATCTGGATGTCATTGAGAAAGTCAATGGTTGTCAATGGTTCTACACCATGGGTATCACCAATGATCATCACGGCAAAGCCGAAACAGCCTGGAGTTGTGCGATTGTGCATCATAATGCAATTACCTAGCAAAGGCATCTGAGCCAAATGGAATATCATGTCCACAATTGCCGGTATCACTGTGGTCTCCAATGGGTCGCAATGGTTCTCGAAATTTGATCTGAATGCCAATTACCACCAGCCGCTGCTCCTTGTAGAAGCGTTTGCGGTGTAATGATATGCAACAGAAGTACTTTTTAATTAGGGGTAATAGTGACAAACACAACCCCGAATGGTTTGGTGGAGGCTGGTATGAGTGCCATCAGCCTGCACCTGAGGGCCTGCACCTGAGGGCCTGCACCTGCCTATCCGCAATGTAAAAGTTCTTGTCCAGTGAGGCGAGTGACTGAACCCCACGCCCTGACGAATTTGCCACAACTTAAGTAAATGGCAATGAAACATGTTGGCCTTCTTGGAAAAGGTTAGCAACATGCAGTGCTTTTAATCTGAGTAAGCTCACAACTGCGAATAAAGAGGGCAACCTAGCAGTGAGTCTTAATTCAATTTTAATTGCATAGAAAACGCGGTTCTCTGCAAATCACTGGGTTTTGTTTTGGGACAGTTAATTCTTTCTTCGTGCCTTTCAGTCTTTCTATTGGACACTATTATATATTCTTTGTTTTTGTGAGTGGGCAACCGATGATGATAGACGTGGGCAAACTGGTGAGAACCTGCTGGTAGCCTCCCTGGTGTTGCATACGTGAGGTGCCCTCTCACTCCTTTTTTAATAATTGTCTTTCACTCACATGTTGCGGGGGAGGATGTACATTGTTGCGGATTGACTGATAGCAGTTCTCCTTTTAAGACATCTGACTTGAGAGTTCTGGGACTGTAGTAAACTGGACAGGATGCCAGAGATCGGGTGGAGATAGGTATCCCCACGGCAGAAGCAGTTCCTAAGAAAGAAAAATGATTGACTCTCTGATAGCCAGGCCTTTATTGTATTGATAACCCTTTAAAAGTGGAACTGCTGTATTTGTTCCCCAGCAAAATTGATCCAAAATATGAGCAGGGTCCTTTTTCCCTTGTGAAGTTGATCCAAATATTTGGGTCAAGTGCAAAGCAAGAAATATGTACTTACAGTAGGCACTTATATGATGTATAACATTAAAACCGGTCCTGTCTTCATGCCCTTAGGTTAACATTGATGCCAAAAACATGGATTGATTTATGTACAATGCAAATGCATGGCAGTGATTTAGTTTCTCTCTTACCTCACATGCTTTAATTTAATCTTTCATTCCCTGAGAGAGTTAGTTATTTCATTATGTCATGTTTCTTTATTTTGTTTTGTGCATCCTATTCTTATATAGTGCACACTTGGAGTTGAGCCTGGTGTTTATGATGGGCTTTGATTGAGAGCCCTAGTGCTGACTGAGGCTGAAGGCCAAGCAAAGTTCCTGTTAGTGGGTTGGTCTCTCTGCAGAGCACACAGAGCAATGTTCATGTAGCCCAGTTGCAATTGAAATTCTGTGATAATATGTGTAAATGGGTACACAGATGTCAAAATATTCACAAAGAAAAAGCAAAAGGAAATAAAGTGCTTACATTTGAGTGAGTACAATGTATGTTTCCGGGCAGTGAAATGAGGGAGTTGCGATGAAGTGCATTAAGGGGAGAGTGAAAAGAGGGAAGTGAAAAGGAAAGAGACGAGGGTTATAATGAGCAGATGGATGAGATGCGCAGAGAAAGAGGGCTTGCACGTCTAACATAAAGCACACATAACTGAAGGCCAAAACTCCTAACCCTGGCCTCAATAATATTTGATTCACAGTATCACAATTTCAGAATTGAAATTTTTTCAATGTTAATTATTTAGACCAAGACATGTCTGCACACATTTCTATATGACTGACTGGAGCCAGCAGCGCAAGGTGCTTCCCTAAGCCTAGTGAGAGCAGTTTCTTCTAAAGTTGATGCCGCATGAAGTGCAAGAAACTTCCTTGGCAAGCACACATTTTAAAAGGCTTGAAGTTGTCACACTGAACAATTTGCAAACTAAAGTAACTGTTGAACATATCAATGCAATAAGATATGGCGCAACTTTAATGTGTTCAATGTTTCAAGACTATACACTCCGACTGCTTTATAAACCTTGATTTCTCATTAAATTCATTTGCTTTCAAATGCACCATTTGGCAATCTTTTAAAAAAAAATTCCTTGGAAGGAGGCTCCCCATCCAGGAAACACGATGCCTCTTCAGACTCCTCACGCACGCCTACCAAGCCCTCCACAAATCCGGACCTGTCTGCATCAACAACCACCTGACATTCCACCAACCGACCAGAGAAATCCGATCCTCCACCCTCACATTGGCCCACATTCCTTGCATCCGTCATAACCACTGTGGAGGTTGTTCCTTCTCCTACCTCGCTGCCAAGTCCTGGAATGAACCTCCCTCTCCACCTGCACACCTCTCCATCACTTAATGACTTTAGGAAGCAACTCAAGACTTGGCTCTTTGACCACAATCGCTCTCTGACCGAGGCTTGAAGTACCCCCAGCGCCTGGAGACCCCCCAGAGTGACAATCTGCATTCTACAAGACCCACTGTTTGATTGATTGATTGAATGATTGACCCACCCTGGACCCCAGGTTTCCATTAAGCTTGCTTGCGTCGCTCTCTACATAAAAGACATACCAATATTTTATGTCGCCAGCCACCACTATGAGTAAATAGGACTTCCCTAAAGTGGGAAGGGATGTAATGAGCCCTTCAGCTCCTATGTAGGGGGAACTCACATGTGCATACCCTCCTACGTCTGGGAGCAGACAGATAAATTAAAAAGAAGTGGGAATCTCAGAACCCAACTGGAGTGTCCATGGTTATTATTATGCATAGCGCTACGTATAGGCAGAGCAGTTTACACTACTAACTGACACAAATTAGATCCTGAATTTGCAATGACATGTTTGGGTAAAGTTTGGATGAATTTTGATTATCAGAACTAGTGGCTTGTAACTCACCACTGGATAAGATTTTATTAGTGTAATCGGATCATTTTTAAAAGCCAGAATTAATGTGCTTTGCTTCTGCTTTTGTTTTAAGTAGTACATGCTGTGCACATTATTATTATTTTGGTGCAAATCGCCTTAGGCAAAATAATTATGAATGGGTAATTTAGAAATTAAAGCTTGTTGCGTTTAGGTTGTCTGTCTAATCAATGGCTCCAGAGGCATAGCTAGGTTGCCATGGTCTTTAATGAAAACAAGGCCCTTTATTTTCCAGCTGCACTGAAAAAGACATCCAGACAGTATTTGCAATGTGACTCTTACCCCATTGATCCATGGTGCCACTGCACCTTCTGCTCCATTGATAATTATGCCCCTGAATACTTTACTACTGTCTGTAACACCACTCCCAAGGCATTGTTGCATTGCTTTTTCATGTTTCTGCTTAGGGGTAGGCCTGGGCTAAAATTCCGTTCCGCTCGCGGAAATTGCGATAATTTGACATTTTTGCGTTCCGCGGAGAGCGCGAAAATGTCAAAATTTCCGCAATCCGCATTTTACCAGAAATTTTTTGCTTGCTCGCGCTGTAAAATAATACATTCCCGCCTGCGCGCGATCGCCTTACCTGAATCCCCGCGTTCGCCGACAAGTTTTCCCGATCCGGTCGCGTTCTCCACGATGATGTTGGATTGTTGGTAGCCATTGGCGCTGTCTCACGACAGTTCGCGCCCGCAGTAACGTCTTATGTCGCGCGATCACGTCTTTCTTCTCACGATCATGCACCGCGAGACAAGTGAAAACAAGATGGGCGCACCTGCGAGCAACCGCATGGGTAATTTGGCGAGCCGCGACCACGCAGAAAATACCGCGAACGGGCGGGAAAAAACTTCTGCATCTTCGCGATATTTCCGCGTGTTTGCGGAGATTTTTAACATTTTCGCGATAATTTGCGAAAGTGAATTTTGCAAATTCCACCCACCCCTACTTAGGGGAATGGAGTAGCACTTCTTGGCCTATTCTTGATAGCCTGCCAATTGGACTTTATGTGCAATAACCAGCTATCACCTGACTCATTGATTGGCAGTAGCTCGGTATTATGATTGAATTATGTTGTCAGTATGACATAATCAGCAAGCTCAAAAGCCGTTACATTAGTAATGCTGTACTCAGGAGATGCTAGGAGGGGCGGTGGAATATTTTTTCTTTGTGTACCTGCATAAATTTATACTTAACCAGTGTTCTGGGTACCATTTCATTGCTTCCAGTTTGGACCATCTTAAAACGATCAGTTTAGAGTAGCCATCTCTTCCCAGTCACATTTGTGCAAGTGGCTTATCTTGATCTACCTCTAAATGAACTCAACCATGATAAGTTATTAAGGAAGACATTTCAAACTGTCTAGCAGTCAAATTTCACCATTTATGCTTTTCATGGTAAATGCATGGGATTCCAAAATATAACGGATAAGGGGCCATACGTACGAAAGGGTTTAGCATTTCTTAATGGGACCGAATCACAATTTTGGTCCATTAAGAAATGCTAAATTGCCTTTCCATATGCACAAAGGCAGATTGGGAATCACAAAATGCGATTTCTCCCCGATAGAAAATCGCATTTTGCAATTCCCTACATAGGGAATTCCTATTTGTGATTTCCTAAGCACTTGTACAAAGCATTTCCTAAATGAGAAATTGACATTTAGGAAATGCTATTACCATTGACTCCAAGTCGATGGTGATCACGTGCAATTTAAAAAAATGCGCCCATACTGCATTTTTTAAAGTGCCATGTGGTAAACACATGCCCCTAGGGCATTTGTGCACGCTACATGTGCACCTCTTTATTTTGGGGTGTATCAAGGGGGACCGTAGTCCCACAGACACGTTTGGTTTCACATTTCCTAATTTGTAATTTCCTATTAGAAAATCACATATTTGGAAATGCAGAACCATTCACATCTAAGGGCCGTTAGGCGAATGAATGGTTTAGCATTTTCTAAATATTGATTTCCTAATACCGATTCCTGCAAAAAAGAATCACTATTAGGACATCTCTATCTTTTCTTATCCATTCTGCATTTGCCAAATAGAGATTTCTTGGGATTTTCTATTTAAGAAATGCAAAAGGGAAATTTCGTACACATGGCCTAAGATTTCCTAAAAGATTAGAGGTTTCTTTTTTTAATAACAAGGTAGTTTGATCTTGCGAGCAATCCATAAGGCAATTTTGTCATGGTTTACAAGCACTGTTTGGCAACTTTTCTGAGTTCATTATATAAGTTTACTCTCTGATTTAATATACCTGCTATTTCCCTAGGTTGTAGGTTTTTATGTATTAGAAAAAGGTGTAGTCCTGGCCAATACTAGGTACGTGGCTTCATCATTACTTAGGGGGCCCAGTCTGACATTCTGTTGTGTGCGTGGTTGATAACAATCAAACCAGTTTGGGCATTCTTAGTAGGCCAAAGGGACCTCCAAGTATTGACATGCTTGGTATTGTGCAGGATATTATGAAGCTATGTATGTGTG
Source organism: Triturus cristatus (assembly GCF_964204655.1). Taxonomy (NCBI): domain Eukaryota; kingdom Metazoa; phylum Chordata; class Amphibia; order Caudata; family Salamandridae; genus Triturus; species Triturus cristatus. The sequence goes on along the minus strand of NC_140593.1, from coordinate 922,642,102 downwards.
AAAATGCTCAGAATTGGCCTATATTTGAACACACTCCGCCCATGAGCAAAAAAAGTAAAACAAAGGTTACTGCACCCCCACATCAGGACACATCAGCCTTGGAGATGTTGTGTAACTACTGCACTGCAATGTACTACCATCACAACAGGAACCACCACTAGTCCTCAGGAGGTGTATTAGGGCCAGTCTCACTTGCTGTTGGAGATACACTCTGGTCCTGGGGTCAAATGTGGCAGAGTCCTTGTTCCTTCTGGGCATCAGGGGGTTTCTCGTTCCAGTTGTCCATGGCTGTCACAGTCCAAGGGCCCAGCAGCAAGAAACATCAAAAGCAACCAGAGAGCACTCTCTCTTCTAACTTATGCTATGTTATGTTATTTGGCACAGCAGGGTGGCAAAAGGCCTGGGCTCTGATCCTGAGCTGAGCCAGGGAAATATTACAATTCTGAATGACACACAACTCATACATGTATGGTTTTGGGACCTGTAAATTTGAACTGGGTACACTCATTCCACCACCCCCATTTGATACCTCACATGACTTTGTAGGCCTAAAGGAAGCGAAACTGCAATCCAAGGCACATTTCCCCCAATATGTATAATAAAGTGTCACTGCGGACAAAACAGTAAATCATACTGACTTTTCATATAACTGTCCACTAAAATATTAAGGCCTACTCCAGGTCAATATCTAACCCTGCAGAGTCTCCTCTTCACCAGGCTACTTGTGCACAGTTACTGGGCTGCACACAACAGCAGTCTCACATGTGCAGCCTTTACACTTGTGCACAGGTGTGTGCACGCATTTTTACATGTAACCAGCCAAGTGCCCCTTACCGTTACTGCATTGCGCTGTCCTTATCGTAAAAGGGGAACACTGTGGTAAACACATGCAGTCCATTTACCGTGTGTTTACGGTGGGTGAAACACATGTACTGAGACTAAATCACAGTAAAAAGTCCCAAACCTGGTAATCCGAAAAAGCAAAAAAATCCAAGTGTACCAAATCGGTGGAACCCATTTTGCAACACAATATATATATATATACACACTAAAAAGACCATAGGTTTCAGGGGCGTTATAGTTAGCTGGACTTTTCACTCGTACAAAACCATAGAAATTCCCCCGTTATAGTTAGTTCAGCTAACTATAACTCGCGCGCCCGCAATCCACTGCTGATGACGTCACATATTACATCACTCATGACATGGTCAGTGACATCACTCATGACATCACTGATGACATCTCAAATAACATCACTGATGACATCACTGATGACATCATCCAGTGAATATGTGTTTTTCTGAAAATTACATATGTTTTATATATGTATATCTCAAGGTCGATGGAAGAATAAATGGGTATATAAGTGTCTAAATGGATGATTTGTTTTTGAAAAATTGATTGTATAACTGACTGATTAAGTGTATCTTAGTGAATACATGGCTTAGTGAGTAATGTTTAAATATGTAAATATCTGTATCAGTCTCTCACTTTGTGTATAAGTGGCTGCATGGGTTGGTGAGTAGCTACATGAGTGTCTATATAGGTTATTAGTTGGTTTTTTGAGTGTCAGTATAAGTGTCTGATGCCTGTATGGTTCGGTGGGGGGTATTACGTAGTGCATAGGTGCATGAATGAGTGACTCACTGTTTGTATGTGTTGAAGACAGCATGTGCGCAGGACTGTATGGGTGGATGAGTGTGTGCATGGGTGTGTTAGTGAGTGAATGACTGTCTCAATAGTGTCTCTATAAGTAACTACATATGTTTTAAACTAGTATATGTGACTATTGGTGTATATAAGTGAGTATATGTGAGAGTGAGAGATTGAAAGAGTTCCTGTATGAATAAGTATGTGTTTTTATAAGTGATTGTTAAAAAGACTACGTATGTGTAAGTTTCTGTAGAAGTAAGTGTGGTGGTGTGTGTATAACTGTATATGCAGGTAAACGGATGTTTGATTCTTTATTAGCATGAGTGACTATGTGTGTGAGTAACTTTATGGATGAGTGGCGTTGTGTAACAGGATGTATAGGTGTATGAGTACATATGATGAGTGAGTACATGTATGAGTGACTGTATAGGACTGTTGGTGAATGAGTGGATGTGGATGTGGATCTTACAATTACTGAATAGGTTGTTGTAACTGGTATTGGTATGTCCATTGTTTTGAAAATTTTAATTTCTATTTTTGAATGTGTGTATCAAAGGTTATATTAGGGGGAGAGGAGGTCTGCCACTCTATCACAAGGATGATGTCATCAGTGATGTCATCAGTGATGTCATGAGTGATGTCATGAGTGATGTCACTGACCATCTCATGAGTGATGTAATATGTGACGTCATCAGCAGTGCATTGCGGGCGCGCAAGTTATAGTTAGCTGAACTAACTATAACGGGGGAATTTCTATGGTTTTGTACGAGTGAAAAGTCCAGCTAACTATAACGCCCCTGAAACCTATGGTTTTTTCAGTGAATTTCTAAGGTTTTTTAAATGCTAATTCCTAGCTATAACGTGCCTGAAACCTATGTTTTTTTTCAGTGAATTTCAAAGGTTTTTTAAATGCTAATTTCCAGCTATGCCTACAGAGATAGGACATGTGAAGAAAGAAGAAAAAATGCACAGAAAGAAAAAGAGAAATGCAGAAAGAAGCAACAGAAGTCCTCAAAGATGAAGAAAAGTGCAGGAAGAAGTATAACGTGCAGAAATAACCTACAGAAGAGCAGAAACAAGAATTGTTGCAAAATCATCCTGTACCCTCAACTTTTTCAGACAGATACTGGTGGTAACTGAGTCTGACTAACCAGTCCTAGAGCCAGTGCTATGTTAAAAGACACTCAGAATACAGTGAAAACACCTACATACACTAGGGCACACTATGTGTTGGGGTCCCCCTGTGATTAGCATGACCTCCTCTGTAAGCCCCTAGTATATAATAGGACAGGGGATTAAAACTACCTCTTAAAACGCACCACAGGTCGTGTTTGAATACGTCACCTCATGCCCCGTCCCCTCCCTTCCCCACTGTGTAAACACGCCCTGTAGCTGTTTTAAGTTGGGAGATTAAGTCCCCTTGAATCCTGAGGGTCCCTAGGGTCCAACTAGACCACTAGGTACCTCCAGTAAGCGCCACAGAGCTGCGTTGCAGAGAGGTGTAAAAAGTGGCACGGCCTGCACCACCTCTCTGCAACGCAGAGTAGTGGTGCTTACTGGAAGCACCTGGTGGGCTAGTTGGACCCCAGGGTCCCTCAGGATTGAAAGGGAATTATTTCCCCAACTTAAAAACGCGCCACAGGGCCTGTGGGCGTTCTGAGTTGAGAGATTAAGTCCGCTTGAATCCTAAGGGTCCCTAGGGTCGAACTAGCCCACTAGGTACCTCCAGTAAGCGCCACAGAGCTGTGTTGCATGGAGGTGTAAAAAGGGGCGTGGCCTCAGAACACCTGTCTGCAACGCAGCTCCCTGGCGCATACTGGAGATACCTGTTGGGCTAGTTGGCCCTCAGGGACCCTCAGTATTGAAGGGGAATTAATTCCTCAACTTACAACTGGCCAGGGAGCGAGTTTGAGGAGTGCTGCAAGGAGGGGGCGTGGCCTCCGGCGCGATGCCGGTCTTTTATTTATTTATTTTTAAGAAGGAGGGCTGTGTGGCCCCCTTTCTTTTTCTAATTTATTAGCCCTGGGGACCCCATCCCCCAGGGCCTGCACCCTAATTTTTTTTGTTGAAAAAAATTAATTTGGCCCTCCCAAGGCCTTAATCGGCCCCGGGGACCCCAACCCCCAAGTCATGGCCTTTTTTTAAAAATTGTATTCTTTAGGAGGGGGGCTGTGTTGCCCCCCTCCTCAGGCCACTTATGGCCCCGGGGACCCCATCCCCCGGGGCCGGCCTTTGTTTTTTATTTTAAAAAATATATATATATTTATAGAAACAACTAGGACATGCTGGACAAACCGTATGTACCTATCACCATGACGATTTGCGTGATATTCATTAAAAGGCGACTATGCATACAATGAATCCACGTAGAATGTATTCACACCGCTAGTGAAGCTCTGACATGTCTGACACCCTACCATGCCTAATCCCGGCGCCCCCGCTGGTGGGTACTCTCCAAGTAGACACCCTTGTCGTTTATTTATACAAACATGGGTAGCTATTGAAGGGCACATTTAATACACATGCACACCAAGCCATTCAAAGGGGATTCGACAAAAATTCGACCAAACTATGCAAGAAACCCCCTCACGGTTAATAAAACACACATCCACCGCCGGATGTGTAATACTTTTTATTTTACTCTCTGGAAAGGAGACAAACCTCAGTTGAGAGTCACAGCGTGCTCCTGGCTGAGCCCAATGCTGTGTTACACCCACCAGCCAGCTAGTGCGTATGCTATGACACTCTCTAGCCCATGTGCACTGTAACACCACCCCGTGAATATGTCTTGCCACACTTGCCTTCGCACGGGTTACATTGCCCCATTTAACGTGCCTTCCTCGATGCCTATGTTATAAAGCACAGGCCATACATATTACAATCTGGGATCCATATCTTTGTCACAGTGCATATGCAATGTTACACTACCCAGCACATATTTTATATTACAACTTTAGCGACTACTTAGGTTACACAACACTGCCCTGTGCATATTACACTCCAAGGCGCATATCACATAACAAGCGCTAGTGCCTGTGCTATCGCGCGCTCTCCAATGAATCTGTCATTGCGCACAATGTATTGCATATTATATTTCACGCCCCGGTTCATCTTATATCACACTTTTTGGTGCCTAGTTTATACCATATACTATATCTAGTTTTCATTTTCAATCGTGCTCTCAGGACTATGTTCTATATAACACTGCGTCCACCTACCCTTTTCACGGGCATTACATTTTGCGATGGGGGGTGGAGGGTCAGGGGATGTTTCTGCCAAGTGAGCCCGGAGTCACAGTCCCAAACGTCCTCTTCTTCCTGAATAAAAGTGAGATTATGCTGCATACTTGTTCATATTTTAAGTAGTTCGCACAGACACACATTTTAAAAACAATAAAGTTCCTAATGCCCACCTTCTATGAACAGTTAGCTTGCTGCCCCATCCACCTCCTCCCTATCCGCTGTTGTCTGAATCCATGGACTAGCCTCCTCCCTCCTGCCATGCATGGTCTGATGTGCTGCCACTGCCCTGCATTTAGCATGATGTACCAGTCCACTCATCCTGCCCTCCATTGCCCAATTCTATGGCCCATCATTGACCTCCTGCTTAGCCTCTGTGCTTTGCATGCTGCCCCTATTCTCCTCCCCCCTGCCCTCCGATGTCTTTGTGCATGCCCCTGCTCCATCCTTTTTGACCACCATGTTCCATGGACCTGCCACTCCTATCTACTCTGAGTGTTCTGTTGAGCTGCCACTCCCCTACCACCTGCCTAGCATTGTCAGATGACTGTAACCTGTCCCTGCCACCTCCACCCTGCCTGTCCACATGCCATGCCCCTACCACCTTCCTCCTGTCCTCCATGGTCCATTTTACTGCCACACCCTTCTGCCCTCCCTGGTCTGTTGTGCTGCAACTGCTCCTCCTGCCTGCCCCGCGCGGTCTGTTGTGAGGCCCCTTCCCCTGAACTCTCTTGTCTGTGCCCAGATCCTGACCCTCCCTTCTATCCTCCATGGTCCTTTGTGCATGCCCCTGCACCCTCCTTCTTGCCCAGCATAGCCATTGTGCTGTCACTAACCCTCCCGCTTGCCATGCATGGTCTTCTGTGCTGCCATGGCCCCTCCCACCTTCCCTGTGTAGTCAGCTAGCTGCTCCTGACCCCCTCCCACCTTCCCTCCATGGTCTGTTTGTATGCCATCATAGTCTCACTGTTACTCTCCATGGTGTGTCTTGTTTCTAGTGCCAATCCTGCCTGACCTCCATGGTCATCTTGCTGCTCCTGCCCTGCCCCCTTGCCCCCAGCCCTCTGTTTCCATGTGCAGACCCCTATTCCCTCCCTCCTGGCTTGTCGGTTCCATTGTAATGCCCCTGATCCATCCCTCCTGCCCTTTATGGTCTGTTATGCTGCAGCTTTCTCTCCTGTCTGTCCATTATGGTCAGCTAGCTACCATTGCCTCTTTCCCTTCTGTTGTCTGTTGTCCACGTGCATGGTCCTGTCCCCTCCCTATTGCTTTCTATGGATTGTTGTGCTGCACTCCCGTCCCGCATGCCCTGTGTGGTGTATTGTGCTGCGCAAACCCTGATGCCTGCCCTGTAGGGTCAGTTTGGTGCACCTCTCAATGTCCCTCCTGTCCTCTGTTATCCGAGTCCATGTCCCTACCCCAATTCCTCCTGCCTACCATGATCCAATGTACCATACTTGCGAACATTTTGAACTTGGTAAGAGGGAGATTTTGAAATAAAACTGGGGTATTGATTTTCCCCTTTGAGTTACATTGAAAAAGAGAACATTGTAGACAGGAAACAGATCAAGTAAAGCCCATTTGAGCTTAAAAACATTGGACGTTTCCTGGCTGAAACGGGTCTGTTGGCATGTATGGTTGTATGACCACTGCCTCTTCCTTCTGCCCACAATGGTCTATTATATTGCCACAGCCTCTCTTGCCAGTCCTGTATTGTTGGTTTGTTGCCCCTGCCCCCCTTTCCACTGCCCTCCATAGTCTGTTGTGCTGCCACTGCCCTTCCTGCCTGCCTAGTGTGGTCAAATTGTTGCCTCTGCACTCTCCTACCTGCCTTCAATGTTCAGAGTCCGTGCCCCTGGTCTCTGCCTCTCAACAGTATCCCAATGAACAACTAGATTGCTAACATTCTATATTTATTACAAAAGTGTGGAATGCCTGACGTCATCTTGATGTAATCAAAACTGTAATGCCTAGAGCATTTCCTTTAGAAATTACATATATGAGAGGGTCTTATTTGCATCAAAATTACGGTTAGTGCTCTAAAAAACTAAAATGAGGACATATTTTCTGAGTTTTCAAATAGCGACAAAGAACTTTTAAATTATTTGTAATCTTAGTTTTTTATCCAGTTGACCACTTGATTAAATGTTGCATCCAATGGGAGAGGGTGTGGTGTTGCTTCCAGAGCTGCAGACTTTGCAACTGGGGAACCAGGTTGTAGTTTCTGCTTCAGCTCAACATTCTGTGATTCTGGTCAAATCATTTAATCTCCCCATGTCTACAACCAAAATGAATTTGATCTTGTGTGATGTAACCAATGTTCATGTAAAGCACTCCAATACCTGCAAGTCTGCACTATATAAAACTGCAAATACACCAAAAATAAGTGTTTTGCACACTTCTGTCATTGGGCTACATTTGGGTGATATTTGGGCTACATTTGGGCTCTTTTGTTTCTGGTGGCCATTTTAGGAGATTTATTTGTTATGAAGTTTCCTAATTTCCTCATTTACTGCAGTCTCCTCAGTAGGAAATGCTTTCAGTTTTTTACTTTGATTCCATCAAGAAGGTATTCAGATATGTCACACATTTGCCAGAAATTCTGAATGTTAGCACTCTAGTTGCTCATTAGATCACTGTAGTAAAGCTACTGCTCACCACAAAAGTCTGCTGCTGGTATTAAAAGTGCATGTTTCAGTCTGCATGTCAGAATGTTTTTATGAAATAAAAGAGGATTTCAGAAGTCAAAATGTGCCCTAGTTGTTCTTTCTGCAGCACTAATCATAATTTATATGGCAAAATGAACCCCCTCATTTAGTTCCTTTGTAAATTAAATGTTTTAAGTGTTACCACTTTATTCCAATCAAGATGGCTTCAGGTGTGCCATACTTTTGTCATAAGTAAGACTGTTAGCGCTCTAGTTGTTCTTCAGAACACTCTGGGACATTCTGTCATTGGGCTATATTTGGGCTACATCTGGGTGATATTTGGGCTACATTTGGGCTCTTTTGTCTCTGGTGGCCATCTTGGGAGATTTATTTGTTATGAAGTTTCCTAATTTCCTCATTTACTGCAGTCTCCTCAGTGGGAAATACTTTCAGTTTTTTACTGTGATTCCATCAAGAAGGCATTCAGATGTGTCACACATTTTCCATAAATTCTGAATGTTAGCACTCTAGTTGCTTATTAGATCACTGTAGTAAAGCTACTGCTCACCAGGGAAGTCTGCTGCTGGTATTGAAAGTGCATATTTCAGTCTGCATGTCAGAATGTTTTAATGAAATAGAAGAGAATTTGAGAAGTCACTCAAAATGTGCCCTAATTTTTCTTTCTGCAGCACTAATCATACTTTCTATGGCAAAATGAACCCCCTCATTTTGTTCCTTTTTAAATTAAATGTTTTAAGAATTACCACTTTATTCCAACCAAGATGGCTTCAGGTGTGCCATACGTTTGTCATAAGTAGGACTGTTAGCGCTCTAGTTGTTCTTTAGAACACTCTGGGAAGCTGCAGTAGAACACAAAGGAATCAACTGACAGTCTCTGCCCTTGTTGGATGTACATGTTTTACTGAGAATGTCAGACTTCATTCTTACATGACTGAGAAAGATAATGTGAATTTACAGAAAATATGCTCTCAGTTTAGCTCATAAATCACCTTCCAAACCTCTGTGGGAAAAGTATGAGAAAATAGTTTTCTCTCAAACATGGTTCGTGATATCACAGCAGAAGGCTTTTTCACATGGTAAAATCACCTTAGAACACACCACAGTTCCTAAAATGAGTATGGTACCATCAACAAATGATTTATAATGTAACTCAAGTCTTAAAACCTTCTATTAACTGCAATGCTTTTTAATGAGGTGCTATCATGTATATTGGTCCCAAGATGGCTGCCAACACTTCTTGGATGAAGTGCTGACAGCCAATCAGATCTCACGATGAGATGTGTGGTTAGGCTCAGCCCAGATATATATGTGATTTTACTTTTGATTTTCTCAGGAACTACTGAAAGGATTTATACCATATATGCAAAAGGCACATGCCTGACCTGAGTACTACCTCTTTGCCAAATTTCAAGTAATTCTGTTCAGCCGTGCGGGCTGTACCTTAGACTAAAGGTCCCTATGGAAAATTGCATGGGGAACATGCGTTTTGGGACCCCCCTTTTTTCTCAGCCCTCGCTTGACGAATCCCCCCGAGACTTTCAGGGTAGGAGCGGAGCGGAGCGCCCCACCTATTTTAAAAATTGCGCGAGGATTCGTCAACCGGCGCCAAAGTTATTCCAAATAGAATGTTGAGGTTTTCCTATAGGTAATATATATATATATATATATATATATATATATATATATATATATATATATATATATATATATATATATATATATTCACTGAAAAAACCATAGGTTTCAGGTACGTTATAGTTAGAAATTAGCATTTAAAAAACCTTAGGTCAAGGAAGTGCCTTTTGTAGGTTTGGTGTAAATCTGTTCAGTAGATTCTGAGAAAATAGCCTTTAAATCAATATATATATCTGAGCCCGCTTACGGTACGCTTACCGTACGCTTACCGTAAGCGTACGGTGGCGTGCGCGAGCGCGATTCTGATTGGCTCTTAGATCTTAGTAAACATTCGAATCGGCCGAAACCAGGAAGCGGCGTCCGCCATTTTGTCTCTCGCACTGAGTGTTGTTTATCAAACATGATGGCCAAAAACATGTTACGGGGCTGTTTTGACAACTCCCTCCCACATAGTCATGTTGAGGGAGTCCCCAAACATCCCCCAAGAGCAAAAACGGTTTTATTTTTTTTTCGGCAATTTCGCCGAGTACGCTTACCGTACGCTTACCGTAAGCGTACGGTAAAAAAAAAAAAAAAAACACTATCCACACTTACCCCACCCCCTGTGCTTTTGGTGGCCGTAGGGCACCAAATGTACAGGGCTTATTAATAGGTAAAAAAACTAAATTTTGGCAACATGAAATTATAAAATCGAAATAAAAAAAACACTATCCACATTGACCCCACCCCCTGTGCTTTTGGTGGCCGAAGGCCACCAAATGTACAGGGCTTATTAAAGTTGATAAAAACCGTGCACAGAACGAACTGCGTTAAGTGGGCGCGCACGCCTCGAATGGCGTAAAGTAACTTAGCATTTAAAAAACCGTACAAATTCACTGAAAAAACCATAGGTTTCACACACGTTATAGTTAGGAATTAGCATTTAAAAAACCTTGCAAATTCACTGAAAAAACCATAGGTTTCACACATGTTATAGTTAGCGGAAATTTTACTGATAAAAAACCAGTGAAATTGCCCCGTTATAGTTAGTGCTGGCAACTATAACTCACGCGACCGCAATCTTCTGCTGATGACATATGTGGCTTTATGAAAAAAAAATATTTGTAATATATGTATAGCTAAAAATGTATGGAAGAAGACATGGGCAAATAAGTGTCTAAATACAGTATTAGCATCAGCAGAGGATTGCGGTCGCGTGAGTTATAGTTGCCAGCACTAACTATAACGGGGCAATTTCACTGGTTTTTTATCAGTAAAATTTCCGCTAACTATAACATGTGTGAAACCTATGGTTTTTTCAGTGAATTTGCAAGGTTTTTTAAATGCTAATTCCTAACTATAACGTGTGTGAAACCTATGGTTTTTTCAGTGAATATATATATATATTAATATATATATATATATATATATATATATATATATATATATATATATATACATCAATTTTACATGAATCACTCAGCTGATTCACAAACGGCGGCATGGTGGAGGCCCCTCAGTCGTGGCAGGGGCCCTGAGCTGAGTACAGGCCCCCCCACTACCACGACTGTGAGGCCTTTGCCACGAGTAGTACAGAGCCCCTTCGTGAATCGGGCCCACAGTGTTTTTAGGTGAAACAGACAGAGTAGCAAAAATATGCAATCCTGTCGGTGTTTAGTATTCCTTGAGGAGGAAGCAATTCCTAGTGACTAAATGAATCATTGAATATACCGCAATCATTGTATTAAGTGTCTTCATCATGGCAAGAATTACCAGTGTAGAAACTACCAACATCATGAGAGGACCTAGCTTCATGATATGGACATCCTGAGTATGCCAGGACAAGTTGAAAGATATTGGTGGGCACTATCAAGCCACAGATGCCCACATTACTCCAAAGGTTACCACTCTGAGACCGGAGGAGGGCCCTATTACATCACAGTTTGACCAGTATATGAGAAGGGGATATGGCACAGTAGACTAGTCACCCAGATGCTATGGGTGACTTGAGTTATAACTGTTGGATTACTTGATATTTTCAGTGACACATACACAAGGCACATACACAAATGGACATACATGCCACACAAACTTAACACATACATTTTCTACACACATATTTTGCAAACAGGATCACCAATTATCACTATATTAGTTAGAAAAGGATGTATTAGTCCTACTGTAGTCCTAATTTTGATGGCTGCATTAATACCAATTCAATTTTAACTAGGTCTTTGTATTTTTATACATTCAGCATGTTATATGGAGATTGTTAAACAGTGCATATACCAAAATCGTACCAAAAATTAAAACAAACAAACATGGGAAAAGAAAATAAGCATATTATTTGGGCAAAAATGTGGTGGAGGGCAAAACAAAAACCTGTCCTTCTATGTTATTGAGGGGATACCCAACTATGTCGAGTTCTAGATGTGCATGGTGGTCTTTCATCATATTTTGAGACTAGAACAAGTAGAAACACCTCCCATTTCGTTACCTCCACATCTCCGACCCTCATGCGCTGTTACACACATATTTCATGTTCAGCTATTGTCCATAATGCCATGTTGGAAGCAGACAGTCAGTTACTTGCTTTCAATCTTTTGGCTAAATCAACAAACCTACAGTTGGACCTCTCAAGCCACAGGGCCAGCATACATACCAACATTTCACAGTGTCAGGGCCTCAGTCTAAGAAGATACATTGTACAATTACACAAATTGAATCCCCCCATCGAGGCAGGAACAGGGGTCAGTTACCTCTGCTAGTTAGGGACAAGCCCAAATCAAGTGAAAGAAAGCTGATTTGTCTCCTCAGGATCTGGCACAATAAACCAGGACCCTTTGGATGCGTAATGTCCAATTGTTTTGTTATTGGGTAATTGTGGTGCATAATTCAAGTGGAAATGTTTGAAGCTAAATCTCTGAGATACCTTAACTACATGAACGAGTTCTTATACCCATTCCTGCACCAAAAGTCTAACACCCATATCAGTACTCCAAATTGTCTTTAGATCACTTAAATCACATGTAATTTCTGCTCTAAAAGAATGGTGGAAGATTGTCACCTGTTTGATAGACTCCACCAAAATTGATTAAATCATTCAACAATTCATCTGTAGTAGGTCAAGAGCTCATAGCACCAATTTAATTGAGCTGTCCCGCAAGAAATGCAGGTGTCAAGAATTGCTATACCAGAATATTAGGATCCCCACATATATGTGAGAAATAGCAAAGATCACTTGAGTCATATATGCAGTCCACCTGAGCCAAGTCTGCAGCAGTATGATTTATGATGCACCATCCTCACTTGTTTTTTAAGTCCTAAGAAGCCCCGCATGCATAGCTTGGAAGCATACACTTTACTAAGACCAGTCCATATTAGGTATTTGATCCAACAGCAGCTAGCTACACTCAATGTGGCTGGACAACTGGACAAGCCCTCTCATTAAGAAGAGAGCACCTGTCATATTTGTCATGCCCAATGTTCTACATATACCATGAAACTCAGCTCACTCCCTGAATACAGCCATCACATTACACAATGCATTTTGCAGCCATATAACAAAATTCAAAGTCAAGTGCATCTAAGCAACCCTCTTAGATCTGTGGATACAGTTCAAATACACAATCAAGGAATCAAGTTTTCATAAGAACTGTTGATTAGGAATCATAGAAACAATAAGAAAATAGTAAAACGGTTGGGGAAGGAGCAACATTTTGGTCAAGGTCCCTTTATCTGTTGTTGAATTTTAAGACATTTACAGAAAACAATGGAAGACAGGGTTGTAGTGAGGGCCCTAGTGAAGTTTTCCCAAATCACATACTCTGACTGCCTGCAAATTTGAATGCCAAGGCCACAAAATGGGCATTGTTCCCATACCATATCTGTTGGAGACATCACTCTACATAAATCATGGTAAAGGTGAAGAAACAGGATTTCCTCACATTGACCTAATGACAGGAGGAGATGGTGAACGCAGTTGAATATTGCATCAGAGCCCCTCCACTCAGCAAGACTTTGGGCATTTAAAGAAGGACATCGTCTTAATTTAACAAAATTGTATGAATGTTACAGTTGATATTGGTACTATATGTTGTACCAATATACCTTGTCACATGCCAAGTGCTCCATTACTAAAGCAAAAAAGGACAGCAACAGAGGGCAGCTGTGATGTGTAAAATGCCATACTAATAAGTAACCTGAGATAACACCACCTGTCTTAATGCGTGCTATTGGCTGCAAATACAAAAGCTGGATCCATGTGATGAGCACAGCACAGACAATGTGTCTCAAGACATTAAAAAGATACTGCCTATTGATTTACTTCCAAGGTTTTTTTTAATATTGATGGAAGGCACAGTCAATTCCAGTTTAAACCCTGGGCAGATCTTTGTGATATGGAATAGATTCCATATATTCGCAGAGGTGCTCCTGCCTAGCACAAACCCCCTCTGGTCTGGGTGGACAACCCAGGCAATACTGCCAACAGTGTCATGGCAAGGACCTTTTTCAGAATCCTATAGCCTAAGTTGAGTGTCGATAGGATGACCTGTTGAGTGGATCATTGTTTGGGGGTTTTGGAACCACAATAATTGCATCCTGTGCAGTTTGTGGCAAGGCACCCTTTGATCTTGCAGCTCAAAAAAATGCAGTAAAGGTTGCAACATTTGCCCTTAAAATGTACCATAGAACTCAGGGGGTCAACAATTACTACTTGGATTCTTCACAGGGGCCAAATATGGCACCACTGGTTTATTCTCAGCTAGGGTATGCAGACAGAATATCGAGTTGGAAATGTCGACTTACACTAATATCGAGTTGGAAATATTGTGACACAGAAATATCGACAGCAAGAATATCGTGGTCAAGAATATCGACTTTAAGGTAAGAAATATTGTTTTTAAAAATGTCGAAGACAATAATATTGTATGTAAAAATATAGTTGTTTAAAATATAGATTTTTACATTAGTAATATGTGTTTTAATATGTATTTCAAATGTATGTGATCTATTTTTTGGTGACAAGTATTGTTTTTGGTTTTAAATATATATGTTAAATTGTTAGTAGTTATCAATTTTATTTTAATTAAATTTTGCATTTTTTAGTTCCATAGTGGGTTGAGGGTTTATAGGGGAATAGGGTGGGAAGTAATTTAATTATCATAAATTATTGATTTTTTAAAATTGATTAATATTTATTTAATTCAGATTTTATAGTGCTAATTGTGGGAAGCAATTTTTTATTAAGTACTTATCAATTGGCTGTTAATTATTATTAATTAATTCATTGATAATTAATTATGTTAATTGTGGCATTTTTTTTTAGGAGCGGGGGGGGGTTTTAGGGGTAAAGGGTGGGAAGTATTTTATTTTTAATTAATTAATAATTATGTGGTAATTAATGCTAATTAATTAATTAAAATTGAAATATGGCAATTGTGTAATTAATTTTAGATGTGAGTTGTGGGCAGTCATTTATTTTTAATTAATTATTAAGTAGTTGTTAATTAATATTATTTTTTTATTTTAAAATTAATTATGGAAGTTGAGTAATGATTTTTAGGTGTGGGTTGTGGGGTGCATAGGGGTAGAGGGTGGAAAGTAATTTATGTTTAATTAATTAATAATTAGTCTATCATTAGTATTAATTCATAATTGTTTATTTTTTGTGTGAGTTTTGGTTTTGTAGGGGTAACATTTGGGGAGTAAATTAATTTGTATCTGTTTTAATTTTCTTTTTTAATTAATAATATTTATTTAATTGATAGTAAATTATGTTAATGAAGGAGGTACATTTTTTTAAATTTAGATGTGTGTTGTGAATTGTGCGGTGTTACAGGGTAGGAAATAAAAAATTATTAAATATATGTAATAATTAATATTTTTGTTTATAAAAAAATTCTAATTAAAAATAGTTATTTGTTTGTAAATTGATTTAAAATGTATTTAATATAATATTTCTAGGTATTTGTCACATCTATTCAACATTATAATATTTTTATATTTTTTATATTTTAGCAATATTTTTATATATTTTTCATTTAAAAAAAAGTATTTTGTGTTGGTAATATTTTGTTTCTTTTTTAATTTTGAAATGACTGGAGTGGGAATATTAATTTGTACTCCTCTGCTATCCAACACTTTCCCTATTGTTGTACTAACTGGAGTGAGAATAGTATTTTTTACCCCGCTGCTATCCAGCACTTTCTCTACAGTTGCACTCACTCGAGTGGAAATAGTAATTTTTACCCCTCCGCTATCCAACACTTTCCCTACTGTTGCACTCACTGGAGTGGGAATAATAATATTTACCCGTTAGGCACTGAAGCTGCTCCTGCTGTTTCCCATGAGCAACTGAATCGTGGTTACCAGATTGATATCTCAGTTATGAGGAGCATGTTCCATCTTGTCCAGAGTCTCTACTGATGGCCATGCCTTCCTGCTTGGCTCCTGTTATTTCCCTCCAGGTGACGTCCTTTTCTTGGGTTCAACCACAGTCTTAGTGCACCATTAGTTTTTCTGGGCTACTGGAAACTGCAGGATTAAAGTCTTAAAAGTGTGTCCAGCAGAAGTGCTTTTCTGCAGTATGTCTCACTTCATTCATATCTAATTAAGACCATCTGCTACAATACTGATTTCAGCACAAATGGGAGTTTGAGTCTAATTTGCCTGGGCTAATTTTTGCAGATAAAAGTAAAGCCTGGTAAAATTTGTCTGGGGTAGAATTAGATTTTCCTTGAACAATGTAAAAAAATCATTATTTGAGTGGTATTCACCATTTACATTTGTGAAACTCTAAATAGGGAGGTAAAACAACTTATGGTAGATACTGCACAATGCGATAGTGTTTTTTTTATGGGTTAAAGTATTAGCTCATCAAATAATGCCCCTCTAGGAATAATAGTATTAACAAAGTGGGATGAGAAATTGGTAGAGTTTTTTACGGAGTCAAGGAGAGTGCCACCTGGTGAAAAGATTTTTAGATAAGATCACTCAGACAACACAATGCACTCTTTCCGAGGTCTAGTGGCAGGCAAACTCACAACTAGGCAATAAGGCCTTAAGAGCTGGAAATTTTGAAAGAATGAATTTTTTGTCACCATGGATTGTATATTATACTTCTAAAGCACTCCATAGAAGGTATCCAGGATTGGAGGATTGATGTTATCGTTGCCAGCAGCTGGGGGGTGGCGATTTGGTACATACTTTTTTTACCTGCCGAATGATAGTACAGTTTCTGGGAAAAAGTATTTGTCGCTCTAACTGTAGGCTTGCAGAGAAGAATTGAACCCGAAGCTGGTGTGACGCACTTTGGCTTGGTGAGGCAGAGGCAAACTTTGCCATTGGTTAAAGGGGGGAACCATTTATCACAATTGCTTCTCTAGTAACATGATCTGATCTTGCAGAACTGAAGGACAAGTAGAGTACCAACATACGTGGGGCCATACTATCAAGGAACGGCGATAACATTAGCACCGCTTTAGCGGAAGGAAACTGCCGC
Organism: Triturus cristatus; assembly: GCF_964204655.1. Taxonomy (NCBI): domain Eukaryota; kingdom Metazoa; phylum Chordata; class Amphibia; order Caudata; family Salamandridae; genus Triturus; species Triturus cristatus. The sequence continues at coordinate 922,625,423 of NC_140593.1, read as the reverse complement.
TAAAGCGGCGATAATGGGCTTGATAATATACCCTTGTGAATTCCCATAGAAACCGAGGTTCACACCAGAACCTGGACTTCTATGGGAATTCTCTAGGGCATATTATCAAGCCCATTATCGCTGCTTTAGCGGCAGTTTCCTGCCGCTAAAGCGGCGATAATGTTATCGCCGTTCCTTGATAATATGGCCCCTAGAGTGGCATAATACAATGAATTGAACAAAAAAGGAAGCCTGTGTAACATGGGTTGGGGCTATTAAAAGATTTACTACTGCATGGCAATTTATGGATGGAATAGAAAATGTTGAAGTGTAAGATTGTGTAAACAATACCAAGGTACATTGTGTGCACGGAATGAGGAGATCTTACGTTAAATTATTTAAGCACGGTAGCACATTGTATCAAGAATTACTTGCTGCTAGGTAGTCTTGGAGTGGAATATGGAAGGATGCGCTTTATTTAGGCTTAGAATAATATTGTTGGCATAAATATTAAAACTATGCTTACCTTAGAGACGATTGCACTTTTTTGAAATCTAATGATGCATTGTACTTTATTTAAGCACTGAAGACAAAAAATAATTTATATGAGTAGAAGAGTATTACGTTTTAAAGACACAATTTCTTTTTTAATCTGGCTCTGCTACGATGCACTTTATTGATGTCTAGAATAACATTGTTGATTAATGTGAATTCATTTGTCATCTCAATGTTTTAATCTACGATTAAGCTTTCAAACGGAATCCCGGCACGATGCACTTCATTTATGTTTCGAATAACATAGTTGATTGATGTAGAACAACATTAGATCTAAGTGTTCCAATTCATAAGGATGCTTTCTTAATGTTGTTTCGGTACGATGCACTTTATTTTATGTCTAAAAAAATACTGTAGATTATAATTGTGAAATAACAATGGATCCCAATGGTTCAAAATATGATGTTTATTTTGAACGAAATAATGGTAATTGACTTTTTATGATTTAATGGAGCACCTTATGTTTCTGATGAAAAATAAAGCAGGGGCCACCCTGTAAACACCCGCAAAGTGGACAGTGCATCTATTCAGAACAGCGATTCCTTTCAGTGTCTGTTTAAATGTGCAGTACATAGAGGTGGCAATTAAAAGACAGATAACGTCGTAACACTGGATCAACAGGGAATGTAAAGATATTGGTACGTGACGAGTCTATTGTATCTGAATAGTTCAATAAAATCAGATAGTGAATTTATAAGCCTAATTGTCAATTGTGTCAACAGAGTTTCAACCCAGAGTGGTTCATTAGTTTATCATGAGGCCAGTGACATTTATGAGCATGAACAGAAATAAATGAAAGAGTAACATTCTGGTCCCAGTAGTGGTGAGCAAAATTTGTGTAATTTGCATTTGCATAATTATGCAAAACTTCAGAGACATTACATAAAATTCAGTGAAATGAAAAACCAAAGATTAGCCTGTTACAGACACTCCTGAGGCGGAAGCCGGGAGGTACCATTGCCGTTTTTAAAGCACTGTAATGGAAAATCTGTTTTAAAATTACCTGTTGTTGCACATTTCCTCGAGCACTCCCCCCTCCTTAGAGCTGCTCTCATTCACCGCGCAGCCGATCTGAACGCTGCCGCGGGCCTGTCAACAATTTGCCGCCATCAATCAGGGAAGTGAGGCCACGCCCACCGCCCTGAGGCCACGCCCCCCCTGCAGACTATATGACGCGCTACTTCACAAACCCGCATTAGCCTGTTACAGACACTCCTGAGGCGGAAGCCGGGAGGTACCATCGCTGTTTTTAAAGCACTGTAATGGAAAATCTGTTTTAAAATTACCTGTTGTTGCACATTTCCTCGAGCACTCCCCCCTCCTTAGAGCTGCTCTCATTCACCGCGCAGCAAATCTGAACGCTGCCGCGGGCCTGTCAACAATTTGCCGCCATCAATCAGGGAAGTGAGGCCACGCCCACCGCCCTGAGGCCACGACCCCCTGCAGACTATATAAGACGCGCTACTTCACAAACCCGCATTAGCCTGTTACAGACACTCCTGAGGCGGAGGCCGGGAGGTACCATCGCCGTTTTTAAAGCACTGTAATGGAAAATCTGTTTTAAAATGACCTGTTGTTGCACATTTCCTCGAGCACTCCCCCCTCCTTAGAGCTGCTCTAATTCACCGCGCAGCCGATCTGAACGCTGCCGCGGGCCTGTCAACAATTTGCCGCCATCAATCAGGGAAGTGAGGCCACGCCCACCGCCCTAAAGCCACGCCCCCCTGCAGACTATATAAGACGCGCTACTTCACAAACCCGCATTAGCCTGTTACAGACACTCCTGAGGTGGAAGCCGGGAGGTACCATCGCCGTTTTTAAAGCACTGTAATGGAAAATCTGTTTTAAAATTACCTGTTGTTGCACATTTCCTCGAGCACTCCCCCATCCTTAGAGCTGCTCTCATTCACTGCGCAGCCGATCTGAACGCTGCCGCGGGCCTGTCATCAATTTGCCGCCATCAATCAGGGAAGTGAGGCCACGCCCACCGCCCTGAGGCCACGCCCCTTCCACTGTCCTCAAAAGGATGTGCCTCAGCAGGACGCGCAGCGGACGCGCGCTGCGGGCGCGCCGCCAGCGCGCCAAAGGTCCGCGCCCGTCCGCGCCAGTACGAGCCCAGGGCCCAGCCTCCCTGTTTCTCTCATTTCTTCCCCCATTACCTATTCATCAGACACTCTTCGGAAACTGGCAACAAGCACCCCGGCCCTCTGTCTTCACTCAATTTCTCCTGATGAGCATCACAATAAATGCAATCACTGTGTATACAAACTCACTCCGCAGTCACTCCCCAAAAAGAGAACAATCAAAATGGCTCTGCTCAATTGCAGATCACTCCCCAAGCACAGCACCGAAATAAACCTACTAATTCTGAACAACGACATTGAAGTGCTGTTCCTCACGGAAACATGGATAAATTCCGCATCCGATCCAGACATAGTCCAAGCCCTTCCTCAGGGCTATAACATTAAACATCTGGACAGACCGCAAGGATCAGGAGGCGGATTAGCAATAATCACAAAAGCCCACCTCACCTGCCAGCTTAAGGGCAGTCCAGTCCTTAACTGTGAAAACGCTCATTTTTCCCTACATCTCTCCCCGGAAAAAACTTTGTCGGGTTTACTCATATACCGACCCCCGGGGCCACTTGGATAGTTCCCAAACTCTCTGGTAGAGACTGCCACCTCCCTGGCCTGTTCATCTTCCAACTTCACAGTGCTAGGAGACCTTAACATCCACTTCGATGACCCAGGGAACAAAATAGTGGGAGACCTCAAAGAAGATCTCTCAGCACTCAGCCTCTCCCTGAAAAATCTCCTGCCCACTCATAATAAGGGCCACCTTTTGGACCCTATCTTTTCAAATATTCAAGAACTCTCCACATCCTCTCCCCTACCCATCCCCTGGACAGACCACCACCTTATCCTCCTCAAAATCCCAATCCCAATCACCAGTCAAATCAGCCCCAGCCTTCCACTTCAAGCGCCTTTGCGCCCGTGGAACAAACTAAACACGGATGCCTGGACTCACCAGCTCACAGCCTCTACCCCTACCTTGAATCCGGACCCCTCACTAGCAGACATCCAATTCCGTGACTGGATTGAATCGTCTCTGGACGCGGTTCTCCCCGTCAAACAACTCCCTAGTAAGAGGAATTCCTACAAATCCCCCTGGTTCACTACGGAACTACGAGATCTCCGAAAAAAATGCAAAAAACTGGAACGTCGCTGGAGAAAAGATTGGAACCTTGACAACAAAGAAACCTATAAATCGGCCATGAAGCAATATAAAACACTCATCAAAAACACACAAGCCTCGTATTACGAAGGAAAAATCATGGCTGCCTCCAACTCCTCCAGGGAGACTTACCGCATAGTAAAAAGTCTCATGAAAGTCCCTGAACCGCAGCCGGCCGCCGATCCCACCGGTGTCAGGTGTACCCAACTCGCCGAGTTTTTCTCAGCCAAAATTTTAAAAATCATCAGGACCTTCCCCAATACCTATCCCCCAACTAACCTCCCAGCTGGGTCCATCGACCCAGACGCACCAACTCTGAAAGCTTTCCTCCCCGTCACCATCGAAAGGCTGTTGGACACTCTCAATCGTGTGAAGAGTGGCTCCCCAGATGACCCAGCCCCCATGAGCAAACTTAAACTAGTAGCCCCCACCATTTCCCCCCATCTCATGAGGCTGATAAATGCCTCTCTCTCCAGCGGGATAGTTCCCGCCAGCTGGAAAAGCGCGATAGTGCGTGCACTCATAAAGAAACCTCACTTAGACCCCTTGGACCCTTCTAACTTTAGACCCATCTCCCTCCTCCCAGGCATCAGCAAAGTGGCAGAGAGAATTGTGAATGAACAGCTCTCAACATTCCTAGAGACTAACAACCTCCTTCACCACTCGCAGACAGGGTTCAGACCTGCACAGGGAACTGACACTGCCCTCCTGGCCGTAACAGAGGAGACAAGGTCCATTCTGGATGCAGGAGGATCAGTGGCAGTGATCCTCCTGGACCTGAGTGCCACCTTCGACACGGTGGACCATACCATCCTTCTCCACCGTCTCCGAAAAACGGGCATTTCGGAGACCGCCCTGGCATGGCTAAAATCATTCTTGGAACACAGGACCTTCCAAGTGGCCGACAGCCACGGTCACACAACTAGTCGTCTCCATCAACCAGGCCGATCAATCAATGGAGAACTTAGTCTCCTGCCTGTACAATATATCTATATGGATGGGAGACTCCAGGCTCAAACTCAACTGAGAGAAATCCGAAATCATGCTTCTAGGCGACCCAAACAAACTCCCCAAAAACCTTGCCTGGCCAGCTAGCATGGGCACCCCCCCCCCCAACACCAAAACAAGAAATCAAAAGCCTAGGCTTCTGGCTAGACCAGGACCTCAGTTTCAGAGCCCAAGCGAGAAAGACAGCCGGCACCTGCTTTGCGAGCAGCTCGTAAGATCCTTCCGCTTATCCCCCCCCAGTCTAGGAAAATTCTGATTCAGGGCCTCATCATATCAAGATTAGACTACGGAAACGCCCTATACCTAGGCGTACCTGTAGCTGTCATAAAAAAACTTCAGCACACCCAGAGCACTGCAGCAAGATTACTGACGGGAACGCAATCTAGATGCTCAGCCAAACCCTCCCTTAAGGCGCTTCACTGGCTTCCCATCCAAGAACGCATCTCCTTCAAAGCCTTGTGCATCTCGCATAAAATCTTACAAGGCAAAGGCCCACCAATATTGAGACCTCTCATCATGCCGCACAAATCTACCCGACAGCTCAGGTCAGTCACCCTGTTTCTGGCGAGCGGCCCCAGAATAAGGAAAGCTCGCACTGGCGGCCGCCGCTTTTCTTATAACGCTCCTAAGCTATGGAACAGCCTCCCCCTCAACATACGCAAAGAAAACAATTTACTATCATTCCGCAGACTGCTGAAAACCTGGTTGTTCCCCCAATAATCCATCCCTAGGAGTACTGTCAAGCTGTTACGTTAGCGCTGGGACGCCCGAGGGTAGCTATGCGCTCTAGAAATCCTTAATCAAATCAAATCAAATCAACCAGCTTTTGACACTATATTATACCTCCTCGCATTAATTTTATTTGTGAAGATGCATTTTGTGATAAAAACACATGCTCCACAAACAGCCACCCACATTTTTGTTATGTGGGTTGTTCCTGTGCACTTTCACTATGTTTTTGTCGTGAATGGTGCGTATTTGTGCGACATTGTTTAATTGCATAATTTTGTGCATTTCTTGTACCTAGTATAATGTGAAATTACTGAAATTATGCAAGGTTATGCCAGTATAATGGAAATTTCAACTGACCTGAGTTCCTAGTTTAATGGACGTGGAAATCCTAATTTGATGGATTGTTCAGAAATTGAAAATTGTAAGCATTTAAAAAAAGGTCACAAGGACTGTAAGTCCCATGAAATCACGGTAATCGTGCAAAGTGATGGCTGAAGCGGGTCGCCCGCTCGTCAAAAGACACATCAATTGTAGATCAGATCGTGTAAGGTAACTAATATGGTGCCTTCCAAAGCAGAAACTTTCTTCATTGGTTAGGCTAGCTGAACCCTGCAATTGTGAGACTCCAGTTCTATCAAATTAAATGTGATCTATAGGTTATCAGGCAAAGTACAATTGTATGGCAGCCTCAGATCATTCCAGATGTCCTTACTGCACTTCTTAAGTGACACATTTAATATATATTTTTACTTGTTGGCAAAGTCATTATTGCACTTGCATGGAGGGGCAATTGACCACTGACAGGAAAACTGTTACAAGAATATTATAACTTTTAATGTCTAGAAATGGGGAAACAAAGAAGGACAATTAAATATACTATTGGCGTGGAATTTACTCAACCAGTGTCTCCTGTAATGACTGTCCCAAATTCACTTTTGTTGAAAGTAGCACGATTTTTTGGGAGGCAATGAGGAAGGAAAAGTAGCAAAAAGAAAAAATGCCTCCAGTGATCTGCATTTGTATTTGGTTCTTGCTTTTTCTTCTCCCGTCCTTGTTTCCCTCTATTACTGCGCTTTGAATTAAGAAAAGGGGAAACAGAATAGACAAGTTCAACAAATCTTTTTCTGATGCACATTGTGTATAGATCAGTAACAAAAGCTTTCCACCATTGTTGACTCTGTATGGACTGGATCAGACACGATAACCAGAGGGGCATTTGGGCCAAAATTGACTAATTGATTTAGAATTTCATAATTAGTAACTCGATATTTGTTGATGGGTGAGTTCAATATTTTGTAAATATTTGGCAGGTTTAGGGGGAAAGGTGCTCAGGGTACCGCAATAAATGAAGAGACCTCTTAAAATATCAGGTCTGAATTTTGTAATGAAAATATCACATGGGTCACTCTCTGGCGCTGTTCTGAAATTATGGTTTTAAGGTCTTTGGTTAATCAGCTCCTTAAGATATTCTGACAGGTGACTTCATAAAACAATCAAGTCTGGAGACATCGGTCAACCAAGGTCCCTCTTTCCAATTTCCTGGATAATGTTCTCACTTTATTGGGAATTTCATGAAAAAGTGAAAATTTGAAGAGTTATAAGAAGAAGAATTTGCATTTCTCGTATGATGCGGAATGGCAGAAAAAATGCAGGTACTAATTAACTTCAATACAGTGGATTGATAGGAAGCATAAGCCTATCATAAACAAACACATGGGTAAAATGGTTTTGCTGCTGTGCCACCTAGACAAAGAAGAGCGTTTCGAATGCAATATTCCAGTGCCCATTGGGTGAGAGTTCCTTCTGATTGCTGGTAACCTGCCTTATATATAGGAATTATAGCTGTTGGTCCAGGCCAATTTCAAGTGGCTTGTAAGGGAATGTAAGAACACGGGGGCATATCATCATGCCCCGGAGATAAAATTATCGCCGCTTTAGCGTCCGTTTTCGGACGGAAAGCGGCGATAATTTTATCACCTAATCAGCAAGGTCACGCTATCGCGTGAATCCTTGCATTATCGCCCTTTCCCCCAACGCCCATCTTTGCATCTCTAATGAGATGCAAAGTGGGCGTTTCTGCCCTGACATAACTGGAGAAATGTCGCTAAGCGACATTTCTCCAATTATCAATGGGCACGCTAACCTGCAGAGCGACGAGCAAAGTAGTGATAACCTCTGTTATCGCCACTTTCTTAACGCCTGCTTCAAAACTGACTTAGCCATGATATCCTATGTAAGGTGGATATCATGGCTAAGTATGCCTTGCTCTATCAGCAAACTTTCGCCAAACCTTATGCGATTATCGCTGTATTTCCAGCGATAATCGCACAATTGTTAGCTTGCGCTCTGAATTTGATCGCTTTGGAGATAAGCGTTGCTGATAGCACGCTTTCTCCGCGATAAAATTCAGAGTTGGCCGGCGATAATTATCCTCGTGCTAAGAGCGCTGAGCGATAACTATCGCATAGGCCTTGATGATATGCCCCACGCCTGTGAAAGTATTGTGTTTAACTTATTAATAGGTTTCTGTTGGCGGGGTGGCCATAGAAAATTAGGTTTGAGCTGAGAGGAGCTCAAATTTGAAATGAGTGATACATAATGACAGGGAAGGACTTGTCAAAGAAAAAAATGAAATAAAGTAAAATTGTCAGTATCTTAAACAATAAATGTGTGTTAAAGTAGAAAATTAACATGAAACAATTAAATATGTTAAACTGCAGTGTGCAGCTGGGTTGGCACATTGCTCCTTGAAAGACATAGAGCAACTTCCTCATCCTAGGATTTCATTTTTTAAATCTGCATTTTCTGAAAATTTCAGTATTTGCCCACTTTACTTGACCCAATTGTATACAAATACACCAACAATGATTTGGGACGTACATTGGTCTTGAATTGTAGTTTTAAATATGTATGATTAAATTGAAGAATCCAAGGAAGAAATAGACATGAACCATAGTCTCTAATGTTATATTAGGGGGTCGGATTGCTCTAAGTGTGCAGGTGGGATACCAGGCATGTGTGCACTTGGGCACTTTGGTGTTAAAGAAGAGGCTGAGGGTGCTTCTGGGGAACCTTCTGTAATGCAGATAGAGTCAGTGGGGAAATAGTTCCAGTGTAATCTCAAGAGGGCCTTCCCTCATTTGCCTGGGGAATACTTTGCTTCTGTGCCCACACTATATCACAGAGGCAGTAACAGTGGGAAATATGCTAATGAAGATGCACTGACTGTGTGCCACAAAACAGATTGTGCAGTCAGTGGGCCTCCAAGTGCGCCATTTGGAAGATAGAAAAGGGTCCTATGAATTCACCAGGCATTCCCATGTAGGCGGGTGCACACACTCACTCCTCCTGCCTTCATGCTATATAAATCGTCTCATCAATCAACATCATAGGGTCCACTGGAGTGCTCCCAGTGCACCCAGCTTAAGGTACATGTTGGCACAAACGATAGCAGTGCTTCCTATCTGTAATATGAGCACAGATGAACGTGGGGTGGATGGTTGTGGAAACTGCAGTTGACCATCACCCAATTAAAACAATTTCTAAATACAAATTGACTGATTGAATAGTGACAATCTCCTTCTTTCTCCACTTTAAGTGTGATTTTCTCAACAGGGGATATAACTAAGTAGGAATGAACCCTCCATTTCCCCAGCCACCTGTCTGAATGCAAAGTTTTGTCCTCACTGAATGTATGTATGACTGTATGCTGAGATCTATGTGTGGTACCTGCATGGATTATGAGCAATATGTTGGTCTGAGTTTAAAGGGTACCTATACGCCTTTTTTTGAGCCATGCGAAAATGTATGCTGCTGGTCTTTGTTAAATGAATGGTGGTCTGGGTATATCTACTAGTCTGTGTCTTTGGGCTAGTGCATATACAGCATACATTTGAACATAAATTAATCTCCAGTAGGAAGTCTGCTTTCAAGGAGTTTTTTGGTCTACTGTCACTCAGCTTAGACCTTGCCCCTCTATGTGGTAGTGGGGAGACAACTGCAATCGTGAGTGTTTGGTATCTTTGAGAGTTTTGGTCCATGTATGCATGGATGTCTTTAGATGCGTCTTCTTTCTGTGCAGGTGTACTTGTTTGTGATCTAGACTAATGCTGTGTGAATCTTGTGTGGCCTTGTGTGCATTCAGTACAAAACAGAAAGCTTACTGTGATAGATATCAGAATTTGAGGGCTTAGGGAATTGGTAACCTATATTTGCGGGCACAATTAAACAGCACACAGTAAATATGTATTTTTTGTATAGCAAATATTTACATTGCACTATTTACAACTTCAGAGATTTCCTTAGAATTAAGGTTAATTGTTTAAATGCCGGCCTCAAGATTTAGTCCCACGTTCCAAGGATGGACTTCTCGCCCATGTTTCAATGGACCTGTATTAAACCTTGGGTTTTATGTGAGATACTATTAAACATGTGATCATCAGTTAGAAAAAATACTGAAGTTCCTTCAAATCAATATGTGCTTGAAGTAGCAGAGATATTTTTCGCTCCTAAGCGTTGTGCATTTATTGCCAAAACTATGAAAAATACGCGAAGGCCGCAAAGTTCTACATGGGTAGGGTTTTGACATGAACATTGAGAATTAATCACACGAGTTATCTTGTAATTGCCGGGGGGAAAGAAACGCTGCAGCAGGTGCTTCAAAAGCATAATAAACTATTAACACGGTGCCTCCAGAAAGCCAGCACCCGGTGCGGTGGCACTGGTCGCACCGCCCTAAAGCCGGCCCTGTGTGAAAATAAACATTTTGAGGGAAAGGGAGGACCATTAATATCTGTAGGTGCACAGAAAAAGCCTACTGGTTAGGTAGTCCATGCAGAGGAGGTGTATTGGATGAGTAAAGTGAGTGAACCATCAATCTTGTGTAAGCCTTGTCCGCTTCTTCGGTGGCTACTTCTAGTCATTGCCTTTACTCTTCGCTCATTAGGAACATCGCAGTCCACTGCTGTGGAAGGGAAGGATGGTGCAGCAAAACGTCTTATATCCTGACTAAGTGTACCTTTAAGTTTTTTAATTGTAATTGTCAGTGGTGTATGAAGTTGTGAAGTCATGCACTTCACAACTTTAATTACCTTTACAAACTTTAACTGAATTTGCTCAGTTGCAGAGTTGCCAAACTTAAAAAAACAAATAAGAGCCAGCAAAGAGGGTCCTGTGAAACTGTTTCTACAGTCCCTTTAATGCTATGGTCCCGTAATGCTACATGCCATATCCATAATACAGGGTCTACCAAACTGCTCATAAAGCTTCACAGTGGCAACATTGCTAAGGGGGGTGGCAGGCTTACAACGGTAGGGAGCAATAGCATAACATAAAATGATAGGGCCCACTGCATAATGCAGTGAAGGGTCTGTGTTGATAATATCCTACAGATATTCCTTTGCTTTTGGCTAAATGGAGGTCCCTTTGAAGAGTTGTGCCCCCCCCCGAGGGTCTGAAGTCCCCCTGCACTGCCTGAGTTACACCCTTGATAGGGAGAACGGGTGCCCACTCTTCATTGCAGACTCGTGATTGACTTTATTTCCTCACTACCATATGGGGGACCTGCAGATCAGATGACCAGTAAGTCAAATACTACTTTTTCCTTTGCGAGAAAGTTGTGCACACTCAGCGTGCAAAACAGAGCACTCTTAGTGTCCACTACAGCAAATATTCCTGTTCTGCTCCGTCAAATCAGAAGTTTCTTATTTTTTTGGATACTATGTTTGCTTTTCTTTTTTCCACTCTATGCACTTTGCACCTGCTATAGAGGTGTAAATGTCTGTGCTCCCCCTTTTAACATGGTTATATTGGCACCCAGGCCTGGAAGGTAAATGTCACTTCTGGACCTGAGTACCCATCATGCCATCCATAGGACTGACTCGTAAATCATGGATTCTGGACTATTTCATTCATTTCATTTATAAACTTTATTCTATCTTTTATATACAGATCATAAAAGTACATAAAATCGATTACAAAACATTTAAAATATAGATAATCACAGTTCTTTCATAAAACCAAGCTCCCCTTAATCAAGATTCAAGTAAGTTTTATAAAATGAATAAACGGTAAACTGATAGGCGTTTCTCGTAATTCAATATTAAAGCGCATGTTTCCTTTTCCTCATACATGCCCAAAGGAAAGGAAAGATGCTACTGTGAAACACGTAAATGTATTCAAGAGCGATTTTAAAAAATACAGTGCAACCCGGCATTGACTAAAATTATGGCTCTTTAAAATTGGAACAATAAAACGCTTTGTTTCTTGGGCATACATAGTACAGAAGAATGTCAAGTGCAAATCCTTTTGTATCAACTTAGAGTCGCAAGGGCTTGTTGATAAGTCAGAATGCCTGAAACTTCTGCCTGGATACCCCAACATTGGTGGGATCAATTTTAAACGGAATCTAGTTAGGATAAACATATGGTGTGAGTGTGGGACCTCTGCCAGATATGAAAATTCGCCCTCCACAAATGGGGGAGTTAGATGATACAGCCGCACCATCTGCGCACCAAAGTTTTCCTCTCTACGGACGTATTGGGCCCTCGTCTTGTAAGTCTCGGCCAACCTACTCTTGTAAAAGTCCCGGCATGTCATTGGAAGTCTAAAGAGGTTGGACAAGCCTAAGGCGCTAAATTCCTGCTCTACATAGCTTATCCAACCACACTTGCTATGGTTCTCCAACTTGAGGAGGTCAGTAATAATCCCTTGATTCAAGGGGACTGTGTCCCTACACCAAATCGACATCCACAGCATAGGGGGAGCCAATCAAATTGAATCAGTGATATATGGGACATCTGATTCGATGTGAGAGATATAGTTAGAATATGACTGTAGAAGGGAGATCAAGGATTTCAGGAATTTGTTTTCGGCTAGCTGTAATGATTCAATCGGAGCCATGCCCCATAACCTGCCCCGTATGTCACTGCCGACACTGTTTTGGCTTGATACATCTTTTTTATAGTGCCCAGAGGTCTGGCAACCAGCCGCTTAGTAAATCTTTTTAATGCCACTAAGCTCCTATTCATCGTCAATGCTCTACCTTCCACCTGCTGTTTCCAGGACTGATTTTTATTGAAGAGGACTCCTAAGTAGGAGAAAGTATTAACCACTTTGATTTTCTTTGAGTCCAAATGAAACTGTGGTGGGTTATCTTTTTTCCCTGCCCCTGCATTTAAAATAAATGTCTTTGTTTCATTGACCTTTAGGTCCAGTGAGCTCATAAAAGCCGCATATGCTGTTATCAGCTGCTGGAGCCCCACCCCGGTTCTAGAAAGGAGTACGGCATCATCGGCAAATGCCAAGGTAGGAAGTCGATGGGAGTCACACATGGGAATATCCAAAGACACTCCCCCCAACGCGTCCTCCACGCCATTTGTGTAAATAGAAAATAAAAACGGTGCGAGGACGCAGCCTTTCCTGACCCCTCTTAGGATCTTAAAAGAGCGGGTCCTCTCCCCATTTCTCCCATATCGGACGGATGCAGAAGCATCTGAATACAGTTGCCGATTGAAGTCAATTAGGGGCTGGTCCAATCCCATTTGTGACATTATATCCCAGAGTTTCGGGTGGGAAACGCAGTCTATCGCTGCCGTTAAATCCATGAAGGCTGAATATAGTTTCCCACCCTTGACCCTCACATATTTATCTGTAATAAGAGCAAGGTTCAGACACTGATCTACAGTGCCCTTCCCCTGTCGAAAGCCATACTGAGTTAACATTAAAAAAATCCTATCAGACGCCCAATAGTCAAGCCTGCACAGAAGGAGACGACCCATCAGTTTTGCAGTTGTGTCAATGAGTGAGATGGGTCTGTAATTTATAGGATTTCCGTTATCTCCCTTTTTGAAAATTGGGACTATTAGGCTCGTCGGCTTCTGGACTAACTTTGCTTTGCCTGACCGCAGCAGCCTAGAACCTGCTGTGCAGATGTGTCAAAATAGCAATTTTTTAGCAGATGGGAAACCTGTCACCCACAAGGAAGGGCACTTGATATTTAAAAGTGAAAATTGTGAGAAATTAAAATGGTTATGTTCATCCAATATCACAGCCCCAAAAGCCATTTTCATTGGCAGGGCTTTAGCTGAATCCTAGAAAATGTCCAAGAGCATATTATTAATATTAAATTGTACATTTTGACAGGATACGGCTAAACTTTCCAATCAAAGACCATTTTTCATATTTATTCAAAGTTCAATTCAATGGTCAAGGTTGATTTGTAATAAATATGTACAAAAATAACTTTTAAAAAGTTACATTTTCCCTGCTGAAAAGCTCCTGAAGGATAACTAACACTAGCTTTACAGCAACTGTCCAGCCAAGAACCTTAAACGTAAGGAGGTGTGAAAAATGCAACAACAGCAGGAGCAATGACCTGGGTGTGAAGAGGAGTTTTTCTTCTATCACACAAGAGGGCCAGAGAAGATTTAGAGACCTGCAAGGGTTAACTCCCCTATTTAATACATGAACCACAAAAAGAAACCCATGGATATATAGAAACTTCAATTGTAGCTGGAGACCTAGCTGTGTTGAAGTATCCCCTTTAAAGGACAGTTTTCCTCACCCACCGTACGTAGCATGCTGTATCATTGGGAACCTCCTTGTACCATGATGCCTAGTCACGGTGCAGGCTACAACCCCCTCACTGAGAGGTAGGAACTCAGGGATGTTTTTCCAGAGCGAGGTATAATAAATACCAAAATGATGGCCTCGGGATGGTGAGGGCAGCAAAGCAAAAGTGGAAGTGAAAATTAAAACTAGCTACAGGGTCGGCAAATTAATTTATTAGTGCGTCCCTGCACCAGGATTAAAAACAGGGCACTTCAGGATAAGATTAGACCCGCTTAACCCCTTCAGCACGGCGCGGATGTCCGCGCTGTGCTGAAGGTTCTGTGCGCGGGCGGGGCCATGACGGAGCGGTTCCATCATGCGCACAGCGCAATCGACGCGCATGACGGAACCGCTCCGTCATGCGCATCGAAAGGGTTAAGTGTCACAGTAAGGTCAACATGTTTCAGTCTATAACCCCCGATAGAGGTGTTGCAGCTTTTTCAGGACCAACATTCAGTGCTGCGATTCAATGTACTCCTGTCAAAAAAACAAGTTGAATATATGCAAAGTAAATATATACCAAACAGTCCAATGATCACCCCTTTTTTGAGGAACCTCCCTGTAAACATCCCATTTTCTCCCTGAGCTTTTCTGGGAGTCCCACAATTATATACTTATGGGTTTTGTTGAACCTTTCAACAAGCACATTGCACTGTGGATGGTAGGGTGTTATAAACTTGTAGTTTACACTACACTCATTCCACATTGCATTTATATAGCTAGACATGAAATGTGTATCTCTGTCTGACAAGACCTCCTCAGGAAACCCCACTGTGTAAAACACTCCCTGAAGGGACCAAGCCACCACAGGAGCTGTAGTGGTCCTAAGTGGAATAGCCTCTATACACCTAGTGGCATGGTCTGCCACCACTAGGTTGTAACTGTGTCCAGATGCTGTTGGGGGATTTAAGGGACCAACACTATCTATCCCTACCCTGTCAAAGGGAACCCCAACCAATGGGAGTGAAATTAAGGGGGCCTTTGTAGGCCCACCCGACTTACCGCTGACTTGGTAAGTGACACAAAAGCAACAGAACCCCTTGGTGTCTTCTGACATGTGGGGCCAATGAAAATTAGGGACAAGCCTGTCCCAAGTCTTGCCTTGCCCAGGATGTTCTGCAAGGGGAATCTCATGTGCCAGGGAAAGAAGAAAACCCCTGAATTCTTTAGGTACATCCAAACTCCTGCTGGCACCAGGTTTGGGGTCTCTGCACTACAATCTGAAGCCCATCTTCCCAATAGATCCAATGGGACTCACTGTCATTCCCTGCCTCCTCAGCAGCAAATTGCTGTCAGAGCTGTTCAAGAGAGGGACAGGATTGCTCTTCCAAACTCAATTCTGCCCTGGAAGTGTCCTTTGGCCCCTAGAGCTCTGCCACATCAGGCCCAAGTTCCTCTAGGACAGTTCCTTCACAGGGGCTATATTCATCTCCCTCATGAGACTGATCCCCACTGGGAGTCTGGGAGGAGGATAGTTCCTTACCCTTCCTGCTCCTTCTCTTAGGAGCTAGCTGGTCCATTCTTCTGGGATCCATTGCTCCCTTGGTGCCTAACTGTTTGGCCTGAGCCCTAGCAACAGCAAACGCACTGACAGAGATTTCCATTATCTCTGGCTATGTTTGTAAGTCATTGCCCAACAGACACTCCAAAGGTAGGCCTAGGGAATCCACAACTCTTTTAGAGCCAGTTACCCCTCCCCAGCTGAGACTCGCAACTGTCAAGGAATGATCAGTCCTGATATTGCTTGCATTGGTCACTTAGTAAAGTTGACCAAGAATGATTTGACCAGGAGACACAAGTTTCTCTGTCACCATAGTGCCACTGACCCCTGTGTCCATGGAAGCCACAGCTTCCTGTCAATTAATTAGAGGCTGTTGCCTGTACTTACCCAAGTTAGTGGGACTTACTAGTACAGTGGCAAGATCCATGCCACAGTCACAGCCAAGGATACCCTGAGTAAGAGTTTTGACTAGGCCAGAACCTACTTCAGAACCCAAGGTTAACCCTACTAATACCTTGGGGCCCTTACTACTACTTGTACTTGTGCTAGGGGTGCTAGTTGCATTAGGGGCAGTCATAGTAGGTTCTTTGGTGTTAGCTTTAGAGCAATCTGCATCCTTTGCTCTGTGGTCTTTCTCCTTACACAGGTAACACCATGGTTCCTTGCCAGACGAAGGGGAGTTTTGGGACCCACTCCCAGAGGAAGATTTTTGTGGACCTTGTGAAGACTCCTTTTTGTCTCTACTGTTCTCCACACCCTTCTCTTGGTCCTTAGAAGAATCATGTGTCTTCTGGTAACTACACCACCATTATTTTTCAGCTTCACACTGGTGTGGACCCATTTGTTTGCCTTCTTTCCCAATTCTTGGGGAGAGATCAGATCAGAGTCCACAAGGTACTGGTGCAGCTGCTGATTTGGACAGTTATTAAGGATGTGCTTCCTCATCAATAAATTGTGCAATCCCTCATAGACATGCACATTACTTCCATGACGCCAGCCTTCCAGAGCCTTAATAACACTGTCTACAAAGTCAACCCAGTCTCTTCTGGGGCATGGGTTTGAATCCCCCCACTGCTACCAATGTAGGAGGATGGTTTAGTTGATGGTGCTCACTTATGTAAGTGAAGCACCTTGCACTAGTCCAGACAACCCTTATTGTGCTTTTAGTAGTCTTAGACGACCTTAGTAATCTCTCTAAGTGGTAGCTGTGGACAACAGCCTTCAGGCTTATCCAGAGGGAGTGTAAAGCAGCTTGTTTTACCAGATCTAATCATATAGTGTAGGTCAAATGAAAACGAATCACACAGTGTATATATAAAAATATGTCTATTTATTACACAACACTCACTAACACATTGGCATATCTCCTACCCGGCGATATCAGCACCAAAAGAACATAATACTTTAATTGCAAATAGGTAAGTAAGCACAATTCACAGTGATCTCAAGGGGGAAACCAAACCATAGATTAAGAAAGGGGAATGCGAACTGCAACTGAAGTCGGGACTTGGGCCAGCAGACTCAGAAGCGATGGAGACACAAGAAACGACCCAAGGTAAGTACCAAGGAACCCCACGGAGGCTATGTGCATAGTGGAAACACAGTCACATACTCAACAGAAGTTAACTGGAAAGTCGTTGTTGCAGTTTTGAAGATGGACCCTTTCCAGTTGACCATGAAGAAACCCTGTGGAAGACAGAAGGTTGGAGAGTTACCCCCCCATGGATACCCCAGGGACGAGGATACCTACACCAGGGAAGCAGGGTGCATAGGTGTTAAGTGACGTTGGAAACAACCGTAGACTACAATAATGACCTCCAGTAAAGATCCCGCCGGCGAACACTGTGCAATAGTCCGGTGGGATCCAACAATAGATTCTTGAAGTGAAGAACCCGCAAGCAGAGGGGACAGAGTCTATGCCTCCTGGATGTTACCAGGAGGCATGGAAGAGCAATGCCCACCGATGTCAGAAGATGCAGGAGTAATGATGGTGCCCTTGTTGCTGCAGCTGTGAGGATCAGGTGATGCTGAGGAAGACCAGGAGCTGTGTACGATCTGCTTCATGTCATAAGTCGAGACTCAAGGGGTCGGTGCCTGGCGCAGCTGCAACAGGCATAGAAAGTGAAGAAGAAGCAACATAGGGACCAGCATGGTCCAAGGGACTCACCACAAGCAGGAGAGTCAGAGCAGATTCCAAGCAAGCAGGGGAGCTCACTGAAGTAGGAAAAGACCCTCGAGGGGACCCACAGGCCAATGGCACAGGAGTCGCAAGAGGACCTGAGCAGCTCACCAAAGATGAAGGCCTACGATGCAGAGGATGCAGTGAAGATGTTGCACTTGGCAGGAAGAGATGGTTGAGGCTGGAGCTTCTGGTAGCCCAATGATCTATGGAGTGCAGAGCCAACAGGCCTTGGTAATTCAACACAGTGCACAGGGGTTCAGTCCCAGCAGTTCCAATGAGTGACACTGACCTCAACCTTGCTGAGAGGACAGGTCAGGCATCGGGGGAGATGCAGATCCATCATCTGTGTTGCCCGGCCTTTTGAAGTCTGTGGGATGTATGGCACAGCAGACCAGTCAGCTTTGTTGCGGTACCTGTAGATGCAGGGGAGTGACTATTTCACTCGGAAGGAGATTACTTTGGGTGTCCTTGTTACCCACAGGTCTGTTGAAGATTCTGGAAGAAGGACAGGCACAGATGATGATGATGAAGACTTGCAGAACAGTGAGACCAGGAGCAACATGAGTCTTCCTCGATGCAGTCTCGGTTCCAGATGAATTCCAGCAAAATCCAGGTGCTTAGATGATCGAAGAGTGACGTGGTATCAAGCTTGAGTCTTGCTCCACAACGAATCTGAGGACCCACCCACAGGTAAGCCCTTTTATACCCTAAGAAAAGGGTTAAGATGACTCAGGCATCCCTCCCAGAGGAGGGGCTGGACAGAGGGGACGATACTCCCATGTCGTATTTCCAGTTTCACACTACAGCAGGAGCCAAGGCTTCCCAATACTGGTTCCAACTGGAGTATGCAAGGAGCGCACCAAATGTGCCCTTCATAGCAGTCTGGTGGTGCTGGCAAGCTCCACCCCAGCCAAATACACTAAGTCCTGTCTGGAAGGTGGTCACACCTCCCTTTGATAGGTAACCTATTGTTCCACCTTTCCCTGCTCGAGTTCAGCTCAGCAGCAGGAGGGAAGAATTGTGTCTGTGGTCGGCAGCAGCACTAGCTTGCTATCAAACCCTGAAACACTGGAAGTACTGGAGTCTTCCCGGAGGAGACCCCCAGTGCATGGAATCATACCTCCAACATTGGTAATGGTGTTGGGGTATCATTCCAACATGTTTGATACCAAACATGCCCAGGTTCACCACAGCCACTATATAGTTGCCCATCACGTAATGTCAGATGGGCACTGTATGTATCAAAATGACTGACCACACTTAGAAAGCCAGGAGCATCAACTCCGGGGTTTGTAGGTGTGTCCTGCTCATGCAGGGGCACCCTCACATGAATAGCCCAACACTCTGCCTTCAGGATTGTTTTTAAGTGCATTGACCTTAGATATAAGAAAACCTATATCTGTTGTAAGTGGTGCTAGCACCACTTTACCCAGGAGTCAATGGCAGGCCTGTAGTTAGTTTGAATGGTCTCTCATGGATGGCATAATACATGCTGCAGCCCATGGGAGACCCCTGGTGTACCTATGCCCTGGGTTCCTCATTACCATAGACTACGGAATTATAGGGGTACACCAGTTGCCAATAGTGGAGATACAAAATACTTGCCATGTCAAATTTAGGGAGGAAGCACAGTGACTGGGGTCCGGATTAGCAGGATCCCAGTCAGATTAGCCAAAAAAACATACTGAAATCAGCACAAAGTGGGGGGAACCATGATTGCAGATCTAACTTTCCTACAAGGTGTAAAGCAAAGAATCCCCCCAAGAGAAAATCCAAACCCCCAAGGGAAAATCCAAACCCATTAACAGGCGGGAGAGAATGTAGGAACCCGCCTTGGTCACAAACTGGGCACCCACTCACGGATAAGTCAGACTGCTGCATGGTGAAGTCTCAGCATGCAGGGACCCTTGGTGTCAGCTGAAGTGCCTCCTCTGCTATTTTTTTGGGATGCTCATTATTTATAATAGAAAGCAGCCTTGCAATGTACACATTGATTAGTGTTGTTATGGATATGTAGTTAGCCCTGTGTATAAAGATACAACAACATTTGCACATATTGTGTAAAAAGGCCTTATACGTGATGTTCGAGGCATCATGATAATGTTGTGCGAAGCTATATGTGTAAACAAAGTAGTTTCAGAGAAACTGCTCTAACATTGTCGTGTATGCAAATATGTGCAAAGGTTCACGTCAGAAATGTTATCGTGAAAAAAAGAGGACAATGTAAGAAATGAGCAGGGGGGCTGTTGCTTATTTGGCGAGTGTGTTTGGTGGCGCTCGTACCTGCTTGGGCTGTGCTGCTGCACCTGGGGCTCAGATGCTGTCTGTCTTCCCTGCCGCTGATCAGAGACCACCGTCTGCAGTTGGGGGAGACTACAGCTCCAAGGGTGCTTTGCGGCACCACGTCACTTCCCTGCTGCATCGCGCCCGGAGGCGCTGAAAAAGGAGAGGCTCCCTCGGTGGAGCGGGGGCTGTTGCTTATTTGGTGAGTGTGTTTCGTGGCGCTCGTACCTGCTTGGGCTGTGCTGCTGCACCTGGGGCTCAGATGCTGTCTGTCTTCCCTGCCGCCGATCAGAGACCACCGGCCGCAGTTGGGGGAGACTACAGCTCCAAGGGTGCTTTGCGGCACCACGTCACTTCCCTGCTGCATCGCGCCCGGAGGCGCTGAAAAAGGAGAGGATTCCTCCGCGGCGCGGGACGCGCGCGGGTGTCACCGGGAGAAGCCCGGGACAAGGGCGGGGCCGTCTGTGGCTGTCAGGTGCCGAAAGAGGACGGGACGGGCCACCCCCCCTTCATCGGCGACACTGGACGTATACCTTTTATGTGAGAAACTATCATTTCCCCTGAGATCGCACTACGAAACTGTTATTAAGCTCGTGGCACTTTGTTATGATATATTGTCTTCCACATGTGTATGTGATATCCCTTGCCATATATTGTGCGACTAATGCCCATCTGCTGTTAATATTGACATGGTTGTAGTTATTCCACTTAATATACACGACACGTCTAAAAATGGCATCTTCTTTAAGGTCTCGGAGAAAGATCGTACAGGATAGTATAGGGGGCACAGTATCTCGGACTCTAGATCACTTTATCTCCAGAGCAGTTCGTGTTCTTGAGCACGAAATTATCCTCACCAAAAAAAGATTGTCTCTGGACTTAACGGCAAAGAGATCCTCTCTGGGTAAAATAACGTCTGTTGCTTCCCCTGAGTGCTTGCCGGTTCGAATCGAATCTGACCTGGTGTTAAGTACCGAGATCGTGGGGTTGGATATAACCAACCACCGCACCTTGGATACTACCCCTGATAGTATATCCATCCTAGAGAATAGACCTTCTATTGTGAAACATAGCATTATTCCTCCACTGCCCCTTGTAAAAATACCACCGGATGTTACCTTGGAAAAGGGGTGTATGACCCAGCTTATAGTTGGTAAAAGAAAACGTGAGGGATTAACAAGGGTAGACGCGCTAAAGTGCCTAAATCCGACATTCCTCCTAAATTAACCCCCCCCCTAGTCCACTGTAATACACCCCCAGTCAACCCCAGCCCCAGGTTTAACAAGACCATACCCTGCCAGTCCTGTGTTAACCTGCCCCCCCAATGGCTTTTTGGAAACTCTCGAACAATTGTTAAAATCATTATTGTTACCAATACTTGAGAGAGTTAAGCAACTTAGTACAAATATAGGGAAATTGGGAAGTATTGTGCTTGCCAACACTGCCATTTTGGAAAAAACCCTAGAGCCTTATCCTGGCCCTGGGACTACATCATTTCCTGGTACAGCCACAAAAGTAAAGATTGTTTCGAATGGTACTACCCACCCTCAATTGTCTAGTAAATCCCTTAACTGCTCTATACCCACCGTATCTAAAGAGCCTGCAAATACTTCTGCTTTGGACCCCGTTAGGGAAGATGCCCACACACAAATCGGAGTTGGTAGGAAGAAGTTGGCTACAAATGACCCCAATTCTGAGACCAACAGAAGAGGGATTACTGTCCCTCGGAGTGATGGTTCGCTCTCCAAACCCCCATGTATTAACCTACCTCCCGAGTCATCACCTTATACGGTAATTCTGGCAGGCGTCCCAAGGATTCCACACGATAAGACAGAGTCCCATAGAGAGCTTAAGAATAAGGTTATACATTGGCTTAATGGCAATAGGCCTCTCCCTCCCAACCTGCGCGCAGAAATTTTGTTTGTACGAAGGGTGAGCTGGCTAGGCACCAAACCTAAGGATGTGGAGGGTGATTGTATAATTATCAATTTTAGGGACCCTAGAGTAGTGAGGCACATATGTTGCCACCCTAACACTCAGAGTTCCAGAGGAATATTCACTTTTGATTTGTGGTATTTTTACTCTACCGCCCTCTGTGGTACACATCATGCTCAGCCAGTTGGGTGGGAAAGGGTTTATAGAGGCCAACAAGGCCCATCTAGACAGGACTTCCACCTCCCTTTGTATAACTGTTTCGGACCACTGAGCAGCATGGATCGGGTGGTTTACAATAATGTAGGCCTTGTTTGTGTAAATAAAAATGGGTATGGAAGTATTACCAGGATGGGGAAAGTAACCTGTAGTTGTTTTACGGGGGGACTCATATGAGTTGGTGGTGAGCGATTAAATTCTACACCCTCTCTATCCCTCGTGCCCCGAAGTGAACCAGATTCTCCCTTGTTAGTTCTTGATTTTTCTGAGAGAACACAGGGTAGAAACTATTTCTGCCCTTTGCCCGCCAACCTAGTGGCAGCCCCTTATGTTAGTGTGGCTTGACTTGACAAGGTAAATAATATGCGCATAGAACTTAGTCCCGGCGAGCCAGGGTGTTCAGTTCCCGGCAAGACAGAAAATCATACTGCCTCCCAGGTTTTGTCCTCGGACCAATCGCCTGTTGATAGTGACCACTATTTCTTCACCTTGGTCTCTTGGAATATAGCTGGCCTAAGGAGTAAAACCTCAATAGATGAGTGGTCTACATGGGTGGACAAATATGACATCCTGGCTTTCCAGGAAACGTGGGCAGTGGACCCAGTTTATTTACCCGGTTTCATTAACTTTTACAATGCAGCTACTAGAGGGGCAAAGGGCTGACCCTCGGGAGGTCTTAGTATTTGGGTCAAGCAAACCCTTACGTGCAGACCCTCTGAATTGGTTGTAGACAGCCCAGATCTCCTAATATTATTGCTGCACCTCCATGATAATCCAGATATTATGATTATCAATGTTTACAATAGAGGTCAACCAGGAGGGCGCGGCACTAATACCTTTTTACAACTAGATGGGTTTCTGGAAACAGTAAACCCCGGCATCAATGTAATAATAGTGGGGGATCTGAACTGTTGTTTTGAGCCTTTGAATACCACCGGGGATTCACTCACGATGGAAGTGGATGTTCTTTGGAACATCCCTCCTCTCGATCTTCCACCCATCAAGAAGTGGACCGAATCTGCCATCCAGTGGATGAGTCTGTGTTTGGGGCGTGGCTTTAGGGCGGCAAACGGACGGACCGACTCAGACAAAATAGGTAGCAACACTTTTGTTGACGGTCTTCACCACAGCAGAATTGATTATGCTCTCATCAAAGTGGAGTTCTGGTCTACCCTAAGAGATATGGTGATTTTAGATCGCCCTGAGAGCGGCCATAACCCCTGTGGTATTCGGGAGTCCCTAACGGGGAAGGTGACCCAATCAAATGAAACTCTCTGAGTTCAACATATGCATTTAGTCTGACTCTTTATTCTAACATGCCCGTTACGTAAAATAGGGGTGTATTCCAGAAGGAGTTGGCCGGGTAAGTACTCGTAACAACACAACAGTTCATTCACGGTCTCTGGAACCTTCCTTGAGGTGGCCGTCCGGTATGGGGGGGGGTCCTTGGCTTCCATGGTTCAGATCTTGCTTCTTGAGGTGCTCGGCAGGTGAGGGAAGGGAGGAAAACAACAAAAAACAGGTCTGAGTCAGGGCTGCTATTATTGAGCTGTATGTCGTGCTACCACCACCATCGATTTGTGTGTGGGTAGGGAGTTCGGGAGTTCGGTATGATCTCACCCTCGTTCTAGTGCCTGCCCCCTCCCCTTAGCAACTCCACCGACCCCACACGAAAGGTCCCCGAAGGTTCACTTGCCTTGAGCCACGGCCCGTTACACGGACCGCAGCGCTGGGACCCGGGGCGTCTTCTCCTCCCTTCAGCCCACCGGGTTTGTTCGTCGTGTAAATCCCTTTCCTGGGTTCGCCGTCTCTCGACTCGCTTTCCTCCTCCGGGGTTGTATGACATAGTTTCGAAAGACAAAAATTCGACCTACAAAAATATCGCAACAAAAATATCGTGGTCAAGAATATCGACGTCCTATCTACAACATGGTAAGTACAAAAATATCGATAATTTAATATCGATGTCAAAAATATCGTAATTCAAAAATATTGTTTTTTTTTTTACTTTAAATATATATGTAAAATAAACCAAATAATACTTATAAATCAAAGAAACATAATTAACTATATTTTATAATATGTAAAATTTATAATAAATATATATAATTAAATGAAACTTTAATTAAACATATATATAATATATAATATATACACTTACTTAATAATTACTTTTAATAATAATTTCTGTAACATATAAATTATTAAATATTTATTTAAATTACCAATACATCTAAACACATACAACAATAACATTAATAAATATTAAATAATTACATATAGCAAATAATAATCAATATTTTTAATTTGAATAATTTTTATTATTAATTATATATTACAATAGCTAAAATATTACAAAACATATTAAATATCAGACACAATAAAACTACTAGTCCAACTTCAACAAAAACAACAGTAAGGAAAATGTTGGATAGCGTAGGGGTAAAAATAACTATTCCAACTCCCGAGAGTGCAACAGTAGGGAAAACATTGGATAGCGACGGGGTAAAAATTACTATTCCAACTCCAAAGAGTGCAACAGTAGGGAATTTGTTGCATAGTGTAGGGGTAAAAATTACTATTCCAACTCCAGAGAGTGCAATAGTAGGGAAAGTGTTGGATAGCGTAATGGTAAAAATCACTATTCCCACTCCAGAGAGTGCAATAGTAGGGAAAGTGTTGGATAGCGTAAGGGTAAAAATTACTATTCCCACTCCAGACAGTGCAACAATAGGGAAAACGTTGGATAGCGTAGGGTTACAAATAACTATTCCAACTCCAAAGAGTGCAACAGTAGGGAAAACGTTGGATAGCGTAAGGGTAAAAATTACTATTCCAACTCCAGAGAGTGCAATAGTAGGGAAAGTGTTGGATAGCGTAAGGGTAAAATTTACTATTCCCACTCCAGAGAGTGCAATAGTAGGGAAAGTGTTGGATAGCGTAAGGGTAAAAATTACTATTCCCACTCCAGACAGTGCAACATTAGAGAAAACGTTGGATAGCGTAGGGGTAAAAATAACTATTCAAACTCCAAAGAGTGCAACAGTAGGGAAAACGTTGGATAGCGTAGGGGTAAAAATTACTATTCCAACTCCAGAGAGTGCAATAGTAGGGAAAGTGTTGGATAGCGTAAGGGTAAAATTTACTATTCCCACTCCAGAGAGTGCAATAGTAGGGAAAGTGTTGGATAGCGTAAGGGTAAAAATTACTCTTCCCACTCCAGACAGTGCAACAGTAGAGAAAAGGTTGGATAGCGTAGGGGTAAATATTACTATTCCAACTCCAAAGAGTGCAACAGTAGGGAAAACGTTGGATAGCGTAGGGGTAAAAAATACTATTCCAACTCCAGAGAGTGCAACAGTAGGGAAAGCGCTGGATAGCGTAGGGGTAAAAATTACTATTCCCACTCCAGATAGTGAAACAGTTGGGAAAGCACTAGATAGCATAGTGATTCTATGAAAATTATAACCAATTCAATAATTTCTTATAAAAAAATTGCATGTTAACAATGTTTTAAAAAAAAAATTATTATTAAATACCAATTATGTAAAATAAATATTTAAATAAATAAATTTAAATAACATCCCACACTATTCCCCCTTTAACACACAACACACTACACATACAAAATACACAATAGATTTAAATATCAATTTATCTCCTATTTACAATTAATAATACATTCTTTATAATTAATATAGTTATTAATTGACTAATTAATACATATTAACTACGAAATTACAAATATTCACCTATTAATTATTAATTAACAATACATTAATTAGCAATAACAACAAATAAAATACAATAATAAATTATTTATATTTACTATATTTAACTAACTAATAACAATTAATTAATAATAATTACAAATAAATAAAATATATCATTATTTATTTTATTTTAATTACATACCACCCTATTCCCCTATAAACCCAACACCCACTACACATAAAAATTCACATAATTAATTTAATTATGAATTAATCACATAATAAAATTAAATCACCAATTAATTACTAATTACCAATTAATTAATTAACTATAACGATAAATAAATATTATTAATAAACTAATTATAATGTATATAATTACCCAAATAATAAAATAATTTTACAATTAATAATTAATTAACAATTATTTAATATATTAATAAAATTAATTACCAATTATTAATTAATTACCAATTAATTAATCATAAATACCAATTAAACAATACATATTAATTCATTAATTATAATTAAATTACTTCCCACCCTATTCCCCTATAAACCCACAACCCACTACACATAAAAATTCACATAATTAATTTAATTATCAATTAATCACTTAATAAAATTAAATCACCAATTAAGTACTAATTAACAATTACTTAATTAACAATAACAATAAATAAATATTAATAATAAACTAATTATAATGTATATAATTAACAAATTAATAAAATAATTTTACAATTAATAATTAATTAACAATTAATTATTCAATTATTTACCAATTATTAATTAACTACCAATTAATTAATCATAAATACCAATTAAACAATACATATTAGTTCATTAATTATAATTAAATTACTTCCCACCCTATTCCCCTATAAACCCACAACCCGCTCTGATACTAAAACGCTAAATTACATTTAAAATAATTATTAATCACTAAACATTTATTTTTAAATGTATTAAAATACATTACAATAATCTTTAACATACAAATAAAATACATATTAAATTACATTACACTAAATAAATATCGATATTATTGACTTCGAAATTTTTACTTACGATATTACTTACATCGATATTAATTACTTCGATATTATTAACTTCGATATTACTTACCTTGGGATCGATATTCTGTCCGTCGATATTCTTGACTTCGATATTCTGTACCTACGAATTAAAAACACAATATTATTGTAGGTCGAAATTTAAAACTCGATATTTTGGCTAAACACCCTCCTCCGGTGCTCCTTCCCGTCGCCGCTCGCCTTCGTCCTTGTTCTCTCCTTCTCCGTCGTACTCTTGCCTTCTCTCCCTCTTCTCTCCGGTATCGCGCACCTCTCGTCCTCTCTCTCCTCGCTTTTGGCTCCTTGCGTTTCCTTCCGTCCTTGGCCCCGCCCCCAAGGCCGAGTCCGAGACTAGACCGCGTCCTGCTTCCGGAGCGGCGTTCAGAGGCTCCGTCCCGCCCCACTTCCGGTACGATCCATCCTCCTCCTTACAACCCCCTCGTTCTAAGTTTTCTGCTCTGTGCTGATCACAGAAGCAACGAACAAACCGAGATAGTCACCGCTGACGCCTTCCTCACCAATAACCAACGGAGAGTGCGTTGGGATAGGGTAGCTATTGACACTGAAGCATTAGCCGAAATCAGCACACAAGTCACTAGCGCTCTGGAAGCCTTGTACTCCCTCCCCTCCCAAGAAGCTATTAATAGGGAGACTACCATAATTCATGACACTTTATTTTTGGGCCTAAAAACTTATTTCTCCAAACCCAGTAAACCAAAGAAACAAACTCAATCAAAGCGCAATCACTGGTACAACAAATTGTGCCGAGAGACCTACGGCAAATTGAAATCCGCATTAAAATCTAAAAATATGGCCAATATTAGAACAGCTAGGTGTAACTACCGTAAGGCCAAAACTACGGCCAAACAAGAATGGGACAATGACCATTGGCAAGACCTTTTAGTCGCCAGCAAACTTAAAAATTTGACCAAGTTCTGGCACATTGTGAAGTGGGGTAATTCCCCGAACTTGCAGGTTCCCTCTAATTATGTTCTTCCTGAGATATGGGTGGAGCATTTTGAGTCCCAGTTTTCTGGTACTAACTTGATTGATGAGACAATCCCCCAAATTTCTCGGGATACGACTACCACCCAAAAGTTTTCGTTTGACTGTAGAGAAGTTGAGACGGCTTTAAGAAAGATACCCAGTTGAAAGGCCCCAGGTATTGATTGTGTCCCGGCGGATCTTTTCAAATTTGATCAAAGCAACTGGGTACCCTATATCGCCTTCTTGGCTACCGCCATAGCAAAGGGGGCGGTTATCCCCGAATCATGGAAAGGTACCGAGATATTGCCTATCTATAAGAAGGGTGATCGCTCGAGCCCAGGGAACTATCGCCCGATCAGTCTAATCGATTTGATCCCAAAAATTATTGCCAGGATGGTTCTGGCAAGAATTCAGTCATGGATTGAGCAGGAGAACATTTTATCGCCCCTACAGGCTGGGTTCAGATCCCGCATTAGCACCATTGACCAGGTCCTCAGGTTCCAATTGATCATTTGGAAAACGGTCTATTTAAATGGCGGCATTTTATATGCCGCCTTTGTCGACCTTAGGTCGGCATTTGACCTAGTTCCTAGGACTAAACTATGGGGGGTCCTAGATGGGATAGGGATGCCCGCTGATCTCTTGAATATTGTGATTAGGTTGCACGATGAAAACTTTGCCCAAGTCCGATGGGGGAACCAAGGGCAGGTCACAGACAGATTTAAAGTAACACAGGGTGTCAGGCAAGGGTGCGTCCTAGCGCCAATTCTTTTTTTGATATTTATAAATAGGGTTGTGCAGTATTTTTCATCCATTTCAACTGACGCCCCTTCCCTGGGTGGTAACAAGCTCCCGCTGCTCATGTTTGCTGATGACACACTTTACTATCACAGACACAGATGGGGTTACAGGCGGCCTTGAACAAGTTTGACACTTTTGTGCCGATTACGATCCGGTAAAAAATATCCCCGTGCGACTCGTATCCGGTCTTTTTACCGTACGAATCGTACAAGTGCCGTACGAACTGGCAATCACGATTCGCATGGTAAAAAGTCCATACGAACCGCATTGGGAATCATTCCCCACACGTCCTCGGGTCGGAAAATGTGTCCGACACGTCCTCGTACGATTTACCGTACAAATGTGAAAGGTGAAGTCCGACCGAGGAATCACGATCCATCCCGTGCGTCCGAGGTTACAACCGTATGGAAAAAACACCGTCCGCACCGAACTCCCATAGCAACCATGGAGACGTGCCCGCATACGCGCCGACCCCCCCCCAGCCCCCGTACGTACGCGCCGACCCCCCCAGCCCCCGTACGTACGCGCCGAACCCCCCTGTATG
This sequence comes from Triturus cristatus, assembly GCF_964204655.1. Classification (NCBI taxonomy): domain Eukaryota; kingdom Metazoa; phylum Chordata; class Amphibia; order Caudata; family Salamandridae; genus Triturus; species Triturus cristatus. Next base: position 922,596,067 of record NC_140593.1, on the reverse strand, counting down.
TACACCCGTGTACGTTCGAGTCGTACCCCCCGTGTACGTTCGAGTCGTACCCCCCCGTGTACGTTCGAGTCGAACCCCCCGTGTACGTTCGAGTCGAACCCCCCGTGTACGTTCGAGTCGTACCCCCGTGTACGTTCGAGTCGTACCCCTCCGTGTACGTTCGAGTCGAACCCCCCTTGTACGTTCCAGTCGTACCCCCCGTGTACGTTCGAGTCATACCCCCCCGTGTACGTTCGAATCGTACCCCCCCGTGTACGTTCGAGTCGTACCCCCCGTGTACGTTCGAGTCGTACCCCCACCCGTGTATGTACGGTGCGTACCCCTGGGGGTACGCACCGTACATACACGGGTGGGGGTACGACTCGAACGTACACGGGTGTACATACACGGGGGGTTCGACTCGAACGTACACGGGGGGTTCGACTCGAACGTACACGGGGGGTACGACTCGAACGTACACGGGGGGGTACGACTCGAACGTACACGGGGGGGTTCGACTCGAACGTACACGGGGGGGTAGGACTCGAACGTACACGGGTGTACATACACGGGGGGGTTCGACTCGAACGTACACGGGGGGTTCGACACGTACACGGGTGTACATACACGGGGGTTCGGCGCGTACGTACGGGGGCTGGGGGGGGTCGGCGCATACGTACGGGGGCTGGGGGGGGGTCGGCGCGTACGTACGGGGGCGGGGGGGGTACGGTGCATACCGGGCCACCTACTCTGGTCGATTCGCGCCGTACTTCGCTTTTCCGGCACTTTTTGGGTGCCGTGAAAATATTGCCATCCGGACTGCTGTCGGTTCGAATCGTAATTCCTGGGTCGTGAAACGCTGCCTGAAAGCGTCCCGACGTCACGTCGCAGCATTCCCGGATCACATTTGTATGTATATTTTCGTCGGTCGGTGTTTTTTATGATTCGTACGGAAATGGTGTTTCCGTGCGAATCGTAATTCCATGTTTGTAAAGTTTTACGACCGGGTACGAGTCGGACGGGGAAAACGCTTCGACCGACGGTTCGTACCCAGTTTTTACCGGATCGTAATCGGCACCTTTCTGTCTCGATCATGATCTGCAAGTAAATGTCTCTAAAACCAAGTATATGGTTTTTAATAAAGGAAGACGTGTGGCAGGTCATGTTACGATGAATAATGAAAAGTTAGAACATACAAACATTATGACCTATTTGGGGATTGTCCTAGAAAGTAAACTGAGCTGGAAGCCCCAAATTGATATTTTATCCCTCAAGTTTACCCAGCTTTCCGGGTGTTTGGTGAAAGAACAGAGACTGTCACAGACCAAAAGGATAGGTCCAGCAATAAAGATTTATAACTCCAGGATTAGTTTGGTGATTCTTTATGGCGCGGAACTCTGGGGTTTTGCAGACCTATCTTCTTTGGTCAAGGTGCAAAACACATTTTTGAAGAACCTTACAGGTCTCCCCAACTCAAGCTCCGTGAAACCATTATTATTGGATCTTGGCTGTCACTCAATAGATGATATTGCCCGGTTCAAACCATTGGCCTTATGGAGAAGATTGTGGACTATTCCGGAATTAGCCCCTTATGCTAAGGCCTTCCTGGATGTCCGTTCTGTCCTGGGTTCTGGAAATATAGCATGGTTTAAGCAAGTTAGATTGCTTTTGGAATCTATGGGCTTGGGAAATCTGTGGTCTGACCCTGCTGACAACCCCTTTCCCCCCAAAAAATTATTTAAAAGTTTATATTGGTCCCAGTTACACCAGAAACAGTCCAATCAAATCTTGCAAACGTCACTGACCGGCAAGTTCCTTGAGTGTAAAAGTGACCCATTACTAGAAGATTACTGGGATATTATTAGCAGGTCCAGCGACAGGAAACTATACCACCAGCTAAGGGTTGGTTCCCTACCCACCAGATTGTTTACCAAAAATTGGAAGGGGGAGGTGACCGAATCCTGTCATTGGTGTATTGATTGCAGGGAATCAGTTGGTCATATATTTTTTGAATGCCCGGCCTATGCAGCTCCTCGGGCGAAATGGCTTAAACCCATTTGCCGCTATATGGGCACTAGGGTGGGGTTCGTGGCCTTAAGAATTTTAAGATATGACACTAGCGAACCCATTGTAATTGCTGTGGCTACATTTCTAGTATGGGTTTGGATTATTAGAACTAGGATTTAATGGTAACCATGTGATGTGTTTTATCTAGTTTTTATCCTGTTTTTATTCCTGTAATGATTTTATCTTTTTGTATATTTATTGTACTGTCTTTTATGTTGAATGTAATCGAAATGAAGACAAATTGAATTGAATTGAATTGAAATGAGCAGCTTCGCTACGTGGGCCTAACTCGGGCACATAGCACAGTGAAGCATGTCATTCAGACCATCTCTATTGCTATGTAGTTTGTACACCCACTTCTGTTCCCTGATCAATAGAAATTTTTATTGATGGATGGTGGTATATTGGGTTTAATAAAGGACTCAGTTCTTCTGCTTGATGTCCCCTTTCAATGAAATGATTCGTGAGTTTGGTCACCTGTTTCCTGCATCTTATGTTACTCTTATGCTCCATGAGCCGAGTTTTCACTTTACGAGTTGTTATTCTGACAAACCTAAGACGACATGGGCAATAAATTAGTCTCTCACTATTGCAGTTTGTGTGATGTCTTTGTGCACATGGCTATGCTGTACCAATATCAATCTCTATTGAGTGTGCGGTCTGTGAGCAAACACCGCACAACCCACACAGGAAATGTCCTTTCACAGGAGGGATCCACAAAAGGTGTCTTGCTTGGTGGTGTTGGGCACTTGTCTCTTAGGTTGCTGCTCTATTGAAAGCAAAAACTGGACGTTGGATTGATCGCTCTCATTTATTCAAAATGTGCTGATTCTTGAAGATCGATTTTTTGATCAAACTAGAGAAAATGCAGAAAGTATTTATGCACATCTGTCTCCCTGTAGGTTCTATGGGTTGACGAATGCCCAAGAGAGCGTTTCGGTTGTTATTGTGCGCTCTCTTAGCTGAACTCCACAAGAGGGAAGATGGATATTGTCTTTCCAGTTAATGTCCTGACAATACTTTGCCATGTTCTGTATACTTCCGGACATTAGAAAAGTTGCTCCAAGTTCGCAAAAATTGCCCAAAGGGAAGATTTTGGGTGGTAGCTTGCGTATGGTAATAGAGCATCCCAAGCCATTGGTGTCTTGTACAATTCCATCACTAAAGTTCCAGCAGAGGGAAAAATTAGTAAGTCCAGGAAGGTGAGGCGCTATTTACTAAACTCACATGTAAACTTCAGAAAAGGATTCAGTGAGTTCAACAACTAGTGGAAGGAGGTGATGGAGGTAAAATGTTATCTATATAGCACTTCCACATAACTATGCGCTTCCACATAACTATGTGGGAGGGGTAGGGGTTGTCAGGCATTAGAGCTTGCACTGCTTCAAAAGAATGCATGTACAATTTTGCCAGACTGGGGGCGAATGTACTCCCTATGGAAGCACCGGATGTATAAAAAAACAGACAGTCCACCAGCTGGAAATAATTTTATTTCAGTGCCATGTATGCACATCCATAATGAAGGAGACTGAAGTAAAAGTATCCAGAACTTTCCTTCAAAGAAAGCTCTCTACAGTAGTTAGGATCAGATCCTGTGGAATACAGGTATGAAATGTCAAAGGATACCAAGAAATCAGTTTCAACTGCAAAAATTGGCCAAGAAGTGTAGGACATCCTTCATGTCCTGGAGGTAGGTCGGCATCTCGAGAACCAAATACCTCAAAAAGAAGTCCACAAACTGGGATAGAGGTTCTAAAAGATAACCCATCCCAGAGATGATTGGTTTACCCGGAGGTGGCTACTGTGGTGTGTGGATTTTAGGAAGGACATTGAAGTATGGGGTGACCGGATCTTTGGCTATCAGAAAATCATCTTCCTTTGCAGGCACCCAGCCGTTGTCTGTAGACTCCTTCATCATTGACTTAATGGCAGTGGATAACCATTTTTGCTGGGTCACATTGGAGAGGGCGATAGGAGCATCTCATGTTGAGTTGTCTGAGGTATTCTGCCCTATATGGTGTAGTGTCCATGATCACTGTGGCTCCACCCTTATCCGCTGGTTTTATGGTGATAAATTTGTCTGCACTCAGAGTAAAACCGTCTTCTTTAGACAAATTGTGGAAAGGTTGCTTTTCTTAGTTCTAATGTTAGGTCTTTCAAGACCATTTTTTAAAAGATCAACACTATTGTAGGTGGGAACAAACCTAAATCCTCTGTTGAGCAAACTCTACTCACAAAGGGTCAAAGTCGGGCTGCTGAGATTCATGAGCAAGTCGTGTGGCTGCTTGTACTCGGTTGGGGATCATGTCTTTATCATGCTCCGTGTGTGACAGGATGACAGAGGGGGGCTCCAGTGCAGATGTGGTTGTTGGTGTCTCCTCCTGCCTTTTGACCTGCCTCAGCCTTGTTCTAAAAGAAAAGGTTGAAAAAGGGAGGTGGAGGAGGTTGGAAGTGTGGCATTTCTTGTTGGAAGTGAGGCATTGGATATCCCAATAGTGCTTGCAGCCACCTTTGAGGTTGCAGTGGTCTAGAGTAATGTACCCGCCAACTAATTCAGCCCTTTCCTTGGGGACTCGACTGTTGTGGACCATTGATGTTGGAGTAAGAGTCACTCAACCATTCTTCCATATCAGTCAAAAATAGTAGGAGAGCCCCATTTGGTTGAATCTTCTCCTGCAGTGCCTTGCTTTTAATCCTGGCCCATGGACACACTAATGATATTGCGGACTCTGTAGCTAGTTTTAATTTTCACTTCCACTTTTGCTCTGCTGCCCCCAGCACTCATAGCTCATCATTTTGATATTTATATACTTCTCTTTAGAAAAACATCCCTGAGCTCCTCCCTCTCAGCGAGGAAATTGTAACCCATACGGTGACTAGGCATCACAGTATGAGTAGGTTCACAATGGTGAAGCGTGCCACTTGTGGTGGGTGAGGGAAACCATTCTTTAAAAGGGACACTCCTCCACAGCTAGGTCTCCAGCTATAATAGCAGTTTCTATAGAAACAAGGGTTTCTTTTTGTGGTTCATGAGGTGTTTTTCTTCCCTTTGCAGGAAGATCAGTTAGGATAGACCCAGGAACTGCATTGCCTTATAAAGGAGTCTGCTTTTTCACAAGTTAATTTAAGTTGAAAACTGGCGAAGCCAAGAGTTTGTTCTCCCAGGACCGCTGGTACTAAACCCAGTGGGAGGGGAGCTACCCCCAGATTCAGGTTTGAGTGATCACAGAGGAGGGGATTGCTCACTACATTAGACACACCTCTGGGAGGACACACAAGTTTATGAAATGAGGGGAATGGAATCCCCATCTTTGATTTCAGGAGTAAGGTGCACTGTGGGATTGTTTGTAATTGGGCAAATAGGAACTGCTATAAAAGTGGCTATAACATTTTCATACCTTTGGTGAAGGACGCCCAAGGATTCACCCTCACCCACTAGCTGATGCCAGCCATAAATGTGGCACCCCACGGCACCCAGCACCGAAGAATTGGTTGACCTGTGGAAAATCAGAAGAGGCATCTATCTGTAAAAATTCACCTCTAGGGTACCCCTTTTTGTTTATTACATTTACTATATTTTTAAAATTCAGTTTGGGATTTTATTGTATTGCATTTTGACTTTATTACTGTTTTGGTAATGCATGCATACTTGACACACTGTCTCCAAGTTAGGCCTGTCATTTGTGCCACAGCTACCAGGGGGCTCAGGTTAATTTAGTGATTTTGGGGTTCACCCTGACAAATTAGTGTCATTATTCCTTGAGGTGGGGAGCTTTCCAGACCAAATAATCTGTTTTCTTACATCCACCTTTTGAAATGGTTGAGGCAATGTAAGTGCCATTTTCAGTTGCAACAAATCTAATCCGGTGACCCAGAGGTTTTGAATTACTTAGATACATTGAAGTTGAAACCTCCAAAGATGTTAACAGAAGTGTGCACATGCTCCATGAACAACACTGCTATTATTGCATGTTAACAAATAACTTTCGTGGCAGTATAGGTGCTGGTGGCACTTGAGTCAAGAGCCTTGTAAGTGATTCATTGGGTAGGGATGTGCATATCGTGCACTGTCTGACCTCTGCAACGCAGCAGATGAATGCTGTGCATGATGCTTTCCAGCTGTGCACTTACAACCAATGCTCACATTTCACTATGCAGCACTGGCATTGTCAGAGTGGAGGAATAGGTCTGAATTGAAACTTTTCAAATTGCACAATTGTTCACCATCAAGCTTAAAAACTCCGTAAAAGCATAAACATCAAAGGTGGTTAACATGTTGGCGAGCTTCCCATTCATTAATGCTCCTATGGATGGTTTAGGCATACCTTTTCTAAGTGAACATAGAAGTGATCTTTTTTTGACTTCCATAAAGTTGCAGTTCTAAAGTATAAACTACTGCAGGCCTGATTCACACAAGTCAACTCACAAATTTGTTTGAATGTATGATTTTTCAGTAGTTACAAAACAGCATTTCAATCGTAAGATTAAGCATGCGGAGACTCCACAGTCTTTTTTTCTACAGAGTTCACTGCCCCATTTGCTGACTCTCTGCACAAATTAACTTACTATTAAAATGTAGTTTTGTGAATACTGAAAAACCCTAAACTGACACAAAGGTGTAAGTTTACCTTTGTTAGGCCCTGCCTGTTTCCTCCTTGTGCCAGGTAGAGGTGTACATAGTCCTGTGGCCGCAATGGTTGATGTCCTGCTGGCATCTTCTTTGCCTATTAAGCAACAATGATTTCGCTCTGCAGGTGAAAAAAGGCAGATTTTGTCAGAATATGTTTGCCTCCCCTTCCCACAACCAGAAGATGCCAATGGCAAAGATAATCGGGTCATCTATAGGTAAAAAATAGTGCCAAACTCACTGTAGTCTACACCTGCTTATCCCCCCCAGCGCCTCGAGACCCTCACGGGTGAGTAGCGCACTTACAATTTCCTGATTGACTGACCTTTGATTAAATAAAAGTTTGAAGCACAGCTCTCACAAGAATCCATGGATTTTACCTTATGATATTAGTAAAGAAAAAGCATCTCTGATTCCGAGGCACCAACAGACTCAGGACACCATCATCGAGACCAGCAAGAGGTAGTAACAATTATAAAATTATAGGTTGCCCTCACAAGTTCCCCAACAAATAACTCCAGCAGAACATCATGAAAAAACCCATGCCACTGTGAATAATATTTGTAGGCTAGAAAAAGTGTGAACTACACCCATAATTAAGTAGAAGAATATTGTAAAGCCAGGAGTTAAAGCTGTAACCCACACATACATCTAGTTTTGGACAATTAGAACAATGCATTAAGAGTGGAAGTAATATGCGGTCACAGTAAATACTGAAACTCCTAGCAGGAAATTTTGAAAGTCAGTAAAAAAAGAAAAACTACATGTGGCATGCACAAAATCCAAGATTTAACAGGAACCTCGCAGAAAAATAACAAATATAGCAGGAAATTTGAGCAAATTAACAAAATGAAACACACGCATACATACACTATTTTGGGGAAATGTGATTCTAACAAGCCAATAATGTATGACTACTGTAAACGTTATGTTAAGATGGCCGCCTGCCTTGAAGCCCCCTACCAAACACATGTAGGCAAGTATTGATGCAGATCCAGACCATGATCCCTTATTGGATTTTTGTAGTTTTGGTGCTAATATGTTTATTAAATTTACTCTATTTTTTTTAATTCAGTTTGGGATTTTATTGTATTGCATTTTGACTTTATTACTGTTTTGGTAATGCATGCATACTTGACACACTGCCTCCAAGTTAAGCCTGTCATTTGTGCCACAGCCACCAGGGGGTTCAGGTTAATTTAGTGATTTTGGGGTTCACCCTGACAAATTAGTGTCATTATTCCTTGAGGTGGGCAACTTCCCACACCAAATAATCTGTTTTCTTACATCCACCTTTTGAAATGGTTGAGGCAATGTAAGTGCCATTTTCAGTTGCAACAAATCTAATCCGGTGACCCAGAGGTTTTGAATTACTTAGATTCATAGAAGTTGAAACCTCCAAAGATGTTAACAGAAGTGTGCACATGCTCCATGAACAACACTGCTATTATTGCATGTTAACAAATAACTTTCGTGGCAGTATAGGTGCTGATGGCACTTGAGTCAAGAGCCTTGTAAGTGATTCATTGGGTAGGGATGTGCATATCGTGCACTGTCTGACCTTTGCAACGCAGCAGATTAATGCTGTGCATGATGCTTTCCAGCTGTGCACTTACAACCAATGCTCACCTTTCACTATGCAGCACTGGCATTGTCAGAGTGGAGGAATAGGTCTGAATTGAAACTTTTCAAATTGCACAATTGTTCACCATCAAGCTTAAAAACTCCTTAAAGCATAAACATCAAAGGTGGTCAACATGTTGGCGAGCTTCCCATTCATTAGTGCTCTTATGGATGGTTTAGGCATACCTTTTCTAAGTGAACATAGAAGTGATCTTTTTTTTGACTTCCATAAAGTTGCAGTGCTAAAGTATAAACTACTGCAGGCCTGATTCACACAAGTCAACTCACACATTTGTTTGAATGTATGATTTTTCAGTAATTACAAAACAGCATTTCAATCGTAAGATTACGCATGCGGAGTCTCCACAGTCTTTTTTTCTACAGAGTTCTCTGCCCCATTTGCAGACTCTCTGCACTAATTAACTTACTATTTAAATGTAGTTTTGTGAGTACTGAAAAACCCTAAACTGACACAAAGGTGTAAGTTTACCTTTGTTAGGCCCTGCCTGTTTCATCCTTGTGCCAGGTAGAGTTGTACATAGTCCTGTGGCCGCAATGGTTGATGTCCTGCTGGCATCTTCTTTGCCTATTAAGCAACAATGATTTCACTCTGCTGGTGAAAAAAGGCAGATTATGTCAGAATATGTTTGCCTCCCCTTCCCACAACCAGAAGATGCCAATGGCAAAGATAATCGGGTAATCTATAGGTAAAAAATAGTGCCAAACTCACTGTAGTCTACACCTGCTTATCCCCCCCAGCGCCTCGAAACCCGCACGGGTGAGTAGCGCACTTACAATTTCCTGATTGACTGACCTTTGATTAAATAAAAGTTTGAAGCACAGCTCTCACAAGAATCCATGGATTTTACCTTATGATATTAGTAAAGAAAAAGCATCTCTGATTCCCAGGCACCAACAGACTCAGGACACCATCATCGAGACCAGCAAGAGGTAGTAACAATTATAAAACTATAGGTTGCCCTCACAAGTTCCCCAACAAATAACTCCAGTAGAACATGATGAAAAAACCCATGCCACTGTGAATAATATCTGTAGGCTAGAAAAAGTGTGAACTACACCCATAATTAAGTAGAAGAATATTGTAAAGCCAGGAGTTAAATCTGTAACCCACACATGCATCTAGTTTTGGACAATTAGAACAATGCATTAAGAGTGGAAGTAATATGCGGTCACAGTAAATACTGAAACTACTAGCAGGAAATTTTGAAAGTCAGTAAAAAAAGAAAAACTACATGTGGCATGCACAAAACCCAAGATTTAACAGGAACCTCGCAGAAAAATAACAAATATAGCAGGAAATTTGAGCAAATTAACAAAATGAAACACACGCATACATACACTATTTTGGGAAAATGCAATTCTAACAAGCCAATAATGTATGACTACTGTAAACGTTATGTTAAGATGATAGCCTGCCTTGAAGCACCCTACCAAACACATGTAGGCAAGTATTGATCCAGATCCAGACCATGATCCAGATTTAGAAAATACTCCGGGGCTTATTTATGAGAACTGTCACATTGCTGCGTGAAAACAGCGATGTACCGGTTTTCACTGCGCCCTCCTCGAGACACGATGGATGCGCCGTATTTACTGTACGGCGCTTCATGTCCCAAGGAGTGACAGATGCGTCAGGAATCCTGACGTATCTGTCAGCGCAAAACTCATGCATTGCTGGAGTTGTGTTGCAAACATGATGTAACTAGAGCAATGCATGAGGCAGGCCCACACACATAGCACTGTGTCACCCTTCCACATGCAATGAGGCAGGCGTAAGGTTTTGACGCAGTGGCGTCCTAGAAGTGGCACAATGAAATCTGATAGATTTCACTGTGCCACTCCTACGAGGCTTTGTTGTGCGGGAACGCCCACCCTGCATACCTTATACCTGATGCAGGTTAAATGTGGCCTAGATGCTTCCCCTTGTAAATGTGGCGCAACGTGGTGCATTTTTTACGCTGCCGCTGCATCACGAAAAGTGATGTAATGGCAGTGCAAAAGTGTCGCAAGGAGCTCATAAATAAGCCCCTCTATGATAATCCCTAGGCGTCTACTAAGTACATACAAACTGGTCTACAAAAGGCCAAAAACATACATGGCAGAACCCCTGGGGAAATTGTGAAAACATGCTGTCAAATTGAAAATAAATGCTGTGGCGTTCGCAAGATCCCATGCGCAGTAAAATCTGGTATAATAGCTGCTCCATATGCAAGGTGGCAAACAGACTCAGACAGGACTATCTGATGAAATGTATTAAAATCTGAAATTATATCTGTGTCCCAGGCATTGTCCAAAGCACAGCCTTAACTATCGGCAAGATTTTTTGATAAAATGTTATAATATCAGGAATAATATCTGTGGCTCTTACAATGCACCAAACATGGACAGAATCCACAGGAGAAAGATTAATACCATGCCGAAAAATTCTAGACATTTAGGAACTCAAATAGAATTTTGAAAAAATCGATGCCTAGCCAATCCACAAATGATGAATGTTATAGAAGTCATGTAAATCAGTGAAATAATATTCCTGCAAATTCTAAGTTGCTCACAGTGAAAGAATATTTTTGCAAATTCCAAGTTACTCAATTATGAAGACGATCACATACTCAAATATAATGTTTATACATCTACATACATAAATAAATGTGTTGCCAATGTGAAATTTTCCTTTCGAAATTTCTATTTTTTTCCACTTGGAACATATTTTTCATCTTTGGCTAAATTTCTTTCCCCAAATCACTGTTGAGGGTATGAATTTATTCCTGCCCATTGAAGAGTCACTGAAAAACACTTTTCTAATAGGAGTCACAGCTTTTTACTCAGAAGCAAAATAACACTTTTTCTTACAAAATTGTGCAATTATCTAAAGAGTGTTCAGCAGAAGGGATAGTCATGTGCTGTGGCGAGTAATACAATAGGAATTACCCCTTGTATTGCTAATGCACACACATTGAGAGGGAAGAATTCGCTTTTACAGGAATTTCAATTTTTGTTATAACAAATAGTATTTCTCTTCTGTTTAAAGATAACTTCCCTTTAAGAGATTTTCTTGTAGCCAAAGAGATCAATCGGATAAGGGAATTAGATGCAGATCTGAAAGTTTGATAATGGCCACTGGCTTCCTTGTCTAATGTTAACATTTTTCAAAATTGTTGTCCATGGATCGTTAGTTGCAGATAATTACTGAACGAAAAATCAATATGCCAGAAAAAACATTATATTAACCCTTTCCCAACCAATGGCAATTTAAAAATAAAATGCAGATATCTAAAAATAACCTGAAAACACGTATGCCAACTCACATAATGCCCCTAGTCCTACCTTAATGCCAACTTTAGTGAGATGCCGATAATAAATCTTGATGTACTGGAGAGTTAAAAACTCTTAAGGAAAACAGTCAAATCAAGATTTTTTTTCACCTCAGCCCAGCTATTAAATCTCTCCTTGACTGATCTATCTATCTATCCATCCATCCATCCATCCATCCATCCATCCATCCATCCATCCATCCATCCATCCATCCATCCATCCATCCATCCATCCATCCATCCATCCATCCATCCATCCATCTATCTATCTATCTATCTATCTATCTATCTATCTATCTATCTATCTATCTATCTATCTATCTATCTATCTATCTATCTATCTATCTATCTATCTATCTATCTATCTATCTATCTATCTGTCCATCTATCATCTGTATGTTTACTGTCTGTATTTATTGTTCTATGAATATGTACATACAGTGGGTAATTGAGTAATACAGTGATGCTTCTTCTCAGCTTTTGCCCGCATGTCCAAACCGCAATGAGCTAGGCCTCCAAACCTCAGACCTCCCTGCTTGGTGGAAGGCGGAGACACAGTTTGAAGTGCCAGCGAGCGCTATAAAAGACAAGGATCCCCTCAGCATGGGATGCTTCTTTTAAGCTTTTGCCCTCACACTCGACCTGCGAGGGACCAGGACTCCAGGATCCAGATCTCCCTACTTGGTGTAAGGTGGGTACACAGTTAGAAGCACCGGCGAACGCTATAAAGGGCTACAAGGATCCCTGCAGTGCAGGAAGTGTGCGGCACGTGCCCAGGCATGTGCCTGAGCGTAGACTGGGCCAACAGCCGGCCAGTCTACGTCGTCCTGCATCTGGAGGAGACAAGCCTGGGTCAGCTTTCTTGGTCTTGGGACCCTTAATGTTCAAATGAAGGTACAATATTTATTTTCGTTATCTTTTTTTTCTGCCTGTTTACAATGAGGAATAGAATAACTGTGGGGTCAAAATGAAACCGGGGGAGCGGAAGGACTGAAGTTAACTGTTATTATTACGAGTTATTTGAATTCTGTTATGGGTGTCTTGACATCTGAAATTGAATGAGTAGAAGAAAGAAAATGTGTTGTTTTAAAGTTTTTCTACCACTGCATACTGAATATATAGTTTTGGTATTTATTGAAGTATTGCATGTGAGTCTGTTGTCCGATCCTAGTGCATCGGGTTTGGGGAAGCAGGGTGAATTACTTCCTCCTCTTTAAGCGCTGCAGGTTGATACACACACAATCTGACATACAGAGTGAATCAAGTTCATAAGTGCCTCATACCCATAAATATCACCCATTGAATGCACTTCTACCAGATTTTATTTGGTCAGAAGGATGAAATGGATTGGCCCTCACAATAAGGGCTTCAAAGGGGATTGGATTGTGTAATAGGGAATTTCAAGGACCCTTTATTGGTTGGGCATTTCTTACATAACTGACATGGCTTTGCAACAGATTTGCCTGGTATCCAGGTGCTTCCTTTAGGGTATTTTTACATACCAATCAGAATGTTATATAACAGACCCTGACTGCCGGACGGGGGAACAAACCAAGGAATGTTTTGGAGAGGTGCTTTAGTGTTCCCACAACAAGCCGTTACACACCCCTTGAAAGGCTAATCCCAAATAGTTGCCAACCCTATCCTATTTATGCTATTCAAATTGGCCAACCTGAACACCCTACAGATTATGTATTAAATCTGGTCACTACTGATAACAATAATAATAAGTGCCCATTTCTTCTTATTAAGGAGGGCTAACCTTTTATTTTCTGGAATATTTCAGGAGCCTGCCATAAATTTGATAACAAAGATTGGTTATCCTTTGTAAACAAGGTTGATATTATCTGCTGTCAAGACACATGGATGAGGGAAGCTTTTCATACTGACAGCTTTTATTGGTTTTTTTTCAACTTGCCACCCCCTCAACAGCAGGCAGAGCAAAGGGAGGATTGACCACATTTATCTCCGTTAACAACACTATTTTTCAATCAAACAAAGTCTGCTCCTCATCTTTCTTTCTAATCACACCTCTTTCCCTTGAGACCTCTATTGATATTTTATTAATAAATGTTTATTATAAAAAAAAATTAATCACTGTGTTGAGGGAACAATAGTTGAGTTTGAAGAGTTTTTAGAAGATTTTTAGAATGCAAGACTTTGTAAAACCTTTTTGGTGTGGGCAAGGGATTTAAACATCTCAGATTGTGAATGTGGTGACCAACAAGTGTGTGGCACCCTGGATCAGAGAAATAATGAAGTGATGCATTTTTCCCCTTCTAAGTATGGTGAACCCTTGAATAAGCTAATATTGAAATATGATTTAGTGTTACTAACTGAGATGGACACCCAGATTATACCAATTTATAATAGTAGTTCGGATAGGAGCAAAATGGATTTTATATTGGTGTCTCCTGAACTATGGTCCCTTTTTAAGGAATTTACAATGATTATTAAGCATTGCCACGTTCAAAATCCTCTTACTACTTTCTTGGAAATAAACATGAATAAGGCAGATCCGAATGGAAAGCATACAAGCTGTGAGTACTCAAAATCAAAAGGTATAAGAATAAGATGGAATAAGGCTTCCCCAGAAGCCACCATCACTAAATTAGTCACTGCAAACATGGCAGATTTTTTACAAATTCTGTCAGTTGGGCCTGACCTGCATAGTATCCTACAGAGCTTTAATGAAATATGTATGTCCACCTCCAAACTGTTAACACTGAAACCAGTTAGAGCTGGGGTAAAACCCGGCAGGTGGTTTGATGACACCTGCTCAGCCACTTATAGGCAGTTAAGATCTGCCCTTGGCTAAAACCCAAGATGTCCCCTTGAGATTAGGCAAGAATGCTGCACCTATAAAAATGCCCTGGAAGAACATTTGAAAAAAATAAGACACAAGGCATTGAAAGACTTTTTAGAAGCAGGAGGAGCGAGATTCAGTTTGCGGATTCTGTAACACACAAGTTAGAGTCCTTAATACCCACGGATTCCTGGGGGCAGCACTACTCTGAGACTTTTTACACAGGAGGGATAGAATTCAATTTAAAGGATCTGGAGTTATTATTTGAGAAAGAACTTCAAGCACTCGGCAACACAGTGGGTGTGGAGGCAGTGTTTGAAGCAATATCGAAAGGCTCTAGGGCCCGACAGAGTCCCCGTAGGCATTTTTAAAACTAATATTTCCTTATGGGCCCTGTTATTAACAAATATGTTTCAATCCGCCATAATAGGTGTGTTCCCAGACTCATGGAATAAAGCGATTCTTGTACCAACCTTTAAGAAGGGTGCTAGAAGTCTGTCCAGTTATTTCCACCCAATTTATTTAATTGATTCAAGTGATACGATTCTAGAATGGGTAATTTTATCATGATTAAAAGCCTGGGCAGAAGAAAAGAATATCTTATCTGAGGTCCAGTTTGGATTTTGCTCTGGGAATGGCATGATTCAACAATGTTTAAATTTGTATCTGATGACAGGGAAATATGTCCGCGCAGAGAAGCGGGCCCTCAATCTAGCATTTATGGACCTTTAAAGTGGTTTTCATTCGGTAAACCAAACAAAATTATGGGATATATTGGATCAACTGGGGGTAGAAAAATATCTGTGAATAATGGTAAAACACCTCCATGCTGAAAGGTCAGTCTCAATCTGACATGGCAGAACTGGTGAGTTAACCCAATCTGGTAGAACATATAGAGGTGTCCGCCAACAATGTATCATGTCACCTTTCCTTTTTCTAATATATATAAACAAAGTAAATAAAAACTTATTAGAAAAGGGTATTGACATGCCGAAGATGGGAAATCGTTTTATTCCCATCTTACTATATGCAGATGATGCGGTCCTTATTTCAAAAACAGCCAATGGCCTCCAAATCATATTAAATTCGGTTTTATCTTTTGTGAAAAGTCAGGATCTAATAGTACATTTCACTAATTCTTGGTAATGATGTGTGGTGCAGCTAAGACAAAAAAACATGACCTAGAGGGGACTAGGTTAGGCAGAACCAATAACTTTAACTATCTAAGGACATGGACTCCAATGATTACATTGAAGAAAACCAACAAATCGGTGGAAACAATGAAGCAGTGTTCAGATTTGCGTATAAACTGCGTCAGAAACCAGTTAAAGAATTAACCACTATTTATAAGAGCAAGTCTATTCATGTTGGGACATATGAGGCTGTCATTTAGTAATTTGTAGATTACTGTCTACTGCATCCACAAGGAAGTAGGCCTAACTTAAATGGAGGATGCGATTCACCTTGCCCCATTGATCCTATGGATAAACTCCTGGGCCAAGCAGGAAGTGAGCTTGGTAAGAGATTTCCTCGCTGATTGCTCATCATTTTTTAATATTGAATGCACCTTGTCATTTGGGCAGCTTAGAACCTCACGTAGGGGAGACGTATATGTATTTAAAAGGAAGGTTTAGGACTGGTAAAAGGCTGATTTAGATAGGTTGGAATGGCAGTATAAAAATGCACACAGCCTGCAATGGCATGCCTCAGACACGTTTTAAAAAATTAGTTAAGTGGGGGCACAATGAGTTCTGCAGACCACTAGTAACATTTAATTTATTGGCCCTTGTTACATGCAGTACCACTATGCTAGGGGCTTACAAGTAAATTAAATGTGGCAGTTAGATTAAAGCCAATGTCACCATATTTTCAGGAGAGAGCACAAATTCTTTAGCACTGGTAAAGCATGCCTAGTTCTAAAAACCAACAAACTGGGTTCAGAACACAGGAGGGTACAGGCAAAAAGTTTGGGAAATACCATACCAAGAAGTCTTAAATGTACCTTTTTAGGTCGAGCATTTGAGACCTCCTGATAATACTTTAGTATATACTTATATGTGTATGTACTTTGTGGGCTCTGGAGATCATCCCTAGAACTAGTCTGCTTCCGCTTAGGGACTTTTTTTTCTGTTCAACTGCCTCTATTTAACTGTCTTGATAGAAAACGACCAGTAGAGGTCAGTGAAATACCAGAATCTTTATGCTGAGGGACTTTTTTTATTTTTCTGGCAACTGCCTCCATTTAACTTTTTTGATAGAAAACGATCAGCAGAGGTCAGTAAAATATCAGAATCACTTTAGCATTGTCTAGAAACCAGTCCATAGAAATTGTCTTCCACGAGCACCGTAGACAATAATATTTTTTTCAAATCTTGTATTTTCAGTGATATGACCACCGAAGGCCCTGATCTGATATTAAGAACAGAGCTTTGCACTATACCATTTCCAGCTGAAAGGCAATATTTCTCTCCATGTGTTCCCATACCTGGCATGTCACGCAGTTTGGTGCTTACTTTCCTTCCATATTAAAGAACAGTAGATGTTTCAGTACCCAGGTTAATGTGCCGCATAGCTAAATACATATAAGGTCCCAAAGGCGAGACCGATTGCATTGCAAATGCTTGTTTGAATACATTGTTCCTAAATCAATAAATTAATATACACAATGTCTGGTAGGAAGGTCTGGGAAAATATGAATCTGAAAGCTGTCCCTAAACTGGACAGGCATTCTGATGTTTGCAAGCCGTCTGCCCTTCGTCGAATGGACCACTCACAGAGTGCTGCCCAAAGCAGAGCCAGTTGGATCTCTGTTGTCTGAATTACAGCAATTCCACTGCATAGAAATGAGGTGGCTGCTTTGAAAGAAAGCATGGGTTAGCACTTCACAACCATAAGCATGGTGAGCAGTAGCGGTCCGTGGAGGGAGTTCGGTGGGGAAGTGAGGCGGGGCGGGGGAGGGGCAGAGTGGGGAAATGTAAACACCGGAATATGGATGAACGGAGATAAGTACACATTTAAATAAATAAAACGAATTCCTTCGCGCGCACTGCATTGCAAAATGCGATGCAGCGCGCGCAACGAAATTCGTTTTGTTAATTTAAATGTGTACTTACCTCCGTTCATCCATATTCCGGTGTTTACATTTCCCCACTCTGCCCCGCCTCACTGCCCTACCGAACTCCCTCCACGGACCGCTACTGATGGTGAGATAGTCTTTTGGAAGGTTCGGGAATGTAGCTGAAAGCCCCCATCAATATGGATTCAACTGACTGCTATTTTGGGAAGAGTTTCCCATAACTGTCAAGTTAGTTTGAATTTAACAGGATGTTTTTCAAAATGGTCTCTCTCATCTTGGCAATTGCTTGTCGTGTATTCTGTAGGAATATTCTGTATTGCATGCACTGAGGAGATTGTCAGGGGAGCTATTACACTGTTTATTACCCTGATAGTAAAGGCTTATGACTAGTCAACTGCTGCTTTGTTTTACATTGGCACAGTTTTCGAGGGTTATTGTTCATCTTTGTAGCACAAAAACAGTCAATCATCCTTTAAAACTGCACTAGTAATACCTGATGCATGTTTTATTGATGTGAAAAATCTGACAGAATGAACTCTTTCCTCCCACCCTGTTCCATAATAAAGGCCAATACAGCCCATTGTTCTGAACCATGTTTCTAAGTGTCCCTGAATTGCTGGGCTGGGATCAGCAGCCTCATAATTTTCAATCTGGATACCTGCAAGGTAATTGAATGAAATCGAATATAATGGACGGGCTGAAACATTAATCATAGGTTTATTCTCACGTCACATTGTGAGCAATTTTAAACCTTGAGCCGATGCCAAGGCTAGGACCTTCTGGTGCGAGAGAGAAACGAATTCTGTCAACAGGTCCTGCTGATGTCATGACAAGTCTGGGGGTGTTTTAAACGTTTAGAATTGCAAAAAAATACTGTAATACTGAGTGCCTACGCCAGGCTTCAACCGTGTGCGTTAATGGTTGCTTATAAATCACAGCAACATGTGCTTAACTCAGTTACTTCGAGGTGCTAGTGACACCAGTTCATGTTTTAAAATAATTCACAATTTCTACAGAACATTTCCAAAATTGCTTATTGATAACTAATGTGGCTGAGATCAATCTAACACGCAGTCACAGGTTGAAATGGAAACTTAGTAATTTCTTACTGTCATGTTTTTGAGTCTGATAAAATGAGTACCATGTAAGTCCTCATTACGAGAGGACTGACATTATCCCTGTTATTCCCCAGAACGACTACTCTAAGTAATCCTGCAGTAGGGGAAAAATGATTTAGAAGTTTCTGTGGAATAACATGCAAGAATTGGACTTACCAGGACAAATTCCTGCATGCTCCCCCTCCCCCTCCCCCAAAGGCTCCGCCTACTTGAATTAGAATCTCTTAACGAAAAAGCCAGAAAATGCGGTGATCCTGCCAGGGGCCTAACATTAGCCCCCGGAGCGTCCGCAGTGCGGGGGAGCCCAGGAGCTCCAGGGGACCCCCTCCGACACGTGACGGACCCATGACCCGAGAGCTCCTGACTGGGTCAGGGGGAGGGCCTCCATGCACTTTACAGGGGGACCCTCAAATTTTGTTACGCCACTGGTACCTTTATAATTTATAATTGCAAAAGCTCCTGAAAACATCTGCCTTTGGCCCAGTAGCAATTCACGCCCCACTCATGATGAGCGCCTTAGTTTGGTAATCATATTAGCTGTTGAATGTCGTTCTACAAAACAGCAAAGCAGGAAGGGCCATCATTTTTTTTTATAAATTATTTCATTTTTTTAAGGCTACAGTGAAGATCAACCGAACATATATTGAATCAGAATTGATAAACAATGAGGAGCAGGCAAAGAGGGATTACTGACTCCCCTTTTAATGTAACTATTCAAATAATTAACTGAACAAACTCTCACCATATTATTCCTTTTACTAACGGATAAGACGTGTTTAGAAAAGGGTCTTGTATCTTTTTCGGCCCCTATTCCTCAAGCAGTTGGGAAAGCCATGAGCCAATCAGTGCTTACCTATTCCACATTTAACATTAAAAATACCTGCATGCGTATGCATAAGCAGGAGTATATAGGGGAAGATAGTGACAGCAGGGCTCACTGTTGCAGGACCTCTTGGAGGCTCAGATAATGCCCAATAGTTTGAGAGGATGCGTTGCTTGGGGCATTCAATATAAGCAAAACAAATTCCCAATCATTCTAAGTCCCCAATGTCAATCACTGTTCGATTATTTCTTCTAATGATACAAGGTGGTGTGAAGGCTGGCCATCTCCTACTAATCTACTTACCTAGGACCACGAAGCAACAGTCTTGCTATGGTGTCAGAATGTTGTGTAAAGGTCATCTCAATCCCCTGCAGCTTACGCTTCCCCTAGAGATGTTGATGACAACATGACCTGCAATGGCAGGCTCTTGTAGCACTACCAAGCTGTTCTGTTGCATTCAGAAAATCTGTTGTTGACTAGTGTGAGAAATTGGATTATTTGTTGAGGGGTTTGAACATCGTTTTCAAGCAACAACCACAATCTCTGTCAGGGTGATCTAAAAAAAGTCACTAAATTAATCTGTGCTCAGTCCTCTGGAAGCTTGGCAAGAAAGAAGTAAGGCTTAACTAAGCGCCAATGTGTAAAGTATTTACGCAAAGAATCAATGGGGAGTGGACCACTTGTCCTGTGTAGCCAGGGTCTTTCTGTTCTTGGTTCCGTCATAAAAGAGCCCTCATAACTGTACACAGGTGCGAAGGCGGTATAAACTGGGTCACCGCTTGTGTGTACTAGTACATCATCATCATAGGGTCTTTTTTAGTATGTATGCCGACCTCGGCCGGGAGGAAGACCAACTGGTTGTACAGTAGCGTCCAGATATAAATATGAGGGAAGGTGTGAGAAGTGCACAGATCAAGTGAAGTTAAAATTCTCTTAATCGTTTTTTCTGATGAAACTTTATTCTGAGAATATTGATAAGAGAAAGATAAAATGTTCGAGTGCGGGTGAAGACCGAGTTACTGGTCTACCGTACTTATCAGATAACGAGGGCCAACATGTTTCAGCCTTCTTTGATAGTCTAAAGGCTTTCGTCAGGACCGATCTGAAGGAAGGTGCGTTGTGGCTCCTTATTTAGTGAAAATTATCCACTAATCATGTTTAAAGGGTCAGATCCGTGGTATCTGTACCTCATGAAAATGTATTTTGTGTTCTCTGGAGGTACCCGAAGGCACGTGAGGAACTGTATTTCGGTTCCGTCAAGTTCGTTGACTTGTTCTGGCTCTGTCCGTGGTACCCCCGATGACATTAAAAGTATTTATGCAGCAGTAATAAACACAACAAAAGAAAAATCCTACGCCAATTTAGAAAAATGGAGTGAAATGTAATAAATTAAATGAAACCACATGACAAAAAATCCAATCTGTAGAACTAGAGATAGGTGATTGTAAAGTGTTAGGTAAGTATAGTGCCCAGAAGCACAAAGCTCCAATCACAGTTATCTGGTCATGCTAGACCGTGAAGTCACAAGTTCAGGCCAACCATGATGGATCATTGTTGGAAATGGCCCTTTTTGCAGGGTCATCCCTAAACTTTTTGCCTTCCTCCTTTATTTTTTCTGACCTGTTTGTGTTGATTTTATGACTCTGGGCACTTTACCACTGCTGATCAGTGCTAAAGTGCATATGCTCTCCCTTTGTAAATATGACATGTGTATTGGTATATCCATGATTGGCTTATTTGGTTTACCTGTTAGTCCCTAGTAATGTGGCCTGTGTGTGCCCAGGGCTGGTAAACCAAATGCTACTGGTGGGCCTGCACCGCTGGTTTGCGCCACCCACAGAAGCAGCTTGTAAAGTGTATCTCAGACCTGCCACTGCAGTGTCTGTGTGCAGTCTAGAACTGCCATCTTGGCTGTGAAGTGCGCCTACCTCCCAGCCCCTGAACCTTCCCTTGGCATCATGTAAGCCACCCCTATGGTAGGGTGCATTGTATGCGTAAGGTAGGATATGCTCTGATGTGTGTAGCATGTCCTGGTAGTGAATTACACCCAATTTCGTTTTTCACTACTGTAAGGCAACCTGTTCTCCATAGGCCAGAATGGGCAGTTTGACTATTACACTCTATAGTCCTAAATGACCCCAGGAACATGGTAGAAAAACTAATTTAGTATGCCTGAGCTCAGAATATTAAAATACATCTTTTAGTGAAGGTTATTATTATATTCTGTGTTTGAAAATACCACTTTTAGAAAGTAGGTATTTTCTTGCCTAAGCCTTCCAGTGTGCTCTGCTGTTATGTGTAATGGCTGTCTGGGTTTGGAGTGACATGGCTGGGGAATTCCAGGAGACAGGGTGAGGTGTCCCAGTGGTGAATGGAGAGATCTGCATCTAGATGGGTGGGAGGAGTTGCACCTGGAACCTGAATAGGGCTGTGCCTTCCCTCCAAAATGCTGGCTCCACCTCCTGTGGTGCGTCTGATGTCTCTGCCCTGCACCCTGAAAGGAAAGAAGCAGCCTGGTAAACAAAGTGCTCCAGGACTGAGCAGAACTGGTTCTGGCTGGGTTCAGTGACTTGTGACTCTTTAGAACAAAGACTTTTGGGGTATAAATATCTGTGCTGAAACCCCTACAATTTGTATTGCCCCTGGAACACAAGACCAACCTCTGTCCGTGGAACTGAAGAAAGCTGCAGGAAAGGACTGTCCTGGTGTTGTGTGCTGTTCCCTGGATTGGCCTGCAGTTGTTTTCATTGGACTGGAAAAAGGAGGGAAAAGGAGCTGTAAGAGAACTTTTTAATCGTGAACCTGCAATCACCCAAGGGCTAGAGAGAGAACTAGCCCCCTGACTGAAGTCTCAGGACCAGTAGACTTCATTTCGTCGCTAACGCCTCAAAATTATCGCTAAAGCTTAAAAAGTATCGCTACAGCTACGGAGCGTCAAGAAAATCACTGCATAGCTGCCGCTGAGGGCTCGATGGCTTGATCATCGTCCCGCACGTTTGCGGCCCGAAAATCACCGCTACAGCCGCGGAGTGTCAGGTAAATCATTGTATCACTGCCGCTGAGGGCTCGCTGGTCTGATCATCGCCCTGCACGTTTGCGTCCTGAAAATCAGCGCTACAGCTGGGAGCATCAGAAAAATCGTCGCCTCGCGCCGCTGAGGCCTCGCTGGCCTGATAATCACCCTGCCCGGTTGCGGGCCCCAAAATTGTCGCTAACCCCCATTAGCGAGCGGCCACGACCAAGAGCGTGAGGAAAAACATCGCTAAGCCGCAGAAGCGGCATTTTTTGTGGATTATTTGGCAACATCTCAGAACTGTGAGTAAAAATGGTCGCAGACACCATTGCCCTGAACTGAGCTTTGCATTCCCCATTGGAACTATTTTTGCAGCATCCAGAGAGAATTATTTTTGTACAGTATTGTGGTTTCCTCGTTATTTGGTCTTGTGATAAGCCTCTATATAAAGATAACTATTTTTTATACCTACCTGTGTTGTATCCCATTGTAGTGTTCCTCACTGTATTACAGTGTATGGTCATAAACGCTTAACACACTGCCTCTGAGATTAGCCTAACTGCTCGTGCTACGTTACCACAGGGTGGAGCAGGGGTTGTCAAAGGGGTGCAGCCCTTCACTCTGCCTTAGAAAGAAGGGTCCCTGCTTGGACAGTGGCCATCCACTGCCAACCAGAGACTCCCATTTCTAACAATCATGTTCTGAATACAGGCACCAGGTTAGTCAAGCTCAAAACATTAGACACTAGAAGCATGGTGCTCAGAACAGGAGTTCACTCATCTGACCCTTGAAGTCACCTTGCCTGGGATGAAAGGAGCTGGTGTAGTATTCCTTCTCTGAGAGCAGGTAAGCCCTCAAGAAGCAGGACAGTCTTCAGGCAGCAGCACACCATTCTTCATTAGTATACACAGGTACAGGAGTGTACTGGAGAGTGTGTCTGAGGGTCCTACTTTTATACCTGGTGCCAGCTTTGACGTGAAGAAACTTCTGGAGTTTTCACCTCAGGGATGATTCTGGAGTTTCCTTCGTCCCTGCCCTGGTCCCAGTATGCTTGAGGGACAAAAGGATAGTGTGAAGTCCTTTGTGAGTGTGCTGAGGCAGCTCATTTAACATGTAAGTGAGGCTGTGCACAGCTCCGCCCCTCCGAACGCAGCAGGATGGTCCATCCTGCCATCACCTTGCTCCCCTTTGTGTCACTGTCTGTGAGCAATACCCAAAGGCCAACTGCCAACTACACCTAGTCATGTGAGCCAGGATACAAGCTGTAGCCACCAAATGGTTTGGACAAGAAAATAACCTTCTAAAAGTGTCCTTTTCAGAATTATGACTTAAAATCTGACTTTATCATTAAAGAAGGTTTTAATTACAATTCATTTGAGTGTAAACATGACATTTTGGCTTGTTCCCAAACAAACGTTATTGCTTATTAATTGTGATAAGATAACCCAATGTCATCCAATAGGAGCGGTAGGCCTTGCAGTAGAGAAATTAAGTTAATAGTTTTCACAACCAGGAGATGTAAAACTTGAAAGTACATGTCCAACATTTTACATACACTGCACTCTGCCCTAAGGGCTGATTAAGGCCTACCACAGGTGTGACTTGTAGGCCTTAAAAACAAATGTTTAAGCCTAGCAAAATGTTTATTTTGCCAGGTTGAAATGGCAGTTTAAAACTACATCTACACAAAAAGGTATTGGGTAGTATCCCCGTATCTGAAGGGATTGAGAGGTTTCTCAGTCGAAGTATGTCCTCCCTGGGCAGAATAATAATCACAAAAAATACCCCAATGGACCAACTAGTGCTGGTTAACTAACTGTACAAAAGAAAAGGGGGGAAGGGGGAAGAGGAAGGGGGCCTCTCTAGTGAAAGGTTGCACCTTACTCCATTCATGGTTGAGTTAGGTGCAACCTTTCACTAGAGAGGCCCCCCTTCCTCTTCCCCCTTCCCCCTTTTCTTTTGTACAGTTAGTTAACCAGTTTAAAACTGCACACAGGCTGCAATGGCAGGTCTGAGATGATTTTGAAAAGGCTACTTAAGTGGGTGGCAACCAAGTGCCGCATTTCCACAAGTAGCATTTAATTTACAGGAACTGGGTACATGTAGAGCCACTAGGGACTTATAAGTAAATGAAGTGGCCCAATTGGGTGCAAGCCACTTTTACCATGTTTAAAGGAGTGAACACAAACACTTTAGCACTGGTTAGCAATCCCAAAGCCAACAAAAACTGTTTTTAGCAAACACGTTCGGAGAAAGCAAATGTTTGGGGAAAGACTACACTAAGGCCTGTAAGGTCCAATATGTGTCCACCCCAGCTGGAAGCGGATATTTCCTTAAAAGTCTAGGCTACAGTCAGCAAGATGTTTTTAAGGAAATATCACTAAAGGAATAAGTGATGAAGAAGGAGTCTGTACATTTATGCAACATTCTATTGATAGCTGGACAAGGAATATCTTGTCTTATTACTATGGAGGAATATAGAAGGGTGTGCTGAGTCACCAATGTATTTATAATATGTAGGGGTTTTCTCCAATGTTAAAAGGAAAGGAGCTTGTCCTTTTTTGACTTGTGCACTTGAATGGTGTTCTTTACCTTATAATAATCCTTATAAGAAATAGGTGTTGCGGGCATCGCCCCAAACCTCTCTCCCTTTGATTGTAAACTGCTCTGCATATTCAGACACAAGCAGAAAGCACAGAATGGTTCAAATAAGAAAATGCCAAATGTCTAGAAGTGGCATTTCAGACTTGCAACATAAAATCCAACTTCTTCATAAGTTGTGATTTTAAATTGTGAGTCCAGAGACACCAAACTTGAAATATCTATCTTTTCCCAATCTGAAATTATACTTATAACATGTATTAAGGTAATCCCAATGTTAACCTATGGGAGAGATAGACCTTGCAGAATTGAAAAAAAAACTTAAGGGTTTACCACTACAAGGACATGCAAAACTTAAAGTACATTTTCAACTTTGTAAAGCCACTGCACCCTGCAGGCTGTGCAGGGCCTACCTTGGGGGTGACTGATATGAATTAAAAATGATAGCTTGGTCCTGGCAGGAGGGTTAACTTGTAAGGTCAACATGGCAGATCAAAGCTATACACACGGGCTCTAAAATGGCAGGCCTGAGACAAGTGTAAAGGGCTGCTGAAGTGTGTGGTACAAGCAGAGCTGCAAGCCCACTAGTAGCTTTTAATTTACAGGATCTAGGCACATATAGTGCATTTTACTAGGGATATAAGTAAATTAAATATATCAATGGTGGATACGTCAATGTTACCATGTTTTAAATAAAGAGCACATGCAATTTCGCGCTGATTAGCAGTGGAAAAGTGCCAAGAGTTCTAAAGCCAGCAAAAAGTAAGTCAGCAAAAGAGGAGGTCCGAAGGCAAAAAGTCGAGGGAAACCACACCAAGGATGCAAGGTCTAATAAGTGTCTCCCCAGATGAAAGTGGAGAGAGCCACACAACCCCTTTGGGTGTTCTCTTCACTAAGGGTGAAAAACCTGGCGAGACCATCAGCATTGGTTTGGTCAGTTCCAGGATGGTGTTCCACTGTAAAGTTCATTACCTGTAGGGTGATAGACAACCTCAACAGTTTGGGATTCTCACCACTCATCTGCATTAACCTTTCAAGGTGCCTATGGTCTGACTGAACCCAGAAGTGAGTACAAAACAGGTATGGCCTTAGCTTCTTCACCCCCATTCTACAGCAAAGGTTTCCCTCTCTATTGTGCTCCACCTCTGTTCTCTGGGAAATAGCTTCCTACTGAGGCAGGCAGGCAACAGGCTGATCCAGGCCCTCTTTATTTAACTGTGAGAGCACTCTGAGGCATCTATTTGAACACTGAACTCTTGGGAGAAGTCAGGGGCATTGAGCATGGGTGCTGTGTACATGGCCTCCTTCAGGGTATCAAAAGCTTTCTAGCATGCCTCTGTCCCGATCACCTGACATGGCTGCTTCCTGGAAGCCAGCTCTGTCAAGGGGGCATCAATGGTGTCATATCTCTTGACAAATCTCCTGTAGTAGCCAGTGAAACCTAAGAATGCTCTCGCCTCTGTCTGGCTTTTCGGGGTATCCCAAGCCAGAATGGTCTCAATATCGGCCCAGAGAGGCTGCACCTTGCCACCCTCCAATTGGTCGCCCAAGTAGATCACAGAACCCTGCCCTATCTGGCACTTACTGGCCTTGATAGACAGGCCTGTACTCCACAGAGCCCAAAGCACTTCCTGGAGGTGACACAGGTGGTCTTCCCTGTTAGAACTGAAGTCCACAATGTTGTTTAAGTATACAGCATTGAAGTTCTACAACCCAGCTAGGATCTGTTTGACCATCCTCTGGAAGGTGGCAGGGGTGTTCTCCAACCCGAAGGGCATGAACCAGAACTGAAAGTGCCCCAATGGTGTAGAGAACGTAGACATCTCTTCAGCCACCTCGATTAGTGCAATCTGCCAGGACCCAGATGTTAAGTCAAACATGCTGTGGACGTTGGCAGCTCTATGCCAATCTATGAGCTCATCAGCTCTAGGGATGGGGTGTGCAGCAGTCTCAGTGACCGCATTGAGCCCACTGCAGTCCACACAGAACATAAGTTCAGGTGTGACACCTGGAGAGGCAACTTTGGGGACCAACACCACTGCGCTCGACCAAGGGCTGTTTAAGGGCTCAATAAAACCTAACACCAGCATCTTTCAGACCTCCTACTTAATGCTGGCTCTCACCTTACCAGACAACCTGTAAATGTTGTTCTTTACATATGTGTTGTCCGCAGTATCAATATCATGGGTACACCATGTAGTGAGTAAGGGAGATAAAAGAGGCAAAATGCCCCAGCAACTTCCTGCAGTCTCTTTGTTGATCTAGGGTCAGTGCAGGGGAGAAGTTCCCACCCTCCACTGACACATCCTGCTTCACGGGTTCCACCCCCTCACTTTTTGGTGAGGCTGAAACCTAGCCAGGGTAGTATTCTGGTAATACCAGCTTAACATGTTCTTCAGGCTGGCTTCTAGATTCTCTGATGAGTTTCCAGAAGGGGTCTCTCTGGTTGAGGAAAACCAGCATGCAGCTAGCAACAATGTGGGCTAGCTTCTTGGGAGCTTGACCCCAGCATTCTTTTACCAAACGGGTAGGTCCTCTCACAGGGTGCAGATACAGATGTTCAAAAGGGCTGAAGTCAACCTCCTTTCTGTGGTACCTCCATCTAGGCAAACAAAATGCATTGCATGAAGTAGTCCCACTTACACCTCATGGGTTTGGGTAGACCCATAATCATTTCAACCAGCCTATTGGTTTGGGGGTGATAAGGAGTGGAGAACTTGAAGGTTACCCC
The DNA here is from genome assembly GCF_964204655.1 of Triturus cristatus. Taxonomy (NCBI): domain Eukaryota; kingdom Metazoa; phylum Chordata; class Amphibia; order Caudata; family Salamandridae; genus Triturus; species Triturus cristatus. The sequence continues at coordinate 922,568,271 of NC_140593.1, read as the reverse complement.
CACACTCCTTCCCCATGGCCTTCATATATGCAGACATGAAGCTGGGACCCCAGTTAGATACCACCTTCTTGAGGAAAGTGCCCTGGCCACGACTGGCACAGTCACATTCCTTAGAGGGATAGCTTCTGGGTAATTGGTGGCATGGTCCACCAAGACCAGAACAAATCTGTTACCCATGGTTGTCTTGGGGTCCAGAGGCCCAATTATGTTGATGTCTACCATATCAAACCGGGTGCTAATGACAGGAAAAGTTTGAAGGGGGTCTTGCACTTCCCCTCTGACTTGCCACATACCTGGCAGTTAGGAAAGGACCTTTAGTACATATCTGAGCACTTCTCATTTGACGCCAATAGAAGTGGTGACAAACCTGTCAAAGGGCTTGTCTTGCCTCAAATGACCTGCCTGGCAGTTAGGAGAGGACCTTTAGTACATACCTGAGCACTTCTCTTTTGAGGCCAATAGAAGTGGTGACAACCCTGTGAAAGGGCTTTTCTTGCCTCAAATGACCTGCCAGGGGCACATCACACACCAGCCACAGTAGGAAGCTCTTGCAGCACTGGGAAACCACAAACACATAGGTTTCACCAGACTCAGGAGGCGTAGGTATATAGGAGGCCATTCTCCCAGTGAATGAGGTGTTTGATAGAAGCATCCCCATCTGCCTGGATCCCAGCCTGCTGCCACAGACTCACATGACGAGGGCATTCCCACTGTGCCTGGCAGAACTCCTTCCTGGTGGGACCCCCTTCCTGCTGCTAGTTGGACAGCTCAGGCAGGTTCCCCAGTTCAGTAAGATCATCCCCTGTAAGCTCCAGGGCATTCCTCCTTAGGGTCAGTCTCCTTCAAGACCATGGGAGTTTCAAGAGAGGGTTTCTCATGCGCCTTGCCCTTCTTCTTTTTGGAAGACACCTGGGCCAGTCTTCCTTGCTACAGGCCACCATGGCCGTGTGGTCAGGCACACCCACTCAGGCAACCCTTACATCTCCAGATGGTTGTCATGCAGACGCCATTGTCTCTCCACCCTCTATTCATTAATTGGGACCCACAGACTGTACCTCCTAGTAATATCGGGCATGTAGATTCTCTGCACCATCTCTCCATCACCTGTGGACACTATGGTAACCTCCACTCTGTCCCCCAAACTATCTGGGACAATCTGCTCCCCAAGTGCTACACTAGCCAACACTAGTGACTGCCCACTAGTGGTGGGGCTTGGCATCTCCCTTCAAGTGCCCTTCCTATTGGCACTCAAAGCACTTTAGGGGTGCCTTTCCCGCAGACACACAGACTCGGAATCCTTTCTTTTTCTTCTCAGGAGGGGGATGGGAGTCTTTACCCAAAGATCTATTTTGGTTCCCTTTAGAGAACTTCTTGCTTTTGCTTTTGCCTCCCCTAATTCTTTTTATAAGGACTCTTTCCGCCCTTGAGGTTACCCCCGCCAGATACCTTCCTGTGGATCATAGTGGTGACCTAGTGGACTGCATCCTTAGAAAGCTTCCAGGTGTCAAAGAGCTTACTGTCAACAAGGTGTTGGTGCAGATATGGGAAACAAAAACTGAATATCTGCTCTTTTGCAAACAAATTATATAACCCCTGGTAATCCTGTATCTCACTGCCCTTCACCCAACCATCCAGAGCCTTACAAAAGTAATCTACACAATCCACCCAGGTCTAAAATCAAAAGCGATCTCTGAGCACTCAATAAATCACTGTTGAAGTTGTGGTATCAACTGTACTTTTATTACAGTATCCAGTTTAGTCCACACATTTGGATTTGCACAATAGCTCAATTGCCTTGCCAACACGCGTTTCGTCTGAGCTGTATCCTGTCACGGCTGACTTCTTCAGGGCTTATTTACTTGAGTTAGTTCACGTCAATCATATGAGGTCAGCTATTCTTAGCAACGGGAGAGGACTGTTTGTTAATATACACAGACAATTCTATATCTTACTTAAGTTCATGTCATTATTAAGGCTATTGTCGTAAGATGCCGATGATAATTTTATTATTATTGTTCTAAATATTCCCGGTCTCAGTAGAGAATCAATTACCATAGTGCTCTTTGATGGAGTTCCTGACCTTGGATAGTCATATTCCATGAGTCTAAGTGAAAAAAGAGAGTACTTGAGAGTTATTGTTATTCAGTTACAAAGATGAGTCCCACAGCCAAAGATGCTAGTAAGAGCTGACATTTCTTAGAAAGAGTTACTGATAAAGATGATATTTCTTAGATCGAAGTTACAGTGTCAGAGCATATTGGCACATGCAGTGTGTATAACTTCAGATGGATAACTAAAAGTCATATATCTCAATGTACCGTCATTATAACTTAATTGGTCTTGAGACTGATAGAAATACAAGAATTTTCCCAAAAGTTTCATAAGGGGAGACATTATAAACACAATTCTACAAAGAATATAGTGTATAGATACAATTATTTTATTGAACAACAATATTTGTCTGAAAGGTTTTCTAGGCCATAATTACCACATCATTCTAGTTATCTAGATGTATGTTGTTTCATTAAACAACAAAATTATCTGGAAATGTTTCTGAGCCACAGTTTTCACATCATCCTAATTTCCTAAAAAGTAATGAAGTTGTCTATCATAATTCAGTCCAAATTCTACAGCTGTCAGTCGCATGATCCAGATAGCTTCCTGTTGACTCAATTTGAGTTCTCTTTTACCACCCCTGGCACTAGGTGTGATCATTTCCAAACCATGAAAGTGGAGAGTCCTATGATAATCACATGTTAATGTATGTAATGCGAAATGGTATCTAGAATCAACCTGATTGACTGCACGAAGATGTTCCGCTATCCTTTATGTGAGCATCCTTTTTGTATTGCCCACACATATCTTCTTGCATCTACAGATTAAAATGTAGACTACAAAACGTGTTGTGTAATTTATGTTGTGCTTAATCTTGTACATAGGGTTCTCATTGTAACAGATTTCCTTGATCTCAGTTGACAACCAGCACATACTGAAATGGCCTAATTTGTAAGCTCCTTTCATTTTTGTTGTTAACCAGTTATCTTGAATTCTAGTTTGAGGATAACTTGGTCTGATCATACTTCCTAAAGTTGTGCCCTCCGGAAAACAATATTGGGGTGTTTGGTAGTTTGTGTACTAATGATGGCATCCTCAGTTAATAAATGTAATATTTTCCTGATTTCTGCAATATTGTTACCATACGTCATAATCGGTGTTAGACCTGGCTTTTTCAGCGGGTTTATCCTCAGAAATTTTGCTTTCTAGCCTCCTGTTTCTGACCTGTTTATGGTGGTTTTATGACTCTGGGCATTTTACCATTGCTGATCAGTGCTAAAGTGCATATGCTCTTCCTGCAAATTGTTGTTATGGATTGGTGATTCCATGACTGGCATATCTGATTTACTAGTCAGTCCCTAGTGTAGTGCAGTGTGTGGGCCCAGGCTAGTGGACCTGTAGCGCTGGTTGTGCCACCCACATAAGCAGCCTGTACATGTAACTCAGATTTGTCACTGCAGTATCTGTGTGCAGTCTAGTACTGCCATGTCAACTTGGCAAGTGCACCCACTTGCCAGGCCCTAGCCTTCTCTTTCCTTTTCTTACATGCTAGTCACCCCTAAGGTAGGCCCAAGGTATCCCTGTGAGCAGGGTGCAGTGTATGTAAAACGTAGAACATGCCGTGGTGGTGTGGCATGTCGTGAAAGTGAAATACTGCCAATTTCATTTTTAACTATTGCAAGGCTTCCTGTCCCCATACGATAGAATGGGGAGTTTGCTTATAACATCTTATAAACATAACTACCCCTGGGAGCAAGGTAGGAAAATAAAGTTTTATATGCCTGAACATAGAATGGTAAAATGTCTCTTTTAGTGAAGGTGATTTTTACATTCAGTGTTTGAAAATACCACTTTTAGAAAGTAGGTATTTTCTTGCTTAGCCATCCAGTGTGCCTTTGCTAGGATGTGTAGTGACTGCCTGGCTTTGAAGTGACAGGGGCTGGGCATGAGCAGTGGCTCCAGAGAGTCTGGATGGGTCAGGGCTGTGCTGAATAGACCTGCACTGCATTTAGAGTAGGGGGAGGAGATTTCCTTTCAAATGAATGGGCCTGGTCTGCCTTCCAAAGTGCTGACTCCACCTTCTGCCAGGAAGTTGCACAACAGAGGACAGACATGGTTTTGACTGAGCACAGGGCAATCAAGAGGAACCTTTGGCAAGGAGAAGGAAGAGCTGGAGAAACTGGAGGAGGAGTACTGCCTCTTTGCTGTGTGCTCTCTGGGGTTGGTCTGCAGTGGCTGTCTCTGCCAAGAAAAGGAGGAGGATTTTGCTGTGTGCTGTGTCCCCTGCTTGACGAATATCTCCAAGAGCTTGAAGTGGAGCTTGCTCCCTGTTCATGAGGTCTCAGGAACATCAAAGACCTCACCAAGCTTTCTGGGCACCGTCTCTGGAACCGCTGGTTTGAGTTACCACAGAAGAAAAGGGTAACTGACTCTGTCACTGAGTCAGTCGCAGAATGCTGTGTCCCGGATGCACCGTAGAGAGCACCACCTCATTTCGCAACGCAACCCAGACCTCACCGACTCTGTCAATGAGTTGCTGCTTGCACCACATCCTGTGGGCATCCCACTCCACACCACTTCGCTACGTGCTGCACTGACGTCACCAACTCTGTTGCTGCCCGACTCGAACATTGACTGGCTCCGTCGTGCATCGTGACCTGCCAGCACCGCATTGAGCACCGTCTCACACTGCAACACAAGTCTTGGTCTCACCGACTCCATCAACGAGCTGCTGCCTGCACTGAGCCGTGAGGACACCGCACGCTGCAACGCTTCCATCTCACATTGTAACCACAACGGTTGCCCCGGACCTGCTTGTGCTATTGTGTCGGCCGCAACAACAAAAGGTACTGTCTCCGAGTCTCCGCTTTAACGAACCCGTATCAGCACGGTTGGCTGGAATTGTTAGACTCTGTTGTATTTAGTACCGCGGTAGCCCCGGATGAAGCTACAGAGTCAGAGGAACTGTATTTTCCCGTTGTTCCTGCAATTTAAAGATTATTTTGCACAGTAACTATTTTTACATTATTATAAGTGGATTTTTGTTGTCATTTGGTCTTGTTTAGTTTAGATAAAGCTTGCTTATCTTTTTACTCAAGACTAGTGTGCATTTGTAATGTTTTCACTGTGTTACTGTTTGCATGCACAAATGCTTTACTCACTGCCTCTGAGATAGGCCTGTCTGCTAGTGCCAAGTTACCAAGGGGGTGAGAAGGGGTTATTTTAGAAGTGTATCCCCCTTACCCTGACTAGGAAGAAGGGTCCCAACTTGGACAAAGGTGCAAACCTCTGCCAACTAGAGGCACCAATTTCTAACAATCGGTCTTATTGTCTCTGCAAATCTGTCTTTTTTAGATTTATTTTCTATTAATGTCTTGTGTTTCTCTAATTTTTTCACTCTGTTATATGCTTTGTTAATAATATCATCATCATACCCTCTGATCTGGAATCTTTTCTTGATGTCATTCAAATAAATTATTAGCATATTCCATATTACAGATGCAGTTTCTTCTTGCTCTAATCATTTGTCATAAGGTATGGCTTTAAGTTGATGTCTGGGATGAGCACTATCTACATGTAATATTGCATTGCATGATGTATCCTTTCTGAATATCTTACTCATAAGTTGACAATTGTGCACATAAAGTTCTACATCCAAAAACTAAATCTAGAATTATCATAATTCATCGTAATTGACATGTTACATGTGTTGTCATCTAAATGATGCTTAAAGTCATTTAATTCTCCAATAGAGCCTCTTCAGATCAACAAGATGTCATCAATAAATCTGCCATAATAATGAATATGATCTATCTATCGTGATCCCTTTCAGCCCCAGATCCATTCCTCCTCAAACCAACCCATAAAAAGGTTGTCATAAGAAGGAACGAACGTGGACCCCATGGCAGTCCCGCTGATCTGTTGGTACCATTTGTCTTCAAACAGAAAATTTGTTATCTAAGATAAAACATATAATTTGGAGAATCATTTCGGTATCTAGTGGTAGTTCCGCAGGTCTCTTATTTAAAAAATGTGTTATAGCTAACATTCCAAATTCTGGCAATATATTAGTGTACAAAGAAACAACATCTAATAACACTAAAATCATGCACTCATCCCATACAATGTCGCTCATCATATTCAGGAGATGTTTAGTGTCTCTTATATAAGACGGTAGCTCAGAGACAATAGGTCCTAGAAATATATCCACAAATTGTGACATACGTTCAAATGGTCCGCCGATTCCCACCCAGGTCTGTTTGGATAGCTTCTGACTGTCCCTGACCTTCCGAATGCACTTCTCTGGGAGTGAAAACACATTTCCTGTTTAGGGCTTCCTTCATGGGGGTATACCTCATCGTGACATCCCCAATATACCCCCTCTAGGGCCAGTAAAGTGTCCCTCCCCTCACTAGGGATATGCCTCCACAGACTAGCTCCCCAATCCTTATCAGGAACCTTGTACATCTGTAGGGAAATTCCATAAGCTTCAAACCATCTATCTATATCATTTCCCACCACAAAGCCGGACACCAGATCCTTGGGTATGTGGACCCTACTGTCAAAGGGCACTGAAGAATTGCTGCCACCACTGGACTCTACTTGCTTAGCTTTTAGGTCCAGTTCCTTCAGGCTCCTCTCATGATCCAGAAGCTCCAAAGCAATCCTCTCCTCCATGACCAGTTTATTTTCCTCAAAAGCCCTTTACTCTGCGTCCATGGCCAAATTTTTCTCCTCTAAGGCCTTCTCCTTCTCCAATTTAAGGTTGGCCAGCTCCAATTTCAACTTTCTCTCCTCACTCCTGTCCTCTGAGGCAGGTCTCTTGATGACACACTGCTCCCTGCCCTGGTGGTAACCACTTTTCCTGGCAGAATAGTGGCCCCCTGTCCTACAGGCAATTCCAGATTCTCCATTGAATACTGGTCCAGTTCCTCATCATCATCCAGTACCTCCTCCTCCTCCTCTGGGATTACAGGTACAGTAACAGAAGCTTCTATCCAGGCTCTCTGCTTCATTTGCAGCTCCATATCCCTATTGAGTCCTTTAGTAGAAAGCCTTTTATCCCTTGCAGTAATCTTTGAAGTGGTCCACAGTGTACCTGTCAAGTTTGGCCGGCTTAAATCAATTTTTACAGGTGCAGATGTAGTATCTCCAGTTAGGGACATGATTTTAAGAAAAAGCAAAAATGCCATCAGGGAGAATAGAAAGAAAACGCTAATCAGAGATGACAGAAAAATAAAAATGACCAATCAGGTAGAATCGGCTTGAATTGGTCTTAGGTATGGATTAATAGTATTGTCCAAATTACTGTAAGGCACTGCACAAACACAAGTCTTATCTTCACTACTGATCACTAATATTAGAAACTGGGTTTCTAGTTGGCAGAGGTATGTGCCCTGTCCAAGCAGGTATCACAGTCCTAGTCTGAGTAAGTCAGAAGTAACACCCTTAATTAACCCGTGCTCACCCTCTGGTAGCATGACATAGAGCAGTCGGGATTAACTTAAGATGCAAAGTGTAGAGTATTTGTGCAACGTTTCACACAGTAAAACAGAGAAAACCCCACACAAAAAGATACCACACCTGGTTAGATAAATAGAGCTCAGAACCAGAGTTATAAAGATTTAATGAATATCTGCAAATATAGTACTTGATGGAGCATGGGTTGCATACAAGGACCAACCTTGTACCACTGAAAATGTACCTTGTTGCTCCAGTAACATAGTCTGCGTGGAGCCGAGTAGTTGATGCATCGTCATTGATCCCTCTGGATGTAGGCTAAGGGTTGGGTCTGAAGCATGCAAATCGAGATGCATCATCGGTAGCTTCTTCCAATGTTGGCAATTTATTGTTGTTGAGCCACACAGCCGGTGATGCGATGTCCTCGAAGCAGATGCTGCGTTGGCACAGAAGGAGATGCATTGGTTCCAACCAGAGCAACAACAGCGATGCATGGGTCTTCTTAGTTGCAGCACAAAAAATGCACTTTCAAGAGCCCAGAACTGGATTGACACCACTTGGCAGGGCAAGACTCACTGTTGTCAGAGTCCAGGTGCTGTAGCAGAGTTGTTGGAAGTCTTTGATGTCCCTGTGACTTCAGAACTTACTCCCAGGAAAGGAAGGCAGCAGGCAGGAACAACAAAGCAGTAGTACAGCAAAGACCAGCAGAGTCCAAAAGAGTGACAACCCTTTCAGCAGCACAGTAGCCCTTCTTCCTGGCAGAATGTCATCAGCTCCTGAAGTGTATTGAGATGGTGGTGTAAGGGGTCCAGTTCTAATACTCAGTTGTTCCTTTGAAATGGGAGAGACCTCAAAGAGAGGCCTTTGAAGTGGAGAGTGTCCCTGTCCTTCCTGCCCTGGCTCCAGACTCACTACGGGGGGATTTGTAGTGGGACATGCACAGCCTATTCAGGTGTGAGTGGCAGCTCCTCCCTCCTATCCTGCCCAGAATGGCCCATTAGGATGTTGATGGCCCATCATCCACACGTAAGCTCCCTTTGTGTGTGGCTGTCTGGAGGGAATTCACAAAGCCCAGCTGTCACCCACCCCATACATGTATTCAGAAACAGGCAGAAGGGACAGAATGGTTAAAGTAAGAAAGTGCCAACTGTCTAAAAGAGGGATTTTCAAATTGTAACTTAAATTCCAACTTCACCAAAGTTGTGGCTTTGAATTGTAAGTACAGAGACACCAACCTTGAAATGTTTATATTTTGCAATAAAGTGTAATAAGGCAACCACAATATTTACCTATGGGAGATATAGTAGTGAAAAAGAGTTTTTCACTACCAGGACATGTAAAGTATAAGGGCAGCTTGGGCATGGCAAGGTCGAAATGGCAGCTTAAAACTGCACACACAGGCTCTGCAATGGCAGGTCTGAGACATGTTTAAGGGCTTCTGAATTGGGTGGCACAGTTGCATTTAATTTACAGGCCCTGGGCACATATAGTGCACTTTACAAGGGACTTACAAGTAAATTAAATATGCCAATGGTTGATAATACAATGTTACTGTGAGAAGTATAGTATAGTATAATATAGTATATGGTGCTCACTAATATAAGTATTTCACCCTGCTCTAACCCGGGCAACCTTTATGGTGATTTTAGGGGTTTAGATAACCATAGAAAGCTCTCCAAGTGGTAGCTGTGGAGAGTAGCCTTTAGGCTTAATCTAGGAGGAGTGCAAAGCAGCTCGGTTTACCAATATCCAATCATTTAGTGTAGGCTAAATGAAAAAGAACCACACAGTGCACTTATAAAAATAGATATTTATTAGAATCATTCACTAACACATTAAAGTATCTCCTACCCAGAGATATTCACAATGCGCACAATACTTTGAATATAGAATAGCAGTTAGCGACAATGCACAAGGGTCCCCAGAGGAGAGACAGACCATATTTCAGAATAATGGGAAGTGAACCACGACCTAAGTTGAGACTGGACCCAGGAGACTTAGGAGAGTCAGGGACCCAAGGAATCACCCAAAGTGACAGTCGAGGAACCCCGCAATGATTGGATGTGAAGGAATACCCAACCATGTACTCAATACTGATCAATGGGTACGTCACGTTTGCAGTCTTACCACAGGCGGAGGACAGAGTCTGTTTGAACACAGAAGCGAATTCGAGATGAAGTACCCCTGAAAGCAGAGGGGACAGAGTCTATGCCACACTGGGGCAACCAGGAGGCACGGAAGATGGAGGCTACTTGAGTTCAAGAATACAGGTTAAGTGAAGAGGCTTCAAGCTTGGGTATACCGAAGCAGTAGCTCTGTCCGAGTTACTGGGATGCTGAAGATAACTGAGTCGGTCTGTCCAACCAACTGCGTCAGCATGAGTCAGTTATAGCGGGGACAGACTCATCGACAGAACCTCTTGATGCGTCCGACTCTGTTGACATGAGCCAGTCGTGGTAACAATTGTGGTCATCGGGTGATTGAAGCGATGCAGCGACACGGCGCACAGGGGTTCGGTTCCAGGGAATTCTACGAGGGATGCTGGCCTCAACTCGATGAGAGGACAGCTCAGGCCTCGAGGGAATGCAGAACCACCACCTGTGTTGAAGAGCCTTGTGGAGTCCGGGGAAGCCCAGGTTCAACAGAACAGTTGATCTTGTTACGGTGCCTGCAGATGCAGGAAAGTAATTCCTTCACTCCAAGGGAGATTCCTTTAGATGTCTTTAGATGTCCACAGGCCCAGGACGGAACCTGTATGGAGCACAAACACTGATTTTGCAGCGAGCTTGTGGGACGACGAGGTCAGAAGTCGACAGAATCTTCTCCGTTGCAGTTTTGGTCTGGAAGCAGAAGGACGTTGTGATCTGTTTGGCACAGTCAGCATGACTCGGCCAAGATGTCCAGACAATCAAAGAAGAAGTGAAGTTGGATCTGAATCGAATCCCAAGATGAATCTAGGGACCCACCTACAGGTAAGCCCTCAAGTACCCTAAGGTGAGGGTTGGGGTGATTCAAGGTTCTCTCCCAAGGGAGGGGTGGGACAGCGGGGAGGATACTCCACTGTGCTTTGTCCAGTTTTGCACCAGAGCGGGGAGCCAATGGCTCCCTGATCTGGTTTGCACTGGAGTATGCAAGAAGGGCACTACATGTGGCGCTGGCCAATGCCCCCACCCCGGCTCAATACACTTAGTGCTGTCTGGGAGGTGGTCACACCTCCCTTTGACAGGAAACCTATTGTCCTACCTTCCCCTGCTCTGGCTTGGCCCAGCAGCAGGAGGGCACAATCATGTCAGGGGGTCGGCAGGACAGGTACTCGGCCAATTAGCTGGGTGTCATCGGCGTAGTAGAACACCTGGCAGTCTAATTTTGCCAGTGCTTCAACCAGCGGCTGGAGGTAAATATTAAACAGTAAGGGGGACAGCACGGAGCCTTGTGGGACCCCTCAACGTAGGACACCCTGCCTAGACCTACATTCCCCTAGTTGGACTTTTTGAGACAGTTTTTTCAGGAAGGAGGTGATCCACTGAAGTACCGTCCTGGTGCCCCTCTATAGGTTATATGGCTGATACACAACCGAGGAGAATGAACTCCGTAGGCTGTAGGGGTGTCCTACTCATGCAGGGGCACCGTCAATCTTAGGACCGAGCACCCTGCTTTCAGGACTGGAAGGCTTGCGAGAGGGGTGAGTTTGGGGTCTCAAGTGCAGTGAGCGGGAGATATAAGGAAACGTATATGTCTTGTGAGTAGAAAATGCACCAACTCTCACAGACTACAATGGCAGGCATGTAGTGATAGTTTGGAGGGTCCCTCATGGATGGCACAATCCATGCTACAGCCCATAGGGGACTCCTGGGGTACCCATGCTCTAGGTACCCAAGTACCATATACTAGGGACTTACCAGGCTGCCCCAGTAGCCAAATAGGAATGTACCAAGGTACTTATCATAACCAATTTAAAGAGGAAGCACAGTGACTGGGGTCCTGATTAGCAGGATCCCAGTCGGACTAGTCAGAAAACAGTTGAAGATCAGCAAAATGTGCGTGTAACCATGAAAGCAGATCCTACTTTCCTACAATTACCATGTTCTACAAAGAGAGCACATGCACTTTAGCACTGGTTAGCAGTGTTAAAGTGCCCAGAGTCCTAAAGCCAGCACAAAGGAAGTCAGCACAACAGGAGGTCAATAGGCAAAAAGTCAGGGGAAACCCACCAAGGCTGACAGGTCTCACAGATTTCATGTAGACAGACTTGAAGTATATGCCACTCAGACACTACTTCTTTGAGGAACACCACCCAGGTAAAAATCCCCATCAGGAACTGCCCACTGCAGGTTCAGTCACACACATCAGGGTTATGGCCTCGGGATAGCTAGTGGCATTGTCTACCAAAACTAGAATAAACATGTTGCCTAAGGCAGTCTGGGGTCCAGGGTCCCAACAATAGCTATGCATTACTTTTCAAAGGGGGTGCCAATGACAGGTAAGGTAACATAAGGAGAGCATTTTTTTCCCTGACTTCCAAATGTATTGGCAGATGGGACATGATCTACAGAGTGTATCTGATGCTGTCTCCATCCGGGGCCAATAAACGTGTGTGACAAGTCTGGCAAAGGTTTTGTCCAGTCCCCAATGTCCTGCCAGGGGTATAGCATGAGCCAGACCAAGAAGAAAGGTTCTGTAGAACTGGGACTGGGGAGCCACCAACACGCAAGTTGCCCCATGCTCTGGATCCTTACACTCACTATATAGGAGGTCATTCTCCCATTAGATAAGGTGATGTCCAGAGGTGTTACCAGCTACCTTGGCCTTAGCTTGCTGCCTCAAGCCCTCTAGAGTTGGCACTCCTTCTGAGCTCTACAAAATTAATTTCTAGTAGGCCCACCATCCACTTGCCATCCAGCAAACTCAGGCAGGTCTCTCATGGCTGCAATTTCCTCCCCAGCAGGCTCTGGGGGGGGGGGGTCCTCATGTACCCCTTCAACCTGGACCGTGGGAGTTTCAGGGGCTGGTTTCTTATGCCTCATTATCTTACTCTTTAGGAAGTATCTCAGTCATTTTTCCCCTCTTGGTCATGAAACACCCATTCAGGTAATCCTAACTGCTCCAGGTTTGACCTGAGCCCCACATCCTTCCAGACAGTATGATCTAGGTTATTCCCTAGCACACAATCAACAGGCATGACAGCACCCACAGCTACTCTAAGAGAATCTGAGCCCCCGACTCAAAGGGAACCAGAGTTACTGGCTAGTGATTCTCTGGTGGAAGGTATTGAGGATTACCTGCTCTGATGACACCTTACGTTAGTTAAGCTTGTTCCTGTGTTTCTCAGCGCCTCTACCCTCTGCCCATTGCAGGCAACCCACTGCCTATACATGGAGGCATTAGCAGGCATGTGGGCTTTTAACACCATCTGTTTGTCACCCAGGTAACTTGGGTTACCTCTGCTGTCTCCCCCACACTACCTGGGGCAATCTCCTCCCAAAGCGCTACACTGCCAACCCTTGGGTGTGTCCCTTTTGGAACCTTTGGATACCCTTTCATGTGCCCATACTTGGAACACTTATAGTACTTGGGGACAAACATTCCTGTTTTTTCATCCACAAACCAATTTTTCTTCTGTTCAGTTTGGGGCTAGGTCCCCTTCCCCTGTGAACTATTTTGGGATCTTTGAGAGAACTCATTTTACCCCCCCCCCCTTTCTTCTGGTGGAGACCCTGGCACCCTTTTGGGAATATCCCAGATGCCTTTTTTTGGACTCTCCGGGTCTGACCCAGAGGTTCTCTTCCTTTGCAAGCTCCCTGGAGTGATTGAGTTCACTATCAAGCAGGTGTTGGTGCTACTCTGTAAACGAGGTACTGAGCATGTGCTCCTTCAAAATTAGATTGTATATCCAAGTAAATTCACTTTGCTGTCCCTTACCCAACCACTCAGTGCCTTACTGGAGTAGTCCAGGAAATCCCCCCAAGATTGGTTTGGCAGTTTCTGTCTGTCCCTGAACCTGATGTGATACTTCTCAGGGGCAGCCCAAACTTTGAGATGCTTTGTTGAGGGTGTAACTCATCTAAACCCCCACCTACTTTGGGACCCCGCAGCATGAACACATGACCCAACACCTACGAGACCTCCACTGGCTCCCCATCAAGGAGAAAGTAACTTTCAGACTGCTCACCCACAAATTCCTTCCCAACATTGGACCCAAATACCTCAATGAGAGAGTATCCTTCCATGTACCCAAAAGGAACCACCGCTCCGCCGACCTCGCACTGGCAGAGACCCCCCCACATCCGCAGAAACAGAGCAGGCAGAATTGCCTTCTCCTACATCGCAGCCAAGGCCTGGAACGAGCTCTTGGTTAACATCAGACGCTCCCCCACCCGCACACCTTCAGGAAGAGCCTGAAGACCTGGCTCTTCGACTGAGCCAGTGCTGCACTCCCCCCCACATGCCTTTAGACCCTCACGGGTGAGTAGAGCACTTTATAAATTCCTGATTGATTGATTGATTGAAGAAAGAGAGAAAGTGGAAAGGATACAAGAAGGAAGGAAGAAGGATGAGATGGTTTGAGGGGACCTCTGCTAAACCTATAGAAAATAAATTAAGGAATGGACTTAGGGGTTCTCAATTTGAACAAAACTGACCAGCAGCCAGCCGTTCCTGCAGCGCGGGACCTGAGCAACCAGCCAGCAGTATCTGCGGCATCTACCCGTGACTACAAGACCCAGCCCTGCATGCAACCGGCGGCGCATTGCCGCGAAGTCTTCCAGCAGCGCTAGGAGGCGCACAAAAGCGAGCGAGAACTCCCACAACGTGGGACACGGGCAGGACGCGCCCAGACGAAGCCCAGACCTAGGGCGGGCCCATCTGCGCCCATCCGCGGCAGGCCAAGGCTGGGCTGCGCCACCCCCTCTGGCCCTAGGAGTAACAGCTTATCGGTAAGAAGTCGCCGTTATATATCATGTAGACTTGTGAAGTACATAAAATAGTAGAGCATGGGCAAGAGAAAATTAGCGCCAAATGGAGGAAAGTCCAAAACAAAAGATGTACCTATCACAAATTTTTTGAAAAGTGGTGTGGGAATAGTTAATAACAAAATAATGCAGGTTGAAGAAGAACTTGCTGCTACAAAAGATGCTCTAGATGCAGCAATGAAAAAGTCTCATACAGAGGCTGGGAGTATGCAACCTGTCTCACCGCTCACAATGCTAAAGGGCGACGATAAGGGTAGAGACAAGGCCCCTGTGGTTGAACCTATCAGTCTTTGCAAAAGTACCACAGCGAATATTACAGACAGGGTAAATCCCTGCGTTATGACGTCCTTACTGGAAATTTCTGTGCTGTCTGATTCTCTGGAAATGGTTTCTCCTCCGGCCAAAAAATCGAAACACCAACCCCCTAAAGAAAAAGGAACTCTGACAGCAAATCAACAAAAAAAGGTCAAAGCTAAACCGAAAGTTAAGAAAGGAGCATAAAACGAAGGGGGTACACATATAGATAATACGGTTAAACATGCTCAAAAAACATTAAATCTGGAAAATCTTTTTAAAAAACTGCATGGGAAAATGGATAGTATTGAACGTCGAATGATGTCAGAGATTGATTTAGTTAAAAAGGATTTCACGCACTTATTGGAACTGGTTTCAGAATTATCATCATCAAATATACCAGAAAAAACTCTGACGACAAAGTCATCTGCTGAGATACGGAAAGAACATTCTGGGACTCAAACTGCAGTGGGTAAAAAACAGTTAAGATCCACGCCTCAAGTGCCATCATATCAGAATGACTCGTCATCAGGTCAACCAAAAAGTGTGGACAAAGACGGTTTCATAATTCCAGCTAAACTAAATAAGTTGGAAATGACAGAAGGGCCAAACCTATTAATTAATAACCTGGTTGAAGCTCTGCATTTACCCCCACAGGCAACCCCCTATGTGATAATTTTGAAAAACGTACCAAAAGTGAGTGGAACCAAGAGAGAATCATATGACACATTAAAAAAATCAGGTGGTGCATTGGATCTCTACTAAGTCTAAATTTGATACTAACCTACTGCAGCAAAACATTTTAATGTTGAGAAGAGTGAGCTGGGTAGGGAATTCTAGGAAAACATGTCAAGGAGATTGTGTGGTAGAAATTTTCGCAGTAGGGAATTGGTTGGTAACTTGTTAGATTTTTTCTGTAACTTTACAGCAGAACCCACTGTATATCCGGGCGATTACTTTACCGCCGTTCCACTTGGATATTTTTACAGGCCAAATAAAGAGCACTGCTACATTGAGACAAACAATTTAGGAAGGGTTGATGTAATGGGGATAACTCCCACGCCTATCAGATACATCCCATTAAGTCTGGGTAGCTATATAGATTGACAAGTAATGGAAAAGGAAGTGATAAGTACTAAACTAGTGTATGGTGTATGCCAACTTCCTCAAGAAAATCTAAGTATATTGTCATGGAATGTGGCAGGGGTAAAACAAAAATTAAATGATGAGGAATGGCTAAAACATTTTGAGAACTGTGCTCTAATCCTGTTTCAAGAAACGTGGCATACTGAATCATTTTTTATAAATGGCTACTAAACTATATGTACACATGCCATACCATCTAGAATGGGATGTGCACAAGGTGGCCTAGCAGCCGCAAATTTAGTATCCTCTCCCCTCATTTGAAAAAAGTCATATATCACATCACAATTTTTTCAACTTTTTTATTTTACAGTTGAGGGGAAGCAGTCCATTATTGTAATTAATTTTTACAACAATATCTTTGATAATACAAGATCTAAGGTAATTAATTGTTTAGAAGAGGATCTCAATGGTTTTTTAAAAGGGATGGGGGGTGACCATATGCTCATTTGGGCTGGTGATTTCAACATTGAAAAATGCGAAGTCATAGTAGGTGAACAATGTGGCCATCTAAATGACCATGGAGATCAAATCTCGCACTTTCCCCATTATATTTACGAAGAAGCTTTTAATTCTGCCATCCATAAATATAATTTGGTAATTATGGAATTAAAAGATGTTGATGATCAGTCACCCACCTATACATTTGTAGGTGCTAGATCGTCTTCAACCATTGATCATTTTATTGTCTCAGAACAATGCAGGGATTTAGTGGAATTTTTTGGAGTTCGTGTAAGTTTATTTAGTGATCACCACCCCTTAACCTTGACTATGAAGATTAATACATCACAAATTAAAAGAGGGAAGGTAGCCGATGCTAACATTGTGACCCAAGGTGCCAACGGAGTCTCACTAAAATGGTCAGGAGTAAATCCTTCTTTGTTTATAGAAAATCTTACAGGGAAAAAACAGTATGAAATTGATACCTGTTTAGATAGTTCATCAACCAATTCAGATGTTATTAGCGCTTTCAATAACATTATTATTGAAATAGCGGATGATTTAAAAATAAAACAAAAGAATAAAGTATATAATCAAGAACCTAGATGGTTTAACCAGGAATGTTCAAGGTTAAGCAAGGAACTGAAAACTACCCTAAAATAAAACCTAGGAACAACTCTGAAATAAGAAACCTAAGGAGAAAGTATAATATAGCTCTGAATGTCAGGAAAACTGAGATCCGAGAAGAGGGTTGGGATACATTAATTATCCTTTATTCAGAGATACTTCAGTGGTAAAGATAAACGTTATACTGGCACATGCATCAACAATGCCATTTGTGATTCCTTAATAGCGAAAAATAAGGATTCGCTAATAAGGAATAGCAAAAGGCTATGCATGTAGAAATCGCTTACAAAATAGCGATTTCTAAACATTCCTTAATTGCTACTCGCAAATTGCGAGTCGCAATTAAGGAATACCTCCCCATTGATTCCTATGGGCCTAGAGGCCCATAGGAATAAATGGGAGGACTTTCTCAATTTGCTAATCTCAATTAGAGAATCGCAAATTGCTCATCCTATTTCAAGGGTGCCAGGGCGTCAAAAAGATACCCTGTTGCACCCCTGAAATCTGCATATGAATACATCTTGCACACACACATGCCCCAAGGGCATGTGTGTGTGTAAAATGGAGCTTTGAAAAATGCACTTTAGTGCATTTTTCAAAGTTTTTGCAAATTACCATGAAGTTCAACTTCATGGTAATTTGCTCCCCCTATTAGCGAAATCGCTAATTTTTAAACTTTCATGCATTGCATTTAAGGAATCTCAATTTGGGATTCCTTAAATGCAATCGCAATTTAAGGAATCGCTATTTAGAGATTCCTTAAATAGCGATTTTTGCATTTGGGATGATGCATCCCAAATGCAAAAATACCGGTCGCAAAGGGGCAGATTCTGCTAATCTGCCCGTTTGCGAGAAGTTTTCTTGTTGATGCATGTGGCCAATAGTGCCTTTTGAGGACTGGATAAGACATTTTGAAGGTATCTTTAATACAGGAGGGGCAAATACCCTGCAAAAGGAGAAAAATAACTTTATAATAGTTGAACCTGTAGGGATACCTCGGATAACCCTAGAAGAAATCAAAGAGGCACTTAATAAAAGCGCTAGTGGTAAAGCCACTGGCCCTGATGGGGTTCCGATCGACGTTTTTAAGCATAATATTGAATTCTGGTCACCTATCCTATTGAATTTTTTAACGCAACCTTACCACAGGGTCGTATCAGCAAGGTTATCGCCGTTTTCCATGGAACATCGCTGGAAAACCAGCGATGTTCCATGGAAAACATCGCTATCGCTGGGAAATTATCGCCATTGTGCTATGCGTAGTTAATACAACGCTAGCATGGCGATAATTTCCTGCAATAGCCAGCGATAACACTTTTCTCGCTAAGAGCAGCCAGCGATAATTATTTTTAAAACGTTTGCTAGCAGTCCCAAGTTCTACATCAAATTGTTTAGTTCACAGAGAATTGTCAGTCCCTTATATTAGTGATTTTATAAAAACAGCTGGTTTAACACTATAGCATGGGATTTGGACGAGAGAAGAATCAAGGTTCACTAAGAGTATAATACTTGACTGCCTGGCTCTAGATAATAGGAACTGGGGGTCTTATAACGGACAGCACAAAGGTAACAAGTGAAAGATAGACTATAGTGCAACAGACCAAATCAAACCTGGCCACGAGCAGAGCATGGATTACCATCAATCTTACTCGAAATACAGAGCAAATGGTGAGAGAAAGATGACTCTCATGATCTGTAATATCATTTGGTGATCCAACTGTTTGGCAGAGGTGTGTCCCGTGATCATAGGGACTGCCTCGCTAGTTTGAAGCTCTGTTGTTGTCTCAGGCTGGTAAGTATTAGCCAGCAACACATAAGGTGTGTGTGGTTGTGAGAAACAAGGATCGTGATCCTATAATGTGCAGTGCAGAAAATCAAGGAAGTGAGAATTAAAAAAGGTTGTGTAGAGAAGACAAATCTTAATGTGCCGGGTTCTCCATGCACCTTATTAAAAAGGTGTAACAAGTTATAGCAGTACTAACAGGTGACCAGATTCCCATATATTTAATGCACGGCCACGTACATTGCCACTTAAAGCCTGAATCACTCAAGTGAGAAGGAAGACACAAAGAATTCAAAGGAAACAATTCTGTTTTACCTTTGTTAAGAGCATAGCCAGAAATTACTGAAAAAGCACGAATAAGATTAGAAATAGAAGGGATCGCTGATTCTATGTCTTCTGAAAACATGAGAACATTGTCAGCATAAGCAGCCATTTTAAGTGTATGTGTTCCAAATTGAAATCCTTTAATGTCCGGGTTCAGATTAGGCAAACAGAGAAGTGGATCAATAGGCAAAAGAATAAGTGGGCATCCTTGTCTAGTGCCTTGGCAAAGATTAAAAAAGGAGGACGTTGTGCCATTAATCCTAATAATAGCCCTCGGTTGCGCATAAAGAGCCATAAACCATATTAATAAAAGAGCTACCAAGTTTGTGAGATTCAAACGCGGATTGTAAAAGAAGGCAAGATACCTTGTCAAATGCCTTTTCAGTGTCAAGGGCAATCGCCGCAGATGACAATGTGGAAGGTTTAGCTTTTTCTAAAATGTGACAGAACGTACGAATGTTGTCCCTACCAAGCCTACCCATGACAAAGCCTGTTTGGGAGTCATGAATGAGATTAGGAATATGACATTCTAGATGATGTGCTCAAAACTTTGCAAAACATTTTGCTTCCATATTTAACAGGGAATTTGGACGAAAGTTTTTGGGATCAGAATGATCCTTACCTTGTTTTGGTATGACTACAATCGAGCCTCAGTGGCCTTACCCAAAACCTTGCCAGAAAGAACACAGTTATCGAAAATCTTTTTAAGGTATTTACTATGGAAGAAGTAAACATTTTATAAAAGGCAATAGGAAAGCTGTCCGCACCCAGAGCTTTCCCTGATCAAGTAGCACTAATAGCCCGAATAATTTCCTCAATCTCTATTGGCTTACCCAACTCGATCATATCATCATTCGAAATAGTATTAATAGAAAGAGAGTTCAGGAATTGTTGGCAGTTCAACTTAGTACATTGACTTTGAGCGGTATATATATTTTCAGAAATTTCTCGAAAGACTCCAAGAAATTCTTGGGTATGAAACTTTCTCGAACCAGTTTTATCAGTAATATAAGAAATAAAAGTAGTACGAGATTTTTGAGTGTGTACTCCAATATAAGCTCTTTTAGTAACATTGGAATTAAAATAGTATTTAAAATGTTTAATATCTTGCAAGAAAGATTTGTCTTTAGTGTAGGAGAGTAGGATCTGCCTGTTATGGTTACCCCCCCACCCCTTTTTGCTGATGCAACACTGTTTTTCGACTTTATTCTGGCTGGGGCCCTGTTCTTCAGGACTCCAACCTAGATGCTTCCTCTATAAATTGATTCCATGTACCTTAGGTACATCACAGATTGTATTCTGGGGTGCCCTTATAAGTCCCTAGTATATGGTATACAATGTACATAGGGCATAGGTACCCCAGAGGCCTACCAGGGGCTGCAGCATGTATTATGCCACCCCTGGGAAGCCCTCCAAAGAGAAACCACAGGTCTGCTACTGCAGCTTGGGTAAGGTGGTGCATGCACCCCTTACTGAGATACAGGTTCACTATATCTCATCTATCACTGCACATATAAACCTATCAGTCACCCCTGTGGCAGGCCTTAGCAATCCTGAAGGCAGGGTGCTTGGTTTTGTGTGAGAGGTTGCCCATGCATGAGCAGAGCCCCTCTGCAGCCTTCGGAATCTCTTCTCCGGGGTTGTCTGTGATGCAGCCTGACCATATACTCTTAAGTGCATTATAACCAAACGGTAAATGCTAACTTTGGACTGGCTGCACGGAAACATGTCGTGTTTGGTGTCAAACACCTTGGAATCGTACCCTCACACCAGTAACTGGTGTGGAAGTATGATCCCATCCTTCTAGAGGAGAGACATGATAGCACTGGTATACCCGGTACCAGCTTAACAGAGCCCTGGCATCACAAAATGGATGCTGCAGTCACAGACTGGGTCTGGCCTCCTGCTGCGGACCGAAACTCCGGCAGGGGAGGCCTGGAAAATAGGTTTCCTGTCACAGGGAGGTGTTACCACCTCCCAGACAGGCCTTAGTGGATTAGGGCTGGGTGGGAGCACTCCAGGAGCGCTTTGAAGTCCTGCACTGGGGACACATTTGGTGTCCCTGTGCATAGTCCAGCTCAAACCGGATGCAGGGGCTACCAGCTCCTGCTCTGGCATGTAATTGGACAAAGGAAATAAGTGTAGCCACCCCTCTTTCCAAAGCCTCCTGTAGGTTGGTCCCCTGAGTTAGTCCAACCCCTTCCTTTGGTATAAAGAAGGAACCCCTGTTACCAGAACTTTAGATATTCGTGGATGAAACTCTGTAACTGAATCCTGGACCTTTGATGATCTGTTCAACGCCAGATGACTGAAGAATCTCCCTTGGGGTAAAGGAGTTACTCCCCTGCTTGGCAGGCACCAAAGACGCATCTGTCCTGTCTGCATCTCTGAAGCTCCCGCCGGATTCCGAAGACTTTACAATGCCAGAGGTAGATTTCCAGACTTCCCAGAGGCCGAACCCAGTCCCTAGCAAAACTGCAACCCGTAGCCCTCGTGGGTACCATGGAACCAGAACCCCTGGACACTGAGCACATTTGCCAGTGCATCAGCTTCCTGACAACTCTCGAGGCTGTGCATTGGGTTAGTTGTAGCCCAGACGCCGAACACCTTTTGCACTGAAGATTGTAGGCCTACACTCCACAAGTGTTCCGTGAGCCCGCTCTTTGCATTTCAGCTTGAGGTCCCTTTGCGATCCCTGGTCTGTCGACTGGTGGGTCCCTGTGATGGCAACTCTTACTTTAATTGGGCTTCCCTAGTTGCTCCAGATGTGCCCTGACTCTCCATCACTTAGGGAGTCCCCAGAATCTTGCTGCTCCGCACCGAAGCATCTTTCTCCTTCCTGTGTGGGTTGCTGTTGCCAAGGCTTATTGTGTCCAATCGGGGCACCGATGCTGCAGCACTCGACATCCTTTATGGGACAGCTTGAATCAAGCTTCTGGTTGTCCTCAATACCTCCTGGTCCTTGTGGAAGAGTCAAGCTTCCCCTCTTCGCACCTGAAGCACCCAACATCGGTGGTCATTCGTCTATCGTGCCCCTGGTCACTGGCAAGTGACCCATACTCTGTCCCCTCTGCTTTCAGGTTCTTCACATCTTCAATCCAGGCTTGGATCTCTTTGGACACTTCGCATCTTCCCGGCAGCAGCACTTCTTCGCCAGCGGCCATTGAAAACTACAACGCGACCCGACACCATTTGACACCTATGCACCAGGCTTCCCTGAGTGAGGTAACTCGAGTACTCTGGTGCTCCCATGGGTATTGACCCTAGAACTGTCTAAGTCCAAGAGGGTTTGGTCCTAGTCCACTTCTAAGTGTCCTTTAACTTTAAAAATCTAACCGCGACTTTCCCCATAGAAGCTAACGGGAGCTCACAGCTGTGTTCTCACACTGCACACGACCCCCGTGGGTCCCCTGTGTCACTACTTTGGGTGGTTCCTTGGGGTCCCAGCGATTCTACAGGCCCTAGGCCTTGTGTCTAGTCGAATCATGGTTCTTATACCACTTTCTTAGTATATGGTTTGGTCCGCCCCAGGGCCTAACGTGTATTGTGCTAATTTACTGTAATATTTTGAAGTGTAACTTATGTGTTTTGACCTCTAGCCTCATAAATAGACTAGTAGGGTGTGTTTAGGAATAAATACATATATTTTATATATATATACCTGGTGTGGTCTCCTTTCCTTTAGCCACTCAAGAGATTATAGACAAGCTGCTTAACATTCCTTCAAGACTTAGCCGGAAGGCTGCTCTCCATAGCTACCACTAGGATAGCTATCATCAATAAGGGGTTGTTTGGACTGGTACAGGGTGCCCACTATAACTAGTGGACAGCATATGCCAGGCCAACTTC
This sequence comes from Triturus cristatus, assembly GCF_964204655.1. Classification (NCBI taxonomy): domain Eukaryota; kingdom Metazoa; phylum Chordata; class Amphibia; order Caudata; family Salamandridae; genus Triturus; species Triturus cristatus. The sequence continues at coordinate 922,545,327 of NC_140593.1, read as the reverse complement.
TCACAATTAGTATGTCTATACAATTCCTCTTTTCACTTAGTATCGTCTCCTAGAGATTGTAGAGATTTCCTAATATCGCTGTTCCTTTTGGCCATTTTTTTAATAACTTGACCTCTTATATTACACTTAAAAGCATCTTATAGTACTATTGGAAAGTCCACTGACAATTCATTATCTTTCAAAAACAAATAATCTCGTCATTAAGTTCCTTCACCTCAGAATCATCCTCCAAGATTTCTGTGTTTATATGCCTATTACGGGGTCATTTAGTATCTGTAAAATTGAGGATGGTTAACGAAACTGCAGCATTCTCAGAAACAACTATTCAATGAATCATGACATTTATGGTATGTTTTTAAAGAGAAGCGTCACCCAGAAGATAATCAATACGAGAAAAGCTAGAATGAGGGGAAGAGAAAAAAGTGAAGTCGCTACCTGTAGGATTGTGTAATCTCCAAGCATCCAAGAGATGGTGTAACAAACACATATTAAGCAACTGTTTATGCACCCTTGGTGGTCAAAATTTAAAAGCTGAATGCCTATCTAAAATAGGTTTGAAAAGAAGATATTCAGAAAACTATTTATCTGTATCATCCCCTATCACATAGCTGGGCACCAGTTCTTGGAGCATGTGGACCCTCACCTCTCTGTAGGACATTGGATTGCTGCCACCTCTGTTGCTGGACTCTGCTGCTTGCCTGGCTTTCAGGTCCAGTTCCTTCAGGCTCCTGCCTTGAGCCAGCCTCTTTTCCTTCAGCGCAAGCTTCTCTCCATTTTAAGTTAAGCTATCTACTGCCTGAATTCACTTTCTGCTTTCCTGTCCACCAACGCCTCAGGGGAAAGGTGGTGGGAGGACACACTGCTCTGTGCCTTGATATGGGGCTACATGAACTCTCTTTCTGCTTTCCTGACCTCCTACTCCACAGGAAAAGGTGTTGGGAGGACACACTGCTTCTTGCCTTGACATGGGGCTCTATTACTGCCAACAATTTTTCCTCCTTCACAGGCTGCAGTTGCTCAGGATCTGTGGTCAGGTGCTTCACCTCCACCTCTTCTAAGTACCCTTCCGCCTCTTCAAAGTTTTCATCCTCTGGCTCCCCTGGGTGAACTGCATCTTCCTGACCTCCTCATAGGTACATGTGGTTATTTGGAGTTCCACCTTTGTGACCTTCCTTCCTGCAATCAGTCCTGTCTCCTTGCAGGTCCTCTGTTTCTCAGCCGTGCTAAAGCCATTCACCTTGATCAGCTCCATCTCCATTTTAGCAAAATCGAGGTGAGGTAAACTTAAATCTGGACGTGCATTGGCAATGCCAATAGGCCTGGCTTTAATGGAATGTTATATGGAAATATGAGGCATTACAAGTAAACATATGGGAATGAATATATATTTGTGTTAAAACAAAGAGCTGTACAATAATATTGATCTAGGGGAAAAGTGTAGGTGACCTAACAATCCATGTAGATTAATGACTGTCCTCCACCCATCTGTGCTATTACCAGAGAAAGACAAACACCATAGATTATCTAGTTATCTAAGACACATTTACAGCATTATAATGCCATGTGTGTGCCTCTAAAAATTCAAGCTAAGCTAGATAGAATAGTAAACAAAATTACCACAGCTGGTTGGAGGGCAAGCAAAACACTTCCCCTTGGCTCCAAATATGTGAGTGGAAACAAAGGCCCTCTCTAGTGATGCTCACATAGTTGGCAGGCAACAGCTGTGAGGCCATGCCAGACCATAAAACTGAGAAAATATAGCCAACAACAAGCTAGGAGAATTTAAAAAGAGGTCAAATTTGGTGTCACTGTATTTATCAGGGATTTTAGTGTACCTAAATCACTGTACTGTATTGCACAAACACAGTTAATGTATCCCACCATTGAGCATTAATGTGAGAAATTGGGTTTTTGGTTGAGGGGGGTGAACACCCTTCTAAAGCAACAACCACAAACTCTGTGAGTGTGACCCACAAAAGTCACTAAATTAACCTGAGTTTAATCCTCTGGTAGTTTAGCACTAAAGAAGTAAGGCTTAATTTTGGGGCAATGTGTAAAGTATTTAGGCAGCACACTACTTTTGAAAACTAGAGTACAACTAAATGAATAAAATGAGACAAAAATTATGAAATTCCAATCAGTAGAGACAAACACATGCAATTCCAAACATTTAAATAAGTATAATGCCCAGAAGCACAAAGCATGGTTATATGGTTGTGCTAGACAGAGGGAAAACCACCAGTTCAGGCTGACTGAGATGGGCATGGGCCAGATAATGGGACCAGGTTAGTACCACTGAAAAAGTTACCATCTCCAAGTCTGGCACAAAATATCCAGTTTGCATTGGAGGTGGACGTAACCTGAGCATTGCAGATGGTTGTTGCTGTAATGCGAAGAGTAGGCTGGGCATCACAGACAGTTGTTGCTGTAGCATAAATATTATGTTTGGCGTCACAGATGGTTGCTGCTGGAGCTTTGCATTGGTGGTCATTGCATACTGACATCACTGTAGAGCGGAGTGCAGATCTCGCGTTGACTGTCATTGCTGGCAGCTGTTGTAGCGTGAAGATTTTGGTCCATCTGAGCTTGGTGTTTGCAGTTGTCGCAGGCGGCAAGATTTCGGCACAAACAGGCCTGTTCACTGTTGTAAAGTGCTCAAAACCTCAGGGATTCTCCCTTTCTTTGCAGAAGGAGCTCAACTGGTACCAGTCAAGGGTTCAGGACCGGGGCGACACCTCTTTCAAATCAGAAACTCACTCCAGCAGGGCTCAGACAGGTCCAATTGGAGGTCCAGTGCAGCAGGTCATCTGGGCAGTTGCTGGACGTCCTTTGGACGTTTTTGTGTCCATAAAGGTCAGAACTGGATGTTAGCTGCCTGACCCATGAAATCACTTTGCATAGGATGAAGGGAGAATGTTGATTATTCCTTCTTAGAGAACAGGGCAGGCCTCAAGCAGCAGGGCAGTCCTCTGATAGCAGGGCAGTTGTTCTTCTGTGGTAACCATATGTTCAGGAGTGTACTTAAGGGAGGTTCTATTTTTATACCTGCTACCAGGTTTGAAGAGGAAAAACTTTGCACTGATGGTTCTTGAATTTCTTTCCTCCTTACCTTGGTCGCAGGATGTCTGGGTTGACAAAGGGCTTGTGTGAAGTCCTCTGTAATTGTGCTGACGAAGCTCTTTAAAATGTAAGTGGAGCTGTGCACAGCTTCGTCCTCCCATCCTGGCAGGATCGCCCATCCTACAAACACCTAGTCTTCCTTTTTGTCATTGTCTGGGAGGAATATACAGAGGTCAACTGTAAACTACACCTAGTCATGTGACCCAGAATACAGGCTCCAAGTAACAAATGATTAGGACATGAAAGTGACAACTTTATAAAAGCGCCATATTCAGAATTGTGACTTAATATCTGACTTTACCATTAATATTATATTTCTATCTGTTTCCAACCATATATTATCACTTATTAGAAGTAATAAGGCAACCCAAGGTTATCTTACGGGAAAGGTAGGCCATACAGTAGTGAAAAATTGAATTTTAGTGATGTTAAAAAGAATTATGGAACATTGTGCTTATGTTCTTTTTTAATTTGGCCATATGATGAAATTGGCGACTTAACTCACACTAATGTGAACACATTTTTAATTGTTTTTAAATTAATGTAAATTTGTGTTTATACTACATTATGGATCTGTATTAGATTTAATGTGCTTTTTTGGTCTATTTTTAATCAGACTGAATAAAGATTTGAATTGAAACTAATTTAATCTAAGTGTTTTTCACGTCAAGAACTTGTTAGACTTAAAAGTACATGTCCAACTTTTTAAATACACTGCATCCTGCTCTAGGGGATGTTTAGGGCCTACCAAAGGAGTGGCATATGTGTATTAAAAATGAAGATTGAGGCCTAGCAATAGGTGTATTTTGCTAGGTCAAAATGGCATTTAAAACTGCACACAGGCTGCAATGGCAGGCCTGAGTCGTTTTTAAAAGGCTACTTAAGTAGGTGGTACAATAAGTGCTGCAGGACTACTAGTAACATTAAATTTACGGGCCTTGGGTACATGTAATACCACTTTACCAGGGACCTATAAGTAAATTAAATGGGCCAATTGAATGTAACCTAATTTTATGATGTTTATAAAAGCAAGCACAAGAACTTTAGCACTTGTTAGCAGTGGTGAAGTAAGAGTCATACAGCCAATAAAAATTAATTTCAGCAAACAGGAGGGGAAAAAGCAAATCCTTAGAGGGAAGATCACCCTAAAGACTGTCTGATCTAAGAATGGGATTTTAGGGTTCCTTTACCTGAAGTAAGGAAGATGATCAAGAAGAGAAGTCTAGCAACCAAATACACACCCTATTGATTGAGTTAGAGGTGAGTAGAAAGTACAGAATGACAGATTAGACAACTAACAGTCACCACATTAAATTAGTCTATTCTTATCCTGACCCTGATGGCTCTTCGGCCTCTCTGAAAACAGATGCAAGTTTGAAGAAGTCCAGCGCACTCACCCCTCAGTCCAACCGCAGATTCTTTTTAACTCTATGAGGTTCATATGTTCTGGAGGGAGGACAGAGCTGCAGGGGTGGGATTTCTAACCACTTACAATTGCAGACACTAAAGTACCAAGCAAGTATTAAGCAGGCATGGTAATAAATGTGTCATCTTGCTTCACATATTGATTATACGCTCCTTTAACTAAAAAAATATTTAAAGCGTGTCAGCTTATGCAGTGAGTGTTGTTCATGTTATGGCAGCATCCATAACTAAAAGCAATACAATGTCATCCTAGATAGTAACCAGACATGATGTCATCATTTATATGTGTGTCTAAAAACATCACACTTTTTAAAAAGGGATAAAAGTTTCTGGAAGTAAGCCTTTGCATGTTCTTCACCCAGATTGTACAATACAGCCAGGGGAGAACATGCAATTTGCGCATCACTGCTAAAATGTCATGCGCACTTAAGTGCTCCAACCACTGCCCCCCCTGCTAGATGTGATGAAAGCCCAGCCCCTCCCTGTAGTGTAAACCTCCCTCAGTACAGAAAAATTAAATGATAATAATGTTGCGTTAATATCATTTTATTTTTCTGATTTCCACTGCTCAAAGAGCAGTGGGGTGGCGTTCCTCTTCCTTATCAGGGGAGCCTCCGCTGAAAAAAACACCTAGAAACCAGAAGTATTTGGGAGAAAGAAAGCAGAAACCAACAACAAAACCCAAAAGTGATAATAAAAAAGAAATGTTTTAACAATGTTTTTTTCCGTTTGCAGTTTTATACAATGCAAACTTGGCCTAAGGGCATTGACGCGCTTTATACAAGCTCCAGACTACATTACACAAAGTCAGATTTTTTTTATTTTCTATTTAGGCAGAGGGAGATTAAATAATTTGTTGAGTTTGATACATGTAGTATTATGAGAGTTCATTCCAAAGTTAAGAACCCAGAACTGTAAATCACTTTGTCCTCTGAACAATTTTTATAAGGCGGAGTTGTCAGCAACAAGAGGGAGAGGGTCAGGGGAGTGAATTCACAAATAGTAGCATTGCACCTTACATCCCTTGATGAAGGTATGGTTCATCAAGTACAGTGCATTAAAATGAATACACTGTTTGACAGGAAGCCAGTGTAGTGAGGGACGGAATAAGGACACATGATTAGATCTGCATAGACCCATTATCATCCTAGCCACCGTGTACTGTATCCTGTGCAGCTTATTGACTGCAGCTTCTGGGATCCATGAATAGCTGGCATTAGCAAACTCCTGCAGAAAGAGGCACAAGGAGACACCCACAGTAGCATGAGATTCTGGTGGATGAAAGGGCAAGGTATTTTATTTAAGACGTAAGAAGCTGGAAACAGTATACACATAGCTTGTAAATATGGAAGTCAAAAGATGATTCTAATCTGAGATGGGCAACTCCTCATGGATGTAGGCCACAGGCTGCTGAACCATGGTGAAATATATGTGGTGATACTGAGATTTATTTGTCTTATTCCTGTTGAGCTTCAAAACATTAGTACCTGTCCATCCTTGAATTACAAACAGGCATTTGCAGAGTAAAGTGATCTTGATACTGGTAAGCTTTTAAGACTCAGCAGTAATTGGGATTCATCAGCATAGGATATTGACTGAAGTCCAGAATTGCTGATCTGCTCCCCTGCAGGTTGACAGATATTTAAAAAAAAAGGATAGGGGAGAGGACAATATCCTGCCTACAATCTAGCATTAGAATGCAAAAGGACGTGCAGAGAACACTTGACAAGGAGCCATTAGGATCTATTTATATCAGTCCAGGGCTGGCCAGTACCGGATTGTGCAAGAGAATGTTGTTGCTGGTGGTATGAAATGTAGTGAACTGGTCCGGAATTTGAATTCCAATGCTCTAATTTTCTTTTCTCGTTGTATTGAGGTTGTAAAGGGCTACAACAATTCCTGCCTCAGTGGTGTGTCCTGTGTGAAAGCCATCCCATGACCAGTCTATCAAACTCATGGGATTCCTGTGGGGTTGCTGGCCATTTTGCTAGACGTAGTCCATAACTTTGCCATTGCAGAGAGTGCGATGGGCCTGTAACTTTTTAATTCATCCAGGTCCAGATTCTCTTTTTTCAGTCAGGGTGTAAGAACTATCTTCTTACAGAGGTTGGCGAGTGAACCTTCTTGAAACGATACTTGATGGCTTTCACTATAAAAAGTGAATGTTCAGAAACAAACATTTTCCAGCTGGCCACACAGGACACAACTCCAGCAGGGAGCCTGACAAGAGATCACAGAGCACTTGAATCACCTTGTCTGTCAAGATTGCTGGAAGGATGGATATTAGGCTGAATTTGTGCTTGCATTTTCTAGGGCAAACTCATTTCCTTACAGATGTTAGTGATTGTTGGACTTGGCCCTTTTTGCTGGGTCATCCCTGAAATTGTTTCCTTCCTCCTGTATTTATTCTGACCTGTTGTTGGCTATTCTATGACTGTGCGCACCTCACCACTGCTGTTCAGTGCTAAAGTGCATATGCTCTCCCTATGTAAAATGTATATGTTGGTTGGATTCCATGATTGGCTTATTTGGTTTACTTTCAGACCCCAGTAAAGTGCACCAGGAGTGCCCAGGGCTTGTAAATACAAATGCTGCTGGTGGGCTTGCAGCACTGGTTGTGCCACCCACAGAAGCGGCCTGGTAAAATGTGTCTAGGGTCTGCCATTGCAGAACCTGCGTGCAGTCTGGTACTGTCATGCTGACTGGGCAAGTGCACCCACTTCCCAGTCCCCAAACCTTCCCTTAACTTCATATTAGTCACCCCTATGGTAGGCCCAAGGGTAGGGTGCATTGTAAGCATAAGGTAGGACAAGCCCTGATTTGTGTGGCATGTCCTAATAGTGAATTACAGCCATTTTAGTTTTTTACTATTGTAAGGCTACCTGTTCTCCATAGGCCAGAATGGGCTGCTAGAATTGTTACATTCTATGATCCTAACAGACCCAGGGAACATGGTAGAAATTCGAGTTTAGTATGCCTGAACTCAGAATAATAAAATACATCTTTTAGTAAAGTTTATTTTAATATTCTGTGTTTGCAAATACCACTTTTAGAAAGTTGGTATTTGCTTGCCTGACCATTTCAGCCCGCCTCTGCTATGATGTGTATCTGCCTGTCTGGCTGTGAGAGTGACAGGGCTGGGGAAACCCAGAGGGGCAGGGCTAGGTAGCCTTGTGGTGAATAGGAAGATTGGCAGCCAGATGGGTGGGAGGAGTGCACCTGGGCTCTGAATAGGGTTGTGCTCTGCCACCACAATGCTGACTCCACCCCCTGTGGAGCGGCTGATGTCTCTGCCCTGCACCCTGAATAGAAAGGCAGAGTCATGTCAACAGAGTGCTCAAGAACTGGGTTGGACTGGGCAAAGGCCCCCTCTACCCCAGAGGAACAAAAGAATTGGGGGTATAAGTATTGGGACCCTGCTCCCAAGAAATTAGATCCTGCTGAAACAAGAAGAACCTCTGCCAGAGGAGAAGGAACTGGGAAAGCTGTAGGAGATGTACTGTCCCTGACCTGGGGGATTGGCCTGCAGTGGTTGCCTTGCTGCTGAAGGAGAGGAGAAAGACTACTAAAGACTTTGCTTCAACTTGTGCTTTAAAAAGATCTCCAAGGGCTTGAACTGAGCTTGCCCCCTGAACGAAGTCCCAGGACCAGTGGACTTCACCCCCAGATCCCCAGAGTCTTTTGGAAGTGCCTGCTGCTGTTGTTGGGCCTTCTGAGGGACTGTGTGCAGGAGCTGGAAGCGCGACTCAAGGAAGAGAAGCGTGCTGCTGTCGGAGCTGTTTCCGTCGCATCTCGCAAAAGGTGTCGCCGCTGCAGCATCGCATCGAGCGGAAGCATCTCGGCATCATTCCGGAAGTGTCTCGCAACGCCGAAGAAGCGTGTCACCATTTCAGCCATCGTAGCTGTCGCATTGCACCGCATCGAGAGGAGAGTCTCGCATCGAGGAGGAAGCGTGTCGCCATCGCAGCCATTGTAGTTGTCGCATTGCACCGCATCCAGAAAAGCACCTCACATCCACAGAGAAGCATGCCGCCATCGGAGCCGCTGTTGTCGCATCTCGCAGAAGGGGTGTCGCCACTGCATCATCGCATCGAGTGGAAGCATCTCGCAACGTCGGAGAAGAGTGCCGCTGCCAAGGCCGCTGTCGTCGCATCTCGCCAAAGGTGACGCCGCTGTAGCTGACGCATCGAGTCGAGCCTTCTCGCAACATCGGAGAAGCGTAACGCATCTGGAAGATCCCGTCTTTATTTCTTTTGCACCAAGAACTTTAACGCATCTGCATCGCTGCAACACTTTCGTTGCCCTGCGTGTCGCATCTAAGGTACATTGACTTAAATTGTCGCATTTAAGAACTTAAGAGAAACTAAGCAATCTTCTACCAACTAAGCAACCGTATTGTGTATTTTTAAGCGTTTAATGGTCTTGTGATAATCCTATATAAAGAATCCTTATTTTTAATATAACTACCTGTGTGGTGTCCATTTGTAGTGTTGTCACTTGGTTACTGTATGTGTTCACAAATGCTTAACCTATAACACTCCCCCACCCAAGAGCCATGTGTACCCTATTCCCTTCCCTGCTCCACTTTACAAGGAGGTAGCCTTAGCAGGGACGGGGGGCGGTGTACAGGCAGCCAGCACTACAACTCCCACCAGGCACCGCTGTCCCACAGCTGAGCAGGATGGAACACTCCCCCATCCAAGAGCCATGTGTAACCTAGTCCCTTCCACTGCTCCACTTCACAGGGAGGTGACCTTCTTAACATGGAGGGGTGTGTGTGTACAGGCAGCCAACACTGCAAATCCCACCAGGCACTCTTGTCTTACCCCTGAGCAGGATGGAACACTCCCCCCACCTAGAACCATGTGGCTTCCTTTTCATTGCTCTCCTTCACCTTACAGGTAGGTAGCCTTCTCATGCTGACTTGCCTCACCCCTGAGCATGGTGGAACACTCCCCCCACCCAGAACTATGTGGCAGACATTTCCCTCTACTGTGCTACCTAACAGGTAGGTAGACAGTGCATGTACCCTGTCATCCTTCTCAAGATGCATGGATCCATAAGACCACCACATCCCTCACATGTTAGCCAACTTTGTATAGATTCAAATGTCACATCCAGTGGGCACACAGCTAAGTGCATGTAACTATCACAGAAATTACACTTTAACTCACCATGTCACATGCAAAATAAATTCAGGGCCCAATCATGCAAAGCACAGAATGCAATGTGTAGGTGCCATGATTTCAAAGCATGAAGGCTCATATGAACACAACACATACATAGCCAATCTGTCAAACAAACAAAACCACATGAGTTGAAAGAACATATAAATAATTACATTGTTACATTTTGGCATAGCTGAAACAAATTCTCTGAAAAGTCTACTAAATCCACGCATAAACCAAAATTGATGTGCACCAAGTTGGTAGATGATGACATGTCCTTGTAAACAGACTATCTGTATATCTCAAATGGTTGTTAATTACATGTCTCACTAATGACAAGTAATGTATGTACCTCAACATCATGTCATGATGCTGATAATCTTTTACCAATAACAATTGATTGCAATGTACAATGTTTGGCGTATCAAATGTAACATCCAAAAGTGTGACACCAAGGTTGTGCAGCGCACTTAACTGATAATCTAACCTCTGTTCAACAGGAGATCCCCAAGCAACAGCTGTTGAAAACACCACCACCCAGCAGAGCCAGTCTCCCCACCCCCGGAATGTGAACTCTTTGATGCTGATTCTCTACGTTTCTTGGGTGAGGAGCAACAACCTGGCCCTTCAGTACTGCCAGGGCGCACTCCGTCTCAGGGCCTCATTGTCCCCACCACAACTATCAACACACCAGCGACAACCACTATGCTGACCCCTGCTACAACGACCTGAGCTGCATCCACCTTCACCATCACCACTGCTGCCTGCAACACTATCCCAGGCTCAGTGGTTACCAACACCACCACAAAAGCCGAGGATGCTATAGATAGTGTGTGGGTGCATCAACAGCTAATGCCACAGGTCTGTGTCAGCAGGGCAGGTGGGAGGGCAACTGGGGACAATCACATGAGGACACTGAGACAGAAGCCCTGGCCACTGTCGCAAGAGTCCTTGGTGCATATCAACAGAACCAGGGACAGGTGGGCGAGGTTGTAGAAGAACTGCGTGGGCTCCGCCTGCTGCAGAGATCCATGGACACACAAATGGGACAACTTGTGGATCTGATGGGCCAGCTTGTGGGTGTTCTGAGGGACATACTGCTGCTCAAATGACAGCTTAAACCCCCTCCAGTGGCCAGCCTGCTGAAACACACACCACCTCAGCTGCGGCCACAGAGATGGGTGAGTTTCAAGACAATGACTCCTCAGACAACTCTGAGCCTGCCGCAGAGGCCCCCACTGCTAAACGCAAGAGGGGCCGTCCAAGAAACACCACAGGAGGATCACATGGCAAAGCACCAACCAAAGCCAAGTCGCCGAGCCAGCTATGATGGCACGTGTGTTGCACTGAACATTAACTTTGTTGATTATACAATCCGACATTACCATGTTGATGACAGGAGTTTATTGGACTGTGTAATTCCATTAATGTGGGAACTACTCTATGTGTTTCTTTTACCATCACTGACAACTCATACACTCACAGTGCACAAATTACCTTACAACCACTTTAATTTTAACACAATCTAATAGAACATAAACAGTATTTAAACACCTATGCCTTTGTGTCAGTTCCATGTTTATCACAGTGTGCACTATGTCATCTCTGATTCCAATGTACCACAAGCTCTGATTGTGATGAGACATTGATGGGCTGAAAGAACCTAGAAAGACACAAGAGGATGACATTGAGTTGTCAGTTGATGCAATCACAGCAACAACACCGTACAAGATTCACCACACATAACAATGACCAACACCATCACCATAGACATGAGGTAAGTGGAAACCAATACACTGTGCCACACACATCAGCCATTAGCAGTGAGCAAACAACAGTCAGCATCCAAACACCTTATCTATGATTCGCCACTAACAGCAAAGCCAACAGACATTGTCATAGTAGTTCAATGTTAACTTACACTTAAGGGAAATAGTTGTCGATGAGCTGTTGACGCAGGTCAACACCTTCCTCTTCTCCACTATCATCGTCACTGGGCATGTGTGGATTTGCAGCGGGGGGTCATCTGCTGCTCATCTTGGTCCAGAATCATGGGGATCCCTTTGTGCAAGGCCAGGTTGTGGAACATGCAGCATGCAACTATGATCTGACACACCTTTTGGTGGAGAGTTGAGAGTTGAGTGTTACACCACCGCTCTTGTCCAGACACTGAAATCTAGCCTTCAGAAGTCCAAAAGCACGCTCCAGTACATGACGTGTCCTTCCATGTGCATCATTGAAGCAGACTTCCCCTGGGGTCCTTGGATTCTTCAGTGGGCTCAGCAACCAAGGCTGGTTGCGATACGCAGAGTAGCTTAGTTGTGAGAAACACAGACCAAGTTTGTAATACAAATATTTGAGGGGAACAGCATGTCACACATACAACACACTACATGACACAGCTTGCTCACCAACAAGCCGCGCAGGTTCTGGATGCAGATTTTCCATCAATTGTGGGATGATGCTGTTATGCAGTATGTAGGAGTCAAGTGCAGAACCTGGAAATTTGGCACATACATGGGAGATAATCAAATCCGCTTGGCATACCACTTGCACATTAATGGAATGGTAATGCTTCCTGTTACGCTAGATAAGCTCACGTGCCTATGGTGGAACTAGGGCAACATGTGTGCACTCAATGGCTCCAACAACATTAGGTGTGTGACCAAGGTCATAAAATTCCCCTTTCACATCTGCCAATTCATGTTTCCTTGGAAAGTTGATGTAGCGGTCCTTGTAGGTCAACAATGCGGACAGGACATCGCACAGCATTATGATGAAACTAGATTGAGACATCCCACCAGCGATGGCCACTGTGTACTGAAACAAACCAGTGGCAAAGAAATGCAGTGCGGCCATCACCTTTACTGTTGGTATCAAAGCTTTTGGATATGTTCTGGTAGGCTTCAAATGGGGCTCCAACTGAGCACATAGCTTGTGAAGGGTAAGGCGATTCAGACAGATTTTCCTTCTCATGTCCTCATCCTCCATGGTCCCCAGCACTGGGATAGGCCAGAGCACAGTTGGTCGTCTCCTATGTATTCAGAAAGAGGACACATGTAATTTGAGTCACAGATGAGATGTGGCAAACATCTTACATAATGACTAACACAGCCCCAACATTGACAGGACTGTGAAATCAGCTTAATGCACAAGTCACATGCACAGACACTTTGATCTACTGTAGTCATTCATTTGGGCAGGATGTACATACTAACTATTGTCAAATCAGAATCAAACTATGTGAATGGTATATGGTACACTCCTACATCTTGTCTCACCAGCCCTGTGTGTAGTTGACACAGCACATGTGGCAAACAGCAACAATGCTGAGTTGTACGTAGCTGCTGTCACTGCACAAACTTCTTGCTTATGTTTCACTAAGCACAACATCATTACAAAATGAGCACAGTGAGTGTAAGTTGGACAACCATCACTATAAATACTGCACTGTGTACAGTGATATAGGCACATTATGTGGTCAGTCCATCATGACTGTGGAATGAGTTGCCATATCAGACATTGGCATGTTTACACAAAGTGTGACTCAATTACACTTCAAACCTGTATACATGCCCATAAAGATTACATTTGACATGTGAGTAAGTACATACCAATGCATTTAATCATGTGTACTGACATGGCATGTGTGGGCATCAGAGTTAAATGTCACACTCTCATTTCACTTCACAACTAGGTGCAAGAATATAGTGTAAATGTATAGTGATCAGTGATGCAATTTGCAAAGTGACAATGCTATAGCAGAATGTGTCCATCGGTGCGGTAGCCGTGCACTGCCTCTGCGATCACAGGCATTGGCCACAATTGAAGGATGCCAGATTGCGGTAGACACCACCTGGCCCCCGCGGTGTGAAACAGCCTATGTGAATGTCATTGCAGCCAATGGGAGCTGACATCGTGGTAGTGCAATACATTTTTTAAACTCGCGGTAGGCGTGCTCCGCCACTGCGGTCATGGGCATTGGCCACAATTGAAAGATGCTGAATTGCGTAAGACACCACCTGGCCCCCGCAGTGTGACACTGCCTATGCAAATGTCATTGCAGCCAATGCAAGCCGCCATCGCAGTAGAGCAAAACATTTTTAAACTTGTGGTAGGCGTGCACCACCACTGTGGTCACGGGCATTGGCCACAAGTGGAAGATGCCGGATTGTGGTAGACACCACCTGGCCCCCGCGGTGTGACACCGTCTATACAAATGTCATTGCAGCAAATGGGAGCCACCATTGTGGTAGAGCAATACATTTTTTAAACTTGCGGTAGGCGTGCACCTCCACTGCGGTCACTGGCCTTGGCCACGATTGAAAGATCCAAACCAGGCAGACCAATTGCATCAGCAGAGTACCACTGAAACAACCCTAGGAGCCTATACATGTCTGTCACTTGCATTCAGACACTGCTGCCTGCAATTCATCTACACCAACTGCTGCTGTACCTCAACTCTGGACCCAGTCATGGCTCGAATAGAGAACATCAGGGACTGTCCCTTCACCACAGAGGAGCTGGAGGTCCTGGTGGACGAGGTCCGTGGCCAGTACGGGTGGCTCTATGGTGCTCTAGAGGTACTGGTAAATGTATGAGTAAAAGTTTTAGAGTGCTCAGCATGCTCACATGATGTTACTGAACAGTAGTATATGCCTGTGAGTGCAGGCCAATGTTCATGCATTAATATTTTGCCAACAGCATGGTCCATACATGGCCTAGAACTTATTGCACTTGAGTATGTGAGGAGGATGGCAACATAGACACTGGTGTAGCTCATTTGAAGCCAAAAATCAAACATGTGATTCTGAGACTGGGTAATGTAAATGTGTGAGACACTACCTAGCATGATAACTTCACGTCAATGGGGTATATAGCCTTATTTTCACAGATCCCTGACTGCATGCAATGATGTAAAGGAATACTGTGTTTTAGCAGTTATACAGTTACTCTGCTGATTTGAGACACTCGAACTCTGAACACACATTCCCTGTGCCATGTAATGTCATAGTTCATTAAGTGTTCATATGCCCATTTGTGACATGTACAACGTAGAATGGCCAGAGGGTAGTGAATAATGTGTGCTCTGCTTTCAAATTTACCCTATGGAGATGTGGATATCCTGCACAGGAGTACAAGGCATGGATCTATCACTATTTGTGCTAAATCACCTCAGACACATCTTCCAAATGTACAATGGACATATCATCCTTCTTTTGATTCCATAATGTGTAGAGTCTTGCCTGTCTATGCACCATTATGATTGTACATGTTTGTGATTTATGTGATGGTCCACGTAGTTCCACAGTGATAAGCCCTCAGGCCTCCCCAGTGAATGCACAATGTTTCAAGGCCCCATCACTAAAATGACTTTGCTAAACATATGTGTTGGCCACCATCCTATTTTTGAAAGCGTTATCATAGGCCTGAGGAGTACACAAGACAGGCCTACACCTTGTGACAAGAGTGTGTGAATGTAAGATCGGTTACCTAATTGTGACCTCCATGACACATGTAGATATGCAATGCTTAAGGACATTGAGGAGTGTAAGACACAGTGAGTCTGACCATTACCCATCATTCACAGTGTATCGTATGTTATGCTTACTCACATAGTGCATCACAGATGAGGCACATTTTCCAATTGCTTTCTGTGCAGGCACTCTGCATGTATATGAGATGGGCATGTAGTGTGTCAATCATCCTTTTTGTATGCATTGCAATGATATGGCTTGCTCAAAGTGTACAATGTGACATGGTCTATGGGCTCTGCTCCCCATTGATGTATCTGTGTGTTATGTGTTTACATGCTCCTGTACTGTCACACAGTGGTACACAACACAGTGTTACAAATATTCCTCTTCTTGTCTCCCATGCATACAGCTCAAGGTCCATCAACGTAAGGACATATGGAGGGCCATTGCCTGCAAGGTGCGGTCCCTGGGTGTCTTAAATTGATGACATACACACTGCCACAAAAGGTGGGATGACATCTGTCGGCTCAGCAAAAACGTTGCTGAAATGACGCTGGGGCTGGTCCCTCGAAGTGGCAGGTTGGCGCATGGGAGTATGACACCACTAATGGCACACATACTGGCAGTAACACAGCCAGAGCTTGATGGACATGTAAGGGCCCACCTGCAGCAAGTTGGGGGTGAGTATTGTGCTAAGTGTGACTTTGCACATGAGTGACAGACTGAATCCCAGACCACAGCAAGTGCGTAGCTCTGTGATATCTCTGTTGTGATGCAATGGCTCCTAAGTATCCACAGTGTTGAGTGCAGAGAGTCAGCATGTGTCCAATATTTAGTTGCTCATATGGTAAATCAATGAATGTTGTCATAGCAAGTCAGCTTGACATGTTTTCATCTCACATTTTGTGAATGTTGTCTGAAATGATACCTTACTACACATGAAAAATCTTGGTGTGAAGTGTGTAGCCGAGTACACTTGTCAGGCTTGTGTGTCTACCACAATAGTGTGCTCATGTGATGATGTGAAAGTGGCTACATCAATGCACAAATGTGGACTCAGGGAGCAGTGAGTTGGTAGAGGTCACATTTGTCCCATGGATTGTCGTTTTCACAATGATTGAGATGACAGCATCATTTCAAAAAAGATTAGCCAAATATCAGCAGCATGGCATCACAAGATGTGATTTCCTGCCACAGTGACAGCAAGTGCACACAGGTGCTGAAGAGGTAGCTGGTGATGATTGCAGTGATGCATTGGCTGATTTGCATTTGCCAATTGTGCACATGGCAACATGACTGGGATGGATTCACTCTGGAATTTAAATGCAATGTTGCAGAACCAGGCTATTGTGAGATTGTTTGGGCACTAGGGCTTAACATGGATGGATGTGATCAGTGGGTAAGCCAAATTGTGATGTGACTGAGGTGTTGTACATTAATTTGATAGATGATCAGAAGCAAATGTTACCCAGAGTGTCAGTCCTCTGTGTGCATTGTGGAGGGGTGTCCATGTGCATCAGTGCATGGTGAAGTTGTGGCTACTGCTTTTAACCAGTGACTGATTTTTTGGCACATAGATGTGTCATCAATGTCATCAGTCAGCACAACATAGGGATGTCATATGCCAGGCCCTAGGTATTGCCAAACATTAGCTGTCTTAATGGAGGCCACTCACAACTTCATCTACAGAAGGCACTATCATGCCTTGGATCAATGAAGGCCTATCAGGCAACTGTAAAGATGTTGGCATGTGACATGTCACAACACATGAAGGTCTTGCAATACATTGCCAATCCCGTGCTATTGTGCATTGTCTATGTGACTTTATTGTTACATGGGGCTTATTTGCACTTCATTACCCAAAAAGATGTGTCCATGTGACATATGCTGCAGTATGAGTGTCAGAGAGATGAACTGGCAGTGAACAGCAGTGAGCATCATGTTAGTTTGCATTTAGAGATGTGTGCTGTGCACTTCAAAGACATTGGTACATCTACACAGCTGACACCAATGTACAACTGTAGTTGTGCTTCAGTGCCAAACATAGTGGATTTAAGGAGGTAGTATCATTTGCAAATGGATATATTTTACTTTGTATCTGTGGTGTTCAGTGAAATATACTTCAAATGTGACTGAGACAACATATTTGGATGTGTAGCTGTCTTACCTACAGGCGCATAGGTGTGCCTACAGACAATTGTATGTGATGCTTAAATGTAGGTCCATGCACAGCTATTTGACTGTGTCAACGCAACATGGAGCATGACTATAAACTAAGCACGTTTCCATGCATCAGCTGATGATTGCACAAATTTGGCATATGCTGAAAGTACATACAGTAGTTAAATATGGGAGTTTCAGTCAAAGTATTTGTGTTTGTATTGCATATATTTGTGAGTATGGCACTTTACTGAACCTATGTCTCTGTCTCTTGCAGCATTTACCGAGGACATGGAAGGAGAAGGGCCCGACACTGTTGGGAAAGCTACTGGTACACAGGAGTTCAGTAACACTGAGAGGACCAGCGCCTCGGAGGGGGACAGGAGTACCCTGGAGGATTTCCGCCTGGAAACACCAACCTCCACATCTTCCTCGTCCAGAGGTGACTGCTCGATGTTGGTGGGCACAGGAAGTTCCAGATCTGATCTTCTTCCTCCACACCTTGTCCTGTGTCCACCCTCCCGGATGCTCCCCAAAGTGCTATCCTTGCCCACAGCCCTAAGAAGGGTAGAGTCTCCTTCCCCCCAGGCACCGCTGCCCCTGTCCCTGTCTCCCCTGCTGCCATTAGTGTGGAGGCCATAGACATTTTGCTGCAGCTGTGTGTGGGTCAGACTTTTCTCCTGAATGCCCTCCAGGATCATGGCAACAAGTTGTCACAGGTTGTTGCGTTCATGGAGAGCATTCATTCAGATGTGGGCGGCCTACACTGAACTGTCCTTTCTTTGTCCTCCACAGTGATGGCAGCCATTCCGCAGTCCCAAGCTCCCAGTCCAGCTCCTGTCTCTTCCACAACCACACTCCCAGTGCCCCCACCTGACCATAGTACACACACACCAGAACCCTCAGGTACCTAGTCATCCACACGCAGCACACAACACCAGCACTCTAAGCAAACCAGACACCATACACTATCACCACAGCACACAAAGAGCACACATGACCGCAAAACAAAAAGCCCATCACAGGACACTCAGGGACATAAGGTCAAGAAGCATGCGTCCACATTACATTCCTCCGATTCATAACCATCCAAGGGCACTCCCATCCCCACACCTCATCCCAAAGACACACAAACACTTACCCTGTCTGCAGTGAACCCAGTGCCTGCCACAACTAAGACCAAACACATTCAAAAGGCAGTTTTACCCAAAACTTTGACCCACACCCCTGTGAAGCATGTGCAAGAGAGCAAATTGGTGAGTGTACCTCCACAACATGGGATGCAGGGGAAAAGGCAAACTGCCCCCAGCGTACCACCATGTCCAGCAAATCCCCACGGGAAGAGCCACCACCACCTGCTACACTTTCGGGTAAGAGGGAGGCTGTTGGGCCACCTCACTTCTCACTTGTGGCAAGACACTTGTGGGATATCGGATCCCAAAACAATTGAGACACAGCCCTACACAGTCACCATCAGCCACTGAGCCTCCACACAGCATGTCTTCACCTCGCTGTGCCACCACTCCACCTGGTCCAAGCAGCCCTTAGGCTCCCGCATCCACAGATCCTTCTACCTCAGCCAGTTCTCTCCCTCCCAGGTCCAGTCCTCCATCTAGCCCAGACAATCAGCCCCCTCCCAGTTCAACTTCCACCCAAATTTGAAGTCAAGTCCCCCTTACCACCCCATTCCTCCCTGAGTGGTGCTTGACTGCCCATCCGAGGCCCCTATCCTGTGGTGATTCCCATAGTAGTGGACTGTGTTACATATTTGTTGTGCAAGTTTTCATGCACACATGTGCAGACTTGAAATTTGGACGGGCCAATGGCCTTGATGTTTTTCACTTTTGATGCAGATACAGAGTGTATGTAATAAAGGCAGTTACTCATGCTCTGAGCTTTGTTGCTGCCCTTGCTAATGATACAGTGCAATATATGTGTATATGTTCATCTGTTACATGCTCTGTATGCCACATTCACATTGGCATCGGCTTAATTTTCTTTTGCAGAGGTTACCTGAGGTTCCAGACACTTTTGTGCTTCTTGACTTAGAGGCTTGAGCATGCAATGATTCTTATCTGTGATGATCTACTCTTGTCCTAACCATTCTATTGTCGGGCCTCTAGTTTTGTACACATATCATATTTGAATGCTGCACCACAACAGCATAAAATTCTATTCACATGATAACTTGCGGGGTGGACAAGGTCCGTCATATCTGTGGAATCTATCTTCATGTGTAGACAGCAGTTTAGATGTGTAGTCATCTTGTGTAGGCATGGCTTCATAGTCACATAGGTACATTAGAATGTGTGCACTTGAGTAGTCATGTAGTGTGATTGTCCTGTCATTAGCTTGTGTTGATGTGTTTGTGCCCCTGAATATGACACTTACACATATGTATGATCCAGTTGATGAGTGCCTGTTTGTTTACATGATCAGACACCTGCTGTAGATTGTTGGCACATGTTGAGCAATGTGCAGTGTGTCAGTATGACCTTGCAGTCCTGAGGTACACCTACTTGTTGTCAACGTCATTTGTGAGTATACAGAGTGTATCACTGCAATGTCTGTGCTGCGGTTTTATGATCAGCCATGGCTCTTGCTTATGTTTGTGCTCACTGTGCTGACTGGCTCAGGCAAACAAACATTGTAGGTGACTTTTCACATACACTGATGTCATTTTACACTTTATTTTGAACACTATGTGGTATTCAGAGTCATGCCAGCCCCAAGAGGAGCTTTTGATGCCTACACATTGTGAGCTACTCCTCTATGTGTTTTTGCTCTGTACACTCCTCACCTGTCCAATACACACCACTTCAGTCTAATATCTCCAACCCCATGCCTTGCCAGTGTTTGACCCTCCCCACCACTTCATAGTGTGCCACTATACTGTGGGAGCATGATCTGTGTCCAAAACCAATGTGCCCCTCAGGACTGTCTCACAATTTGTTATGTGCTATTTTCTTCTACTTGATTGCAGTCATGGTTTCTCATGTACAGTGCAGATGATTTTCCAGCACAGTCCTGTAGTCATGTTTCATGCATCTGTGTTTTCCTGAGTTGTGCAGTAGTAGGTGATAGCTAAAGTGTGTATCTGTTTGCTGAGGTACTGCTACCCATCCTGAGTGTGATGTGATCTGTGTGCTGTGATGATTTGTGATGTTGAAGTTCATGGTGGAGCACTCAGATTTGTGTGATACTGGTTGTGGTGGTGTTCACGCACTGTTTACTGTGCATGCACTGCTGTCAGTGGATGTTGCATTGTTCCTACCAGGTGTGAGTCTCCCCGATGTCCAGCTGAGTTTGTTAGGTTATGTTTTTGTATGTGTATATGTTATGTATTTGTTGTTGAGGGAGGCAGTCTTTATCCTGTGTTGGCTCTTTCTACGACAGGTCCATGTGTGTGTAATTTGTTTTAGGATGATATTGTGTGTGAGGTGTTTGTGTATTTGAATGCATTCAGATGTGTGTTGAATTTGTAGTGTGCATTTCTTGTGTGAATGTCACATGCAGCAATGTGGAGTGTTCATTAGCTTGTTTTGAGTGCACAATTGTGCTATGGCCTCCTATATTTGAAAAGTCACTTGTCAGGATTGTGCATGTGAATGCTTGTGCTACCCATTGACACCATGCTCACTTTGTAACTGGTGGAGTGTATGTCTATGTTTCCAGATTAATCTGGTTGCACACAGTTTGTGTTTATGATTGACATTTGTTCATGTATTCTTTGATTGATTTGGATGATGGTGTCTGTGCAGTTGGCCAGAGTAGAAAAGTTATCTATTCCGGTGCTGTCTAGCATCCCATTGCCTATCCACTGTTTGGCTGCACATGGCTACGCTTGTTGGACTTCTTTTGATGTGGTTGTGATACATGTGTTTGGCAATTGTTTTGGGAACAGCATTGGTTCAGACACCCCTGAGTGGGATTCTGACATTTGTAGATACACACCAGGGTGTGGCATTGGTTATCAGGGAACTCACAGGACCTTGCTTTCACATTTATTTGTGCTTCTAACAGGTGTTGAGTAGTGAAGGTGGGAGATGGGTAGATGAGGGGTATGTGTGAAGGTCATACTTGGGTTTGACAGTCAGGGAGTGACACCGTGAGCCATGGGTGTTGTGCTGGTGGCATATGCATGTCAAGATAGTTGACACAGATGAGGGGCTGGTCACTGTATGGCTTATGACAGTTCATTTTATGCTGGGCCACTGCATTGCTTGCATTGCTGTATCACAGGGATAGTGCACGGATGTTACTTTCATTCAATTTCAATCACTGTGCCACCCATGTACGATTTTATGGCCTAAGTGTAGTGCAATATGTGGTACCTCTTGCAAGTCATGTACAAATGGTAACAGCAATTTCTACATGCTTGTCGTGCACTGGGCACTCCTCTTTAGGCTAGTTTAGTTGTTATGATACAATGCTGCTGACTTATGGTATGTGTACGGGGATAAGTTTAAGTGTGTGAGTTGTCTGAAGGACTTGACATGCAGTGTGAACAGTTCCAAGGTTGTTAATCTGCACACTGACTCTTCATTTCTTCAATTACTCACTTTAATTCACATGAGTGGAAGGCAGGTGTGAGGAGGAGGAGGGTTGTCATGAGTCTCAGGTTAGAGACTCCTGCTGTCAAGATGGACTCTTCCTGACACTTTGGCATTCATTCACTACTTTGTAGTCGGTGCTACCTTTGTTGAGGCAGAGTAATGGTGTGTAAGTGTTCTGTGAGTTGCCAGTTTAGTCAGTGTTGTTGATGTAATGGACATACTCACATGGTGTCATTTATTGCAGCAGTACACTTGTGAGTCAAATGCTCAGTGGTGCTTACTTTGCGTTTGTTGTTTGAGTCAGGAATTTCTTACTATGTTGCATGGTATGGGCTGTCATTGTGTGATATGGTTTGCCATTGTATGTGCTGAGCCTATCAATGTCTGCTTGGGGGCTGTGGTGATCTGTGATTATGTGGCAGTGGTGTCTAATATGATATGTCATCTACCTTGGCTCGCTGACTCATTCCAACACCATGCTGGACTACTGTGAAATACACATACACACCCTGCTTGATCGCCATCCTCTGTTCCACATTGTATTTGGACTGACCCTTGTTTGAGTGCAAAGATGACTATTGTCATTTTAGAGGGACTCTTGCCTCAACCCACACTCATGTTACTATACAATTGCTGATGATCCTAAAGAGATGTCACTATAGGCAGTGTCCCTGCACATGACTTCTTGCTGCAGATATGTGATGAGTGATACTTCTTTTAAGATACATGTGGTGTGTATTTTATTAAATTAGTCATGCTTATCTGGGACAATGTCCTGGACTCCTGTATATTGTGGGCAGGTTTTACCGTGATTCATCGCTGCGGTGACATGACCGGCACCACTGGGCTAGTTGCAATCATTTCTATGGGGATGGGTGACCCAGATGCAGAGGTGACAATTTGTTACATGCAAGATATGCGTCATTGGACTATGGGATATGTTCCTGTCTCCACCAGGGTGTATGTTGTGGACAAGACACGTATATCACCGTGACATTTGTGTGTTGTTGTTGTTGCACAGTGGTTGTATGCGGAGATATGTTTTTGACATACCTGCGGTGTTGACCCCAACAGTGTCTTATCTGCTGGTAGTGGATCAGGAGCAGTAGTGGAAGGGCTTGTAGAGCAGGATCCATGGCAGCCAGGAATGTGTGGAGGTGTCTCGGACTTGAGTTCCTGTCTCCGCAATTGTGGTTCCACCATCTCCGAATAGCTGGTTTCTCCACTACATTCTGATGGGCTGGTTGACGCATCGTGATTTGTCCGGCGGCCGGAACGTCATTCCGCGCCACAGTCTTTCTCTATTGGCTCCCTCTGGCACCGTTGCGTAACGAAAAATCTGGCGGGTCCGGAAACTCCGCGACAGATGGAAAATACACTATCTTTGCCCATTGTAATATGGCGGTCACGAGGACCGCCGCAGGGGTAACTAAATGGACGTTTTCAACCACCGCCAGCATCGCGGAGGGGCCTTTGACTGCCATTGTAATCAGCCCCTTAGTTCCAGCAGGAGGAATCTACTCAACTAGTTTTAACAAAAAAAGAATCCCATTGCAGGACGTTGGAGAAAGTTTAGCTTTTGCCTATTTTCCTTGTGAAAGTGTTAAAAATGTGTTTTAGCTCGATCAGCAGTCTCTAATGCAACACTTATTTCAGAGGGTAAAACTTCATTAGAGAGATCCTGACTTCACTTAGTGGCAAGACTAACAATATCACTGAACCTATGATGGGAAAAACTTGATACACGGAACTGATAACAGACTTCTGAGGTGCTTTAAGTAAACAAGCAAGTACATTTGAACTTCCCCCCAAAGTTGTGAGCTTACAGCCAGTCATGAAATAATCCCTAATCTGTAAGTACTTGAAGAAAAAATGGTGAGGGCGAATGAAGGCTGCCTGAAGTCCAGAAAATGAGCGAAAGCCATTCAGATAAAAAATATGTCCTAAACAATTGACATAATACTTAGACCAGACTCTGCCCGTCCGATCACTGAATATAGCTGGAAACATTGAGTTATCCCAAAGAGGTGTGTTCAGGTGCATAGGCACAAATGTATATTTTGCAGAGATCTCCTACCATATCCTTAATAAACTTAAATTTGACACGCTTAAAGTAGTTAGGATCCCCAAGTCTGTAAAAGAACAATCTAGAATCCAAACCTAGCGCAAAATGAAAAAAATAATCATTTGGATCAGAATTACCAATCGTCAAGAGATTACGGAGACATCCAGCGAATTCTGCACAAAAGTAGAGTTTAAAGTCAGGGAGGTGAAACCCCCCCTTGATTGCATGGGAGTTAAAAAAAATTGTATTGTACGCTGTAAGACCTGGTTTGTCCAGCCTGGTTTATCCCCAGGCTTTTTGCTTTTTGGCCTTCTGTTTCTGACCTGTTTTTGTTGGTTTTATGACTCTGGGCTCTTTACCACTGCTGATCAGTGCTAAAGTGCATATGCTCTGCCTGTAAATTGTTTTTTATGGATTGGTGATTCCATGATTGCCATATTTGAGTTACTATTCAGTCCCTAGTATAGTGCAGAGTGTGCACAGGGCCTATAAATCAATCAAATGCTGCTTGTGGACCTGCAGCACTGATTGTGCCACCCACATGAGCAGCCTGTAAATGTAACTCAGACCTGCTACTGCAGTGTCTGTGCTCAGTCTGGTACTGCCATGTCAACCTGGAAATTGCACCCACTTGCCAGTCCTTAACCTTCCCTTTTCTTAGATGTGAGTCACCCCTAAGGTAGGCCCAAGGTACCCCTGTGGGCAGGGTGCAGTTTATGGGAAAGGTAGGACATTCCCTAATGTGTGTGGCATGTCCTGATAGTGAAATACTGCCAATTTCGTTTTTTACTGTTGAAAGGCTATCTGCACCATAGGATAGCATGGGAGTTCATTTCTAACATCTTATAAATATACCTTTCCATTGGGACAAGATAAGAAGATAGAGTTTAGTAAGCCTGAACTCAAAGCATAAAGATGCACCTTTTAGTGAGGATGATTTTTACACTCTGTGTTTGAAAATACAACTTTTAGAATGTAGGTATTTTCGTGCTTAGCAATTCTGTGTGCCTCTGCTAGGTTTGTGTATTGACTGTCTGACTTTGGAATGACAGGGGCTGGGGATGCTTGATCTGTTTAGACAGCCACTTGGGGGGTTGAGGTGTGTCCTTCCTTCTAGGGTGAGTCAGGGCTGGGCTGATTAGACCTGGGATGCATTTAGAGTAGGGGGAGGAGATTTTGTTACACCTGATTGGGTCTGGTCTGCGTTGGACAATGCTATCTCCACCTCCTGCCAGGAAGCTGCACCAGAGAGGGCAGAACTGGTTTTGTCTGGGCGAAGAGCTTCTCTGCCACTAAAGAACACAGGATGTTGTGCTATAAAGAGTGGGGCACAGACCCCGGAACTTTAGACCACTTCTGGGAATCAAGAGGAACCTTTACCAAGGAGACAAGCTGGAGAAACTGAGGAAAAGCACTGCCCCTTTGCTGTGTGCAGCCTGGGGCTGGCCTGCAGGGGCTGTTTCTGCTAAGGGAAGGACAAGGACTTTGAGGTGTGCTGTGTCCCCTGCTTGAGGAAGATCTCCAAGGGCTTGAAATAGAGCTTGCCTCCTGTTCTGAAGTCTCAAGGACACAAATGCTTCACCCCCAGCTCCCCTGAACTTCCTTGCTGGGAGTTCTGACCTGCCAAGAGGTGCCTGTAGTTGTTATGGGCCTCTGGAGGTTATTCTGGCTGTTTGGAGTTGGAAAAGAAACACAAAAGTAACGCAACGACGAGAAGCGCGACACATCCGTACCTGTTTCTAATGCATCGCCGAAAAAATCAATGCAGCGCCTGCCAGCAGCTCGGGAAATTGCAGCATCGAGTGCCCAGATCTTCGAAGTCAGAGATCACCGCACCAATTGTGATGCAGCGCATGCTGTGTGGCTGGAAGAACCAACGCATTGTCCAAGATCATCATGCATTGTATCGAGCTGACAGGTCTGTCGCATCATTGAGGGACGCATTAAGAAACCAACGCATCACCTCCCCATGCAGTAAGAAACTGATGCATGACCACCTCTCAGGTAATGAACCGACGCATCAACTCGCCTGCACGGTAAACAACCTTCACTACGAATTTTTCATAATGAATACTTTTACAACGCATACTTTCACTCCGCAAATATATTAATTCCGCATACTTTTATTCCGCACATACTTTCACTCCGCATACTTTCTGAACGCAATACTATCACTCCACAAGGTTTTTAATAAAAGGGGGTGAGCTGTGGAACACAAAAAGGAGCTGAGCAGCACTGCATGGAGTTCGCTGTAGCATGATGGAATTAGGATTTTATTATTTATTTTAAAAGTTTGGAAATAGAAGTTAGAAAAAAAAGGAGACTTACTGACTTCTCGACGGTGCACTGCATACATGAAACTCGACAATGAATTTGTACTCTCTCCAAGTGGAAATTAACAGACGAAACTTACTTTAAAACAAAAAATGGACGGAGAGACGGAAAAAGGATGTTGAGAGGCTGCAGAATATTACACATGATGAAGCGGTTAACAAGGTAAGCGTAGGGTAGTGAAGAAAAAATGTTGTCTCTTTTACATCTTTAATAATATTTATGACAAAAGCGGTTATTCAATTTAACAATAATTTTACTTTACAGAGTGACTTCTACGGGATCGGATGCAGGAAAGATCTTTTGTAAGGTAAGTTAGATTTTAATAACATTAATTGATAATGAAAGAAACAACGTTTAATAGAAAGGAGGTAAGGGGTACGGGTTAAATCTCGGTGAGCATGGTTTAGTGTATCGGGAAATGTCATAGCATACATCGACACTACTCAGTAGGTAAGTGACTAAATTGAAAAAAAAGAATTTCTTAGACTTTTATTATCGTAGTAAAAGAAAACATTGTAATGAAATGTGTGGTAAATGTAGTTTTACATGTTTAGTCAGCCGCGGCCCGTGGAGGGAGTTCCGTGGGGCGGTAAGGTGGAGGGGAGGGGCAGGGTGGGGGGTTCTAAAAACCGGAATATGGATAATTGCAGGTAAGTAAACAATTAAATAAATAAAACGAATTTCGTATCAAAATGCGATGCAGCGCCCGCTACGAAATTCGTTTTATTTATTTAATTGTTTACTTACCTGCAATTATCCATATTCCGGTTTTTAGAACACCCCACCCTGCCCCTCCCTTGCCCCGCCTTACCGCCCCACGGAACTCCCTCCACGGGCCGCAGCTGTGTTTAGTTGTCATTCCTTCGTTATAAAAAAATGCGGAGTCATGGTATCTGTGGACAAAAAAATGCGTTGTGATGGTGTATTGAGTGTTTTCATGCGGAGAAATGTCATATATTCCCCCTGCACAGCTGTAAGGAACTGACGCATCACCTCCCCCAGAGCAAGGAACTGACGCACCACCTTCCCTGAGTGTAAGGAACTAACGCATCACCTTCCTTCAGGCCCTTTTTGCTTGTGTTTTTGACGCATCCAAGGTACTTTGTGTGAACATTGTTTTATCTGCAATTTGCTTTGAACAGAACTGCTTCTACCTTTTGAAAGTCCTATTTGTATTAC
This sequence comes from Triturus cristatus, assembly GCF_964204655.1. NCBI lineage: Eukaryota > Metazoa > Chordata > Amphibia > Caudata > Salamandridae > Triturus > Triturus cristatus. Next base: position 922,517,843 of record NC_140593.1, on the reverse strand, counting down.
TATATTGTGGATGTTTGTCATTTTGTTCTTATTTGATTTAGATAAAGTTTTACTTATTTTTCTAAACTAGTGTGGTGTCCATTTGTAGTGATTTCACTGTGTTACCATATGCATTCACAAATGCTTTACACACTGCCTGTGAGTTAAGCCAGTCTGCTCGAGCCAAGGTACCAAGGGGGTGAGCAGGGGTTATTTTAGAAGTGTATCTCCCCTTACTCTAACTAGGAAGAAGGGTCTCTACTTGATTAAAGGTGCAAACCGTGCCCAATTAGAGACCCCCATTACTAAGATATGCCTAGCCCGCCCGTAGCCCCAGATAAAACTGCCAAAGATTCCATCAAGCCTTTTAAAAAAGGAGTTTGGAACCCAGAGGGGAATTTGCCCAAATAGGTATACGAATTTAGGTAAGACGTTCATTTTAATAATGTAACATCAGCCTATAATAGAAATAGGAAGCCTATTCCACACCCTACGTTTCCTTCACACATATGATAGTGGCTCATAATTTAACTTGACAATCTTGCCACCTGTGGAGTAACCTGGATGCCGAGATATATGGCTTCAGGTTTGAAGTTAAGGAGCACTTGTATTTTAGTCATATTAAGCTTATAGTCAGAAAATGCTCCAAATTTACTAGCTTAGTTGATAATGAAGTCAAGAGCAACAGATGGATTAGTGGAAAAAATTGCAATATCATCAGCGTATACAGTGATTTTGAGTTTGCAGTCGCTAGAGATGACAGGCTGGATATATTCATTAAAATGCAAGGAGCGCAAATATGGTTCATTGTATAGGGCAAATAGCAGCAGGGATGGAGTGCACCCCTGCCGATGCCACGATAATTCCGAAAAGGAGTAGAAGAAATCCCTGCATATGGTAATAGGGGACTCGGTTTATTTGCATATGTGCAGAGACAGAATATTGAATCACAAATCTTGAGTTGCAAGAATATCGAGTTGCAAACATCGTGGGTCAGAAATATCGACAGCAAGAACATGTGGTCAAGAATATCGACTTAAGGTAAGTAATATCAATTTTAAAAATATCGAAGTGTTTAATATTTAAGACAGTTGTTAAAAATATTGTTTGTTTATTAATGTTATGTATTGTTATATATATTTTGTATGTATGTGTTGTAAGTTTTCTTTTATGTGAACTATTTGTATTTTTAATATATGTGTCAAGGTTTTAGTAGTTCTTAATACTTTTTTATTTGGATTTTGTGTTTTTAGTTCTGTAGCGGGTTGTGGGCTTATAGGGCAATAGGGTGGGAAGTAATTTAATTATATTACATTTATTGATTATTTTTTATTTATTAAAATGTGTTTAATTGAGATGATATAGTGTTAAATGTGTTAAGTCATTTATGAATAATTAATTATTAATTGGTTGATAATTTGTTTAAATTAATTAATTGGTAATTCATTATGGTAATTGTATAATTCATTTTAGGTGTGTGTTGTGGTGTTTATTGGTGTTAAGGGTGGGAAGTAATTTATTTTTAATTGATGAATTATTAATTGGATGTTAATTAATTTAAATTAATGAATTGATAATTAATTATGGTAATTGAGTAGTTAATTTTAGGTGTGTGCTGTGGTGTTTATAGGAGTTAAGGGTGGGAAGTATTGTATTTCTAATTGATGAGTTATTAATTGGATTTTAATTTTAATTAATGTATGGGTTATTAATTATGGTAATTGTGTAATTAATTTCAGGTGTGTGTTGTGGTGTTTATAGGTAATAGGGTGGGAAGTAATTTATTTTTTATTGTTTAATTAATAATTGGATGTCAATTAATTTTAATTAGTTAATTTGCAATTAATTATGATAATTGTGTAATTATTTTTAGGTGTGTGTTTTGGTGTTTATAGGTGTAAAGGGTAGGAAGCAATTTGAATTTAATTAATTAATATATATTTGTTAATTTTAAATATCTGATATGTATTTTTGTCAATTGTTTATTTTTTTGTCTGTTGTTTTTACTTTTAAAGGGGTAAAGGGTGGGTAGTAAATACTTTTTAATTCCTTTATTATTAGTTGTTAATAGTAATAGTTTTTAATTTATAAATACATTTTAATTGTGTTTTAATATTTTAGAGTTTAATTTAGGTGTGTGTTGTGGATATCATAGTGTGAAAGTGTGTGTAGTCAATTAATGTTTATTAGTTTTTTATTAATGATATTTTTTAAATTTTTATCAATTATGTTGATTTTTTAAACAAAATTATTCAAAAATGTTGATGTGTTTTGTTATTTGGTTTTATAGGGTAGGAAATATAATAAATACATTTAAGTATGAATTGATTTATTTGTTTGTAAATATTTTCCAGTTTAAAAGAATTGTTTTTTATAAATGTATTTATTATTTTATATTATATATTATTAGTAGTTTTTTTTTAATCTGTAATCAATATTATAATATTTTTTCTTTTTATCTATTTAATATATTTGATTTTTCATTTCTAAATATTTTTTATTTATTTTTATGATTTTATATAATTTTTAATGATTTTTATTTTTGTTTTAACTGTTTGCGTGTGAATAATAATTTTTGTCTGTTAGCTATCCAACACTTTCCCTAATGTTGTGCTCACTGGAGTGGGAATAGGTATTTTTACCTCTCTGGTATCCAGCACTTTCCCTACTGTTGCACTCACTGGAGTGGGAGTAGTAATTTTTACCCCTCTGCTATCCAACACTTTCCCCACTATTGCACTCACTGGAATGGGAGTAGTAATATTTACCCCTCCGCTATCCAACACTTTCCCTACTGTTGCACTCACTGGAGTGGCAATAGTAATTTTTACCTCTCCGCTATCCAACACTTTCCCTACTGTTGCATTCAGTGGAGTGGTAATAAAAAATATTACCCCTTCGCTATCCAATAGTTATTCCACTGTTGTATTCAATGTAGTGAGAATAATAATTTTCCAACACTTTCCCTACCGTTGCTCTGTTTGGAATGGGAATAAAAAATGTATCCCTTCCGCTATCCAACACTTTCCCTACTGTTGCTCTCACTGGAGTTGGAATAGTAATTTTTGCCCCTCCGCTATCCAACACTTTCCCTATTGTTGCACTCTTTGGAGTGGGAATAGTAATTTTTACTCCTCCGCTGCCAAACACTTTCCCTGCTGTTGCTCTCACTGGATTGGGAATAGTACATGTTACCCCCCTGCTTTCCTTACTGTTGCACTGATTGTATTGGTAAATTTAAGATTAAATATTTTTTAATACTTTAATTTAATATAGAATGATTTTATTTTAAATTATTGATATATATATATATATCAATAAATATTTATATATATATAAAATAAATGTAAAATAATAGTTTATTTAATATTTTAAAGTAAATGATCTACTGGCGGTCGCCAGTAGATAGTTATATTTAGGACCTAGTTTCCATAGGAAAAGCGTTTTTTCTTTTCCCAATAACTTTGACGTCGGTTGACAAATCTTTGCGAATTTTCAAAACTTGTGGCCCGCTCCAGTCAGCTCCTATCCTGAAAGTTTCGGGATGATTCACCAAGCGGGGGCCGAGAAAAAAGGGGGGTCCCATAACGTGTTTTCTTCATGTTATTTTCCATGGGAAACTTTAGACACGGCTACAGCCAGAACTGCTGAACGGAATTACATCAAATTTGGCAAAAAGGTAGCCCTTGTTTCCGAAAAAGACCTTTTTTTTTTAATGGTGTGAATCCGTTCAGTATTTCCTGAGAAATTTAAAAAAAAGAGGTCAAAAAATGAATTTCCTTAGGAAACTTTAGACACGGCTAAAGCTCGAACTGCTGAACGGAATTACACCAAATTTGGCAAAAAGGTAGTGCTTGTTTTAGAAAGCGCACTTTTTTTTAAACGGTGTAAATCCATTCAGTAGTTGCTGAGAAAATCAAAAAATTAAAGTTTCGATATTTAGAGGCAAGGAGGATCCGCGCACCCTCCCGACCACAAGCTTTATTCTAATTGGCTGTCAACACTCCAAACCGGAAGTGTTGGCAGCCATCTTGTGCCTCGGTAACCGAGGCACAAGATAACAGAAAAACAAATGCAAAAAACAAGAAAAGGGGGCAGAGTAGAAACACCCTGACCCCCTAGGCCTGGTCAGGGGGTACTACAAGGACCCCCAGGCCCCAAAAAAGCATTTTTTTAAAAAAGAAATCTGCGAATACGGCTGAGAAAATTTTAAAAAAACAAAGTGCGGGCTCCTGCTCTTCGTTGTATTCAAGCCCCTGGGTGGACCAGGTCCCGGGGGCAGTGAAAAAAAAGTGTGGGGTGCCCCAATCCCCCCCCCACTGCCCCGGGGACCGGCACCTCCTGGGGCTTCTTTTAAAAAAAAAATATATCTGTGTGGGGGAGCTCGAGCCCCCCCACACGCCCCGGGGACCGCCACCTCCCCGTGGCACTATTATTTAAATGCTGGGGTCGGTAACGGACCCCCTAGCCCCGGGGACCACCACCTCCCGGGAGCTGTGCATGTGATGGGAGGGGGGCTGCACGGCCCCCATCTTGGAGCCTGTGATGGCTCTGGGGACTGCCACCCCCCAGGGCCGGTTTCTGCAATGTCCTGGGGTGCCCACCCCTGGGACACTGCTGTTTGCTATGGCAGGGCGGGAGCCTCACAGCTCCGTCGCTGCCATAGCAAACTCTGGTTTGGATTTTGGAAGAGAGAGCAGGAAACCTGTTCTCTCTTCCAAAATCCAAACCAGATTGCTTTTCCACACGGGGAGCTGCATGTCAGCAGCTCCCCGTGTGGAAAAGCAATGCCAGCTCCCGCAGGAGGCAGGGAGCTGGCAGGGACCGTGGGGGCATTTGGGCTCCCCTCACGGTCCCAAATGAAGTGACCAGGCCCCTGGGGATGGGGTCCCATGGGCCAGAAGTGGCCCAGGAGGAGGGCCACACGGTCCCCCTCCCCATAATACAATTATTATTTTTTTTTTAAAACGCAAAGGCCGGCCCCGGGGGATGGGCTCCCCGGGGCCAAATATGGGTCAGGCCCTGGGGGATGGGGTCCCCAGGGACCATAAAATAGGAAAGGATGGGGGGCCACACAGCCCCCCTTCATAAAAATAAAAAAAAATTAAAAAGACACAATCGTGCCGGAGGCCCTGCCCCCTCCCAGGAACACTCTGCAAACGCGCCCTGTGGCGCATTTTAAGTTGGGGAATTAATTTCCCTTCAATACTGGGTGTCCCTGGGGGCCAACTAGCCCACCAGGTACCTCCAGTAAGTGCCACAGGGCTGCATTGCAGAGAGCTGGTCCAGGCCACGCCCCTTTTTACATCTCTCTGCAACGCAGCTCTGTGGCGCTTACTGGAGGTACCCCGTGGGCTAGTTGGACCACAGGGACCCTCAGGATTCAAGGGGACTTAATCTCCAACTTACAATGCGCCAGGGGGGGGGTTTGCAGAGTGATGGAGAAAGGGGGCATGGCCTTTGTGTACCCCTCACCATCCCACTGTGTGGGGCTTACTGGAGGTAAAGGGTAGGCTAGTTGGCCCCTAAAGGAACCCCAGCAGTGAAGGGGACTTCAATCCCCATCCAAGAGCGTCGCAGGGAGCGCGTTTGTAGAGTGGTGGGCAAAGTGGGCGTGGCCTGGTACGAGTACTTGCCAGTGCTGCTGTGTGGGACTGACTGGAGTTTGGGATGTTGGTCCCCAAAGATGTCCTTGAGGGCCAACTACCTCTCTTGTAACCTCGAGTAAGTCCCACACCGTGGGATTGCCAAGACATCTTCAGAGGCCATGGCCCCCTTTCTCTACCACTCTGCAAACGTGCCTCGTGGCAGACTACGGGATGGGGGATGAAGTCCAATATAGTCCTGAGGGAGTTTGGGGGCCAAGAATCCCTCCTGGTACCTCCTGTAAGTCCTACGCAGCGGAATTCCTGAGCGTTGGTTGGACGCCCAGCACCCTTTCTCCACCACTCTGCAAACGTGACTAATAGTGAAAGTAGCATATTTCTGCACCTCTGAGTTAGAGGTAGTTTTAATCCCCCTGCCCTATTATGTACTAGGGCCTTACAGAGGAGGTCATGCTAATCACAGGGGTACCCCAACGCATAGTGTTCCCTAGTGTATGTAGGTGTTTTCACTGTATTCTAAGTGTCTTTTAGCATAGCACTGGCTCTAGGCCTGGTTAGTCAGAGTCAGTTACCACCAGTACCTGTCTGAATACGTTGTGGGCACAGGATGATTTTGCAACAAGGCCTCTTTCTGCTCCTCTGTTGGTTCTCTCTGCACATGTCTTGCTTCTTCCTGCACTTTTCTTCGTCTTTGTGGACTTCTGTTGCTTCTTTCTGCATTTCTTTTGCTTCTTTCTGTGCATTTTTTCTTCTTTCTTCACATGTCCTACCTCTGTAGCCATAGTTAGGAACTAGCATTTAAAACACCTTTGAAATTCACTTAAAAACCCATAGGTTTCAGGCACGTTATAGTTAGAAATTAGCATTTAAAAAACCTTTGAAATTCCCTGAAAAAAACATTAATTTCAGGCACATTATAATTAGAAATTAGCATTTAAAAACCTTAGAAATTCACTGAAAAAAACATAGGTTTCAGGGATGTTATAGTTAGCTGGACATTTCACTCGTACAAAATCATAGAAATTCCCCCGTTATAGTTAGTTCAGCTAACTATAACTCGCGCCCCCGCAATGCACTGCTGATGACGTCACATATTACATCACTCATGACATGGTCAGTGACATCACTGATGACATCACTGATGACATCTCAAATTACATCACTGATGACATCACTGATGACATCATCCATGTGATAATTTGATGCATCTTCTTACACCCTAATATAACCTTTGATACACCCACTCTAAATTACAGACTGACATTCTCAAAACCATAGACACTTCAACACCAATAACTAAATACCCACTCACTGATTCTTAGGTTTACACACATGTCCACTCACTCACCCGTACAGTCACTCATACTTATGGTCACTCAGTACAGGACTATCATATGCACTCATACACCTATATAGGCACTCACACATCGCCAATCATCTATAGAGGTACTCACACACCTAGTCAGTCAAGCAAATAATTAAACACACTGCCATTTACTCACCTATACAGTTATACACACACCAGCTCAATTACTCATACAAATAATAGCACATTCTTATGCTCTTATACAATCACCGATACAAGCACACACTCATCCATACAGCCACTCTCAGAATCATACACTCTCACTTATAGCCATTAATATACTCCAACACACATATATACTGCCTTTTACATATGTAGTTACTCACACATGTACCACTGAGATATACATTCCCTCACTAAGACACCCATACACACACTCACCCACCCATACAGTCCATCACAGATGCACTCTTGAAACCATGCACCCAGTGAATCACCCACTCACTCATCTATGCACAGAGGCACACACACCCCACCCACACAAGCAATCAGGCACCCATACTCAGACAACTAGGGGTGGGCGGAATTTGCGAAATTCACTTTCGAAAATTATCGCGAAAATGTTAAAAATCTCTGCAAACACGCGGAAATATCGCGAAGATGCGGAAGTTTTTTTCCTGCCCGTTCGCGGTATTTTTCAGCTTGGTCGCGTCTCGCCAACTTACCCATGTGGTTGCTCGCGGGCACGGCCATCTTGTTTTCACTTGTCTCGCGGTGCATGATCACGAGAAGAAAGACGTGATCGCGCGACGCATTACGTTACTGCGGGCGTGAACTGTCGCGAGACAGCGCAAATGGCTACCAACAATCCAACATCTTGTGGAGAACGCGACCGGATCGGGAAAACTTGTCAGCGAACGCGGGGATTCAGGTAAGGCGATCGCGCGCACGCGAGAATGTATTATTTTACAGCACGAGCAAGAAACAAATTATCGCTAAACTGCGGAATGCGGAAATGTTGCCATTTTCGCGCTTTCCGCGGAACGCGAAAATGCCAAATTATCGCAATTTCCGCGAACGGAACGGAATTTTGGCCCAGGCCTACAGACAACCAATCAATAACCAATATAGACACTCATGTAGCTATTCGCAAACCCATGCAGCCGCTTACACACCAACAGACGGACGAATACAGACATTCATACAGTTTAGTCACTAACCTGTGCATTCAGTAAGATAAGTTTAATCACTCGCTTATAGAGTCAGTCACGCACCTACTAAATTATCCATTCAGACACTTATACACCCACTCATTCTTCAATCCGCCTTTCCCTATACATATTAAACATATTTAAACTTCACAGAAACACACAGTCACTGGATGATGTCATCAGTGATGTCATTTGAGATGTCACTGACCATGTCATGAGTGATGTAATATGTGACGTCATCAGCAGTGCATTGCGGGGGAGTGAGTTATAGTTAGCTGAATTAACTATAACGGGGAATTTCTACGGTTTTGTACGAGTGAAATGTCCAACTAACTCTAACGTCCCAGAAACCTATGTTTTTTTCAGGGAATTTCTAAGGTTTTTTTAAATGCTAATTTCTAACTATAACGTGCCTGAAACCCATGTTTTTTTCAGTGAATATATATATGTATAAATTATTATGTTTGTGTGTTTATCTTTTTTTAATTAGGATTATTTGTTATATTTTGTTAAAACATATATTATATTCAATTTATTTTAAAAAAATGATACTAATATTTGTATATATTTAATACATAATATTTTATTTTAAATATATGTTTGGATCAATATTTTTTACATCGATATTTTTTATATGATTTTTGATTCAATACTTTTGTACTGTTTGTACTGTTAAGGTATTTTTGATTTTTGATTCAATATTTTTATACTGTTTGTACTGTTTAGGTATGGGAGTCGATATTTTTGTAGTCTATATTTTTTTCTCGATATTTTGAACATTGATATTTATGTCATCGATTTTCTATCAGTGAACCTCATACGAGTCGGATGGATAGATTTGGGTTCATAAACGGTTCGGTTGGCACGGACACGATCTTCGCATTGTACTTGGTCATTTGTAACAGGGGACGATTCAGATGGAAAGATAGGCTCCGAATCGGATTTGTTCTTTACGAATCCCCTTTGGAGGTCTTCCTTACGAGATCAGAATCAGCCCCTTAGCGCCACAAATGAGGTTGTATAGCAGCTGATTCTTTACATATGTGTGTTACCTGCCCTATGCTTCAAGAGTTCTGGACAGGTGTGACACTGCTTTCTAGATCATTATTGATAATGATACACAGTTCAAGCACAATGAAATCATGTTACGGTATAGGACGAATGACGATTTTGGGTTGAAGCAAATGTCATCTATTAATATTATTATGTCCAGGCATTACATAGCTAGACCCTGGATCTCTCCATTAGTCCTTAGGGTAAGTGAATGGTGGGTTACATTGTGGCAAATCCATCATTTAGAACTTGCTTTTGCTAAATCGAAGGAGCTCCAATCCATTAAAAAAAATTCTTATCTGGGCAAGATTCAGTTGGGACTCCTACAGTAACATAGGTCCCAGGAATGTAAACTAATGTGCTTGAATCTCCCGGTTTAGTGATGATTGTGTGTTCTGATTCTAGCATAGCCTTTAGATAATGGGTCATATCTGTATTATTTCTTTTTTACTATGTTGATATTTACCAATGCATCATTATTTTTGTTTACATAATAATATATCTGAGATATATTTATTGATGGTCTGTAAATTTTTGTTTTTCCTTCGATCTATCTTATCATCACGTGTTGCATTGTGTTTGTGTTGTTGGTTTAAATTGATTACATATTCTCATATGACCATGTCTGACTTTATATATTAATTTTAAAAAAATGTACTTTAGCACAGCTCAAATAATTTATTGAAGACAACAACCTCTTAGATGAATGTTAATAGAATTTTAGATCGAGATGAATCACTCTCAGCAATGTTACAGTGAGACGACGATGCTCTTTGCCTACTAGACAATAGCAACCCTGCTTTATTATCCTCCTGGACTTTTTTACAGGAGTTTAGTATTATACCCTCCTGAAAATTGTCAAAGAAAGAATGTGCATAAATGACATTCTAAAGTGGGGCACTTCCTACCTTATAATTCATAAAATAGCAAACTAACACTGAATCCCCAAACACCACCCTCTCTCCAACCATTACCAATCTGTAAATGAAACAAAAATCCCTTTAAAAAAAAAAACTAAATGTTGTACCATTTGTACATGGATGATACTCTGCTTTACATTAAAAACTCTTCACTTGTTGGCATTGCTTGCTTCAACTTCAGAGACATTTAAACTGTGATAACCTACCACTCCCTCCAAACAAAACCTAAAAAAAAAGTGAGTTTCTCAAGATTGCTCCTCCAAATCCCTCCCATGCAAGACTGGCTGAATACTTCAACAGAGCTAGACCTCAGCCCAATTGCTGTAGAATGTTTGAAACTGCTTGGTATTCTCTTGAAAGCACAAATATCTCAAACATCAACTTATTTTTTATGAGAATAAAAAGATTCAACTTGACAATCCAAAATAGATATCACAACACTCTTAACTGGACTGTTGCTTTATTCAGAAACACGCAATGCATTAATTTTATTAACACATATGAAACCTGCCTATAAAATAAGTTAAAAGAACATATAATGGACGGAATGCTGAACAAATCAAACATTCAACAGATCTGGGTTTCAACCATTGATTTTTTGCTCACTACGCCACCTCAGTTTGGACTCAGCCATAGGGAAATCATTATTTTACCTGCCCCCCCCCCCCCCCATGGGAACAGTCTTGCCCAAACTGCCAGGTCAGGTCCCCCTTGGGCAGGAAACAAGCATCCTAGGACAGGTTTCGGTGTATCACCCCTCATCAGACAGGCGAGCTTCAATCCAGTGGCACAGTAAGCACAGGACCCTCGTCTGGACATACCCTTCCCACAGAGTGACTAAAGCAAAAAGAAAAGGTGATGAATGGAATGCTGATCAAATCAAACATTCACCCCAGTTACCGATCTGGGTTTAATCCAGTGTCTTTTTACTCAACACGCCACCCCAGTTTGGACCCAGTCATATGTAAATCAACCCCTCTCCCCATGGAACAAAATGTTAAACAAGTTTTTGGGATTCATTATGAAGCAATCAGTACAAAGTCCTTTCAGTTAAATTAGTAATTCAGGACATGTTGAAAAGTTAGCACAGCCTAATACAGTGAGCGCTTTCCAATTTAATGGGATTGAGATCTGTATGGAAAGATGCCACATTTAAAAAAATGAACGCATGTACACTGAGAAATTTGCCACATCACATGCTTGTAGATTTATTCATTTTTATAGTAGCTGTCACAGGACAGTTATGTGAGCATCACTAGAGAGGGGCTTTGGATCCGCCTACTTGTTCATAGAGAGAAGTACTTGTTTTGATTGGGCAGAGGTTGTGTGCTTCCCCCCAAAAAGTGCTTTCACTTTATGCAGCTGTGATGATTTGTTTTATTTATCCAGCTGTCTGAGCTTCAACTTTCAGAGGCACACATATGACATTGTAAAGATATTAAAGTGTATTGGATAAACTACATGATTAACAGTGTTTTTTCTCTGGTCGCAGCACAGGTGGTTGGAAGGCAGTCATTAACCTGCATTGATGTTTAGGTCTGTCTTGACAGTGCACCAGACACCTGACTTGTTATCCTACACCAATATTATTCTACAGTTCTTTTTTTCCACACAGATACATATCAATTCCCATGTAATCTATTTGTAATCCTCCAAGTTAGCATACTAGGGGCCAGTTGTACAAACATTAGGAATATCAATTTCCTAACGTATGAAAGTCATTTGCTTTAATTTACGGATTACTGGCGTGTCGCAAAGCAACTTACCTCGTGAATATTAATGTTTACAACCCATGGGGAATCATAGCTATCACAGGGATAATAATTGCTTTTTAATAAAGCAATCCTTTTTTAACGCAGAAAGTTTTCCTCAAAGGAAAACATGATTTGTTTAAAAAGAAAAAGTATGAAACCATGAAATTTCATTTTTTAAGAATACTACTCTTAGAAACATTTTTATTTTCATTGTCAAAGGGCAAGAGGTCCTTTCAGGATCCCTTCCTCTTTGCAAATGGGTTACTACCAGTTGTAAACCAGTAGCAAAGTATTACTGTTTTGCTACCGGAATACAATTGCAAAACAGTAATCCATATCATAACGATTCGGAATTTGGAAGGGACAACCTATACAGGCCCATTCCAAATACCAAATTGCAAATGCAAAATGCAATTCGGTAACAAGATAACAAATCTCATTTTGCCTTTTCTTCATTTGAGATAGCATTTTTCAGGTTGCAAATCGCTCAATTGGGCCGATAAGAGACTTGGAAAAATGCCATCTACATGTGGCCCAACCTTCCTTCAAAATCAGACCTATTTGCATTCCCAATGCTTTTTCAATTGACAAAGGATTACAAAGTTATCCTTGGAAACATGTGACTCACTTTTTCCTGCATGCTTGTGGAAACTTTGTAGAATTTGTGATTGCAACTCTGTGGAAGTATTTTCACATGTGCAGTTGTGCAAAGTGAACAACTGAAAGTGGAGATATACCATTGCGTATGAGCAATGCTACTTTTTTTTCCCACAAGGAAAATAATCTTTCCTGTTGTGAAATCCCTTATTTTACACACTCATCAATTGTGATAGTTTCAGGATAATAATTCTGTCCATTTAAAAATTTGAATATTTTACTAGTGTGTTTTGTGGGTAACCAACTAAGGGCCATATTTACAAGCCACTATAACCACCACAACGTCAGGGTTCAAGACGTTGGGGTGGCGATATGGGCTTCGCCTTATTTACAAGGCAGTGTTAAGCCACTTAACATGGCTTAACACTGCCTTGTAAATAAGGCCCCCTTTCACGCTATACTTAGCATGAAAGGGAACGGTAATGGGTGTTGCTGTGGGCGTTCCACAGCAACACCAATTGAGTTTGACGCTGCCCAATATTTACAAGAGTTGCGATAATATGGGGAAGCCAAAAATAAGACCAGGGAAAACCTGGTCTTACCTTGGCAAAACGAGGAGACATGTATAATGTCTCCTCGTTGTAGCTGTTACAATCTGTGCTGCGTTGTGCAGCACCCATGGAAACAGCAAAATGCCTTTGATTGTTTATGTGCAGGAAAGTGTTCCTTCCTGCAGATAAACAATGATAAAAAAATGGCGTTTTGCAACGTCTATGTGTGCTGCATTTAGAAGCACACATAGAAGTTTCAATTCACCATTTCAGGTTGTTTATGGTAGGAAGGGACACCTTCCTGCACATAAATAGCCACTCCCCTCAATGCAGGCACCCTTGCAGTATTGTGCAAGGGTGCTTGCATTGGTGCTAGGCAGCTACATTTTGCTCCAGTGCAGGGGGGAATGCAGGGCTGCACACATTCTTATAAATATGGTGCAGCCCTGCATTTCTAAAGTGATGGAGAGTGTTGTTATCCTTCTTGGCTTAGCGACACGCTCACCGCTTTCTTGTAAATATGCCCCTAAGTGTTGTTTTGTGGCAGTACACAGGCTCACAAAGCATTTCTACCCTGTCCCACTCCTCAGCCCATGGGGATTAGGTGTTCTCACACTTAAGTCTTTGTGAAAGTTTGGAATCAGAATCATCTTTATTCAGCTGCAAACAGCCATAAAAGCGTACAGAACATGTGCATAAATAGCAATAGAATACATAAAACATTATGAGGATTAAAACTCGCGAATAAAATATATAAAACCATAAGACTGGAATAAAAAAAGATAAACAACAATCTGGATGAAATAAGCTGGATAAACAACAGTCTGGATCAGACAAAGACCAAGGGCTAATTCCTCAGTCTGCTGGAGCAACAAATAAATCAATCTAAAAGTATAGCCCTCCTAGAGCGGACTGCAGCTCAAAGAAATAAGGTCATATATCCACACGTAGCATCTTCTGGCACTGCTAATAAACAATTATAAGCTTGTAAGCAGAGCCGCAAATTCCTAAGCCTCAAAAAAGGTACAAGAAATGTATTGGTGTACATTTTATAATATTTGCAAAAAAAGAGAAAATGTATCATGGTTTGTTTATACAAACTACTACGTGGGCATACTCTGGAATCAAGCTTGGGCTGATGTCCAGCTGGGAACAAAGTAAGTATTTCACTGTAACGGCCCGAAAGCTGAACAGTAACAATCTTTCCCATCTTTTGCTAGGGTTCTGTAGATAATTAATAGAAATATCCCCTTGATTAAGATATAAATAATTCTTAATGCTTGGTTTTTGATCTTCATCCCTCAACCTCTCTTCTTTAGCTCGTTCTAACAATAGAGCTTGCACTTGCTTTCAGTCAGCTCCTACCCACGGTGTTCTATCTAGAAAAATATCAGCTAACCCAATTGCTTCCAAGGATATTTTAACATACGCTATCCAGGATATGAGAAGACCCTTGTGGCATGCCAAGCAGTCTACGATTATCTTTCTTGTTATTTTCGCTTCAGTTAGATAGTCACAAAAGAACTGGCTGGCTACAGATAAAATCACTCAGAAAGTCTAAGCATAGCTCATTGTGGCAAATAAAACTAAAGGTTGATACAGTAGCTAACAATACTCTCTGGAAAAAATCATTTTCCTCCCTTTGGAGGATAATCGATATACCCAAGCCCCATATTCCTGCCCCATTATTTGCTATTGGTACATACTGGACAGAGTATATTTGCAAGAGAGGTGTGAAAACCCGCTCTCCCTTAGCTGATGGGAGACTAAGCAGAGTCAACAGCTTTGAAAGTTTGAAAGCTTGATCCTATTTTATGCAACATGCACTGACAATGACCTGTATGAAGTAAAAGTAATCCCCAAATAGGAGAAAATGCTTGCGCTTAATAACACATTGGTGCCCACAGTGATAGATAGGGGTCGAGTACACTTTGGACCACAGGTCATTGTAAAAGACTTATTAAAATTGGTTAGTAGATCCAGCTTGGCCATGAAATTAACAACAGAGTACACTGAATGATGCAAGGCTTTTGGGGTGTTAGCAATTAACACTGCGTCATTGGCGTAAAGTAATGCCGGAAAGGGGACACCATTCACCATTGGTACATCTAAGTGCACTTGCAAAGCCCCGTGCTAAGATTGGTAATGTACAAAATAAGAATAAGCAGAGTTAAAAAGCACCCCTGGTGTATACCTCGACCAATGCTAAATTCATCTGTGACTTTTCCTTTATTCCGAATCTAACTCGAGCCTCAGTGCCCGTCTGCAGGGAAACCAGCAGGTGAACTAGAGAGGTGTCCATTTGCAAGATAATAAGGGAATGCCACAACTTTGTCTGATTAACACAGTCAAAGGTCTTTGTCAAATCCATAAAGGCTAGACACAGTGTAGACTGTTTGGCCACCATGTATTTCCAATAATCAGGTTTTAGTTGAGGCATTGATTAATCGTCCCTATGCCACTTCGTAAACCATTTTGACATTCATTTAACACATTTTCCATTGGCTCATTCTGATATTCTGTTATACAGAACTCTGTCCCAGATTTAAGTTGGGATGTCTATCAGGGAAATAGAGCGATAGTTTTTAGGCTCTGCTCTATTGTCCTTTTTGAAGTTTTTGAAGATTGGGACAATGACTGATGGGGCCCAAGACTGGGGGATTGACGAGCTGCTCATGCTGTCGTAGACATTTGTCAGCAATGGTGTCCAGAGATTTATGTTGCTCTTAATAATATTAATTGGAATGCCATCAGGCCCAGGTGATTTCCCTCCAGCACTCTCCTGGATGGCATTCTTCACTTCCTAATAAGAAACAGATGGGAAGTATGGAGCATCCACTGCTATAGCTGTAAATGTGTCAGATTGCCATCAGGGATGATTTTTTCAAAGTGTGCCACTCAGCCCTCCCCATTAATATGACAGCTGATCGATGAACTGCCTTGGTCTAATTTGTACGAGTGGTATGAGTTAGTAGGGACCACTGCTGGGAAACAACTGCCTTCCTTCGCCTTTTTCTGGCTAATTTGTAGATTTAGCCCTGGAAGGCCACTAAAGTATGATCACAAGGTTGTGTGTTTAAAGGCCTATGAAGGAGTCAATTAGCCCGTGAGCAGTCATGGTCGAACCATTGAGGGCACCGGGACTCAAATGTAATGGGATTAGAGAGAGAAAGTCTAATCCTCTCACAGAAAGCAATGAAAGAGGTAACAATCATTCTGTTAACATGGTTCTCTTGTAGACAATCCAAAATCATCAGAAAATTCAGAGCTTCTATCTAATGAAGGAACTTAGGTGAATAGGGAAATTTCCAACATAACCTAAGATTAGCTGCTGACAGATTCTCAAGACCATGCACCTCTTGGTGAGTGTCCCTATGCAGTCCTTCAGAGTTATTTCAATCGGGTTGTGATCCCCCTAATCAGCCATTACAATTGTACCGCGCATCAATATTTCCAGCAAATTATGAGAGATGAAAATATAACCCATAATTGATCAGTTGTACCTTCCTCTCAAGGTAGACAGCCCTGGTATATCATTACTAGCCTCCTCCATTATGTTATACATCTATCAATGCTGGTAGGTTTATATAGAGCTTTCTGCAGAGGTTCCGGGGTCCGGACAACAAACCCCCTTGCGCTTTCTCATGTTCAGTAAATATTCAAGTAACCACACAGCGAATGTCTCACCTTGTTACCCACAGATTCAAATGATGATCTCAGGGGGGTGGCCCAGCCCAGCCGCATCCAGACATGGACGGTCTCGACGGGCCCGCCCTTGGCCTGGGCATGGCCCAGGAGCAGCCCGGGCCTACTTGTGTGCGTCCCATGCTGCAGGAGTCCTTCTGCAGTGTTGTGGCTTCTAGCCTCTCCTCCTCTGTCTGGATGCATGCTGGGGGATGGAATTCCATCCCAGCATGACCACAACAGGAGAAGCCACCACGTAAGTGCTGCGCGGTGCGGGCAGGCGGCGACCCGATATGAGCATCCCCCACTGCGGGAGTCCCTTTGAAGTCTTGTGGCTTCTAGCTGTTCTTCCTCTGCCTGTATGCAAGCTGAGGGACAGAGCTCCACCCCAGCAGGGCCACAACAGGAGAAGCCACCAGGTAAGCAATGAGCAATGTAGGCCTAGGATACAGTTAATCTTTCTATACTCATAAAATCAATTTTTATGATTTCCAAAGGGTTTGGAAAGTAGGCTTTTTCCCAGTGGCGGCTGGCAGGGGACAGGGGTGGTAGACAATTTAAAAAAAAGTCCACTTACCTTTTGCTGGCTAGCTGGCCGTCTCTTCCCTTTGGTCCCTTTAGCCACCTTCGCCTCTGCTTCCATAGCAGAAGGAAGCAGGAAGCACACAAGCTCCCTCTCCTAAGCTAATCACAATGTTGCATTGCACCATTGTGATTGGCATGAGTGCCATGGTTTGGAGCTCAGACGGGGACTGGGGGGCTTTGCATGTGTCTCACCAGGCTGTGTAAAGCAAGCCTGGTAAGGAAGATGCAAAGTGCACAAGACTGTTTGGCCAGCCCAAGAGGACCAGGCAGGCAGTCTTGCACACTTGAAGTGGGCAAACCACTCTTACCCTATAACTCCAGCCCTGCCCTAACCCAGCCCATAGGGAAAAATAACATGATAATTACCAGGTTAATATTATTTTATTTTTACTCTGCACTGCTCCTAAAGCAGTGGGGCAACGCTCCTCCATCTTAGCCGAGGAGCTGCCACTGTTTTTTACGTGTGTAAGATAGATTGTCATACACAATAGCTCTGTCAATTGGACTTAGAGTAGGGCATTTCATTAAGCAACATGAAAGATAATGAAACAGGTATACCTTGAGTGACCCATCCCTCCGGTTCACATCAAAGAGTCCAGAATAGTGCAAGCTGGACCTTTAGATTAAAGTTTACTTTAATCTGAGTTCTTTTCCTGAATAAGGTTCTTACTTAGAATGTTAATGTCTTTAAATCCCACTAGTATGTGAGAGAGACTAGTTGCACTTTTGAACATTAACAAGGTCAAAAATGTTGATACTGAGCCATATACACCTGACAGTTTGTAAGGACTCGATCTCCTATGAGTCAATGCAGTTGGCGTACTGTGATATCACACACAACATGCAATGCGACGTTCACAACAAGCACATAAAATATTTGTCCCTCCAACCTGAAAACCAAAATTGAGACGGTGAGCACAATAGGCATTAAAAATGGGCACAGCCGCTTCATGAAGTAAGTTGTGTGCATGTGGAGAAAGTGTGTTAAGATTACAATGGCCTTGAAATTGGTATATTGGAGTTCAATGAATGATCATAATTAAAAGCACATCCTAACAAGAATCAGCCCTGTCAAATGTCACAATGAGATGTGAGATGATATGTGCGCCTTTAAAAAAACAATGGGTTTACTCATTTCAACTAGTCTTACAGACCATATTTAAAGCAAATGTAATAAGCCATATATGTGCATTTACAAATATCTGAATGATGACAGATAGCGGTATCAAAAATGTGGATATGAGACCCACATAACTGCGACCTATGATAAATCCTGTACTTCTTTCTAGCCCACTTTCAATCCAAAATATATTAGGTATGTGCAGACACTGAAAGTGGGTGTGAATGATGATCCCTGGTGGTCCCAAAAAATCATGAAAGCAATACCCATCCCACTGCCACCAATGAGCAAGCATGTGACAATAGGTAACATATGTTAATGGCATTCTAGACAGACATGTGAATCAGTGATTAACGTATCTGACATGAATTGGATTTACTATGTATTTATCACATATAACTTTAGGACTACTAAGGGTGTCTGAATCATTTTGACTATGAAGACCTGATATTACCTATTTAGGATAAGTAGAAAGGATGAGTGACTTTGTACCAACCAAAACCACATGTGCCATGTTGATTTGCAGTGTAACACTTTTTCCACTTTGAAAACTTCACATGTATGTTTTTTACCATTACACAAAAAGTACGTGTAAATATGAAGTCCTAATCCTAACACATTTTATGCATCTACTTTAGGTTTTGGATTCAATGTAATAAAGTATGAAGTCTCCATTTTACTAGAACTGAGATGAATGAATAAGTACATGTAGCATTGAGATAGGGATCTTTGTTAGCCCGGATGAAGGCCTTTTGACCCATTTGAGCTTTAATTTGTGCTGAAACATGTTATCACATCATTAATGTTTGAGTTACGAGCACTCATTACATATCCCTTCTTTGTCAATAGATCTTACTTTTGTACCCTTAATAAAAAAGATATATCTTTGGATATAACTTGAGGTAATTTTAGTTACCTGGATCCTTTTCCATGTCCAGCAGTCTCTTATAAGGAACTCTCTCAAATTAAGATTATATTCATCCTGGCAGAACTATTTTACAAGGCCGGGGTTAGGTTACCGATGATGAAGCATGCCATAAAACAGTGGGTAATGTTTCCTTCTCAAGAAATGTCTGTTTGATTTGGCAATCCTTCAAATGGTAACCACCATTAATTGTCACACTAACTATGGAGTATTATTTCTTACATGAAACAGTCTACAAATTAAAAAAACAGGGTAACAACACACACATACAGTGGTGACATTGAGGTGACTTGAGTGATTATGTTTGATGGTAGGAACGGGAAATATCAAAGACAGGGTAGATGTTATTAGTCTTGCCAAACCCCCCCAAAAAAGAAATGTTGCAGTGAAGTTAAATATTACAGGTAATAAGGGCATCAATAGCATTTCAAACACCGCTGCTAGATAGAACAATTAATTCCAGTTGCTTAATCAGTTGTCTGCATTATTTCAAGCAGCTACAAGCTAAAGGTGACCGCAAATATAAACTATGCCACTGAAGCTTACAAAACTCTGGAGGATATTATATTATATTGTGTTCCTTGTATGGATTCTGGCCTTAGATCCACTAAAACTTAGGGAATTTCTGTGGTATGAAGCAACATAATCAAATCAAAACCATACTGTTTTCTGGGCTGTTTACTGTCTTATTATAGATAGTTTTGACAGAATCTGAACATTAGTATTTAATTAAAATTAATTTTAAGCTACTGAATGAAGACAATTGATAAATAGTAATCTCGTCAAAAAGGAGAGCAACTCTATTATAAAACAGTTTCTTCGTGAAAAAATGAAAAAGAAGGGAAGAGTTCTAGTCAAAAAGCATAAGTCACAGAAACTGGATAGATGAATGTTTTTACCAAGGTAATGAAACTTGCCAATACAATATCTGTAATACTGATGGAAAATGTTTCTTGCAGTTAGTTTCTCACGTCTAGATTTCTGTAGAAAATTCCGTGGTAAAAACCCAAAATATTTTTTCAGCATTTTGCACCTTTGGTTCTGATGTGTCTTTCCTCCTTTTTACCAAACCCTAGACGCTGTGTGGTTTATTTAAAATGATCCTTACCCTACACCTCCGTTCAGCCCTAATGCTATGCATCTGACCTGAACATGCTAGAACTAAGAAGTATAAGAGTGTTCCTATGCACCGGTCATCTATTGAGAGTCCTAGAAGAATAATGTTTTTTAGCTCAATGGTAATTTATCTTTCCCGTTAAACCCTTGCAGCTACTAGCGACATGTTGCTCTAGCAAGTAATATCTGGTTTATGACACAGCCATTAGTACAATGAGGATCAGGAATAACGGACCGATTCACAAAAGTAACCTGAGACAAAATCCTAACTTTACGTCTTTCAGAATTCACAGAAGGCCTTTAGGAGTTCTAAAGATAGGATTTTGTCTCAGTTAATCTTAAATTTTGGTCTTAAATTAAACTTAAGACAAACTTAAGTTTAACTGAGACAAAATTCGAAGGGGCAGATTTACAAGCCGCTTGCGTCACTTTTCCATCGTCGTTGCGTCACTTTTGTGACGGAGGGGCAGCGTAAAAGTTGCAGCCCATTTACAATGTGACGCATCTAGGGAGATGCGTCACGTTGTGAAGCCCTGCGCCACATTAAACCTGCGTCAGGTTTAATGTATGCAGGGTGGGCGTTCCGTCGCCGGAAGCCCCGTAAAAGTGACGCAGTGAAATCTACAAGATTTCACTGAGTCACTTTTACGTCCATGCTGCGTCAAAACCCTGCGCCTGCTTGAAGCAGGCGTAAGGAGTGACGCAGCATGTTAGGCATAGGGCGCCCCTGAGCATTGCTGGAGTTGCGTCGTGCTGTAGCATTGAGATAGGGATCTTTGTTAGCCCGGATGAAGGCCTTTTGACCCATTTGGGCTTTAATTTGTGCTGAAACATGTTATCACATCATTAATGTTTGAGTTATGAGCACTCATTACATATCCCTTCTTTGTCAATAGATCTTACTTTTGTACCCTTAATAAAAAAGATATATCTTTGGATATAACTTGAGGTAATTTTAGTTACCTGGATCCTTTTCCATGTCCAGCAGTCTCTTATAAGGAACTCTCTCAAATTAAGATTATATTCATCCTGGCAGTACTATTTTACAAGGCCGGGGTTAGGTTACCGATGATGAAGCATGCCATAAAAACAGTGGGTAAGGTTTCCTTCTCAAGAAATGTGTGTTTGATTTGGCAATCCTTTAAATGGTAACCACCATTAATTGTCGCACTAACTATGGAGTATTATTTCATACATGATACAGTCTACAAATTTAAAAAAACAGGGTAACAACACACACATACAGTGGTGACATTGAGGTGACGTGAGTGGTTATGTTTGATGGTAGGAACGGGAAATATCAAAGACAGGGTAGATGTTATTAGTCTTGCCAAACCCCCCCAAAAAAGAAATGTTGCAGTGAAGTTAAATAATACTGGTAATAAGGGCATCAATAGCATTTCAAACAACGTTACTAGATCGAACAATTAATTCCAGTTGCTTAATCAGTTGTCTGCATTATTTCAAGCAGCTACAAGCTAAAGGTGACCGCAAATATAAACTATGCCACTGAAGCTTACAAAACTCTGGAGGATATTATATTATAATGTGTTCCTTGTATGGATTCTGGCTTTAGATCCACTAAAACTTAGGTGATTTCTGTGGTATGAAACAACATATCAAATCAAAAATATACTGTTTTCTGGGTTGTTTACTGACTTATTCTAAATAGTTTTGACAGAATCTGAACATGAGTATTTAATTAAAATTAATGTTAAGCTACTGAATGAAGACAATTGATAAATAGTAAGCTCATCAAAACAGTGAGCAACTCTATTATAAAACAGTTACTTCGTGAGAAATGAAAAAGAAGGGAAGAGTTCTAGTTAAAAAGCATAAGTCACAGAAACTGGATAGGTGAATGTTTTTACTAAGGTAATGAAAACTGCCAATACAATACAGAGTTAAATCTGTAATACTGATGGAAAATTTTCTTGCAGTTAGTTTATCACGTCTGGATTGCTGTAGAAAATTCAGTGGTAACAACACAACATATTTTTTCAGCATTTTGCACCTTTGATTCTAAAGTGTCTTTCCTCCTTTTTACCAAACCCTGGACGCTGTGTGGTTTATTTAAAATGATGCTTACCCTACACCTCCGTTCAACCCTAATGCTATGCATCTGACCTGAACATGCTAGAACTAAGAAGTATTAGAGTGTTCCTATGCACCGGTCATCTATCGAGAGTCCTAGAAGAATAATGATTTTTAGCTCAATGGTGATTATGAAGCTCTTCAATTTATCTTTCCCGTTAAACCCTCGCAGCTACTAGCGACATGTTGCTCTAGCAAGTAATATCTGGTTTACTTAAGACTAAAACTTAAGTTTAAATGAGACAAAATCCTAACTTTAGTACTCCTAAATGCCTTCTGTGAATACCGGAAGTCGTAAAGTTAGGATTTTGTTTCAGAATATTTTTGTGAATCAGGCACACGATTCTCTGCGTTAAGCAAATTATCCATGAAGTGTTAAAAATTGAAAACTGTTCAGTAAATGTGCATTTCGTTTCTATTTTTGTTTTTTGTAGGAAATTAGTTTAAAAACATATGGTAGAAGCAATGACACGTGCTACACTAGTTCCACTCATGACGCTTTTAGGTCTGGGTTAATTTCATGACAATACTTGATGCCAAAACGTAAGGCATTTAATATGAGCTGTATGATGAGAAGTGAAATTGGAGACTTTGGGGTATATTTGGGGTATATTTACGTAGCATGCCGCTGCAAGCAAATTAGCAATGTCATGCTGCGTCGTTTTAAAAATGGAGGTATATGCTATATTTACAAGTATATGGCAGCCCTGTGATATCCCTTGCGCTGGCACTGAAAAAAGCATCCAAGCGGCAACACAGATGATTGTTTATGTTGAAGGTGTCCCTTCCTGCACATAAATAATTATTAAAGTTGATTTGCTCCTTCTACGTGTACTGCAGATTGCAGCATACATAGAAAGAGCATAAACAAGGAGAAATACAAGCATTTCACCTCGTTGCACAAATCTAATGCCTGCCTTTCAGTAGCATGAATTTTTGGTGCTGCCACGATTTACACATCCTTGGAAATCTGGGGCAGGGTCAAAAAGCAATGGGTGTTGTGGTGGAATGAGCACAGCAACAACCATTGCATGACCCTTTCACACATATACCTGTGTGAAAGGGTATGCTATTTACAAAGTGGCGTTAAGCCAATCAAGTGGCTTAACGCCACTATGTAAATATGGAGCAGAGCATTGCAGCACTGGAGCACCCTAAAGAGTGATTCCCTTGTTAATATGCCTCTTTGTGTTTTGATTGATCTGCCAGCAATTTGCTTTGCTAGTGGGGATTGCTTCATCTTAGCATTCTTCAACATGATCAACTGTATTTATTTAGCTCTAGTAGAAAGATATATTTTCATGACAACCATTTCCAAGGCAGTAATTCCTATCATCTGCTATCTCCATGCCCCAGAGGGCTGACCAAACAGCCAGGGCTCGCAACATTGGGCTAGCCACTCCTCCCCTGCCCTGGGGCAGACCCGCCCAGCCACCCTTCCCCAACCAAACCCTTCTGTTTTCTCGCAGTGCGATAAGCAGAAACATAAAAGGGTATTTATAATGCCATCTTATGTTTCTGCTTCTTGCACTGCGAGAAAGCAGTGGGGCGACATTTCTCCACCCACATGGAGGAGCCACCCCTGCTCCAGACTTCACTCCACAGTAGGACCATTGCAGATTCTCATGCAGCATCACTGCTACACTGCTGGCTATGTATGCCTCACCCCGCACCGAATGCATGTTCCTCAGCTCCAGATCTCTCTGCAAGCACGCCACTAAGGACTGGGACTTCATCAGCAAGCACTCTCCATACATTCTTTTTCTTACTGACACCTGGTTCAACCTGTCATTCACTCCTGGCATCGCCAAGGTCAGCCTTCCTGGATACAAAATAACCTGCTGAGAAAGACACCAAAAACCTGAAGGAGATCTCACAATCATTCACAGAGATACCATCACCTGCACCACTTCATGGAAAACATGTATTTCCAATTACAAGGCAGCCAAACCATAACTATCACAGGCACCGTCACTTACCAACCAGCAGGACCATGCATTACCTTCAGCAACCTCCTCAGCGACTTCATCACTACCATAGCCATTAGATCCAAAAACCTCGTACTGCTCGGCAACATCAACCTTCATTTCGATGACCTAACAGACCCCATGTCTATTGCCCTTCTCTAGATCCTCAACAGCATTGGACTCCACTGCTCATCTGAGGCCAGACTCACAATGGAGGATACACCATTTACTCAGTCTTTATAGTCAGCAACACAATCACCTTCAGCCACCTCAACCTGCTCACTTGAACAGACCACTCCATTGTACTCTTCCACATCAACACAGCCCACACCAACAAGCTGAAGCCAGCTAGCAACTTCAGATACAACTGGAACAAGGAAGCAAACTGGACCCATACTCTCAGATCCAAGAAGCCATTCATCACTGGCGACCTACAAAACAACTTAACCAAATTCAACAACTGAATCTCTGACAGTGAGAACACATTGGCTCCTCAGAGGAAAACTCGGCAAGCAAGAAAAACTCCCAAGCTTGGTGGAACAAGGAAGATCTAAGAAACTCCAAATGTCACTGTAAGCAACAAGAGAAAAGATTGAGAACCAGCCGAGGCAGTACCTGAAGAGACACCTACAAATCCACTCAGAAGGTATGATGCCCAGATCAAAGAAGCCAGGAAAGCAGCCCTCGTACTGAGACTGGGATCCAGCTTCAACTCTGGCAAAGAGATTTTCAACATTGTCAGAGAATCCTCAAGCCCATTTGCAGCCACCAACACCATCACCCCTTCACAGGAACTCTTCAGCAGACTCTCTGACTTCTCGCTCCTACCATTCCCATCCAAAGTCATGGACAAAGAGACCAACAGGCAACTCTCCTCACACGTAGAACAGCACCACCTCTTGCTCATCACTCAGTCAGGGTTCTGCAGCAACCACAACTGGGAAACTGCCCTATAGGCAGCAATAGATGTGATTTGCTCCATCGTTGACAGAGGCAACACTGCTGCTCTCATCCTCCTCAAACTCCTAGTGACCTTCCACACCATATCCAACAGCACCCTCATATCTAGTCTTCAAGACTTAGGAACATCAAGGACCCACCCTGAGATGATCACCTCCTTCCTCTCTGACAGACCACATCAATTCAGACTCCCCCATACACCTCCAAACCCAAGAAGCTTGTTTGCAGATTCCCCCAATGATCCTCCCTCAGCCCAACCCTTTCAATATGCACCTGGCACCCTTCACCAACATCAACATTGTCTCCTATGCTAATAACACACATCTCATCCTCTCCCTCACAGATGAGAACAACACTACCAGGACTAACTGCACCTTCTGCATTGCTATTTGGATGAGGGAGAACTGCCTAAAACTCAACAAAGACAAAACAGAGGTCCTGATCTTCAGTAACAGGAGCTCACTACGGGACTCCTACTGGTGGCTAGCCAAACTGGGACCTACACCAACCCCTACAGATCACGCCAGCAACCTCAGTATCATCCTAGATGACAAACTCACAACGAATAAACAGATGATCACAGTGACCTCATCCTGCTTTGTTAGACCTGGTACCATTGGCGTGAGTCTCCCTTCTATTTTTCACTGATTGTCCCCTCTGTTTTTGATATATTTTGCTGGTTTAGATGCTTTGGGCACTGTGCCACTGCTATTCAGTGCCACAGTGCAAGTGCTCCCTATATTAAATTGATGTATTAATTAGTGACTCCATGATTGGCTTATTTGATTTGCTTGTCAGACCTTAGTATAATGCACCATGTGTGCCCAGGGCCTGTACCTCAAATGCTGCTGGTGGTCTTGCAGCCCTGATTGTGCCACCCACTGAAGCAGCCTTTAAAGTGTGTCTCAGGCCTGCCATTGCAGAGCCTGTGTGCAGTCTAGTACTGCAATGTTGACTTGGTAAGTACACCCACTTACCAGTCCCTAAACCTTCCCTTTTCTACATGTCAGACACCCCTAAAGTAGGCCCAAGGACCGGGCGCATTGTATGTAAAAGGTAGGACATGCCCTGATGTGTGTGGCATGTCCTGATGGTGAATTACAGCAATTTTCGTTTTTCACTATTGCAAGGCTACCTGTACCCATAGGCCAAAATGGGCAGTTTCACTATAACATCTTATAATCCTAACTGACCCAGGGAACATGGTAGAAATTCGAGTTTAGTATGCCTGAACTCAGAACGATAAAATACATATTTTAGTGAAGTTGCATTTAATTTTCTGTCTTTGAAAATACCACTTTTAGAAAGTAGGTATTTTATTACCTAAGCATCCAGCCTGCCTCTGCTAGTTTGTGTATTGTATGTATGGTTTTGTGAGTAATAGGGGCTGGGAGACTCCAGGAGACAGGGTGAGTTAGCACAAGGCTGAATAGACCTATCTGCATGTCGAGTGGTGGGAGGAGTAGCTCCTGGGCCTGAATAGGGCTTTGCCTCCCTTCCACAATGCTGGCTCCACCTCCTGTGGTGTGTCTGAGGACCCTGGCCCACCCTGCCAAAGGAAAGAAGGAGTCCTGTAAACAAAGTACTCCAGGACTGCACAGAACTGGTTTGGACTAGGTACAGGCCCCTCTGCCTTCAGAGGACAAAGGATTTTGCAGTATAAATATGGGGACCCAGACCCCAAGACTTTAGATCACTTCTGGGAAAACAAGACAAACCTTTGCTGAGGAGAAGAATACTCCAAAGGGCTTGATTTGAGCTTGCCTCCTGACCGAAGTCTCAGGGATACCAGACTTCACCCCTTCTGTTTGCCTGCATCTGGAACTTGCTGTTCTAGCTGCTACAGAAGGAATTTTGCAACACCAACGCTGGCGAGCGACGCCGTATTCTGCATCGAAGCCGTGAGTGCTGCACCGACTTGCAACATAGACCCGACGCCGGCCGCCGTGCCACATCGACGCCAGCGAGCTACATCGTAAGCCTGCCATAGCCGTGAGCGCCGCTCCGATTTGCGACGTAGGCCCGACGCTTGCTGCTGTGCCGCATCGGTTCCGAAGCCGACATCATCGCGGAGCCGACCCTCGACGTGGGTGGTCAAGAATCCATCGACATTGTACGGAACCATGATTTCGGCGCCATCGTGACGTCACTTCCTCTCTGGTTAGGAACCGACACCTCCCCTGCCTGCGCAAGCATCCAGGACACTGACGCATCATCTCCCCCGAAGCAAGGAACTGACGCCGCAATGCGCCAACGACGCCGCACCGATGCCATAAGCTGTCTTTGTTTTCACTTTTCCAAGGTACTGTTCTTTGTGGGTCTGTTTCGACTCCGGGCACGACACCGTGCACCTCGCGGTCGACGCCGTACTTTGGGATTTCTTTGACCTTGACATCGTGATAACTCCAGTTTGGGTTATCTGTTGCTAAAGACTATTTTAAGTGAATAACCTATTTTGAACTATTTCTACCATCTTGAAGAATTATTATTGATTACAGTATTATGGATTTTTGTCGTTTATGGTCGTGTTAAGTCTATATAAAGAATACTTATTTTTATAAAACCTGTGTGGTGTCCATCTGTAGTGTTTTCACTGTATGGTTGTATGTGTTCACAAATGCTTAACACACTGCCTCTGAGATAAGCCTGTCTGCTCGAGCTAAGCTACCAAGGGGGTGAGTAGGGGTTATCCAGTAGTGTAATCCCCATTCTCTGACTTAGAAGCAAAGGTCCCTATTTGGTCACAGCTACCAACTAGAGACCCCCAGTTCTAACATACTTCATCACTCTCATACTGTTCCGTAAAATCTTCAAATGGCTCCCCATATACACAAGAATCGCTGTTACTGTAACCAGCAGACTAGACTACTTCAACACAATGTACGTCAGCATCTCCAACGACCTCACTCAAAGACTTCAGACCACTTAAAACGTCACCGCTAGACTCATCCTAGACATCTGCAGAAGCACTCACATCACTCCCTACCTCACTGAACTGCACTGGCTACCCATCCAGAAACTATACCAATTCAAGCTGCTTGTCCACACCTGCAGAGCACTCCACAACACTGAACCTGCATACCTCAAGGACTGACTCCAATGCTACCATCCAACCAGATGGCTACGCTCAGCCTCACTTGCCCTCGCACATTTCCACTGCATCCACAGAAGCAAGTCAAGAGGGCACTCTGTCTCCTACATCACCGCCAAAGCCCTGGAATGAAATCTCTCAACACAGCAAGACCGCCTCTTCTCTACTCAACTTCTGCAAGAAACTGAAGACCTGGTATTAGAAATGGGGGTCTCTAATCAGCAGAGGTTAGGTACCTTTGTCTAAATACGGACCCTTGCTTCTAGTCAGGGTAAAAGGGATACACACTTTAGATAACCCCTGCTTACCCCCTGGGCAGCTTGGCACGAGCAGACAGGCTTATCCTAAAGGTAATGTGTACAGTATTTGTACTCAAAACACACAGTAATACAGTGATAACACCACAAATGGACACCACACCAGTTTAGAAAAATAAAGTATCTTTTTCTAAACTCAACAAGACCAAAACGATAAAAATCCAACATACATGAAAATAAGAATATGATTTTGAAAAGGTTTCAAACAACTGGGCACATAGAAAACTATGGATGCATGATTTCTCTCAAAGTACCTGTAATTGTGCCAAAATTCACAAGGCCAAACAGCCGCAGATATGGGAAGCATTGAAAAACAAAGAGACGCGTCAGTTCCTGAGACCATGGGGAGACGATGCGACAGTTCTGCTTCATGCAGTAGAGGTCATGCATCAAATCTAGTCTGTAGGGAAAGTGATTAATTGATTACGAGACAGTTTCAGTCCACGGGTGATGCATTGGGAAAACTTGCGACACAGTTGCGATGCGTGGAAATCTGGGATGTGTCGGCGATTGATGTGGCTGTGTCGAGCTGCGCTGCGATGGTTGCTTCAGCCCAATCCCTCGATGCATCGGTTCTAGCAGCAGGCGCTGCATCAGTTTTAGCAGTGGCACAGCAATGCATGAAGATTTTTTTCGCACAGTGGTGCTGCGTCGGAAAACAGCTGCAAGAAGAGTGATGTGTTGGTTTTATTGTAGTTGTGTTGCTTTTCCAGCACCCAACAGCAGGAACAACCTCCAGAGGCCCAACACAGTCACATGTACCTCTTGGCAGGTCAGACCTCCGAGCAAGGAAGTTCAGGGGAGCTGGGGGTGAAGTCTTTGTGTCCCTGAGACTTCAGAACAGGAGGCAAGCTCTTCTCAAGCCCTTGTAGGTCTTCCTCAAGCAGGGGGGACACAGCACACAGCAAAGTCCTTGTCCTCTCCTTGGCAGAAACTGCTACTTTTGGCCAACCCCAGACAGCACACAGCAAAGGGGCAGTACTCCTCCTCCAGTTTCTCTAGCTCTTCTCCTTAGCAAAGGTTCCTCTTGATTCCAGAAGTAGCCTAAATGGCTGCGGTTCTAGGTCTAATACATACACCCCAACATGTCTTTCTTCTCTTTGTGAAAGGCTCTCTGAGCCCAGTTCAAACCAGTTCTGTCCTCACTGGTGCAGTGTGACCACAAGGGGGTAGAGACAACATTGTGTAAGGGAGACAGGCCCTATTCAGGTGCACGGAAATCTCTTCCCACCACTCTAAATGTAGCCCAAGTCAAATCAGACCAGCACTGACTCATTCAGGAAAGGTAGGACACACATCAACCCACCCAGTGGCTGTCTGAGAGAATGCACATTACCCAGCCCCTGTCACTTCAAAACCAGACAGTCAATACACAAACAGGCAGAGGCACACAGAATGGTTAAACAAGAAATGCCTACTTTCTAAAAATGAGAAAATGGTGCCTCAATAAGGTCATCAAACCAGCTGCACTGCAATATTTGTACATGAATCAACAAAGTCCAAAATCTTTAGTCAGTTTATTCCACTCTAATCTTAATTTTTATTAACGTTTTTCATCTTGTCATTTCACGCTTTATTTTTTCCAAAATTATCCTTTCAGGTATTACACAGTAGCACGAGTGAGTTAACCTCTTTCATGCGCAGGACGGCCGGGAGCCGTCACGTGTCATGGTGGGCGTGTGCGCTCGACGGCCCCCGGCCATCCTAATCCCCACCCACTGCTAAAAACGCCAGCACAGCGCGGGAATTCCCCGCGCATGGAAGGGGTTAATGTGTCCCTATGCTTGTTTTAAAATACCCAATGTATTTTGGGATAATTCCCTTCATCAGGGGTATCTATAATGCAAAGTGTTAGACCTGGGGGTCTCTAGTTGGCAGAGGTAGGTACCTTTGACCAAATAGGGACATTTGCTTCTAAGTCAGGGAAAGGGGATTACACTACTGGATAACCCCTGCTCACCCCCTTGGTAGCTTGGTTCGAGCAGACAGGCTTATCTCAGAGGCAGTGTGTTAAGCATTTGTGAACACATACAGTAATTCTGTGAAAACACTACAGATGGACACCACACAGGTTTTATAAAAATAAGTATTCTTTATATAGACTTAACACAAGACCTCAAAGGACAAAAATCCACAATACTGTACTTAAGATTGGATTAAAGATGGTAGAAATAGTTAAAAAATAGGTTATTCACATAAAAAGCAGTCTTTAGCAACAGATAACCCCAACCGGGGTTATCACGACATCGAGGTCAAAGAAATCCCAAAGTACGGCGCCGACCACGAGGTGCGCGGCGTCTGGCCCGGAGTCAAAACAGACCCACAAAGAACAGTACCTTGGAAAAGCAAAAACAAAGACAGCTCACGGCGTCGGGGAGATGCGGCGTTGTTGGCGCGTTATAGCGTTGGTTCCTTGCTTCCGGGGAGATGATGCGTCGGGACCTGGATGCTTGCGCAGGCAGGGGAGGCTTCGGTTCCTGACCAGAGATGACGTCACGATGGCGCTGAAACCACGGTTCCGTACAATGTCACGATGTCGATGGATTCTTGAGCACCCACGTCGACGATCGGCTCCGCGATGATGTCGGCTTCGGAGTCGATGCAGCACAGCAGCAGGCGTAGGGCCGGCGTCGCAAGTCTGAGCAGCACTCACAGCTATGGCAGGCTTACGATGTCGTTCGCTGGCGTCAATGTGGCTCGGCAGCCGGCGTCGGGTCTACGTAGCAAGTTGGAGCAGCGCTCACGGCTTCAATGCAGAATACGGTGTCGCTCGCCTGCATCGGTGTTGCAAACTTCCTTCTGTAATGGCTAGAACAGTAAGTTCCAGATGCAGGCAAACAGAAGGGGTGAAGTCTGGTATCCCTGAGACTTTGGTCAGGAGGCAAGCTCAAATCAAGTAATATTATGCAAGATGATGATAGTTCTTTAAACGTTCCTACTCCTCTCCTTGGCAATGAAAACACCACTGCAGGCCAACCCAGCAACACAGCACACTGGCACGGGGGCTGTCCAACTCCTACAGCTTCCTTGGTTCTTCTCCTTGGCAGAGGTTTGTCTTGTTCTAAAAGTGATCTAAAGTCTTGGGGTCTGGGTCCCCATATTTATACTACTATTCTCTTTGTTCTCTGAAGGCAGAGAGAGAGGCCTGGGCCTAGTCCAAACCAGTTCTGGTCAGTCTTCGAGCACTTTGTTTACAGGACTCCTTCTTTCTTTTGACAGTGGAGGCCAGGGACATCAGATGCACCACAGGAGGTGGAGCCAGCATTGAGGAGGGAAGGCACAGCCCTATTCAGACCCAGGTGCAACTCCTCCCATCACTCTACATGCAGATTTCTCTATTCAGCCTTTTGCTGACTCCCCCTGTCTCCTGGAATCCCCCCAACCCTGTCACTCACAAAACCAGACACACAATACACAACCTAGCAGAGGCAGGCTTGGACAGTTAGGGAAGAAAATACCTACTTTTTTAAAGTGGTATTTTCAAACACAGAATGTTAAAACCAACTTCACTAAAAGAGGTGTTTTATCATTCTGAGTTCAGGCATACTAAACTCTAATTTCTACCATGTTCCCTGGGTCAGTTAGGATTATAGGATGTTATAATCAAACTGCCCATTCAGGCCTATGGGGAACAGGTAGCCTTGCAATAGTGACAAACGAAAATGGCTATAATTCACTATTAGGACATGCTACACACACCAGGGCATGTCCTACCTGATACTTACAATGCACCCTGCCCTTGGACCTACCTTAGGGGTGTCTGATATGAAGATAAGGGAAGGTTTAGGAACTGGCAAGTGGGTGCATTTGCCAAGTCGACATGGCAGTCAGAGACTGCACACTGGCTCTGCAATGGCAGGCCTGAGATTCACTTTACCAGCTGCTTCTGTGGGTGGCACAACCAGTGCTGCAAGCCCACCAGCAGCATTTGATTTACAAGCCCTGGGCACACATGGTGCACTGTACTAGGGTCTGACAACTAAATCAAATAACCCAATCATGGAGTCACTAATCAGTACATCAATTTACAATGCAGAGCATATGCACTTTATTACTGATCAGCAGTGGTAAAGTGCCCAGAGTCATAAAACAGCCAACAACAGGTCAGAAAGAATACAGGAGGAAGGCAAAAAGGTCAGGGATGACCCTGCAAAAAGGGCCAAGTCCAACACAAAGATTCATTAAAAAAGTCAGTATAATTCATATGACCTTTAACCAGTCAGACAAAACTGATACTACTACACACTCAGTGAACATTAAGCCTTATGTATTTACAATGATGGCTCACTACATGCAAACTGTGACATGCTTTGCTGAACAAAATGCTATGACCTATTAACCCCTTGGTTTAAAATTATCCTCATTACCACAGATTCCCACAATAATCATAAATCCCCCTTATATTAGTTGCAAAGCAAAACCTCAACAGAGCCCTATACCTAGTGTGTTAAAAAACTACTGAAACCCCATCTTTACAGGTAAACCCCTTCCTTTGGGGAGGACAGCCCAGTCTTACTAGGACCATTAACCTCATTACAAACAATCCCCACAATGATCATAAGGCCCCATATTTATTTAGAAAAACAAAACCTCCATAGTGCCCTCTGCCCAAAGCGTGAGAAAATAACTTAAACCCCATGTTTACTTGTAAACCCCTTCGTTTGGAGAGGACAGCCCAGTCTGACTAGAAATATAAATCAGCTTACCGCATCTACTGCTTCACTGCACTCGTATCTTAAAATGGACCGATACAACAGAGTCTAAACTCATTTGGGCGGTCAACGTATGTTAACTTTCTGGCTGCCATGTAGATCTTCCATCAGCCTCAGAAGAAACCACCCGGCTTCCAGTTATATTCAAAATGAACTGGCTGTAAAAAATACCTGCGTTCTTCACCTCTTCAGATAATTACCTTCTGGTGCCCCAACCCTCGTGCATAACAAAAACAAACAACAGACTCCGGGCGACATGTTGAACTAAAAACTCCACATCTAGACTACATCTCCCAGCATGCTGTGATTATCCACCCATGCTGTATCTAAGGCTCACCTACGACCAAACCATCTCTACATTAAAATTGAAAGTAAAAAATGATGCTACACCAATACAGTGCATGTACCCAAATACATATATGTGTGACATTTTGGTTAACAAATTATATAAAACCACATTTATTATTTCAAAACAACGGCCTGTGATATTTCAAAACAACGATCAAAGGCATGTAAATTACAACTCCTTATTGAGATTTTCACAATGAAGTCCTCTAAAATTCAAACTCAAGATTGGAACAAGTTCCCAGTGCTACTGATGTTTCATTTTAATTGGCAGCTTAAACACTTTTTAATCCTTTCTGTATTCAGTCTTCCAATTTCAACGGTTGGTGCAATCTCACCGGTGGATGGAAATATAATAATATGCAAATCAGAAATGGTTGAATGCACTCAATAGTAATCTAACTTTTCTGTTTTATGGCTCAACTGCATATGAGGCGTGCAGACTGGGCCTGGGGCAGAGCGCATATCCAGTCTGCACACCTCAGACACCATTGAGCCATAAAACAGAACAGATCTTGAATGACAGGATTTATCATACCTGCTCACCTTCCGACTGGCCACAGTGCAATATACGGGCCTGGACCATTCAACACACTGACGATCATGAAATCCTCGGATTAAGAGGGATTTTCTTGGAAGCATACCACCTTTGGGGCACATCCTGACCTCATGGAATGTTGATTTTGGCCCTTATGAGAGGGTTTTATACAGCTGTTACTTTCAAACTGCCCTGATGAAATTCCAGATATGGGAATGAAACGCGTTGGCTGAAGTCTATCTGTTTACTGAATTTTGTAAATTGAAAAATAAAGAAATGTTATACTTCACTACCTGATGTTTTGGACTTTATGATCTGCGCACCCCCACCTTTTTGAAAAATATGTGTTAATAAAATTCTGAGTTCAGAGAGCCTAAACTTTATTCTCTATCTTGTCCCAATGGAAAGTTATACTTGTAAGATGTTACAAAGCCTCTCCCATTCTATTCTATCAGGCAAGATAGCCTTTCAATAGTGAAAAACGAAATTGGCAGTATTTCACTATCAGGACATGTCACACACATCAGTCCATGTCTTACCTTTCATATACACCTCACCCTGCCCAGGGGGGTACCTTGGGCCTACCAAAGGGGTGCCTTACATGGAAGAAAAAGGAAGGTTATGGCCTGGTAAGTGGGTGCACTTGCCAAGTCGACATGGAAGTTCAAAACTGTGTGCAGACAATGCAGTGGCAGGTCTGAGATACCTTTTCAGGGCTACTCGTGTGAGTGGCACAATCAGTGCTCTAGGCCCAATAGTAATATTTGATTTACAGGCCCTGGCACACTTCAGTGCACTGTACTAGGGACTTCACAGTAAATCAAATATGCCAGGAGAACCAATTGTAACAATAATTCATACAGGGAGCACGTGCACTTTTACACTGATCAGCAGTGGCAAAGTGCCCAAAGCATCTAAACCAGCAAAAAACGAAATCCAGCACAGCATCAAAAATACAAGAGGTAAAGGATAAAAGTCAGGGGAAACCACACCAAAGATACCAAGTCTAACACCTGGTTGTTCGAGCTCTGATCAACCTACATTCCTGTTCCAGCACCTTGATTTCCCACAGGTGATAAGTAGCCCGATACAAATTGACCTAACATGACATAACAATGTTGCATCAGTGCAATGGCAACAGTGCCCAATGACCTGAGGGGACTCACCAATATCACTTGTTTGTTGCATTTCATTACTAAGCCAATGTGTTGGACCTATTTTTATTACTTGCACTGCGACCCTTAAGGCCCTTGCTTATCATTCACAGATTAAACTCAATTTTCCCCCATTAGCACAGCAACCAGACCTGTGCTTACTCACATCACCCTAATGTTTCCAAAAGGTGACATGCAGAAATCTGCAACCAATATTATACATATAAATAAAAAAGTTGCAGAAAAGCAAAAAGGACTCATCTTTGGCATGTGAGTGAAAATATATATTAGATTTGCCAATGCTTTCAGTTTACCGAACAATATGAATGTCGACCGTAGACTATTGGCATGCAAATATTTTTGTAAAAAACTTTAGAAAAATAATTAACTGCAGCAGTGTGTGTTTGAGAGCTACTTCTTAAAGCAATTCACATCTGTGAAATACTCTGGGATGATACAAAGTCTGATGGACAACCCCTAAAGACAATACCTAAAGTAATTTGAACCACTGTAGCCAATGCCTGGAAGGGTTAGTCCAAAGCCACGCCCTGAATCTGTATGTATATGTTTGTGTATG
Organism: Triturus cristatus; assembly: GCF_964204655.1. Taxonomy (NCBI): domain Eukaryota; kingdom Metazoa; phylum Chordata; class Amphibia; order Caudata; family Salamandridae; genus Triturus; species Triturus cristatus. The sequence continues at coordinate 922,481,681 of NC_140593.1, read as the reverse complement.
TTGTGTGGTGAATAACGAAATTAGCTCTTGCCAAGCAGCTAATGCTTGGTGTCTGTAGCTGAGAAGTTAAAAAGTAATATTTAACTGGCACCCTAACCCTTTTTTTAGTGTCCTCATAACACCATAGCTACTGCAGATGCAGGCTCTGTTGCATTGTGTTAATCGGGTGTGACAATCAGCCTACTGTATTTGCAATTATCCTAATACACATTTATTGGCTGAGAACCAATAACCAGCGCTTGGGAGTAATCATAGGACTCTCACCCCCTGGATCCAGAATGTCACTCCATCTTATATACTCAGCCCATATTCTACCTGCTCTGACTGGAGTGCTTCCAGTATCCAAACTACAGGTGAAACTGACTGTTTTTAACCAACTCTCAACCAACGGAGAGCTTGCATCTAACCAGTGTATACATATCTCCCTTCTGGCCAGCAATATTAGGTAGAGCAGCAAACACCACTGAGGCTTGCTGAGGAGACTCCTTGTTGTAATATCCATCCCTAACATAACCAACACAGAAGTTGTCTTTATATTTGTTCCTATTATTTCTGATATAGCACTACTCACGGTTTCCCAATACTGTTGAAGCCTTGGGCAGGCCATAAAAACATGTTTGTCGTTTGCTTCAAGAAGCCCACATCATCTACATTTAGGGGTCGGGACCTTTACAAATCTGCCAACTTTCTGAGAAGTCCAATACAACCTGTTCACTGTGAAAAAATGCTTTCTCTTTAAGTTGGCTGGTTTAACCCTAGAGTATAACATTTTTAAAGAAATGTGCCACAGATAGGATAGTTCTTGCCCTGGTATAATTTCCTCCATATCTTCTGCGGAATCGGCAGTCTCCTGTCCTCAGCATCTAATAATTTCCAGTACCACATAGCGACTTCTCTGCCTTTAGATTTCATGTTTTGCATAGGGGATTCTTCCTCCATGGTGTTGTTCCATCCTTGAACATCTCATTTGTACCAGGCAGAAAGCTGCATATACTTAAATCTTGATAGGGAGCCCCCTGTCTAATCATTAAGAATTTCCCAATGTATTAGACCCTGCTCTGTAAGCAGCTCACCCCCATGTAGCTATCCCTGCCCTCCTCAGGGGGAGACTTATGCTGTCCAACATACATTCTGGTGTGCCAGGAGAGTCCCAAATTGGTGAAAACACAGAGTAGTAGCTTATCTCCAAAGCTTTCCTGACTGTGACTCATAATGTGAGTGCAGGTCTTATTACCTTAAATCTTACTTTTTTAAAGGATTTCGGGGCTCCGAACGTATAGAGATACGAAGTAGCTCCCCATTCTGTGGTCATTTCTGCCAACATCCTCCCCCGAGATGATCTATCTGGAGTCCCCAAAAGCATCCTACAGTTCTTGAATTGAAAGATCATGCAATACAGGTTTAGATCTGGGAGCGCCACACCCCCTTGCCTCACTATCCACCTCACCTTCTTCCCAGAGAGCCTGGCTCTCCCCACCCTCAAATAAAACATGTAAACGTCCCCTGTAATTTTGCTAAAGCCTTACTGGGAAATACTAATGGAATACAGTTGAAAAGGTAAGTCAATTTAGGGCGTATTGACAATTTAATCAGATTTACTCACCCATATATTCTTAAGGGCAAGTTTCTCCATCTGGTAATCAATGAGTCGATCTCATTTGCAACCCTTCCTAAGTTAAATGTTGGAAGAACCTCCAGAGACTGCACTATATAGATGGCTAGATATTTAATCTCTGACTTAACCTCTCCACACCAGTTATTTATATTCCAACACATATTCTCTGATTTTGATGTATTTACCAAATCCCCTGATAGTGCCCCAAACTCCTTAGCCAACTTCTCAACTCTTTGAATGGTCTGGGAAGGGTTCGATGTATAAACTATAAGATCGTAGGCATACAAAGGTACTCTACTGTCATATTGCTGTCAGGCAAAAGGATTTACTTGATGGTCCCTTCTAAGAAGTTGAGCAAACGGCTCAATGTAAATATAAAAAAGTAGGGGCGAGAGGGGACATCCCTACCCGGTACCTCTATTGATTCCGAAGCTCTTTGTCAATGCCCCATTAAATAAAATACGAGCAGACATATTTTCATACAGTTTCTGAAAAGTTTAAATGAAACACCTACTAACACCAAACATCGCCAAAGCCTCCCAGGGATGTGCCTAGCACACTCTGTCAAACGTATTGGCTGCATCAATTGTAGGTACCGCCAGCAAGACAGAATGCGTGGTGGCCAGATCTATTGATGCTATTAACTGTTGAGTGAGCTCATGGATCTGTCACCCTGGAATAAAACCCTTTTAGTCTTGATGTATTAGGTGCGGAGCTAGTCTGGCCATTCTGCTAGCCAATATACTTGTAAAGACTTTATAATCAGTAATCAATAATGAAATTGGCTGATATGCATCTGCCTTCTTGGGGTCCTTAGCTGGTTTTAAAATCAATACCAACGTAGCTTCCCTCCATGAATCTGGAATCTGGGCGTTTCCTGAATAAATGGAGTTAGACAATTTCCCCCATACAGGTACAATCTCCTCTCTCAAAAGCTGATACAACTCTTGTGGAATGGCATCGGGTCCTGCCTCTTCCCCTGCCTGAACATGTTTTAAGTGATCTAAAGTCTCCTTCTCTGTGATCTGGGCTTCTAATCAGCCCCATCCTGCCCCCGTTAATCCATCTACTTCCCTTTCCTTCAACCATTCCCTTAGCTTATCTGGGTCTGGATAGATCTCGTCTGTATATAATGCTGAGAAGAAGGAGACCAAGTGCTCCTGCATCTCTCTCGCCTTTTTAAATGTATCTCCTCGGTAATTAATATTCAACTCCTTTATATTTTTCCTAGTCCTTTCTGTCCTTGCCTTCCAAGCTAGAAGTGACCCTGATCTTTCTCCATATTCAAAAATACTCTGGGACTTAGCCTGCCACCTCTCCCTACACTTTGTCTCCAGTCTGATTTTGAAATTCAATCGCATCTCTTCTAGGCGAGTCAGTGCTTGCACTCGATCCTGATCTGCCTTCGTCTGCACACTGGTCTCTAAAGCTGCAATTTCTTGCTCCATAGCTGTAAGTTCAATTTTCTCAGCTTTAGTCTTAAAATTTGCTTAGCTTCTTAAAACACCCCTCATATAGGCTTTAAAGTATTCCATAGAATAGCGAGGGGGGCAGATCCCATATTGTCAGTAAAGAAATCCACTCTGGCTCTTTTCAGTGTCTCTTTAACCTCTTCATCCTGGAGAAGAACCCGATTAACAGTCCATCTTGATCTCTGAACCTACCCGGAACAATTAACTGTCACAGGTACAACTGGATGATCGGATATATGGCGAGGTAGGTGATTGACCCCTTTAATCTTTTCGGCTAAAGAATTGTCGATAAAGAAATAATTTAGCCTTGAGAAGTGCCCATATTTCTTACTATGGAATGTGCATGCTCTTGCCGAACCTTTTTATACCTCCAGGTATCCACCCACCCGAAATCTTGTATCAATCTCCTTAAACCTTGTCTAGTCTTGGATGTGTGAATACTCTTCCTTTTAGTAGACCTATATAAATCATTATTGAATAGTGTGTTGAAAACTCCCCCCCCAGAATCACCGGAAGTCTAAATTCAATCAAACTCCACTCCAAGGTTGGTAAAAAAGAAGAATCATCTGAGTTTGTAAATTCAAATCCCCCCCACCTTAAATCCACCACTGCCCATCTGTTTTTGAGGCCAACACTTCTACTCCTGCCCCCATTCTCAGAAGGATCGCAATCCATTTACAACAAATAACTTAATCCGATACTACAAAGCTATCTATCCACCTATTCTTAGAAAATAGGGATCTACTCTCTATTGCCAAAAGAAGAGTTTCCTGCAAAATCATTACATGTGCCTTACTCTACTCGAGATATCTTAACATCAATTGCTGCCTCTGCCTTATCCTCAAACCATTTATATTTCAAGTCAATACCCGGATCTCTTTAGTGCCCCCCATATGTTCTCTAACTGACTCCTCTTGGACATCCCTGTGCGTTTGTTAGTACCAGAGAATGCTGAAAATGAAAATGAGGACCTTTTTTTTCCTTTTTATCCCGCTGCTCCCCACCCAGTGCCCTTACCTCTCTCTCACCCAGAGGAACCCTCCCATTACTAATAGGCATAAAACTACCCTAGAGTCACCGTGTGGTGAGAAAGAGGAAAAAATAGCTGCAATTGTAACCTACACTGGACTCATTGCTTTAGGGGTTAGAGTCCTCTTTGAGGAAGTTTATCAATGCGTCCACTTCCTCCGTTGATCTGTAAATATACATCTTGTTCTTCCACATGATGCGGAGCATTGCCAGGAATTTTTGTTGCACCTTATCCCCAAATTTGTGGAGCTTATCCATTCTCCCACCAAGCTCCCACTGCCTCTGTTCCGTTGCCTTGCATACATCTGTATTTATGGAGAAGGTGGAATCTTTAACGGTGAGCGGGCTACTATTTGGGGCCGCACCCAGGAAGGCCTCCTTCACTGTATAAGACAAGAAATTTACCAGAATCTTCCTAGGTTTCTGTTGTGATAGGTTTCTCCTAAACGGATCCCTGTGAACCCTCTGTATTTCTTGCTCCAAGTTGATATCAGGCCTATCCTTAAGCACTGTATCTCGGAGTAGTGCTGCCACAAAGTTCTTTAAATCTCAAACTTCTGCCACTTCCAGTACATTCATTAACCTCAGATTGTTCCCCCGGGGATGATTTTCGACCCTCTTGAGGTCCTCTTTTAGCCCTCGATTTTGTCTGGTAAGCAACTCTAAGCCAGTAGCGTTCTTCTGCACGTCTTTTTAACCAGCACAACCTCATCTTCTAGTGCCTTCGTTCTTGCCCCCACCCTCTCCAGCTTCTGCGTTAGAGATAGACAGGATTCCTAATGCCTGTTTGATTCTTTTCTGAATCCTCAAATCTAATTTTGGTTTCCTCCTTGAAGCCCAAAAGAATGTCAGTTAGTGAAACCTCAGTCGGCTCCCAGTTGTCTCCCCCTCCTTTAACTGAACCGGTATTGCAGATCGTTGTGTCTCCCTCTGTTGCCCCCCTCCCACAATCTGCTCCTGTCGTTGCGCCTGCTGTTCTACACTGGCAAGGGCTTATATTTGTTATGGGGCCCGCCAGTGGGAATTCAGCTTCAGGACTTACCCTAGTCGTAGCACGGCTACGCAGTGTGTACCTTGTCGCATTACAAATATCTCCTTTTTCCATATAGTTGAAGGCTTTAATTTCCTATGCTGCCCCGGCAAACTCAGGTCCCCCCTGCCCAAGCTGTCACTGTGGCTGTGTCCATTAATGCAGATTCTGCAGGTCTTCCCTTATGTTGGCTGCAGGACTTGTGCTGACTCTGCCACTGGGAGCCCAGGTGAAGGCTGTCCTTCCCCACTGAAGTGGCTTTGTAGCTTCCCTCCAACAATTCAGCTTCATGTTCTGTAGCCCTCCAACATCCAGGCTGCTCCAAATGACCACTGACTCCACACGAACAGGCAAGATGGCTGAAAGGGCTCAACCGGCCCTCACCGGATTAGAGTGAGTTTCAACTCCTCCTCTCACCAGCGGTGCACTTGTGACCATTAGTGTGCGGCCGCTATGTTCCTCAATCCTGACTATCAGCACATTAACCCTTTCAACAATACATAAAGTGTATTCTATTTCACTATCTACACAGCGTGATCCAAATTCTGAAATATGAAATTGGACTTTATCTCTCTGTTAAATGTCACTGAGAGAAATGTCATCCCTAACAGTTTTCTGCTGTAGATGAGGGTGGGTTGTTAGGATTAGTTTATTTACTGCTTACTAACACATTGTCTAAAGTAAGAAAACATTTGCAGTTGGCTTTATGATGTGTTTAAACATTTGTCAGGAACAACAGACAATGCAAGAGGAGTTTCTTAAGCATATGTTGAATGGTCCATTTCTGAGGGATTGACTTGTTGTATCACGTTGCGATATCTGGTGGAGCATCCCACTACTTTTAATGATCAGCAGGGGTGAGTGTTGACACCTCCCCGCATATGTGATGATTATGGTTTGTTCCGCCCTGCGCGGAACTTTGTTAATAAAGAGTTGTGCGTGTGTACTCTACGTCAGAGCGGGCACAAGCGAGCAGAGTGAAACGATCAGCTGTGTGCTGTGGTTATTGCTGCGGCCTGCACTGCGCATTATAAATCAGCACCGCGCCAGGTAATCCCGATCCCAGTAGTCATGTGGGAGTGCCTGAACACAACATTGGTGACGAGGGTGGTGACCACGGATCCCGTGAGGCGGCTGCACGTGGCTTCAGCCGCACGTGCAGTGCTCGTGCCATGGCGCCTGCAATGCCCAGCACCGCATGTTGGTCTGGGCATTGCATCTGCAGACTGGCCTAGAAATCTCTGCCTCGTGTCTGGCGGTGACCTGGAATGCATGAGCTGCCTCTCAAAAGGGGGACAATGCTCGCAAGCTGGAGGCTGGTTCAAGCAGGAACAGTGCAGGGAGTACTGACACAGTGTGCAATCAGCAAGGGGTGCATTAAACAGTGCAACTGGTTTCCAGCAGTGCCCTTCCACACGTGTTCAGTGAACAGTCGAGTGACCCTGGATGCTGGCAGTCATGGCTCACTTCCATGCCATGGATCCCTTTGTGGTTGAGGGGGCACCATTGATGTAGGCCCCAAAATGGAGGGAGTGGGTAGAATGAGTGCTGCTGTTCTTCGAGGCCACTCAAGTGGAGGACGACCAGAAAAAGGCGATGATTTTGCACCTTGGTGGAAGAGATGTTTACCGGATAGCTAAATCCCTCACGGAGGCCATACCTAAAACTCATTTCACACTCATTGCTGCGCTAAATGCTCACTTTGAACCCATGACAAACCGTGATTATGAGCGTTTCATATTCAGGCAGGGCAGGCAACGACCTGAGGAGACACTAGACATATTTCATACAAGACTCAAAGAACTAGCCGCCGCGTGTGGATTTCAGGATGAGGAGGAGGAAATCAGAGGCCAAATCATTCAGGGGTGCACATCTGCAATGCTAAGGGAGCACATCTTAGAGGAATCAGGCAAACCTCTAGCAGAAATAATGACACTGGGAAGAACCAAAGAACTGTCGAAGGCCAGGGCGGAACATTTGGTAGCGGCTCTACTGGGCCCCATTAAAACGGAGCCAGTAAACACAGTTACTACGAGTGGTAGGGAACACCCACAAAAGCCTGAGGCCTGAAAACACGCAGCTGCGTATACTGCGGAGGTCCCGCTCACAGACCATCAGAATGCCCTGCAAAAGGGTAAAGATGCACAGCCTGTGGAAAAATAAATCATTTTATGAAGGTCTGTAGGTCAAGCAGGGGACGAACTGCGAGGCCACAGGTGAACCTTATTCCTGAAACACAGACGACAGGCAGTGACATGGATGAGGACGATCAGGAAGAGCACAATGTACACTTGGTGTTCACGGTGGGGTCAGCATCTAACTCCGTGAGCAAACTGCCACAGTGCCCGATTCTAGTCGGAGGAACTATAACAACGCGATAGTGGACACCAGGGCTACCATCAATATTATGTCCCGTGAGGCTCACAGGGAAATGAAACATCCCCCAGCCCTGGTTCCTGCTAAGATAACGATGTTTGCCTATGCACAATCCAGGCCTCTTGCAATCAAAGGAAAATTCAAGACTACCTTAATCTATGACCAAAACAAAGTGGAAGCAGTGATTTATGTCACGGAGAAGGGCCGGGGAATGCTGCTGGGATGCAAGTCAGCAGAAGCCCTCAGGATGGTCTTGTTTGCGTTCGTAATCGACCAGGAAGGGGTGAGTCAAATACTACAAGAGTTCCCAAAAGTGCTCGAGGGGATTGGATGTCTCAGAGACAAGCAAATACATCTCCACATTGACCCATCAATACAACCAGTGGCTCTTCGACATAGGCGAGTTGCATTCCAGTTGAGGCCTCTAGTTGAAAAAGAGTTGCGGAAGCTGGAAGAGGCAGGCATAGTAGAGAAGGTGAAGGGTCCAACCCCCTGGGTGTCCCCTATCATAGTCACGAGAAAACCCAAACAACCTGGGAAGTAAGGATTTGTGTGGACATGAGGCTTACTAACACCGCGATCAAGAGGGAGAGGCACCTAGCTCCTACTATTGATGACCTCATAGGGAAATTGAATGAAGTGCGTTGGTTCTCGAAATTGGATCTTCACGCTGGATACCATCAACTGGTATTGGACGAACAATCCAGATACATCATCACATTCTCAAAGCACGTTGGGCTGAGGCGCTATAAGAGGTTGAGTTTCAGAGTATCAAGTGCTGCGGAAGTGTTTCAGAACACTATCAAAGAGCTTCTGGCGGACCTCCCCGGGTCTGTCAATGTGAGTGACGATATTCTGATCCATGCCAAATCGATTGAGGAACACAATAGTCACCTGAGACAAGTGCTACAGCGGGTTCAAGATTCAGGACTAACTCTTCACTGAGATAAATGTGAGTTTTTCCAAAACAAGCTGCAATTCTTTGGGTACACATTTTCAGCGGATGGAGTTGCTTCCGACTCAGAAAAGGTCAGAGACTTTAGGAAGGCTCCAGCTCCAACTAATGTCACCGAGATGTGCAGCTTCCTGGGGATGATCAATTATTGTGGTCAGTTCATCAGGGACATATCCTCTTTGACCACACCCTTGAGAGAACTGACAAAGTCAACTATTCCATGAGACTGGGGCCCCGAGCAACAGACCGCCTTTCAAAATACCAAAGATGCACTCTCAAGAAATACCACACTGAGATATTTTGATCCCCGACTACAGGTCGCCGTGGATGCAGGGCCAAAAGGCCTCGGAGCAGACCTCATGCAATGAAAGATGGAGGAAGATGAGTGGGCTCTGGTAGCTTTTGCGAGTCGGTCATTGACAGAGACTGAACAACGATATTCACAGATTGAGAAAGAAGCGATTACGGTACATTGGGGGTGCCGACACATCCATATTTACATTTATGGGAAACCCTTTTTTGTCACCACAGATCATAAACCCCTCATCCCGTTGTTCAACGGAACGGCATCCAAGCCACCACCTCGTATAGAGAAGTGAATGCTGCAGTTACAGGACTATAACTGCATGACTGAATATCAACCGGGGTCCAACAATCCGGCGGACTATCTATCTCGCCATCTCAGAGCTGCCATGCGAAGTGAGGTGGATGAGGCTGAACGACTGAAGAGTATGTGAGGTACATCTCAGACCGATCGTGTCCGCTCCCAGTCTCCATAGACGAGTTATGCCGTGCCACCAGTCAAGATGCCTGTCTGCAGAAAATCCTTGAGGCCGTAAGGAACAACCGGTGGCACCAACTCCGAAACCAAGAGGCAGTCCCCACCCCGAAGCCCAGAAGGTAATTGACAGACTCTACCATGTAAGGCACGAGTCAAGTGCTGACCCGAATGGGTGCCTTTTTCGGGGTCACCGCTGGTGATTCCGTCATCCCTGGTTGACAGAGTAGTGGGGCTGGCCCATGCGGGGCACCAAGGGATGGTCAAGACAAAAAGCAGACTACGTACAAAGGTCTGGTTTCCCTTCATGGACGCCAAAGTGGAGGAGGTGGGCAGATCCTGTCCATGGTGTCAGGCGATTGGTGAACCTAATCCCCCAGCCCCCATCGTGACAGAGAGTCGCCCGCTGGGCCCATGGATACGAGCTAGCATGGACTTTGGAAGTCTCTCTGATAGGGGACACTCGATGGTGATTATAGACAATTACTCTAAGTACCCTGAGGTGGAGGTGCTATCATCTTTGAATGCAGGAGAAGTAATTCCCAAATTGGAAAAAGTAATGGCCACTCATGGCCTCATCAAAGAGATTCGGACTGACAATGGTCCACCATTTCAGGGGCAGGAGTTTGCATCATACCTGGCATAACAATGGATTGTCCACAGGAGAATTACCCTTAAGTGGCCTCAGGCGAATGGGGAAGCTGAAAGGTTTATGCGAACATTGAATAAAGTTATCCGCATTGCTGTGGCCAATGGCGATCTGGTAGAACAATCAATATATTAATTCCTACAGGATTAGCGTCAGATGCCCCACATTACCACGGGGCATGCTCCCGGCCATCTATCCATGGGACGTGTCGTGGCTGATTCTATTCCTCATCATCCACTGTGGATCCCGCAAGAAATTGATGATAGTGCTGTTGAATGTCAGCAAAGGCGTGTCAATAGTCAAATAAGCCAAAGACGGAGGGCTGAGACCTCTGATCTCCATGTGGGGGATTTTGTCCTGTCACGGTGAAGATGGGGCTGGAAATGCTTACCAGGAATGTATGATGTTACAATGCATACATTTACAATGCATGCCTTTACAACGCAGTTTTTACATCGCAACATCCTTTACAATGCATTCCTTTACATCGCATGCCATTACATCGCATTTTCAGAAACTACCTTTACAACGCATTCCAAGACATCGCATTATGCCTTTACAATGCATACCATTACAATGCATACCATTAGATCACATTTAAGGTAAGTTTTGGATAGAATAGGGGTAATAATTACTATTCTAACTCCAGTGAGTGCAACAGTAGGGTAAGTGTTGGATAATGTAGGAGTAAAAATTACTATTCTAACTCCAGTGAGTGCAACAGTAAAGTAAGTGTTGGATAGTGTAAGGGTACTATGCGTTGTAATGGTATGCATTGTAATAACTTGCGATGTAATGCCTGCGTTGTAGTGACATGCGTTGGAATGATATGCGTTGTAGTGACATGCGATGTAATGGCTGCATTGTAATGACATGCGATCTAAAGGATGTTGCGATGCAATGACTGCTATATAAAGGTAGTGCGATGTAATGACTGAAACTTGGCCATGACCCACCAAAAGTCGGTGTGAAGCCAGGATGCCTTCAGCGCTGTTGGAAGAGTGTGTTGAGTGCAGAGATACTTGCACCCCATACAGCCTGAGGAGGAATCCGGCACCATCCAGCAGGCTTCATGATTTTCACTGTTGAACCGAAGCCATTGGAACCAGATTATCATTGGACTGGTTGTGAGTAATTGCAGAGTGTTTTAGTGCCATGAGTACGTGTTATCTCATTTGAAATGTTTATTAGCAAATTTAGATTTTTGGGAGGAATGTTATATCGCGTTGCAATATGTGGTGGAGCATTCCACTACTGTTGATGATCAGCAGGGGTGAGTGTTGATACCTCCCCACGTAGTAGTGATTGTGGTTTGTCCTGTGCTGCACTGAATGTTGTTAATAGGGCTTTGGGGGGGGCGGCTGACCAGCGGGAGGCCTGCCAGCCCGGGTGATTTTGGGTGGGGTGTGCAGCCAGAGCCCAATTGGGCGTGTGGGCTACATTTGGGCTAGGTTTGGGCTGGAGTAGTATATAGCCGGCCTTTTCGTGTCAGTGGCCACCATTTTGGTGGTAGTGACATGACAGCCGGCGGGGTGCTAGGGCTAAGAAAGTTTTGTAGTTCTTGTGCTTTGGGCGGATTGGGTGCATAGTCTCCGGTGAGCAGCGCGACGTGTTTAAAGTCGACTTTCCGACGTTTTGTTGTTGGTTGTGCTTGCCGGTTGTGGCAATGTCAGTGGCAGAGGATCCTCACGAAGCGGAGGCGATACGCCTATTGACTGAGGCAGGCCGCATGGACATGCTGCGGCCTGCCATAGAGGTGAGACCTCCTCGGCGGGCGGCGACGGAGACACGGTGGCGGTATTAGTGTGTTCGCCGCCATGGTCCCGCAAGCGCTGTGTGAGTGAAACAGGGGGGGCACGGCCGCAGAGCTAAGTCGGCCGTGCCTGAAGGGAAGAAACGTGGCGGGAAGTGGCTCGCGGCAGCGCGGCCCGCGCTTGAGTTTCGAGTGGGGGCTGGGGGGACCCATTGTCCCACAATAAGACGGAGAAGAGGCAGGGCAGCGGGGAGGACGCCCCCCTATACTGGGCAGTGGCCGGTCCTCCCCCTCTTGGTGGAGAGCAGTGGGGAGGGTGAAGCTTCAGGAAGGGAAGCAGATTCCTGGGGGGGACCCAGGGCATGAGGAAGGGGCCCGGATGGCAGCATTGGGGGCACATCAGGCTTTAGGGGTGTCTGGGGGTGAGGGTGGCCGGAGGGGTGGTGGGAGGGGCGTGTGGACAACAGAAAACAGGCGGGGGCCCAGCAGTAAGTCGGGTAGCAGGGAGGGAGTGGGGGAGGGTCTGGGGGGTGCAGGAAGTGGCAGGAAAGGGTGGACCATGGGGGGCCGATGTTGTCCCTGGCTATAGGGGACTGGCTGGAGAGGGCTTCAGAAGGGCTCAAGGTCAGGTGGTCAGAAAGGGGGGATGGGGGGCCCCGGGGATGGGGAGGAGTATGGGGGAGTTGGGGGTAAAGGGGGTAAAGGGGGATATCTCAGGCCGGCCGGGCCTGGGAAGGCAGCACGGGCAGAGGGGTTGTGGAGTCCTTGGAATAGAGTGAGGGGAGGAGGTGGGGTTCCTGGGGGAGGGGGTCTGTGGCTCTCCGGTCAGGATGGGTGAGTCTTGGGCCCGGGGGGCACGCCAGCCAGTCGGAGGCCTTCATCAGGTGCGTCAGGCGCAGGGCTGGTAGCGGATGGTCGATGGTTCTGGGACTAGGGGTTTGGAGGGTCAGAAGGCAGGACTAACCCTGGCATGTTGGACTCCACTTCTTTTTGGCAGGGGCAGCAGACGAGTTACTCGGGAGAGTTGCATGCGGCTCCACCCCACTGAGAGGAGGGGCCAGCTCTGCCTCATACGGGCTGCTGCACTCCAACAAGGGACATGCAAGAGGTGGTGTGCAGGAGGAGGGGCGACAGGTCCCCGGTCTCCCAACCCTGGTGGGTCAATGCGGTCTCAAGAGGACAGGTGCAGGTTTTGGGTAGCTCATCACGGGAGCCAAGGAACAAGCGTGCAGGGCTGCGGAAAAGGGAGCGTCAACTTAGAGGAGGTACTACACACTTGTAGGGAGCGTGCAGGCTTGAGCAGGCTGGAGTCCACAGAGGGCGGCCCATTGCCAAGCTGCGTAGACAGGGAATGTGCATGGGGGTCTGGGCTGGAGTTCGAGGTGGATGGCCCCTTGTTGTTGGATTATAACAAGGAGAGCGTAGAGTAGGGGTAAATTGTGGGGGAGAAGGAACGGCAGAATGTGGGGAGGGGGATGTCAGTAACGACGTGTCTAGTTTTTTACAGTGTGGTACGGACAGGCGGCGCAAGGCGGACAGCGTGGCAGCCCCCCCTTCACGACTGGTTAGGGGGCAGGTTCCGGTCAGGACGCCAACCTTGACGCCAGGTAAGGCATGGGTACACATGTGGGGGGAGGGGGTCAGGCGAGTGAGGGGGCGGTTAGAAAGGGGGATGTCAGGTGCAGAGCCACACGCCATGGTGTCGGTGGGCACAGATGCCCGGGGAGGGAGGAGGGGAAGATGCGCTTGAGGAAAGGGGCGCATGTGAAGGACATGGGCGTGGGGATGGAGTTGCCATGACATGGGGAGGGTAAGAGCGAAGGGATGGCAAACGGCTCCCCGGAAAGGGCAAGCGGAGGGGTCCTCGGGGGTGTCTGCGGCAGGGGCAAAGGATGATGGAGGGGTGTCCAAGGCTGAGGGAAAGGAGAGTCACGACATTCCAGTGAAAAAGTTGCTGTACATGGGGATTACTAAACCTCTGGGGGCTCACCCTATGTTGGCCACCAAGGAGAAAATATAGAAGGGCGAACACGTGGACATGCTGAAGCTGTTACATAGAGAGTTTAAAGCTAAGGAAGGGTCCAAAGAAGAGGAGGTGGAGCTGGCCAAGAGGCCGAGGGTGCCCATGAACTTTGAGAATTGGTCAGCGACTTTTCTGATTTTCGACAGTGTGTACTGCGAGTAGTACCCCAATAGGTCCGTGGCATTGTTTAAATACATGGACGTAATTAGGTGGGCACAGGTCACGTACAGAGGGTACGCCTGGTCGTACTACGATGAGGAGTTTTGGGCTCGTTTGGCCTGGGATCCGGAGGCTATGTGGGGGGAGATAGACTCCGATTTATACCAACAAACCATGGGGGGGCAATTTCGGGAAGACGATATACACGGCGAGCGATCTAACTCCCGCTCCTCCCCACTTTTGGAACCGCCCCACCCGCAGGAGGGTGGGGTCTGCCGGAAACAGCACTGGAGGCATTGTGGGAGCGTGCTGGGACTTTAACAAAGGCACTTTTGCAAAGCAATACTGCAAGTTTCGGCACGAATGATCGAAGTGTGCAGGAAGACATCCTGTTGTGCAATGCTGGGGAACGGGGGTCAGTGGGCAGGGTCAACAGTCCACTCAGGCAGAGCAGCAGCCAACAGGGGGTAGGGGCGGAAGAGGAGGACAGGGGTCTTTGGGAAAAGGCTCATACTCCTATTAACTAGGGCCATTTAGAGGAATTTCTGACGTCCTATCCACGGACCGAGGACTCAGTACTGTTGCAACGAGGTTTTGAAGAGGGTTTCCGGTTGGGCTATGAGAGTACGAGGGCCGCTAGGTGGGCTGAGAATTTGAAATCTGCCAAGAGGCACGGTCCGGTGGTGCGGGACAAATTGTTCAAAGAAGTCAGGGAGGGACGTATGGCAGAGCCTTTCAGGAGTAGCCCCATCAAGGACTTGATCATCTGACCAATTGGAGTGGTTCCAAAGAAGGAGCCAGAGCAAAACAGGCTGATTCAACACTTGTCATGGCCAGAAGGGGCATCGTTTAATGATTTCCTACTCCTCGGTAGACGTGGCACGGCAGTTGGTCGCGGCAGTAGGGAAAGGCGCCCTCATGGCGAAATGCGACATAAAGTCAGCATTTCGGTTGCTCACAGTACACCCGGAGGATTATCACTTGTTGGGTATCCAATTCGAAGGGTCTATCTTTGGGGATAAAGCACTGCCAATGTGCTGTTCCATATCTTGCGCCTTGTTTGAGCACTTCAGTATATTCCTGCAGTGGGTTTTTTCATGGCACACCGGTAAAGAGACAATGACACACTACCTGGTTGACGTTTTCCTGGTGGGACTGCCCGGTTCTGCGGACTGTCAGCAGCAGCTGGCTAGTTTTAAAGAGCTCATGGGCTACCTGGGTGTACCCCTGGCGTCAGAGAAGACGCAGGGTGCCAGTACAGTGTTGTCATTTCTTGGTATTGAACTGGATTCAGTGGCAATGGAAGCCCGTTTGCCGAGGGACAAGAAGGTGCACATGCTGCTGTTGATTGACAGCTTGCTGGCAAAAAAGAAGGTCACGGTTCTGGAGGTACAGGTCCTGTTAGGACACCAAATTTTGCGTGCCGGGTGGTGAGAGCAGGGTGCACGTTTTGAAGAAGGTTGGGGTTGTCTTTGGCAGGTTTGACACTACCGCACCATCATACGCGACTGTCGGCGGGCACTAAAGAGGACCTGCGCATGTGGCGGACCTTTTTAGAGCAGTTTAATGGCATACCCATGGCAACTCCTGAAGAATGGGAATGGGATGTTACCATACCCTCTGACACAGCAGGGGCAGAGGGTTTTGGACTCTACTGGCAAGGGAGGTGGTGCGCAGAAGAATGGCCAGCACATTGGAAGAACGGGGGAGGAGTATTGCATTTCTGGAGCTCTTTCCACTGGTGGTGGCCGTGACAGTATGGGTTCGGGACTTGGCGCACAAGAAGGTGGTCTTTAAGTTGGACAATATGTCAGTAGTTCAAGTGGTGAACAGACAGTTGGCCAGGGACACCCAAGTTCTGAAGTTGTTGAGGGTTTTTGTGCTGAGATGTTTGGAGCATGACATATTGTTTCAAGCCAGACATGTGCCGGGAGTGGGCAATGACATTGCGGATGCTTTGTCTCGTTCACAGTGGCAGAGGTTCCATGGGCTAGCCACGGAGGCGGACGAGGGCAGGGCGCCGGTTTCAGCGGGGCTGTGGTCGGTAGGAGACAAAGGGTCGTTTAGTTGGTAAGAGGGTCAGTGGCCCCATCCACTTGGAAGGCATACGAACAGGCTTGGTGGGAGTTCCTTGACAGTGGTGCAACGTGCCGTGGGCAGCACTGGGTAAGGGAGGAACAGGTGGTGCAATTCATTATGTCCATGATGGACAAAGGTTTGTCCAGAGTGACGATAGCAGGCAAGTTGTCGGCCACAGCTTTCATGGGGAAATTGTGGTGGGGTTATGCGCCTTCGGCGGGGGAACTGGGCATGCGATTATTGGAAGGCTGGGCACGTGAGAAAGGTAACAGACCTCAGCGGAGGAGGTGCTTGTTGGTCGGTATGCTGGCCGGCTTGATACGGCTTATGTCGCAGATTTGCCATAATGCAGAAGAAGCGGTTTTGTTTTCCACGTTATTGTCGGGGATGTACTTCGGGGCCTTTCGGGTGTCAGAGTTGCTGGGTGCGAGTGGGGCACGGGGGTACAGTGGGGGGAAGTTGACTTGCGGGTTGACGCGGTGGCAGTAAGGCTCAGGCTTTCTAAGACAGATCAGTGGGGAGTGGGGAAGTGGGTGGTCGTGGGACCGGTGGTGGATAAGACAGTGTGCCCTGCAGCATGGGGGGATCTTGGCCAGGGGATTAGTGCGGGACAACAGGGAGGTTTTCCAGCAGACGGACGGCGGCAGGGTGTTGGCGTCTCAGCTGCTTTGGGTTATGAGGCGGGCCTTCCAAGGCTTGGGGGAAAATCCTGGACAGTTTGGGACTCATTCTTTCCGCATAGGGACGGCCACAGACGCAGCTAAGAGAGGGTGGGGGTGGGAAGACCTTATGCGCTTGGGACGGTGAAAATCGGACAGCTTTAAAACATACATTCGGCTGCGGGGCACTGCGGAGGGGGATGCATGATGTTCATTTCCTTCCTCACATATGTGATTTTTCAGGTGCGGTGGCGGGGCCTGATGCGGCAGAATTGTCCATCTTCATCATAGGACATTCTTTTGTCAAAAGGGCTGAATATGGAAAAGGGGACGGTTTGAATTTGGGTTTCGACTCTCATTTATTTCGATGTCATTGGCAGGGAAAGGGGGCATGAGATGGCACGAGTTGTTTCCAGCATTAAACAGGTCGATCAGAGGTTGGATTTGGCTGGACGTTTTGATTATTTACTTGGGGGAGAATGGCATGTTGCAGTGAAAACGTCTGGCCCTGTTGAAGCAAATGAAGAGGGATCTTTTGGAGATAAAACAGCAGTGGTCGGGTTGATACGTGATCTGGTCAGAGTTTATTCCCAGGAGGCATTGGAGGGGGCGGAGTGGCCAGCCGCGATAGATAAGGCAAGGAGAAATATTAACCGGCACATGCGTATGTTTTGTGACAGGGAAGGTATTGGGAGGGTAGAACATCCAGAACTGCGTTATGTGACAGTCTATTTTTCCAGACTCTACGGGTAACAAGGTCAAGACGAGTGAGAGCCCCAGCGTGAGTGTGCACGTTCCAGTTCACATAAGAAGTGTTTTATTGAACTAGGAGTGGTGTGCGAGCGCCTTTATAAAGATAACTTGTCGAATTCCCTAAAGTCAAAACAGTTGTGAATTTCTGTGAGGATACTTGCAGCACAGAGTTCCATAGCAGCAGGTAAGCATTGCCAATTTTTGATGGGGAGGTGGTAGTGGAGTCCTCAGGTCCTGTCAATGTTGTTTGCAGACTCAGACAGCACTTCATTTTTGTGGGGCCTTCAGGGCCCCCCTCAACTCGCCTTCTGAGTACAGGGAGCACATGTGTATATAATTCCATGAGTCCTTGGCTGCGCAGCAGGCCACATTTAGATGAACTACACTGCATTTCAATTTAGGTGGAGCCTTCCATTTCCCCTGGAAATGTGTATGCCAAATTGCAATAGCCCCCGGCAATAAAGTAACTTGCCCCCTTCTGAACTATTCTATCTTGTACATTGTACAAAGACCGCTTACACTCTCGCTATAGCCCGTCCCCAGCAGACCGCCCGCAAGTCCCCCAAAGGGAAGGCACCTCAGAAACAGCTGGCTACCAAGTCTGCCCACAAGAGCACGCCTGCCACTGGCGGAATTAAAAAAAACACACCCCTACCCAGGCGCGCAACACCTATTGGACTCAAAGGGCTTCAGCCCCCCCCGTCGTGTGTGGCAGCCCGGGATGAGACAGCTCCCCGGGCACACACACAGCCGCACCCGAGCACTTCACAGGTCTTTAAAAGACCATTTGTATGTTAATGAGGCCTTGCTGTTGTTACACCCCTTCTAAGAGCCCCTGCAGCTCCACTCTGCCTATTGCTTAAAGATTCAGACCCCCCCCCCCGAAATCCGCTCCGCTCTTCCTATTGCTGAAAGGTTCAGCCCCCCCCCCGAAATTTTTTCTTAGCCCCCCCCGAAATTTGGCTCTAGTTGCGCCTCTGCCCCTACCCCCAGCGGCAGCTCCTCCGATATGGCGGTGGAGTGTCGCCTCCACGCCAAAAAAAATGCCAGGAAAGGGAAAAAAACGACTTTTGTGTCGTTTTATATCTCCTTTGCTACCGAGTCTTGGGGGCAGGGCCTGGGGTGTGACGGTACTGAGGGAACTTATAGTGCAGACCCTTTACTGTGCACAGGGGTTTAGCCGGCTCTCATGTGTGAGTGGCTTCAGGATTGGCCGCAGGGCATTCTGGGAGCCTGTGCCTGTCTGAAGCAGCAGAGCAGAGAAGCTTGACATGGGGCGTGGCTGGCTGAAGGTAACGTTTTAAAAATGTTTTTTTTTATTTTGCGCCTCCCTTCCTTTGTGACCCCTATGCCTCCTCCTCAAACACCTGCCCGCCTCCCCACTAGTCCCAAACACGGGCCGCTACTGCCCTTACCGTCCCGGAACCATGGCTCTCCGTGAGATCCACTGCTACCAGAACCTGTAGCCGAGTTAGTTTTGTACCTGTTCATGTTTCAATAGGGGGGGGCGTTCATAGAATCGAATGGGATACCCTATAACAATGGAGCACGAGCTCCTGCAGCTGAGTGCCTATCACTCTAAAATGCGTGGGGCAAAATGTGCTCAAGGAGCCCTTCTTCCATTTCAATACATTGTAAATGACACAGATTGGTCATATGCTCCTCCAAGAACACAAGACAGCAGCTTCAACTACATGACGCCCACATAACAAGTGCGCCATTGTAAGCAAATAAATCTCAATTTGGGAAATAAACCGTCATTCGATGTTATAGACACTACCCGTGCGCATTAGTCAAACGCATGTTAGAAGTTCTGTCAGTCAGATTGAAATGGATGGAAGAATAAACTGCATTGCAGAGAGAGATCATTTATTACACCACTCACTATGTTCAATATAGAGCGCCCACTCCAAAAAAGTAAGACGTCATTTTATATGCAGCGTCTAGACGCGTCAGCTGTCCTTTGGATGTGCCAAAGGCTATGAATCTGTCGCCGACACAGCAGTCTCTGAGGGGCGCGACAAACAGCGTTCCGCCGAAAGCCCGGTCAGCTGTGGTGCAAAAATACCTTAGTGGAAATTATACTCTCAAATAACCCTTCTCGTGGAAAACAACCGTAGATATAACGCAGCTGCTTTTAACATTGTTGACGTGGAGCAGCCAAACAAAAGAACTGCTTCGGATTGTATTTCTTAATAAAACCTCTCAGTTCTTGGAAGATACTTGACAATAAGGGCGTCGTGGAGCGCTTATTTTCTTCAAAAAAAGGGAAGCTTGATTGTCGGAAAAGCAAATGCCTGAATTTCTAAATGGAAGCTAAGGTAATAACCGTGCCAAAGCATGGAGACACGTGCTTTCAGTGTAACTCACTAATTGAAACTTGCTTCATCCCAAAAAGATTAGCGGGGAAGACGCCTGTGTAGGTTCTGCTCATTTGCTCTCACGGATGGCAGTGAGTCACCAGATCCTTTTCGCGGGCTAAAAAAACACGTGGTAAGTGATAATTTAAAATGGATTGTGTATAGATGGGGAGCAAAATGAAAACAAAAATTATTAGAGTTAAGAGCCTTGGGTATGGGGAGGGGGGGGGAAGTAGTGGCGGGGAGAGGGGGCAGTGGTTCAATCATACAAATCATTTTTTGGGTTAATTGAATGGCCCACATACAAAATCTTACCATAATTCATAAATTGTATTTTTCCAATGCATTGTCTGTCACTGCTTGCCAGATTGACCAACTTTGGGGCAGATTTACAATAACTGGCGCATCCCTGCATATCAGCAGGGATGCGCCAGTTATTTTGCGTCACGGCAGAAAGCTCTTGCGTCACCATGGATGCGCCACATTTATAATGCGGCGCACCATAGCGCAAGAATAGGCAGATGCGTGACGCTGTGCTGCGTCACTTAGCAGGCGTAAGGTTGTGACGCAGCGGGGTCGGAAAAGTGACTGAGCCACTTTTCCGAGGCGTTCCTGCACCAGAACGCCCCCCCCCTGTGCCGGAACGCCCACATGAAACCTGACGCAGGTTTCATGTGGCGGAGGGCTTTACAACGTGACGCATCTTCCTAGATGCGTCACATTGTAAGTACCCCGCAGCATGGCGCTGGCTTTACGCAGCCGCTGCATCACAGAAGTGACGCAACGGCGGCGCAAAAGTGGCATGCGGGGCATGTAAATCTGCCCCATTATGTTTAGCTGGCAGACGCATTTTTTAGTACAATTGAAGTAAGATGTTTCAAACAACTTGTATGCAGCTACCTCCTGAAAAACCTTTTACTGCTCGTTTAAAACTTCTGGTACCCAGAATGGTCCTAAAGGAAATATTATTATGATCTAATGGATATTAAACTAGCGTTTCTAGCACACTTGCATTGTCCTGCAGTCTATTAAATACAAAAGTGTTTTTTGTTTTTCAATTTTTCAGTTTTTGAAAAATGGTCACACCATAATTAGTTGTCAATCTGCCACACATGCATTTGTGGTAAACAGCGTTTACAACGCAACGTTTACAACACAAGTCATTACAACGACTTGCTGTAGGAGGCAGAGATGTATTTATTGGATTTTAAATCCAACACCTTCCCTACTGTTGCGCACACTGGAGTTTGAATAGTAAATTATTCTAATACAAAGTCCAGCGCCCCCCTACAGCAATTCGTTGCAATGGCATGCGATGTAACAACATGTCATTGTAACGACATGCGTTGTAAACACATGCGTTGTGAAGAGTCCTTTTCGTATTTGCTCTTTGAAATAATACTAAATTGTTGCAAATGTCACTCAGTGTTTAGATCCCTACACAGAAGTGGTTAAACTATGAGTAAAGGTGTTTGCTATTCCAGGGTTGCTGGAACTAGGCGGGCACGGGATGCTGTAGCACCCCCAGAAAAACCTTGCAGGAGTTCAGAAGGAGAATGATAAGTAAAAAGGTCTTTCATTTTTTAAATCTTGTAACATTTACTCTAACTTCCAAATAACAGCTCAAATGTGAGGCTCATTTCTGCTTATTCTGTGTTTTTGAACATGAAGATTGTTGTTCACTTATCCCTACTTTCAGTGCAAAGTGAGTGAACTTTGCAACTAAGTGACAATCCTCCTGTCGTACAGAGAGTGTGGAAGGAAAATGCTGCAGTATGTCAAATGCTTTCTAAAGCACAACAAAAGTGAAATACTTGTCAATGAACTTTCCATACATTTCCAAATATATGAATAGCAAATAAAGAGTGAATGGCTACGTGACTACTTGAGAGACATCAAATATTGGAAAAAGGTAAATTTTCAAATGAGGCATTTTATCTTTTCACAATTCTGATGTGTGATTGAAACAAAGATTTTAATGGGATCAAAACAAATCAAGTTACTTTAATTGTGTCATAAATATGCGCAGAACCCCTTTTTTTCCACACGTTATTGTTTGTGCATACAATAAGAGTAGCAGTAATGCCTGATGCAAATGTAATGGCCATTTCAAGAGGATATTTCACTGGAGAATGTGCAATCTGTAAATAACCGTGCTCTACCACTCCATGCTTTACTCTGTTTATTGGGTCAATTTGCTTCAAAATGCACCAGTGGACGCAAGCTATAACCCTGGCATTCTTCGAGGGGATGGGCATCGCTCATTTGCAACACTTGTCCTTTAGGAAGCACTACGATTTTTTCACAAAACCTGTGACTTCAGTGATGTAACATTGATGGCTACACCCCCACTCTGAAAATCGTTCCATTACAACTGTGCTATTTTGCTGTTATTTAATTCTGTCTCTGAAAAATATATTCCTCTCATGTTTGTTTCCCCTTATAAAACAATAGTCTGCCTCTTTGTAAATGGCTTGCCATTGCGTTTTGCAATTTAATTTTGTGTTCCAGTGTTTACTGATTTGTGTTTTATCATGCAAGTATGTGCAATGTAATTTTCCATTCACATAAAGTTAAATCGCATTCTAGAAAATGTAGCACTCAATGTCACAGACAAACAGTTTTATTTTCACGACCCATTGACTGCAGTCAAATTTCATGGCATCATGAACCGGAATTGATTCATTCCAAAACTTTGTGGGTTTGTTTAATGACCTGCACATCCATTTACAGTAATTTGTCTAGCTCTTTTGATTCAGAAGTATTACTTCGGGATACTCCTATGGTGTTGCACTACCCCCCACCCCCGGGTATGTTTAAACTAGGACTGAAAGGCCTAGAACAAAGTTTAACCAAAATGCACCAGAGCACACCAAATCCAAAAGAGTCATACAGAAAAAATAGAATTTTTGCCACCAAATTAGTTTCAATTTGCCATTAATCAAATATCCTTTCGATTGAGAATTGGAGAAAAGTCTTGAATCAGGTCCTTCTGTAAACTTTATTTTCACTTCTCAAAACATGGAAAGCAACAGCAGCCCACGCACGTTTCGCCCCTCTGGGCTTTTTCAAGGCCGAGCAGTTAATCGGTGAGAAGCCATCCCAATATCAATTATATCCACTGCTTGAAAATTGTGGATCTTTTCCAAACGCTGCATCACATGAATGAAAATCGCTTCGTTTTCTTTTCACTCGGACCTTGATATGTCCTTTCTGTGTCTTGCCGTGATTCTCCGCTACTTGTAAATCAGAGCTGCTGAGTGAAAAGAAAAAGAAAACAAAGCGATTTTCATTCATGTGAGTCAGCGTTTGGAAAAGATCCACAATTTTCAAGCAGTGGATATAATTGATATTGGGCGTTTAGAGCCTGGCGCTCTACCAATCTCACCCACAATGACCCCAGGCCTTCTGGCCTTTCACCTGGGCCCTAAACGCCCTTTGTCCAGAATGTCAGGGCTTGGCTGCAAATGCAGCAAACATAAAGCGCGCAAGTGCACTGGCACCACTGTGCCTCCTTGGTCCCCACCGGGACTTGTAAGCAACTGGCCTAAACGCTGCAGCTGCCGCTAATTGCGGTGCAGTTGTGCAGAGTCTGTGGCCACTGGTACTCACTGTGTCCCCACTGGGGCTTTATCCAACAAAGATGCTAAACGTTGCAGCTGCCCGCTCTGATGCGGCGCAGCTGGGGTACTGAGGCCTGGCACCACTGTGCCTCTCCAGTCCCACTCAGGGACTCTCCAACAAAATGCCCATAACATTGCAGCTGCCCACTGTCTGGCAGGGCAGCTGTGACATCCCCGTGGGCAAAGCGACGCCCCTTGAGCCCCACTCCGGTATTCTGGGTATGAAATGACCACCACGTTGGAGCGGCCTGCTCTCCTGCGGGACCGCTCAGGGAAAAATAGGCACTGGCACCAACTGCCCTATGCACTGGGGGACTGGGGGGTGCGTCTCACCCCCTCCTTTATCAGCAACTCCAAGCCCCACTCACCGGGCTCTTCTCATGCTTAGAACTACTGGGAAGGCAGCCCCCACTCACCGGGGTCTGCTGGGCAGGCACTCCTCTCCCTCGGGACTCCTTCAGGCTGGCAGTCAGAACGGCGGGCCCCCACCGGCACCCAGGGGCCTCTTCCTCCTCTGGTTGGACTCCAGGTCACAGGGCACATGCGGGGCTCCCACCAGCACACGGGGGGCCCCGCTCTCCTCCTTACACGGCTGGTCAGGTTGCTGCATTGCTCCACCTATTCCCTCACCGGCCGACCGTCAACTTCCTGCTCTCGGCCCTGCCCAGAGTCAGGCAACCTTGCCTGTCTTCCTGGTCGGCCGCGAGCAGCGGCTTCTTCTCGGGTCGCGGCTGTGATTCTTCGGTGCTTTCAGAGTGCGCCGGTAATGTGGGGTGCGCACCCGCCAGCAACACAAAAGCAGATGCGGGGTGGGTACCCGTTATCAAAATGAGCATCGAGATGGGGTGGGCACCCGCTCCTTGTGGCAAACTGTGGGGTGGGCACCTGCCAAAATCAGGTGCCTAATGCGGGGTGGGCACCCGCCGAAAATATCCATAAAGCGAAGTAGGCTCCCACTCTCATCAACAAAACGCAGGGTAGGCTCCTGCTTTACCAGCGTAGCACAGTGGGGAACCCCACACATCGGGAATCCCTCACAGCCCTACGCTGCCGACGCCAGCTCCTCTCCTCAGCTGGTAATTTAAATATAGCACTCACAAGGCGCTAGATGTCGAAGGTTAATAGGGCATAGCTGGGCCCAGGGAGGCCAGCAAGCAGGGCCCTCCAGCAGGGAGGCAAGCCCTTGTGGCGGTTTCTCCTGGGCCCCCAGCAGCAACAAGACCCCAACAAGTCCAGGAACAGCACAACACATGGGGTCACAGCCCCTACAT
The DNA here is from genome assembly GCF_964204655.1 of Triturus cristatus. Lineage (NCBI taxonomy): Eukaryota > Metazoa > Chordata > Amphibia > Caudata > Salamandridae > Triturus > Triturus cristatus. The sequence goes on along the minus strand of NC_140593.1, from coordinate 922,457,097 downwards.
TTATATTTTATTCCTCCTTTGTCTGTGCTGACACAGGGGCTTGGGTAAACCAGCCAAAACTGGTTCAGGGGGAATTGGAGCACTTTGTTTTCCAGGCTCCTCTTCCCCTTTGTCAGGTGGGGGCTCTGTGATCAGACACAACACAGGGGGCGGAACCAGCATTGTACAGGGCAGGCACAATCCTATTCAGGGTCAAGGGACTACTCCTCCCACTACTCCAAATGTAGATATCCTATTCAGCCTAGTGCTGACTCACCCTGCCCCTCCTGGAGCCACACACACCTCACCAGCCCCTATCACTTAACAACCAGTCATCCAATCCACATCAGGCAGATGCATAGCACACAGAAATACCAACTTCTAAAAGTGGCATTTCTAAAATAGTCATAATAAATCTGCGCACACCATTGCATAGGATTTATTATTATTATTTCAAACATACCAAACTTGTCCACGCTGCACCTCTCATATCAGGAATTACTACTGAAACACTTATCAGGGAATCCCCAATGCATTCCTATGGGAGGGCAGCCCCACAGTAGTGAGAAACCACAAATGGCTGTTTGTCACTACCAGGACATGTCACACAGTTAAGGTACATGTCCTATCTTTTACCTACAATGCACCCTGCCCATAGGACTAGCTAGGGCCTACCTTAGGGGTGATTGATATGCAGTAAAAGGGGAGTCACAGACATGGCACACACTGTAGGTGCCATGTCACAGCGGCAGTAACACTGCGCGCACAGGCCCTTCAATGGCAGAGGCCTGAGATAGGTTTTAAAGGCTACTTTGGTGGGTGGTGCAATCAGCACTGCAAGCCCACCATAGCATATAATTCACCAGCCCTGGGCATCTAAGCTACCACTTTACAAGGAACTGACAGGTAAATTAAATAGTTCAAACAGGTGTAGACCAATCTTACCATATTTATCACAGAGAGCACACGCACTTTACACTGGACAGCAGTGCTAAAGTGCCCAGAGTCCTAAAACCACCAAACCCATGTCAGAAAAAAGGCTTGGAGAAAGGCAAAAAGTTTAGGGATGACCCTGCAAAAAGGGTCAAGTCCAACAGGATCTATGATCCCCGGTGGTTACAGGCATTCTGTGGCAGTCCCACTGCCGTATTCATAATACTGCGGGAGAACCCCAAGTCTGGTGGTCCAGGGACTGCCACCATGGGTTTGGGGGTCTGATGAACTGCTGAACATGTATTCCGAAGTCTAACACTTTCCCCACTACTGTTCAGAATTGCGTAGGAATAGTAAATCTAACACCTCTGATGTCCAATACTTCCCTACTGTTGCAGAAATTAGACTGAAAATAGTATATTTTATATTCATACACCGCAATATTTTTCATAACAGTGGTTTAATAGATTTTATATTAGATTATTTTATATTTTATATTATTTGTTCATTTTACATTTGTATTATTTGCTTTTCTTTTAACATTTATTTTAATGTTTATAATATGTATAGTAAATGTGTTTATTGGGGTCTTAAATTTTATATACTGTATTTATTGCCAAAATTAATTAATTTATTTTGTTATTTAATTGAATTGTTTTAATAGTATTTATTGTGTATCTATTTTGAATATATATATATTCATCTATATATATAGATGTATAAATATGTATGTGCGTGTGTATATGGGGATTTTTTATGTTTTGGACAAGACTACAGCCTGAACTTCTGGATGGAACCACAGCAAATTTGGCAGAAAGCTACATGTTGGGCCAGAAAGTGTGCTTTTTGTGATTTGGTGTACATCTGTTCAGTAGATTTTCAGATATGTTTTCAAAGCCAGCAACTTGCCAGAGGGCCAACCCACTTTCTCCCCTTCTCTGCAAACGCACCTTTTGGTATGCTGCTGGTTGGATGATGAAATCTGTGTGGCTGCTGAAGGTACTTAGGGGCCAACAAAACCTCCTGTTATGTCCAGTAAGTCCTACTCAGTTGGATTGCAGAGAGGTGGGCGTAGGCCACACTCTCTTTCTCTACAACTCTGCAAATGTCCTTTCGGCATAGTGCTGCTGGGGGGATGAGTTACCCTTGCCTCCTGAGGGTCTAAGGACTAAAGTGGACTACTTCCGCCAAGCAGCAGTGCACCAGAAGGCTGGTTTGCATAGTGGTGGAGAAAGGGGGCGTGGCCTCTGTCACCTATAAGCAATCCAGCTGTGTGGGTCTTACGGGGGTAACAGGAGGGCTCGTTGGCCCACAAAGACCCTCAAGAGCCAAGGGGACTTTATCCCTCAACTAGTAGAGCACCAGGAGGCACATTTGCAGAGTGGTCAAGAAGGAAGGCGTGCCCACCGAAAACTTCTCAGCACACCCACTGTGTGGGATTTGCTGGAGGTAGCAGAAGGGGTAGTTGGCCCCCAAGGACCCTCAATAGCCAAGGGGACTTCATCCCCCACTAGCAGTATGCCAGTGGGCATGCTTCCGGAGTGGTGGAGGAAGAATGTGTGGCCTCATACCTGGTTTCAGCAATCCTGCTGTATGGGATTTACTAGAGGTAAAAAGAGGGATAGTTGCCTCCCCAAGGATGTCCTTGGGTGTCAATTACCCCTCCAGTTATCTCCAACAAGTCCCACATAGCAGGATTGCTAAGAGGTCTTCGGGGGCCAGAGCCCTCTCATCACCACTCTGCAAATACAGCTTGTGGTGTACTACTAGTTGGGGGTGAAGTCCACTTTACTCCTGAGGGACCTTGGAGTCCAAGAAGCCCTCCTGGTACCTCCTGTAAGTCCTACACAGCAGGATTCCTGTGAGCTGGTCAGAGACCCAGCCCTCTTTTACCACCACTCTGCAAACATGACTACTAGTTCTAAATACTTTAGAAAGTTGATGAAAAACCAAAAGTTACAGGGATGTTATAGTTAGGAATTATCATTTAAAAAAACATAGAAATTCACTGAAAAAAATAAAGGTTGCAGAGACATTATAGTTAGGAAATGGAATGAACAACCCTTAGAAATTCACTGAAAAACACATAGGTTAGAGATGTTATAGTTAGGCTCAGTTTTCACTTGTACAAAACCAAAGACATTCAGCAATTATACTTAGCTGAGCTAACTTTAACTCACGCCCTGCAATGCACTGCTTATCAACTCACATATTACACCACTCGTGACATGTTCAGTGACATCACTGATGATGGGCACACGAGTTATAGTTAGCTCAGCTAACTATAACTGTTGAATTTTTCTAGTTTTGTATGAGTGAAACCTGAGCCTAAGTATAACGTCTCTGTAACCTTTGTTATTTTCAGTGAATTTTTAAGGTTTTATCTATTCTATTTCCTAACTATAATGTCCCTGTAACCTTTGTTTTTTCCAGTGAATTTCTAAGGTTTTTTTAAATGCTAATTCCTAACTATTATGTTCCTCTAAACTTAGTTTTTTTTCCAGTGAATATATATATACTTTGTTATATGTTTAACACTAATAAACCTTTAAAAATCACTCACACTCCCTGGATGATGTCATCACTGATATCATTTGAGCTGTCATCATTGATGCCATCAATGATGTCACTGACCATGTCATGAGTGATGTAATATGTGAGGTCATAAGCAGTGAACTGCAGGGGTATAAGTTACAGTTAGCAAAGGTAACTATACCCGCTGAATTTCTGTGGTTTTGTATGAGTGAAACCTGAGCCTAACTATAACGTCCCTGTAACCTTTGCTTTGTAAGTGAATTTCTGTTTTTAGATTTTATTTACTAACTGCAACATGTAACCTTTCAGAGTGAGTGATTGCATGAGTGTCTCAGTAGATGTGTGAGTGAGTACATCTGTATCTCAATGGTTGTGTGAGGGTCTGTGTGGCTCCAGGAGGTGCTACATAAGTGTCTCACTGGGTGTGTGAGTGGGTGCATTAGTGTCTGAGTGGGTGAATGAATGTCTGAGGGGGTGCATGAGTGATTGAGTATCTGAGTGGGTTTATGAGTGGGTGTGAGAGTGTTTGAGTGGATCTGTGAGGGAGTGTGTGAATTTCTGTGAGTGGGTGCATACCTTTCCAAGGGGGTCTGTGAGTGGGTACATGAGTATCTAAGTGGCTCTGTGAGTGGGTGCATGAGTAACTGAGTGGCTCTGTGAGTGAGTGCATGAGTCTCTGAGTGTGGCTGTGAGTGATTGCATGAGCTTCTATGTGGCTCTATGAGTGAGTGCATGAGTCTCTGAAGGGGTCTGTGAGCGGGTGCATGAACCTGAGTGGGTGCCTGAGTCTCTGAAAGGGTCTGTGAATGAGTGTGTGAGTTTGTATGTATGTCTGTGAGTGGGTGTGTGAGCATTTGAGTGGGTCTGTATGTGGGTGCATGAGTTTCTGAGTGGGTTTGTGAGTGTCTGAGTGCTCTCTAGTTTACCCTCTTCTGCTCTGTTTTGCCTTTTCTGCTTGGTTTTCTGCCTTTGTTCTGCCTTTCCTGCTCACTTTTCTGCCCTCTGTTTTGCTCTCTACTGCTCTGGTTTGCCTTTGCTCCTCATTATTTGACCTCTGCTTTGTCTTTTCTGCTTGTTTTTCTGCCCAATGTTTTGCCATTTTCCTCTCCTCTTTATGCCCTCTGTTTTGCATTTTCTGCAAATTTTTCTGCCCTCTCATTTTTCTGCCCTCTGTTTTGCCCTCTTCTGTGATTGGAACTATATGGAGGAGTGGCAGCCCATATAGTGTGGTTATGTTTCAAAAGGACTGTTCCAATTATGCCAAATATGTGTATAATTGAAATTACATGCCTGAGGGTGTTGGTGCCTATCCAAGGTGAAATGAGCGGTTGGAACATTTGAGTCCTGTTAATATTGGGAATTATCTACATGCAGGTATTTCCATTTGGAATCTTTGGGAAATGAGTCACGTAGTTATGGGTGCCAAAGAATAAAGTATTGAAATTGGGACTGCACCAGTCCTTTCTTGCTTGCCACACTTTTTGATCCCCCAGTTGGAGCACTCTGCATGATGTTTTGAATGGAATATAATTAACATGAGGGTATCTACTCCGTTTGGGAAACTAGCTTAAAGATGGCATCTCGCTGACTTTGATTTGGCAATAACTTTGGCGTCGTTTGACGAATCTTCACGAAAAAAGTGTCACAGTGGGTACAATCGCTATGCAGAGTTTGGGGGTGATCTGTACAGTGGGGCCTGAGAATTTGGGGTGCAAAATAAGGGTGCATTTTAATGTTAACTCCTATAGAATCCTTCAGCCGCCCCAATAGCCCGAACTGCTGAACGTACTCACACTAAATTTTGCAGGGATGTAGATGTCAGTTCAAGGAAGTGCCTTTTGCTTATTTAGTGTAAATCCAGTCAGCAGTTGTTGAGAAATGTAAGTTTAAAATGTTAATGATATCTCTAGCCATGGATATTTCATGGTGGTTTTGCTATTAATCATGAATGCACGACCCAAATTGAATGCTCTGATTGGCTAGAAGCAACCTGAACAGAAAGTTGTGGCTGCCATTTTATTGCTTAAGAACAGTTTGGGTGCTTAAACTTTGTGGGAAAGGCCACCTAAGGGGTCAGGGTAGAGATACTCTGACCACATGGTTGAGGAATGGGGGTGCTAGGGACTCAAGTTGTGTCAAAAATAAAGTTTTTAAACCGTGTGCGATTGCCGCGACATCATAGCAAAGATTGGTGAAAATATAAAAAAAATATATCAATGAATCATTCATATGCATTGGTATAGAGATATTGAAAAATGTTTTTATAGAGTTATTTATATAGTGAGTTATGTACTGTGATGGTTAGAATTAATTATATAGTTATAATTCTTTTATGTGGTGGTGGCTATTGAATTCCTGCTTTTGCTTTCATGACATAACCATGGGGATCGTGATTACCGAACACATCGCGATGTCCGGATTCACTGTGAAAATGGAAAATAGGTTTTAGAGATGGTTGTTCTAGAAATACACTAGAAAAACATGAGTTTGAAGTGTTCAGTAATAAACCTCAGGTGTGTAAAATACTGTAATGTGTGTGCATAAATGTGTTTTCACTTTATGGAAAAGGCGTGATCATCATAGTTAATGACATCATCGCGATGCTTAGAATAACCACAAAAATGGGAAATAGCTCTGCAAGATGTTTTTTTTAAAAAAAGTACAAAAATATGAGTTTAAACATGCTTTGAAAGAAGTATGTATATAGTAATATGTGTAGAGCAATGTTGAGAATGGATTCATTTACATAATATTTTCATATGTGTTGGTAGCCATTGAATGTCTACTTTTGTTTTTCACATTCCTAACATGTCTGAGGAATTATGATTACCGACTTCCTTGCGATCCACGGGGTCACCACAAAAAAATAAAATAGGCTTTACAGATGATTTTATAGAAACTCTCTACAAAAACATGACTTTAGAGATTACTGTATGAAACCCCTAGCGTGTAAATTACTGTAGTATGTGTGGATATATGTGCATTTGACTTTATGGAAAAGGCGCAATCATCGCGGTTAACGATGTCATTACGATGTCCTGAATATCCGCAAAAATGTAAAATAGCCCTGAAAGATGGATTTTAAAGTAAATTTGTGTAAAATCTTTAGTTTGAACATGTTCCTAAAAAAGCATGTATATTGTAATATATGTAGGGTAATGTTCAGAATTTATATTTTTACATATTAATTTTGGAAGTGTTGGTGGTAATTAAATGTCTGCTTTCGTTTCTGTTTTTGCGACGTGCCCACGGATATTGCGTTGTCGTCACGAAGTTCCCCAAAAACTAAAGAAAAAAAACCCTTTAGAAAAAAACTTCACAATCTTTTGGGTACTGGGGGGGCTTTGACAAAAGCCATTGTGTTGGTTGTGTGTATATGGCTGCTACACATAAGACCGGATGCAGAGTTTCAGGTTAATTAGAAACATCCTGTTGCCTTCTTTTGTAAAGTGCACTTAATCATTTCTATAAATTCCATGAATGTCAAAAGGTAGATTGTTTTTATAGTCTAATTCAAATCAAATTCAAATTTAAAATACTTTATTTAGACAGTCAAGTCTATCAAAATGTGAAAGTGCTAGATGAAGTTAAAATAATGATCGATACAATCTTTACAGAAATGTAGATGATTTGACAGAAAAACCAACCATCTTCATGCACGTTCATTCAATGGTGATACTGTCAATAATTTAAAATACATTTTGATAAGCAGCTTGTAACTTAATAAAATAGTCTGGTTAAAATTACAGCCATGTAATATCAAAATACAAATAAAGCTTGCTATTTCTGTCCAGTTTGCATTGATGAAAAATCAGAACTTTACGTAAAAAATAGTATATTTCTGAGTATTGGTTTATCATTGGTGCTGCAGGGTTTCGAGGATAAGCCGCTTCTTCTTTTTATAATTCTGGGTTATGTCTTAGTTGCTTGTCTCTATTATCCAGACATTTTACACGTTTGGTAATCACCTGCTGCTGAAAATTGTTCAATAAGTGGCAGATGGCAGGTGGTAATGTTGGTAACCCCTCATTAGACCACAGGTGCTTCAGGAGTCTTCTGCAATCTTCAAGGAGGGTAGGGCATATGCAAAGCAGGTGGGTTAATGATTCCTGAGATTGTCCACATAAATGACATGTTTTAAACACGGTTTTCACTGTCCATGGAGGAGATAAGTCTAATGATGAAAAGGAGCCCATCTGGAGCTGCAAGTATTTTGTTTTGTAATAGGGTGGAAATGGTTCCATGATATATTTTTGTGGACCTTTTCTATCATAAATGCTTAGGATCAGATGGGCATGTTCTCTTTAAGAAAATGCCTCGCGATCTGCTTCAAAAGTTCTAATTTTTACTTTTCTGTTCAGAGCTATTTTAAACTGCAGGTGTGGTAGTTTTAAATCCCATAGCTCTGCCAAGCCTGTTTGCTCCAGTGCTTCAGAGTGGATGTGTGTCTAAATATTTGAGTGGTGTAAACTGCAGTGGCTGCTACTTCGAGCCAGATCTAAATTGTCAGTCATCCTTGCTCAGCTATCCTTGTAGAGTACAGATATTTTATTATGCAAGCCTAGTGTGTGATCACTTAGTCCTCTAATTTAAATTCCATCCTGATCTGTGCTGTTGAGGTATTACACAGTAATTTAAATAGCGTTCTCAAGACTGCACTATGTGCATTGTTTTAAAAGGCACCCAGTTTACCCAAGAAGGCCTCTGATCCATATGACAATGTTATCACTAAATTGTCTGAAAATATCTTCAACAGTGATTCAAAGGAACATATTTTAGTCCTCTTGAGAATTGTTCGAAAGGCGCACAGCAACAAAGCTAGTTTTGGTTTTTAATGAATTTAGATGTAGTAGGTAACCTCCTTTGTCCTCTAGGCAGCATCCCAGTTATTAATATTTGACCCCGATGGTCAGTGAGTAGTTGTTAAGATGCCAGTGATGTTGTTTTTTCGTTTTCCGGCTGAAGATAACTATATTATTTTTTTCGTAATTAATTCTCATCTCTTTTGCCCGGCAGTGCGTGCCCAAGACATCTAGCAATCTTTGGAGCCCTACCAGTGTTTGGTGAGCAGGGAGAGATATGTTGGTTAACTTACTTTGGGGCATTACTATTTGCTAGGTTAAGTACAGGATCCAAGTCACTCATATACAGGTTAAAAAGGGTAGGTGCTAATACGCACCCCTGTTTGACGCCTTGTTCCATGCTGATTTTTTCCAAGGCTGCGGTGTGTGATCCTAATTTTACTCTGGCCCATTCATTAGAGTAGAGCAGCAGAATGCCTTGTAATAGGGATCTGGGATTTTCCTGGCTGTAACTTTGGACCACAGGTTTACTGTAGTCTATGAAGCAACAGTACAGCTCTTCTTTTTTCTGTATTTGTTTGGTTGTGAGCATCCTTATGGCTACAATGTTGTCTATGGTGCCTGACCGTGTTCTGAAGCCTATTGTTGTTATAGATACAGCCCATGCAATGGTCTCTGAGGAATGCAGAAACAGTTTAATTAACATGTTTCCTGGTTTTGTCAATCTATGGACAGAATTGATTAGACCACTTCCATTTCTGTCTTTAGCATATATTAGAGTACGCTAAAACAGTGTGAGTGAAAAGGGACATCAGTTCTGCAAAGGTTTCTTTTGGTAGGATTTCCAGCCCTACCCCAGTCAATGTGCGTAGGTTGTTGCCACTACAGTGCACAATCATGAGGTGAGGAGCTTAGAAATCCACAATGGATTTAACTAAAGCCAGCAACTGATGAAACATTAACCCTCTCTGGCCAAACAAAGTATTCTGCAAATTTGGCAAACCCAAGTCCCCGTCAATACCTCTCTTTTTTGTAGGATATTTACCCTCAAAAGATAAGCTTTGGCCCACAATCCATACTCTAAGCCTTTTGAAATGAAGGAGCAATGGAGCAATAGTAGTCAGGAAAAATGCTGGAGCTGAATGAGGTAGAATTCCATAGGTAAAGCAGTTAAAATGGAGGTGTTTAAGAAATAAATAAATATATATATGTTTAAGGTGGTGATGGCCAAGTGGCCTAAAATGAAAGTTTTGAGATTCTGGTCTATATTTTGGGTCCTTAACAGTTAGTGATATAGGACAATTTTACCCTGAATCCAATAAGATGCCCTATGTGTATCCCAATTTAACTACCCTAAATAAAAAATATATACATACTCAAAAGTGACGGGGGTTAGCTACAAGGGGGCCTCACTACAGACACAGTGATAGGTGGGTGAAAGGTGCAAAATACATTAGGGGACAGCAGTGGGAAGGCAGGTTGACTAGGCCTCAGCAAAGTAACCACAAGATTTAAACCTGATTCTAGAATCCCCTCGTGGGAGTCATTGGGTCGGAATAATAGATTATAATGAGCGTGTAGGGACAAGTAGTCGGTCCTGTACCAGCCAGAAGTGCAGTTCAAATTAATATGTAATTAAATCTCCCTGAAAAGTGTTAAGTCACACTGATAAAGGGGGTGGATGCAGGCTATGCTTACTGTGAAGTGTTCCAACCTGCTGATACTGTGTCAAGGTGGAGAGCCCTCCACTAGGACACAGCATATACAGAGAAATCGTGGATCACATTGAAAGCAAGGAAAGTAAAAAAAACAGTAGGGGTACTGATCCAATGTGGACAAACAGTTCCTCATCTTCATTCAACCCGAAAGGGCTCTTAGTTTCAAGGAGTATATTGTACTGCGACTCCAGGATTCTCAGTTGGTTTTTCACGATCTCCCCCTCTGGGGTTTGCTGCAATCCTGTCAACACCAATAAATGAAAAGCTGTTAACATCCTTGTTATGGTATTCCAACCAGTGTCGTGCAGTAGAATAGCTCAAATCCACATTCTTTATTACTCTAATGTGCTCTAGAATTCGTATTTTTAGAGGAAAGATTGTGCTACCTATCTACATTTTCGCATATGGACACAATATTGCATATACAAAAAAATCAGTATTACAATTCATAAACTTTTTTATGTTTCCTGTCTTCCCTGTTGGTAGTGGAAATGTTTTCTTACTTTTGCTTGTACTACAGGCCTTGCATTTCCCACACTTAAAGAAGCCTTTCTGCTGTTGTGTCCATGTTTGTTGCCTGGTTGCCCGCATATAGCTCTTGACACGCATGTCCTTAAGGGAGAGTGCTTTCCTGTATGTTACCTATGGTTGGATACTAACCAAGGATCCTATTACTGGGTCATTCCTAACTATGTTCCAGTGTTTCTTAAGGGTTTCATGTACGGTCATTGCCTCCACATTGAAGGTTGTAATCATTCTGACATCATTACTGTTATTCTTTGTATCCGGTCCTTTCACCAACAGTGCCCTTCTATCTTGGGCCCCCGCTTTCTCTCTTGCGACCTTCAGAACCTTTTCAGGATAACCTCTTATCCTGAATCTTTCCATCATTATGTTCTGCTCTTTCTCAAACGCTGATTGAATGTTACAATTGCGTTTAGCCCTCAATAGCTCCCCATACGGAATGCTCCACTTTAGATTTGGGGGATGATGGCTGCTGGTGTGTAAAAGACTGTTCCCTGCAGTCGCCTTTCTATGTATGTCAGTGGAAATGGTGCCCTCACTGATCTTCACACAGACATCCAGAAAATCCATCTCAACGTGATCATACCTATGTGTGAAACAGAGATTATCCTCATTGTTTTCTAGCACTCTGACAAACTTCTTTAGATCAGTTTTAGAGCCACCTCAGATCATGAAGATATCGTCTATGAACTGGGTCCAGAAAACAATATGCTTGGTCAAGTGTTCATTTCCCTCTATCCACACCAGTTATCATCATACAAGCGAAGTTCGACGCAAAACAGCGCAGTTCCGACCTCTTGCTTAAACCGTTTGTCTTCAAACAGAAAGAAGTTGTCCCCAAGACAGCATGTCAACATATCAATTAACTTGTGAGTTTGTTCATGCAGAAAAATAGATCTGTCCCTGAAGAAGTGTTTACAAGCAGGCACTCCATCCACATGTTTTATGCAGGTATACAGGTATACCACATCTTAAAGCTCAAAAAACAGGCACTGAGCACTCAGAGGACATTCATGATTTCTTCTGAGCAATGGATACAGTCATACAGAAGAAAACTAGTTAGAAAGGAGGCAATTTGAAAACCATGACAGTGGCGAGGGACAGAGAGATTGTTCACCAGGCACTTTGTTTGCGACTACGATGGCTGTTATCTCACAAAGGACATTGTGGATTTGCCTACATGTAAGCTACATTATGAACATTTAGTTTTTTTACCCTATGCAAGGATTATTATTGCATTGTCTTTGATAGACTTAAGTACTTTAAATGGAAGGAAAAACTAATTGTTTACTATCGGGTGTGAGCAGTAAATATACCTGCTAACACTGCTGCCACAAATACTTTGACAGTCCTTTGTTGCTTGTCATTTTTTAATGCGCACCAATGAAATTTTCTTTGAAGCTATTTAAACATGTGTTACTCTCAATAAAGTTTGAATGAGCACTGAAGAAGGCAGAAGGCTGAAATGCATTTGCTCAGAAGAAATCATAAATGTCCTGTGAGTGCTTCGTGCCTTTTTTTGAGCTTCAATATTCTCATGTGATTCACCCTCACGTTACCAAGACAAAGCACCCATCCAGAGTTAGGCAGCTGAGTGGAAATATGATTCTGTCCCACCAACCTAGAGGGTTGTCAATTATTAAATTGGATGGATACAGTCATGCAGACAAAACCTGGGGGAAAGGATGCAATTCGAAAACCACAACAGCGACGAGGGGCAGAGAGATTGTTTACCAGGCACTTTGTTTGGGGCTAAGATGGCTGTTATATCACAAAGGACAGTGTGGATTTGCCTGCATGTAAGCTACAGTCTGAACATTTTGTTTTTTACCCTATGCAAGGATTAATATTTTATTGTCTATGAGAGACTTAAGAACTTTTAATGGAAGGAAAAACAAAATGTTTTTCATCTGGAGTGAGCAATAAATATATATGCTACCACGGCTGCCATAAATACCTGCATTTTTACCAAGAACTTTGACAGTTCTTTGTTTCTTGCCATTTTCTAATGTTGCACCAAAGCAATTATCTTTGCAGCAATTTAAACATGTATTACTCTCAATAAAGTTTGAATGCGCACTGAAGAAGGCAGAAGGCCAAAATTCATTTGCTCAGAAGAAGTCATGAATGAGCACTGAAGAAGGCAGAAGGCTGAAATTCATTTGCTCAGAAGAAGTCATGAATGTCCTGTGAGTGCTCTGTGACTGTTTTTTTAGCTCAATATTTTCACGTGATTCACCCTCACGTTACCAGGACAAAGCACCCGTCCAGAGTTTGGCAGCTGGGTGAAACCTCGAAGTTTTAATTAAAGTACTATCAGAACCATCATGGTAGAAATATGATACTCTCCCACCAACCTAGAGGGTTGTCAAATAATGAATTGAATGGATACAGTCATACAGCCGAAAACCTTTGGAAAGGGATGCAATTTGAAAACCATGACAGTGGCGAGGTACAGAGAGATTGTTCACAAGGCACTTTGTTTGGGGCTACGAAGGCTGTTATCTTACAAAGGACAGTGTGGATTTGCCTGCATGTAAGCAACATTCTGAGCATTTAGTTGTTTACCCTATGCAAGGATTACTATTGCATTGTCTATGAGTGAATTAAAAACTTTAAATGGAAGGAAAAACGAAATGTTTTCCATTTGGTGTGAGCAGCAAATATACATGCTAACATGGCTGCCATAAATACCTGCATTTTTACCAAGAACTTTGACAGTCCTTTGTTGCTTGCCATTTTTTTTATGTTGCACCAATGAAATTATCTTTGCAGCAATTTAAAGATGTGTTGTTCTAAATAAAGTTTGAATGAGCACTGAAAAAGGCAGAAGGACGAAATGTATTTGCTCCGAAGAAATCATGAATGGCCCGTGAATATTCCGTGCCTGTTTTTGGAGCTTTAATATTTTCACGGGATTCACCCTCATGTTACCAGGACAAAGCACCTGTCCAGAGTTCGACAGCTGGGTGAAACCTTGGAGCTATATCTATATATATATATATATATATATATATATATATATATATATATATATATATATTATCTACTAGTGGTCGCCAGTAGATAGTTATAGTTAGGACCGAGTTCCCATAGGAAATCTGAAAATTCTATTTTGAATAACTTTGGCGCCGTTTGACGAATCTTCGTGACATTTTCAAAACTAATGGAGCGCTCCGCTCAGCTCCTACCCTGAAAGTCTCGGGGTGATTCGTCAAGCGGGGGCTGAGAAAAAAGGGGGGTCCCAAAACGCGTTTTCCCCATGCATTTTCCCATAGGACCTTTAGTCGAAGGTACAGTTCGAACGGCTGAACAGAATTACTTGAAATTTGGCAAAGAGGTAGTCCTCAGGTCAGGGATGTGCCTTTTGCATATATGGTGTCAATCTGTTCAGTAGTTTCTGAGAAAATTGCAGTTAAAAGTACATAAATATCTATATGCGCGCACGGTGCCGTGCGCGAGCGTAATTCTGATTGGTGGTTAGATGTCAGTCAACATTCGAATCGGTCGAAATCAGGAAGTGTCGGATGCCATTTTGTGTGTGGCAGTGAAAAAGGAAGGTGGAGAACGTGAAAAGGGGGCAGGGTAGAGAGTTCCTGACCCCCTAGCCTTTGTCAGGGGGTCCCTGAAGGACCCCGAAGGGTGAAAAAAACATTTTATTTTTTTTCCAAAAAATCGCGGGGTGCGCGCACGGTGCGCCCACGGCGGCAAAAAATTCATTAAAGAATTCTTATTTCCTGGGAAAAGGAGCTGAACAGGTATCAATTTTACTTGGAAATGGCAGAACAGCAGTCTACTTCAGGGAATGAGGAGGAGATCTGGATGCACTCAGAAGCATTGGTTCCTAGTAGTTTCTGTTCCAGAATCTTCAAACACCACACCCACTCCCCTCACTATTTCTTCTTATTTCCTGGGACAAGGAGCTGAACAGCTATCAATTTTACTTGAAAATGGCAGAACAGCAGTCTACTTCAGGGAATGAGGAGGAGACCTGGATGCATTCAGAAGGTGTCTTTCAGTAGAATGGCAATATGAAAAGAAAGATAGTTGTAAAATGGAGGCTTACATACTTTTTTTTTAATAAAAAGAACTCATTGGCTGTTTCAGACCATTCAACACTAAAAACTAGGCTGTATGTTTACATTTTTAAAAGCATGTTTTGTATTGGTTCAGAAAAATGTGTTCCCACAGAACATTACTTTGGATTTGCTGTTAGGTTTGAAAAGTCAAGCAATCTTGCTCTTTGGATTAGAAACATTGTGTGCTGAACTTCTGACCTCTTTGCTCACACCTGTGGTCCATGATCTGTTGGTATGCTAGCAGGCAGAAGTCATGTTGGGGGTAGGAATCATTTGGAAAGGGTTGAAATTTGCAACCAATAGAAATGTGTGTTTCCATTTAAAAGAAAGGTGGAGAATGTGAAAAGGGGGAATGGTAGAGAGTTCCTGACCCACTAGCCTTTGTCAGGGGGTCTCTGAAGGATCCCGAAGGGTGAAAAAAACATTTTATTTTTTTTCAAAAATTCGCGGAGTGCGGCAAAAAATTTGTAAAAAAAATTGAATTATCAAGTCTAAGAGTTTAGATGTTGGTTGGCTCTAAAAAGAGCCGTTGTGTTCATTGAGTGTTTTTTGGTACCTACAAGTAAGTACCGATGCACAGTCTAAAGTTCAAGAGGAAGACTCTGTTCCCTTCATCTGTGAAATGTACACCGTCTCCTCTATAAATGCCTTGCATGTTGTAACGCAAGTTGTTGTGGTATATAGAACCCATACCATAGTCTCTGAGGAAAGCAGAAACAGACTTATTGACGTGCTTTCTTGCTTTCTCAATCTACGGACAATATTGGTTGGACCAGTTCCACTTTTGCCGTTGGCATATATTAGAATATACAAAGGTAGTTTGTGGAAAAAGTGACATCAATTGCACAAAGGTGTCCTTAACAAGCATTTCCAGACCTACCCCAGTTAAAGTGCCTAGGTCATTTCCACCACAGTGCACAATTATAAGGTTAGGCTGTGGGAGATGTAGAAAGGATTTCACCAAAGGCATTAATTGGTGCCACTTTAACCCTCTCTGACCAATCCATTTAATGTCTACATTTGGCAAAGCAAGGTCTTTCACAATACCTCTTTTTTTCTGCATACTTTTCACTCCAGAAGACATAGCTATGACCTACAATCCACACTGTGAACATCTTTCAAGGAGATCTGGATGCACTCAGAAGGTGTCTTTCAGTAGAATGGCAATATGAAAAGAAAGATAGTTGTAAAATGGAGGCTTACATACTTTTTTTTAATAAAAAGAACTCATTGGCTGTTTCACACCATTCTACACTAAAAACTAGGCTGTATGTTTACATTTTTAAAAGCATGTTTTGTATTGGTTCAGAAAAATGTGTTCCCACTGAACATTACTTTGGATTTGCTGTTAGGTTTGAAAAGTAATGCACTCTTGCTCTTTGGATTAGAAACATTGTGTGCTGAACTTCTGACCTCTCTGCTCACACCAGTGTTCCATGAGCTGTTGCTATGGTAGCAGGCAAAAGTCATGTTGGGGGTAGGAATCATTTGGAAAGGGTTGAAATTTGCAACCAATAGAAATGTGTGTTTCCATTTGAAAAAATGTGGGAAGCACTGTGATTTGAAGTTAACATGTATATGTGAGAAAAAAGAGAGGGAAACATTGCCATTTGCTGGTACTGCTGAGAGGTGTACAATTCAGAGATTCTGGCTCTGATAATCTGCTGTGTGAGTGCCACATTTCTTTCTCAACTAACTACTTTTAAAGGTGAGTTATGAATTTGAGAGGGGATGTATGTGGTATAATTTTGATATAAATAATAGAAATGTGTTTCTTCTTTTAAAGTTGTGTTTTACATTTTATGTTTTGGAAGATATTTAACTGCCTTGAACTTGTAAGATATTATGGAGTATGTCTTCACCATAAGTTAAGGTGTACTGGTATCACTCAGGAATACTGTTTTATGCCTAGACTCACATCATGAGTCTGTGTGCACACAGGAGTTGTTGTCAGAGATTTAATTTGTGTTGCTCTTGTTCTGTAAGACTTGCACTCGTAGGAAAGGGGCAGCTTGTTTTCTTGAACTGTGAAGGTTAGCATTCAGCACAAATCACTATCTCACAGATGAGAGGCAAATGGTAACACATTTGAAAACAACATGGTAGATTTTCCTTCCACTCCTGCAATGGGTGAGGTGGTTCCTACATGTTCAAAACTCCAATTAACCCTTACCAAACATGTACTCTTACACACATATCTGCAGTCTTCATGCAGTTGTAAAAGTATCCATGCAGATCTCTCTTGCAACTGACAATACACAGTCTCCAGAAACACACTCTTTGCACACATGCAGCAGCTTCTCCTACACTCCCATGCATAATACTCAGCTCTGTGTTGTGTTTCAGATAGCAGTGTATAATGCAAACACATTCAACGTCACGAAGGCTCATTTCCTTTGCTCTACTCTAATCACTCACCCTGTAACACATGCTGATGGTCTCAAGTAGCTGTTAGGACATGTGCTCTTTTTTGCCTCTCTAAAATATAAGGGAAATGTGTGAGGCTGTCACAGTAATTATCACTTGCTCCATCCACAGTACTAAATGTGCTTTCAAATTGCCAAAGGAAATATCGTTTTTTGCCTAGAATCACACCCGCGTGTGTAGGGCCCGTAGCACTAGGGAAGTGTTGCCGTAGGGCGTATGCCATAGAGATACGGGACGTACCCGCGTATGTACGGCCCGTTTCACTATGGCGTATACCTACGGCAACACTACCCTAGTGCTACGGGCCGTACCTGCGTGTGTAGGGCCCGTAGCACTAGGGTAGTGTTGCCCTAGGCTAAGCCATAGGGCTACGGGACGTACATACGCGGGTACGAGCCGTATCTCTATGGTGTACGCCTACAACAACACTACCATGGGGATAGGACCAGTGTGTACATGTACCTGTGTACGGTCCTTGCACACACGCGTACTCCTACCCAAACCCCATATTGTGATACGACCGTACACACGCCCTCAGAGCGTGTGTACGGTGCGTTTCACAGCTTACACTGGTGATAGGAGGCGCACAGGAAAGGAATGGAGGTGTATGACTCGCACAAGGATGGACATCAAGTCATTGTCAGTGCAGTGCATCATGTGTAGGGCCTAGGTGTGTCAGGCAGTGAGCTGGCACATGCATCCTCATGTTTTAACCCAATAGTTGTGTGATGACCTGTGTACACATGTCATGTGTGATGGGGCACCATGTGGCGCACTTTCCCTTCACACTTTTTACATATGTGCATGTATTTCAAACTTGTCAAGCACTGCATCACTTGGATGGCACAGTCCCCAACACCCGCAAATGTCCCCTGATGCCAGGTACATGGATGATGACACCTGACATCTCACTACCAGCGTGCCACGATGTGACTATGTCATGTGTGTGTCATGTGTTCCCATGATCTTGCTGTTGGTGTTCCGTCAACGGCATCTGCTGTAGCTGCATCCAACATGTGTCTGTGTGTAGATGCCCATGTCACACTATTACGCACACCAGGACACATGTGGAATAACACGTGACGTGTGTCTGTATGCATCTAACAGGGACTTGCGAGCTTAGGACATATCAGCGTAGTCTCAATGTCTATGTGATCATATTTGACATGTACCCCCTTCATGGCAAGGTGTGTGGTCTGTCCTTTTTCCATTACATGTGACCTGTGCGTCTAGCTTGCCGGCAGCTGTCTGTATGAGATGACATCCTTCAAATGCACATATGTGGATGTATGTCACTCCTGTAATGTGTCTGGCTGTTCACTCACACTGGCCCACAGCTACTTTCAAGGCATGTCATGTAGACCTTGACAATCCATGTTTGTAGCTGGCTCTTGGTAGGAGTAGCACCTGGCTGGCATACGTGTGCAGGATGAATTGCACAGACCAGACTCTGTATGTGGCATATGTGTATTAGCTGTTGAACATGTGCTCAGTTCATTGACATTGGTGTAGTAATGTACTCAATCTTCGTTATTCCTTCCAATTTTCTGCAGGGCACTGCCTCTCCCCCGACCAATGCCAGACTTGGCTGCCATGAGGGAACGTGACTGCATACGCCGCTACCGATTCCCCCAACGGTTAATTGTGGACCTGACAAACAGGCTGGCACCACACCTCCAACCGCGACACAGTTATCCGACTGCGCTGACCCCCAAGATGAAGGTGATGGCAGCCCTACATTTCTTTGCCACCGGTACGTTTCAATTGACCATTGCTGATGTGGGTGGCATGTCTCAGACCATGTTCAGCCGTGTCCTGCATGATGTTTTGGAAGCCATGTTGGAGCACCTGGATGAATTCATCCATTTCCCAACTCGTGAGCAGTTGACAGGTATCAAGGGTGAGTTCTATGCCCTGGGAGGGATGCCCCATTTAATTGGGTCCATTGATGGGACACATATGGCTTTGATAACCACCACAGGCACAGGAGGTAGCCTTCCGTAACCGTAAACATTACCACTCCATTAATGCCCTTGTGGTGTGTCTAGCTAACATGGTGATTTCCCATGTCTGTGCACGTTTTCCAGGGTCAGCACAAGATGCCTACATCATGAGGCGTAGCAGGGTGCCAGAAATGATGCTGCAGCTGCACAACGAACGAGCATGTCTTGTTGGTGAGTAGACTATGTTTGTCCAGTATTCAGCGCTATCTTAGTATGTGACGGCATCTCCTGATCCACTTCTTTACATGATGTTTCCATGTAGGGGACTCTGGCTATCCCAACATGCCATGGCTGGTGACGCCTCTCCGCAACCCGAGAACAGCTGCAGATCACAGTTTCAACAACGCCCATGGGTAGACCAGGCGAGTGATTGAGGGTACGTTTGGCCTCCTGAAGAGCCGATTCCGGTGCCTCCACAAGACTGGCGGGTCCCTCCGATATGCACCGGTGAAGGTCTGCAAAATCTTCCTCGTGTGCTGCATGCTGCACAACATGGCAGTGGAGAAAGCTGTGCCACTCATCCTGGATCCCGATGAGCAGGAACATCCACCCGTGGAGGATGACGGCCTTGGTCATGAGGCAAGTGAGGAGGAGGAGGAGGAGGAGGAGGACATCCGGTGTCATCTCATACGCAACTTCTTCTCATAATGGTGAGTCCCTGGGTCTGAGTGTGCCCGCTTTGAGCCTTGTGTGGCATGTGTTGCAATGTGTGTGTCCAGCTGACTGTATGCTAAGTGACTTTGAGGTGTGTGCTGATGTGTCACTCGAGTGCTGATGTCATTCCACACATTTTAGCTGACACACTCAATTGACAACTGGCATGGTGTCAACCTTATTCCTGTAGAGTACATGACCATGCATGCGGATGACTATTTTTTTCCTGACTTCTTGTGTGTCTCTCATCCCCAGGTATTTGCACATGCTGTCTGCTCATGGCATCGTTGTGCTCCGGCTATTCCTCATGAGTAATGCAACGTGTGCTGAATCAGCGTTACATGCACGGACATGGTGAAAAGTCTCCTTTGGGTAAGGATTGCAGCAAGGCTTTTTGGGTGTGGTAGTTGTTTGTAATGTGTGGGCACTGCTCCTGTGCAGGTTATGTTACTATGCATACATGTCGACTCACCATGGGGCACATGATATGTGGCATGACTCACATAAATTGATAGTCACACTTCGTGACAGTCATCTGTTATGGGATTGTGGTTTGTGATGGAGGCATCAATGTATGTAAACCTTCCCTCTGAAACATACGGGAGGCTACGGGTGGACATATTGCGGGACATCCCCATATGATGCTCAATGGGGAATTGCAGCCTCTCCGTGTTCAGCAGGGGCTGTTTGGCTCAACCCTTCACTTGTGTGGCAGTACAATGGATTTTCAGCATCTGTGGTGCAAAGGGGGTGTCCGGTGTAGGTCCCACATGTTAATCCAATAGACCTGTGAGTCTGTTAATGTTGATGCTTTTGCATAGGTGTGAGCCTGAGTAATAAAGGTGTTCCTCAGCCTCCAAGGTGCCTCATCTCTGTTAATGCAGGTCTCTTGCCACTGTGCATGCGGCATCTCTGGCATGGTTGTCAAGGATTGTGCATATGAGTCTATGTGTAGATTAGCAACCTGCATGCTGTTCTTCATGTATTTGATTCTCTATTGTGCATGATGTCCATGGCTGTGTATGTGTTTTGGCATGTTAGTCCCCCCCCACGGGCCGTCAACACCTTCTGGGGTGTGTTTCCTGTGCGCAGCTTGGCCTTCAGTTTCATGATCCGGTGTCAGTCATCTTTGGTGATTGTGCATCCTTTGTCTCTGGGTGTGCCATTGCAAACCGGTTACTCCTTCCTTGACGTACACCTGTTGCAGTAGTCCTTTCTTACATCCTAGTCTTTGTGTGGATATTGTGGCATAATTCCCAGGACATGCCGCCTGCTGTTGCAGCCACTGCAGCAAGGGCACACATAGTTTCCAGATTTGGCAACACACACACATCAAAGGTGCTCCTCCCTCCCTCCCTAACACATTAATTTGGCTGTCTTCGGCTTGTCTGTGCCACAGTTGCGGCCACGCAGTACCAAAGGCTGGACCGTCTGCACATGCAACGTGCACATTGCACGACCCTCATGTCCTTGAATGACCCACATCACACTACAGTGTGATGTTGCAGCCACCCTCCAAGCAAGGTCCATCCACACATCTCCCGCCTGCTCTCAGGCATGCACTGAGCGCACACACAACACCTTTGCATGATGAGTGTGCAACTCCGACTGCCTACACAGCGCTGCCACGCCTTTCAGGACCTGTCACACCCACCAGGTCATGTCCCTCCTACTCCCCACCGGATCTGTACCCCTGCAAGGCCATGGGAGTGGGACTCAAGGCTTCTGCATGTAGTATGCTTTCGTCGTGAGGCACATGGCACAGGTATCATCTTTCAGCGTGTCAATCTACAATGTGTCCAGGACCCCTCTATCCACCATCAAATGCGCACACGCCCTCATCATCAACTCGTATGCCATTGACAGCCAGGCGCTCCTCACCCTCACCAAGGACACAGACATTTCCAGTTCCAATATTCAAGATTGCATGGGATCCATAGATGAATGGCAGAACAGCAGACACCTGAGGCTGGACTGGTACAGGACTGAGGTCAACATCTGAGGATTGTCCCCTTACAGCTGGCTCAACTGCTTGTGTCCCACCCACAGAGGCCCCGCACAGGCACCCAGTGTCCACACACACAAGATGTTGTGCATCATGGATTGCTTGCTCTAATTTGCCATGGTAATCACCAGCATCTGTACCTCACACTGGAACACCCTCAGCATTATCCACATGATCCCCAGATAGATCCACTCCAAGGTAAGACGGACCATCCCCCAGGTCCACGACAACATCTGTGTCAAATACTGCCCTGCCCTCTACGGAGCAGCCACATCCAAAATCAGGGACACTTGTCCACATCCAGGCTGCATCTGCACACCTCAGCGTCAACATCCCGCGCCCCAGCCACATCACCGTCCAGCAGAGATAGCTGCAATGGATCACTGTGTGCTGCAGGATGACCTTCAGACTCCTCACCCACACTCAGGAGGCAGGCCACAACCCTGACCCAAAACCAACCTTGTACCACTGTCATCCGAGACCCCGTAGTGCCATCTCCGTGCATCCAACCTTGACCTGGCCACAATTCTTCTGATCCACCGTACTCCTGCATGCAGGACATAGTTCTCCCACCTGGGTACACATACCTGGGACTCCCTCCCCGGGAACCTCCAAATGAGGCATGACCTCTACACCTTAATGTTACTCTTCCAAATAGGTGTGTCCTCACAGTTTCCCTAGCACCCCCTCAGCAGCTTGAGGCCATCACAGGTGAATATTGTGCTCCATGTCTGCATTGAATGATACATTGTGACACATGTGTGTCCTGTACCAGACTCCGTTCCCAGGGTATGGATGTGTGGAGTTAGTTCAACACTCAGGCATAGTTTGACATTTACACACACATATGTTGGTGAATGATGCCACATGACAGCAACATCTCATGTCAAACTTAAGTATTTATTTTTGGTGGGGTAAGTCTTTTGGTGGATGAAGTAAGGTGCTCTACCGGGTGCATGGAATCCAAAGTTCACAGGGGGAGATGACATCCTTGTCAGTTGGAGTCATCAGAGTCCAGACCACAGTGTTGGTCATCATTGGTCAGACTGTGACCAGCAAGTCCATGTGGCAGAGAATGTCATTGGGTGAGGTGGTGCTGTTGCGCCAGAGGGCCTGGTGCCAGGCCAGGTGACCTGGGAGATGTGGATGGTCCGCTGACTCTCACGGTCTTTCCCGTGGACGACCCACCTTCCTCCGGGGACCCTCAGATGCAGGCCTTGACGATGTCTGTGATGCTCCGTCGGAGGAATCCTCCTCCTCCTCCTCCCTCCCTGTGGCTGGTGCTGGTCTTCGCCTGGTGTCACAGGGAGGGTTGCCCATGTTGTCGGCAATCTGACGGAGTGAACGGCTCATGTCCGTTTGCACCGCCAGGAGCTCAGCCAGTCTTGCCTCCATCCGTCCTTGGTGTTGTTGTTGACTGGCATGTTGCTCGGCCTGCAGGTTCTTAATCTCGTTGAGGGTCGCCACTACCTGGCTGATGCCCCTGGTGTCACGCCGGTATGTGTCCAGGATGTGGCGCATGTGTGCTATACCGGTTCCCTCAGCTGGCTGGTCAGGTTCTCGCCTCCGCCTGCCTCCACTCCCACCACCCCTGCCCACACAAGCCGGGCCTGCCTTTGTGGGCACGTCGGGTCTACGGGACCCCTGAGGGATGGCATTAGCGTGGTCGTCTGCCTCCTCCTGGGTGCCCGGAGAACCTTGTCCCTCCTGGTCAGACTGGCTGTGTTCGGTGCGAGCAGGGCTCCTGGGTGTCTCCTGGGATGTGGCAGGAATGGGGGTGGTGGTTGGCACAGATGTACCTGATGCAGGTGCTGCAGGGGCTTGGGCGCCAGAGGGGCCAGGTTGGTCGGGGTCATCCACGGAGTGGTGAGAGTCGTCGCTGCCGGTGGGGTCATCTTCACGCTGAGCCTGGAACTGTGATTGTTCCCCCCATTGTTGGGGGGAGGTCGATGACGTTGCCCTGTGTGTGAGAGAGAGACAATGTTAATGCTGTTTCATGCCACATCCATGTTTCATACATATTCAAGTAGTCACAGTTCCTCCAGGTGGTTGGATGTGCCTAGCATTCCTCTCAATGTCCACTTGGGGATGGGCATGTTGCGGGGGACAGATTGGTATGTGCTCCTGAGTGTTTGCCAGTAGTTTTTTTGCTAGTATGCTTATTTGGCTATGGATTGGTCTTGTTGTGTCACATGTCAATTGTGAGAGTGGGTAAATCCGTTGCCTGCCCCGGGGGTGTGTGTGTGACCAGGCCTGTAGTTGTGTGTAGTGTGATTTGTCATTGGGTCTCCCAGGTGATGTGTCTGTCCCCTCATGGTGCATGCTGGCATGACAGTGTGTGTGAGTTCCTGTGCTGGGTATGTGAGCTAGTGGAGTTGTTGTTTGAGTGTACAGTGGTCATAGGAGGGCATTGTGCTGCCTACAGCAGGGCCAAGTGTCAGCTACCTTGTCATTACTTTGCCAGTCCCTGTGCATTGGGCATGGTGCATGGGTATGTACCTAGGCCATATGAGCTGTGGGCATTGGTGTCTGGTTCTGAGTTGCACAATGTGTTGTGTGAGCCCCACCCTCCCAGCATCCCGGACATCCAGTCTTGGGTTTGTGGTTGGTGTGGCCTGGGACATGACATTGTCTTTGTTGTGAATGGGGCATGGAGACGTTAGTGGCATGAGCATGGTTTTTAGGGTGTGGTTGTGTGCGGTGAGGGCTTTGGGGTAGGTGCGTGCATTTGTTGTAGTTGGGGTGTGGATGCCATTCGCCCCATGTTACGTGAGTTGTTTGTGTACTCACCAGGCTCTGCGACTCCTTCGACTCCGTGTACTCCCACCGGCAGAAGCGTGGCCCTCACCTTCTCCTCCCAGGGATGGTAATGTACGGGTCTGCGGGGCAGCCCGCCTCCAGTGATGTTACTCTGGGCGTATTCCTCATTCATCTTCCTCTTGACTGCCCTGCGCAGATCGTACCACCTGGCTTGGCATTCATGCCTGGTCCTTCGGATGGGCGCAACAGCATTCACCTTATCGACGATCCTCTGCCACAGGCTGGTTTTTTGGGCTATGCTGGTCTGTCTGACCAATGTTCCAAACAGCTGTGGCTCGACTCTGATGACTTTGTTGACAAGGAGCTCCAGCTCCGCCGTACTGAACTTTGGATTCTTATCAGTGGGCATGGTGTGGGGTGTGGGTGTGGATGGTTGTGGGTGTGTGGGTGTGAATGTGAGGGTATGTGTGTGAAGGTGAAGAGGGGGTGTTTGTGAAGGAGGTTGTGTGAAGGTGTGTAACTGAAGGTGTAGTTTAGGTGTGAGTAAGGTGCGAGTAAGGTGCAGTTGTTTGTCTGTGGTGTCTGTGAGCAGTGGGTCTGTTGCAATGGCTCATGGGTTGTGTGTGTGGGCCCTTTTTATTGGTCCAATTTTTGGGTGTGGCTGTGTTTGAATTTGTGGTGGGTGTGTTATAAGAGGTGGTTGTGATTTGGTCCTCTGTTTGGAAGTTTGGATGTGGCAGGTCAGTCATAGAGATGTATTGTGTCATGTTGACGTGTTTTGTGGTGTTGTGTGAGTCAAATTGACCCTCCTTGTGTTGTTTTACTGTGTCCTAGTTCTGTACGAGTCTTTTTCGCGTAGGTACGGTCCGTACATACGCGATGCTGGGTGAGGGTGCTGGGGTATGGTGTTGGGGTGCGGCGCGTACCGGTGCGGGGCTGTGCTACGGTGTGGGGTGCGGCGCATACAGGTGCGGGCTGTGCTACGGTGTTGGGGTACAGTGCGTACAGGTGCGGGCTGTGCTACGGTGTTGGGGTATGGTGCGTACAGGTACGGACTGTGCTAGGGTGTTGGGGTACGGTACATACAGGTGCGGGGCTGTGCTATGGTGTTGGGGTGTGGCGCGTACAGGTGCGGGCTGTGCTACGGTGTTGGGGTATGGTGCGTACAGGTGCGGGCTGTGCTAGGGTGTTGGGGTACGGTGCTTACAGGTGCGGGGCTGTGCTACGGTGTTGGGGTGCGGCACGTGCATGTGCGGGCTGTGCTACGTTGTTGGGGTGCAGCGCATACAGGTGCGGGCTGTGCTACGGTGTTGGGGTACGGTGCGTACAGGTGCGGGGCTGTGCTAGGGTGTTGGGGTACGGTGCGTACAGGTGCGGGGCTGTACTACAGTGTTGGGGTGCGGCATGTACAGGTGCGGGCTTTGCTACGGTGTTGGGGTACGGTGCGTACAGGTGCGGGCTGTGCTACGGTGTTGGGGTACGGTGCGTACAGGTGCTGGCTGTGCTAGGGTGTTGGGGTACGGTGCGTATAGGTGCGGGGCTGTGCTACGGTGTTGGGGTGCGGCGCGTACAGGTGCGGGGCTGTGCTACGGTGTTGGGGTGTGGCGCGTACAGGTGCGGGCTGTGCTACGGTGTTGGGGTGCGGCGCGTACAGGTGCAGGCTGTACTACAGTGTTGGGGTACGGTGCTACGGTTTTGGGGTACGGTGCGTACAGGTGCGGGGCTGTGCTACGGTGTTGGGGTGCGGCGTGTACAGGTGCGGGGCTGTGCTACGGTGTTGGGGTGCAGCCTGTCCAGGTGCGGGCTGGGCTACGGTGTTGGGGGACGATGCGGAGGGGGGGGTACGGTGCTGACATGTGTGGGGTGAGGGGGGCTGTACGACTCGTATTCGGGCACAAGTTTACCCATGTACATGTAGGCTACAGCGTTCGCTCCGTACGGGGCCTTTTACATGCGGTTGTGTATTCGGACGGGCGGTACGGATCGTACTAGCGCGCTCAGACTTCTGTTTTACGATTTGCACGTAAAAATGAACAGCTCTCTATCGGATACTTTTCCCGACGCTATTCGGACGTAAAATTTTACGGCTCCCTCTCGGACCATTTTCCCGACGCAATTCATATGTATTTTTCACGTACGAATCGTACTTCGCAGTTTGTACGGTACTTGTACGATTCGTACGTAAAAATATACGAATACGAGTCGGACGGAAATTCTTTTAACGGATCGAAATCGGCACCTTGTTGTTCCTTTTTATCTGCAAATGTTTTGTAGACAACCAAGCTTTGTCTCCTATGGCATACGAAGGTTGTGGAGTTTGATGTAAGTCTTCTAAGCGTTTTTGACTTTGTTTTGCTTTTGCCGATTGAAACTGGGCTTGTTGCTGAATGGATATTACATTAGTTACATAATCACCTATAGATGAAATCATCAAGGGAGATGAGAATTGTCCTGGAATATTCTTTGGGTGGAATCCATGTGCACAAAAGAATGGTGACATACCAATAGATGAACGTTCCATATTATTATAATCAAATTCCACAGCCCATAAAATGTCTGAGCATTCTTGGTCACAATTTGCCAACATACAACGCAAATAGTGTTCAATGGTTTGATTTGTGCGTTCAGTTAAACCAACCGTTTGAGGGTGATAACTTGAGGAGCTACGCACTTCTATGTTTAATGATTTACTCAAGTTTTGCCAAAAGTGGGAAATAAATTGAGAGCCCCTGTCAGATATAACGATAGACAGGATTCCATGTAAACAAATGATCTCCTGCATAAATACCTGAGCCCTTTCCGCTGCTGAAGGGAGTTTCTTTAAAGGTATTAAATGAGCCATGCGTGTAACCAGTTTTGGTAAGAGGAAGTTCTACGATAAAGTCAAGGGAGACAGTATGCCAGGGATTTGGAGGTATTGGTAAAGAATGTAACAAACCATTAGGGGCTTGATGTAAAGATTTATTTTGAGTACATATGACACACGTATCAGCACATTCCTGAATGTCAATAAACATGGAAGGCCACCAAAATCTCAGTTTAATTAATTGGTAAGTCTTTGTAATGCCAGGAAGTACAGACAAAGGGGTAAAATGATGCAGTTGTATAACTTGATTTTTTTATGATTTTGATGGTACAAATATTTGGTCATTCATAAACAACACATCATCTTTCCACTGGAGTGTTAGAGACAATGCATGCCATTCCAGTAACGTCTTTGTTTTTAATTCCTTTTGTATTTCTAACACCACATCTTTATTAGTGATGCTGGCTTGAAAGCAATGTGTGGATAAAATTACCTGTAATTCCTCTTGCTGTTTATAAATCTCATCATCTATGCCAATGCGTTATAAGGCATCCGCTTTATTGTTTTCTTTTCCTGGCCGATATGTGATAATAAAATTGTAATAATTAAAAAACAACGTCCAATGAAGTTGACGAGCAGAGAGATCTTTAACGGATCGCAAAGTTTGGAGATTACGATGATCTGTATAAATTGTTTTCGGGTGTCTTGCCCCTAACAAGTAGTGATGCAATTTTTCAAAGACTGCTTTTATGGCCAATAATTCCCTGTCATCAATAGCATAATTTTGTTCAGCGAGGAACAGTTTTCTGGAATAAAAAGCTATGAGATGCATTTGTCCAGTGTCTTTATGCCTATGTGACAAAATTCCCCCCAAAGCGAACTGTGAAGCATCTGCCTCAACAATGAATGGGCGAGAAGGATCAGGATGCATCAGTATAGGTACTGAAGTGAATTGTCTTTTTAATGCTTGAAAGGCTTTTTCTGCTAAGTCATTCCATTCAAATTTTACACCTTTGCAGAGAAGCTTAGTGATTGGGGTTATAGTTGGATAAATCACCTATAAAAATTGACAAATCCAAGAAAACTTTGGACTTGTTTAACAGAAGAAGGACTTGGCCAGGTACGTCCTGATTCTATCTTTTTTTGGGTCCATGTCTATTCCTGAGGGACTAATAATAGATCAAAAAAGTCAGCCTTTGAAGTGTGAAACATGCTTTTCTCTAATTTGACATAAAGAATTTCATAAAAGCTGTTGAAGAATGGCTCGTACTTCTTGTACATGATCAGTTATGGATTTAGAATAGATTAGCATATCGTCTATATACAGTACACAACAGATATCCAAGAAGTCCCGCAAAACATCATTTATAAAAAATCGAAATTCAGTAGGAGCATTGCAGAGTCCGAAGGGCATGACTTGATATTCAAAGAGGCTGAATTTTGTGCGAAATGCCATTTTCCATTCATCGCCCTCGCGAACCCATACAAGATGGTATGCTCCACGTAAATCAAGTTTTGTATAAAGGGTTGCATCCTTAATTTGGTCTAACAAGGTTGGTATTAAAGGAAGAGGGTATCAGTTTTTATTGGTCACATTATTCAAAGCGTGATAATCTATACATGAGCGTAACTCACCCCCCTTCTTGGGTATATTAAGGAAAGAGGAGATGAGACAGGAGATTTAGAATGTCTAATAAAACCATTGGCAAGGTATTTATCTAAATATGTTCTTAAATACTCATTTTTGTTCTCGGTGAGGGCATATATCCAGCTGCACTGCAAAATTGCCCCAGGTCCCAAATTTAAACGCCAATCGTATCTCTATGTGGTGGTAATGTGTTTGCCTTCTTTTTGTCAAAGACATCCAAGAGACCCGAATATTTTTGGGGAACACCATCAAGGATTAATACACTTTTTGAATTTTTGGAGAAATCGTAACCTTGTACAAGATGTTCCATTGCCTTGTGTTGAAAACAAACCTTACGGCAATGATTGGAATCAAACAATACTATTTTCTTTAGCCAATCAATCTTGGGGTTATGTTGAACCAACCATGGAACTCCTCAAATGAGGCGAAACTGGGGTGCATCAATAATATCGAAAGTGATATGTTTACTGTGATTTGTGGAACACATCATGACGAGGTTCTCGGTATGATGTTGTATTTAACCTGATGGTAATTCTTTACCATCTCCAGCCCTTACAATTTCTGGTCTAGATTTTGCTAGTATTTTTAACCCTAAGTCAATTAAGGCGTCTACGGACCATGAATGTGCATCATTGTCTAAGGATTTTAATGTTAATCGAATACTAAGATGATGAAAGGCGACTTCGGGAGCTGTGGGGGCCAAACTAGAGAGTTCCCTCGACAAACTGACCTCATCTTTCGTCGAGCTTTTTAGTTTTCTGAATGTTGAACCGCGACCACCTCAGTTGTCTTTGGTTTACTTTTATTTGAATGGGTAGGAAATTTGTTTACAAAATGTCCAGTCTTTCCACAATAAAGACATTGATTTAATTTTCGGAGTTTATCTTTTTCCTCTTTAGTGAATGGTCTCTAATTGTCCCAATTTGCATTGGCTCCCCCATATTGAGTTTACTATTGGAATACATCTTGGTGCTATTCCTTTCCTTAAACAGCAACATCTTATGTTCTGTTCTACCTTGTTCGTCTTTTCGTTCTGACAAATGATGGTTTAATTTTACTACCAGATCGATGAACTCACTACAGTCATCTGGTGGGTCTAAGATTTGAGTTACCATGTCCTTAAGCTCATCTCGTAACCCTCTATAAAAGAGGGATACACGTTTTTCTTCAGTCCATTCAGCTTCTATTACTAACCTCTTAAACATGGAAATATAATGGAGTAGGTCATTTTTAAATTGAATAACTCATTTTCTGCAGATTGCACAAACACATGTTTGGTAAACAGTTTTTTTTAATTGTATCTTTAAACTGTCTAAAATCAAATAAGAGTGGATCATCTCGCTCTACTAAACGAACTGACCACAACGCTGTGTTTCCTACATAAGCCAGAATAAATGCCACCTTAGTAGAATCATCAGGAAAGGCTGTTAGTTTCGCTATGAAATGTAACTAACACTGATTAGGAAAATGGTAAATGTACTGCTATCCCCATGAAATCTTTCTGGGGGTGCCAATGGAACAGAGAGAGGGGTAACGAGTTATGACTTGCATCTGCGTAGGTGAAGTGGTTGTAGTGCTATGTAACGTCTGAGTTACAGGCTAAAAGCTAGGTGGCTTGAGGAGAGGTTTTTGCGTTGAGGGAAAACTCCAAGCTGAATGCCCTTGCATGTTACTTTGGAAAGCAGAGAGGTCTCTGCGTGACTTAATGTCAGCTAAGATGGTGGCAATTTCCTGCAGAGATATTTGCTGAGATTGATCCATGGCATCTGGGCAAAACGTTTTACATGGGCTTAGCCTTCTGTCAGACCAACCATGCACTCTTACCTTAAATGTGCGCAGTTGAGTTTCGCAAAGACGTTATGGACCAACTTCCCAGTACCCTACCTTATAACCAGTGTGTCTCTTTCCACTAGAGCTGCGCAATAGGTTACAAAGAGGAGGGCCGGATACTGGACTCTGATGGGCTCTTGTTGTGGACCTGTGAGGCAACAAGATCTTATTAACCTTGGCGTATCTGTTGTATTTTGACGCACATCTAATCTCTTCCCTCCTTCCTAATTAGTATAACTATATTGGTTACATTTTCCTACCTGCGAACTTGAGACGGTGGGCACTGCGTCATAGTAGACTTGTGATGGTTGGATTTTGTCACTGTGATCATTTGTTTAATGAGGGGCGTGTTTTCAGGCAAAGTATTCTTCAGTCTTCTTTTCCTGAAGAAATAAATAGCAAATTATTTCTATGAACTATGTACTACCAGGAATTTATTATACTATATTGTCTCATGTTTTTTCTTTTTAAACACTTACTTTTCAAAGTTACCCCTGACGTGTTCCATCACTAGGACAAAATAAACAAAAGAGAAAATCAAACAAAACACTCTGCATTGTAACTTGCAACAAGAATATAATGCCTTAATTACTAAAAGTCTTTATCTTGAATAATGCTGTTGTTGTTGTAGTACTTTATTCGACATTAGCAAAAAATGTCATAAAAGTGCATCATAATGTATATAAAAAAGTTCATCACAATGTATATGAAAACATTTTAAAATAGACCATACTACAGCAACCAACTAAAATTCATATGAAATTAAAAAGAATAAAAAAGTCATATATGCTCAAGTTATATTCACATGACCTCTGACATTGATGTTGTAAGCAGAAAAAGGTTGCAAAATCAAGTGGGTGGATGGTATTCTTGCAGATGATGCACCTTAAGCAACCTACGTCTTAACCTCCAAGCCCAACCCAGATACTTGGCAGTCCCGCAGATTACACTTTGGACAGTTGTGTCGTATGTCAGAATGCGCAATGCTGCCCTTGCAGACCTTATGCCCAGATTTTTACAAACAGGTTTAAGCCACCTTAGTCTGGGATGCCTGTATGCCTGGCAAGCAAACATAAAGTGGCCGATGGACTCGGTGGGCGAAGCACAGCCAGGGCAACCTGTTGGGTGCGTATTTACCTTGTTCCAACTAAATTGGAAATCATAGAGAGGAAGGGTACCATACCGGAGCTTGAGGTATAATGATCGGTCGTGCGGTGATTCAATAAAATCCAGAAAAAGCTCCAATTTAGGAGCTGGTTTCATATCTAAAAAACGCACAGTGAGGACACCATCCTGGCTTCTTAATTTTTCGGCCATAACACAATCCCAGTAGATTTTTTTTAGCATTAGTTTGGGGGGTGGGACCTGGGTCACCCACGCTTCTTCCAAACCAATCTTCTGCAGTTGTTTTTTCAAATTTATTATCCAGGGGATCTTGTGGTCTGCTCCCAAGTTTAATAACTCATCTAGGGCTAAGGCAAAGTGGTGGAGTTGGGGGGACCTTCTAATCCTCGACCAGAATAGGAGGGGACGCAGCCTAGCCACGTCACTGATGTTATGTCTGCCAAAGTCGCTGCGAAGTGGAGCTAGTGGGGTAGACAGGGGGAGAGAGACTAGATCTCTAAAGAACTTGTTCTCAGATCTAATTAGCTCTGTCAAGTTTTCAAAGCCCCACAGTTCCGCCCCATAGAGGGCTGATGACAGTGCCTTCCCCTCATAAACCTTAACAGCCGCCGCTATTGGCCTACTGTGTGAGAGCCTCTGGTGTTTCGATATTGCCCCTATAGCTCTTTTATGGGCGAGGAGCATTTTGGAAAGATGGGGGGCCCATTTGAGCTTATTGTTGACCCTCACTCCAAGGTAATCGAAAGCATCCACTAACTCAAGTGTGGTACCGTTGAGGTGGATGTTATTCCTAAAAATTTTTGAGGGTGAGAGCGCCATCAGCTTAGTTTTTGATGTATTTATTTTCAGCCCCCTGGTGTCGCAGAACTGGGAGAAACGGGACAACAGTGTTTGTAAGCCCATGGGGCTTTTCGAAATCAAGAGAGTATCGTCGGCGAAGAGCAGGGTAAATATTTTTTCCCCGCACAGGGTCGGAGCATCGACCCCGTCGCCTCTCAAATGGTCTGCCACACCATTTATATAGAGAGAGAACAGGGTTGGTGCCAAAACACATCCCTGTCGCACTCCTTTCTCGACTGAGATACTCTCTGTAAGTTGTCCCTGCAAACCCCACCTGACTTTGGCGAAATTGTCTGCGTGGAGGCGTTTAAGGAGGTTCAGGGTTAGGGGAGGGATTCCCAAATCAAGTAGTACCTGCCACAGCTGTACTCGTGGGACCAGGTCAAAGGCTGTTTTTAAATCAATGAACGCCAAATAAAGGCTGCCTTTTTCGATGACCACAGATTTCCAGTAGATGGTACAAAATCTAAAGACCTGGTCAATGGTACCTACTCCCTCCCTGAAACCCGCCTGCAGATGACTCAAGATATCCTCCTCGGCTATCCATGCCTTGATCCTGGTTAGGAGGACTCTGCCAACCACTTTTTGAATTACATCGATTAAACTAATCGGTCTGTAGTTGGCAGGGTCCCCTCTATCGCCTTTCTTATATATGGCCACCACCTCCGCCCCCTTCCAGGAGTCCGGAATTGGGCACCCTAGGGCTAATTTTTTAAGAAAGCGCAGGATAAATTCGGCCCAAAGGTCTTTTTCGTGAAGCAGTAAGTCACCTGGGATGCCGTCAGGGCCAGCTGCTTTGCCCGGGGCAATCATATTTATTGCAGAGATGACCTCAATCAGAGCAAAGTCAGGCTCCTGCTCAGTGGCTTCCGAATACTCTGATGCAAGCTCCAGCTCCCCGCGGCCCACTGTATCACAAGATGAGTAAAGATTTGAAAAATGTGAATACCATTGGGAACCCGTTATGTGGCATGGTATTGGATCAGCCCCACCCCTCATAGCAACGTTTACAAGATTCCAAAAGTGTGATGAATCTTTTAATAGGGCTGCGGCCTTTAAGTCTTGCCAATGGGATTCATCCCACAGGCGCTTTGCCAACCTTATGGTATTGTAATACATTTTCCGGGCGTTAATGATGAGTGAATGATCCTTGGATTTAATAGCTAAGGATAGCGACTGTCTCATGACCCTACAGTCATGTGAAAACCAAGGATTTTCTGATTTTGGAGGGGGCTGCTTTGAATCCCCCTTCACCTGTGCCACAAAAAAATTTCCGACCCTTCCTATCGTTTGTTGGTAGATTTTTAAGGGATCAACAGTAGGGAGGGTCTTCGAGTGGCAACTGGTGAGTAGGTCCATTGCTGCAATACCATCTTTAACTAAGGATCTGATTTTACCTAGATCCAACTCACGCTTTGCCACCCTGGGCCACTTGAGTCGTCTGTTACAGTTTGTTAGGGCGACCTCTCTAGCCCCGGGCCTCTGTTCATCCGAGTGCTCGGTGAGAATGATGGCCAGGTCCCTCCTGAGTTGTAAAAACAGAGGATTATGGTCGCTCTCAGACCTATCAACCACTATCATGTCAACCAAATCTGGCCAGATGTCAATGCTCAGAAGGATATAATCAATACGTGAGGGGGCTCTAGTTCTCATAAATGTAGGGGCGCCTGAGCCGTCTGAATTTGTGCGGCAATTTGTTGCCCTCAAGTTAAACTCCAGGGTTAGAGCATTTATTTGCACAGCTCTTTTGGACCAGTTCTTCAGTGGTGGAAGGGTTAGTTGGGGTATACCTTGTTTGGAATCAATGTCACTAAAACCCAGAATGTCATCGCAGCTCAGGGGCTCGAAAGTGCAATTTAGGTCCCCGGCAACTATGACACCCGCCTTGGGGGAAATTGAAGAGAGTTCCGGCTCAAGAGCTGAGATAGTTGGACTTACTTGCCCCCCAGGAGTACCCCTAGCATAAATATTGAATATTTCAAGGGAGGGCTGCTGGGCTACCCCTTTGATGGAAATATGCAAAAGGTCCTGGGAAATGATTGAGTGCCGTTTAACTGTCCAGTTCAAACTAATACTGATCCAGATTAAAAGACCCCCGGAAGGTCGACCTCTTATGGATCTAATCGCGGGAACAAAAAAGGTAGGTTCTTTTCTTTAAGTTTTGTCTCACAACAAATGTCCAAACATGTTCTTCTTTTTGTAAACAACATTCCAAAAATTGTCTTTAAGTATTCATTCAAACGCTCTAACAGTCATTACTGTCTTGCGATGTGCGCCGTAAATGAAGCAAAACCACATAACTTTCATTTTCTTTTTCTCCACAGGTCTGAAGCTGAAATAGAGTCAAAATGCTGCTGCATAGCCGAGATGTCATCTGAGGAGAAAATGGGAGCCGAAGAGGTGCCAGATCGATGTCCAGGGAGGGCATCCCTGGATACCAGCTCTCTCCCTGACAACCGGCGGAAGGCTAAGCAGCTTCCAGAAGTCGGGTGTGGCATTAAATAGTAGTGCCACACCCAAGATGGCCACTACGCTGACGTACGCTCTGTGTGACGCGGCGTGCAGCGTTGCTCAGTCCTTTCCTTTAACTAAGCTGTGACACGGACAAGAAGCTTGAATTTGGTCCGAGTTAAAGTTCCTTTTTACCTTGCGCAATTTCTGCTATGACCAATCCCTGCATTTTGCAAATGTCTACATCGTATGGCTTTTAAAGTCTGCAATTAAAACCCTAACACAGGAATCTCCTCTGTGAATGAAAAACGCTTGTGCTCTTTATTCTACCTGACATGTCTTTACAGTGAAAACACTCGTGCTCATTTATAAAACATGAATACAGTGCTGAAACAAAATAGGACGTAAATTGCAATCACAGCCATATTCATTTTAAACATTACACATAACCGCACAACCCATCGTGCTGGTTGCACGGGATAGGGGTGGGCTTTTAATATATTAATGACTCTGCGATTTAAGATTTGC
The DNA here is from genome assembly GCF_964204655.1 of Triturus cristatus. Classification (NCBI taxonomy): domain Eukaryota; kingdom Metazoa; phylum Chordata; class Amphibia; order Caudata; family Salamandridae; genus Triturus; species Triturus cristatus. Next base: position 922,421,449 of record NC_140593.1, on the reverse strand, counting down.
AGAGAAATCATGACAGTCCTCCAGCTTCCCTCTGCTCGATTGCCAGTTGGAGACGTTTTTATGATAGGTTTTTAGATGGTATAACATGGATATTGTCCCACATGAAAATGTTATCTTCATCCCTCTAAAAGTGGTCTTCTTGCAGATTGTGCATTGCACAAGTTTGGCAGCTGTTTTTGATTCCCCTGATGGAAGTGTGAAAAAATCCCATGCCACACTAGCTCTCTTTTGTGGAGTTTCCTCTTCTTCCAAATCATCAGTCTCCACCTACTCCACATCCTGGTCCAGCTGTTGTTTCTGCTGACCCCCATCTCCGTGCTGTTTTGCCATTTCTGATAGAAGGCCAAAACTTTTACACAGCAAAATGAATCCACCTGCTCAGAATGAAGTTTCAATGACAGAAGATTCAAGAAGGAGGAGTGGGTGTGTACTTCGTATTGATTTTGCTGAAAAGTATTTTATCTAATGATATTCCATGCTTTCCCGGTGATGTGATATTCGCGGTGACTGAATTGCGGTAAGGCAGAAATGGAAATACAAGTTTAAAGTCATTTTATTTTGTAAATGGAAAGAAAAACAGAACTTTCAATACCATAGTAGTAAACAGCTACACTAAAATTATTCACAATACGTCTACATATATGTTTCAGAGTTGTTGAAAAACTCACGCTAGCAGCCATTACCAACATCATCACGACCACCGCTGTCTTTGCGGAAACAGGGAAAAGTGTTTGAATGCGATTATACTGGAAACTAAGTACAATAATAAAGCTCTACCGTTAAATATATTGGAGAAAATGTCTATACATATGTTTTACACTTTGTGTAAACCACGTGCTGTTTGTAACTACAGACGTCATCGCAGTGACTTCGGCAGTAATGAATAAAACCTTTTTTTGTAGAGGTGGCTTTCTTCTAAATTGATCATTAAAAGAAAAGTTAAAGCAATATTCTACTAAATATTTAGAGTTAAACTTTATTTAGATAATGTATTTAAGTGTATTTTCAGTAAGTGAAAGGCATTTACTGATGACAGAATCTCCACTGTAAATGCAGCAATGTTGTGTCGACTTACATTTTTAAAAATAAAACCAGTTATGAATGTATTTTCTGATAAACACATATGAAATCAGAAAATTAGTGGTGTATTATAATACACAATATCCAATTATAGAAAGAAAGTAAGAAAATCTTAGCGGTTCACTTGCAAAGAAATAGACATTACAATTAAGAGACAGAGGGCCATATGTAGGTAGGCTGTGTTTTGCGATTCTCTAATTGCAATTTTTAGGGAATTGCAATTAGAGAATAGCAAAACGCTATGTAGGTAGGATTAGCAATTTTGTTTGCGAATCCCACCTATTCCTTATTTGCGATTCTCTAATTGAGAATCGCAAATAAGGAATACCTTGCCATTCATTCCTATGGGCTAAAAGGCCCATAGGAATGAATAGGAAGACATTCTCAATTTGCGATTCTCAATTAGAGAATCGCAAATTGAGAATGCAATTTCAAGGGTGCAAGGGTGTCTAAAGGACACCCTTTTGCACCCCTGTAATGAGCATGGGTGCACATGTGGCGCACATACATGCCCTAAGGGCATGTATGTGTGCCACATGGCACTTTGAATAATGCAAAAAACTGCATTATTGAAAGAAATCGCAAATTACCATCAACCTGAAGTTGGTGGTAATTTGCGATTCCTTAAGCCAAAGTAGCACAACTTGGGTGCTTTCTACATTGCATTTAAGGAATCGCTATTTGGGATTCCTTAAATGCATTTGCAAAATAAGGAATCGCAAATTTTGCGATTCCTTATTTTGCATGCAGATTTGCCTTCCTACATCCCACTTAGCAAAACTGCGATCGCAAACGCCGAAATTCGGCGAATTTCGGCGTTTGCGATCGCAATTTTGCTTTCTACATATGGCCCAGAATTTTTTAAAAATCTTAGAAATTGAAAAAAACAAAGGATACAGGAAAGTTATATTTAACATTTAGCCTTTTAAAAAACTTAGAAATTCACTGAAAAAAACAAAGATTGCAGGGACTTTATAATTAGGAAATAGAATTAAAAAATCTTAGAAATTCACTGAAAATTTTTTTTTGCAGGGATGTTATAGTCAGGCTGCAATTTCACTCATACAAAAACAGAGAAATTCAGCAGTTATAGCTAGCTCAGCGAACTATACCTCGTGCCCCCGCAATGCACTGCTTATGACCACACATACATGACATCACTCATGACAATGAAAATTGAAGCGTCGGCTGCACCTAGTCGAAGCTTTGCTTTCCAAAATGAATACCACTGTGATTGCAGAGCAGTTCAGTTGGGCGATCGCAGTGAGTTCTTCAGTCAAAAATGTGATTGCGAAGCAGCCGTCTCCAGCGGACGTGTTGATGCTTTTTCTTGTTGCTGCTCCCAAAACCAATTTAGCGGAGCAATGCAGCCACAGGTGCTCTCTCATGTCCGGGCAAGCTCTTCCTAGCGGTCCCCTCTCTGACATGGTAATCCCCCAGCTGCCGGAACAACAACGTTTGGGTAATTAAAATACAATAACACAAGGAGCACTTGCAAACAACAAAGAAGGTATTATTTAAAAGTGTAAGTATTCCTTAACCAAAATTATCCTTCATGAGAAATAGCAAAGTGGTAAAAAAAAAAACGTTATAAATCATAGTAAAGTAATAAGAAAGACTAATCCATAAATTGGAAAGTTTAACCTGAAAAAGCAAACCAAGTAAAGACATTGCTTTGTTTAAATGTAAGAAAATCATGCATGCACTTATCTGGTTCAGAGCAGCTAATAAAAGAGGAATATGATTGTGTGTTTTGGACATATATACTGTTAGAACATTCTAAAATGGATTTAAGGCCACATGTATGACAGGCTTGAGCGGTCGCAAACAGAATCAGGTTGTTTGCGTCTGCTACAGAGCCTTTTGCCATGTATTAACCCTATTTTTTGAGTCGGTAACCTATAACAAAATTTCAAAATAGGATTTATGAGTCGCTATTAGAAATGGGCATGTCAAGGGCATCCCTTCGTAATAGCGAGTCGCAGGGGGATACAAGTTGCAAAATATTGCAGTTTACTGCCTACTTCAGGTAGGTGGTAAACCAGTCACAAATGGGAAGGGGTTCCCTAAGGGTCCCCTTCCCCTTTTGTAAATGACAGCAAAACATTTTTTAAGAGCAGGCAGTGACCACTGCTCACTCCTAAAAAATTAAACTGAAACATTAATTTTCAGGAAAATGAGCTGCATTTAAACAAAAAAAAATTGCTTTATTTAAAAGCAAACACAGACATAGTGGACTGCTTTCCACAGCAGGACACCTTCTCTGTGTTTTTGGTGATTCCCAGTGGGTTGCAAATTGCGACTCACCTCATGAATATTAATGAGGTAGGTCAATTGTGACCACATTGGGAATCACTAAATGTGCTTTAGACACACATGCACATCTCATAATCTGGGTTCCGAATTGCGATTTGCAAAAAAAGCCATTTACAGACTCGCTGAATTATTTGGTCGTACTTGTGACCGTTAATGCTTTGTGATGTATTTGTGTAATGTTCTTTAAAGGGTGCATGTTGATGCAGCAATAGAAGTGTATTGCATAATGTTAGCCTCTCGTCTTGTAATGAAATTCACCCATGTGGTATCACGATGATATAAGACTGAATACCTTGCTCCTCTGACCTCCCCTCATCTCAAGGTTGATCCAACAAATTCTCCAAGAGCCATCATAGAAGAATGTCAGACCATCTTGACTTGTGTTTAACTGTGTCGATCTCTTCAGTTTCCATCTTGTGATAAGACTCAAACAACAAACTAAATACATAAATAACAATTCAATAACCCCACGATTGAAACCTGAAATGGAGAAGTAAACAATGAAAGGAATTACTGCACTGCAACTAGGGTGCAGAACATTGACCTGGCATGCCCTGAAACAGAACGAGGCGTAATCCTGCCATTGAATGCATGCAAACACCTACCTACCTCGGAGACACTGGTTACCTTTACAGTGGAAGCCAACTGACGCCCACTGAAGCACACAGGGAGCCTCAGTGCTGGCTTCACGTGGCACCAGTACAGTGCTCTGAGGTCAGCCGTATCTTCGTTTCAGTTACTTAGATCCTAATAACTAAAACGGGCTCAATTAAAATGTCAACTTGTGGGGTTACCCACATTCGCCCCTGGGACTGCACTGGCACAACACAAAGGGAAAGGGATGAATCAATGTCTCTGTCGACTCTGTGACTCATGGTAAATTGCATTGAAAAAGTCAGCCAGCTCTATGAAAGATGCTTGCATGGCCTAACCACGCTTTAAAAACAAGACGCTTGCGTTGATTTCACAGCCAAACCGGCCAGAGCAATATTTTCTCAAGCCTGGATGGAGCCAGTTCACAACGTTTCGGTACCAACAGGAGCAAGACGTAGGGAAACCACGGTGAGTAAGCATCCATGTTCAGCTGGCCAGACTTTCTGAGGAAACAAACTTCGGCATCCTGACATTTTAGGTTAGGTTCCGCTTTACTACCTTCTACCGTAGTGAAGAGCTGTTAGAATTTTTTAGCATGCACAGGGCGCCGTTGGCATTCGGTTTCTTTCGTTATTCACAAGTACTCTTAAGTAGGCCTGTGCGAAATTTGAGTTACACAAGCGTAATCTCGTCTAATCGTGATGATTTCGCGTTGGTACTTATGTGGCTTTGTGGTAATAGTGTGAGTGCACAGTAAGCACATGAAGGACCAGAACGTGTGCGGATTCAATTTGTAGCAAATGTGTTTTTTGTTCCGTTTTTAGCATGAAATACATACTCATTTCGATCCAAAATATAGTGGTAAATTTCGGATTCCATTTCTCACAGTTAGGTGTGATTTTAAGTAATTATTCCAAATATTTACGCAATTACGCAAATACAAGTGACACGATTTTTGGGCACACCTAGGACTGCAAAAGTATGTTTTTTCTGGAGTTTCCACGTGGGATGCTATTATTACGCTGGGGGGAAATGTACATATTTTCTATTCTGCAAGCTTTGCAAAACTTACTTCCATTTGAGGGAAATGCTATTTTGTGATACTTTCCCCTGCAGAGGAATGGTTTAACTTCTAAATGATCCCAGGAAGAAATGTTAGGATTGGTGCCTGCTGCTACAGGGGCCATTTTCTTCTCTCACCTGTCTTATTCTGGTATCTCTTGTGCCTTTCGTATGTGAGGTAGCTTTTGTGTTCAGTTTTCACTGGAAAAAGCGGCCATGTATACTTTGGATACTTTCCCCAAAAATCATGCATATCTTAGTTGATCAAAATTCGGCAATTTCGCCCAAACCAAGCTATTATTATTTGATATTTAAATGGACGATAAAGAGTAATTTGTGTCTAGGGAGAATGGAATACAAAGAAGCAGAAATAAAGGGAGTTAAAGAAAGAGTGGGAAAACAGAGGACTATATTATCAAGGAACGGCGATAACATTATCGCCACTTTAGCGGCAGGAAACTGCCGCTAAAGCGGCGATAATGGGCTTGATAATATGCCCTTGTGAATTCCAATAGAAGCCCAGGTTCTGGTGTGAACCTGGGCTTCTATGGGAATTCACAAGGGCATATTATCAAGCCCATTATCGCCGCTTTAGCAGCAGTTTCTTGCCGCTAAAGCGGCGATAATTTTATCGCCGTTCCTTGATAATATGGCCCAGAGTTTGCAGATGCTGAGGAGTGGACGATAAACGTGGAATAGGGTCAGCGAACCCGCTTTGAATGTATGGATTTGAATCAGTAGTTTGGTGGCACACCTGATTGGGTGAGGTTGCTGTAATGGAACCAGATAACCTGCAAGATTGTAACGCAGTATCGACTTTTAAATTACCTGAGATTCAGGCATCACTTGTCAGCTTTATGGTTGTAATTGTGTTCGTATCATCCTGTGCACCATGGCAACCTTCTCTGCAGGAAGACAGAGCATTTTGAATATGTTGAGTTGTGGGATTTGAGCACCTATTTAGGTTGACTACTATTTGGACCCACTGCCCCAATATGTAACAGTGTTGAAAAGCAATACGAGCACTTCAAGTGTTGGAGCACGACTTGAATGTTGTGTTTCATGCTATTATGGGCATTCCAATTGTACTTTTAGTCGACCAAATATTATAGCCTTATAGCCTGCCGTAGCGTGCTGTACAGGCTATTAAAGGCCCGCTCCCGCGTTAAAGCCCCGAGCCAAAGGCAAGGGACTTTAACAAGGGAGCGGAACTTTAATAGCCGGTATAGCCCTGCTACGAAGGGCTATGAGGCTTTTAGAACATTCTGCCACTAGAGGGGAGAATGTTCTAACAAATAAAACAAAGGTCGCTCGAAGCCTCGAGGGGGTTTAAATCCCCTCGAGCTCCGAGAGGCCTTTGAAAAACATTAGAATGTTGCTCTGCAGGCCTTTACCAGCCCGTAGAAGCAGGGAGCACTTCATTGTCTTCAATTGAGCTCCTAACATTCCAATGTTGTAATAGTGCTTCATACTGTAGCTATGTTTCTCAGGTATGTTCCAGAACTGTTTTTCTTCTTAAGTGTGATGTGAAGGTCCATTTCAGTGCATTGTAGCAATTAGATAAAATGTCACCCCTTGAATGTGAACAAATGGATGAGCATGCATAATATGACAATTCCTATCTTTGTTGCTTCTCCTAGTGATCCTGCTCTAAAGATGACAATGTTATGCTGCAATGGACTAAGTGGAATATTTGCTAACATTGTGTTGCATGAAAGAGGAAGAGAAGAACAGTGTCATAATTGCAGAGACATGGTGCAGTTCTGCTCTCTACTTGTACTGGAAACTTGTGGCTACGTAGCACCAACGCAGGCTCTGTCGCATCATGCCGCAATGATGCCTGCATAGTGGTAAGGATAGCTTTTGTGTAGGAATGAATAACTAGCTGCACAATAACTATACGTTTGGCTATTTCCTCTTCGTATGTGTGCTGCAAAATGCAGCACACACACAAAGAGAAAAAGATGAGGAGAAATACAAACATTTCTCCTTATTACGCCAGCCTCGGGTAGACACACAATTGTGGTGCAAACCCACGTTTACAAGGCTTTGTAAATATGGGTTTGCAACAAAATACTTTGGTAGATGCATGGGAACACTGGTGTAATGCCTACCTGGCATATGGCTTAATACGGCAGTGCTATGTACAGCATTGCATTACTTTTTTTGATAAAGCCACACAAAATGGGCTTTGTGTGGCTTTGTAAAGTCCCCAAAAAGATTTTGCATTGGGGCTACACTAAAAGAAGTTTCCAAACCCGATGCAAAATCTTAGTAAATCTCATGCCTAGGAGTGTGCCTTCTCACTTGCAAGAATTTTACAAAGAAGAAAATCTATCATCCCCCCTGGTCTGAGAGTAAAGGGTTATTCAGTCTTTAAGAATTTGAGTGGTACATAAGGCAAGGAAGATAGCAGAGATTAAAACAGCCACAAATTAGTGTGGAAAGCTTCCGCAAGTAGGGGGTATTTGTAGAAAGGTTTTTGACAGTACTTCGGAATTTGACTTCCTTATGTAGCTTTAGGGTGCAGTGTGATGAATTTATCAGTGACAAAGCATAGGTAGAATAATAGAAGGGTACATGAGGAACTGCAGTTAAAGAGGGTCTATTGCCTTACAGAATGTGTAATGTGACATAAAAGGGATAAAGCTCGGATCCATGTATGTGATAAAAACCATAGAGCTGAGTCAAAAAAGCATTTATGAGTAGAAGAAATAATACTACAGGTGTTGTGAAGCCTTGAATTGCACCACAAAAGGAAACTCAGAGTACTCTGCCCATTAAGGCTAAATACACTAGCAGGACTTTCAACATCTGACAGAGAGTGGTTCTGGTTTGCAGCTGAACTCACCAGCAGGTGTCAGAAGAAGGATATACATAGGGTTTGGATAAGGGAAGGGACTGCCACACATAAGTAGATTATTTCTTTGTTGTGAAGAAAGGGAGTAAGAAGAGACAGGTCTGTAGTTAGTTAGCAGGGTTTAAAGATTACCAAATTAGCTCTGTAAGGGTAAACCTACTTTAAAGCAAGGTGGGTAAGTGCAAATATTAAGAGATTGATTAAAGAGATATTTCATGCAAAACAGGACATGGGAGAGACAGGATCTTGGTGACTTCGGTACTGAGAAGGTCTGAGAATGCACACGTTCTGTTGACTGATCTGACTAGGGACTTTAATTTAGCACAAGTTGTGAAAAGTTAGAACAGAACTTGATGAGAATATTTGATATGGCAGGAGAGATGTTCGAAGAGGAAGGTGAGCTGAAGATGGTACAATCTCAACATGGGTGTTTAGGGCAAGATGAAAACAGGAAAAGTGAATGTCATGCCATGGATTCTTTGCATGTTCTAAGAAATATGCACATCAGACTCCTTCAGCTCAGTACCGATCACTTGAAAAGCTATTAGCTCAATTTCTTTTGACTCCTGATGAAATCACTGAGCTAACAAGCTTCACATTACAGTAAAAAGAAGGGTTTGCCTTTCCTTACTTAAAAGAAACCATTTTACTTTTACATTCTTCCAGATGTGACATTGGCTTATGTTAAGCAGTAGGGAAACAAAGAAATGGATCAGTATTGAAAAACAGGCCACAAAAGATATAAACTTTTCTATTTTTCTGTACGCAAAATAGACTTATATTCCAAGTTTTGTGCATGGACACAATGACCTTCACCAAATATACACTCACAAGTCAAATGAAAAACATGGGAGTGAACTTCTCTGTATTATTAGATGCACATATATTGGATAATCTTTTCAATCACATTAAAACAATTTGCCCCACTGGAAAGTCCTGGATAAAGAGTTACATACTAACAATACCGAAAAGTCTCTTCTCAGATTTAAGATCTAATATAATCTTCAGAAGAGGAACTTTGGAACTGTTTTCCTCACAGACACTGTCGTAAGGTACGGGCAGTTGATTATTAGGCATTGATACTACAGGTACCTCACCAATTCAATACTTTTAATGGAAATAGTTAGTATCACCAATAACACGTCAGCTCCCAAATATATAAACTTATACTAAATTATTATGTTCATCGTCTCTCAAAAATGGGTGTGTGTGTTGTACCTGCCACTGTCTGCAGGTACAACCCCAAACCTTTTTCCTTCACCCCTTCTATTTTTCTGAATTCATGTTTGATGATCATAGGACTCGGTACACTTTAGCCACTGCTAACCAGCGATAAAGTGTTTGTGCTCATTCCTTACAACACAGTAAAAGTGAGTTACATCTGATTGGCATATTTAATTTAATTAAAAGGTTCTAGTAAAGTGGCATACTACATACCCAGGGTTGGTAAATTAAAGCTACTAGTCGGCCTGCAGCACTTATTGTGCCACCCACTAAAGTAGCCCCTTAAAACATGTCTCAGGTCTGCAATTGCAGCTTTAAACTACCAATCTGGCTTGCCAGAATTGCCTCCTTGCCAAGCCTAAAACTCCCCCTTTTTTACATATAAGTTGGTCCTAAGGTAGGCACTAGATAGCCTACAGGGCAGGGTGCATAGTAATTAGAAGTTTAGACGTGCACTTTAAAGTTTTAAATATCCCTGTAGCAAAAAATTCACAAATTCTTAAATAAGTGATAACGTTTAATTTGGAACAGGTAGGAAATTCATGTTTGGTGTCTGAGAAATTGTCATTTAAAATCCTCTTTAATTGTAAATACCACTACTATAAAGTTGGCATTTCCTGCCCTAACTATTATTTAAAGCCTTCAGTCTGGTCCTGGGTCACATGCCCGGGTGTATTTGGCAGTTGGACTTTGTATATTCCTCTCAGACAGCCACACAATAGAGGGATTATATGTGCCTTGATGGGCCATCACTGGCAGGTTGAGGGGGCGGAGTTGAGTACAGCCCCACTTACAAGTCATTAGGCTGTGCCCTGTGTTACATAAAGAACTTGACACTAGCTCATTGTGCTTGCAGCCAGGCTGGAATCAGGGCAGGGAGGCAGGAAATTCCAAGCACTGCAAAGGGAATTTCTAGTAACATCTCCAACTTCAAAGAAGGTACCAGGTATACAGTTAGAACCCTCAGACCCACTCTTCAGTATGCATTATGATCTTTGGAAGACTCAGAGAAGGACTGCTGTGCCATTCTGCTGCAAGAAGAACTGCTACTCTGCTGCTTTGCTAGCTAAGTGAGAAGGACTTGACCTTCATCTTCAACCCAGGACCACTAGAGTGATTCCAAGGGCTAGTTGGCTGACCTCTTGACCAGATCCTCTGGGGCAGAAAATGTTGCAAACCTCTAAAAACCCTGCACCTCAACTCTGCTTGCTGTGAGTCCTAACCCTCCAAGTGGTGCCACTCCACCCCTGTACCCTTGGAACTGGGCCAGAAGGTAGTCTGCGAGTCCAGCAGTGAGCCTAGGAGAACTGGTACAATGCTAAGCATTGCCTCAGAGCTCTGCATCAGAACCACTGCTGCACAACGCAGGACATCACAACACTACTTGCATCCTAAACGCAGGACCTCACGACGCAGCCTGCAGCTTTTCAGAATCACGCTTGCATGATGCATCCTCGATGCAGGAACTTGCATTGCAACCTGCAGTTCCTCAGAACCACTACTGCCTGATGCAACCTCAACATGGGACCTAGCAAAGCTCCACAAACAGCAATTAAGGTATTTTGTTCACTGAGACTAGCTTGGCTCATGTATGCAGCTCGCACTCCATCATGGTCAGACTGAACTTGTGACTTTGGCCTTGTCCGGTGCAACCAGATAACCACAGATGGCGCTTTGTGCTTTTAGGCACTATTTTTACTTAAATCCTCACAATTGCATATCTCTTGTTCTACTGATAGTATTTTTGTCATTTCTGTGTCAAATATTCATGAAAATGTACTCTATTTTTCTAAATTGGTGTGGGATTTCTTTTGTGCTTGACTACTTTTGTGCCAAGCTACCAGAGGGCTAAGCACAGTTTAATTTAGTGCCTTTAGTGATTTACCCTGTCAGGGACTGTGGTTGTTGCTTGGGCAACTCAATTTCACACAGTGTGGGAAAGTGAGCTTGAAGGGACTATCACAGACACTGACTGGTCCAGATTTTTACAAAATGTATTGAGTGCCAAGCTATAGACGATTTTGGTGCAAGATAAATTCACTAAAGGTTTTCTTGGACATCTCACTAAATGGAACAACTTGGTTGGGTACAATCCAGGAGATGCTGGAAATATGAAGAAGGCTGACCAACCTCACATCGTTTTATGGCGTCCAGTAACATCAGACTGGTAGAACACAGTTAACAACAGGTTAACTCTGATCTTAAAAAAAAGGTGACATTGAAGAAAAAGAAAATCTTCTTAAAGAGACAGGCATGTGGGCAAGAGTAGGAAAAGAAAATAACTGTTTCTATAAAACAAGACATATGATGGCAAAAAAAAATAGTTCTGAGAATTCGGAAATCAACTGACAAGCCACACATAGACGCAAGAACTCTGAACATGGATAATTTAGCAGAAATAAAAAAATGGCATTCAAACGCAGAGGCAATTTGATTTATTTTATCTAATTTGGTAAGAGTCCTTAGTATTTTTGTGATTAACAATTACTAGTACAATAGAATCAATAAAATGACTGATCAAAATGTTGTGCTTGCAGTGTGACAAGTTTGCAAACTTGGCAAAAATAATTTATTTCTGTTTATGTCACGAATTTATTTGTCCAGCTCATGTAAACATTATGACTGTTCGACCTGGCCCTCTCTGCAGGGTCACCATCAAACCTTCTGCCTTCACTCTTCCTATTTTTGCTGAATTGGTTATTGCTAGCTTTAGGACTCTGTGCATTTTACCACTACTAACCAGTGCTAGAGTGCTGGCGCTCTCTCCATTAAACATGGTAATAGTGGCATACACACAATTGGCAGATTCAATTTAATACTAAGTCGCTAGTAAAGTGGACCTACATGTGCTACATGTGTAAATTAGATGCTACTAGTAGGACTGCAGCACTGATTGTGCCACCCACTCCAGAAGCCCTTTAAACAAGTCTCAGGCATTCCATTGCAAAGTCTGGGTGTGCAGTTTTAAACTGCCAATTGGACCTGAGCAATGTCTGTTCAGTTTATAATTATAGTGGACCCGGACATGAGACTGCTCTTTCTTGACATTTCGACCCTGGAAGGAATGTGTGCAGGGATACATCAAGTAGGACCTTCCTCAGGACGAAAAAACTAATGACAGCCCCAGGGTCCAAAAGGCAATGGACAAAACTGCTCCTCCGGTCCCGGATGGAGCGTGACCAAGGACGGCAAGCTTCAACTCTGGGCAACCAACAAATGATTCAGCAAAGGAGTACTCTATTTTCAGTCAGACAAGGAGGGCGCAAATCACTTCCTTGCAAGAAAAAGTTTCACAAGTCCCCTGGTGTAATCCCACAGGACCTAATGGGGGACCTAAATATACTGAGGCAAAAGTATTCCGAAAAACGTCCTTTTCGATCAGGGGCCAAGAGTCCGTTTCTAGTTTCCGAGCATCTGCTTCATCCTATGGTCAAATTCTTTCAAACAGCAGCATGGCGTGCTCGAACCCGGCAACTGTGTTTGTGGGACCTACCTTAAAGTCCTTCTGTGCAGTTCCTTTCCAGGTCGCCCTTCGTCGTAGAGCATAAGCTACCAACACCTTCAGCACCCTGCTCCCTGCTGATTCCAGGGCACGTCCAGTCTTCTGCTGCTGGAACTTTGGACCTGGTTCTGCTAATGACCTAAAATGCAAAGGTGAACTTTGTGAAAGCCTTGCCTGATTTTCTATGCATCTTTCTTCTTCTCCCCAGTGGCTTCAATGATGCGTAAGGGCGCACAAAAGTGATACATTTTCCGAACTCTTAAAAATTGTAACTCCTAAAGTACCTTCTCTAGCTCAACGTGCTTGAGCTTAAAAAATACATAAAATCTATATTATTTTTATAAATTGGTCTCTGATTTATTCTTAAGTGTGTGTGTCTTTTATTGTGAGTATAACAAAAGCTTAGAACTACCCTCTGATAAGCCTAACTACTTGCCCACAATACCACAAATAGAGTGTTTATCTACATTTGCTTCTGCCAACCAATAAGGGACTTACTGGCCACTCTGCAAAGTGTACTTCCTTTTAGTACACTATTTAGCGAGTCAGCTTCCTACAAACACATTTCCTCATGTATGTATTATTACAATTTCTGTGGTCTTTTTATTATTAAATATTTACTCTTGTCCAATTAAAAGTAATTAATGAAGCTGCGCACGGGCTTGTATAGAAAGACTTGCTTTCTTTTATACAAGTGATTAGGCATGCAGAAAAGTATATATGAACAATATGATGTTGCAGAATGCAGACAGGAAGTTGGTGAACTCTCATTGCTCTACATAAAAACTCACTTTATAATGTGCTGACTGTGAAATATCAGAAGCAAAGCTGCATGGAGAAATGTATCCCACTGTCAAATAGGTTGAATAAGGTCATTTTTTAGTATAACCAGATTCTCAGGAAGCAAAAGAATTTTAGAGTAAGCTTTTAACAAATAGAGGGATGTTAGTAAAATCTACATAAGTAGGGCAAATGGAAGATTTATGCAACCTTAGTGCAAGTGACAATTGGACACACTGCTTTACCAACAGACAGAAGAACAACCTTTTCTACGTTGCCAGTTGTACAGTATGTAGCAGCTCGGTCTGGCCTCACCTATTCATCATTCAATATACAAGAGACAATCCAAATACTGAATTAGATCAGTTTTATTTCTGTACTTTTGAGGGAACTTACTATGCCAAAAGCTACTGCCACTTTATATTGATGTGACAAGAGTAAGTTTAGAGGTCATTGTGAAACCATATAGTAAAATAACTGCAGATATAGCTAGAAATACATTACATGGCAGGGACAAGGCTGCATTTGTTGGAGTCCAGTTGACGTTGGCATGAGCAATAAAAGGCATATTAATGCTGTCTCAGGTGCATTGTAATACGGTATACAGGGATTCATACTGACTCTGTCAAGCATGTCTCTAACATAAATATAGCCATTCTAATATTTGCGCTTATGCAAATGCAGAACATCAAGCTCAGGCTTTCAATAATAATCTTGGTCCCCTAGAGTGCCTGCATGTCTTCCGCTCAGTCTGGTTTCAGACCCAACCACACCCCGGAAACTGCCCTCAATGCTGCCACATATGACATCTGCATGACTCTGGGCAGAGAAGGTATGGAAGCCCTCATCCTCCTTGACCTCTTTGCAGAATTTGACACAATCTCCCACTTAAAAACCTTCTTGTTTTAGCTGTCTTTTAGTATCTGTTTTTAGCCTGTGGTTGTGTTACGTGCTACCTTGTCTCTGCGCCAGGACGCTCCTTGGCTGGAGTATCTGTGCGCACAATAAATAGTCGTAACATAACATAACATAACATAACATAACTTATCCTCATCCAAAACCTATACAACATTGGAATCCAAGGACATGCACTCTGATGGTTCTGCTCCTTCCTAACTGTAAAGAGCCAGTCAGCCGGCCTGGCATTGTACACCTCAGATACCCGCACCCTTATCTGCTGAGTTCCACCAGGATCCTCCCTGAGCCCAACTCTCTTCACAGCATAAAGGATCCCTCTCACCAGCTTTATCAGCTCTCACGGTATCAACGTCTTCTCCTACCCAAATGATATGCAACTCATTCTCTCCTTCGTGGAAATATACTCCCAGTACACAGACCAAGTTCAATTCCTGCATGGCTGAAATCGCCCACTGGATGAAGACCAACTGTGTAAAGCTTAACACCGACAAGACTGAAATCATGATCTTTTGGAACAGCACATTACTGTGGTTCTCCACCTGGTGGCAAACAGAGTTGGGACCAATACCCACCACCTCCACCCAGGCCAAATTCCTCAGGATCATCATCAACAGAAAACTTGACATGACCTCCCAAGTCTGTGCCGTCACTGCCTCTTGTGTCCATACCATGAAAATGCTCGGGAAGATTTTCAAATGCCTCTGAATCAGCACTGATAGGAACAGACTACTTAGCTTAGAGGTAGAGAGTCTGTACACCAGCTTACCCCAGAATGACACCTTGACAGTAATA
Source organism: Triturus cristatus (assembly GCF_964204655.1). Classification (NCBI taxonomy): domain Eukaryota; kingdom Metazoa; phylum Chordata; class Amphibia; order Caudata; family Salamandridae; genus Triturus; species Triturus cristatus. The sequence goes on along the minus strand of NC_140593.1, from coordinate 922,406,321 downwards.
TGAGAAGCTCTAGATCAGGGAAAATGGGAGTATATCTTGGCCCAAGCATTTTATTACGGACTGTTCCTTCTTAGCTCTTACGAAGACCTTTTTTGAGTTAGAAGAGACACTGTATTTGCAGAATGTCAGCACTTTGATGGGGAGTTTTGTCGCCCGAGTGTGGTAGGACTATCAGGCACATGCATCAAGCTAAAATGTGCTCGCAAAATTAGCGAATAGCTATTTGCAAGCGCATTTTAGCATTTTCCAATGCATCAACCAAATATCACAAAATCGCAATTATACCAAATCGCTAATACTGGGAAACAAGATATAGGGAATCCTTATTAGCGATAAAAAATAAATGTGGTAGCAAATAAAGAATTGCTAAAAAAAATCACAATGCATGTAAAATCGCAAATAGCGATTTCCATGAAATTCGTACTTTAGCAAGTGCAGATTAAGGGGAATCAGAAGCAGGTGGTAAAAAAAAAAAATTCCCTCCAGCTGCAAAGCATCAGAGGGCTATTTAAACTGACCAATGAGGCCATAGAGGCTTTACACAATGGCGGCACTCTACGTGTTTGCGAGGAGGATGAGGATCCATGCAGCAGGCCAGGCCAGAAGGAGAATCCAGGAGAGAATATTCCGCATGCGCATCGCTCTGCTCTGTTGGAACAAACTGCTGAGGACATATATGATAGGTACCGGCTGAACGCTGCTATGATACTTTACCTCATAGCCGAATTGGAACCACTAATGTAGCGCCAGACACGTAGGACCCATGCAATCCATACCCATGTCCAGGTGCTATGTTGCCTGCACCTACTTGCGTCAGGAAGTTTCCAGGGGGTAGTGGCAGTAGCTGGAGGGGTATCACAAAGCTCCCTCTCACGTTTCTTCACATCCTTCCTGGCTGCCATGATGACTAAGATCACCTTCCCCACAACCCAAAGGGAATTGAACCAAACAAAACTCGAATTCTATCGAGTAGCCCAGTTCCCTCATGTGATTGGATGCATAGATTGCACCCACGTAGCCATATGTCCACCAGCAATCAATGAGTATATCTTCCGTAACCGGAAATCGTATCACTCAATCAATGTCCAAGCAGTGTGCAATGGGAAAAACATCATAACCGACATTGTAGCGTAATATCCTGGGAGCACCCATGGTTCATACATCTTCCGACACAGTGGCATTCACACACACCTGCTCAGGGGGAAATTTGGCGAAGGACACCTGCTAGGTAAGACAATATACTCATTCACACGCATTAAGTATGATATGGCAATGCATACCTGACACTAACACCGTGCTTACTACCCTGTAGGTGACAGTGCATATGCAGTGAGTAACTATATAATGACCCCATACTTGAACCCAGCCTCCCCACAAGAGCAGCGGAACAACGCGTCACACATCAGGACACATAATGTGATTGAATGGACATTTGGATTGCTCAAAAGTCGCTTCCGCATTCTGCACAAAACTGGTGGAGCGATGCTGTACCAGCCGGAAACCTGCTGTAGGATAGTGGCAGCATGTGCAATGTTGCATAATATAGCTACAAGGAGAGGCATACCCATAGAGGTGTCTGACACTGAGAACAACCAGCCCCCTGTACACCCACGACAGCCGCTTTCGGCAAGCTCAGCGGAAGGGCAGAGGAAACGTGCAGAGATCACCCAACATTACTTCTGAGGTACGTAATAATGAGACAAAACGCTCGCATTCTTGAACTGCAAAGTTTCTATTTGCACGTGAGCAGGTAGTGGTGTGTGCCTAAACATAGATGTTGCTTAATAGCACATGTACTGCATGTACCAAAGCACAAATTAAATACATTTTGGACTTCATTCTCAGTCACTATGAATGTCTTGAACATGGTTACGCCACCATGGAAGATAGTCCAGAGGTATGTTTGTGTTCAGCGCTTCCTCCCACGCACACCGTGACGTCTTTCGCCTGCATCTGCATCCTCACTCATGGGTACTACTGTAGGTGTTGTCCTACATGTACTGCACCTCCTGCCAGTGCTGACTGGCGCTGACATGCTGCTAAGGCTGGATGCCCCCTCACTCCCCTCATCTCCTGTGACATTGCTAAGCCCACCAGTACCAGCTTGGAGCTGTTCAACAGCAGTGGTTACTTGGCCAAGGGCCCTGGCCACATCCTCACAACAATGGCCCATGTCAATTTGCATTGCCATCGACCTCCGTGACAGCAGTGCAGTTGCGTTGCACAACTTGTTGTTTGATCTGGTATAGCCAGCCAAGTGCGCCATGAATTGGCGATGCCTCCTCCTCTCTGTGTTGTGCCCCTCCTGCACCACACGCGCAAGCTCCTGCATTGTGGCATTAGTGTGCCTGTTGCCTTCCACAACCGCTTGAGTCAGTTCAATTACGCACTCTGCCATGACTGAAATGTTCTTGTTCATCTTTGTCATTTGCAGATTGATGGCTCCCATATTTCGTGCTTGCAGGCGCTGCACCCTCGTCATCTGCGACTCCACACCTCCCCACAAATTTGAAGTTGATGCCTCCTGTACTGCTATGTGGCCCCTTGACCTGCGTCTTCATGTCATCTGGACCTGTGCCTGAGGTGTGGTGGTGGCCGTCACACTAGGCTGGCTTGGCACAGGAGCCCTTTCAGGATCCTGATTGCTCTCCATTGTCTGAAAAGTAGGGACTGAGGCCCTGCGTCTTGGGGGTGCCTGGGATGTGCTCGGTGGTGTGACAGGTTTTGCAACGGTAGTCTCTGCAGTGGTCTGTGTGCTCTCTCCGCATTCACTGTCATCAGTGTCTACTTCTTCAGCATCTGTGGTGTGAAACAGTGCAATATTAATTTGTGTTGGTGCTAATGTTTTGCCACATTACATTTAGTTTGCTCTTAAGATCTCACTGTCTGTAATCACTGACTGCAATGCAGTTTTGGAACTATGGGCTCACAATGTGGAATTTGACTACCAATTTGGCTCAGGAGACTACAACTCCCATGATGCATTAGAATCTCTATGTGAAATGTGGACTGGAGTTGATTACAGCTAATTGGCTTTTAATTACAGTATGTGCACAATTAATATTTACATTGATGTGTATATTTGTGTGCCTCCTACCTTGTGTACTACAGGCCGCACCGGATGTATCCAGCTGCGTTACTCCCACAGCAGCTTCTGGCAGGATTGTGCCCTCCACCAGGTCCTCCAGGGCTGTGTTGTCTGGGACTGTTGAGGGTCCTCATCCAGTGCTCTTCGCCTCCTTCAGCCTCTGTGCAATTCTCTCCTTGGCCCGGCTACGCAGGTCATACCACCTTTTTTCAGATCTTCTATACTGTGGTGTGTCACACCCACAGCATTAACTTTGTTCTTGATCCTGTTCCAGATCCTTCTTTTTTCTGCCTCTGGTACTTTTAGTGAGAGCTTCCCAAAGAGCTTATCATGGCTCTTTACCACCTCTTCAATGAGGTACTCTAGTTCCCTCTCACTGAATTTTAGCTTTCGCTTTCTGGCCACTGCCCCCTCTTCTGCTGATGTTTGGGCCATTTTTGGTATCTGCAGGTGTCTGCAAAACAATGTATTTCTTTTCACTGCTCTTCCCCAGCATTCTGCTTCCTGCTCTCACTTCCTCTGGGCACAGACTGCAGCATGGGCTGAATCACTTCCTGGTTGTGAGGTCATCAGCCTGCTCCCAATGCGACTCGGTAAAATTGCGATCTCGCAAATTGCGATCTCGCAATTTGCGATCTCGCAAATAGCGATCTCGCAAATTGCGAGATCGCAATTTGTGTGTTTAACAGGATTTGCGATTATTTGTGGTGTTATCGCTAATATGTTTAGCGATTATTTGCGATTCTTTATTTAATCGCTATCTGCATCATGCATAGGTAATAGCGATTCCTTATCTGCGATTTTTAGGGACTCGCTATTTTTCTGCTTGATGTATGTGCCTGCAAATGTCTTTAATTTTGAGAGAAAATGCATAATGAATGACAACAATCCCTTCAGAAACAAGCTATCACTGTGGAAGCGCTACGTTGATTGCATTCTGGTGATTCAGAATAGGAACAATGCTTCTGTGTTCCCGTTTACTACATGGATTAATGAACAGGACACTTTCTAAGATTTACTCATACCGTGGATGCAGATTCAATCACTTTTCTGGATTTGACCATTTCTGCAGAGAAAAGGATGCTGGGAACAAAGACCTACCACAAACCTACTGATAAAGACACACCACTGTATTTGACAGCTTTCATCCCAGGACACTGAGAGAAAACCTCCCATATGGCCAATTTATATGCCTAAGAAGGAACTGCACAAAAAAGTCAGATTACAACGTGAAGGTTAAGACCCTGAAAGAAAATCTCAAACTTAGGAACTATCCTGAAAAAATCATAAAGACTACGTACTAATTGGCAGATAATCAAAACAATGAGGCCCTTCTGGAACCAACCACCCGCAATAACACCACTGTCCCTCTGGCGTGTATGATATATAACACCATCTCTAACCAGATGAAGAAGAAAGTGAATAATCATTGGAAGATTCTACATACAGGAAAACTGAACTGGGAGAGACCCCTGTTTTCACTCAAAAAGACGAGGAGCCATTGGGACAGTTTAGTCACAAAACGGCCAAAGAACAAAACCATGTCAACAAGAACCACAGCATTTGACAGCTGGGGCTTACCAGGAGTTGTGGGCAATTATGCATGTGGCAACTGCAGTATCTTCTACCTTACAAGCACCACAAAGACACTCAACTTGAATGGACAACTGTAACTCCACCAATGTCGTATATCTTATAACTTGCCCACGCAACCTACGTTATGTGGGAGTGACCAACAGGAAGATCAAAAAAACGAGGATATGCAAACTTTGCTGAAATATACAATGCAAGAGTAATACAACCAAGATGGCAGACCTTTTTCTGAATACCGGACACACAACAAATAACATGAGATGGGTGTCCATAGAACAGATTGAACAATCCTCCAGTAATATAGAGGGGCCTACTTCTGCAGAAGGAAGAATGGTGGATGTACCATATGTCCACACAAAAAACAGCACTGAATGACAATATTCTGTGGAACACAGTATTCCAACAACGCTGAACAATGATCAACACATACTTGTATGTAACTGCATCAGTACACTATATGTATACTGAGCATATCATTAATACAAATACATGCCAAGGGATTCACTATGTAAGTTCATATCTCTAGCCCCACCAAGGGATATCATTTAGGGCCATGCTATAAGAACTGTGAATCCTCTTCTGACTATAATGCCAACAAAGTCCGTCTAACATTAAGGACCAGATCCACGACCACCCAATTTGCGACTCGCAAATTGCGTAGCAATTGCGAGTCGCAATTTGCGAGTCGCAATTTGCGAGTCGCAAATTGGGATATACAACAGTGTCAGAGACACTGTTAGCGATTCCCAATGGGGATGCAAAATGCGAGGCTCATGAATATTAATGAGTCACTCGCAATTTGTGACCCCATTGGGATTGGCAGGCCCTCCCAGGCATGGTGGCCTGCTGGGCTCAGCAGACCACCATGTCTGGGACTGCTTTTAAAAAAAGCAGATTTTTTTATGCAGCCCGTTTTCCTTAAAGGAAAACGGGATGCATTTTTTTTTTTTTTTTTAAATGAAACGTTTTCATTTCAATTTTGAAGGGCAGGTAGTGATCCCGGCAACCACTGTCTGCCCTTAAAAAATATTTTCTGAGTCAGTCACAAAGGGTAAGGTGTCCCTTGGGGATTCCATTACCACCCTCTTTAAGAGGGTGGTAATTTGTGAGTGTATTGTCGTCGCAAAACATTGTTACATGGCTTTGCGGTCGCTATTAGGAAGGAAACGCCCCTTCCCAATGCGAGTCGCAAAACCTATTTAGCCAATCGCAAATAAATTGTGACTAGCTAAATAGGCTTTGTACATGGCCCATGAGGTTTTTGCATGCACAAACGGATTTACTGCATTTTAGATATATTAGCTGAAGGGGCAGATTAGGAGCATTCCTTACCCTTGGAGGAGGTCTTGGAGTACTGCAGTACACCTTTTTACTTAGCCACGCTGCCCTGCCTTCACACACAGCTGTTTCTAATTAGAATGAGGACACAAAACTCATATTAACATGCAAGGTGAAGCTGGATATGAATAATGGCACGTAACTCACGGTGCCACATTTCAATCATGAACACAGATTGGAAGTCTCTTGGTGAGGCTTATGATCACAGTAATGGTAATCACTGTTGCCAGGTACACATTCAAGAGAAACCTCAGGAAGTTTCAGAAGCTCACCTAGCACATCTACGTAAGTACTGTAGATCAGCCAGAAGGAGTATTTAATGCCGGCTGGATGCCACTCACAGTAGGATACGGGGCTCAAGAGGTGAATATGCAGGTGTAACAGATGGTGAGAAGCATTGACAAAGAAAGTAGGGTTTTTGGTGGGCAACATAGACCACGCCAACAAAATATGAAAAACTTTATGCTAACCTAATTCTTCATATTGATGATGATAGAGTTTGACAATAGAGTCCACCCCCTTGGAGCCAGCATGTTGCAAAAAAGGCTGTACAAGAGGGGGGTCTATGGCTGAATTTAGTTTTGTATATAAGTATCATACAGGCCTTTATTCACGTGTTATGTAACCAAGAAAATATTGCGCCGTCACCACCACTACATTGGGCACAGCTTGATTAACAGCCACAGCGTGATTCTGAATGTGGTGCTGTAATATTAATGTTTGCTAAAGGGAGACAGTGCATGCCCTTTTGGGCCCCTCCTGTGCTTATGCTATTGGTCCTTGTTTTTCATAAGGAAAAATGCAACAGACATTAAAACAAATGACTCTTCTTATATTTCATTTTTACTCAACAGAAACTGTATTAAGTGTTGATTCATCGTGTGTGAACTTACAACACATGTCTTAGTATGCATGTACACTGATTTTGGTCCTGACGAAAGCCGAGCATTTGGACATCATCACTCTACTCTTTTCTCATCCCCCCAGTCTGAAAGGCTACTGCAAGCTGCATTGCAAGCTCACCAGTAGAATTTAATTTACTGACCCTGGGTATATGGGATACCACTGTACAAGGGACTTACAGGTAAATGAATTATGCCAAACAGGTGTAGACCAATCTTACCAAGTTTACAAGAGAGAGCACATGCGCTTCAGCACTGATCAGCAGTGGTAAAGTGCCCAGAGTCATAAAACCACCAACAACCGGTCAGAAAAAATACAGGAGGAAGGCAAAACGTTCTGGGATGATCCTGCAAAAGTGGCCAGGTCCAACAGTTGGTAGCAAGCTTGTTCCTTGTATTTGGGTTTATATTAGCATAGGGAAGACAGAAGAGTTCTTTATTCGTTCTCTCTCTAGCCTATTTTGTGTCTGAGTCAGCACTCCAAAACCATCATGCATGCCCTAGTCACAAGCAAGCTGGACTACGAGAATTCTCTCTATACTGGGATCATCAAAAACTCACCAGAAGGCTGCATACCATTCAGAAATCTGTGGCCAGAATTCACTCTCAAGCTAACCCTAACTCATACACCTAGTACCCTAAACACATGCAAACAAAAATCAACATGCCACACCCCACAACTTTGCATCTCTACATCTACTGCACAACAATGTTACACCAAAAAACAATACAGCACACCAGCTCCCTCGCAAACACCATCTCTACCACCTAAACATGCAGACTCATCAAAATGCCTTCTTAGCCCGCTGGACGAGGAACACAATACAGAAAAGTTACACAATTGCTATCCTCAAATAGCTAATACCAACACTAAGGACACACCTGCTGCAAGCCCACAAAATACTGTTCATTCCTCTACAAAACAAAGTCACACTATCACCAAAGCTCATTCTCTAAACTGTCTACTGATAAATGCTTGATTGCTCTCTTAAAACAAAAATCACGTCTACGACCTTCTCACTGATGTAAAATCAGACATACTATTTATAACTGAATCATGGTTGGAAGATGACATGGCTTCAGTCCTGCATGAAGCCGTTCCTCTAGGCCAGGGGTACTCACAAACTTTCTCTTGGGGGCCAAATTTACAGTGTGGTTTGTGGCCGAGGGCCGCACCTTGGGGGCGGGGTCATTGGGGGAGGGGCGGGGCTAGAGCACACAAAAAAACTGTGACCATGAGGTGGAACACAGGTCCCTGCAGCGGACGCCTTCGTCCACTGAGCCACCGGACCCGGCATACACATATATCTCTCTCTCCCTCTCTCTATCTCCCTCCCTCCCTCCTCCATCTCCCTCCGTCCTCCGTCTCCCTCCCTCCACCGTCTCCCTCCCTCTCTCCTTCTATCCTTCTCTCTCCCTCTCCGTCTCTCTCCGTCTCCCCCTCTCTGTCTCCCTCTCTCTCTGTCTCCCTCTCTGTCTCCCTCCCCCTCTCTTCCTCTCCCTACCTCTCCTTCCCTCTCCGTCTCCCTCCCTCTGTCTCCCTCCATCTCCCTCCCTCCCTCTGTCTCCCTCCGTCTCCCTAACTCCCTGTCTCCCTCCGTCTCCCTCCGTCTCCCTCCCTGTCTCCCTCCCTCCCTCTGTCTCCCTCTGTCTCCCTCCCTCCATCTCTCTCTCTGTCTCCCTCCCTCTATCTCTCCCTGTCTCTCTCCATCTGTCGCCCTCCCTCTCCCTCTGTCTCTCTCCCTCTGTCTCCCTCTCGCTCCCTCTGTCTCCCTCCCTCTGTCACCCTCTGTCTCCCTCCCTCCCTCCGTCTCCCTCCATCTCCCTCTCCCTCCCTCCATCTCCCACCCTCTGTCTCCCTCCCTCTGTCTCCCTCCCTCCGTATCTCTCTCTGTCTCCCTCCCTCTATCTCTCCCTGTCTCTCTCCCTCTGTCTCCCTCCCTCTCCCTCTGTCTCTCTCCCTCTGTCTCCCTCTCCCTCCCTCTGTCTCCCTCCCTCTGTCACCCTCCGTCTCCCTCCCTCCCTCCGTCTCCCTCCATCTCCCTCTCCCTCTCTCCCTCTCCCTCCCTCCGTCTCCCTCCATCTCCCTCCGTCTCCCACCCTCTGTCTCCCTCCGTCTCTCTCTCTCTGTCTCCCTCCCTCTATCTCTCCCTGTCTCTCTCCCTCTGTCTTCCTCCCTCTCCCTCTGTCTCTCTCCCTCTGTCCCCTCTCCCTCCCTTCCTCTGTCACCCTCCGTCTCCCTCCCTCCGTCTCCCTCTCTGCCTCTCTCTGTCTCCCTTCCTCTCCCTCCCTCTGCCTCCCTCCCTCTCCCTCTCGCTCCCTCCCTCACCCTCTGTCATCTCACCCTGTGTGTGTGTCAGCCCTCAGACCGGGCTGAGACAGCTTCCCAGCGCGCACGCACACACACAGCCGCACTGAGACAGCTTTCCAGCGCTCACACACAGTCCCACCCGAGTACTTCACAGGTCTTTAAAAGACCATTTACATGTTAAAGCTTTGTTGTATTTCACCTCTTAGGCCCCTGCATCTCCACTTTGACAATCACTGGAATCCCCCGGCCCCCACAGAGCAGAGTCTCAGAGTCCGGGCTGCTGCACCCGACACTCCGACAGTGTTTGCTAACACTATTTAATTTATTTTTTAAAACACATGTAGGATGTCTGCAAGGTCCACGGGCCGCCGAGGAAGGCTTGCCGGGCCGCTGGCGGCCCACGGGCCGTACTATGAGTAACCCTGCTCTAGGCTATCAAACGATCACCCAAAATTGTATACTCAAAAAAAAGGAGGTGGCCTAGCTGTTGTGTTCAGGCAAACATTACATATCCCTAAAATTAATGACATCTCCATAAAAAATTGTGAGGCCCTTTTCTCCAGATGCAATCCTACACCATCCTCCTCCTGTAACTTCCTGCTCCTTTACTAGCAATGCAACATTTCCAGATACACTTCTAGACACAGTTTCAAACCTGATAACACTACAATCCAACTCATAGGTTCCGGGTGACCTCAACATTTAGTTTGACAAACCCAATATGCCCCATCCCAAAACAATCATCGCTGGCCTAGACTCACTGAACCTGCATCAGATCATCCACAAACCCACACACATCGCTGGACACATCCTAGATGCCATTTTTGCTAATACGGAACTAGTTACCTTTGAAACGATGAAACACAACTAACATCCAGTACAGATCTAGAAACAATAAATTATATTCAAAACCACTATGAGTGGCTACAGGAAGCTTTTGATATCCTGATACCACTAAAAACTACATAACAGAACAAAAGAATACAAGCACCTTGGAGAAACACAGAGATAAAAGATATAAAACAACAAATTAGAAAGCTTCAATGTGCCTGGCTCAAAACAAACGCCAATCAAGACAACTTTCACCTACAGAAAATGAACAGATTATACAAGTCAGCTATCAAAAAAATGAAGAAAAGGTACTATTCAGACAGAATTCAAAAGGGTAAATGTGCAAATAAAGAATTCTATTAAATTCTCAATGAATTTCACAAACCAAATTGCCTAGAAGGAGCTCATACCGTTACTCAAGATTTGACAGACAAACTGGCAAATCATCACACAGACAAAGTAGACACGTTGTACTCATACTTAAAACAAAGAAAAAACATTAGTACTGACCCTTTTACAAAACAACAATCCAAGAATACTCTAACCCAGCCTCTCCATTCCTTCCAACACATTGCACACAATGAATTTATAGACCTGGTCAAAGCAAGCAGGCCTGCTGGCAGCCCTTCTGACCAGTGTCCACCACATACCTTCAAGACAATTCTTCTAATAACACCTGCTGCCACTCCAGTAAAAAGAATCATCAACAACTCCTTAACTACCGAAATATTTCTAGAAGAACTCAAAAAGTCATACATATGCTTATTCCTGAAGAAAACAAACTTGGACTGGTTGAACCTTAACAACTACAGACCGATTACTAATGGACCTTTCCTGATAGAAAGCAGCATTCCCCAGATGTCTCAACTCATTGAAGAAAATGCCTTACTTTAGACTTCCAAACAGTATTCCCTCCAGGAAGAGGCACAGATTCTGCCCTCTTTGGGAGGATGACCTGAAGAACACAGTTGGCCGCAATTGGGCAGCACTACTTCTTTTGGACCTCTCTGCTGCTTTTGACATGGTTGACCATGACACTCTGATACAAACACTCAACGAAGCCGGCATAGAGGGGACTGATCTAGACTGGATCACATACTACCTTTACAACAGAACTAAGGTCATCCATACCCCACCTTTCTCATCCTAACAGTACTTCACAAAAGCATGGGTCCCTCAAGGCTCTATTATCTCTTCAATGCTTTTCAACATCAGAAGCAATTACGGCACTGATCAATCAATTTCACCTCACATACTATAACTATGCAGATGACCTGCAAATACTTCTTCTACCGGATGCCCCAAAGACATTGGAAACTCCACAATTTTCAGTTGTGTCAGGGCCATGGATTAATGGATGACGTGGAGCCATCTCAAATTGAATACTTCCAAAACAGAAATACTCACGTGTGGTGATTGGAAACATGACCCGCTCACCACGTGGCCTGATGTTCTGGATACACCACCTAAAGTATTGTAGAAGGTAAGAAACCTCAGAATGACCATGGACTCCAAGCTATTGATGAATACCCAAGTGGACAAACTAGCAAGATCAAGTGTTGTTACTATAAAAACTCTGAGACAAATCTTCCCCCACAAGATTCTACACAAGGTCCAGGCAATCTTATCCCTTATTCTGTCCAAACTTGCTTACGCCAATCACCTCTACCACAGATCACCTTTAACAACCATCAAAAAGACTACAACTGATTCAGTTCTCAGCTGCCAGACTATTATTACTTATAAAATCGCAAGACCACATCTCCCGTGCCTTGAAAGCCCTATTATATTGGTTACTGGTTGCCAGAAGATCCATGTTTAAGCTGCTTTGTATCACCCACAAATCAATACATGGGACGGGACTGCTCTTAATCAGGAATAAAATCACCAAACACATTGAACAAAGGAAGCTCCACTCTAGGGTGGCACCTCGCCTCAAAATCCCAAGATACAAGAAACAACCATGGGTGGCACATCAATCTCTCTGTTCAAGCAGCCAAACTATGGAGCTCTTTACCCTCAACATAAGAACCACAGATAGCCAACTTATCTTGAAAACTAATCAAGAATTGGCACTTCCCCACATAACCACCATACACAAACATAAATATGCAGCACATCTTGCTGTATATAACCATATATTTGTACTATAGATATCTACCTATATATGTGTATTGCTTTGTATAAATGTTTAGAATAATTATGTTTTAAATATATATATATATCATCATCATAGTCTTTATTCGAATTAAAAATAATTCATACAAGACACAAACATATACATAAGACAACAATATAAAATCCATTTCAATAAAACTATACAAAGTTTTGGCAATAAATAATTAAAAAACAGTTTAAATTGAGAATTAAACATATCAATTGACTACGGATGAGCGAGGTATTAAAAAGAAGTGATAAAAAAAACAGCTGAACAATGAAGTATCCCGGGATTAAACCCTATGTAGGTGGCGCCTCAGCTCCCCGTATAGCATTACATCTTAGGGACCATGCCCATCCAAGGTATTTAGCTAAGGCAATTGAATGGACTGGAAAAGTGCTTGTGCTTAAAATCCTAAGAGCGACGGCAGAACTCCTTGTGCCCAATAATTTGCACAACGGGATAAGCCACCGTCGTCTGGGATTGACATAAACAGGGCAAACAAACAGAAAATGGGCAATAGATTCTTTTGGATTGCCACAACCGGGACAAGTGTCTTTATCTGTGCCGAACCACCCACTAGTTAGAGACCTGAGTGGTAAGGAACCTGCCCTAAATTGAAAATAAAGCTTCCTGTCCCTAGGTAAAGTGATCAAATCCCAATAGGGTTCAAAAAATGGAGTGGCCTTCGCCTCCAAAAAACAACTAGTCATTGAAGAGGAGGCAGAGTCACTCCACACCCTATGATCTACCTTCTCCCAATAAAGCCTTTTCAAAAGCTTCCTAGCGGGAAAGGTAGCGCTATCGGGGTTGCTCCATAGATCTGTCAGACCCAAGTCTGCCAAGATTTCCCGAAGGTTCCTGAGCCACCCTATCTTATGGAACTTGTCGGTCTGGATTACATCCATAATGCCCAATGCATATGGCCGAAGCTCAGACGTAGTCCAGAGTCTCCTCCAGTATAAGACTGGACGGAGTTTGGCCAGATCCTTGAGGGCCTTTCTTCCTAAGTCATAGCGCAGTGGGACCAGAGGTGTGCTTTGTGGGAGACCTGTTATACAGCGAAAAAATTTGTTTTCAACAACTGTAAGAACCGATAATGCATCAAAACCCCACAACTCTGCCCCATACAACACTGCACTAAGGGCCTTTGCCTCATAAACCTGGAGCACGGGCTTGACCGGTTTGGTAGATGATTTTTTATGCTCTTTGGTCAAAGTTCCCGTAATCTGAGAAAGCTTCAACGCAGAAATCTCCAGGTGTCTATTCCACTTAATGTTATCTGACACGTGGATACCTAAATAGGCAAAGTTGTTTACCTCCTCGAGGACTTGGCTATTTATTGTGAGTTTACCTGTTCTATAACTTGGGTGCGGGTTAAATGTCATAAGCTTGGTCTTGGTCACGTTGACCTCCAGTCCATGTTTATTACAAAAATCTTCAAAGACTTTCAGAGCCCTTTGCATTCCACTTGGGGTTTTTGATACTATCAGGGTGTCGTCAGCAAACATTAGTATTGGGATAGGGACTCCAGCCAACTTTGGAGCGTTGGTACTGGTTTGGAGCATAAAGTCAACTATGCCATTAATGTATAAAGAGAAAAGTGTGGGCGCCATGGCACACCCTTGGCGCACACCACGCTCTACTGGAAACTCAGGGGTTGTATCCCCCAGGCCTCCCCACTGTATTTTGGCAAAATTTGGTTCATGAAGCCTCCTAATTAGGGTCAGGAGTTCCATAGGAAGGTCACGTTTTGCTAATACACTCCACAGTAGTTCACGGGGGACAAGGTCAAAGGCTGCTCTTAGATCTATGAAAGTAACATAGAGACTGCCTTTGCCTAGCGTGACTGTCTTCCAAAGCAGTTGTTTGAAGAGGAACACCTGGTCCACGGTGCTGGTAAATTTTCTGAACCCAGCTTGGAGATTGGATAGGATCTGATTATCTTCTATCCAGACTGATAGCTCATTTAGTACCATCCTCCCAATAACTTTTTGGATAGTATCAATAAGGCTAATAGGCCTATAGTTACCTGGGAGGGTTTTATCGCCCTTTTTATGAATAGGAATTATGATAGCACCCCCCACGATTTAGGTACCGGGGCGCCTTCAGCCACAGCATTGGCCAGGAGAGCAATGTACTTGCTCCAGCGTGTCTTGTTGTTAAGAAAGAGGTCAGATGGGACTCCATCTGCCCCTGGTGCCCGCCCGGCGGCTACACGAGCCAAAGCAGCTAAAACATCCTTCAGACTAAAAGGGCCGGGTGAATAGAAAACGTGCGGAGTTGTCCTCACACAACTGAAGAGGGGGTCACATGCGTATTGAGGTTTGAAATACCCCAACCAATCTTCTTGGGTGACATGATTTGAAGGTTTTTCGGGGGAACCACCTCTGTTCCACTTGATCACATTCCAGAACAGTCTGGTATCCCTGGCATAGCAAGCCTCCTTCAGATCTAGCCAAAAAGATTCATCCCATCTTTTCTTTGCTTTATCTATACACTTCTTATACGAGGACCTAGCTAGCTGGATAAATATATATATAAAAAGACAATTAAACTTACTACAAGGACTAAAATGGGCAGGTTAAGATGGCTGACACGGGCAGGAACTTTGAGGAAATGGACCCGTAGTCCTTCTTCCATCGTGATAGTGCGACTGTCCAATGAAATGGGACAATGTTGCCTGGGGAAATGTGAGGAATAAATTGTGATGGCACTGACGAAGGCGGAATCGCTGAAACGCGTTTGCCTAGGAATAAAAGAGGAATCGAAACCGTGTGTGCTCCCTGGTCCCTTTGGTGGAGACCTTTTGGTGGTGAAATACATATATATATATATCTTTATCTTTATATATTCTTTATTATCAAGTAATTTCATCATAAAAAGACAATATATATATTAGTTCTGCTTAACAAATGTACACATTACTGATAGTTACAGTATTCTATGTTTTTATCATGTATATAAGTGACTGCATAAATAAGTAAATCTTTTATCATAACTATTTATTCAAAATTGCTTCACTATTAATTTACAAAACAAATTTTATATATATAAATAATTAAAATTAATTTTAAGTACAACAACACTTGAAAGTCAGAGTTTATTTAATGCATCGTTCATCTACATATACTACCTTCCTTTATGCATCTATATACCTTCCGTGTACTTATGGATCTATAGATGTATTACTTTTCTTCTAATTCAGCATATACAATGCACTACCCTATTTTTCACCCTATACCATTCTCAGCTACCGCCACTCGCTCATTCATCCCAAACCCCATACCTCTGCCATGATCCCCAAAATAACCCTTTATAGACTCTTCCCTACTCTTCTCCTCCTTGCATTATCTAATACCTCTTTTACAATTCTGATCCCCAAAACAAGTCTATCAAATCCCTCCCTCTGACTCTTCCCCTTCACCCCCATTGTACTCACGCTAAACCTCCTCCTACGTGCTATGAGCTCCAAAACAAAAAATATATATATTTCTAAATCCTTCCCTCTTCTATCCCTCTACTATCCTTTTCAATCCAATTAATTGACTAATATATCCACCCCTCAAATGACTTTCATATTTCACTATACTTATTCACCATTAATACTTTATGGGTTCCAGAGTAGCGTGCTACTTGCCTAAAAAACGCATCAATACCCCATCAGGGGTACAGGCGCTATATAAAGGCAAACCTTTTTCTCTCTTCTATGTCTCCACTATTCTTCTCAATCGAAATAACTGACTAACATATCCACCACTCAAGTTACTTTCATATTTCACTATACTATTTCACCACTAATCCTTTAGGGGTTTCAGAGTAGCCTACTACTTGCCAAAAAGCGCTTCAACACCCCATCAAGGGTAGCAAGCGCTATATAAATGTAAACCTTTTTTCCCTCGTCTATCCCTCCACTATCTTTCTCAAGCCAAATAACTGACTAACATATCCACCACTCAAGGTACTTTCATGTTTCACTATACTAATTCAGCACTAATCCTTTATGGGTTCTAGAGTAGTGTACTTCTCACCTACAAAGAGCTTTGACTCCTCGTCAGGGGTAGTAAGCGCTATATAAATGCAATTTCAATACAATACCAGTAGCTCATGAGATACTCGTTTTAGAAGCCTGGGCTAGTGGCTCAAACTTCACATGGTGAAGAAGCCACAAACCCAAGAAACAGTTCTGGAAAATGGGTCACTAAGGGACTCATTAGCAGCCCAATGTCCAATGTAATGGATGTCTGCAAAGCCAGGCAAATGTCCAGTTCCCATTCGAAGGGGCACTATATACAGTGGAGCACGGGTTGCACAGAGGTAAATCAGGCAGGTTGAAATGTTAAGAACCAATTAAGATCTAGCTCCTGTAGTAGAAAAAATTCCAAAGTTCGAAGCATATGCTCACTGTAGTGTTGGAGTGAGCCAGTTCCTAAGCGCTTGCTAAAGTAACATCCCTGGCGGGGAAACAAGAACAGGATGAGAATGCTGCAAATGAGAAACAACACTAATGGGAATCCTCCAAACACTACTAGAAAAAATGGAGGGAATAAAAGCTTGTATTACTCAAAAAATGGTTTGAAAAGAACTAACGAGGCTGAACCTTAGCACGTTAAACAAGTGAGCAAGATCGGGCGCATTAGAGGCATTAAAGATTTGATGCACTAATTCTCTGAAGTGTAGGGGAAGATTTGTATTTAACAATGCCTGTATTTCAGTAGAAGTTCAAACCACCTATAATTTGATGGTCTCATGAGCACTCGTAAGAACCGCTTCTTGTTAAAACAATAATACTTTGAGTCTGCTTAGCTTGTTGAAATATGCCCTTTAAAGTTGTGATGGAAGGGCACAGTGAGCTATCTACAATCCCATGCGGAGGGGAAAGCAAGAAGTAGGTGTAAATGTAGCAGATCATTCCAGGAGGTAATGGCCATTGATCAACAAGAAATAAATGGTCACAAATCTAATCCACATGAACAAGGAAATCAGATAGATTATGATCCAGACATAAATCCTTGGCAGGATCAGATAACTGGATTGTAACCATGAAATAAAACACAAATCCATGCTGGGGGCAGTGCAAAACAGAACTGTCCGAAGAAAAATCATCTTGATCCATATAGTACCCAGAGGTACTCAGCTGGATAACAGGAGTCTATGACTCAGAGGTATGGCCTGAAAAATCCAATCTGGAAGGATTCGCTAATGGTGAATCTGTATAAGTGAGATCCATTGCAGAAGACGTAATAGTCGAAACAGGCAGTGTATCAATTCAATTATCAGTGGATGACTCAGCCTCCCCCCCAGCCAGGGAGTATCAGCATTGATGGTGCTCATGGGCTGCAAAGAAAAGTCTTGTTGAAAGAAACAACTATTCCGCGGCATACAATGAAGAATCAGCCACATGGTGTAATTTGCCATCTTCAATGAAGTCAAAGCGCTTGTCTTTACATCCCGGGAGTGGTGGCAAAATCACAGTGCGTGTACCTTGGATGCCAAGGACTGGAACAGGAGCACAGTATGTAGGGCTGAATTCCTTTTTAATTGCCACCTTTTCTCAAACCAATGCTTGGAAGATAACCAGAAACTGCAACTTGATCTTCAGCACACAAAGGGCGAGATGTAGGCAAATGGTTGTGAGATTGAGCATCACAGAACTTTTGTAGGTCCTGTTAGACAGCACAATATGCACCTACATCAAAGGATGCAGTTGTCGCCACAATGCCTGGACCGTCAAGGTCTGGAACATACATCTTGATGCAAAAAAGTACTTTGTACTAAGGGAAGGTATTTCATGCACTTTGAACCCCATAGAGAAAGTTCCATCAACCACGCCCTGTACCTAATACCCTAGCCGTCAAGGACTACTTTAAGTCATGATTCTTTCTTTCCACAACGGAATTGAGCTCGGGCCTATAAGGTGAAAAATGATGTAGCTGCACACCCATGGACTTTATCGAATCACGGTATGCTTTAGAAGCGAAAGCCGGACCTGGTCCGAATGGAATGCACAACAGACATAAGTACTTATGAAGCCTTGAAAGTCCTTAATAACGGTGCGAGCATCAGCCAAAGTACTATAGCCAAACCCAGAGGGACCTAGAGCAAGAATCAACTGCAACCAAAATAAATTTAGGCGCAGCAACTGAAATCAGTGGACCACAATGGTCTAAGTAAATACATCCAAAAGGCCTGTATGAGATGTAGAGCTGTGTCTGCGGTGTGTTGGACACAGTAGAACTTTTGATTTGTTGAATATGTCACAACATAAAATGTATTTTCTGGTTTGTTAGTATAATCCTAGTCACTAATGACGTTGCTGTAATAGCAAAATAGTGACAGCCACTCCTCTGTGAGTGGAAGCTACACCTTCATGTGTGGCTACATTCAGATCATGTCTGCAGTCTGATTTGCGTATTACACGATCGCCAACAACTGGAATAGTGGCAAAAGGAACATTCTGGTAATTTAAATGATAACAATATTTAGAAGGAAAGCCCTTCGGTAAAGGGGTGCCTTTTTTAAAAGCATTCATGGCAGCAAAGACATCATTGACGATATGAGTGTTAGAATATGTTACCGCTGCAATTCTAGCTGTGGCTACTGCAGATTTGGCTGCTTCATCAGCCAAGGAATTCACTACAGCATATGCTCCCACACATTAATGACTCAATGTACGTATAACATGAGTTTGTGGCAGCCTATTCTTAAGATCCGCCACTTTAACCCAAAGCAGTTTGTGCTTGATTTTGCTACCCTTTCAGTCTTTGAACTCATTCTGTCACCAGATATGTAAATTATCAAGCGAAAGAAGTAAATCCTGCGCAGTGCAGTCTCCTAGAGAGTTGTGCCAATTTTTTGGTGGTGAAAACCACAATCTAAGATACTACTAATCATGATGCTGCATGCAGCAGAATACTGCTGCTTAGAATCTATAGCAGTTTGTGCCGAACCATCAGTATAAATGATAGTCTTATATTGATCAAGAGGCAGAACTGAAGAAAGTAAAGGATAAATGTGCTCATATTGCAAAAATTCATGTGTTTACAAGGAAAGGTCAAAGACAAAGTCTACATCTACGGCCGTTAAGGATGTAGACCATTATATCCATCTAGGATGGAGGGCTTTCACATTAGGAGTGCTTGTTTTGATGACAGCCTCTAAGGCTGGCACTAGAGAAATGACAATGATGCGTTTTACCTGAGCCAGTGGCTGTTCTTTAAGGATGGCCATCTGCACTGGAGTCAATATTTTTTCTGTAGAAGCAAAACGCAGTCCTGCAGTGGAATATAAATGTGATTTATATGTTATCGGTACAGTGCCACCTTCATTAAAGTGACATACTTAAATCAAATTGCATCTGGCAAAACACGGATGATCACATTTGTGGTATTGACCCACATATGTAAATGGCGTGTTTCAAGTAAGTCAGAATGTAAAGATCTAAGAGTGTAAGTGTGTCCTGATGTCCAGCAGAAAGTGGAAACAGCAGGGCACACTAAGGCATAAAGTGGTTTAATACGTTGTGCTCAATCAGGTATATATGTTCTTCCAAAATTCAAAACTCCCTGCAGGGACTGCAGTTTCTTAAGTGTAGATGGAGTCTGAAAATTTACACATTTCTCCAGAAAGTGAGGGGCCAGACTTCTTCCTTAATTTGTAAGTTCATATCCCAGGAAAAGGACACTCTTAAAGCTATATTTGACTTTTTGGAAGTTGAACTTGTAGCCAAGTTGTGCAAATCGCAGTATTATGCAATCTGCTCTCGCTATCTGGGGATTTAAATTATCATCCATCAGGTAGCTGTCAACTACGTAGGACAGAGTATCAGGGTTGATTTAATGAAGAATCAACACAATTGATGCCGCAAAAACTCCAGTGTTGTTCTTATAGCCCATAGGAAGACAGGCATAGCGTATTTTAAAGACTAAGGCGCATAGTTACAGCTCACAGGAGCCAAATTGTGACTCAAAAAACGACTGGAAATATCCAAAGTGACTTTGTACTTTTTACGTACTACGTTATTAATAAGAGCCATAGTATATGTATTTAGCACTTCAAAGGTGCATGTATGACTCTTCAAATATAAATAGTCTAAGACTATGCAATAGGTATGATCAGGTTTCAGAACAGGAAAAGGGTATTATTCATTTGAGAGACACAGGTTTTAATTACCCCCCATACTCCAGTTGGGAAAGAACTTCTTTAAGTCTGTTTGCATTAGCTAGCTCACAGTGCCACTAGAATCTCCTCTTATCGGGGAGAGAATAGTTTCTGGCAACCTCAGAACATGACAACCTTGATCCCCCAGGATCTTGGAAACAATATACTACTTTTTGCTCAGTCACTCGTGCTCACTTAGTTTGTCTCAGAGATACACCGAATAAACAGTCTGTATTTATTGAACAGTCGTTATTCTCGTGTAAAATAGATGTGCAATAACAACCATCAGACAGTAGCATAGATATATGGTTAGCAGTACTTTATGATGGGAAGGCCCTACCTACAGCATTATATGGGGCGAAGCTATGGGGGTTTGAGAACACATATGACTTGGAGAAATCAGAGAACCACTTTTTGAGAGGGTTGGTCTCCCTCCCTCCCTCTACCCCCTTGTTATCACTTCATATGGATTTGGGTAAACACTATATTAGGGACATTGCAAGACTTCGCCCACTGCTTTTTTGGGTCCGCCTGAGACGCACCCCTGAACTGGCTAGCTATGCTGATGCCTTGGACGAGATTATTAATCTAAACAAAGGCAACAAGATCAAATGGATCTGTAATTTAAAGCGGTTGGTGACAGACATTGGCTATGGGGAGGCTTGGCTCAATCAGACCCCACTGGCAAAGCAAATCATCAAAAAAGCATACTGGGTCTGGGTGAAGGGAGAGGAAGCTAGAAATCCCAACCGAGGTACTCTTACTAACCAGTTTCTTGAGCATAAGTTGGTGGCCAAATCCGAGCAATATCTGGACTATTTACAATGCCCCCGAGATAGATCGCTCTATATGAAGCTTAGGTTTGGGACTCTCCCACTCAACACTTTGGTAGCAGGTTGGAATTGCCGGACTCCAATATCTGCTGACTGCCCCGGGTGTTCTGCCCCTAGCGAATCTATTCCCCACTTCCTCTTTGCATGCCCTATTTACAGGGTGGCAAGGAGGAAGTGGCTTAGCCCTATTTGTAGGAATCTGGGCTTTGGGAATTATAGGGTGGCACTTCGCTTCCTTTTAACCGATGTCTCTTCCCTGGTGGTGGTGTGCGGGGTAGCCAAATTTCTGGGGTGTGCCTGGTCGATACGCACTAAACTGTTAAGATCTCATAAGAGTGTGGCTATTGGAGATATATGAGCATTTGTCCCTGCTATAACATGAAGTGTTTTTATGGTCTTTTAATTGTATATATTTTATCTTTTACTACTTTTAATGTTTATGCTGTATCATAATGGATTGTTTAGGATGACCTTATAATGTACATACTTTTATGATATTTTATATTGAATAAAGTCATTCAACACATGGTTAGCAGTACTACAAAAGTAAAGAGTTGGCACTGTTGTACCATTTTGCAATAATCATGAATATATACAAGTATATAAAATACATGATAAGAAAGTGCGTACTCCTACGATGTCTCCCTAACTAGATGTACCTAAATGTACCGAGCATCGATGAAGGTGTTATGCCAAGAATCCCTCTAAGGTCTAGTCAACCCAATTACCTGAGAAAGGAGAGAATATGGGACCCCGTCCTGGTCTCGAGTTGGACACCCCACGAGGGATGTTAGACCACTTTGAGTTGGAGTGTCTGGTCAGTGTGTCAGCCGGAAAGTCACGGTCTCCTCTGTCTCTCTAAGCAAGACATGATGTATATATACCCATAGGTCTCCCCAGGGGTCCTACCTTGCTGTGGTAATGTGTGGGCCTGAAGATTGATGTCGGGCTTGAACTTTAATATAGATATTATACAGGAGATGTTCATCCTGCTGTGAGTCCTGCTGTGCTTCCAAGAAGCCTCATGCATAATGTATGAGTATTGAACCAGGGAAAAACCTGTGATCTGAATGCAGTGTTGTATCTAGGTAAAAGGTCAGTGCCTAAGAACCATTATGTATGTAAGGTAGGGAAGACTATAGGTGAAAGGTTGTGATGTTTACCTACGCCTATATAAGGTACCTATATGGAATATAACAGTGGTTGTACCCGAGGCGTGGATCGTATGGGAATAACTTGATAAGGGACTCCTTACTCAAAGCAGTTTGATTACAATAAAGTGCAGGAGCCTATGCGAGGGCCCTTTTGGATGCATAAGCTTCCTTGACTTTGTCCGGGATGAGGTACGAGATTGAAGGGAAAATGGCATCCTCACCCTGGGGGCATACAAGAACAAAAGGAGGCAGCCAATCAACCTCTGCCAATAGAATGTCATACAAAGTAGTCAAGTTGGCCCAGAATATTACTTTAATGGTGCGTGTGACATCACCTTAAATTTGAATATTTAAAACATATAATCTGTCCAGAGGGGCTAAGCAGCTGTCTGCGGTTTCAACAATAATAAATGTTTCAGTTTCTTTCGCTAGCAGAAACTGGCATAGATTTCGGCATACTATGGTGACTTGTGCCCCGCTGTCTAGGAGAGTCACAGCCAAACTCCTATTCAGAAGGAGGGTTCTCACCGTCTGTGGCATATTTTGCAGTTAATGCCACAGCAATCTTTTTCTGAACAGGGGGTTTATATGGAGGAGGTCCTTTCTCCTTCTTTATCTTCATGGCAGGCGAGTATTGTGTCTCCCTTTTATGTTTCATGTACTCATCTTGTCTGTGGTCAGATTGCCCTTCTCTGTCATACTGTCAGTCCGACGAATCTTGAAAGGAACAAGGAGAACGTGTATCAGCTGACTGATACCTGTCTGGAGTCTTAAGTTTTTTTGCAATCATGAAAATCGTTTCATCTATTTCTGTTGTTGTTGTTTAGATTTATCACATGTTTTATTAGCAAGCTCACAAGGCTGGTCTGTCATCCTTTTCAGAACTAGGCTTACCAAGAGGTGGTACTGAAGATCTGGTTCTGAAACTGTTGCGTCCTAGTGAAGTGTATACATTAGCAATAATGGCAGGGAATTCGCGCTCGGCCACTGACACCAAGGCAAGTCACTGGCATATAGCCAAAGACACTACTTCACCCTTAGCATTAGAAAGAATAATTTCAGAGACAAAGGGAAAACTACCTACAAATTTCATCCATAAATCGAGGGCAAGCCCTGTCCCATGTTCATTCTGTATGTGTTTGAGGACATTCAATAGAAAGGCCATTAAGGGAGTACCATGACAAAGAGTGTAGACTGTTGCAAAAATAGTCCCCCAGGTGTTATAGTCAGCTGGAGTAGGATCCAGTCCAGTGGGCTGGCACATAGTGAGAATTCTGTACTTTTCTTGTGGTTCCATAGGGGGAAACACAGCTTCAAGTTGATTGATCATTTTGGCGATCCAAAATGGCATTTCTTTCTGATTTGTGGGCCGTTTGCCCATAAGTAAATGAAAAATAGCAGAATTAATGACAGGCCCTTCAGGCTATTTAGCCTATGCTTGCAGGCCAATCCAAGTCAGACCAGCTATTAAAGCATGTGAGATATATTGTGTAAGATGTCTATATAGGGCAGCAAGATTATTGTATAAAACGCGAGTCTGAACTGGATTTATATTACCCAAATCTGGATATGGGGTATAGCCAGCTGGTGCCAGCCATGTGGCCCCTTCATTACTTAACGGGCCCTATCAAACAGTTCCAAGCACATTGTGGGGTGCCATTAAACCGAGGCTGGTGTTCCTAGACTGTAAGAGGAATTTCAAGAGGTGCATATGGGCAATATACATTAGGAGCCAGGAGCGTGGTGTATTCATGAAATGCATCATCATTCGCGTCCACAGGCAGAAATGTGACCCATGAATATAAAGTTTCAAAGTGTAATGCTGCATCCGCTTCGACGACAAAAATCACTGCAGCTTCTGCAAATAAATCCTGTGTTGCATCAAATGTTGAGTGATTGCCGGGGCAATTAACTGCAATGGGTTGTGCCATACCTAAATAATAAGCAAATCAAGGTGTAGCACAAACAGGGTATAATCCTTTTAAAATTCAAGCTTGAAAAACCAACAGAACTAGGTATTACCTATAAACCTTGGAGTATAAATACCCTACATCACAGATGTCTACATGAAAAGGTGCAAGGGTATTGTGGTCAAGCACAAGCACAACTCAGGTTTCCCACAAGTAATTACCTGATCAAAATATTGGAGGTGCCATGTTGCCGGGATTCTGCTCAGAAACAGAACTATGCTTGGGACCATAGAAGATTGGCATGAATGGACTGAGTCACCATACTACCTCAGTACCTATGAGCCCGAGTCTGTCTAGCTATAGAGCCTCACTTGCCCTCCTACTCTTCCCAGAGAAACAAGTAAGTTGGTACCTCAGAACAAAACACTCTTGACCCTCTCAGGGATCACAGTAACAGGGCACAACAAATGTATATCAAAAATACAGTTAGCATAGCTAATAAACCATGTACCATAACAACCCTTTCATGTTATAAGATAGATTTAGCCTAACCCCCTTCTTCTACTGAAGGTAGATGATCATATATCAAAGATCTCTGGGATTAGTGGAGGACCCAGTAACTTAGTATACACAGATGGACGTTCTGCATCTCAGCTGATGCAGCAATCCCGTCCCAGTGTGTGTCTTTTTAAACTCTTGTGCTCAGTTATATGACAAAACGTTCATGCTCACAATTAGCAGCTGCATTTTTGTTTTATGTCTAGGTGCTAGTGTGTGACCTTGTCTAGCGTGTTCAGACTAAATCCCAGGAAAAGAACAGAATGCAAAAAAATATGCAGGTTCCGTGTGAAAGAACAATGTATGACAGATGCAAGCATGCTTACTTAGTAACGTCTGCAAAAGGAAAGATGGTCTACAATTGCACTATTTCGCTAACATAGGGAAAACTACAATAGGCCATGCAGGAAACACAACAGTACCTTAATTTCACGAATTGGACCTCCAACCAGTGGTCACCAAAGTCAAACTAAAGCCTCTCCTTCTATGGTAGACATTTAAACATACACCTGTTTGATAGGATATTATCTGGCATTAAAGGAAATAGTGGCCCTTGAGAGATCCTGTACCATTAAATGGATGAATTTTGTCAAGGACAAGCTGTTGGAGCTTGGCTTGGGTTCCCCACCTTTGCCCAGAGAGGCACTGAAAAACCTATCCTGGAAATTGGTTTTGGATACTGAATTCGAAGGCAAGACTGTGGCCCTCTAACAGATGCTTTTTGATATTTAACCCACATACTGCTTTTGAATCTTTCTTTGACTTTCTGAGGGTCCCAGGTGATAGAAGTTTGTTCCTGAAACTGTGATAGGGCATACTGCCCCTTTTGCCCTTTACCTCAAAATATATATTTTAGAGGACAAGGGAAACCGATGTGTCTGAGAGGGACCTTGGGTACATGTAACTATAAGGAAACAGTGGTCCCTTTCAATATTTTATAAATGGAGCAAATTAGCACAGCAATATAATAACAACTGTGTCATGTACTTTTATAGAAAACATAATATTTAATTCAACATCATATAAAACATAAAAATAAGTAGGGCAGTGTCTATAATGTTATGGATAATCTCAGGCATAAACAAAGCAAAATAGCGCGGCCAAAACGTAAACAAATACTTAGGCCAAACAACATATTAGAGGCACCATTGCACATAAATGGAATAATTATTATACAACATTTTAGTGTCAGGGTGCTAGTTATATGGCTGTGTTTTGATCTCACAGAAAAATTGTGGGATCATCATCAGGACTAGAAGAATGTATAGCCTGAGAGAATCACAATATAACTAGATTTTACAATATAGATAGTTTTTACGGTAGATTTGGCCTGCTTGCGAGGAACATTTGCAGAATGAAGAGACCAGAGGGGGTCCGGTGTTGTCCTCAGAGGTATGAGTGATTATATGAATCGAGCATATATCAGTCGTCCATTCGAGTATACCATTGGTACAGCTCAAAAAATGATGGTGGACTACCAAGAGATGGTGTACCAAAGCTGCCGGAAACGATAAGTAGCAGCTTGTGTGGGGCCTCAAGTCGGGTGTCCCCCGGGTGGGCGCTGAGCACACTGCATCACATTATTTTTCTGTGGGATCAAAACGCCGTCCACTCCAGCACACTGACACTAAAATGTTGTATAAGAACTATTCCATATATGTGCAATGGTGCCTCTAATATGTTGTTTGGCCGAACTATTTGTTTATGTTTTGTATGTGCTATTTTGCTTTGTCTATGCCTGAGTTTTTCCCTAACATTATAGATACTGCCCCACTTCTTCTTATGTTTTTTATGATGTTGAGTTAAATATTATATTATCTATAAAAGTACATGACACAGTCGTTATTATATTGCTGTGCTGATTTGCTTCTTTACCTCAAAATGGCATCCTTTGACAGCTGATAAGGGTATCTGTCCAGTTTGCCCTATTGGCGATGAGTCTCTTGCCCACTTTTTCTTCTTTTGTCCAGGTTATATTCGGCCAAGAAAAAAGTGGATAATACCACTATGTAGGCTTATGGGATCTAGACAGCACTGCACTTCGCCCAGGTTACTATGCACCAAAACAAGAGAAGTTGTGGTATGTGCAGTGGCCAAACATCTGAGATGAATTTGGGCTATCAAGGCTAGGGCCCTTGGAAAATAAAGGTTAAAAATAGCTTATCGAATGTGGGCAAGAACTGTATTGTAAAATTTTATATTTTTGCAAATACTAAAATGGCATGCTGTTTATTTACAGATAAGTGAATCCTTTCAGTTGAAAGTGCTTAAGAAATTATGCATTTTTGAGTTTCATACATGTTTTTATGTATCTTCATATTTAAACATGCTGTATGTATTATTAGCTTTGGATCTAATACATAGTTTGATTGTTTTGTTTAATGTCATGCTCTTTAGGAGCAATGTTAAATTGCTCCCATTTAAATTGCACTACTGTACTTTGTCATGCTTTTGACCAAGTAACGTGTTGTTTATGCAGACCATGGTAAGTTGCTTGTTGGTCTGGTAGACCACATTTGGGTGTAAGCTAAACACTTTTGGTATTGATTGTTTTTATAGTTTTGTGTGAAGTGTCAACAATGTATTCTCCCTACACTATGTATCTGTGTGTATACTTTTATGGTTTTAATCGTACCAAATATAGGTTTAAAAATGGAACGAATATTTTGCAGCCATAAAAAATGATAGTGTTCCCAATTTTGAACATGAAGGGTGCAGTACTGCTGGGCTAAGGCCACGATTCATTAGATTCTATGATAGACAGCAACTGTGACCTGATCTTTCAGCTACCGGTGGTGGCAAAAATTATAAAAACAAGAATGTGAAAGCAGAAAATGCCCCCCCACACCTCAACTGGATACAGTATGGAAAAATATGAGGCATCCATGGAACATCTCATACATCACTTAAATAAAGATAGAAACAATTGCCTTAGAATGTCGTTGCTAGCCCTAATCTACTTGAACAATGACATGTTAGAGCTTTTCATTAACAAGATTTAAACTATGGGAACTGACATGTAAAAAAAATGCTGCCCAACAGACTAAATGAGGGTTACAAATATTGTAAAAAAGACATTTGCTATATTGATCATGGGCAGCTCACTGAGCGGCAGGGGAGAGAGGGTGGATTGCAATTTTGCGTTTTCTATCATAAACTCCTATTTTAATTACAACACATATAGATACAAACTTTAGGGTATATTTACTATGATTTTGCACTGTGTTTGCATCACAATAGTGACACCAATCGATGCAAAATCTTTTTTTCCTAATTAACTTTCCAGCGCAAAACTTATTTTAGCCTGGAAATTAAATTAACTTAAAATTAACACAAAGCAGTGCATAGCGCAGCTTTGCATTACTTAACGCCATTGGGGCGTTCCTTCTGTGGTGCATGGGTGTTCCCATGAAACCTCCCATGGTTTTTGATGCAAAAACCTAGAAAAAAGTCGACAGGGTTTTGTGTCAAAGAATAATGCTCATTTCAAATAAGTGCTATCAGGGAGAAATGCTTTTATTTCTCCTTTCTTTTCCAACTTTGCATGAACGCTGCACTGTATTGCACACATACAAAGTGTTGAGAGTTTTAAAGTTAGTCTAAGCATTATATTTTGTATTGGAAGGATATGTCCTTTGCTAGACTCATGCAGACACCCTTGCATTATGGTGCAAAGATGTGTGTGTGGCTTACGGCTGTCTGATTAAGTGCCAGCGCTACAGCGAGTGGAGGAGAGTGCCAGAACTCTTGTTCTCAGACAACGCAGCACAGCATTTTTGGATGCTGCACTGCGTTGCTTGAAATTTATTAATTCTGGGCCTTTGTGTCTCATGATATAAGCTGCAATTTCTGTCACAGCATATACTTCTATGATGAAACTATGATCGAAACTCGTTAAACATCATTTAGAAAAAACTTATAAAGGAAAGATTTGGAACTTGGAGGAGCAGAAGGGGGTATTGTTTGGAAAGGTAAATGGAAAAAAATATTTGCCCAAAAATACTTACAACACAGAAATTTGAGATTAAAGGATTCTCCAAGGTGAAACATCCTGTATGCCAGTAATCATGAATATTAGGATCAAAGCCCTTAACTATTTTTTCCTAATTATTTTCACACCTCAACAAAATAAATGGACTGGGTAAGAATCGTGGATGTCATTATGGGCACACACACTAGTCAATGCAAAAAACATTCATTTTAGTGTTGGGAGATATATTTTTCTATTGCATGACGCAAAG
This sequence comes from Triturus cristatus, assembly GCF_964204655.1. Classification (NCBI taxonomy): domain Eukaryota; kingdom Metazoa; phylum Chordata; class Amphibia; order Caudata; family Salamandridae; genus Triturus; species Triturus cristatus. The sequence continues at coordinate 922,377,244 of NC_140593.1, read as the reverse complement.
ATGATTGTTCTAGTAAGTTCAATTTACTTTATTTGATTAATTTAGGTTAATCATAAAAGTTCTGAAATACGTCATAGGTATATGCAATAAAAAAGCCAAAAATGATTATTAAAAACACATTAAAAACAATATTAGAAATATTAAGAAAAACAATTCATCTCAGTAGCTGTACATTTCCCTGGTTTTCAGCGACTGGCATAAAAAGGAGGCGACACAAAAGCAGGTTAGGGGGTTGAGCAGCATTCGTAAAAAATATATAGCCGGGCGACATTGGCTAAAATTATACTTGCACATGATTGGAATTAAGAATTTCTTCCGGTGTTCGTTGTAAAAGTTACAAAAAAGAAAATGTGCAAATCGGAATTGAATCGAGAAGCTGTCACATGGGTAACAGGGAGTAGATCATGGGAAGAGAATATACCGGAAGGAAAGTCCACCATGCATGGAATGAAGTCAAGGGGCAACCACAATAAAAAATATCTGTTAGGAGGGTTTGTTACGGGGGCGTGGCTAGCGCCCGGGAAGAATGGCGGCGCTGGCGTGAGGGCTCCGCCCGTGACGGAGTGTACTGGCGGTTCGCGTGTTCTGCGCGAACTTTGCAGGGAAGCCTTCTTTGCCTGACGATGTCGGGAATGCCCTGATTCCATTTTAACTGCTGGGGCGACATCATTTTCAGCGCTGCTGCTCCTTTTAGTTTCGGTCGCAGCTCGGTAACGGCCGCGGCCGCAATTTTTAATTTTTTTTTCTCTCACAGAATCGGATTCTCTTCAGCAATGCGCCTCATCGCACACTGATACTCCGCTATCTGGATGAATACACTACGCTTCCTGTTCCTGCCTGTGACGCGGATGGCACACTCTGACATGCTTTTAAGGTGACTTTCTTATCAAGTTATGGCTCTTCTGTGATTGAATGGTCATTTCCTATTCTCCTCAAGCTTGGCAGCCATCTTAAGAATTCACTTTATTTTTCTCAAGCTCCTGATATTTTCTGGTCCCTGGCCTGGCATTTCTATTCGTCAATTCTTCTTGTCTGCCTCTTTTATTTTTATTCTAGTCTGAAGAAGTATTCCCCTTTTTGGCACCTGTGCAAATAATCATACAAACTCATACAAAGAATACACTCAATCAATCACCAGAACAAGACACCAAAGTTTGAACCCTAGTAACAAGATATTTTAAAAAACTCTATTTTATTAAAATTGTTTGACACAAAACATTATTAAACAAATACAAAATTAAAAATAGTGAGACAGTTACATAACAGTACACAGAACTAATGACATTGTGCCTGTCGTGCAATAAGCAAACATAAAAGGGATCACAAATAAAAAAGATCACAGTTAACAAACAGTTCAAAGCATGGGGAGAACACAAGAAAGAAAAAATGATTTCTAATCCAGAATACAAAGGAAAACACTAGACCCAAATCAACTGTTCTCCGCAGTATTGATACTGCTAGCTAATTTCATCGAGAACAGATGTCACTCCAGTCTACAGTCTGCCTTTTGGACTTGCGTCGACGCGTTTCGGTGGAGTACTATAATTATAAGACCACCTTCTTCAGGACAAATTATTTGACACACGCTGCTCCCGGGATGACGTAGAGGTATCCATGCGCGTTGAACAGGAAATCCTAGAATTTCTAAAAATAAAGCGCCATCAAGATTATCTAATTGCATCGAGGATCATCGTAAAGGGACCTCAGCAATAACAGGACCAGTTTTTATCCTAAAGATGTTACAACACTCCTGTTGAACATAATGATCGGCGCATATACCCTCGCAACCCGATCGTAACTAATTCTAAAAGGCAGGAAGGCAGACCAAAGGGCCTGTTCCTTTACGTTCCCGCTGAATTCAGCGTATCTCGCCCTTTAGTTATATGGCAAGAAGTCTACGAATACGGACCTCTTGGATGTTCTAAAAAATGTTTTAAGATTATCTATATCGTGGGAGATTGAATAATTTGTCCTGAAGAAGGTGGTCTTATAATTATAGTACTCCACCGAAACGCGTCGACGCAAGTCCAAAAGGCAGACTGTAGACTGGAGTGACATCTGTTCTCGATGAAATTAGCTAGCAGTATCAATACTGCGGAGAACAGTTGATTTGGGTCTAGTGTTTTCCTTTGTATTCTGGATTAGAAATCATTTTTTCTTTCTTGTGTTCTCCCCATGCTTTGAACTGTTTGTTAACTGTGATCTTTTTTATTTGTGATCCCTTTTATGTTTGCTTATTGCACGACAGGCACAATGTCATTAGTTCTGTGTACTGTTATGTAACTGTCTCACTATTTTTAATTTTGTATTTGTTTAATAATGTTTTGTGTCAAACAATTTTAATAAAATAGAGTTTTTTAAAATATCTTGTTACTAGGGTTCAAACTTTGGTGTCTTGTTCTGGTGATTGATTGAGTGTATTCTTTGTATGAGTTTGTATGATTATTTGCACAGGTGCCACAAAGGGGAATACTTCTTCAGACTATTGTCTCTTGGCGCTCTACCCCTTTTTGTGGAATAGAGCCCCTCTCTCTTATTTTACACTCTTTTATTTTTATCCCTTCACGCCCTTGGAATCCTGCGAAACGTCTGCTTTGCTTCAAGTTGTATGGTGTGCTCCCAGTGACCTGGTATTTTATAGCTGCGCTGATGGCTGAGTCTTCCACCAAAATCCATAAGCGCAATTATAGAACTCCAAGCTTTTTACAGAACTGGCTCACCTAGAAGCTTCTCAGTCCCTTTCCTCCACTGAGATGACAACGCTTGGGGAACCCTCCTCGCAGCCTTCCGCGAAAACCATGTCTAAGAGGGTAAAAAAAGATCCACCCTCGCCTCCCAAGTCCTCTTCGACTATCTCGATGGAACTACTTCTCGGCGAGATACGGGCCTTGCGTCCTTTTATGGAGGAAACCAACGCTAAGCTGCAGGTTCTTACTGACAGTTGGACTATGATGGATGAAAGAGTATCGTCAGTGGAACGTGATGTGTCCTTCCTTCAAGACTCTGCTGCCAAGGTTATCCATCTACATGCGCAAGTCTCATCTCTCCAGAAGCAGGTGGAGGACTTGGAAAACCGAAACAGACGCAATAATCTTCGCCTTTACGGCCTGGTGGATGGTTGCGAGGGGAATGACTCTATCAATTTTTTCAAATCCTTTCTTCCCAAGCTTTTGCACATGCCCGAGGACACCACACTAAATATCCAACGTGCCCACAGACTTGGGCGAGCTCCTTCTTCTCCTTCTGCACAAGCAAAGCCCAGAGATGTAATAATGTATTTCTTGGAGTACACAGATCTACTGAAAGTCCTCTTTGCAGCCAGAGCCTCTCCTCGTCTCAAATGGTCGGGCTCCACTCTATTTTTTGCACAAGATTATGCCAAAGCCACTGCAACTCGTCCTAAGGACTTCTTGGATATGAGACCTGACCTTCGCTCCATTGGCGCCAGATATGGTCTCTTCCATCCCTGCTTATTCAAAGTCACCTATAATAATAAAACTACGACATACGAAGAACCCACACGACTTCGGAGCTTCCTGAACTCTTGTGGCCAGACCAATATGGAGCTCTCTGAACCGTCCTCTTCTCACCCCCCGTGACTTGCTTTGAAGCTAGATCACAACATCCCAGTTGTGCTTGTTTGTTGATTTTTTCTAACTTAAATGCTCTCAGACAGATATATTCTCCTGATGAGTTCTTGCTGTTTATTGAATTATTTGTTGATTGCGTATCAGTTTTTTCTTTCTTTTTTCCATGATCTCTATTGCTTACTTTGTGTTTTTGTAGTTTGTTCTTGCCTAACTTTGTTATCTTCCTTCCCCCATAGCTGATTGTTCTGCGTTCCACCTTGTTCCTCTGTTCGGACGTCCCACTGACCCCGAGTGCCTTGCCTTCTTCAGTTGGCTCTACCTCCCTCCCCTTGTCTCCACGTGCGTCTTGTTTTGTTCCTGTTCCTGATCATATTTCCCTTGGTTTACCCTCTGTAAGTATTCCTTTTACCTTTTTAGGAATGTTTGTTTTTGTAGGTTTATTGGTGTCAATACCTTTTTTAACACCTTTTTTCTTCTCTCTCTTACTTCACTCTTTTCTCCTCACCTTCCATTGGCTCCCTCGATCACGCTTCCTTCTCATTATACACTTTGTTCCCTTGTCACTTCATTTCCTCCCTAACTTATTTTTACTTCTTTCTCCCTTTGACCGTTCTCTCTCTTATCCTGTTTCTTCACTGGTCTTTTTGCGCATATTCCTCATTTTTTTCCATTGGACCTTTACTCATATTTTCTCCAGACTTTATTTTATCGTCTCATCGATCTTAGTAACATCTTGGTTTTCCTTTATCTTTATGGTATCTCTCAATCTTCTTTTACTCTTCTTGTTCCTGTCCACTCCATTTCCTCTCTACACTTTTTCTTTCTTTCTTCTTTCTACGTTTTTTGTTTTTCACGAGGCTTTCTCTCAATGTTTTATTTCCTCTTTGCACTATTCTTTTAATAATCTTTAATGTCAGTACGCATTTTATCCTGGAACGTTAAAGGTCTGCATTCTCCCATTAAGAGGCAAAAAATCCTCTCTCATTTAGCCAAGTTGAATGTAGACATTGCCTTCTTGCAAGAAACGCATTTATCTGATGTGGAAGCTGCTAAGCTTAAAAGAGGTTGGGTTGGTGATGTTTTTTCTGCTCCTGGGGATGGTAAAAGGAATGGTGTGGCCGTGTTAGTTCGCAAATCTCTTCCACATACTCTCCTGTCCTCTGAGTCAGATCCCGAAGGTAGATGGTTGCATGTCAAACTTTCCTCGAAGGGTATTCCCATTTCCCTTTTCAATATTTACGCACCTACTGGTGGTAACCCCGCTTTTTGGCACACAATGGCCTCTCGTATTTCCGAATACGTTGATGATAATTTTATTATGGCAGGAGATTGCAACCTACCTCATGATCCCTTTTTAGATAGGCTTTCCAAAGCCCCCTATGTCCCTAATAAGTCTCACAAATTGTTTGTTCAGGCAGTATCCCAGCACAAACTTGTTGATGCCTGGCGTTTATGCAATCCTACTACTAAAGAATTTACCTTTTATTCCCCATCCCACCAATCACAGTCCCGTATTGATTACATTTTTCTTTCCCATCATATATCTCAGTCCCTCACTCACGCTGATATTGGTCCCATTCTGTTTTCTGATCACCCCCCTGTTCTGGCCAACATTGATGTTTTACCCAAATCCACTGGATCAAAGCGATGGCGCTTTAATAACACTCTCCTTCTTGATCCCAATTTCACAACTTCCTTTGTTGAATTCACCACAGAATTTTTTACCATCAATGATACGCCCAATTTACCCAAGCATGTCATTTGGGACGCTTATAAAGCTGCAGCTAGGGGCTTCATCATTGATTTTGTGGCTAAAAAGCATAAATCCGCTCGCAAGCGTACTTGGGATCTCCTCCTTAAGATCAAAAGACTGGAGCACGCTTTTTATACCTCCTACTCGCAGGAAAGTTTGACTAATCTTGTTGAAGCTAAGATGCAATTTAACAAACAATCCACTGAAGATGCTTCGTTATACCTGTTGAAATCTAGCTCAAAATTTTATGGGGGTAAGAATAGAGCGGGGAAGGTTTTACCAAATTATTTAAAAGTTAAGCAACATAAATTGAATATTGAATCCGTTTTTGATGATAATTCTGTTTTAAGGCACACGGATGTTGATATTTTAGAAGAATTCTCCCGCTTTTATGCCAAGCTTTATTCATCTGAAACACACCCTACTCCCCAATCCCTTGCTACCTTCTTCTCCAGCATTCAGACTCCCCCTAATTTCCCTGTAGACCTATCCACTCTTGAAATGCCTATCTCCAGTTCTGAACTACACATTGCTCTTCAATCACTCAAGAAGGATAAAGCCCCAGGTCCGGACGGATTTACAGTTAAATTTTATTTGCAATTTTCTAAAATATTATTACCCAGATTACATTCTCTTATTGATTCTTTTGTCCTTAGTGGCCCCTCCTCTGGCACTTTTTCAGACGCCCACATATGCATAATACCCAAAGAAGGAAAAGACACCCAGTATTGCAAAAATTATAGACCAATCTCTTTGGTCAACATTGATTATAAGATATACGCTAAGTCCCTTGCTATAAGACTGGATCCCTTTCTTCCCGAATTATTGGGCCCTGAACAGTCCGGATTTGTTAAGGGTCTTTCATCACAGATAATACTAGACTTCTGTTTAATGTCCTGTCCAAATCCTCACGATCTCAGAATTCGTTAGCAGCAATTGCTCTGGCCGCAGAAAAAGCGTTTGACAGAGTAGAGTGGACTTTTCTTTTTCCCGACCTTGAATGGTTTGGGTTTGGTCCCAATTTTATTGCCATGGTTTCTTTCCTCTATTCCAACCCCAGAGCGGCGGTCTGTGCTAATGGCCTGGTCTCTTCTTTCTTCACCCTAAGTAGAGGAGTTCGTCAGGGTTGTCCCCTTTCCCCTTTTCTATTTAATCTGGCCTTAGAACCCTTCCTCTCAAAACTCCGCCAAAATCCTAATCTGCACGGTTTCCAACTTTCTCAAACGAATATTAAACTTGCTGCGTATGCAGATGACATCCTTCTCTTTATCTCTAACCCTACCACCTCCATTCCTGCATTTCTAACTGATGTTCATGAATATTCCCAAATCTCTGGTTATAAGCTAAACAACGACAAATGTGAAATCTTACCCCTTACAAAATACACTTTCAAACCCGATTTTGTTACGTCCAATTTCACTTGGTGTACATCACATATCAAATATCTTGGATTACACATTGCTCCCTCCCTTTCAGACACTGTTTTGCTATACCTTAGCAAATGCACCCAGAGATTGTCTGACCTTACTTCCCGATGGCACCCGCTTTATCTTTCCTGGTGGGGTCGCCTTGACACGATTAAAATGATGCTCTCCCCAATAGTTCTCTACACTATTTCCAATATCCCTGTTCCTATTCCAGCTAAATTCTTTAGGAAAATCAACACTATTCTTTCCTCCTTTCTCTGGTCCGGCAAAAAAGCGCGTATGTCCCTGTATAGACTACGACTCCCCAAATCAGAGGGTGGGGTCAACTTTCCAGATTTTCCCACCTGCCACAAAGCTTTCCTTCTACGACAAGCTTCCCTTTGGCTGCAGGATCCTGTTGAATCTTCCCCTTTATGGCTTGATATTGAGCGTCTTTCTCTATCCCCCTTTTCTTTTGTCGAATATCTTTCATTTTCTCGTAAGCCCCAGCTCACTTCCACGCCCATCCACAAATTTACCACTAAGCTTCTTCTTTCCACTTCCCCAAGTCCTCCTTCCTCTGTAGCCGATTTTCTCAACACCACTATTTGGTATAATAACATCATCCTCATTAATCACAAGCCCTTCTACTGGAAATCCTGGAGACGAAAAGGATTGATCTGGGTATCCCACCTCTTATCTGGCTCTGATTTCTTATCTTTCTCTGCTCTTTGCCATAATTTCAACCTCCCCTCCTCCTTTGCCCGTAAGTATCTCGCGCTCAAAAATGCAGTTATGTGTACCTATACCCAACTTTCCAATTCTCCTGTCCAACCAGATCCTCCCAACCCCACTCTGCGCCTCCACTCCTTGCTTCGCACTCATCATACTGCTTCCTTCATTTATCACTCATTACACAAGACTCACACCCCTAGGCCAAAATCCAGGGTAGAGGAACAATGGGAGTCTGACTTTGATATCTCTTGGCCCACCTCTCTTTGGGATAAGGTATGGACCAAACTTCGCAAATCATCCAGGGCTGCATCCCTCACGCAAACCCTCTTCTTTATCTACAATAGACTTCTCTATTCACCCCATATGTTGAATAAGAGATTTCCCTTAACTCCTGACCATTGTTGGTCCTGCTCGGCACCTAAGGCTACTCTTTTTCACATGCTTTTTTTATGTACTGCTGTGAATAATTTTTGGAAGCAAGTATGGGCTCAGATTAACGCCATTTTTCACACTACATTCCCCTTCTCCTTTGTTAATGTTTTTTTAGGAAGTCTCTCTTCTTGCTGGGCAGATGTTGATTTTAAAGTGCAGATTGTCAACTTGTTGCTAGCTAGATACCGCTTTTGTCCATCCTCTAAGTTTGGCTAAAAATCGACATGACCTCTGGCAACCTGTGACTCTGTACCTTGATGCTTGTGCTAAACGCCCATCTCATTTGCCTCCCTCTCAGCAGGAGGTTTCCAAGCCTCCCTGATTGACCTTTTTTTTGTTCCTTTGCATTTTCCATAATCTAATGTATTGCTTATCATTTCTAGCATTGCTTTTTGTTATATAGCCTCAATTATTTATTATATCTCAATTTCATGTTAATTTCCATAGAAGTGTTTACTCACTCTGCTATATTGGTGTTATGTTTTGGTTTTTCTTGTGTATCGGCATCTTTATTTCTCCAATAAAGATCTTTCGAACTTAAAGGAGGGTTTGTTACGAGATCCAAATAAAATGGAACCCCCTCACCATGCATTGGACCCTCAAGATATTCACGAACCATAGGTGTGATGGACTGAACAGTACATTTGGCCTCGTTCGTAAATTTTAAAAAGTGGGCTTTTAAGGCTTATTTCGAAATAGTCAAGCATTTTTCTGCGGAATCCAACAGACTTCCTAGGTCCAAGGCGCGAAGAGTATTTTTGACATATGTTAGCCACATAAATAATAATAATAAAGATTTTATTGAGTAGAGTTAATATTGAAACCATTACAATTTTGTATTAAAAATCATCAATGTTTCAGAACTTTCCTATTTACAAGCACAAGTCATATGTTCTTAATACGCAAAACACTTTTACCTAGTGTATTGACTCCCGGTACGGCACAATCTAACTGCTAATTGTGTATGAGTCAGCTAGCCATTTCTCAATGTTTGTGTGCAAAACTCATTGGTGCGTTCTTGTAATTGTTCAGTACTGTGCACTAAATTTGAAAATTAGCGAAATACCTCTACAGCCCATAAAAATGTAAGCTAATACAGGTTACTACTGGGTATTAATCATTCTCGATTTCATAATTCAACAACTAGTGCAAAATTGCAAAGACATGTCTCATAGCAAAGCGATAATCTCTAAAATCGGCCTAACAGAATTTTTTTATCTTTTATATACAGGTTAATGCTTAGTATTAATCGTCCTCAATTTCATATCTGAATTCATGTGCAAAACTACAAATGTAAAATAGATGTTACGGCTCCTCGATTTTTTGACTAAAAACGTGTGCAAAAATGCAAGTATTAGCTATATACAGATTAATACCATATATTAATGATCCTCAATTTTATGGCTGGATTCATCTGTAAAAATGCAAATATGCTTATCGTCAAGACGGTAGTAATATCCAAAGTCGACATAGTGCCAATTATACAAGCTAATGTCATATATTAATGATCCTCAATTTCATGGCTAGAGTTGTGTGCAAGAATAAAAATGTGCTTATCACTAACACCATGATACTGTCCAAAGTCATTGCACTAATGGCATTAAGACTTGTGGTATAATATGTGGCATGGTTGTAAATATCTAAATAATTAATCATCGTCAAAGTCCTGGCTATAATCATGCACTATGGTTCCATATTAGGCCTTTAATATCCGCCACCAGAATTCCAAATGTGCAACATATGCGGGTGCGATATAGCGGTCATAAGCTGGGAGCACTATTTGTTTGATTTTTGTAACAATGTGCTAACTTTATGCAAATGAAATCTGGAGCGACTGGCTATTTAGAAATGACGTTACGGCCGTTGACATGATCTAACTTGGAGAGAGCGGAACGCACAAAATAAATATTGCAGTCTCAAATTATTCACAGCTGGGCAAATACACAAAAAATGTATAAGTGATTCTTCCGCCTGGTCGCAGAGTCTGCACTGCATTGTTGACCTTGCTTGTTTCCATGTTGGGACCTGGTCTTTTGAACTAAAAGCATCCAGTCGAATCAAAAGTGGCAAATGCTGGACTTATTTTACTTGATTATTTTTGAGTTTTATAGAGCGCGAACCAGACCCGTGAGGGTATCAGAGCGCTTTACAGGATTGACAGGTGGTATAAACAGACTTAGGATGAGTGGATACAATTGGGATAAGAACAGGTAGATGTATTATACAAGGAAATAAATAAAAGGCAGTGACATATCCCGGATACAGTTGGAATTAAAACAGGTAGATACATTATACGAGAAAACAAGCTGTCTCATTTGCCGGGTGGGATGCCCAGAAGTGCCGGGTAGGTATCATCCGGAAGAAACATGGGTAATGCCGTAATAAAAGGAGAAACAAAGTCGCTGAGGTGATTGAAATGCAAGCGTTAGGAGAGGAATTTGCCCATAAGGAAACTTTTTGCCTCCTTTTAAAAAGGTGCCAAAGATGGAAGTCTTCTGATGGAGGGCGGGAGGGAGTTCCATATTCTTGGGGCGGCCCCAGAGAAGGCCCGATTGTATGTTTTTTTTCCCGCAAGCATGCTGGTTGGAGCAAAAGGTCCCTGGCGGACCGTGAGGCATATTATCAAGCGGCAGCGATAATTATCGCTGGCCGCGCTTAACATGAATTTTTTTTCTCCGGCTATCGCTGGAAATTATCGCCATGCTAGTGCTGTATTAACAACGCATAGTGCAATGGCGATAATTATTCCAGCGATAGCGGTGTTTTCCATGGAACAGAAAACGGCGATAACCTTGCTGATACAACCCTGTGGTCGTATCAGCATAATCCACCCCCAATGTTAAGTATACGTAAGTCAGCATTTTAGCAGATGTTATTTTGGGCGAAAACCGCGGTTTTCGCCAAAAACTAACGTCTGCTAAAATGCGTAGGCCTCCTTGTAAATATCGCCATGTGCACATCAGCGATAATTTACATGCAGTACTGCCCAGTGACGCCCACTTTGCATCTCATTAGAGATGCAAAGCGAGGCGTCGGGACAACGGGTGCTAACATGCGCTAATGCATGTTAGCACCCACTTGTAAATAGGGCAATAGTCTTATCTCTGCTTTTTTGGCTTTTAAAGCCAAAAAAGCGGAGATAAGGCCCTTGTTGATATACCCCCGTGAGTTTCTGGCTCCTCCGGATATCACGAGTTTCTGGGCGAGAAAAGCTGGGGAACTAGAGTATAGAGCCTTTTGAGTGATGCAAGCCAGCTTAAGTTGGATTCTGGCCTCGAGACGAAGCCAGTTTTGAGCTTTAAGGTGGGGAGCGATATGGTCAAATTTCTTTGAACCTGTTAGGAGTCTGGTGGCAGCATTGAGGCAGGCCTTTAATGGGGCCAAAAAGTTATTGGGTAGACCTGCAAGGGTAGAGCATCCATATTCCAGTCTGCAGATGATTAGTGCCTGGGTTGCCATTTTTAGGTCGGTGGTGTCGAGGAAAGGTTTCAGGTGTCTTAGGTAGCTCAGGTGAAATCTGGCAGTTTTGGCCATCGAGTTGATATGGCCAAGCATATTCAAGTTGCAGTCTAGGTTCATTCCCAGGGATTTAGCAGAGTCCACAATGGTAGGAGGGCAGTTTAACGCTGTGATAGCCTTGATCCATTCCTGAATGTCTGAATTGGTTTTGGGTGGGGAGATAAGGAGAAATTTCGTTTTTTGGTGTTTGAGCTGGTTAGAGGTGAGCCAATGCACAGTCAGCTTCAAGGCCTCATTCAGGGAGCGAATGTCCTCAGGAGAAGAGATTTTAATGTAGATCTGTGTGTAGTCGGCATACATTTGGTAGGCGATGTTGACGGTGCGTAGCACCTCTGTGAGCAGTTCAAAGTAAAGATTGAAGAGGGTAGGGGACAGGGTTGATTCTTTGCAGACTCCAACCATGATTGGAGAGGGAGCAGATAAGTTACAGTTGATTAGGATTCTCTGTGAGCGATTCTGGAGGAAGGACCAAAACCATTCAAGAACGGTGCCATCTAATCCCATCAGGAATTTGAGGCGTTCCAGGAGAGTTTTGTGGTTGACCGTATCGAAAGCTGAGGATAGGTCTAGGAGGACTAGGAGACAAGATTTGCCTTGGTCAAGGGCTTGGAGGGCATCATCCACGATGTGGAGGAGGGTGGTTTCCGTGCTGTGTCCAGGTCAGAACCCGGAATGGAAGTCATCAAGTAGGTGGAAGTTGGTAATGTGTTTGCTGAACTGCTGTTGCACACATTTCTCCAGGACTTTCGCTAGGAGTGGGATGTTAGATATCGGTCTATAGTTGTCAGGGGAAGCAGGATCCAGCGTAGGTTTTTTTTAGATTGGGATGACTTGGCCGGCTTTAAGAGAGCCAGGTATCGATCCCTGTAGGAGGGATGCATTGATTATTGCAGTCCAAGAAGTGATGATCACCTGAGAGGCGGAGGCTAGACAGTTAGAAGGCAGAGGATCATTGTAGTGATTGTTCGTGTTTAAAGAGAATAGAATTTTCGAGACGGAGTGTTCGTCATAGACTTCAAAGTTGGACCAGTGCGCTAGGTTTTTGGGTGAAGTGTGGGAAGGTAGCACGTAGATAAAAGGTAAAGCCGGCATAGTTTGGGAGTGCGTCGTGGAATTTGGTGGCATATTATCAAGCCAGGCGATAAAATTATCGCCGCTTTAGCGGCAGAAAACTGCCGCTAAAACGGCGATAATGGGCTTGATAATATGCCCTTGAGAATTCCAATTGAAGCCCATGTTAGATGTGAAGGACATCTAACATGGGTTTCAATTGGAATTCCATAGAGCATATTATCAAGCCCATTATTGCCGTTTTAGCGGCAGTTTTCTGCCGCTAAAGCGGCGATAATTTTATCGCCTGGCTTGATAATATGCCCCTAAGTTAGTTTCCTAGGGCAGTGATTTTGTCACAGAAGAAGGAGGAAAGGTCCTCGCATGATATTGGAGATTTAGGGGTTTCTTTGGAGGTTTTAGCCAGTTTGTTAGATTGATGTTTGACCAGGTCGAATAGCTTGCAAGGTCTGTTCTTGGCGTTCTCCAGTTCTGTTCTGAAGAATTCTTTTTTTGCGTTGAGGATTTTCCTATTGTAGGCGTTTCTGAACTGATGGAGATGTTTTAGATGGGCTGCAGAGGGGTGCTATTTCCAGTTACGTTCTGACTGCCGGAGGGATCTCCTCTCCAAGTTGAGGGAACTGTTGAACCAGGGGTTCCTGTCTTCGTTCTGGGTTCTTTTTAGTTTTAGTGGAGCAAGGTCATCGAGAATGTTGGATATAGTTGTACTGATGGATGGATGTGTTGGACAAGGTAAGGCTGTGGTGCTCAGATTTCATATGTAGATAAAACCATCCAGCCATGTTTTTTCTTTGCTAGTGTAGCTTTGTCCATTAGCCAAGCTTTTTGTTTTGTAGCATTGTTGACCATTTTTTTAATTGCAGTGAAGCTGTAATTGGTGGCCCAGGCATCATGCGTATTGAGCATTGTTAAGGCTTGTTCGAGTACTGTTTGCCAGTCTTTCTTTCCTTTCGGCTGGCTTTGCATATCTGTCCAGCAGTGCCCAAGCAAGGTTTCCTCTTGAGCTGCTTTAAATTTCCAACACATTTTTATTATTGCCGCTTACCTTACCGGATGTTGATTAAATAACCCAAATTCCAAGTGAACTTGTGCTTGATATGTAAACTGCGGAATCCGAAAAATTTATTCGAATAGAACTGATTGCTGAAGATTCACAAAGTTAGCATCTTGGTCTTTGAACAATTCGGAACCATAGGTAAGGGTTGGAAGGAATTTGGCATCAACAACTTTTAGTAAAAAATAATTTGATGGACACTTTAATTTCACTTTTAGTGTCTTTAATACAAATTGTAGTTTGTTTGCTTGTGCTCTTCTATTGACTAGGTGATCCTTGAGTGTGAATCTTAAATCAACCACCACTCCCAGATATTTGTAGGAGTCACACTGCTCTATGCTGTTTCCTACTGCATATCACTTATGTTTTTTCATGTTGGGCCCTGTATTTGCTGGGAATCAAACAGACTTCCTAGGTCCAAGGCGTGAAGAGTATTTTTGACATACGTTAGCCACATTATACTCTATACATGTTCTAAAGAGAGACAATCCACAATGATGTGTTGAGTGAGGTCCACTGTATCTCTACTCCAAACTGAGTGCCAAAGGAGGATTGGTGCTACATTTATTTGCTCAGTAATGTGAGGAATGTTCAGCTCGTGATGTAAATTAAAATTGGAGCAACTGATGGGAAGGCTAGTCATTTTCTTCCAAAATGAATTTTCAATTGTTTGTATTACCTTTACATTTGCATTAGCCCCACACTCCCGCACCATAGGAAGCTACGGAGATTGATTTAGCCCCATACACTTTTTTAACAGTATCCAAATGTTTTGTGCCCAGCTTTTTAGTAACAAATTAATGACATTAGTGCTCTTTTATAACATCATTCCTCGATTAACCACCATATTGGACCAGGATAATCTGTGATCAAAGGTCGCCCCTAAGTATGAAAACAGCTCCGTTAGCAGTCCTTTATAGTCAGAAACAAAAAAAGAAAGGGGATTCTTCATCTTTCGCCCTGCAACTAAAATAAAAGACTTGGCCTCGTTCGATTTTAACTCCAGAATTACTGAACCCTTGCAATTCGTTCTGTGCTAAGCTCCCTTTTAGAAATTAGAGGTGGGAAGTAATTTATAATCCACCAAATATACCACCAATTCATGGCTGTGCAAATTTGTGAGAATGTCACTGTGCTAGCTCTGCAGAGTGCACTATAGCAGGTGATCTCTCTTGAAGTGGAATGTAAAGTGCAGATGAGTCTGCCATACTGAGGGCCAGAATTCCACCACAATATTAGACTATTCTCCAGTAATTGGGGAATGTAGATATTGACATAGTTCTTCCTCATTTGACCTATAGTATGTCTGCCCGCACTGAGTAACAGAAAGGCTACACGTGACATTGGCCCCTGCTGCTAGTCAATTTCACTGGAGAACTTGCCCAGTGGCTCAAAATCTGCTTTAACCCCTTGAGTGCCCCGCCCTTTCCACGCCCTGTGCCGGGCGTTTCATTAGCGGGCGGGGCTCATGACGAGATAGTCTTGTCATGGGCACAGCGCAACCGCGGCCCATGACGAGACCATCTCGTCATGGGCACTCAAGAGGTTAAAATTAACCATTCCGTCTAAAATCTCATCAACTTTTCTGTGGCTAATATGTCTGAGTACTGCAATTATTTCTCCGGAAGCATGGTGAAAGTGAATAATCTGCTGTTGGTGGAAAAGAAAATGTGGTATCCAACACATTCAGCCCTTTAGGCAGTGGGCACTCTGTTTAGGCTTTTGTCACCTACTGTTTAGGGTCTCAGCTCCATGTAATCCATGTAGTCTGCCCTTTGTAGAGTCAGAATGGGACAAAAAATAGGCCCAGGCACCAAAATAAAAGTGGCCCCCATTAGAAAATAAGATAGCTGAAAAAGTAGCCCACATTTGCAAATCAGACCAGTTTTGAACTTGTAAAGGCATGCTGAATGGGTACGCTGCAAGGTGTGAGGCATGGCAGACAATACTTGTGGCAATATCAGTGAAATTAACAGAAAAAAACTGGCCATAAAACAGGCCCACAAACTGCTAAAATAAAGGCCACATGCTGATCTGTGTCACTAGCCAATCAGGCTCTGTCTGATTGCCCGATAGGCCAGTCCAACTCTGGCCATTTGGTTACGCGATGTTTTTCGTCTTATCTCCTAATGAGGCCACGATCCTTGATAACACTATTTTCTCTGAAGCAAATTATTAGTCATCTGTGGTATATTGGATTTAAATAACTGTGCTTGTTTTGTTTCTTAACTTATGCACTAATTCAAACCTGGAGTTCATTGGAGCTTTTTTCAGACTGCCACTTGCAGCTCTTTCAGTTGGCTACTTGCCACTTCTTATAGTTGGCCACTTGCGCCTCCTTGTGCCGCCATTGCGTGATTTCGTTTTGGTGCAACGGTGGCGCAAAGGTCATTTGGCACTGGCGCAAGGAAACTGACGCATCTATGCAGATGCGTCAGTTCCTTGTAAATCTGCCCCTTGGTCCGGTGTTATCTTGTAAGTTGGAGATGATCAGGACATCTCTTAATTGGTTCCAGAGAAGATCCATATGAACATCAGCTAGATGTGAGTTCAATGAAGTGAAATGCAAATCATTTCCTAGTGCACAATCAGACAAAATTGTGGGAACTTCGCCTGCTATTGTACTTTTACCAGGAAATATGGTGCCATTTTAGTTTCTGATTATTTGCGTTTGTTTTTGTTTTATCTATTGTCAAGGTGTTCCGATTGATGTCTCATTCTTTGGGCTATAATCAAGAATAATAAAGAACATAATGACGATAATTCTGACTTTTAGATTAAATTTCCATTACATTCCTGAAGAATCGCTTCTCTGAATGTGTATTTGGCCCTAGCCGGATTCAACAGCCAATTCATTTTTTTTTTACCATACTTCAAATATATAACAAAAGTGGGGGTGCATCATCCTACATTTTTATTATTTCGTACAGTAACAGTAAGAAAAAAATACATGTATTGTGACAGCTGCATAATCATACATGTCGTTTCCTCAGAACCCACAAGGGAGCATTTGAAACAGGACGAACGCCATTTTTGGGCAAGCGAACCCCCTGCTTCATCGACATGTGCAAAGTACAAAACCTTGATTGTTAACAGATTACTAGGTATTTGATATACTTGGAGTTTTATATGAGCAGCGTTTTCCAAGACCGCCTACTAAAATGACTTTTTCCACTATCAATTCTCAGCATTTGGGAGGGAACCAAACATACTGGACAGCTTGTGGTATGTGGTGAAGTGTTCCACATGGAAAAAAGTGTCTTTTTCTAGATACCCAGCTTACATGTGGGTTTACCTGTGGTTGGAACACTGCACGACAACACAGGAAAGTTATTGATGGGTTCAGATACGCAGAGGCAGCATCCAGAGCCATCCGGTATGACATTTCCTTCTAATAACAAGTCAGCTGTACTAACCATTTTCCTTGTAAAATGATGCCTGACTAATTCTAAAAAGATCCAGAGAAAACTAATTCGCAACTTCCTTTGCATCTGCAGTGGTCAAATGAGCTGTGTATCTGGTGAGTGGCTACACATTTGGGTGGGCTAGCATTGTGGAAACCCTATTCCTGTTCATCTTATTGGAGGCAAGATTAGACCACGAACAGATGGTGAACAGAGGAGGGTGCAGAAAGTTAAACTGGTGGAGCTGGGGGGCCATGCATGGGTAGACAGAGCCAAACAAACACGAAGCGTTAGGTGTAAGGGGCTAGAGAGGCAAGCAATGGCACATATTCGGAGCCTAATGGGCACAATGTTAAACACGTGGGGCAGAGAAGCATGCAAGGGAACATAAATAGAGCCGAATGGGCACAACATTAAACACGTGGGGCAGAGAGGCATGCAAGGGAACATAAATAGAGCCGAATTGACACAATGTTAAACACGTGGGGGCAAAGAGGCATGCAAGGGAACATACATAGAGCCAAGTGGACACAATGTTAAACACGTGGGGCAGAGAGTCATGCAAAGGAACATAAATAGAGTCAAATGGACACAATGTTAAACATGTAATGGGCACAATGTTAAACACGTGGGGCAGAGAGGCATGCAAGGGAACATAAATAGAGCTAAGTGGACACAATGTTAAACACGTGAAGCAGAGAGGCTTGCAAAGGAACATAAATAGAACCAAATGAACACAATATTAAACATGTAATGGGCACAATGTTAAACACGTGGGGCAGAGAGGCATGCAAGGGAACATAACTAGAGCCAAATGGACACAATGTTTAACACGTGGGGCAGAGAGGCATGCAAAGGAACATAAATAGAGCCAAATTGACTCAATGTTAAACACGTGGGGCAGAGAGGCATGCAAAGGAACATAAATAGAGCCAAATTGACTCAATGTTAAACACGTGGGGCAGAGAGGCATGCAACGGAATATATATAGAGCCAAATGGACACAATCTTAAACACATGGGGCAGAGAGGCATGCAAGGGTAAATAAATAGAGCTAAATGGGCACAATGTTAAACTCAAGGGACAGACAGGCACACAAGTAAACATATATAGAGCCAAATGGGCACAATGACAAGGGCAGAGGGGAACACAAGAGAATAGTCACAGATAGGCACAATGTAAACACAAGGGCAGCCTTACTCACCACTGTCAATGCCCTCTCACTCATGGCATCTTTCCAGAAGCTCACGTTAGACCAGATCCTCCCACTCTTAAAGAAACCTATACAAGATCCTGCTGACCTTTTCAACTGCTGGCCCTATCATTCATGACCCCTATCTCCAGATGTTGCTGGACCTCTCATCTGTCTTTGACAAGACCATCCCGCAGTCTTAGCCATCCTGGAGTCTCGAATAGAATTCACCTACAATGTCCTTTACTGGTTCCCCTCATGCCTTTCGAACCAACAGCAGCTTGTTCTCATGAGCACCTCCAGTTTCCAAAAGATCGTGATCACCTGATGATTTCCCTTAGGTTCCATTCTGTCTCCTGTCATCTTCAACTTCTACATGGAGCCACCCGAAGCTCTACTCATAGATATCATCAAGATTCACCAGTATGCCGATGATACACAACTCTGCTTGAAAGCCTCCTCTGCTTCAGACATCGAAAGTCTCAAGCACTGTCTGCATATCAATCAGGTCTGAATGTCCAGAACCTACCTGAAGCTCAGCCAATCAAGACAAAATTTCTGGTGTTTGCTAAGAAACACAAACAAAACAGTACAACCTTGACTCAATGGCATGAACCCTGATGGCTTAGAACACCAATTTTCACTGAGTTCCAAGTTATTTGGGTTCACCTAGGACACCAGCCTCACCCTCAAGAAACACATTGCCAAACAGACAAAGATAGCCTGGTACCAGTTCTGTCTTCTAAAGAAAGTGAAACTGTTTCTTCCGGTAGGCAACTTCAGAGCTGCTGTTTGCATCTGGATCGATGTAACACCCTGCTCCAGGGCACCCCTAAGGGCATCCCAGATGCTGTAGCACATTTCATCCAGGGCCTGAAGAAATATGACCTGATTACCTGCATAGTGACGAACGTTCTTTGGCTTTCCTTGAAGATCTGCATCATCTTCAAAATCAGCTGCATCATTTGCAAAGCCATTATTAGAGACGCTGCCCATCTCTGGTGGTTTTCAGCACACCCACATCCAGGTCATGATCAGACCTTAGACTAAGAAGCATAAAAAATCAAACACAAGTAGCAGGATTTATCCATGTATGCACCTAGGATATGGAACAACATCCCCTTAACCACCTCCTAACGCTACTTCAATTTTCAAGAGAGTTGAAAACTCACCTCAATCCAGTTTTCTCTCCTATCACTCATTGACTATATGCTTGTCTTTGACTCTGTACATCGCTCTGTTGCATTTTGGCTAGGGTCGCACTATAGAAATACAAGTTACATACATACATATGTGCAGAGGGGGACACAAGCGAATATAAAAAGCGCCAAAAGGGTACAAGGTTAAACGCCGGAGGCACAAATTAAAAAAAAATTAGTCAATCAGAATCACAGTGTTAAACAAAAGGAAAGGGGCCAGACGGCCACACAATTACAAATAGAAATAATGGGGCAAGCAATTTAAGACATGAATTACCAAAGGCTCAAACTAAGGACGACAAATAGAGCCAAACTGACCCAAAATGATCGATATATGGGAGGGAAGACGACAAAAGTCTTGATAGATAGATACAGTGAGGCATAGCATGTTGAATGCAGAGGACTAAAAGGCCCACATTATAGGAAGATAGAGCTAAAGGGGCAGAGATTATTAGAAATAAATAGACAGGGAGGCATGCAAGGATAGGTAGCTCATAAGAGGGACAGACTGTGAGAGAAAAGGGCCTAGATAGACAAGCAAGGTTAGGAAGATAGAGCCAAAGGGAAAAGATATGTTAGGCAGATAAATCCTAAGAACCAATAAATGTTGGTTGCAAAGACCCTGAGGCTTACACAAGTGTTTATAGATAGAATGAAAGAGACACAATGCTAAACATAATTGCCATAGTGGCACACAGTGATAAGTGCACATAGACAAAAGGGCTCAAAATGTTAGCCACATGAGCCAGAGGGGCATACAGAAGTAGGTAGATAAAGCCAAAAATGCCCAAAATATTAAATACAATGAGCCAGAGAGGCATGCAAAGATAGGTTGCTCCAAACAAAGAGAAACCAATCATTAGAAACAAGGGACATGATGGACTATCAAGTATAGGTAAATAGTGCCAAAGTGGCCACAAACATTGGATGTAAGGGGGCAGACAGTTCCACGAGTGTCACTAGATAAATCCAAAGGAGCACTAAATGATACATACATAGAGCCAGAGGGTTTATAAATAGAGTTAGGAACATGAAATGAAAAAAACCATGGCTCCAATGACAAGATGAGGTTGATCAATATAGACAAAGGAGCCCACAGGGTTAGATACAATGGGCCAGAGGAGCAAACAAGAGTAGATCAATAAATCAAAAGGGTGTGCATACTGAATATCGGTTACAGAATATTGTGGGACTCTTATTTCATAGGCAGAATATTGAGGCTACCACATAGAAAAAAAGTATATATAGATTTTCTATACCTACCTCCACATATATGTGCCTCAAAAATATATAAATATCCACAATGTATGTTTATGTAGAGTTAAGAATAGTACATCTATAGTTCTGTATTTTATGTTTCAATCTTTTGTCAATGATATTGGTGCGCCACCTGCCACGCTATTCTTGCACTCAATATTTCAGAGTGCAGTCAATGGAAAGCAGCAACAAAGTTTAGAAATCAAGAGGCTGACGATCACAAAAGGCTGTATAGATAGAGAAAAAGGATGAGAAATGTTAAATACGAAGGTTAGAGTGGCATCCCAACAGGGGTATTAAATATCAGATGCATGTTACTGGAGGCCACAGAAGCGTAGAATAATAAAGTCAAAGGAGCACATACAAGGGTCCAGTTGACGGTCCAAAATGCAAAAACATGAGTCTTTTTAAACAGGAAAACTGATGTTTCACTCAAAATAAATGCATTAATGAAGTACTTTTGAGACTGATACCTGATTCATATCTCTTCCCCCAAGTACCAGAGACGGGGCCTCACTAACCACAAAATTCATGATTTCAGTTCCTCTTGGAGGTTTCAGGATAATTGGCTAACTGTAGGATTGACATCCTATGATTGTGCTATTTTGAAGATAACAGGGGCCGTGTTACACAAAGTTCCCAGGCGGCGCAATAAGTGTGTGCGCCCGCTTTCTGCACCCTGGGGCCCTTTGGTATTAGAGAAGGGTCAGCAGATGCTTGCGCAGCCCCTTCTGTAATACGGATAGCGTTGGCGCACATAAAGAACCAATGTTAACATCAGGGGGCGTTCCCTCATTTGCATAGGGGAGTGCGCCATGAAAATGAGGTAATCCCTGTGCCTCTGAACTCATGTCATATTACCGACCTGGGCGCAGAGTCAAAGATGCTCTCAGGAGGCGCACTGTCAGTACGCCACCTGAGAGCAGCCCCCTGGAGGGGGAACGAGAGTCCCATGGATCTATCAGACATCCAACTGCAGGAGGGTGCAGTCACAAACGAAGGGTATGTGACCTGGTCTAATCGGATTTTGATAACTGTATCTAATGCATATATCTCATTAGACAACTTTTATGGACTTCATGCTGAAACCAACAATATTCAATCATCACTTTAAATGTTTGGTAAGGGAGGGAGGGGTCTAGCTCCCCTAGAGAGGGAAAGATTGCTTTGAACTCACATACGTATTACAACATTTCATTAGAACCTCATCAAAATTTCAGGATTATTTTGCCAATTTCAAACCATGCCAAAAGAACCGATTAAGATGAGAGACTCTCGATTTTGCAGCCCAAAATGGCTTATTTTTAGCTGCCTTGTACCTGAAATTGCCTTTGTTTCATTTTAAGTCAAGGGTAAAAATACATTCTCCGATTTGCTTTTCAAATTCTCCCAGTTTCTAGTTTTAAAAAGTTAGCATATATGCAATTTACGTGAAAATGGTGCTGTAAAATACAATCTTTTTCTGAATTTGTCCAGGGAGAGCGCGAATGCTTGATCAGCCCAGTTTAACAAAGGAACTTATTCCCTACCACTTTTGAAATTCTTCAGCCGCAGCAGACTCGCCACTTGCTTTTATTCCATCTTTTGCTGCCGTCCCCAATGTCTCATGAGCCAGGCACCGCTCTGTTTACTTTGCTACAGCTGTCTCTCATATGTTGGCCTTCTTGGGGGACAGGCCAACATGCTGCGAAACAATCTGTTCTTTTCACTCGCCACTTCCTCATGCAGCCTCTAACTTTGGCTTCGTAAATGTATTTTTACACTGTTTTGCTGGAACAGTTACGATTTTAATGTATTTTGTGGCAAAAGATGATGAAAAAGTTGTTCAGTTTTTCTACTTGCAGTAATATAGCATTTCTGACCACTTAAAGGATGGAGTGAATGCCAAACAGTATAACCTCTGATGTGCATAGTAAAGATTTAAAAAGCTGTCTCTTTAAAAAAAAAAAAAATTCCATTGAAGCCAAGTTGGACAGACTTATCTGTTTGTCTTTCTGTTACTGCCTTTTCTTAGCAGTCAAGAACTTTTGTTTAATATTAACATGAAATAATATCATAAATAAAAGTCATGGGTGTTGCAGTGAACAAAGACAAAAATATGAGCAATAAAGAATAACATGGTGATTTATATTTCTTACAAAACCTTGGTGACAAGCCATTGTTTACAGCTGTTATTGTTGTGCATGATAGAATTTCCACTTTCTTTATTAGGAGTGCAGATCATTTTAGCTTCCTACGCTCAATTACTATCACAAGATGTGCTTAATGTTTCTCAGCTTAAGGCTCATTTTTTAAATACTTTATGATTTGCATTAATCGCCTTATAGGCTTCACAGATGGGGCCTTAGGACGACTTCAAACTTTTTTTGCTGTCAGTCTTCTGGAGCATATACCAAACATATCTTCGTCTCCTATCCATTTTGGCATCTTATTGGGCAAAGGTATTTGACAACTTAATCAGTTATTTAAACTCAGGGTAATGCCCTAACCTCAGGTCATCTTGTTGATTCACTCTTCTGCCAATCAATCAATCAGAGGGTCTTGTAGAGCGTGGCTTGTCACCCTGGGGGGTCTCCAGGTGCTGGGGTTCTGTGAGCCTCAGTTAGAGGGTGGTGGCAGTTGAAGATATAGGCCTTGAGCTGTTTCAAAGTTGGGGAGGTGCGCAGGTGGAGGTTGTTCCAGGAATTTGCAGTGAGGTAGGAAAAGCAGCAGCCACTGCAGCAGCTCGCTCTGATGGATGTGGCTAAAGCGAGGGAGAAGGTTTGGAGCTTTCTGGTCGGTTTGTGGAATGTCAAGCAGTTATTGATGTAGGCAAATCCGGATTTGTGGAGGGCTCTGTAGGTGTGAGTGAGGAGTTTGAAGTGGCATCTTTTCTGGATGGGCAGTCAGTGGAGGGCTCTGAGGTAGGGGATGAGGCTGGTTCTTCTGAGAGGTCTGAAAGGTCTGGAGGTGGTTCAAGACCTGTTTGATGGTTCCGGCATAGAGTGCTCTGCCGTAGTCGAGTTGACTGGCGATGAGGGCCTGGGTGACCGTCTTCCTGGTTGAGACGAAGATCCATTGAAAGATCTTGTGGAGCATGTGGAAACAATCGGAGGATGCGGTGTTAATTTGTTGCCTCATGGTGAGCTGGGTGTCCAGGATGATTTTGATGCTGTGTGCGTGGTTGGAGGAGGTACATGCGGGCCGAGTGTGCTGGGCCACCAAGTGTCATTCTATGGAGGGCTTGTTCCCATAGATGATGACCTCTGTCTTGTCTGAGTTAAGCTTGAGGCAGTTGGTCCTCATCCAGGAGATGATGTTGGTCATGGTGATTTAGAAACTGGCTCTTGTGGTGTTGGCATCTTCTGAGAGAGATAGGACAAGCTGGGTGTCATCGGCATATGAGACAATGTTGAGTCCGTGGATGCGGGCAAAGACTGCCAGTGGAGTCGTGTATATGTTGAAGAGGGTGGGGCTAAGGGAGGAGCCCTGGGGGACGCTGCATATGATGTCTTTGGGTGCGGAAGAGAAGGGTGGGAGGTGGATCCTCTGTGTTTGGCTGGATAGGAAGGAGGAGATCTAGTTGAGTGTGTTCCCTTCAATGCCCATACGGTAGAGACAGGTCACAAGGGTGTGACGGGAGACGGTGTTGAAAGCTTCTGATAGGTCGAGGAGAATGAGGGTGGCTGTTTTACCTTGGTCAAGGAGGCATCTGATGTCATCCTTTGCTGTGATGAGGGTGGTCTCTGTACTGTGGTTGGGTCAGAAGCCAGATTGGGATAGGCCAAGCAGGATATTTACTTTGTGGAAAGCCATGAGTTGGTGGTTGATGGCTTTCACCAGGACTTTGGCCATGAAGTGGAGCAGTGGGATTGGACAGTAGTTTTAGGAGTTTGTTATGGTTGGCTAAGATCTTCTTCAGGAGGGGTTTGACCTCTGCGTATTTCCAGGCATCTGGTACATTGGATGTTGTGATAGAGTTGTTGAGGAGTTCTGTGAGAAGGTGGGCGATTTCTCCGTCTCCCAGGTTATACATTTTGTGTGGGCAGGGGTCCTTAGGGGATCGGGAATGAATGGAGTTCTTGATGATGGTGGTGTCTTCCACAGGGAGCTGCTTCCAGTTGGTGATTCGGTGGGGTGCGGGGCATTGGTTTGCATGCGGTGGTGGTTGAGGTCTGTGGGTTGGGGGATCGAAGTTGCAGTAGATGTCGGAGATCTTGTGGAGGAAGTAGTCAGCCGGGGAGTCTCAGAGCACTTGAGAGGGGTAGGTCATGTTTTCAGTGGCAGAGGGGCAGGAGAAATCTCTGATGATGCTGTAAAATTCCTTGGTGCAGTTGACGCTAGTCTCGATGCAGTGGTGATAGTTCTTGATGGTGGCTTTCTAGGTGTCGAGGATGATGGGGGTCTTTTTGGATCGCAAGGATCTCTCTAGTTTCTTGGAGTTTCACTTGAGAATCTGTCGTTCTAGGGTGAACCATCTAGCTTGTTTGGCGGGTCCGCTGTTAGTGGTCTTCCTCAGGGGTGCAAAGGTGTTGGTGGTTGAGGAGATCCAGTTGGAGAAGCTTAAGACATTGAGTTCGAAGGAGTTTGAGTGGTTGAAGGTGGGTCTTGCTTCTTTGAGGGCGCTGGTCCAGGGGGATTCAGTGACCTTGCCCCAGTTGCGGCGAGGGTGGGTGAAGGGTTTCATCTGGTTTTGTCTGGTTTCTTGTGAGCCATTTATGGTGAAGTGGAAGATGCTGTGCTCCATCCAGGTCAGGGTGGTGGTGTGGGAGAACTTGTCTCTGTCATCGGTGGAGAAGGTGGGGTCTAGAGGGTGTCCAACTTTGTGCGTGGGGAGGTGATGAGTTGTGATAGGCAGATAATGCTCATGTTCTCCAGAAGTGTGGTGGAGTTGGTGTCAGTCAGGTCTTCTAGGTGGAAATTCAGGTCCCCCATGAAAATGTAGTGGTTGGAGTCGATTACCAGGGAAGGGATGAAGTCTGGGATGGAGTTGCAAAAAGTGGGGCAGGGGCCAGGGGGTCTGTAGGAGAGGGTTCCTCTAATGGAGGTTTTGGCGTCCGGTTTGATCTGGAAGATTAGATGCTCCATGAGGGGTGTTGTGTGGTCGTTCAAGGCGATGCAGTTGAGGGAGTTCTTGTGCATGACAATAATGCCTCTGCCAGATCTGTTGGGGTGGTTGCAGTGGATCATCTTGTACCCGAGTGGTGTTGCTGTGGCAATGTCGGGTGCTGATGAGGGGGTGAGCCAGGTTTCAGTGATTAACATAGCATTGAGCGAGGGTGGTTTTGGTGTCCCAGATTCTCGTAGGATGCTTAAAGAGGGATCTGATGTTGAGAAAGGTGCAGTGGAGCTGTGGTCTCAGAGGGGACCCCTGCCGCTGGTTGGTGGGCTTGGTGGGTCTTGCATTGCAGGAGAAGCGGCGGTGGTGGCAGGTGAAGGGTCTTTCAATTGAGCGAGGAGAGGCGTTCCAGCAGTTGTTGTCTCATGGCTTGGGTTCGAGGTGTCAGATTTCTTTGGTGGGGTATTGGCATCAGGCTGTAGATCCATGGGTCCTGGTGCTGGGAATGGTCCAGGCATGGATAAGTGCAGATGGTCTTGCCTATGGCACGCCAGTGGCAAGCCTGCTACACAGCCACAAAGAGGGCTCCATTAAGTAGCCCTGGGAGGAGGGCAGGGCAGTCCAGGAGGCGGGAGGGCAGTGGCTGGTTGGGAGGACGATGCAGGAGAAACCGTAAAGAACCGGTAAGAGCGGGCACAGCTCACGGGGCTGGGGGTAGGGATGCAAGAATTTAGAAGCACATGCAAATTACTAAGTTAACCCAAGGAAGCAAAATCCCCTAAAAAAACACAAAGGGAAGTAACTTTCCCGGTTACACAAATTACAAGGAATAATACAATAAATAAGAAGGAACAAGCAGAAAATATGCTGCACTGGGGGTCTGATGCCGGGCTAAAATCAGTGATACTCCGAGCATAGGCAGGAGAATCTGACAGTGCCTCTCTGCTGCGAGGCTGTGGCAGGGGGAGTGGCAACCAGACCAGAAGGTTGGGGCTACTTACTGGATTCACGCAGCTTCCCCATTTAATACCCTTGGGAGTAAGGCAGGGCAGTCCAGGAGTTGGGAAGGCAGGGCCTGGGCTGGAGGACAATGTGGGAGAAAACAGCAAGAATCAGTAAGAGAAGGCACAACTCACAGGGTCAGGGGCAGGGATGCAAGAATGAGAAATACAGGCAAATTACTAACTTAACCGAAGGAAGCAAAATGCCCCCCACAACAAAACAAGGAAGCAAGAAGCTCAATTACACATATTACAAGGAATAATAGAATAAATAAGAAGGAACAAGCAGAAATGATGCTGCACCGAGGGGGTGCTGAGGCTAGGCTCAAACTGGTGAAACTCCAAGCAGAGGCAGGAGGACAGGACGGTGCCTCTCTGGTGCGAGGCTTTGGCAGGGGATGTGGCAACCAGACCATGAGGTCAGGGCAACTCCTGGGCCATCCCGTCCTTTGCTTTAGGGATACACTCCTTCACAACCATTGCGGTCCGTGTAGGTGTGGCACGCTCTTGGCTACTAAGGGATGCCCCCGATTTCAACGCATGGTGACAGGAGTTTATTTTCTGGTATGGCCTTGAGAGATAGATTCTTAGCTGTAATCCAAGCCACATAAGACTCTGGAAATCTGGGTCCTTTCTAACGACTTTGTGGCTGCCTGCATCCCTAGCTGCACAGATGCCTGTGGGGCTTACCTGGATTGCCCAGTGAGATACCTATTGCGATAGCATGTTTTAACCTTGCTTTGTTTTATTGAGTTTGGTTTTAAAAATATTACCTTCTGTTTGCTGCTATTCTCGCCGCTCCCACCCACATACCCGCACAATAAAAAAAATTACTATTGCTGATTTTGCACATTATCCTAACTTCCCTACCTCATTGCTGTGGCGACTCCGGCGGGGGTTGGCGAGCTGATCCAATCCTCGCGACGCCATCTTGCCGGTCAGCGCTGGTTAGCGCTCTAGCTTTTCAGCCCCGGGCGCATTTAATGCGCGCTGAACGGACGCGCAACGCCTGAGGGGCTTACCTGGATTGCCCAGTGAGATACCTATTGCGATAGCGTGTTTTAACCTTGCTTTGTTTTATTGATTTTGGTTTTAAAAATATTACCTTCTGTTTGCTGCTATTCTCGCCGCTCCCACCCACATACCCGCACTATAAAAAAAAAATGCATTGCTGATTTTGCACATTATCCTAACTTCCCTACCTCATTGCTGTGGCGGCTCCGGCGGGGGTTGGTGGGCTGATCCACTCCTCGGGACGCCATCTTGCCGGTCAGCGCTGGTTAGCGCTCTAGCTTTTCGGCACCAGGGCGCATTTAATGCGCGCTGAACGGACGCGCAGCGCCTGAGGGGCTTACCTGGATTGCCCAGTGAGATACCTATTGCGATAGCGTGTTTTAACCTGGCTTTGTTTTATTGATTTTGGTTTTAAAAATATTACCTTCTGTTTGCTGATTTTCTGGCCGCTCCCACCCACATCTCCGCACTATAAAAAAAATTACTATTGCTGATTTTGCACATTATCCTAACTTCCCTACCTCATTGCTGTGGCGACTCCGACGGGGGTTGGTGGGCTGATCCAATCCTCGCGACGTCATCTTGCCGGTCAGCGCTGGTTAGCGCTCTAGCTTTTCGGCACCAGGGCGCATTTAATGCGTGCTCAATGGACGCGCAGCGGACGTGTGCAGCGGGCGCGCGCAGCGGGCACGCCAAAGGCGTGCCAAAGGCAAGCCCGTC
The DNA here is from genome assembly GCF_964204655.1 of Triturus cristatus. Lineage (NCBI taxonomy): Eukaryota > Metazoa > Chordata > Amphibia > Caudata > Salamandridae > Triturus > Triturus cristatus. Next base: position 922,348,859 of record NC_140593.1, on the reverse strand, counting down.
TGCGCCCGTCAGCGCCCCGAAAGCAACCAGCGCCAGACACGCTACTCTGCTGCCTCTAGAACCTCAAGAACCCACAGTACAGGTCACCTACTCTAGCGCTGTTCTTAGGGGCTTGGATGTGGCGGCTTGTCAGCAATCTCATTCTTTGGATGTGGCTGTGAGGCCTTTAGGGGCCTGTAGTTTCTGCGGCTTTCAGTTAGTGGGGGGCTGTGCTTTTCTCTCTAACGCGATCCCTAGTCCTAATGAGCGGGCTAAACCTGTGCAGCTTTCAGCAGCGCTAATTAATGTCCGCTCACTTAAAACACACCATGTGGACGTCTATGGGCTGCTGGAGGACGGCTCGTTAGATATGCTGTTCCTTACAGAGACCTGGCTTGATTCTTCCTCTGCCCCCATAGTTGCATTGACTACTCCGGTGGGTTACAGGATCCTGAGAGTCGATCGCCAGGGGTCAAGAGGAGGTGGAATCGCGGTTATATATAAAGATCTTTGGGACCTTTGTCTGGGAAACTCCGCGGCCTGGGCTGGCTGCGAGGTGCTCGATTTTACCGCCCGCTTGTCAGCCCATTTCACTCTTGGTGTTTCCCTGATTTATCGGCCACCTGGACCAGCTGGTCCTTTCCATCAGGCTTGGGGAGATGCGATTACTTCCAGGGCGGTCAGGTTTTCCCACTATCTGGTGTTGGGCGATCTGAATTTTCATATGGATGTACCTGAGGATAGGGAGGTGACTGACCTGTTGGATACTCTTCATATGGCTCAACTTAGCCAGCACGTCGGCCTTCCCACTCATCGGGCCGGACACATATTGGACCCTCTCTGTTCTAATTTCCCTATGTTTGTAAAGGATCCTCTCCCAGTGACTTGGTCAGACCACTATATATCCTACTTCTCTTGGACTGTCTCCAGGGCTGAGACTCGGGTGCATGGCTTTTTGAAGCCGGCTCTGGGGAAATTGGATCCCCTGGAATTTGCTCAAGCTTTGGATATCGCCTGGCCTGTTCTGTCTGGGGGTCTGGAGGAGTGCCTGTTAGGGTTTACGGGCTGGGTCTCCAGAGCAGTGAACTCGATCACCTCCCTTCGACCCATTAGACCGGCCAGAGTTACCCCCTCCAAACCTTGGTTTACACCCGCTCTTAAAGCGGTTAAACATGAGTGTAAAGTCTTGGAGCGGGCGTGGCACAGGAGCGACTATTGCCCTTTGGCTAAAACAAGACTTAGAGCAATGCAAAGAACCTATTATGCCGCCATTTCCTTGGCTAAAGGTCATTTCTATGCGGCCCACATTGACGCGGCCAGGAACAACTCTAAAGAAATTTTTGCCATAGTGCAGAGCTTCACCTCCCCGCTGGCCCAAGCGAGTGTTACTCCTTCCTCGTTTGACTGGTGTAATACCATGTCTGGGTTCTTTAGAGATAAAATCACGGCCATTCAGGCCTCCCATTTTCCAGGCAAGGGCGTACAGGTAGGGATGCGGACTTGCCATGCCGTGCCCCCCCTTGCTTTGCTGTCTGCTTTTAGTCCAGTTCACCCGCTGGAAACTCCTAAAATCCTTAGAGGTCTTAAATCTGGTTCTCCGGCAGATGCCTGCCCAGCCAGGCTTCTTGCCGATGTAGCAGAGAGTATCCACCTTGAAGTTAATCTGATTATTAATCTGTCTTTACAGTCAATGGTGGTACCTCAGGACTGAAAGCAGGCTAAGATTCTTCCCCTGATTAAAAAGCCATCTTTGGATCCACTTAACCTTGGCAATTATCGTCCCATCTCTCTCTTGCCAGCCATTGCTAAGGTTTGTGAGAAGGTGGTGCACAAACAATTATCAGATTTTGTGGAGACTGAGGCTCTTTTACATTCAGCTCAATCAGGGTTTCGGGCGGGTCACTGCACTGAGACGGTCCTGGTTGAGGTTGTGGAGGCCATTTGGACGTGCCTTGATGCCGGGGGTAGGGCAGCTCTGATCCTGCTGGACCTCTCGGCGGCCTTCGATACGGTCCCTCACGATCTTCTCTTGACCCGCCTCGCGGAGATTGGTGTGTCAGGGGCCGTGTGGGGCTGGCTTAGGTCCTTTTTGGAGGAAAGGGTTGAGCAGATCTGGCTCCCTCCCTTTTATTCCTCCCTCCACTCGGTCACCACGGGTGTCCCACAGGGATCTTCCCTTAGCCCTTTGCTTTTTAACATTTATGTTACGCCTCTGATCCATCTGGCTGAAGCTCTTGGGGCTAAGGTTTTGGCCTACGCTGATGATACCCAGCTGCTCTTTACTTGGGATAACGCCTCCAGTTTGGTCCTTGCGGCCCAACAGTGCCTTCGTTCCATCTTCACTTGGCTGGCGGATGCTCAACTCAAGTGTAACGAGCAAAAATCAGAGATCTTGCTTTTTGGCACTTTTCCTACCAATTTTCGTGAACAGCTGTGGCCACAGGAGCTTCCTCTTCCCCTATCTGAGGGACAGCCCGCTAAGAATTTGGGTGTCTGGTTCGAGGAGAATCTTTCTTCTGCCACCCATATCAGGAAAACTGCAGGATGCTGCTTTGGTCTTATTAAAACCCTTAGGAATTTTTTTCCTCTTCTCCCGCAGGCAGCCAGAGAAACAGTCACCTGTGCTTTGATTCTCTCTTGGCTAGATTACGCCAATTCTTTATATGTGGGGTCCCCTGGGTATATGATTAAGAAACTGCAGGTGGTCCAGAACACGGCAGCCAGATTGCTCCTGGGTATTTCTTCGAGGAAGAGTGTCACTGCTCACCTGCACTCTCTTCATTGGCTACCTGTAGCGGCCAGGATCAAGTTTAAATACTTGGTCCTGGCCCATCATGCTCTACACGGTCAGGGCCCCCTCTACCTTCAGAGGCGCTTCCTTCTATGTCCCCACGCGGGCCTTGCGCTCGTTGTCTCTATGTCTAACCCCGGTCCCGCCCTATAAACTCCAGAGGGCTGGAGGCTGTTCTCTGTTGGTTAAAGCCAGCAGGGCCTGGAATGCTCTTCCCCTTGATCTTCGCCTTACTCAGGAGCTCACAGCATTTGAAAGGAAGCTCAAAACACATCTTTTCGCTTGAATGTCTCTCTTTTTCCCTTGGGTTTCGCACGGGACACTTTCGAGTAGCCGAGCGCGCTACAAGTGGAATTAACATAACATAACATAACATGCAGTACAGTTGTATTTGTTGGTAATTGTCATTACCTTGTTCTTTTTTTTCTCTTTTTTTTTACTTTGTATGCATAAGAACCTTAGTACTTTTATCCCGTGGACTGTCTTCTCTTCTATAATTTTTTGTACTGAGAAGGATAATGGTATTTGGTATTTTTTCTAATACTCTCCTCATAAAAAAAGAGTAAGATGGTTGTTTATATTTCAAAACCTTGGTTACAAGCCAGTGTTTACAGCTCTTAATGTTGTATATGATAGAGTTTCCACTTTCTACATCAGAAGTGGAGTTCTAATTGGCTTCCTACGCTCAATTATCTAACAACATTTGCATAAAATAATATTTAACACAAAATACAAGTAGGTCTTTCCTTGCCTACAGGCAACAATGGGAGGGATAGTCTCTGGGAACCGGATACCTTTTTAAGCAATTAGTTCATCTGTTCATGAAAGTTCAATGTACTCTGTTCCTATCTTTCCTGCCAAGTGTTTTCCCATGTTCATGTATTACGTTACACAGACAACTAAACCTTCTCAAACTTCTGAAATGAAATGAATCATGCAGTTTTAGGCCTTGCCCTGAATTCTTAATTTGCTCTCTCTTGTTTTTATTCCAATCTTTCTTGAACATTCAATAGTTCACCATCGGGCATATTATCAAGCACGGCGTTAAATTTATCGCCGCTTTAGCGGCACAAAACTGCCGCTAAAGCGGCGATAAAGGGCTTGATAATATGCCGCAGAGAATTCCAATAGATGCCCCTGGTTGACACCAGAACATGGGCTTCTATGGGAATTCTTAAGGGCATATTATCAAGCCCATTATCGCCGCTTTAGCGGCAGTTTTCTGCCGCTAAAGCGCCGATCATTACAACGCCGTTTCTTGATAATATGCCCCCAAATAAGTAAGAGGACTAGCATTTAAACAGTTAGGGACATCTAGATTTTATCACCAAGCTGGTCGCCCTTTTCCCTCAAAACATTTTACACAATGGTGAGGTTGACTCTGGGATAAAAAAGAACAGGAACATCAGCCCTGCAATGCCATGCCATCATGGCACACGAGGCATCACTTTCATCTTGTAGGGTTCTGTTCTCGTAAAAAAAGGAAACACATATGTCTTCGAGCCTGGGAAGTTTCTACCCATGTGTGAGGAACATTTTGGATTTTCCCTGTCATGACAGGAAAAAAGCCAGCAAACATTACGTTGGAGTGTTGCCATAAATAGGGCAGCCATTTCTGACATCATTTGCATCATCCTTGCAAATGTTTTGAAAATGGCAGAGCCGACTGTGGCTTCGGTTTTAGGAAAAATGTGTTGCTGTACCTTTTAGATGAGGTGGGAAAGACAAGTGGTGGGCAGACAAGCATCTGCCAGTTTCCTGTGAATGTCGAGGTGCTGTCCACCTCCCAATGAAGCCCTTAATCTATACAGTACTCTTACTCTTTCTTTTCAAGGAAAGTTAACATCTTTGAAGCTCCATCATTAACCACTTTAATTTCAGATTATGACATTGACTGGAAGGTAGGGTAGGTAGAAGCATTTGGTAAGCGCTTCAAATTCGCTTGCAATGCACCCACTGTTTCTCAATGAAGAAGAGACTTTGATTTCTCCTCACACGTAAAATTTCAGAAAGGTAACAATGCTAAGAAATGCGTATCATTTATGGACTGATTAGGACTTTGGGGGTGTGGCACTGGGTCCGCCCAGCGCCGCCAAAGCTATGGCCAGACTGCCCACCAGATTAGGAGTTTCCTCCTGTGTGGCGACTGGTTTTTGGTGTTCCTATGGCGGTGCCTCAGAAATTGGGCACTGCAATGGGAATGCCAAAAAAAGGTCCTGCACAGCTTAGACTTAAAATTGATGTTGTGCCCCCTGCATGCATCCCTAGGCAGAGTGGCTGCATGCATCCCCATGCAGAGGTGGCCGCAATTTGCTTGGCGGGACCACTGAGGTCTCACCAAAGAAGCATAATTCAGCCTCCTGACCGATGCAACACCACCAGGGAATGTTTCGTAGTGGCTGTGGTGGGTTAATGGCGATCCAACTGCCCTAATCGTAATAGGGCGTTCGGGATACTGCCACTGCCATACCCCAATAAGTCTGGCAGTCCATGGACCGCCAGACTCGTAATCGGCCCATTAGTGATTATATGGGGGTTATAGCTGGGATGTTAATAACCATGCCCTTGTCTACTCGTCCCCAGGCATAGCTCTAGTGACTCTTATGCCCATATAGTTGACATATACTTGAGACTCATTGATTTCTCAGGAGCCATCTCTTATGTGTTTAGCACTTTATGAAAATACCCAACTGCCTCTGAGACACACCAAAGAAACCTGCAAGAAACTGATGACCATGCAATCTACAGCACGATACAAGATGGCATGGACATCCTGACGGCGTCAACATTTCCTACATACATTTGACATACTTTTGTGTAATATTAAAGTTATTTTTATTGATTTTGGAATCAATGTCAGATTGATCAAAGTCAAAGGGTTCACGATCTAGTTACTTTCAATTACACACAATGCTAATGTTCAACTCTGAACCGGAGTCACAAGTGGCTGGATTACTCTATTCTCGATCCAGAGAGGTTTTGATAGATGTTTTAGCTGAAGTTAATTAATTAAACATCCCACAGGATGCTCAGATGGTGTTCATATAGCTAGATATCTGGTATTGCCAGAAACAACACATACATCAGCTTTTCCACAGATTCCTAAATGAAGAAAGGTTTTTTTTGGCGATTCACATTAAATTACACAATCATAACCATATACTTTCTGTTACAATTAAATGAAAGATAGGTAGTCCAGTGATGTATATTAGGATCACAGCTTTATTCTTCAGATAGGATCCAAGTTATGTCTCATGCTATACCTCATACAATGCCCCACCAGGACCAGCCTCCTTGCTGCTCAGCCCTTCCACACCAACTGATTCCTTCTTCCACACAAACACTCTCAACATTCTGATGTCATCACATAAACTGAGGAACAAGGCAAAGGGCAGCAACAGAGAGGATGCATTAATCACTTACTAGATTATAACACAATCCCATTCCAAATGAAGTAAGAAAAGAAAAAAATGTACCTCATGTACCCAAGCATAAGGATCAGAACAATATTTTCCGCTGATCTTAGTGTACAACCAGTGCAACCCCTCTCTAATAATTAATGCAAATTACCCTTCAAATAATTGCTGAATTGTGACAGTGCCACCCCCACAAAGAGCCTACTTTCTCCCATGCCTGCTAGATAGGTTGCATCATGCAGGGGTAGTAGGAACGGCACTAGGTTGGCTGGCTAACTTTTTGGAGGAGTGCACCTTCCAAGTCATCTTTCAGTCATGTGTCTCCACCACCCGGAGGTTGAAACAGGGCATGCCCCAAGGCTCAGCTCTGAACCCAACCCTCTTTAATCTGTATATGTGCCCGCTGGCAGACCTTATGGAAGGTCACGGGGTGTAGACGGTATCTTATGCGGATGACACGCAACTGATTTTAACTCCTGCCCAAGACAACGGCCAAGCAGCAAAAGATTTTAAACTCTGCCTAGCTGACCTGAAGAATTGGATGAAAGATAGGTGTCTGAGATTGAATGCTAATTAAATTGGCATTCTTGTGGTAGGGAAGCAGCCATCTATAAGGTCCTGGAATTGGTGGCTCAGTGAGCAGGATCCGTTACCTTCCCTGCATCACAAAGTCAAAAATCTTGAAGTCTCATTTGACTCCACTCTATCCTTCTCGGCCCAAATCTCCACTCTTACAGGTACCTGTTTTGGGGTCCTGAAAATGATTAGGAAGATTCTAGAGCTTATTCCGGACAGCGGGAAAAAAAAACAGCAATCCAGGCCCTTGTGGTATCAAGAATGGAGTATTGCAACGTCCTCTACCTAGGGGCCACCAAGAGGAGCATTTACATTCTTCAGAGAGTGCAAAAGGTAGCAGCACGTATGCTGCTCAACATTCCCAAATGTGGTCCCACGGGGAGAGCTCTGGACACACTTCATTGGCTCTCCATAGAGGAAAGGATATCCTTTAAAGCACTAAGCTATGTTAACAAAATTCTGCAGGGTAAAGGCCCAAGTTATCTTCTTCCTATGATCTCACCATATCACCCTAAACACTGCTTAAGATTAGCTGGTACAGTATTGGTCGGCGTTCCCAAATTCAATAGAGAGCCTTGGTGGCAGCTCTTTTCGGTTCCTGGTAGCCAAACAGTTGAACCTACTTCCTTTGCATCGCAGACTAGACCCTTCAGAAGTGTCCCTCTAAAAACACCTAAAAACCTGGCTGTTTAGGAGAAGGTCAAACCAACAATACAGGCAGCCTAGTCCCCCCATGTTGGTCTATCTAATTCAGCGCGGGGACACTCCATACTTGAGTAACCATGTGCTCTACAAACTACTAACATAACATAACTTTCATAGAATAGTTATTACAATTGCAACTGATATTTTAAGATATTGTTTCTACTTCCTGCCTGTTAGAACTGGGGGTCTCTAGTTGGCAGTGGTAGGTACCTTTGACAAAATTGGGACTCTTGCTTCTAAGTCAGGGAAAGGGGATTACACTAGTGGATAACCCCTGCTCACCCCCTTGGTAGCTTGGCATAAGCAGACAGGCTTATCTCGGAGGCAGTGTGTTAAGCATTTGTGAACACACACAGTAATACAGTGAAAACACTACAGATGGACACCACACAGGTTTCATAAAAATAAGTATTCGTTATATAGACTTAACAGAAGACCACAAACGACAAAAATCCACAATAATGTACTCAAAATTGACTTAAAGATGGTAGAAGTAACTTAGTTCAAGTTGATGGTAAATTCGGCAAAGTTCTCACAGAAGTACCTGGATGTCTAACGCAAAATAAACAAAAAACTTGCAGCATTGGAGATGCGTCAGTTCCCTGCTTCGTGGGAGAGGATGCATCATGCCTCAATGCTTGCGCAGAGTAGGGGATGCGTCTTGATCCTTATCGGAGAGGAGGTGATGCGTAGATTCTCGTACTGCGGGCCGGTTGCGATGCGGTAAGATGACGGCTCGATGCGATGCGACTATCTGGTGCGATGCGATGCGATAAAATGGCGCCCTTGATGCGGTGACGTGTAGACAATGCTTGCACGCCCGGCGGTCGTGCAGTGAATTCTGTAGCTTTGGAGCCACGACAGGCCCTGCGACACGCTTCTCTGGTGATGCGACGGCGACCTTGCGGCGGCGACACATTTCTCCGGTGATGCGTTGGGTAACAGTTTGACGAAGGCACACTTCTCTGGTGATGTGGCAGCAACCTCGGCGGCAACATGCTTCTACGCCGATTCGACTGCAACAGCTGCGACTGCAACACGCTTCTTCTCGATGCATCACGCTTCCAGCTCCAAGCAACACGCAGGCTTCTGCAGATGAAATTCCCTGCAAGGGAATTCAGGGGGGAGCTGGTGGTGAAGTCTTCTGTCCATGAGACTTCAGCAGGAGGCAAGCACAAGTTCAAGCCCTTGGAGAAATATTCTGCAAGATGATGAAAGTTCTGTATAAGTTCCTTCTTTCCTTGGCAATGAAGACACCACTGCAGGCCAACCCAGCAAACAGCACACTGGCAGAGGGGCACTCCAAACTCCTGCATCTTCCTTGGTTCTTCTCCTTGGCAAAAGGTTTGTCTTGTTCCCAGAAGTGATCTAAAGTCTTGGGGTCTGGGTTCCCATATTTATACTACTATTCTCTTTGTTCTCTGAAGGCAGAGAAGCCTTTGCCTAGTCCAAACCAGTTCTGGTCAGTCCTGGAGCACTTTGTTCACAAGACTCCTTCTTTCCTTTCACAGTGTAGGCCAGGGACATCAGACACACCACAGGAGGTGGAGCCAGCATTGTGGAGGGAAGGCACTGCCCTATTCAGGTCCCAGGTGCAACTCCTCCCACCCATATACATGCAGATCTCTGTATTCAGCCCTGTGCTGACTCACCCTGTCTCCTGGAATCCCCCAGCCCCTGTCACTAAAACTACAGACAAGGAATACACAACCTAGCAGAGGCAGGCTTGGATAGTTAGGCAGGAAAATACCTACTTTCTAAAAGTGGTATTTTTAAACACAGAATGTTAAAACCAACTTCACTAAAAGATGTATGTTATCATTCTGAGTTCAGGCATACTAAATTCGAATTTCTACCATGTTCCCTGACTCAGTTAGGATTATAAAATGTAATAATCAAACTGCCCATTCTGGCCTATGGGGAACAGGTAGCCTTGCAATAGTGAAAAATGAAAATGGCTGTAATTCACTATTAGGACATGCCACACACACCAGGGCATGTCCTACCTTATACTTACAATGCACCCTTTCCTTAGGCCTACCATAGGGGTGTCTGATATGAAGAAAAGGGAAGGTTTAGGGACTGGCAAATAGGTGCACTTGGCTAGTCAACATGGCAGTACTAGACTGCCCACAGGCTCTGCAGTGGCAGGCCCGAGACACACTTTACAAGCTGCTTCTGTGGGTGGTTGCCCACCAGCAGCATTTGATTTACAAGCCCTGGGCACACATGGTGCACTGTACTAGGGTCTGACAAGTGAATCAGATAATCCAATCATGAATTCGCTAATCAATACATCAATTTAACATAGGGAGCATTTGCACTGTGGCACTGAATAGCAGTGACACAGTGCCCCAAGCATCTAACCAGCAAAACAGATCAAAAACAGAGGAGGCAATCAGTAAAGGAATGGAAGGGAGACTCACACCAATGATACCAGGTCTAACACTGCCAAACATATTCTGCTCCCAAATATCCCTGAGTTTGCCTGTAAGCAAGTATGTTCTTTGCTAACTAATGTGCACAATTTGTACACTTTTATATGGTAATCAGTTTTGACTTAAAACTCTGCTTTCAGAAATGGTAACCAATAGGTTATAGCCTTATTAAATTTTGGATTTCAACAAGTCTGTTTTCTTTTTATTTTTTAGGTACTTGCTAAACAATGTCAACTGTTGCAACTTTAGATTTTGGGATAGAGCCACTATACTTTAATATTCTCTGCTACAGCTTGAAGTGGTGTTGTAAATTTCTGTAAAATGATGTTATACATCACAAGTTGCTCCTTCATGCCCGCCTCATGTGTGTGTACCTGGACTCATAGTCCAACAGGGCACTGGTCAAGTTATTTAAGATGTGTGGGTGTATATGTGTAGATATGGGGAAGAACCAGCCCCTCACCTGATGGTTCAGAATGAAGGACCCCATCTCTGTGTCAAGGATGACAACCTGCAAGGGATGTCAGACTGCTGCGTGTCGGGGATTCGGCATGCAGGACCCCAGGCTCAGCTTGAAAGGAGTTTTCCTCTAATTTGTAGGGGGAGTGAGGGTCTTTTATACTAAAGTGGTCACTTGTGTTGAAAACAATCATAAGTGTTTTGAAAACAATCACCAATGCTTTTCTAAACAAGTGTGATCATGCACAGCTTGCTGTTGGCCAAGGACGATAAAAGTGGTGACTCTTATACCGAAAAAATCTGCTGTGCTGGGGACATGTTTTTGTACTATAAACAAAGATATACTTAAACAGAGGGTCCTAGGGAAAACTATTTAAAGACCAAACGGTTTTCAATCCCCTGACTGAACCATAAACAACACCTAGAAATACCGTGGGTCTATAAAAGTGAGCACATAAAGAACAGAAGAACTCTTCTTGATTTTAGAAGAGTCCTCTTAAAGCGGACGGAATCCCATCACCCACAGAGGCGGCATGCTTCATCATTTGGGATCTCCTCTTAGTTGCAAACCCTAGTGCAACCAAAGACTGCAACCTTCCTAAAAGAGGAAGGGAGCTCACGGATGTTTGGCCATGACCGAAAAAAAATTAAATTTGAAGATAGAATTTATCTCTCAATATCTGGAACATCTATGGGCAGCATTTTTCCACTGAGTCTGGCCAATCTGTATGTCCATCTCTTTGAGCAGAACCATGTACTTGACCACATCAATCCATTCCGAAATCAGATTTTGCTGTGGAGAAGATACATAGTCGACATTTTTGTTGTCTGGCGTGGTACAGCAGCAACGATCTTAGACTTTCATGCATGGCTGAACATACAGAATGATTACTTGAAGTTCACTGTGGAATACAGCAAGGAGAGTTTGCCCTTCTTAGATATTCAGATATACCCTCTGCAAGGCAATTTGGGCAGTGAATTGTACAAGAAGCCGTTGTCAAGAAATGTTTTGCTGACTTTCGAGAGCTACCGCCCTAAAGCTCTTCGAGAGAATTTGCATGTGGGTCAGTTCCTCCGCATTCGGAGGAATTGCTCAGACAAAACTACCTTTCAACGCCATGCCAAAGTTCTATCTGACCAACTGATGGATCGCCAATATCCACCACACTTGGTAAAGAAGGCATGGAAGTCAGCTTCTAACAATAATCGGGATGCTCTCTTAGAACCACCAGTACGGAAAGAACCACAGGCTAGTTTAACTTTTGTCCACACCTTCAGCACATTCTCCAACGGGGTACAAAAAATTATAAGGAAACATCAGAGAATTCTCCATGTGGGACAAGATATGATTCCATCACCTTTTTTTCTTTTAAGAGAGGTACCAATCTCCGAGATAGCCTAGTGCACACTAGACCTAAAAGTAAACCACCAGCGAGAATGGGTAGCCTTTGGCACATGCCTGCTGTACAGGTACATTTTCCTTGCGGTTCATGCACAGCATGTCCGCAAACTCAACACATGGAAACAGTTGAGATAGGTACGGAAGACCCTGGGTCCTTATGAAACACACCAATTGCAATACTGAAAAAGTAATCTACATGATCATGTGCCCATGTTCACTTCGATATGTAGACTTGACCACACGCAAAATAAAGTACCGTATCAATGAACATAAAAGCACCATCAGGTGCAACAAACAGGCCACCAGATTAACAAACCATTTCCTCACACACAGACATAAGGCTGAAGAACTAAGATGGACAGTTTTGGATCAACCATTTATTTCATCTCATATAAGCGACATCACAAAAATTCCTGTTCATTAAAGAACAGAAATGGATCTTTAAGCTCAAGAGTGACATCCAAGGGCTGAACGATGAAATACCGTGGGTAACTCTATAGGCAGTAACATAATTACTTGTTGGGGTAACATTGCTGTATAGAGATACTATGGTTCAGCCATGACACAATACTCAGTTTTTAACAAATGACATGGCAGGGAAATAACTATAACTATCACTGATTGACACATGCTACATTATCTCTGTGGCGACCGTATACTATACCTGTGGTGATAGTTTCTAGTTGTGAGTTTGAGAAATAATTGATTATAGCAGAAATATGTCTATTCATTACGAATTCACTATTTCCCTTTGAATCTAAGATTTATATGCACCACGCAAATACTACAGCTCCCTGAGCTAGCTATGGTGGATAATCTCATTGTAACAACTACTGTGATTCGCAAAGTCGTACCGAATACCCAGCTGTACTGACAGGGAGGCCGGTAAATGAGTGTGATATTCCAGCATTTTGAAAATATCAAATAAAATAAACAACAGTACAAGGTTAGGAATATGGTATATAAATATAATTTTGTCACATTGACTATTTTATCTGTTATAGGCGACAAGCAGTTTCACTTGTAATACCAAGTATAGTAAGGAACTACAATTCCCATGAAGCTACCCCATAACATGTGACCTTTTGGGGGGGCGATGACGTTCCATACAGGCGCCGTTTTCCAACTGCAGGTGCCCACTTTCTAACATACTGATACGTATTTAAAGAAGGAATGCCTGCCCGCCGGTTACCTCCCCGTCCAGCTCACTTCCGGCCAGAGGTACCGACCGACAGGTAAGGCGTGAATAACATCGCGCTTTTAACAAGTTTTTCGTATTGATATCACATCGGACGTTACTTCAAATGGCTTTGTTGTACTTTTTCGCTATGATACAAGGTCATATCTGTTGCAGTGTTCTTGTTTTCAAGTTCTGTAGATATTTCTGCGAAGACCGCTTTGTGGTACATTGGAGAAGTATTGAAAACGCTCAGTGCCAAAGATATTCATGGTAATGTCTGTGCTATTACGGTTCAAGGTCCTACGTTTGGTTTAACGATGACTAAAGATTATCATTGTCCTGAAACGCTGAAATATGGAGGCCGAATGTTAATTGATAAAGGTTTGTGCTAGTCCAAGAGCATGATTTTATACTGCGCCTTTGGGAGTGTTTGTCAACTTCTTTTATATCTTCTTCTCAATATCATATTGTCACCATAGACTTGTCTCATACTTTAAACATCGCTTTTTGACAGGAATTGTGTGTTTGACTATCTGATATAAGTTTTGAACAATAAACTGAGAAAAGATGGTAATAACCAGTCCACATCGTGATGAGTTCACCACACAAAATTAGAAATTAGCTTTAATCAGCTTGTTTACACTCATCGTGCTGATTGGTCAGATAAGAAACCAATACATAACGTTGATCACTGGTCAGATAACACCGCCCAGACCAGGTTTGCCGGTCGCTGAGATTCCACACTCAGCAGAGATGACGCAGTAATATATCAGAAAACATTATGATAGGGTGTACCTTTCTGAAGTAACTTTGACTACAGAAGAGGAATTAGAACACATTTTTTTTTACCCCAATACAGAACGGGGCCTCATTTCCTGAGCAGATGTCAGGTGAGGAGAGCTCCCGCATAAAGACGGGTAAGCTGAAAATTCTGAAAGTATTGTTGATCACTGTTTTGGTACAGGAGATTGAAATAAATATTTCAAGTACATATTGAGCACTTATGAACAGTTGAAAAATTGTTGTTAGAAGCATTTGGTAAGAATTATTTTCTTTTTCAGGATAGAGTCCAACACTCCTGTGCCAGTTGCTTCAAAATTTGGACTCACAGGTAAATGTAGGTGGTATCGGTCCAACTACTGTGATTGAGACTTTATTTGCTTTTTCATATAAATACACTATTCATGCTGTAGCAATATTTTTAGGTCCTGATAAATGCCTGGATCAGTATGGATCAAGTGGCTGAAACATGTAGACCTGTCATCCTTTTGGACTGAAGCAGTTATTTTTTTAAACTGTATTTACACTGTTTTTAAATTTGACACCTGAACATTGCCTATTAAAATTATTTTGTGTCCTGGTAGCCAATTTGAATTCACACACATCAACTCACATGCACTGCAACCATCACCATTAAAAACACTTATTGCTTCACACTGACGGGATCATAGTAGATTCCATGCACACGATCTCTCTGAAAACATCCGTGAGCTTCCTTCCTCTTTTAGGAAGCTTGCAGGCCTTGGTTGCACTAGGATTTGCAACTAAGAGGAGATCCCAAATGATGAAGCATGCCACCTCGGTGGGTGATGGGATTCCGTCCTCTTTAAGGGGACTTTTCTAAAATCAAAAAGAGTTCTTCTGTTCTTTATGTGCTCACTTTTATAGACCAGCGGTTTTTCTAGGTGCTGTTTACATGTTTATGTACGTCAGGTACAGGGATTATGATAGAATACTGAGAGCCGGCTGTTGAAGAGACAAGAGCAAGCTACTAGGTAAAAGGTCACTTGTTTAGAATTGCTATAATCGTGTGGATGGAATGCTGTATGTAAAATGGAGTATACATGACAGGGCTACCCTAAAGGACATGACACCCCCACTTCTTTTTATAGGACTTCTGCCCTGTTGTTGACACTCCAGTGCCCCTTTTGTAGGTCACATCAGATCTGTTCTTCTATTGTTTACAACTATGATTTTGTGTTTTGGGTAACTGTCTAGATATATCTAAAATATATTAAAAATAGAAATATTTGTACATTGTCAAGGCACGTTGAACCGGCCTCAATAATGAGCTGGTTGGACCGGATTGGAGGTGAATGTATTAATATTCGGGTACATTTAGTTTCCGTCTGTCTCTTCCGGTGAGACCACAGACTAAGGCCCTGCCAAAGACAGGAACCGAAATGCAGGGAAAAACAACATTTAGAAAGTTCTGATTAGGAGCTCATACCATTCAAACCCAAGGGTTTCGAAATGAAACATAAGGGCTCAAACTTTCAAGCAGGAAAACAGAAAACATATGGCGGCACATGGCTATCGTTCTACTAGAAAATCAGCTTGCTGGAAGTAGGCAAGTATGCGCAGAATGTTTCCTATTAAAACATAAAACAAAACAGAGGTGCACTGAAGAAACAATACTGTTGTAATAAAAACATCAAATTTAATCTTCGATAAGGAACACAGAGCAAATTAACTTCCCAAGTGACAAGTATTCATTGCATGTTTCCAGCCTTACCGTTGCTGTTCGTGTTTTTTATCATCACGGTGGGAGACCTCTCTTCGCGTTGACTGCCCTTATATAAAAAACTGTGGGGCAGATTTACAATAACTGGCGCATCCCTGCATATCAGCAGGGATGCGCCAGTTATTGTGCGTCACCGCTCCACCACCATGTATGCGCCGCATTTACAACGCGGCGCACCATGGGGAAAAAACTGATAGATGCGTGACGCATCTGTGCCGTAAAGGCAGCGCATTGCTGGAGTTGCGTCGTAAGCGCGATGCAGCTCCAGCAAGGCTCTGGGGTGCCCTATCTTTACAATGCTGCGTCAATCCTTATGCCTGCTTTAAGCAGGCACAGGGTTTTGACGCAGCATGGGCTCAAAAGTGACTGGGTGAAATCTTGTAGATTTCACTCAGCCACTTTTAGGAGGCATTCCTGCGACGGGACGCCTACTTCTGGCGCAGGGCTTTACAACGTGACGCATCTCCCAGATGCGCAACGTTGTAAATACCCCACAGCGTGGCGCTGGTTTTGCGCTGCCGCTGCGTCACAAAAGTGACCTAACGGCTGCGTAAAAGAGGCGCAAGGGGCTTGTAAATCTGCCCCTATATTTTTATTTATTTTCTTCCCGTGACATACTCCTTTACACATTGTGTCCTACTAGTTGAAGGAAGACGTTTCTTTGACGTTTTGGCTCTATCTGTTTCGAAATTAATGTTAGCCTAAAATGCTGTCAATAGGTTTTTCTAAAATTTTGTATGGATATGTCTCAAAAGAGCTTCAGATTTATCGTACAGGGAGCCATTGCACCTAAAAATACTTTTGAAGGAGTGCGTTAGGTGTTTCATTGGTCCTTAAATTATGGCTTTTGCAGATTATATTTTTTTACAACGCATATTCGACCCAAAGGTATTGGAGCGCTTTACACGGTAAACGTTTACATTGCACAATAACAAGTTCGGATTTTGTAGGCATGGGGACATTAGGTGATCTGGATCACAGGATTTTGAGCCCCCGCCAAGACTCAAACCCCGTTTAGCAGCTCCAAAGTCAGTAGCTTTGGGTGTTACGCCTCATGCTGCACAGGGCTCTGTTAATGCATTGGATTGGATGCTGTGCTCAAAGAGAAAAACCCCTATATCCAACGTGCTACCGCAACTGTAATGCCCATGCTACTTCTCTGTTATTTCCTGATTGGCTCTTGAGACTGAGCGCAGTTTGGTCACTAAATGCAATGAAAAAAGAGTCGCTTATCAATTGCCTTCTGATTAGGTAAGTTTGAGGGAAGAGGCCTGTAAGGTAGAACTATTTTTTAAAGCATTGTGGGTGATGCTAAGGTCCCTGCTTTGTATCACCATATGGGAGGCACAGCTGACCCTAGAGGGAAGGCGGTTAACCCCATTTGTGGGGCAGACAAAGGGCGCAGCAGGGCGCAAGAGCGTGCCAAAAGGGAAAGGGTCAGCGGATGACCAAGGCAGTTGGTATTCAAAAGAACCAATCAAGGAGGAGAGGCGTGGCCACGAGCATGGCCATAAAGGCGACCTGGGAAGAAGTCCCCAGGTTTGTCGCCAGAAGAAATTGATTTCGCCTCTGCCTGAAATGCCAGAGGCAATGCTGAACAACGATCACCCCAGAGATGATTCCCAATGAGCAGAGGTACTGGCGTCATTGACAGCTTGGCATCTGACCGCAGAAGCGTGGACATTAGCGGGGGTGACTAACAAAGAAAAAGTGGAGGAGCATGCACACACTGGTATAGGCACCTGCAGCCAGGATGGCAGTGCCCCAAAAAAGACGACAAGTGCATGGGCGACCAGCAGGGGAATAGGAGCAGAAGGGCCTGCAGCAGAGGCTTTCCAAAAGCACCCGGTGCCAACATAGTGGTGCTTATGAAGAGCAGCCAGGGTCCCCCACAAAGAAGAGCCAGAGAATGGAACCAATCCCAACATACAGGCGCATGCAGCCAGGACGACAGTGCCCGGGAGTTAATCGGGGGCACGAGGACAATGGGACCAGCTGCGCCTAGGAAAGCAGTCTAACCAGGGCATGGGTGCATCTGAACTGGTGCGGCGGCCTCTCGACAAGAAGGGCAGCTTGGCAGGTCTCGCAGTGCATGGGAGGTCGGTGCGGGCGGCAGTGTCCCCGAAGCCATTGAAGCAGTGCTTAATTTGTAAAATATTAAGTGCCAGTGCTCTGACCAGGAGGCCACTGCAGCTTGTATCACCCATCACTGTTGTCATCACTGCCAAAACAACTACTAACCATCTCTCTTGCATGTAAATGTAACAGTTCAGATTATTACAGGTCCCCAGAGCTAAAGGGATGGCTGGGGAGGCAGATATTAGCAATTTTAATGTATATTGTATTCCTAAACTACCGTTGTTCTGCTCATCTCTAAATTGGATGAGTCCATGTGGTGAACTGTTCTAATTATGGTGTTGACAATTAGGTGCCGGTGTCGAGCACCGGAAACCAATTAAGTGTCGGTGCTTAGCACCGGAAAGCCCCAGCTCAAATTAAGCACTGCGTTGAAGTCTGCACATACTAGAGGCCTCAGGCAGTCGTGCCCATTTTTTCGGAGGTATGCACCAAACTGCATCAATCAGGCTCCTGTCATCAAAGGTGTAGAGGGTGGGGGTAGCATCTACCCTCTCTTGATTTACGCTCCATTCAGAACTTAATTTAGGCAGGCGCGCGTAAGAATCTAGAGCACCGGGACTAAGAATGTTGGAGGCTGTCGGAATAAACAATAAAAATGCAGACCATAGGATGTATTCCCCTTCTCTGAAATATCTTGTACGTTGTAGTAAGAGACCCTGTTGCCGCTGGATTTTTTTTTTATGTAATGTGAAGTAGCTTAACTGCCATTCTGATTATGGTGACTCCACTGGGAAAAATGACCTTCATAAGCGAATTTTTCGCAAAGAAGGTCGGTGGAGTTGGGCTAGACTCAGTGGGTTCCTTCAAGGAGGTGAAACATTTGGTACATTTAGGTGCCGATTCCGATCCGGTAAAACCCGGGTACGAATGGTCGTACGGAGCGTTTTTTCCATCCGACTCGTACCCGGGAAAAACACCTTACAAACTCGCAAGTACGATTCGCACAGAAATACCATTTCCGTATGAGTCGTAAAAAACACCGACCGGCCAAAAAATACATACAAATCTGATTCTGGACGGCACATACGCGACGTCCAGACGGAGTCAGGCAGCGTTTTACGGACCAGCAAGTAGGATTCGTGCCGACGTCACTCCGCACGTAGCATTTTTAACGGGAGCCAAAAACTGCCGGGAAATTTAGGACGACGGGAACAAGGAGCACCGGTACGCGACGGACAGCGATGGACCCCAACCTACGCGTCATCCCGGCCCTCATAGCCTACGAACTCATGTTCAGAAACCGACGCAGACGCTGCAGAAGGTCAGAACAACCCCCAGGGGCCAAGGGGGGGGGTGCAAGGGGCAGGAAACATAACCCACACCCCACAAAATACTAATACATCCTGCACATTAATTACCTCCATGGTCTGGTCACTTCGGGGGGGTGTGTCCACCAATCCCACGTCCCGCCACAATGGAAGTGGACGTGGACGCGTACCCGTCACCACCACAATGGTGGTACGGAACGTACCCACGCCCCTCAGAGCGTGGGTACGGACCGTACCCACGCCCCCCAGAGTGTGGGTACGGCACGTACCACCATTGTAGTGGTGATGTAGGGGTACGCGTGTACGGACCGTACCCACGCCCCAGAGCGTGGGTACAGGCCATACCACGCGTACCCCTACGTCACCGCCACTATTGTGGTACGGCCCGTACCCACACTCCAGAGCGTGGGTACGGGCCGTACCACGCGTACCCCTACGTCACCGCCACAATGGTGGTACGGCCCGTACCCACGCCCCCAGAGCATGGGTACAGGCCATACCACGCGTACCCCTACGTCACCGCCACAATGGTGGTACGGCCCGTACCCACGCTCTCCAGAGCATGGGTACGGGCCGTACCACCATTGCAGTGGTGATGTAGGGGTACGCGTGTACGGACCGTACCCACGCCCCCAGAGCGTGGGTACGGTCCGTACACGCGTACCCCTACAGCACCAATACATGATGGATACAAGGTGTACATACACCACGAATGTAGGTGTACGGCTTGGTGCAGCACATCAGCTGTAAATTGGGGGTGGTGTATGCCCAGGACAGCAGTGTACCACAGCAAGGGTGCAAGTGGGTGGGTGGGTGGGTGCAGAGGACCCCCAGCAGTGCCCAGACATATGAGGGGTGGGTGCCTATCACTCCCAGCAGTGCCCACACATATGAGGGGTGGGTGCAAAGGACTCCCAGCAGTGCCCAGACATATGAGGGGTGGGTGCCTATCACTCCCAGCAGTGCCCACACATATGAGGGGTGGGTGCAGAGGACTCCCAGCAGTAAAAAAGATATATGAGGGGTGGGTGCCTATCACTCCCAGCAGTGCCCAGACATATGAGGGGTGGGTGCCTATCACTCCCAGCAGTGCCCAGACATATGACGGGTGGGTGCAGAGGACTCCCAGCAGTGCCCAGACATATGAGGGGTGGGTGCAGAGGACTCCCAGCAGTGCCCAGACATATGAGGGGTGGGTGCCTATCACTCCCAGCAGTGCCCAGACATATGAGGGGTGGGTGCCTATCACTCCCAGCAATGCCCAGACATATGAGGGGTGGGTGCAGAGGACTCCCAGCAGTGCCCAGACATATGAGGGGTGGGTGCCTATCACTCCCAGCAGTGCCCAGACATATGAGGGGTGGGTGCCTATCACTCCCAGCAGTGCCCAGACATATGAGGGTGGGTGCAGAGTACTCCCAGCAGTGCCCAGACATATGAGGGGTGGGTGCCTATCACTCCCAGCAGTGCCCAGACATATGAGGGGTGGGTGCCTATCACTCCCAGCAGTGCCCAGACATATGAGGGGTGGGTGCAGAGGACTCCCAGCAGTGCCCAGACATATGAGGGGTGGGTGCCTATCACTCCCAGCAGTGCCCAGACATATGAGGGGTGGGTGCCTATCACTCCCAGCAGTGCCCAGACATATGAGGGGTGGGTGCAAAGGACTCCCAGCAGTGCCCAGACATATATGGGGTGGGTGCCTGGCACTCCCAGCAGTGACCAGACATATGAGGGGTGGGTGCCTATCACTCCCAGCAGTGAACAGAGATATGAGGGGTGGGTGCAGAGGACTCCCAGCAGTGGACAGAGACATGGGGGGGTGTACATTATTATCAGATGACCACAGCTCCATGGGTGAATGTACGTATCCCTAACTTAGGACAATGATGATAGTGCCATAACAACACTTCACTGACAGCAGTGTCCCACTCCCAGGAGGAAGGAGGTCTTACCCCCACTGCATGACACACCACATGTGGGTGTGAGGACAAATAACACATGCATACCCACCCCTGGCAGATGCAGCACAATACCCACACTGAGATCATGCCACAAGACTGTATAGTCATGTCACTGCCTAACAAACTAAGAGAGCCAAAGAGAACACACACTGTCACGCACATCCAAGGACTGATAGGAATGTTCAGGTGCTGGGCTAGCCACCAAGATGTTGTCTGTCATGGAAGGAATAGGGTGGAGTTCCCACAGATACAATGGCCACAATTGTGAGTCAGGTGTTCAAATACCCAGCAGAACAAGTACCATATGTGTACTAGGCTGGGATTACACACATGCATTGTGCGGAACAGGGACCATTTATCCATGAAGGCATGGCAAAATACTCTATACACAAGTACAGTGAGTACCAAGGATGGCACAGACGATGCAGCCGGACACATTGCTGAGCAGGCATGGCCAGAGTTGAAGGGATCCATCACCAACAAAGGACATGTAGACACAGGGCAACACAACAATTGTGCAACTCTCTGCAGGGGAGATGTCAGGTGCCACAGAGGAAGGAACACCCCTTGGGACAATGTCTCCAAACACAAAGAGCATACACGACAAAGAATCTTTGCAGAGATCGTGTGATGGCACGCAGATACCAGGTTCCACCCCATGAGCAGCAGACTACAACATTTCCCTGAAACATAACACATGCCCACAACCCCAACTCCTGTAGCATCAGCATCAACATCAATACCTGAAATGCAAGACTTTTCCAACGAAAAAGAAAATGCTTTATTCAGCATGAAAATAATAATGTGTAAACGAGACTATTCACAAAGGCCAATGGCCAGTCCATATCATCAGTCCTTGGGGGGGGGGACACATGGCCATGCGTCTCCCCTAGCTTGCCTTCACATCACAAGACTGTGTCGTCGACTGGGGGGGGGGCATCATGTGGGGAAGGACCAGGCACCGCAGGGACAGGAGGGGAAAGGGTAGGTGTTGTGGGTGCAGGGACGGACGACTCCACCACACGGGGTGGGGCAGTGCCAAAGGTGGAGGCGAGCTCAGCGCTGCACACTTCTGCCAGTTCTTCAAGCGTCTCCCCTGCACCCGTAGAAACAACAGGCCCCAAGGAGGGGGGGGTCGGAGGAATGGGTTGCAGCGCTACTGGGGGAGGTGGTGGGCGGGCTGGGGGACTTAACTCCCCTACCGGTGGCGTGCCGTGACCGTTTGCGTCCAGGTGAACTAGTGAGGCTGAGGCCCAGCCCAGCAAAGTAGGCCTTCTTCTCCGAATCTGGGGCAGGGGAGCCAAGGGGAGTGACATCGGAGGGACTGGGGAGTGAGTCATGTGGATGAGGACTGTGGCTGCATGCTTGCCTGTGTGCCCCAAACCCAGTGGGTGTGCCTGCTACCCCCTGAGTGTGCGTGTCAGGAGGCGTGCGCTTGCCCTTAAGTGGTGGTGTGCTGCTTGTGTCTGGTGGGGTGCGTGTGTGTGGATGTCTGGGTGTGCTTGGGACAGGCATGGGTGTTGGACTTGTGGATGGGCCAGGGGTAGGGGGGGAGGCAGTGCTGCAGGTGACTCGCTACTGCCGTCAGTGACGAGTCCAGGGACCTCAGCAACATCCGTTGGTCAGACATCACTGATGACATGCCCATCATGTACGACACCATCTGGGTCAGCATTCTGCTGTGGCCATGGAGGACAGTCAGGATCGATGTATGCCCAACTTGCAACTGCCGCTGAATGTCCACAGACTCGGCAGTGAGGGCAGCAGGCGGGACAGGGGCAGGGGGTGCGGTGCCTGGCACGAAGGAGACACGGTGTGGCCTAGCACGGACAGAAGGGACCCGAGCAAGTGGGAGGGCGGTGATGGGAATGGAGGGGGCGTCGAGAGATGTACTGCTGCTTTCAGCTGTGGGAGCAGCCTCCGCCCCCTCTGGGAGCTCAGCCTCAGACCCGTCTGCCTCGTAGTCTGTGTTGGTACTGGGCAGGTCCTCTGCCTCACTCCCCTCGCCCTCCGTGCCACTAGATTCCACCGACTCCACAGCAGTGGTGGCACCACTGCTCGATCCCTCCTCCACGTCCGTGCCGGTGTCTCCCTCGGTGTCCTCCGATGATGCTGTGGGCAAGGTGAAGAGACAGGACAAAATCAGCCACCTGTATACATCTGACACATGAGTCCAAACAAAATAGGCAACAGTGCATATCAGGAAAGGCATCAGGAGTTACATCTAGGATACTCCCCACATATGTAAGCCCTGCACTCCCCAGTTGGTTGACGCACCATGCCACTTGCAAACAATGAAAATTAGGACACAACAGCAAATAACTTGAAATCACAAGATCATGAGAAGCTAGTGTCTGGGATCAGTTGAGCACAGCAAGACTATGAAGGCATGCCACCTCTTGTTCACTGTGAAACAAACAGTATTGTCGCACCCAAGGCCAAATACCACATGCCAATGCAGAAGGTGTCCCCACACTCAGAGACCTGTGAGTACTTTTGACACCCCAAATAAATACATTGTGACTCCTGGAGAATCACAACCGTTTACAAAATGGACATGTCTAGCATGTGTGAATGTGGCACTCTGTGAACACAACACACATGTGTCTGTATAGCAGAAGTCACACAAGGAGGTGCACACCAAACTACATGTACACAGTCATTGTCTGAGCTGCCAGACTCATTCTAATCAGCCACTGTTAGGCAGAAATGGCGTAGCAGTAAGTACATATACATGGCACCAGGGTGTCTGGATGACTTGACACTCATAAGTTGGTATCAGCAACAAACAAGGACTAACCCAAATGCTAGCACACTGTGGGAACATGTATGTGTATGAACTCCAAACAAGTGTTGTTCAAACTGTGCCTTACTTTAAAATGTGCCAGCGTGTCCCTGGAAAGTGTAAAGGTGGTGTCTTGTGCACTTCCTTGGGAGACATCTGTCATGCAGACACATCATTGTCCTTCACAAGCAAACAACAAGGTCAAGCATATGAAACATTGAGACATGTTGACAGGTGTAGTGAGTGCCAATGGACATTTTCCCAGAGTAACAACTTGCATAATGTCATTTGTCACATGGCTATCCGTCACCTGATCACACAGTTGGCTACACATATGACCTACTGACTGTCATCTGGAGGGGCACACATGTCCACACCCAGGACAATGCATAAGCTAATGGGCCTGCAATTGTTTAGCAAAAAAGCCTAGCTGTACTGTGGGTTCCCCCTCATGGCAAGGCAGAATGTACCCACAGATGTCAGCACACAAAGTCACAACTGTGTAGCATCTGAACCACACACAGGTGCCAAAAATGTCCAAGCAGGATACATGATTGCCAAGAACTGACACAGGCAATGAAGCACCAAGAGCAAGCACTGGCCAACATCACGGGGGCACAGCACGATGACTTTCTGTACTGCGAATCATCACACACAAGTCAGAACTGGCAATGAAACATCAGGGTTGAACATGTATGCCCCTCCCGCGCACACCCACCCATACCTGAGTCAATGTGACTGATACCAATCAAGAAGTGAAAGCTCTTATTCAGGGTTACAATAACTGTGCTTGAAAACTAGCTTCATTAACATGACATCACCTTGTAGGGCTGGCAAAACATATTGGTCACAAACAAACATCAACAGATTGTTGTGAATAGCCACACAGGCACTGCCCAGTGTGAGTATGCACAAGCAAACTGCTGTATCCCTGTCCAGTGGGCAAATGTATCACACATGTGAAAACTACTACCTAGGCCAGGGAACAATGCCACAGAGGCAGTGCCATTATGAACCCACAGTGAATGTGCACAGTGTTGGATGACACACATGAGTAGGAGGGCAGGCTGTGACAGGGGACTGCAGTGTGCACACTGCTCCATGGTCCTGGAATGAGCTGACTGTTACAGGAGCAACCGTCCCGGCACTATGCATATATCCCACTCATGCACATCATGTCTGAGGCCACAACATTGGTAATGCATGCAGCAAGTCTGTTCATTTGAAACCTCACACTCCTATGTTGGGACTCAGCATCAGTGGCAACAAATATGTACCCCCTAATGACTGTACAGGACAGGGCACAGGCAGACCACCCCCACACATGATGCTGAAAGCAGTGTTCACCTTGATAAACTGGCAGCCTTGTTGACCATGTGCAATAGTGATAACACACAGACCAGGTAACACATGTCAAGGAGGGGAGGGAAGGAAGAACAGCACAGGTTGACTTTGGGGGAACAGGATATGCACTGCACATATATACCCTGGCAGTGTCTCCAGGCGACTGAGCAGCAACAAAAGCTGGCGACACACAACAAACACACATGTACCTACCCCCTTCCTGCTGCTGTAACTCCTGTATCCGCCTATCCAGGTCAGGGAAGACCACCGCCAAGACACGCCGCATGTGGTGGGTCAGGCGCCGGCACCCGCCATGCTTGCGAGGAGCCTCCTCCTTCAGCATGACCCGGGCGATCCTCCGGGTCCAGCACCGGATGTCTGCCATCTCTTCCTCACTTGTGGCAGGCGCCGACTGCGACCCTCCACCGATTGCACGGCCTTGATGGCATCCTTCCAGATCTTCCCCTTGTGGTAGGGGGATACCTGTGCGGATGACAAAGTGGGACAACATCACTACACCTGCACCATGTCCCAGAGACACACAGTTGAACATCTTAGATTTGTAGAACAGGGCATAGTATGCTGGCAAGTAATAGCACCTTAGTCATAGGGACTTTTTCCACTGGGGACGCACCAATGCACTACATGGCATAGTAAGTACACAGGTGGCATGAGGGGTGCGAACCAATCCCTGATCATGGCACACACTGTGCATCCCAAGCAACACAAGGCTGATGGACAGCACCGCAAAGCAGTCACATGCCACAGGCCACTGACGAAACCTCAGCAGAGTACACAGACACACACAGGCACACATCAATCACCTGCCATTGGCAACAGCGGATGCAAACCTCACTCTGCACATGTGCCACTTGCCAGGAGGGGTCACAGGTGTGGGGCTAGCTGAGCAAGTCAGACACACAGCACGGCTTACTTCACACATCAGATGGATTGAACAGTTGCCTCCTCCATGCAGCTGTGGTGCAACACTCCACATAGACACTCATCCACATGACAAGAAACATCCACACACATCAATGTCCAGGGGGCGTACACATAATTTGGACAATCTCACCACTCTCACCACAGCTCCACTCAACTCTCACTCACATCTGTGGGTGCAGTCACCTGTCACACCGGGGTGACCACTGAATCACCGCAGGACAATAGAACAAGAATGCCCAAGAGGATTTGACTGGCGGAATGTGCCATGCACTATGCAGTGAATGTCACAGTAAGCACAATGCAAGTGAGGAGTGCACACATGAACTACATCAAGCCCTGCATGAGAGACATAAGCCACTCCCCCCCGGGACCCACTCCACCCAGCATTGCATGTCTGTCACACCTGGCCACAATGCCAGAAGTGACAGACACAATAAAGGTGCACAGGCAAAGGTACTGGAGTCAGCACTCACCTGCTCCCCTGGTCGACCATACAGCATGGGGTACTGTGGGAGGATCACATCCAGCAGGGCCTCGTTCTCCACCTGGGTGAAAGGCTGGGCCCTCTCCACAGTCCTTGACATGGTGCCAGAGGGAGACAATACAGCAGCAGTGGTATCGACTGACATGTTGTGCAGGCAAGTGCCCTCTCATGGGTTCTGCCTGCCTTATATCTGCCTTGCTGGCCTATTTCATTTACAGGAGTACAGAGTGATTGGTCAGACTCATTTGCATCCTACGTTTCCTCCAATCCCTTTAAACATACACCAGTGACAGCCTTTGCATCTTTCGATTTTGCAGCATAATGTCAAGTCAACAACCACTTTGCAACAATGTTAAATGTGGGCAACTGATTTTTCCAGATCACATGATGTAAAATTTTGAACTTGAAACTCGGTATCCATGACAACCAGCATGCATTTAGGCCCTAATACTTGTCCCTCATATGTCCCCATTGTAATTCTTAAATCCCCACACAAGTACGGCGCTTTTCACACGTACCCCTAGGGCACCATCACTACAGTGATACGGGCCGTACTCACGCATGTATGGGGAGTACACGCGTGAGTACGTGCCGTATCACTAGGCCCTACGGTACCCCCAACTACAGTGATACGGGCCGTACTCACACGTGTATGGGCCGTACACGCATGAGTACGTGCCGTATCAGTAGGCCCTACGGTACCCCCAACTATAGTGATAGGCACGTACTCACGCGTGTATGGGCCGTACACGTGTGAGTACGTGCCTATCACTATAGTTGGGGGTACCGTAGGGCCTAGTGATACGGCACGTACTCACGCGTGTACGGGCAGTACACGCGTGAATACGTGCCTATCACTATAGTTGGGGGTACCGTAGGGCCTAGTGATACGGCACGTACTCACACATGTACGGGCCGTACATGCGTGAGTATGTGCCTATCACTATCGTTGGGGGTACCGTAGGGCCTCATGATAGGCACGAACTCATGTGTGTACGGGGCGTACACGCGTGTGTACATGCCTATCACTATAGTTGGGGGTACCGTAGGGCCTAGTGATACGGCACGTACTCACTCATGTACGGGCCGTACACGCGTGAGTACATGCCTATCAGTATCGTTGGGGGTACCGTAGGGCCTAGTGATAGGCACGTACTCACGCGTGTACAGGCCGTACACGCGTGAGTATGTGCCTATCACTATAGTTGGGGGTACCGTAGGGCCTTGTGATACGGCACGTACTCACGCGTGTATGGACCGTACATGCGTGAGTACATGCCGTATCACTAGGCCTTACGGTACCCCCAACTATAGTGATAGGCACGTACTCACGCATATATGGGCCGTACACGCGTGAGTACGTGCCTATCACTATAGTTGGGGGTACCGTAGGGCCTAGTGATATGGCACATACTCACGCGTGTACGGGTCGTACATGCGTGAGTATGTGCCTATCACTATAGTTGGGGGTACCGTAGGGCCTAGTAATACGGCATGTACTCACGCGTTTACGGGCCGTACACGCGTTTGTACGTGCCGTATCACTAGGCCCTACGGTACCCCTAACTATAGTGATAGGCACGTACTCACGTGTGTACGGGCCGTGCACGCGTGAGTACGTGCCTATCAATATAGTTGGGGGTACCGTAGGGCCTAGTGATACGGCACGTACTCACGTGTGTACGGGCCGTACACGCGTGAGTACGTGCCTATCACTATATTTGTGGGTACCATAGGGCCTAGTGATACGGCACATACTCACGCTTGTACGGGCCGTACACGAGTGAGTACGTGCCTATCAGTATCGTTGGGGGTACCGTAGGGCCTAGTGATAGGCACGTACTCACGCGTGTACGGGCCGTACATGTGTGAGTATGTGCCTATCACTATAGTTGGGGGTACCGTAGGGCCTAGTGATAGGCACGTACTCACGCGTGTAGGGGCCGTACAAGCGTGAGTACATGCCTATCACGGTCGTTGGGGGTACCATAGGGCCTAGTGATAGGCACGTACTCACGCATGTACGGGCCGTACACGCGTGAGTACGTGCCTATCACTATAGTTGGGGGTACTGTAGGACCTAGTGATAGGCACGTACTCACGCATGTACGGGCCGTACACGCGTGAGTATGTGCCTATCACTATACTTGGGAGTACCGTAGGGCCTAGTGATACGGCACGTACTCACGCGTGTACGGGCCGTACACGCGTGAGTACGTGCCTATCACTATAGTTGGGGGATACCGTAGGGCCTAGTGATACGGCACGTACTCACGCGTGTACGGCCCGTACACGCATGAGTACAGGCCCTACACACGCCCTCAGAGCGTGTGTACTGCGTTTCACTGCTTACACTGGTGATAGGAGGCGCACACGAATGGAATGGAAGTTTCAGACTCGCACAAGGCTGTACATCAAGTCATTGTCAGTGCAGTTCTTCATGTGCAGGGCCTAAATGTGTCAGGCAGTGATGTGGCACATGTCTCCTCATGTTGTGGCACAATAGATGTGTGATGAGCTGTTTACACATGTCATGTGTGATGGGGCACTACGTGGCACACTTCCCCTTCACACTTTGCACATGTGTGCATGTGCGACACACGTGTCAAGCACTGCATCACTGGTATGGCACAGTCAGCAACACCCGCAACTGTCCCCTGATGGCAGGTACATGGATAATTACACCTCACATGTGACTCCCAGTGTGCCACAATGTGACTATGTCATGTGTGTGTCATGTGTTCCCATGAGCTTTCCGTTGGTGTTCCGTCAACTCCATCTGCTGTTGCAGCATCCGACATGTGTCTGTGTGCATATGTGCATGACACACATATACGCAAACCATGCCACATGTGGACTCACACGTTACATGTGTCATGATGGTTCGAAGATGACTTCCTGATATGAGGCAATATCTGTGTTGTCTCAATGTCTGTGACATCAGTTTTTGACATGGACCCCTTAATGGAAATGTGTGTCATCTGTCCATTTCCAGATAACATGTGACCTGTGCGTCTAGACTCCTGCCAGCTGTCTGTATGAGATGACATCTTTCAAATGCTGATATGTGGATGTCTGTCACTCATGTAATGTGTCTGGCTTGTCACTTACACTGGCCAACAGCTATTTCATGGCATGTCACGTCAACATTGCCATGCAACTATTGTGGCTGGCTCTCCATAGGAGTATCACCTGGCTGGCCCATGTGTCCTGGATGTATTGCAAGC
Source organism: Triturus cristatus (assembly GCF_964204655.1). Classification (NCBI taxonomy): domain Eukaryota; kingdom Metazoa; phylum Chordata; class Amphibia; order Caudata; family Salamandridae; genus Triturus; species Triturus cristatus. Next base: position 922,319,233 of record NC_140593.1, on the reverse strand, counting down.
AAGCCTGGCTGAAGACGGCTGAAATGCCAGAAACCGGTCCTAGGATGCTTGTTTCCAGTCCAGGGAGGACCTGGCTTGGCAGTTCGGGCTGGACTGTTCCCATGAGGCACAGGGTCAAGACTGATTTGCATATGGCTGGGTTCAAACTGGAACGGCATGGTTAGCAAAAAAACGATGGATTTAGGCCCAGATCTCTGTACTGGGGTGAGTGTATGACATTGTTCTGCATTCTGTCCATCAATTGTTGTTTTTGCATTTGTCACCCCGAGTGGGAAGGGTATGCCCAGACGTGGGTCCCTTGCTCTCCATGCCACTGGAAATCAAGCAAGCCTGGCTGAAGACGGCTGAAATGCCAGAAACCGGTCCTAGGATGCTTGTTTCCAGTCCAGGGAGGACCTGGCTTGGCAGTTCGGGCTGGACTGCTCCCATGAGGCACAGGGTCAAGACTGATTTGCATATGGCTGGGTTCAAACTGGAACGGCATGGTTAGCAAAAAAACAATGGATTTAGGCCCAGATCTCTGTACTGGGGTGAGTGTATGACATTGTTCTGCATTCTGTCCATCAATTGTTGTTTTTGCATTTGTCACCCCGAGTGGGAAGGGTATGCCCAGACGTGGGTCCCTTGCTCTCCATGCCACTGGAAATCAAGCAAGCCTGGCTGAAGACGGCTGAAATGCCAGAAACCGGTCCTAGGATGCTTGTTTCCAGTCCAGGGAGGACCTGGCTTGGCAGTTCGGGCTGGACTGTTCCCATGAGGTACAGGGTCAAGACTGATTTGCATATGGCTGGGTTCAAACTGGAACGGCATGGTTAGCAAAAAAACGATGGATTTAGGCCCAGATCTCTGTACTGGGGTGAGTGTATGACATTGTTCTGCATTCTGTCCATCAATTGTTGTTTTTGCATTTGTCACCCCGAGTGGGAAGGGTATGCCCAGACGTGGGTCCCTTGCTCTCCATGCCACTGGAAATCAAGCAAGCCTGGCTGAAGACGGCTGAAATGCCAGAAACCGGTCCTAGGATGCTTGTTTCCAGTCCAGGGAGGACTTGGCTTGGCAGTTTGGGCTGGACTGTTCCCATGAGGCACAGGGTCAAGACTGATTTGCATATGGCTGGGTTCAAACTGGAACGGCATGGTTAGCAAAAAAACGATGGATTTAGGCCCAGATCTCTGTACTGGGGTGAGTGTATGACATTGTTCTGCATTCTGTCCATCAATTGTTGTTTTTGCATTTGTCACCCCGAGTGGGAAGGGTATGCCCAGACGTGGGTCCCTTGCTCTCCATGCCACTGGAAATCAAGCAAGCCTGGCTGAAGACGGCTGAAATGCCAGAAACCGGTCCTAGGATGCTTGTTTCCAGTCCAGGGAGGACCTGGCTTGGCAGTTCGGGCTGGACTGTTCCCATGAGGCACAGGGTCAAGACTGATTTGCATATGGCTGGGTTCAAACTGGAACGGCATGGTTAGCAAAAAAACGATGGATTTAGGCCCAGATCTCTGTACTGGGGTGAGTGTATGACATTGTTCTGCATTCTGTCCATCAATTGTTGTTTTTGCATTTGTCACCCCGAGTGGGAAGGGTATGCCCAGACGTGGGTCCCTTGCTCTCCATGCCACTGGAAATCAAGCAAGCCTGGCTGAAGACGGCTGAAATGCCAGAAACCGGTCCTAGGATGCTTGTTTCCAGTCCAGGGAGGACCTGGCTTGGCAGTTTGGGCTGGACTGTTCCCATGAGGCACAGGGTCAAGACTGATTTGCATATGGCTGGGTTCAAACTGGAACGGCATGGTTAGCAAAAAAACGATGGATTTAGGCCCAGATCTCTGTACTGGGGTGAGTGTATGACATTGTTCTGCATTCTGTCCATCAATTGTTGTTTTTGCATTTGTCACCCCGAGTGGGAAGGGTATGCCCAGACGTGGGTCCCTTGCTCTCCATGCCACTGGAAATCAAGCAAGCCTGGCTGAAGATGGCTGAAATGCCAGAAACCGGTCCTAGGATGCTTGTTTCCAGTCCAGGGAGGACCTGGCTTGGCAGTTCGGGCTGGACTGTTCCCATGAGGCACAGGGTCAAGACTGATTTGCATATGGCTGGGTTCAAACTGGAACGGCATGGTTAGGAAAAAAACGATGGATTTAGGCCCAGATCTCTGTACTGGGGTGAGTGTATGACATTGTTCTGCATTCTGTCCATCAATTGTTGTTTTTGCATTTGTCACCCCGAGTGGGAAGGGTATGCCCAGACGTGGGTCCCTTGCTCTCCATGCCACTGGAAATCAAGCAAGCCTGGCTGAAGACGGCTGAAATGCCAGAAACCGGTCCTAGGATGCTTGTTTCCAGTCCAGGGAGGACCTGGCTTGGCAGTTCGGGCTGGACTGTTCCCATGAGGCACAGGGTCAAGACTGATTTGCATATGGCTGGGTTCAAACTGGAACGGCATGGTTAGCAAAAAAACGATGGATTGAGGCCCAGATCTCTGTACTGGGGTGAGTGTATGACATTGTTCTGCATTCTGTCCATCAATTGTTGTTTTTGCATTTGTCACCCCGAGTGGGAAGGGTATGCCCAGACGTGGGTCCCTTGCTCTCCATGCCACTGGAAATCAAGCAAGCCTGGCTGAAGACGGCTGAAATGCCAGAAACCGGTCCTAGGATGCTTGTTTCCAGTCCAGGGAGGACCTGGCTTGGCAGTTCGGGCTGGACTGTTCCCATGAGGCACAGGGTCAAGACTGATTTGCATATGGCTGGGTTCAAACTGGAACGGCATGGTTAGCAAAAAAACGATGGATTTAGGCCCAGATCTCTGTATTGGGGTGAGTGTATGACATTGTTCTGCATTCTGTCCATCAATTGTTGTTTTTGCATTTGTCACCCCGAGTGGGAAGGGTATGCCCAGACGTGGGTCCCTTGCTCTCCATGCCACTGGAAATCAAGCAAGCCTGGCTGAAGACGGCTGAAATGCCAGAAACCGGTCCTAGGATGCTTGTTTCCAGTCCAGGGAGGACCTGGCTTGGCAGTTCGGGCTGGACTGTTCCCATGAGGCACAGGGTCAAGACTGATTTGCATATGGCTGGGTTCAAACTGGAACGGCATGGTTAGCAAAAAAACGATGGATTTAGGCCCAGATCTCTGTACTGGGGTGAGTGTATGACATTGTTCTGCATTCTGTCCATCAATTGTTGTTTTTGCATTTGTCACCCCGAGTGGGAAGGGTATGCCCAGACGTGGGTCCCTTGCTCTCCATGCCACTGGAAATCAAGCAAGCCTGGCTGAAGACGGCTGAAATGCCAGAAACCGGTCCTAGGATGCTTGTTTCCAGTCCAGGGAGGACCTGGCTTGGCAGTTCGGGCTGGACTGTTCCCATGAGGCACAGGGTCAAGACTGATTTGCATATGGCTGGGTTCAAACTGGAACGGCATGGTTAGCAAACAAACGATGGATTTAGGCCCAGATCTCTGTACTGGGGTGAGTGTATGACATTGTTCTGCATTCTGTCCATCAATTGTTGTTTTTGCATTTGGATGTATTGCACAGCACAGACTCTGTATTAAGCAGATGTGTATTAGCTGTTGAACATGTGTTCACCTCAGTGACATTGGTGTGGTAAAGTACTCACTCTTCGTTATTCCTTCCAAATCTCTGCAGGGCACCGCCTCTCCCCAGACGAATGCCAGACCTGGATGCCACGGTGAACATGACTGCATACGCAGATACCGCTTCTCGCAAGAGTTGATAGAGGACTTGACCCGCCGGCTTGCACCACACCTCCAACCACAACACAGGTATCCTACAGCTCTGACCCCCAAGGTGAAGGATGGCAGCCCTACATGTTTTTTGCCACCGGCACGTTTCAATTAACCATAGCTGATGTCGGTGGCATGTCCCAGACAATGTTCAGCCGTGTCCTGCATGATGTTATAGAAGCCATGTTGGTGCACCTGGATGAATTCATCCATTTTCCCACTCGTGAGCAGTTGACTAGTGTCAAGGGTGAGTTCTATGCCCTGGGAGGGATGCCTCATGTAATTGGGGCCATTGATGGGACACATGTGGCTTTGGTACCACCACAGGCACAGGAGGTAGCCTATAGAAACAGAAAACATTACCACTCCATTAATGCCCTTGTGGTGTGTCTTGCTAACATGCTGATTTCCCATGTCTGTGCACGTTTTCCAGGGTCCGCACACGATGCATACATCATGAGGCGTAGCAGGGTGCCAGAAATGATGCTGCAGCTGCATGCGGAACGAGCATGTCTTGTTGGTGGGTATACTCTGTTAGTCCTGTGTTCAGCGCTATCTTTGTATCTTACGAGGCGCGTGATTGAGAGGACGTTTGGACTCCTGAAGAGCAGATTCCGGTGCCTCCACAAGACCGGCGGCGCCCTCCCATATGCCCCGGTGAAGGTCTGCAAAATCTTCATTGTGTGCTGCATGCTGCACAACATGGCAGTGGAGAAGGCCGTGCCACTCATCCTTGATCCGGATAAGCAGGATCATCCACCCGTGGAGGATGAAGGGCTCGGGCACGGGGCAAGTGAGGATGAGGATGAGGACATCCGGAGTCAGCTTATCCGCAACTTCTTCTCATGATGGTGAGTCCCTGTGTCTGAGTGTGCACGCTTTGAGCCTTGTGTGGCATGTGTTGCAATGTGTGTGTCGAGCTGACTGTGCGCTAAGTGACTTGGAGGAGTGTTCTGATGTGTCATTCAAGTGATGATGTCATTCCACACATATTAGCTGGGACACTAAATTTGTTAAGGGCATGGTGACAACATCATTCCTGTAGAGTACATGTACATGTCTGCGGATTACTAGCTCTTCGCTGAATTGTTGTGTGTCTGTCCTCCCCAGGTTCTTGCGGCTGTCGTCTGCTCATGTCATCATTGCCCTCCTGCTATTCCTCATGAGTATTGCAACGTGTGCTGGATCAGAGTTACATGCACAGGCATGGTGATAAGTCATTTGGGGTAAGGAGTGCAGCAAGGCATTTTGTGGGTGGTACGTGTTTGTGATATGTGGGGACTGCTCCTGTGCATGTTGTGTTACCATGCATACATGTCGACTCACCATGGGCCACATGACGTGTTGCATGGCTCCCATGAATTGATGGTCACCCTTCCTGACAGTCATCTGTAATGGTGTGTGGATTCTGATGAAGGCATCAATGTGTGTATAACGTCTCCAAGGAACATACGGGATGCGAATGGTGGACATAGTGTGGGACATTCCCATATGAGGCTCAATGGGGAATTGTAGACTCTCCGTGTGCAGCAAGGGGTGTTAGGCTCAACCCCTTCACTTGTGTGCCAGCTCAGTAGGATTTACACATCTGTGTGTTGAAGGGGGTGTCCAGTGTAGGTCACACATGGTCAGCCAAAGGACCTGTGAGTCTGTTCCAATTGATGCATTTCCCTTAGTGTGAGGCTGAGTAATAAAGGTGTTCATCACACTCCAAGGTGCCTCATCTCTGTCAATGCAGGTCTCTTGCCACTTTGAATGCGGCATATCTGGCATAGTTGTGGAAGATTATGTATAGGAGTCCATGTGTAGTTTAGCAACATGCATGCAGTTGCGCATGGGTTAGGCTCCCTATTGGGCATGAAGTACATGGTTGTGTATGTTTTTTGGCATGTTGGTCCACACAATGGGCCATCAACAGCTGTTGAGGGTGTGTCTCCTGTGCGCAGGTCGGCCTTCAGTTTCCTGATCCGGTGTCATGCTTCTTTGGTGATTGTGCATATATTGTCTATGGGTGTGCCATGTGACACTGGACACTCCTTACTTTACACACGCGCCTGTTGCAGTTGTCCTTCTGACATCCTAGTCTATGTGTGCAAATTCTGTCATTTTGCAAGGAGATGCCGCCTGCTGCTGCGGCCCCTGCAGCAAGGGCCAACAGAGTATCCAGATTTGGCAACACACACGCCTCCAGGATGCTCCTCACTTCCTCCCTCCACCCATTCATTTTGTTGTCCTCAGCTTGTCTATGCCACTGTTGCCGCCACGCGGTGCCAAAGGCTGGACCATCAGCACATGCAAGGTGCACATTGCACCACCATCCTGTCCTTGCATTACCCACATCACACTACAGTCTGATGTATCAGCCACACTCCGAGCTATGTCCATCCGCACATCTAACGCCTGCTGTCAGACATACCCTGGGCACACACACGACACCTTTGCATGCTGAGTGTGCAACTCCAACTGCCTACACTGCGCTGCCCCACCTTCCAGGCCCTGTCACACCAACCAGGTCACGTCCCTAATACTCCCCACCGGCTCTGTAGCCCAGCAAGGGCATGGGAGTGGGACTCAAGGCTTCAGCATGTAGTATGGTGTCATCGTCTGGGACATGGCACAGGTATCATCTCTCAGCATGTCAATCTACAGAGTGTCCAGGACCCCCCTCTCCACCATCACATGCGCACAGCACCTCATCATCAGCTCATATGCCATTGACGGCCAGGTGCTCCTCACCCTCAACAAAGACACAGACATTGGCAGTTCCATCCTTCAAGTATGCATGAGATCTATTGATGAATGGCTGCACACGAGCCACCTGAGGCTGGACTTGTACAGGACTGAGGTGAACATCTGAGGATTGTCCCCTTCCAGCTGGGTCAAGTGCCTGTGTCCCACCCGCAAGAGCCCTGCACAAGCACCCAGTGGCCACACACACAAGATGGTGTGCATCATGTTTGGCTCACTCACATATGCCATGCTAGTCCACAGCATCTGTACCTCATGCTGCAACGCCCTCTGCATTATGCACATGATCCACAGATAGATCCACTCCAAGAAAAGACAGACCATCCCCCAGGTCCATGACAACATCCGTGTCAAATACTGCCCTGCCCTCTACGGAACAAGTACATCCAAACTCCCAGGAAACTGGTCCACTTCCAGGGGGCATCTGCACACCTCAGATTCAACACCCTGCGCCCCAGCCACCTCACCGTCCACCATGGATAGCTGCAATGGATCACTGTCTGCTGCAGGGTGACCTCCACACTCCCCACCCACACTCAGGAGGCAGTCCACAACCCCGACCCCAACCAACCTTGTACGTCTGTCATCCTAGATCCCGTTGGGCCATCTCCGTGCATCCAACCTTGCCCTGGCCACCGTTCTTCACATCCACCCTACTCCAGCATACAGGACATTGTTCTCCCACCTGGCCACACATACCTGGGACTCCCTCCCCGGGAACCTCCACATGAGCCATGACCTCTACGCCTTGATGATGATCTCCCAAATAGGTCTCTCCGCACAGTTTAGCAAGCCCCCCCTCAGCAGCCAGAGGCCATCACAGGTGAGTGTTGTGCTCCATGCCTACATTGAATGATACCTTGTGACCCATGTGTGTCCTGTACCAGACTCTGATTCCAGGGTATGGATGGCTGGAGTTGGTTCAACACTCAGGCATAGTTTGAGATTTCCACACACATATGTCGTTGAATAATGCAAAATGACAGGAACTTCTAATTTCCAAAGTGAAATATTTATTTACGGTGGGGTAAGTGGTTTGGTAGATGCAATTAGGTGCTGTACCTGGGGAATAGAATCCAAAGTTCACAGGGGGAGATGGTATCCTTGGCATTGGAAGTCATCAGAGTCCAGACCACAGTGTTGGTCATCATTGGTCAGACTGTGACCAGCAAGTCCATGTGGCAGAGAATGTCATTGGATGAGGTGCTGCTGTTGCGCCAGAGGGCCAGGTGCCAGGCCAGGTGACCTGGGAGATGGGGATGGTCCGCTGACTCTCACGGTCTTTTCCGTGGACGATCCACCTTCCTCCGGGGACCCTCAGATGCAGGCCTTGACGATGCTGGGGACGCTCCGTCAGATGAATCTTCCTCCTCCTCCCTCCCTCTGTCTGGTGCTGGTCTACGCCTGGTGGCACAGGGAGGGTTTGCCAGGCTTTGGGCGATCTGACGGAGTGATTGGCTCACGTCCCTGTGCACCACCAGGAGCTCAGCCAGTCTTGCCTCCATCCATCCTTGGTGTTGTTGATGACTGGCATGATGCTGACCTGCAGGTTCTTAATGTCATCGAGGGTCCCCTGCATCTCGGAGAGTCTTGACACGACCTGGTTGATGCCTCTGGTGTCACGCCGGTATGATTCCAGGATGTTGCGTATGTGTGACATACCGGTGTCCTGAGCTGGCTGGTCAGGTTCGCGCCTCCGCCTGCCCACTTGAGCCTGGCCTGCCCTTGTGGGCACATCGGGTCTATGGGACCCCTGAGGGATGGCATTTGCAGGGTTGCCTGCCTCCTCCTGGGTGCCGGAGAACCTTGTCCCTCCTGGTCTGACTGGCTCTGTTGTTCAGCGTGAGCAGGGCTCCTGGGTGTGTCCTGGGATGTGGCAGGAATGGGGGTGGTGGTTGGCACAGATGTACCTGATACAGATGCTGCAGGGGCTTGGGCACCGGAGGGTCCAGGTTGGTCGGGGTCATCCACGGAGTGGTGAGAGTCGGCGCTGCCGGTGGGATCGTCTTCACGCGGTGCCTGGGACTGTGATTCTTCCCCCCCAGTGTTGGGGGGAGATCGACGACGTTGCCCTGTGTGTGAGAGAGAGACAATGCTAATGGTGTTTCATGCGACATCTATGTTTCATACATATTCAAGTTGACACATTTCCTCCAGGTAGTTGGATGTGCCTAGCATTCCTCTCAATGTCCACTTGGGGATGGGTATGTTGCAGGGGACAGATTGGGATGTTCTGTGTTTGACCTGTAGATTGTTGTCTCTGGATCGGTCTTGTTGTGTCACATGTCCATTGTGGGAGTGTGTAAATCCGTTGCCTGCCCCGGGGGTGTGTGCTTGTGTTGGGGGGGGGGGGTTGTGACCGGGCCTGCTGTTGTGTGTAGTGTGAGTTGTCATTGAGTCTCCCAGGTGATGTGTCTGTCCCCTCATGGTGCATGCTGGCATGACAGTGAGTGTGAGTTCCTGTGCTAGATACCTGTGCTTGTGGAGTTGGTGTTTGAGTGTACAGTGGTCCCAGGAGGGCCTTGTGCTGCATACAGCAGGGCCAAGTGTCATCTACATTGTCAGTACTTTGCCAGTCCCTGTGCATTGTGCATGGTTATGTACCTATGCCATATGGGCTGAGGGCATTGGTGTCTGCATCTCATTTTCACAATGTGTTGTGTGGGGCCCACACTCCCAGCCTCCCGGACATCCAGTCTTGTGTTTGTGGTTGTTGTAGGCTTGGACATGGCCTTGCCTTAATTTGTGAAGGGTGCATGGAGACGTTAGTGGCATGAGCATGGTTTTTGAGTGTGGTTGTTTGCGGTGAGTGCTTGGAGAAAGTTGAGTGCACTTGGTGTATATGTGGTGTGGACCCCATTGCCCCCATGTTACGTAAGTTGTTTGTGTACTCACCAGGCTCTGCGACTCCTTCGACTCCGTGTACTCCCACCGGCGGTAGCAGGGCCATCACCTTCTCTTCCCTGGGATGGTAGTGTACGGGTCTGCGGGGCGGCCCACCTCCAGTGATGTTAGTCTGGGTATATTCTTCATTCATTTTCCTCTTGACCGCACTGCGCAGATCGTACCACCTGGCTTGGCATTCATGCCTGGTCCTTCGGATGGGCGCAACAGCATTCACCTTATCGACAATCCTCTGCCAAATGGCAGATTTTTCAGCTATGCTGGTCTGTCTGACCAATGTTCCAAACAGCTGTGGCTCGACTCTGATTACTTCGTTGACAAGGAGGTCCAGCTCCGCCGTTGTGAACTTTGGATTCTTGTCTGTGGGCATGGTGTGGGGTGTGGGTGTGGGTGTGGATGGTTGTGGGTGTGTGGGTGTGAATGTGACGGTGTGTGTGTGAATGTGAAGAGGGGGATGTTTGTGGAGGAGGTTGTGTGAAGGTGTGTGAGTGAAGGTGTAGTGGAGGTATGAGTGATGTGGAGTAGTTTCTATGTGGAGTTGTTTCTCAGAGGGGTCTGGCAGCAGTGGGTCTGTTGCAAAGGCTCATGGGTTGTGTGTGTGGGGCCTTTTTATTGGTCCATTTTTGGGTGTGGCTGTGTTTGAATTTTGGTGGGTGTGTTATAAGTGGTGGTTGTGATTTGGGGCCTCTGTTTGCCTGTTTGGATGTGCCAGGTCAGTCATTGAGATGTATTTTGTCATGTAGACGTGTTTTGTGGTGTTGTGCGAGTCGAATTGACCCTCCTTGTGCTGTTTTACAGTGTCCTGGTTCTGTAAGAGTCATTTTTGAGTAGGTACGATCCGTACATACGCGATGCTGGGTGAGGGTGCTGGGGTACAGTGTTGGAGTGCGGCGCGTACATGCAGTGGGGGTTCGGTGCGTACACGTGTGGCCCTGGGGTACGGCGCGTACATGCGGAGGTACTGCGCGTACATGGGGGGAAGGCGCGTACATGGTGGGGCGTGTACATGGGGGAGGGCACGCACATGCAGTGGAAGTATGGTGCGTACAGGTGCGGCCCTGGGGTACGGCGCGTACATGCTGAGGTACGGCGCGTACATGGGGGGGTAAGGCGCGTACATGCGGTGGGGGGTACGGTGCGTACACGTGCGGCCCTGGGGTACAGCATGTACATGCAGAGGTACGGCGCGTACATGCGGGGGGGTAAGGCGCGTTCATGCGGTGGGGGTACGGTGCGTACACGTGCGGACCTGGGGTACGGCGCGTACATGCGGAGGTATGGCGCGTACATGCGGGGGTGATGCGCCTATAGGGGGGGTACGGCACGTACATGGGGGTGTATGGCGCGTACAGGTGCGGGGCTGGGGTACAGTGCGGACAGGAGGGGTAAGGCGTGTACATGGGGGGGTACGGCACGTACATGGGGGGTACGGTGCGTACAGTTGCGGGGCTGGGGTACAGCGCGGACAGGGTGGTGTACGGTGCTGACATATTTGGGGGTGGGGGGGCTGTACGGCTCGTACACGGGCATGAGTTTACCCGTGTACATGTGTGCTACTGCGTTGGCTCCGTACGGGCCTTTTTATGTGCGATTGTGTATTCGGACGGACGGTCGGGATCGTACTTGCGCGCTCGGACTTGTGTTTTACGATTTGCACGTAAAAATGTCCGGCTCACTCTCGTACACTTTTCCCGACGATATTCGGACGTGAAAACTTTCCGACGCACTCTCGTAGACGTTTCCCGACGCTATTCGTAGTTATTTTTCACGGACGAATCGTACTTGCCCGTTTGTACGGTGCTTCTGCGACTCGTACGTAAACAAATACGGATACGGGTTGTACGCAAATTATTTTTAACGGATCGGAATCGGCACCTTAATGTGTAGTCGTCTAAATGACTGTTCTTTTTAGAGCAATGTCTATTTCATGTCACTCCTTTACACTGTGACTACCTGGCTGGATTCTCCGCAGCCCTCTCACTAAGCACTCTGGTCACCCAATTAAAGAGAGTGCAAAAAAACAATCTCCACAGGAAGAGAACATTCCAAAGCAGGAAACAGTAGTAGCAAGGCAATCAAATGCAGGATTCAGACAAGTGTGACTGGAATCTGACTATATAACGTACATATCACCACCCTGCAGGAGTAGTCCAGTTATATGTCTTTCATGCTTGGCATGTTTTAATTATTATCATTATTATTATTATCATCATAATTATTTTTATTATTATTATTATTATTTTTTATCATTGTCGTCATCATTATTATTATTATCATTAGCATTGTTATTCTTATTAATTTTATTATTAGTATTATTATTCATTATTCATTCTTATTATTATTATTGTTATTATTATTATTATTATTGTTATTATTATTATTATTATTATTATTATATTATTATTATTATTATTATTATTATTATTATTATTATTGTTGTTGTTATTATTATTATTATTGTTATTATTATCAGTATGATATATCAAGGCTGTCCATTGGCCACAGGGATCACTGAATGCACTTTGGGACAATTTTGGAGGACAGCACATACACATCTCAGCACTGCATCTGAGTTCATGGTAGCAGGAAGGCAATCAAATTCAGGATTCAGACAAGTGTGACTGGAATCGTGCATACTATTTAAGAACTGTTCACAGACTAAATTACGACCTGATCACCACCCTGCAGGAACAGTGATCTGTCTTTCCTTATTGGTGTCATCATTATTATTATGCTTAATTATTATGGTAGATAAAGGCTCTCCTGGGGCCACAGGGAGCGCTGCATGCACTCGGGGACATCTGGTTGAGGCAGCACACTCACACTCCAGCACGGCATCTGATTTCAAACTTGACATAGTTAATAGAGGGATTTCGCACTTAAATGCTTGCACATTCCCTAAATGGAAGCTGAGGACAGAAAGTTCACTGGTGTCAAGGTGGGTAGCGGCCTGAGCTGATGACTTCGGGGACATTGGTCACCAGGTTCAGGGGCCGGCGGCAACACTTGGTGATTCTGGGCAGATCACCTAATCGTACAGTGCCTACAATCCAGCGCCTTGTTTTTCCCAGTGCAAGAAGGTGCATAAAGTGCATTGCCTGTCAGGCTGCAGTCTTGGGCAGCATCAGTCAGGGTCAGGAGGCTAGAATGCGGGCAGCATGTGGATGCCGACAGAGGGCAGCAGCCAGGTCCAACGTTAGGGCAAGGCAGCCACAACTTGTGCAAACTTTGGGGAGCACCTTAAGACCCTGATGCAGAGTTCCTTGTTTGGATCAGCAGACCTGGGCACCAATAGAGAGGTCAGATAACAATGGGGAGCAAACGTTCCTACTGTAGACTGGAGTATTGACTAGGCCAGCACTGCCTCTGATTCAATACCGTAGAGGGTTAGGGTACCCGCTGGGAGGATCGGGCATCATGCAGAGCAAATGTTGGTTTACAAAGAAGGCGTGGCGGTAATCCTCGTTTACTTTTGCAACTTGCAGTTCATAAGATACAACCCAATATAGCCCAGTGGGCTATGAGCCACCATGAAAGAGTGCTGAAGGTACAGTAAGGTATTGGTTAGGTGTGTATATTTTTCACCAGCCTCCAAATATATGATGGAAAATGCGAGATGATAGCTGGAACCTGGACTAATGACTTCTAGCTCTGTACCAGTTTATTAGTATTACTGAGCAATGGTCTTTTGGTTAAGGAAGGTATATGGGGGATATTTGGTTCAATCCAGGACTTGCACAAAACCGCTTGGATGTTACATTGCCCATGGGAGAGTATGGACCACGGCTGTAAACCTGTGTCCAGTCATCCTGTTAACATAGCGCAATTGTAAAAGCTTGCAGGAGACAGCAAAAGGTAATCATGAGTTCCAGTGATGCTGAGGCTGAAGGTGAGCTAGGCTCTACACAATACCAATAAAACAGAGACAAACTGGGGCCATCTGTGAACAGTGACCACATGCAGGATCACATGTGCATGGTAAGGAGGGGGAGCACAATATCCAGAAAGGGAGCCGGGGATTTAGTAAACCATAGGAGCCGTGTCACTAGTTAGAACCTCATCAGGCAAGGATCAATAGTTAGCGTCGAAGTACTAGGTGCACGCTGGACTAAGACACGGTGAAAAATGCAGCCAGTGCATGAGGGGCACCGTCTGAACACATTGGAGGGGCTCTTTTTCTCAAAGAAGGAATGGATGGGAGGGTGAGCTAAGTCACACACAGTAAATGAGAGAATAGATGCACACCAAGGAAACCGAGGACAACAGCCCCTGGTCTGGATTGCAGGACATGATGCATTGGGAGAACACTATTCCCAGGGGGACTGCATCAGGGCTCGAGTTAGAATATTAAATGAACTTCAGAAGGAATAAAAGGATGGATGTGAGGGGGAGGCTAGGCACACTCAATGAAGAAGAGAATAGAGGTGGACCGGGGCAAACTCGGATGGCAGCCCTTGGGCCGGATTATGGGACACATTGCATGAGGTGGACATTATTTCCAATGGGGCGCATCCGGGATCAAGTCATAGCCAGAAATTAACCTTGGTCACAAGCAGATAATTTAGGAATCAGAGCATCAGATTAGGCCCTTTTGAGGGGCGGTGGCACAAGCCTCCCCAGCTTGATGGATGAGGCAGGGAAAGAAAAGAGCTGAAGTCACAGAACCCTCTCTCCAGGGTGTCCCCAGGGATAAACAGATGTAAATGTTCGGCTGCCTGGCAGAGAGCGATAGGTTCCTCCGGAACACCGTACAAGAGATGGAACTAATTTTCTTGTGGGCCTGAGGGGAGCTGTTAGTGGTCGGTAAACCACATCCAGTGTTTCAGGAGTTACAAGGTTTAACAAAAAATATCTCCACATAAGTATGTAAAAGGGCAATTTACCGAACAAGGTCCTTGGGTTGCCTTACGATAGGGACTCTGGAGGCAAGTGCCCGGACAAGGTCCTTGGGATGCCTCAACGTATTGATACTTGAGGGATAAGGTAAAATGGTCAGTGTGGGGCAGACACAGCACTTGCAGCCCAGGCATGGACACAGGGTCATGAACGCCAGATATTCCATAGCAAGTTGAAGTCGTAAAGCTGCAATCTGCTGAACAAAGTGACAGAAGTAGAGCTGTCACAGCAGTTGGAGGAAATTTATGACAATCTGGAAGAGACATCATGACTGTAAGGTTGGTGCATTACAGAATTAGACAAATTATGGTCATTAAGATGGAAGAAATTATAGGAGTTATACTGTATAACCTGTTATGAGATGGCTTGCGTTGCATTCCAAGATAGGCCAAAATTAACATGTTGGTGACTAACGCCATCATGGCAAGTGTGTACTTACGTATGATGTGAATAAACTGTGGCCGTTCTAACGCCACAAAGGTCTTGGTGTATATAATTGATGGGAATGGAAGAATGGCGGGAGGGCCCACAAGATGCTCGCACAGCTAGGGGGGGGTTGTACCGCCAACTGGGAGGCTCAGCCGACCCTATAGGGAAGGCGGCTAACCCCACCAGTGGGCGGCAGACAAAGGGAGCGGCAGCAGCAGGGCAAAAGAACGCATCAAAAGGAAAAGGGTCAGCGAATGACCAAGGTATTTGGTATTCAGAAGAACCAATCAAGGAGGAGAGGCATGGCCGCAAGCATGGCCATAAAGGCGACCGGGACACAAAGTCCCCAGGTGTGTTGACAGAAGAAATTGATCCCACCCACCCACACCAGAGAATGTGGGCATCGCAGCCGCAACGAAACGAGGGTGCAGGGAGCCACAGGATTTAACAATAAATATCTTCACAGAAGTATGTAAAAGGGCAATTTCCCAAACAATGTCCTTGGGATGCTATGACAGCAGGGACTCTTGCGACAAGTGCAATTGCCCAAACAAGGTCCCTGGGATGCCTACAGCAGGGACTCTGGAGACAAGTACCCAGACAAGGTCCTTGGGATGCCTCACGCAGGGGTACTTGAGGGATAAGTGAAAATTGTCAGCGTGGGGCCGACACGGCACTTGCAGCCCAGGCATGGACTCAGGGCCACAAACGCCAGACATTTGGTAGCAAGTTGAAGCCTCGAAGCCGCAACCCACTGTAACAAATGACAGAAGTAGAGCTGCCACAGCAGTTGGAAGCAATTTATGACAACCTGGAAGAGACATCATCACTGTAAGGTTGATGCAGTACAGAATTAGACAAATTATAATCATTAAGATGGAAGAAAGTATTGGAGTTATACTGTATAACCTGATGGCTTGCGTTGTAATACAAGATAAGCCAAAATGAACATGTTGATGAACAACGCCATCATGACAAGTGTGTACTAAAGTATGATGTGAATAAACTGCGGCCGTTCCAATGCCATAAAGGTCTTGGTACATAATTGATAGGAATGGAAGAACGGCGGGAGGGCCCACGAGATGCTCACTTAGTTGGGGTGGGTGTTGTGGTGCAGTCTTTCTCTTTCAGCTGTGCAGGAAAGGAGGGGCCACTGCACAAATGCTGTGTTTCTTAAAAGTAGCCTTGCAGGCGTTAGGGGGAGCAGGGAATCAAACACAGCCTAGTTCTGTCTATTTTTTTTGTTTGTTTGCTTTTTTAAATCAGAGTAATGTGTGTCAAGAAGGAGTCTAGTGTAAATAGTCATTGTTTTATTTTAGCGTGGAATGTTATTAATGCATCGGCCTATTTACCACTAAGATTGGAAAAGAACTGTTGGAGTTTCCCCCCTCTGCGTGCATGTACTTTTGTGACTTTGAGACAGATTTACCAACACTTTTCACAGGATTTGTGGCACACATGTTATGCAACCTGATGTGGAGAGTAATTCTGGGGTTTAATTTCCAGCACAAATCCTAGTTTAATTTGGAGGTTGCCCTGAAGTAACGTAAAGTAGTGCGTTGTGCTAATTTGCTGTACTTTGCGTCAAGGAGGTGTTTGATGGGTGGTACGTGGTTGTTTCCATGAACTCCACCATGGATTTTGATGCAAAGCTTTTGCTACTAAAAAGGTAGTCACGATTCTGCGCAGAAAACTAAAGCCTCCACAAAGCAGGCTTAAAGTCTGAAAACAGATTACTTTTCTCAAACCCTTTCCAGCTTTGCGTGTGTGCTGTGCTCTACAGCACACAGAGTCAGTGGGAAGAGTGGTAAACTATGTCTAAGCATGTCTAAACTTATCTGGTGGCTCCACCGTGTTACATAAAAAGTTAGCAAATCTGCCTCCTTGTGTTTTTGACAGATGTTCCCAGGAGAAAGCTGAAAAGTAGCACAAGGCACAGGGTGGTGAGCAATATTATTCGGAAGAACATGTGATGTTTCCAGTGACATCCTATTCTCCCTTTATGGATTCTTCCACAGCAAATAACTTCACACAAAGGCATACGTTCCCCTATGCAAGTGCATATATTTTTTTCTTCTCCTGTAGTAAAAGGTTTTTCTGTGTTGAGGAATCCCTTCCCCTACACCCCCAGCAAATCTGGGAGTGATCCATCCCCCCTTCCACACTGGAAAGAGATTTATGCCACCCCTTTCCTGGAGAAAAAAATCCTACCTTTTCCATGGAAGAAAGGCCAAGGAGAGGAGTTTGTGAATATCCACAAATTCACGTTTCTGGGTATTGATGAACTCCTAAGGCTAACCATACTTTGGAAAATCCGTTTTCTCCCACTCCTTGAGTGGGGTTTACAGATACAGAGAACACCGCACTGGTGGTGAAGATTTCCCCACTCATAAATGAACCTATGCCTGGTGGGAGTCCCTTTCTGAATTCACGCTAGGTGTAAAAAGGTGCATTTGGTTGCACATTTGCTTTTATGACTGATATTACAATAGTGAATAGGCCCCACAATTGAAAGATTTTACTCACTGCCTGACGCAGGGCGCTATCGCACTCCTCCTGACACTTATTACAGGTATCTACGATATTCAAAGCATGAATAATTGAATGAGCACTGGTTTTCACATATGCTTCTACTTATTCTTTAAGCAGTTTATCTGTAGTCTTGAGCCTAGCAAATCACTGTAAGCACCCAATATACAGACAGTGCCAGTATCAGTAGTGGCCTGTTGACCCCTCGCGGTTTGTACTAAATGAAATACCCACCCACCAGACCTTTTATTAAAGTAAACATGGAAAACAATGCATCATTGCTATAGTTGCATGTGTCAGTGCCAGTAGTTTGATGTCTCAACTGAGTTGTGAACCATTGTTGTTCTGTCTGTGTGTGTGTTACAGAGTATTTGCACCAACATGTATTCATGCCTGTAAATGATCTTCTATGCACATGTGTGTGTAGTTTTGCATGGATGGTTGAGGTATACTTCCTCCCATGCACCTGATTCTGCCTCTTCGCATTAGCTCTTTGCTTGTGTTATTTTGCATGGAAAATGCAATACATAGAGGACCGTATTAGCTGAGCTTCTCAAACACTATAAGAACTGGACATATAAATATATCTACATATTAGTATAAATGGTGCAAAATGTAATTATAGAGCTGACATGACACAGACAGTGCATGTTCCAACATGGCAGCCTGCATCTGGGTTACAGTCTTCCCTTGATGTACAGCCTCAGATTGCATGTTACTGGAAAACATTGGCACAAGCAACTCACTGATACTGCAAGGCATCAAGTATTAGTAACCTGCGGACTATACCATGCTTTAGGAATGTACAGGGACAGCCACATCCTGTTAACAATGAGTTGAGTTAGATAGCTGTGGTACAGAATAGTTTTGCCCACAGCCAAGTATATATCTAGAGTCCTTTTTATTATTAGTAGTAAGAAACAAGTTTATTTAGACAATTGTCCATAAAACAAAAACACATGAACAGTTAAAATCAATTTCAGATAAACAGGTGAATGACCCTGGTTGCAAGTGGCCTGTACCCTAAAAATAGGCATAGGTCCTAAATGAATAAATCAGGACTGGTAGCGACTATTAAGATCACTTTTGAATGATTTATGGAAATTGTAGTAAACTACCCATATTTTGAAATATTCACTTACCACCATGTGCTCAAAGTTTTTTAAAACGTTTTTATTTATTTAACCATGAATAAATTACATATTAATGACAGGTCTGAGTTGTCAAGCAAAACCTATTTCTATATGTAGGTGATTCAACTGTAACATGTGTTCTGCTCTAGTCTTTTTAGAATTTTAGGACAAAAATTAGATCTAATGGGGTGAGGACATGATAGGCCACGCTAAAAACAGAAAATGAGGTGTTATCCTCACATTTTATTCTGACATCACTATTCATGGTTTCAGTACCCTTACTCTCTGTGTGAGTTCCCTCTGTCTTGATTTAAAACTGCAGTTAGACATGCATTTGTTGTGCAGGGAGCCACTGATATTCAGTGGGAGAAGGGTGGCTCCTGTGAGTTAAACATACAAACAGAAACCTTTGTCCTCTTTGGGCTTCACTGAAAATGTTTTGAATATTTTCACCTGCCATAAAGCAAGTGTAGGGAAAATGGAAGTACATCACACTTACAAAGAATGGAAAAGTGTGGCATTAAGGACTATTGCTGGTTGTTGCATGATGAACTTCTAGTGACATACAAGAATGCACAATTTAAGTGACATAAAGATCCCACATCTCCTGATTTGACGTTTTAAGAAGGCGATAATAATAAAGAAAATTCCTGATTGCTGGGAAACTGTAGATATCTGCTTTGCCTAAGGCCAATATGGTCTACAGGGCATCAGGCCTTGTAGTGGGCTGGCAGGGTGTGGGCCTATTTACTGCCCGTGGTAGTCAGTTTCATTGCTGATCCCCCGGAACAAGACTGGCTCCCACCGACAATAAAACAGAACCCCACACTGCCAGTCCACACAAACTTTTGGTAGCCATTCTAGCCCTGTCTTTGCCTTTTTTATGAAATACCTGAATTGTTGCCAGAAACTCCAGCTAAATCTGTATTATCCCAGGACCATTGAAGATAGTTTCTGGATAGACTGCTTACTTAGAGTTTGGTGGACTGGATAGTCTGTCAAAATAAAATGATCACAATTACCATAGGATGTACTGTACTTGCAATACAGCGAACAGCCATTCATTACATTTGTGATGCAGTTTCTCACCAACCAAACTCTAAATAAGGCCCTTAGTTGGCTGTGGAAGGCCTACAGCGTGCTGTTCATGCTACTTCATCAGTGTGAAAAACCTGGAACTGAAAAGAGGCGAACTGCTGCCCATTTCAGAAGTTCAAAATAAATGATGGAGTAGTATAATGAATGTCAGAACATTCATTCCTCAGCTTGAAAGGCCAACCAACACATATCCCAGAATAATCTGTGTTGAGTTGAAAAAACCAGAGAGAAAAGTTATGAACAAGTAGAGTTGCTGAGTAGCCATGCGCTCTATGAATGTATTTCATTCAGAGTGGCTAATTTCATCCAAACCCCTATTGCTCACAAGGGATGATGCACTCTAGTCTATGTTATGTTGATGGTTAAATGCTACCCTACCTTTGTTGGTTTTATTTAAAGCTAATTTGTTGTTGAATAGTCTAATATTTTCTATTAACCCATTAAAAATATATAATTTTATTATATGATAACTCTGCACAAAGTTATTTGTGGATATGATGTATTGATATTTCATGAATGTGGAGACAACCTGGTTAACTAATATTAATTAAAGCAAGGAATATTCTCCCCACTTTTCTGATTTTCTTCTTTTTAGTTGTAGTGTGTTTACACTGAAAACTTGCTTTGAACATCTAAGTTATTTTTTAGCCTGGGAAGTGAATTTAAGTGAGCTCTTCGATACAGATAAAGTCAAATTTATGAAGAATATGCATTAATGACATATTGCCAGAAGGATAATGTAGGTTCAAATATTCAAGTTGGAATGGCATTGCCATTTAACTGGGAGATGATTGACTGGGACATGCATTGATACATATTCAAATTAGGAAGACAACATCCCCTATTTAAGAAGACAATGCACTATGGCCGTGGCTACTTGACATATGTATCATCAATAATTTGCAATTAGGTGAGGTCTGGTAAAATCCATGTAGTAGGGAGAAGAAGAAAAGAAAAATTAGCTTAAAGCATCCTACAAAAACTGAACTTAAACATGTTGCCCTAAAAAATCTCCAAAGTAGGTAAATGTGCAATGGTCTTGCCTACCTGTTTTCAACTGCACATCACGAAATAAATTGAACAATACAAATGCATTAATATAACTAAAACAATGTGCCCTTTCCTGAAGTTAGTAGTCAAACAAACGTTTCTCATTTAATTGAGTACTACGTGAAGTCCGGCCAACACCTCATTTCAGAATCTGGGACACATGATTAGTCCGGCTTTGAAGAGTTGGAAGATTATCTGGAGTGCTCCTCAAAGTATGCAATACATGTTGTTTTTGAGACCTCTAGGTACATTGAATGTAATCAAATCCTTTATCAAGGCACTCAGACAAACCAACCAGAAGATTACAACTGCTTTGCCAATCGTATTGTGTTACTGAAAAAACAAACTCAGGAGTATCAACAGAAGAATGAGCTGAAATGCAGCTTCTTTTCCTATCATTGCGTCCATTGTTGCTACACGGGCAAATAATTCAAACTTCTTTGGGGATGCAAACAGGGAAAGTGAAAAGGTGCATCCTGAAGAGAAACTAAGGGCTCAGTTTAGAGGTAGGTAGCAACACAACAGCTATCAAAATTTGATGGCTGTCTTGCCTCCTTTCATATCTCCACCTCATTGGATGTGCATCAGATGGCAGTGTTCCTAATCATGTAACTGTTGCAAACTTCACCATTTGGAATATTCTCACCACAACCATTTGTCGATGGAGACCTTCTTCCACCAGCATTCTTCTTTCCCAGACTTCCATGTAAATCCTGCGGTCCTTGACAGAAAAAAGATAAGTGCCCCAAAGCACTGGGAGATAACTCACAGCACATCAAGAACATTAGTTTAGTTTTCCAAATAACCAAAACACTCTTAATGTAAAGGTTGAAGTAGCTTCAGTGGAAAAAATAGCAGATTGAGCAAACAATACAAAATATGGAGGGCTAGTTGAATGTGAATTGGGATGCAGTTGCTTCAGAGCTTATCCACCAAGCACAAAATGAGACCATAGATGTTTCATCCTTTCGCAAAAAGAGGAATCCATTTCCTTGAATTGAAATGAATGCTATAAAAAGGATGGCAGAGTTGTGCTAGGGATGTGCGAAATGTCATAAATTATGTCATCAGTGATATCATAAATTATGTCATAGAACATGTCATGAGCGATGTAATATGTGAGGTCATAAGCAGTGCATAGCAGAGCGCAAGTAAGGTTAGCTTTGCTAACTACAACTGGTGAACGTCTGTGTCAAACCTTAGTGTTGTCACTGACATATTCAACTTTTTTGTTTCAGTGAATTTCTAAGTCATTTTTAAACAGAAACAGATCTTTTGATCACACCTAACTATACCTATAGTCTAACCTTTGTTAATTTCAGCACATATATATATATCAATATCGATAAATGCCAGGAGTATGAAACGGGTTTGTCAATTTTGTTGCAAGCAAGAAATAAAAAACTTTAGATCCAGCCTCAGAGTGCGTGACATTCCTTTTGAAACTAGCGATATATGCGCAGGACCGTCCTCATGAGTCGCGGCACCCACTACTCAGTTAGCAGCGGGTTTGTCGGAGTAGTTCAATGGATAAATATATATATATATATATATTCCTTGAAAAAAAACACAAGTTTCAGGGACGTTATAGTTAGGCTGACATTTCACTTGTACAAAACCAGAGAAATTCAGCCGTTATAGTTAGCTGAGCTCACTATAACTTGCGCCCCTGCAATGCACTGCTGATGATGTCATATATTACATAACTCATGAAATGGTCAGTGACATCAATGATGACATCACTGATAACATCTCAAATGACATCACTGATGGCATCATTCACTTAATATCCGATGCACCTCCTCAGACCCTTATATGAACTTTCATACACCCACTCTAAAGTACAGACTACCATTTTTGAAACCATAGACACACCAATACCAGTTAATACACACCCACTCACTGATTCATAGGTTTGCATACTCATCCACTCACTCACCCATACAGTTACTCAATCACGCCGTCACTCTTTAAAATAGCCACTGATATATGCACTCATATTCCCATACAGACACTCACACACCTCCACTCACCCTTAGAGTTCCTCATGCACCTAGTCAATCACCCAAAGAATTAATCACACTGCCATTTAATCACCTATACAGTTATACACACACCACCTCACTTATTCAAACAGACACTAACACATATTTACTCTCTTCTACAATTACTGACACAAGCACACACTCATCACATATAGTCATTTATATACTCCAACACTTGCATATATTGCCTTTCACATATGTAGGTACTCACACATATACCACTGAGACATTTACTCATCAACACAGCCACACACATACTCACTCACCCATATAGCCCCTCGTACATACACTCATAAACCCATACACCCAATGAATCACCCACTCACACATCCATGCAGGGACTCACAACCTCCCTACTCACCCACACAGACACTCGGGCACCCATACAAGTACTCAAACAACCAATCATTAACCCATATACACACTCATATAGCTACTCACCAAGCCATGCAGCCACATACACACCAACTGACAGACTGATACAGACATTCACATAGATTAGTCAATCACCAATGCATTCACTAAGAAATGTTCAATCACTCACTTATACAATCAGTCATGCACCCACTAAATCATCCATTCAGGCACTCATTCTTCAATGCACCTTGGCATATCTATACCATTCTTAAACTTTTTAGAAACACTCAGTCACTGGATGATGTCATCAGTGATGTAATTTGATATGTCATCAATGATTTCATCAGTGATATCCCTGACCATGTCATGAGAGATGTAATATGTGATGTCATCAGCAGTGCATTGAGGGGGCACAAGGTATAGTTAGCTCAGCTAACTACAACGGCTGAATTTTTGTACGAGTGAAATGGCAGCCTAACTATAACATCCCTGAAACCTGTGCTTTTTTCAGTGAATTTTGAAGGTTTTTTAAATGCCAATTCCTAACTATAACATCCCTGAAACCTCTGTTTTTTCAGTGAATTTCTAAGGTTTATTTAAATGCTAATTTCTAAATATACCTACATGGGTAGGACATGTGAGGAAAGAGGAAGAAAGGCACAGAAAGAAGCAAGAGAAGTGCAGGAAGAGGCAACAGAAGTCCAGAAAGAGAAAGAAAGCTGCAGAAAGAAGCAAGAAAGAAAGGTGCAGAAAGAAGCAAGAGAAGTGCAGGAAGAAGCAACAGAGATGCAGAAAGAGGGAAAAGGGGTGCAGAAAGAGGCAAGAGAAGTGCCGAAAGAGGCAAGAGAAGTGCAGAAAGAAGCGCCAGAGGTGCAGAAAGAGGCAAGAAAAGTACAGAAAGAGTCAAGAGGGGTGCAGAAAGAGGGAAGAGAGGTGCAAAAAGAAGAAAGAGAGGTTCAGAAAGAAACAAAAGAAGTGCATAAAGAAGGAACAGAGGTGCAGAAAGAGGCCAGAGGGTGCAGAAAGAGGGAAGAGGGGTGCAGAAAGAGGTAAGAGGGATGCAGAAAGAAGCAAGAGAGGTACAGAAATAGGGAAGAGGGGTAGAGAAAAAGGCAAGGGGGTACAGAAAGAAGCAAGAGGGTTGTAGAAAGAAACAAAAGAAGTGCAGAAAGAAGAAACAGAGGTACAGAAAGAGGCAAGAGGGTTACAGAAAGAGGGAAGAGGGGTGGAGAACGAGTCAAGGGGTGCCGAAAGAAGAAATAGGGGTGCAGAAAGAAGCAAAAGAAGTGCAGAAATAAGGAACAGAGGTGCAGAAAGAAGCAAGAGGTGTACAGCAAGAGGGCAGAGGGGTGGAGAAAGAGGCAAGAGGGGTGCAGAAAGAGGGATGACGGGTGGAGAAAGAGGCACGAGGGGTGCAGAAAGAAGCAAGAAAGAAAGGTGCAGCAAGAAGCAAGAGAAGTGCAGGAAGCAGCAACAGAGATGCAGAACGAGGGAAGAGAGGTGCAGAAAGAGGCAAGAGAAGTACAGAAAGAAGCACCAGATGTAGAGAAAGAGGCACGAGAAGTGGAGAAAGAGTCAAGAGGAGTGCAGAAAGAGGGAAGAGGGGTGCAAAAAGAAGCAAGAGAGGTTCAGAAAGAAACAAAAGAAGTGCAGAAAGAAGGAACAGAGGTGCAGAAAGAGGCCAGAGGGTGCAGAAAGAGGTAAGAGGGCTACAGAAAGAAGCAAGAGAGGTACAGAAATAGGGAAGAGGGATGGAGAAAAAGGCGAGGGGGTGCAGAAAGAAGCATGAGGGGTGCAGAAAGAAACAAAAGAAGTGCAAAAAGAAGAAACAGGGGTGCAGAAAGAGGCAAGAGGGGTACAGAAAGAGGGAAGAGGGGTGCAGAAAGAAACAAAAGAAGTGCAGAAATAGGAAACAGAGGCGCAGTAAGAAGCAAGAGTGGTACAGAAAGAGGGCACAGGGGTGGAGAAAGAAGCAACAGGTGTTCAGAAAGAGGGATGAGGGTGGAGAAAGAAGCAAGAGGCATGCATAAAGAAACAACAGAAGTGCAGAAATAAGGAACAGAGGTGCAGAAAGAGACAAGAGAAGTGCAGAAAGAAGCAACCGAGATGCAGAAAGGGGGGAAAAGTGTTTGAGAAAGAGACAAAAGCGGTGCAGAAAGAAGCAAGAGAGGTAAAGAGAGAAACAAAAGAAGTGCAGAAAGAAGGAACAGAGGTGCAGAACAAGGCAGGAGGGTTGCAGAAAGAGGGAAGAGGGATACAGAAAGAGGCAAGAGGGGTGCAGAAAGAGGGAAGAAGCGTGCAGAAAGAGGAAACAGAGGTACAGAAAGAGGCAAGAGAGTTGCAGAAAGTAGAAGATATGTGCAGAAAGAGGCAAGAGAAGTGCAGAAAAAGAAGAAAGGTGCAGAAAGAAGCAACAGAAATGCAGAAAGAGGCAAGAGACCACCACCTCCCTGGGGCAAATACAATTATGGATACTGGAAGGGTGGCTGCATGGCTCCGGGGACCACCACCTCCCCAGCGCAGGCTTGTGAAAGTGGAAGGAGAGGGATTGCGGCTCCCCTGGAGCCATTAATGGCCCTGGGTGCCACCACCCCCAAGGCCCACTCATGCTATGTCCTGGGGTGACCACCCCTCAAACATAGCTCTTTGCTGTGACTTGGTGGGAGCTGTGACAGCTCCCACCTAGTCAGAGGAAACACTAACTCCACTCCCAGCAAGCGGAGGCTGTCAAACCACTCCTGCTAGCAGGGAGCGGAGTTTTCATCTATTTCCTTTTCTGGTGTCATGCAGGCAGGGAAACAGATGAAAGAATTGCTCGCATACAGAGGGAGCTTCATGTTTAGTAGCAATGCTGTCTCCCGCTGGAGGCAGGAAGTCAGCCGGGACTGCGGGGGTATTTAGGCACCCCCCACGGTCCACAGTGGTGCAGACTAGGTGCCCTAGGTGGGCTTCAGGGAACCCAGCATAAGAAGGCCAGGCTCTGGGGGATAGAGTCCCCAGGGATGAAATCGGCCTGGTAAAGGGGGCCACGTGACCCCCCACATTTAATTGTGTCTGGTCCTAGGGTCCCCAGGACCGAAATTGGCATGTGCCCCTGCCCTTATTTATTATTTGCATTGAAAAATGGATGGTAATGCATCATTGATCTAGTGGAGCACAATCTCATCTGTAGTGACTGTGGAGATTGGTTTCCTTCTTGTTGTCTCCTGGTGAGAGCAGAGTTCATGGTTCTCCCTTTTAAATACCCTAAGTATGCAAATGCCCAAAATCCATAGCACCACTCACACACCCACTCACAGATACACACAAGCACTCACAAACCGACTCACAAGCCCGCACAGCTACTCACACTCTGTCAAGACTCTACGTCGTCTCTTACCTTTAGGTATTTTCGGAGACGTAGTAAATTTCGCGGGGACGCAAGGGACCAACTTCCCTAACAACTAATTTAAAGCTTGTAATTCTTTTACTTATTACAAGATAAAAATTAGCAATCTGGGAGGAGGGCCGGATACTGGACGTGATGACGTGTTCAGTTGTCGACCTGCGAAAACAAGCACAACTATTTCTAAAATCTGCTATGCAAGAGTTATCAACTGACTTATCATTAGACTTTCTTAATTGAATCCACCACACTCATGTAACTACAAGGCCTACCTGCGAAACAACTCTTGTCAGGTTTACGTCCTAGTATTTTCTTGTCTTTTGCGTTGATGAAGTAGTAGATGGGAATCAGGCATTTTTTTTTAAATGGTATATTTTCCCTTGCAATGGTGTCTTGCTGGAGCTAAAAGATACAAACACTGAATTAAGCCTAAAACTTAATTAATAAATTTGAAGTTCTTTTCTTTTTAGCCTCTTTCTTCTACTTACTCTATTTTATCTGGCGTTGCTAATTCAATGTTCTTCTTAGTAACTTCTGCGCCTGTATGTACCCTTCATTATAAATCTCAAAGATAATAATTATATATATATCTCTTCAAACACTCACTTTTTTTTGTTGTCTGGTAAGTTTTGGCACAAAATACAAATAACATGCGATGCTATAATTTACATTGATATAAACATATTATCCTTAGTGTAATTGTCGGTTTCCGGTCTTGCAAAAGTATCCTCTCTATTTCTTCTTGAAAGTTCCAAAAATTGTTTTAGATTGTTCATTTAAATGGCCTTTCTTGCGTAGGGCGCCTTTAAATACTAAAATTCACTTATCTCCTTCTCTTTGTTTTCCTTTGTAGGTCCTGCCGTCGAGGAACAAGAAGACTTCAGGAGCAGAAGACCGGAGCTGCCGAAAATCTGCATTGGAAGTGGCTGCGAACTTCCAAGCCGGGAACCTCAAACGCGATCCTTCTCGGGGAACAAACAGAAGGCAAAGCGCCTTCCAGAACGCTGGGTGCGGTTTAAATAGTCAACCGCACCCAAGCGCTCAATATGCACAGACGCTTGCACGCTCCGTTACGTTTTACGGGCGGTGCGGTGCGGGCTCAATCAGCTTGACAAACCCTTTTGATTCTTTCTACAGAAGCGCACAGATCAACTACCACAAGATTATTCTATACTACAATGTATTCATTCTGTTGAGATCACGAAACAAAATATCTATTCATCAATTATTGTAAAAGAAAAAACATACGCGCAACAATAGTTTTGTCCTATTAACATCTGCCATAATGCATGATTCACAAATAAGTTACACCAAACATTAAACACAATGCTAATCACTGAAAGGAAGTGCTGGAGCACGGGAAAGGGGTGGGCTTTTTATAAACAAGAGGTATATGAAGTATTCTATGTATCAGGTGTGAGACCAGCACTACAACCCCAGTTGTCTTTCTTGACAGTACTCCCCTCTCAAGAGCCCCACTAAAATGCTTGCAATCAGTTTGGGTTTGTTGGGGCATCTAGTATTGATCAACCTAGGTGCATTTTTTAGATGAGTTAGAGGCTCCCAGGTCCGTTTTTCTGGGCCATACCCCTTCCTGTCTATCAAACAAAAAAAGTTTTCCACAAATCCTTTTTGAGTCTAAGATTGTCTTGACTTCAAATTCTGGATGTCCTTCAACGAAAATTGGAGGAGGGGGTCGAATAATGCGAGTCTCTGGATGGTATGGTTTTATTAAGGACACATGAAAGACTGGATGACACTGATATGTGGAAGGAAGAGTTAACCTAACACAGACTGGATTGATCACCTTGTCCACAGGAAAGGGCCCGATAAACCTTGAATTAAACTTCTTGCTGCCTTTTATTCTTAAATTTCTTGTATTTAACCAAACTTTGTCTCCTGTTGAATAGGAGGGTTGAATAGTTCGATGTCTATCAGCAGACTCTTTTTGTCCTTCTTTTGCTTTTGCCAAATGATACTGAGCTTCCAAATTAATGGAGATTAATTTTGAGATATAGTCATGTATGGATGGTACAGTTTCTGAAACCTTTACATCACCAGGAATATTTTTGGGATGAAATCCATAATTAAAAAAAAATGGAGACATTTTAAGTGAAGAATGTTCCGTATTATTGTATGCAAATTCTAAAGCACTTAACAATTCTGACCAGTCTTCATCAAAAGAAGTTAAGGTACAATGAAGGAGCTGTTCAATGGTTTGATTTGTGCGTTCCGTTAATCCATCCGTTTGTGGATGATAACTTGAGGATAATCTCACTTCCATGTTCAATAATGTACTCAACTCTTGCCAAACGTGGGAGATAAACTGGGAACCCTTATCGGAAATGACCACTGAAGGAATTCCATGTAATTGTAATACATTAGACATTAGAACTTGTGCTACTTCCATTGCTGTAGGTAATTTTTTTAATGGAATGAAATGAGCCATACAAGAAAATTGGTCAACAACCGTTAAGGTGGTGGAAAAACCCTTTTTAGTCGGAGGAAGCTCTATCACAAAATCTAAAGAAATAGTATGCCAAGGTTGAGGTGGTATAGGTAATGGTCTTAAAAGGCCACTTGGTGCTTGATGAGAAGATTTATTTTGACAGCAAACACTACAAGTTTCAACAAAAGTTTGTATATCTTTGAACATGGAAGGCCAACAAAATTTTCTCTTAATTAACTCATACATTTTAGTTACCCCAGATGGGCTGACAAAAGGGTTTCATGATGCAGACGCATTACAGATTGTTGAATATCAGAAGAAGGTACCAAGACTTGATCATGTACAAACAAAAGTTTATCTCTTTCTTGTGCAAATGGATATTCTTTTCTCCACTCTTCCATATTTTTTGATTCTAATTCCTTTTTTACATCAGAAATTACATCACATACAAATAAACTAGCCTGGAAACATGTTGCAGGCAGTACTGGTTTTACAATAGAATTGTGTTCAGATTCCTTTTCTCCAATTCGGGATAAAGCGTCAGCTTTCAGATTCTCTCTCCCTGGTCGATACGTGATTACAAAATTATAATCATTGAAAAACAAGGACCATCGTAATTGTCTGGCGGATAAAGCCTTTACAGATCTTAAAGCTTGTAAATTTCGATGGTCAGTATATATGGTAACTGGATGGCGTGCACCCAACAAGTAATGGCGCCATTCCTCAAAAACTGCTTTGATCGCCAACATTTCTTTATCTGCTATGGCATAATTTTGTTCAGCAGATGAGAGCTTTCTGGAGTAATAGGCTATAGGATGCATTTGTCCAGACTCTCGATCTCGCTGAGATAACATACCTCCAAGAGCGAACTGAGAAGCATCTGCTTCCACTATAAAAGGTTGTGTAGAATCTGGGTGACATAGAATGGGTGCGGTGGTAAATTTGGTTTTCAAATCTTGAAAAGCTCTTTCTGCCGATTCAGACCAGTTAAATTTCACTCCTTTTCGTAAGAGTGTAGTTATGGGGGTGATAATCTGTGAAAAGTTCTGAATGAATCTACAATAAAAATTTGCAAATCCTAAAAAACTTTGCACCTGTTTAACAGTAGTTGGACTGGGCCAGGAACTTACTGCATCAATCTTTTTTGGATCCATTTCAATGCCAGAAGGACTAATTATATAACCTAAAAAGTCCACCTTTGAGACATGAAACAGACTTTTTTCCAATTTCACATACAAGGAGTTGGTGAGCAATTTTTGAAGAATGGCTCGAACTTGTTTTACATGTTCTTCTTTTGAGTTTGAATAAATGAGGATATCATCGATATATACGACACAACATACATCTATAAACTCATGTAACACTTCATTTATAAAAAACTGGAAAGCTGCTGGAGCATTACAGAGTCCGAAGGGCATAACTTGATATTCGAAAAGGCCTAATTTTGTGCGAAACGCAGTTTTCCACTCATCGCCCTTTCGAACTCTCACAAGATGGTAAGCTCCGCGCAAGTCCAGTTTTGTATAAATGGTTGCCTGTTTGACTTGATCCAATAAAGTAGGGATAAGAGGTAACGGGTATCTGTTCTTGATTGTGATGTTATTCAGTGCTCGATAGTCAATGCACGGGCATAACTCTCCCCCCTTCTTTGGGATAAAAAAAAGAGCTGAAGAAACTGGGGATTTAGAATGCCGAATAAAGCCATTGGCTAAATATTCATCTAGATATGTTCGTAAATGTCCATTTTCTTTTTCCGTAAGAGCGTATATTCTACTGCATGGTAAAGTGGCTCCCGGAATTAGATCTATTCTACAATCAAAATCCCGATGAGGAGGGAGAGTATTTGCCTTTCCTTTATCAAAAACATCAGTGAGATCAGAATATTCAGATGGAACCCCTTCAAGAAGTAAAATGCTAGATGATTCATTTGAAAAATCAAAGCCTTGCACAACATCTTTTTTATTTTCCATAAAACAATGGTCATGACACTGAGCTGATTTGAAGGTGACAGTTTTAGAAACCCAATCAATGACAGGATTATGTAAGGTCAGCCATGGAATTCCTAAGATTAATCGAAACTGTGGTGCGTCTATTATTTCAAATGTGATGCCTTCTCTGTGTATGGGGGAACTAATCATGTTCAGAGGTTCTGTTTGTTTTAAAATAGGTCCTGACGTGAGTTCTTTCCCATCAACAGCTCTGACAATTTCTGGATGACTCTTAAACCCAGATTTAAATCCTAATATAGTCAAAAAGTGAGTATCGATACAAATTCCCAGTAGCTCCGGAATCAATAAGTGCCTCTATGTCCCAAGAAGAACTGGGATTGGATAAAGCTGTCAATTTTACCTTAATACACAAATGACGACACCCAAATGGTGGTACAGTAGAGGCCAAACTAGAGTAAGCACTCGACAAATCGACCTCGTCTTTTATCGAGTGTACTAGTTTTCCGGCTGCAATTGAGTTAATGCTAATTCTGAAGCCTTTTGTTTTGGTTTTTTAGGATGAGTAGGGCATTCTTTAACGAAATGGCCAGTCTTGCCACAATAGAGGCATTGATTCAGTTTTCGCCTTTTTTCCTTTTCTTCTCTAGAAAGAGGTCCTCGGATGGTGCCTATCTGCATAGGTTCTACTGAATCTACTTTAATTGGGGCTTCCCTTAGTGCTACTGGTTTGTCTTTAAATAAAATTAACTTGTGATCAGATTTCCCTTTTTCTCCTTTTCTTTCGGACAATCTGTGATTTAATTTTACCACCAGATCTATGAACTCGTTAATATCCTCTGGGGGTTCAAGAATTTGCATCACCATATCCTTTAATTCTTCCTTCAGACCTCTATAAAAGAGGGAAACTCTTTTATCTTCTGGCCACCGTGCCTCAAGCACAAGACAATTGAATACTGATATATAACGGTGTAAGTCTGAAGAGCCCTGTGAAGTGTTGGGCATGCAGAAATAAGTAGAGAAAGCAGTAGAGTTGCTTGTAGGTTTCTTTAATGTTGTAGGTGAACAAGAGACCCCATCCTTCAACTCCCAGAAGCAACTGACACTTGTTCAAGCAGTAACATTCTCCCCACAGTACATTCCAATCAAGAACACAGTAACCCAGTATGACATGGCGATATGACATACAAGTAATCTAGAATACTACATCACCTCCCTCTTTTCATCCACAAAACCACAAACACAAAAACAAAAACAAAAACAAAGAAAGAAAAGTGCATCGTATCAACCTTTAACACCTAATCTTGAAATCGAAGAGGAATTTTCCTCAACCTGACTGGCCTCATTAACGCAGGAAGAGCGGGAACAGAGGGAACCGGCAAAGAGTCAGAAAAACTTTCTTCTACACACTTGGAAGAACATTTTGCAATCCTGCTGAGATTCCACACTCTATGGTCTTGGGTCCTGACAGCATTACCTAGAAGTCCTAGTTACCTTAATTGGTTGACCAAACTTTGACTTCCCAAATTTTCTTTCAGGGAGCTTCACCCTGACCCAATCACCAACTTGAATGACCGTTCTTTTAACAGCCTTTTTAGTGTCATATACCTCTTTTCTCTTTACCATTTTTTCTAATTCTCGGTCCTTCCAACCTACAGTCTTATCAACAACACCACCCACTTCCAATCTTCTAGATGTCACCCAAAGAGGATTCACCTGGGTGCTAGGTACTCTTCCTCTAAACAAAGTAAAAGGAGATACCCCAGTAGAGGAGTGGGGCGTGACCCTATACTCGTAAACTTTTTTATTGACCGCTTACTCCCAGTCATAATCAGACATTAATGCTAATTACATAGCCTCCTTGAGCACTCTCACAAACCTCTCAACAACGCCATTACATTCCGGATGGTACAAAGCAGCACGTTTATGTGTAATCCCCCGTTCACTGAAGAATTCCTCCACCACCCTGGAAACAAACTGCACCCCATTGTCCGTCAATACCGATGCTGGCAAACCCTCACATGCAAAGAGATCATCAAGAAAATTAATAACCGCAACAGAATCAACACTATTTACTATTTTATAGACTGGCCACCTCGAGAACATATCCACGCAGACCAAAACATACTGATCCCGAGACTTCACTTTGAATGGCCCTAAAATATCAACAGCTATGTCAGTCCAGGGACCATTAGCTTGTTTTCTAATAACCATAGGTTGTGTCCTGCATTTAAGAACGTTGTCACTGCCAGCCAGCACACTGGGGACAAGAGCGCACCAATCTTTCCACCATGGTGTCCATGGCAGACCACCAATAAATCTCCCTCAGTCTTTCTTTCGTTTTGGCAATACCCATGTGGCTGGAGTGTGCACTTTCAATTAATTTTTCACGTACAGCACCGGGAACAATCAGTCTACTTCCCCTGAAGAGAAGACCATTAGCAAAAGACAATTCCTCTTTAACATTCCAAAAACCCTTAATCTCCTCATCACACAGACGTTTGTCACACCAC
This sequence comes from Triturus cristatus, assembly GCF_964204655.1. Taxonomy (NCBI): domain Eukaryota; kingdom Metazoa; phylum Chordata; class Amphibia; order Caudata; family Salamandridae; genus Triturus; species Triturus cristatus. The sequence continues at coordinate 922,286,009 of NC_140593.1, read as the reverse complement.
CCATCACGCACGAAACAAACGACACGTTGAAGGACAGCGTCATCCCTCATTACTGCATTCCATTCTTCCTCAGTGACAACCCCCTGAGTGACTATACACACTTTCCAATCTTCTCTAGAATGTTCCCCAAGAAAATAGTCTTCCTCATCTTCACTATCATCAAAGACCGTAGCCCCACCAAGTCTCGACAAACAATCCGTTAGAATGTTCTTAGCCCCTGGCAAGTAATGAACTTCAAACTCAAAATCTTGTAAAGCGACCACCCATCTTCTTATTCTATGGGAAACTCGGTCAATACCCTTTTTCCCGAATACTTCCTTTAAGGGTTTGTGATCAGAGACTACAAAAAACTCTTTACCCCACAAAATTGTTTTTTAGTTTACGAACAGCCCAGTACACAGCCAGAGCTTCTTTCTCGACTACAGAGTAATTACACTCCGCCCCTCTGAGAGGCCTTGAGATGAATAGAATTGTATTATCCCCTATTTCACCGGGTTGTAACAAAACCGCACCCAGTCCTCTAGAGCTAGCATCAGTCATAACATAAGAGTCTTTCGTCGGGTCAAAACTAGAAAGATTTGGTGCTTTGTTCAGACAATTTTTAATCAGATCAAACTCGGCACTACAAGATTCATCCCACGTGAACTCACTACCTTTCTTTAGCAACGACCTGATCTTTTCTGTATTTTGAGCAAACCCAGGGACAAACTTATTATAAAACTCTGCCATCCCCAAAAATTTCGTGAGTTCATCTTTACTTGCGGGATAGTTCAGATCGGAAATGGCTTTTACCAAAGAGGGTTTTGGTTTGATCCCTGACCCCGAAATCATATGCCCAAGGTACTCAATTTCCTTTACGTCAAATTTACACTTATCTAATCTGAGAGTGAGACCAGAATCTTCTAACCTGGAGAGAACCTGATCAACTCTTTCATTGTGTTCAGCCAAACTCGACCCATGAACAAGGACATCGTCCTGATAGATCTTAACTCCACCAATGTCACGTAAAACATTCTCCATCACCCTTTGAAACACTGATGCAGCTGATATCAACCCAAACGGCATCCTAAGAAACTTGAAGGTGCCGAAAGGCGTGATGAACGCAGTCAAATCTTGGCACGAGGGATGGAGTTTGACCTGATGGTAGGCCGAGGATAAGTCCAACGTAGAGAAGTGTGTGGCCCCACCTAATGAAGATAACATTTCTGTAATATTCGGAAGGGGGTAATGATCAACAACCACAGCTTTGTTCAATTCTCTCAAATCTATGCATAACCTGGCCTCTCCGTTGGCCTTCTGGGCCATAACAACTGGAGAGACCCATTCTGTAGCTTCAATCTCTTGAATGACCCCATTGTCCACCAATTTTTTTAACTCATCTTTCATCTTGTCTCTTACCAACAAAGGAACACTCCTGAATTTAGCCACCACAGGGATGGAATCCTTTTTTAATTTAATGAGATGTACGTATTTTCTAAGACACCCCAGTTTTCTCTCAAAAACTTTAGGAAACTTACTTATCCAGACACTGCTCTCAGAGATGGACGCAATGGTGGGTAGGTCTCTCAAACACACCGAAGGAGATTCATTGGGGTCTAAAAAAACACCGAGATCACGTTGGTGTGACCAACTAATCAAAGAGTCCCCCTTCATTGAGACATAAATCTTCCCTGCCGTGATCCTCCCTTTAAAATCTATTGTTCCCATAAAATATCCTAATAGATTTATGATTTGACCACCATAGCCCCTTGGAGTAATATCTGGTTTAAACAATTTCACTTTGGTCGATAGATATTTTTCGTAAAATGTTTTTGGAACTAGAGTAATTTTTGCTCCAGAATCAAACAACATATCTACGTGGTTGTCGCTAATCAGCACCTTTTCTATAGGTCCATCAACCGCTTGACTGCAAACTTGGGATACAATTAGATCATCATCGTCTTGCTCATAAATGTCTATCTCACTTACATTTTTTGTATTTTTGTTAGACCTGCAGCACCTAGAAAGATGACCCTTTTTTTTACAAATGGAGCAAATAGTTTTCCACCCAGGACAGTCTTTGAAATTAGCTACGTGTCCTGTGTTCCCGCAACGAAAGCACTTTACTGAAAAGGGCTTGGAATTCCAGTTCGAGCGTATGACTTTAGAGGAACCAGAACCGGCTTGTGAAGATGGCTTAGGAAGTTTGTCAGAATTTTCAGAAGACTTTGTTTTTTTTTTATCTCTTTGACATCAGTGTTAGCACTCTTGTCAGTGTCCAAAGCTTTCTTTATGGCTTCAGAACATGCTTTGGAATGTTCATGCATTTTCAACGTGGTGATGACTTCTTCCAAAGGCGGGTTGTGTTTCTGTCTTTCTATCGAAGAGCCCAACATGAGTTGGTCTCTAATTCTTTCCTCCAAACTACCGGCAAACGAGCAAGTGGAAGCAAGTTTGCGCAATGCCGTGACATACTTCTCTACTGATTCATCATGCCTTTGAACTCTCTTGCCGAAATGATACCTTTCTAATATCATACTCATTTTGGGTAGATAATGTAAATCCATTTTCTTAATACATATTTCATATTCATTGAGAGAGTCCCCATCAGGTAGGTCAGGAAGGTGTTCAAAAACCTCTTGACCCTCTGAGCCTAGGCAATGTAAGAACAGAGCTGACTTTTTTTCCGCACTCAGGGATGTACCACAGACCCTGGCATAGTTAGCAAAAACCTTTTTCCATTTTATCCATGGAATGGTGGGATCACCTGGAGCGGAAAGAAAGAAAGGAGGAGCAGTGACGTTCTGCATGACAGCAACAGCGAAGGGTGTTTGTCAGCATAAAAAGAAATGAGCAGAAATTGTGCAGAAATTCACATACAGCCACCTACCATCTTAAAAGTACAAATCATCTTAAAAAGTACGATGAAAGTGATGTTAACAAAGAGCTCTCCTTAAACTTTCCCAAAACAAACGACCTGCAGATGAGCTACCATAAAGATTGTGTAGATTCGCAATGAAAATAATGAAACGGGCATTCTTTTCACACCAGACGAAGTGATCTGCGAAAAGACAACAAAGCTGTGCAGATCAGCGCTAGCATCAATGAAGAAAGCTCTTGAATTTCGTCACATTAGTTGGAAATTATCTGCAATGAAAGAAGCTGTGCAGATCAGCGCTGGCAACAAAGAAACGCAAAGAAAAAGAAAGCTGTGCAGATCAGCGCTGGCAAAAAGAAATAAATCCCACAGTACCTTGTAAAGTTTCTTTAAAACGTTCACGAGGTGAAGAGAAGTCTTCCTTCGTGTACTTTCCGTGTGGAAATGACGTTGAGGCAGTGCGTAGTGAGACACTCAGTCGCGTAGCAGGTTGCTAAGCAACAGAACACCGCTTATCCCCAGGACATGCGCTGATGGGCCCAAACAAACTGGTTGTTAGGCAACGGCCCGAAAATGGAGGAAGGAAGCCTTCGGAGACTGCGCGCCCACACACGTGAAGACTACGTTTCAACTGCGGCTCCGGAGACCACACATCCGCACCCGAGGCAGCTGGGCTCTCACTGGTCGCAGAGACACCGGAACAACGGGGCAGATACCGTGCTTCAAAGGAGCCTTCACACAGTTCCGAGAAAGGGAACAGCCCACGGGTGCCGACCTCGCCCCCTTGCCGATGGGAAGCTTGACACAAGAAGACCAAAGGCACCGTGTGCGACAGCAAAAGGCCGCCGCTTCTCGGTCCAAACAGAACGTGAATCCCAATACTATCGGAGAGTTGGGGTCTCTCGTTGGTTTCCACTCGTCGCCAAAATGAAGTGTTGGGCATGCAGAAATAAGTAGAGAAAGCAGTAGAGTTGCTTGTAGGTTTCTTTAATGTCGTAGGTGAACAAGAGACCCCATCCTTCAACTCCCAGAAACAACTGACACTTGTTCAAGCAGTAACATTCTCCCCACAGTACATTCCAATCAAGAACACAGTAACCCAGTATGACATGGCGATATGACATACAAGTAATCTAGAATACTACACCCTGTCTTAAATTCAAGAGTTTGTTGTCTGCAGTTTGAACAAAAACATGCTTTGCGAAAATCTTTTTCATAGCATGTTCAAAATTTCTGAAATTGTATAAAATAGGGTCATCTCTTTCAACCAGAGGGACTGACCAAAGAGCAGCATCCCCTCCTAAATATGATAAAACAAAGGCTACTTTTGAAGAGTCGTCTGGAAATGCAGTCGTTTTAGCTAAAAAATGCAGATGGCATTGGTTCATAAAGATGGAGAATTTATTGATATCTCCATAAAATCTCTCGGGTTGTGCAAGAGGAATTGGAACCGGGGTGACTACTTGAATCTGAGTTGGGGTACTTGAGGAAGAGGAGGCAGGGTCAGTAAACGCCTTTTGAAACGTTGCTGGCTTAAGAATAGGTTTCTGCTGTATAGCGCTTTGTAACACTGAGATATCTCTACGTTAAGCAGCATTTTCTGATTTTATATCATTGAGCATGGCTGCAAGGTCTTGTAGCGAAACTTGTGGATTAAGGTCCATTGCGTCCATGCGAAATATTGTTCGTGGGCTTTGCCTTCTGTCAAGACTCTACGTCGTCTCTTACCTTTAGGTGTTTTCGGAGACGTAGTAAATTTCGCTGGGACGCAAGGGACCAACATCCCTAACAACTAATTTAAAGCTTGTAATTCTTTTACTTATTACAAGATAAAAGTTAGCAATCTGGGAGGAGGGCCGGATACTGGACGTGATGACGTGTTCAGTTGTCGACCTGCGAAAACAAGCACAACTATTTCTAAAATCTGCTATGCAAGAGTTATCAACTGACTTATCATTAGACTTTCTTAATTGAATCCACCACACTCATGTAACTACAAGGCCTACCTGCGAAACAACTCTTGTCAGGTTTACGTCCTAGTATTTTCTTGTCTTTTGCATTGATGAAGTAGTAGATGGGAATCAGGCGGTTTTTTAGAGATGGTAGATTTTCCCTTGCAATGGTGTCTTGCTCGAGCTAAAAGATACAAACACTGAATTAAGCCTAAAACTTAATTAATAAATTTGAAGTTCTTTTCTTTTTAGCCTCTTTTTTCTACTTACTCTATTTTATCTGGCGTTGCTAATTCAATGTTCTTCTTAGTAACTTCTGCACCTGTATGTACCCTTCATTATAAATCTCAAAGATAATAATTATATATATCTCTTCAAACACTCGCTTTTTTTTGTTGTCTGGTGAGTTTTGGCACAAAATACAAATAACATGCGATGCTACAATTTACATTGATATAAATATATTATCCTTAGTGTAATTGTCGATTTCCTGTCTTGCAAAAGTATCCTTTCTATTTCTTCTTGAAAGTTCCAAAAATTGTTTTAGATTGTTCATTTAAATGGCCTTTCTTGCTTAGGGCGCCTTTAAATACTAAAATTCACTTATCTCCTTCTCTTTGTTTTCCTTCGCAGGTCCTGCCATCGAGGAACAAGAAGACTTCAGGAGCGGAAGACCGGAGCTGCCGAAAATCTGCATTGGAAGATGTCCAGGTAAGTGGCTGCGAACTTCCAAGCCGTGAACCTCAGATGCGATCCTTCTCGGGGAACAAACAGAAGGCAAAGCGCCTTCCAGAACGCTGGGTGCGGTTTAAATAGTCAACCGCACCCAAGCGCTCAATACGCACAGACGCTTGCACGCTCCGTTACATTTTACGGGCGGTGCGATGCGGGCTCAATCAGCTTGACAAACCCTTTTGATTCTTTCCTTCCGCACTTCGGCAGACAGATCCTCTACTTTTCACCGTCATATACAGCCCATTGGTTTCCTGGTCGCACCGACCCATGGGAGACCGCTTTACTTTTGATCCCGACGGCTTTTCATTATTTTCTCGTGACATTGCTCATCGTGCCCTGAAGAGTCACAGTTGTTCTACTGTTGACGAAACACGTGTCGGCTGGCACCCTTTGTACTGATGAAAGACATCGTTTGAATTAAAACAACATCTTTCCTTTGTTCATTGAACTTTGTTGTTTTTTCTGTGATCTCATTAACAAAATTGTCACGTGTGTACAGGATTTGCTTATACTTTTTATAAACAAGAGGTATATGAAGTATTCTATGTATGAGGTGTGAGACCAGCACTACAACCCCAGTTGTCTTTCTTGACACACTCCCACTAACAGTAGCACCAATCACAAACCCAGCCACAGGCTCACACAGGCACAAACATACCCACTCACAGACCCACACAGGCATCAATGCACCCACTTACAGATCCACACAGGTGCTCGCACACCCACTTACATACCCATAGCACCACTCACACACCAACTCATAGACACATACAGGCACTCAAACACCCACTCACAGACCCACACATCCACTCACAGATCAATTGCACCACTCTCATACTCAGTCACAGACCCACACAGGCACACCTATACCCACTCACAGACCCACACAGGCACTGACACACCCAGTCACTGGCCCAAAAATACCACTCACACATCCACTCACAGACACACACAGACATTTACAAACCCACTCACAGACCCAGACAGCCACTCACACACCCACTCACAAACTCAGACAGCCTCTCACACATACACTCACAGATCCATTCAGCCACTCACACACCCACTCACAGACCCATTCAGCCACGCATACATGGACTCTCAAAGTTTACAGTTTACAGCTAGGAAATACAATTAAAAAACATAGAAATTGACTGAAAAAACAAAGGTTACAGGGGCATTATATTTAGGAAATAGAAATAAAATAACTTAGAAATTCACTGGAAAAAAGCAAAGCTTTTAAGGACATTATAGTTAGGCTCAGATGTCACTCATACAAAACCATATAAAGTCAGCAGTTATAGTTACCTGAGCTAACTATAACTTACTCACCCACATTGCACTGCTTATGACCTCATATATTACATCACTCATGACATGGTCAGTGTTCACTGATGACATCTAAAATTACATCTCTGATGACATCATCCATAGAGCAACTCACTCACCCACTCTCACTCCCATTTAAAGGCTCAAATACCCACTCCCACTCCCATACAACCACTGACATACCCATTCAGTGCCCCATACAAGCACTCACACACCCATGAACTGATCCATCTATATGTATGTGTGTATGTATATTTGTATATTTATATAAATAATAATGAGAAAAAAATAACTGTGTCAGACAGCAGAATCTCTTATAATGACAAGGCAAAGCTGACAACGTGAGAGAGCGTAGGGAGTGCACTTTGAAGAGACACGATTCCCATACCATGAGGATCCTTTGAGGCACAAGGAAGACACTTGGGTGAATTGCTAAGGGGCGTGAGATGCTATTTAAGCAGTATCCAAAATTCATGTCACGTTGAAGTCACAAACAAACCTTAAATCAGCCTGTGCTCAGCCCTTTGGTAGCTTGGCACAGAGCAGTCAGCCTTAACTCTGAGGCTAGGTTTAAAGTATTTATGCTGATCTTCAAACAGTAAAAAAGTC